>NC_141713.1:16102687-17313687 GCF_971803275.1 Cyanistes caeruleus
CAACCACAAACTTCTTTCTACATTGTCACATTTACCTCAAATTTAAGAAATTCCTACAACATACGGTATTTTGGAGATGATAAATGTTTCTCAATGTTCTGTCTCTTCTGCATGTATGTTTTTTTTCTGGAATGCAGGTTAAAATAGACACCACAACACAAAGCAGTTACAGTTTGCTATTTGTCTTAGCCATTCTGTGGAGAAAAGAAATAAAAAGTGCAGACATCCTAGCTCCTGGTAGGTGTTACTAAAACACCAGTCATTCTGCATACCCCAGGCCAGGGAGGGGAGCTCCCCAGGAGGGACAGCAGGAACATCTCTAACCCCAGCCAGGAACATCCAGCTCTGACACTCCCCCATTTCCACCCTTGGTGTGGCATGGTGTGTGTGAGCTGATGGACACACGTGACACTGCCAGCACTCCACTGTGCACAACAGCCAGGACACGCCAAGGCTGCCCAGAGATCAGGGCACAGCCTTGCAAAGGACAAGAATTTGCAGAGGAACTCTGGACAGAAAGCGCTGAAGAGGTTAACAGAAAGAAAAACTGTATTAATAAAACATGAAGTTATCTAAAATAGTTCAAGTGTAGCAGAACTCACTTTCAGTTATGCCAGACTGGATGATGAAGTTTGTGTGATTAATTCCATTCTCTTCCTTTTCATCTCAGAAAACTGTCAGCTCTGTTGTAGCAACAACATACTGTTACAGTGGCATCGTGAATAGCTCTTGGATAGCAAACAAAAAATATTAAGTGAGCTTTGCCAATTACCTACCACAGGTTTTGCTCACTTAAGCTGCCTTATTCCCTTTAAATCCTACTGTCAGTAGATTTAACCTTTTAAAAGTAATAGGTACCACTTAAAAGCAATTGCTATTTTAATTGTGAATTGGGGTCACAAATCCATTCTTTAAGAAACATTTTTACAATCTGCCAAATTCTTTTGAATGTGCCTCCTTTAATTCCCTTGCAGGCAATTTCGGCTATAATGAAATTTTTCATTTGCAAATTAGATTTGCTTGTAGCTAGAAACAAAAAGCCATCATCAGAGAGCCAGTAAAAGGGATGCATCCTTACCTAGTAGGAACAATTAGTTGCAGTGACTGCAGTTGTAAAAGCTGCCTCTTTTCTTCTTTCTCCTCCAGCTCTATGATTTGAAGCAGGGCTCAGAAACACTGGCACAACAGGAAATTGTGTGTTTCTATACACAGTAAAATAACTACAGAACTGTGCCCCTTTACAGCGTCTTAAAAACTCGACTGTAGTAGGCAGGATCCATTTGTTAAATGTCATTTCTACATATGTGTACATATACTATGCATATATATTCATGTTACAGTAGAGAAAGGAAAATTTAATTATTAATGCAGAACCACCACTCAGCAAGGGTCTGAAGCAGAGGTTCACATAATAAATACTCTGCTTAAAGGCAACAGTAATCGGCCTGACAAATGTCACAAACTTCACAGTGTACTCAGCTCGGTTTGGTACGTCTTATTGACAACAGGGAACTCAACACAGTAGCCAACCCCAGCCACAGCCCACTTTCTCAAGCACAAACTCATGGTCACTTCCATTTGACTTCCAAAGAACCTGCCAACAGCAAACAGGCCTAAAAGCATTAACCTAGCAATCTGAAGTTATTCAAGAAGTTTGCTGAAGAGATAAATATGAAAAAAGGATCTTGTAAGTTCCATCCCTGTACCTTGACACACATAAACCCGGGCTAACCCCAGAATACCAGCTATGGTCTAGGCTTGAACGTATGTTTTCCCTGATATGCATTTTGTTTTAACTTGTAAGACTTGATACTTCCTTGAGACCAAAATAATCCCAAGACTATACAATCCAGTTGTTATTTCAGTAACTAAACCCTGTGCAAGAGTCGAGTATTGTATTTTTAGGTTCCTTGCAAGAAGCATTGTTCATTTTTATCCTTTCAGTGGGTGATCTTTATCTCTGGCAGCCTTTGGGATCTTTTCTTCCTGTTCAAACACCAAGGACATTCTTATTATTCTTCACTCTAATGAATCCTGTAGCCTTCAGAGTGGGCCACAACTCATTTGGGGAAATTAGTGAAAGGGAATAGCTACCAGATGACAATGAGGAGAGCTGAGAATGATCCCATTTTCAGGCATGAAAAGGAAGTAGCTGGAAACATACCTGCCATTAGGCACAGCAGGAGCTGGAAGCTTTGAAACTAACATTGCATAAAGAGAAAGTTCTGCTTTTGGAAAAGTGGAAGATTTTATCTGGATACGTAAATCTGTCAATCGCCACATGCCGTATTTCTCTTTGCAGCAGAGAGGTTTGCAAGGGCTTTATTTTTTTCTGTCAACCAGTTCAAACACAAAATTCTGTTCTTTCTTCCAGTCAGCCCCGCACATCAAACTCAGGAACGCTTGCTGAAAAGCTCTTCCGGCCTTTTATCCTAAGCCCTGTAGAAACCAATTTGAGAGCCATAAACCAGGTTATGTGCAAAACGCTGCTGAAACCATCACTTGTGGCTCTGTGTCACAATGCTTTGAAAAACTAAAGATCTAGAACTCTCTAAGTCTCCTCCCCTTCCTGCAAGGAGGTTTTGCCGGCGCTCACAGACCGCTGGAACAGAGCAGCCAGCAGAAGGTACAAGTAGAATTTGCCAAACTGTATCAAACCACTGTGCTACAAACTCTGTAACCTGCCCAGAGCCATGCAGAGTGCCTGGGGAAATACACCCAGGGTTTCTGTGGCTCTGTGCCAGGCACACCAAGCTTTGTCCTGGACCAGCAGGGAAACAAGGCTGGGAGCCTCTGAATTTTGTTCCACCTCCACCACTTGGTGCCCAGTTTATCCATGAAGCTTGAATGAGCTCTCTGCAGCAGGTTCCAGCCCCTGGCGCTCCTGCACTGCCCTTGCCTACGACACCGATGTCTCTGAGCATCATCACAAACCTGCACTTACTGATGATGATCCCAGGCACGCTACTGCATCTACATTCAGCTCTGGAATGAAGGAAGGACGTGTTGACAGCCATGAATTTGCAAATTAAAGGCTGCTCCTAAGGCAAACATGCTGACCAAGCTGGCTGATGTGTACCAGTCAGTTGAGAAGGAATCAAAAATGCTGAAGTCAAGTCCAAATACCACATTTCTGCTTTTTCTCATATCTGAGAAACTAAATTTCAAGATGGGCTTAAAGAGGGCGAGTTAGGAACCTACAGCAAGTACAAAGTATGCAGTCAAGCTTTCCTGTTTACATAACAACATTTATTCCTACTTTAGCATGAAATCTGGCACAATAAAAAAACCCCAAACCTATAAAATCCAAATATCTTGGATTCCTGGCAAACTATTTTTGGTGAAGCTCACTGTTCTCCCAAAGGCCCCAGGAAGACAATGACTTGAACCTCAGGCTGAACAACCTGCCCATTACCAGCTCAGGAACAGTCTTTGGTGCCATTTGTCTTGATGTAAATTTCTGTAACAACTTGTGGCAAGGTCTTGAGAGCTCTTCCACAGCCTTTCATCCAGAATGGAGCACTGTCCTGAACTCTGGCTGACCAGGAAGGTGCAGGAAGCCACAGCAACCCCTTATAAATGGTAGAAAACCTGAGATCTCCTGTACTGCACATCTCACAGAGGTCTCCACTCACTCACCAAAAAGAAGAGTCAGTCCTGCCTCAGGCTGTGCATTGGATACTGCACACTCCTGTAGCACCAGTGCCTGTACACAGCCCTGGATCCCCAGATCACCTCTACTTGCCTTGGTGTCATTTATCCTTTATCTTGACAACCATCATTCCTGTGCAATAAACACCAAGAGCTCCTCTAGAAGTGCTCTGGTTTTCTTTTTCTTTTTGCTTTGTCACAGTTATACTCCCTCACATATTCCGGTAACACTCATGGATGCAGCTCTTCCAGAAAGTAGATTGCATTAAAAGTGAAAAAAGAGAAATAACCAAAAGAAACAAAGGGACTGGCAATACAAGTTATAGAACAGAAAATGGCCTGATGTGCTGCCAAAGGTAAAAGAAATAGAATCAGGTGTGAGTTACAGACCAAGCAGGCAGCTATATTTACAGCTTTGAGCTGTGCTTCCATTTCAGCTGCTCAGACCTCTGGTGATGGAAAAAGAAAAAGAAAAAGAAAAAAAGAAAAAGAAAAAGAGAAAAAGAGAAAAAGAGAAAAAGAGAAAAAGAGAAAAAGAGAAAAAGAGAAAAAGAGAAAAAGAGAAAAAGAGAAAAAGAGAAAAAGAGAAAAAGAGAAAAAGAGAAAAAGAGAAAAAGAGAAAAAGAGAAAAAGAGAAAAAGAGGAGAAAAAGAGAAAGAAAAAGAGAAAAAGGTGTATTAAGGACAGCCCTGGGGTAAAAAGTAGAGAAAACCTGCTCCCAGAGAGTGATGGAACTTCACAAAAATTGACCAAAATTTAAGCACCCCAAAACTGGAAAGAGAAGCTCACCCTTTATGGACTTCAACAATTTTAGCCTCATCCCTAGCACTGAATAGGTCCAGTCTCCAGAACCTGTCTAAAACTATAGAAAAATTGACACCTCCTCCCATCTGCCCTTAAAAGCACTGCAGCACACTGGCACAGCAGAAGTGAGAACAAGGAGATGACACTCCTTGCCCTCTCACAGCAGGTACCCTTGTACCCTGGAGGAGCAGAATGAAGCCCCACTGTTATCTGAGGGTAGGAGCCAAAGAAGAGAGGTTCAAGAAACAGGCCAAGGCTGGAGGGATGTCCTGACTGCAGAAGTGGTCCAAGGTGGTAGCATACACACTAGAAAAGAACATTCCTCTGGAATCTAGCAAGATAACTCCAATTTTTAGTTGGAGTAAAGCAATGCCTCTAGTAGCAAAAGGTAACTCGCTGTGTTTGCTCCTCCTGCCAGTGCTGGGCCCAGGCAGCAAAGGCTGCTGCAGCTCCTCCATAGTGCAGGCAGCAGCCAGCTCTAGCACAGACCTGAACCCTGCCAGGGCCCAAAGCCTAAGTCAGCACAAAGCTACAAAAGCTCTTCTGTCACGTGCTTGTACATCCTTGAAAACAGCTAAGTTCATGATTTTTCTGGATTTTAAAGGAACAGAATAAGATCAAGGTATTTAAATATTTTGATCATGAAAGTAAGAAACAATGCCTTAAAAGGAAGGGGAAGAACAGAGGTGCATCTATTCTAGCATTTTTAACTACAGTGCACAGCATTCTGCAAATTTTAACTCATGTATCAGGATATATCTCAGAGACAACAGCTTCCATGGTGGTTGTACCTCACCACAGCCTGACAATTTTTTTATACTCCAAGGGCCCCAACAACTGTGGTACCTGAAATGGCAAAGGCCAGCTGGGCTGCTCAAGCTGGACAGCAAGAGCAGTCTGCTCAAGCAGAAAAAGCAGGGCCAGCAAAATGGAATGCAGCCCTGGCATTGCTTACAGGTCAGACCAAAGAAACAAGCTGCTCCTGCTATGTTACAGGGGGAAAAGACCCAAACCTCTGAAGCACTTTGAGCTAACTCCAGAGGGCAGAGCAAAATCTTTGAAACTTGCCATCCATTTCAGACAACCATCCTAAGCCCTCTCTGTTCTTCCACTAACTCTTTTTATAGCATTCAAGTCATCTTCTCATTTTCCTCTCTTACTCCAAGCTGATGACTTTCCCTGTATTTTATTTTTTAAAAGCCTCTCCTAAGCAATTCTTTTGCCTAACAATTTTTTTATTGCTGGCATGAAACATCTTTAGATTTCCCCCTGGAGGGCCATCCCTCCTCCCTCTATATCTGACTTCTTGGAATCCAGGGGTTCCATAATTAATCTGAGAGATACTTTCTGTAAGGGATGTATGACATTTAGAGTTACAGTAACACTGCCTTTGGTTATGTTTTGGCTTTGTTTAAATCTTTAATACTGAACTTTACTTCAATCTATGTGAAGTGACTGTTAATGTCCTTTCTTTTCCTCCATCTTGAAGGGATTTTTTGTTGCTGCTGAAGACAACTTGCACACTTCCTGAAGACTCCTGTGAGTGATTCTGAACAAGCACAAACTAATAGGTACTGGATATTAAGTAGGACATTCCAATTCCTATCACATTCATTGACTCTTGGCTCCAGCTGCATGGAAACCTGTGTCCCAGAAAGTTGGCACACAAAGAAAGTGATCTATGAACGCTGCAACTTGGGGTCACTTGCATGCAGGAAGGGATGAAATCCCTTCCCATAAACATGCTGAATTTGCCTTGCAACCACCCTAAAACACCACTCTGCAAATGTGGTGTGTTTCATTAATCTAGAAAAGATGCAACATCAATCTCCTTTACATCTTAAATTTGATAGAAAGGGTTGTTTTTCTGGGTTCTCCCCTCAATTAAACAATACCTTGATCCTTTTCTTTTTATTAAAGTTAATTTCTTCTTAGGAATAGTAAGGAATCGTGTGCTTATTAAATCACACTTTTAAATGAATGCATCTCAGGCTTTCTATCTGCCTTACCTCTTATTTCAAAACCGACACTTGTTTCTGGTGACCCACAAAGAAAGAAAAAGAAACCTCCTGTTCCCCAGTCACATTTAAGACTGTTATTCTCTACAGATCTCTTATTAAGGCAACTAGGAAAATTAGCAAAAGCACACAGGTTTGGCTTTTTAGTGGGTTTAGGTTTTTACTGAGTGTCAAAGTCAGTAAGTTCCATCAATTTCTTTCAAATACTGACAAGTGTTGGACTTCAACTCTTAATTTAATGTCTTTAATTTTCTTAAATACCTTCTAATGAAGGTGTCCCCCTCCACTTCCAAAAGTTCTCCCTAAGCAACAACAATGCTTAATTACAGAGATGATAACCCTGACCCAAGGGGACACCTAAAGATCAACAGCTCATCTTCCTTTTCTTACTCATTTTCTCAAACAAAAAATAATAAAAAAGAACCAAAAAACCCTGACCATTTCTGTGACTTGAAAAGGCAGCAAGACTTAAGCCATTAAGCCAGGAAATGTATTTATCACCTGTCTAATCAGCACGTTCTTGCAGCCTGGGTACATGGCAGAGCACAGCCTGCTGTCACACCCCTCAGCTACTGCTGCATCCCATCCTCAGCCACCAGTTCAAACACCAAGGTGCACAAAAAACAAGTGGCTTAGAGCTCTGACAGGGGCTCCTCTGCCTGGTCCCCACGAGGAAAAAGGCTTTATTCTGCTCCTGGGGACCAAAATCCAATAAAATAGGGCATGGGTACTCTAAGTATAATTACAATATGTCTTTCTCTCCACTGAATTAAATGGGATTTTGCCTCATTAATCAACCCAAAATGTTTTATCTAATGAAAACAAAACCAATGCTCACACTAATCACTGCATCCTTCTATTTTTTCTCTCTTCAGAGATCTTCACATAAAAACTAAATACAATGAAATAAACCCAAAAATTCAGTGAGCTTTAAAATTAAACCACAGACAGGTGCTGAATTATTTCTCTCTAAAGAGTTAGATTTTTAGAAGTCATTGTACCTAGTTCAGTTCAAGAAGAAAGAATGTCTTTTTTCTGACACGTACAAAGGTCTTGGCCCTGCAAAGTGTGTGCAGGGCATTTTGCTCCATTCAGGCTGAGGGGCATGATGAGCTGGGGGATTTCACCTCATCTGTTACCAGCTGAAGGCTTTATAAAGGATACAATTCCAACTCTGTGCCTTCAGTATTTCCCCGTTATGAGAAATAAAGCAAACCAAAACACAAGTATGATTTTCAGTATACATACCTGCTGTAAAACAGCAAAGAAATGCATGGCCTGGCATTTATCCTCACTTGCCAAAGTAGGATAATGCCTTGTGATACAATTATTAACAAAGAAAAACAGACATTTTCACAATCCACTGGAGATACTATTTTGATTTTTTTTTTTCATTCTTTCTCATATTCCCCTCTCAAAATTTAAATCTGGGATGTTTGACAAAGTATATAATGATTTTTTCCCCCTAGCTTATGATTTGTAATTTATGCAGGCTATCATAATGTGAATAATGAAATGATGCTTTGCATAGTTTTATTCCCATGGGTTATGAAAGGAAGAGCATTGGCACTGTCCTGTCATTGCAAATGGTCCTGGATTTCTGATGTCTCACTTCAATTGATGTTAATGAGAAAAAGAATACTCAGGCAAAATCTGCTGTTGGCACAGCATACAAGAAAAAAGCCTCACAGAATCCCAAAAGGGGGAGGGTGGAAGCAGGCAAATCTCTAATGCATAAAGTAATAGAGTTTCAAAAGATCTTTACAAGCTGTTAAGTAGCAGTTGGCAAAGAGAAAAAAAAATTAAAATTACCTAAATGGCCACACAAGATTTGGACAGGACCTAGACCTTAACTAATATTTCCCTCTTCCCACAATCTGTATAAGTCTGCACTATGGATTTCAGCTAAACAAAATTAAATTTAAAAAAAAAAAGAAGTGTAGAAAAAGTGATGTCACTCCATCTGAAATCATTAGAGAGGTCTGACAGTTTCTTTGGGTAATAAAAGTTAAGACATTCATTTCAACAATTTTGGCTTAGTCTACACTGAACTTTACTGACAGAAAATGGCAAACCTTCAGAGGCTCAGCCATCATGGCTAATAAGTACTGCAATGAATCAAACTGATTAACTGGATTCCCTATAGACTTCCAAAACATTTCTTTGTAATTCACAAGCAAATATACATATGTGCCATGAGCTTGTTAGATAGATGACAAATGAACAGAAAAGCCTCAGTGTACATACAGCTGTTCTGAGTTTGAAATCCCTGAATTCAAAGTCTTGGGAACTCCTCTGGCACCATTTCCTCCCTTGAACACTTTTGGTGAGAAGGCTGAATTTCTAGATGAACACTGCTCATTTGCAAGTGATTTCCCTCCATCCTGCTAGAAGATTACACATCAGTAAACTCATTTAGGATCAAATCATTACTTCCAAAATTACAGGGTGCTTTTTTTGTGAAAAGTGAGATGTTGTTACAAGTTAGACTGATAAACAGAGGTGAAGGAAGCAGGATCAACTCTTCAAAAAACAACAAGCAGGAAAAGTAAGAGGACCATGGGCCCCCTCACTGTGTTGCTGTGAACCCACCAAGTCCTGATAACCTCCCAGCTTGCAGAGAAGAACCCGGTATGGAGAAAAATTCCCAGGGCTGGCAGGGCCCCAGGCTGGGACCTGTCCCTGAGGCCTGTGAAGCACTCCATGAGTGCCTGTGTTGTTTTACCTGGGAGAAGAGGAAAAGGTTTGTGTGGCACAGGGACAAGTGAAGCACAGTTCCAAATGCTAGCAGGTGTTCTAAAGCATCCTGGGCTATACTGAGAAAGAAGCTGAAATATTGGAGGACAATGTAACAGCATCAATCACAGTAACTACCATTACAGAAAGAGAGGCTGCACAGGAGAGGGGTTGTTCATTACAAATCAGCAAGGCACTCATTAAGACCCTAGAAAAACATTCTTTCTTTCAGAGATGCATTTCAATATCCACAGTGAGGCTCCTAGATATTCTCTAGAACTATCTGCATTATATATAACTCAGAGGAATTCACATTCCTACGATGTACTGAGAAATAATGTGAAATACTGTATTGTTTTAAACATCCAGCTGTTATCTATTTCCTACTTGCAAGCTGAAGGACTCAAGGGGAAACTGATTAGGGTTCTATTTTTAGTTAAAGATGCTAAATGATAAGTAAAGCAAGGTTCTAATATACCTATCTTTAGCTTACTAAAAATTATTTTATGTTTTAAAAAAATCCTGCTGTATTGTCTCTTCTTCAGAGAAAGCATATATACACAAATACTTCAAGGTTGTGATCAGTACCTAATAAAAGCATGCCACCTTTTGCAGCTTGAGGGAAGTATTTCAAGAAATAAAACACATGGCTTGCATTGAGTCTATTCCACATGAAGATATGAAACCTCTCCCCCAACTCTGATTTCCACCTGCCTTGGAAGTGCCCCTGCAAATGGGGGGAGCTCACACGATGCCCAAGCTCTCCATCTTTCCATCAAAGTGCTGAAAACTGCCACATCCACAGCGTTCTACTCAAATTGGATGGAAGAGCTCTTAACCATCAGCAATCCAGCTGCACATCTTCCTTCAATTTCTCCTTATGCCCCGTGATGAGGGCACTGATGTGGAAGGCGACTTGCTACGTTCTGGTCATGAAATATATAGGAGCCCAGGACCGCTTGTGCACATTGCAGGGATGTGGTCTTTTTCCAGCACTAACACTGCCCTGGAAACCATAGCAACTCATCACCCAGACTCATGTCAAAGTGCTTCAGCTTCAAACACTAATGCATTCCTTGGGACACCACTAAAATGAAAAAGACTGTTTATCGTACCATTTGTTAAAGTACTCCTTAAAATGAAATATTGAGTAAGTATCACTTCTTAAAGGCCTTGTAATTCATTAAAACAAAAAACCAGCCCCCCTAAAACTTTCATGGGAACATGTCAAACCAAGGGAAAATCCTGCATTAAAGTTCCTGCTGCAATTATGAGGTTCATCTGTATGTATTTGGGTTTGGATGACACTGTATCAGCTAACCTCAGAAAGGCTTCAATAAAAAGCTTCTTTTAAGGCACCAAACGAAGTTGGTAACTGGGTAAGTTCCAGAAAGAGTGAGCCAAGGGCTTAGAACAAAGCACAGGTTTTCCCTTCCCTCAGCCATCCCTGGCTGTCTCTCCCACTCAGCTGACAAGCAGTTTGCAAAGCAAGGAAACAAGAGCAGTGCATCGCTTTGTTCCCAGGCTCTGCTTACCTCAGAGATTCCAGATCACAGTAACTGTTGACTGAGCCTTCACTTACCTAGAGAAATGCCTCATCTTATGGATGAGCTCATAAAACCAGTCTCTAGCTGGTGATAACTCTGAACAGCCTACTGTCAGGCCTTCTTGTGTCACAGAAACTGCTCCCATTCGAGCATTTGCTGCAGCTGGAGACTCTCCCTTCTCTGGGTTTCATATTTCTGGCAGTGCAGAGGTTAGGTAATAATGTCAGTGCACCTGTAGGACAATTAGGTGCTTCTTGTTTTAGTCACCTGGGAGAGGTGGTGTACTTCACCCACAACTCTTCCTCTGCATCCCTCAAGCTGTGTGTCCTTCTGTTCCAAAATCTGTAAAAATAGTCCTTTCTACCTCTTTCTACCTACTTGCATACAAGTGCATACCTATCCCTCCATTTCCTCTGCTCTCAGACACTCCCCTTGCATACAATCAGTTGGGTTTTTTCTGAAGTCAGGGACAGCAACAGTGACAAATATCACTTGGTAAAAGAAATTATTTGAAGAAATAAAGCACTTACATAATAGTCAATTAGAAGGCAAAAAGTTCTTAAACCAATTAGCCAGCAGCTTAAAGCTGGAAAACTGGAACCCAGCTTCATACAAAACATTGCTGTATTTCAGTAAGAAATGGAGAGATGGTGTTCTTGTCCACCCCAAGGTGTGGGTACCTCCTGTCCTGTCCCCAGCAGCGTCATTCCACCTGGAGCTTGGCAGCACAGCAAGAGCCCCAAAGCTGGGATTGGACAGCTGTGCCCAGAGCTGCCTCAAGGCTCTGAGCAGACGGCTGCCAGCACAGCTCCTCTCCTGCCTGTATCTAAGTGAACAGCCTGGAGTTCCAAGAGCCCCTGCACAATCACAGATGATGAATTTCCCCACAGAGCCACCTCCCTGCTCCCCATCCAGGCTCTGTTCAGCTCCTGGTCCAAGGAGGTGCCTTTTCTCTCCTGTTTCACAGTTCCAAACAGGTAGTAGGAAGGGAAAGGTGGCTCAGAGGAAGCTGCTGCTTTATGGGGTAGAGATGTAGGTCCTAGGACAGGACTGGGGAAGGAAGAAAGTATGCCAGTAAAGAGAGGAGATGAAAGAGTGATTGCCACCTGCTTCAACACTCTCCTTAAACACTTGGCATCCTCCAGGTTCCTCCCAGAACAACCCTACAGTCCGACATCTTCCCCTTTCATGTCACACATCTTACCTGCATTTCAAAATGGGATTTTGCCTGTGTGACTCAGAGCTTCAGGCTGTGCCTCTCTTGGATGAACTTCCTCACCTGAACACACACCTTCCATCTAGCAAAAATATTCCTCCCACTCGAGACTACAGAGCAAAGGTAGTGTGACGTGGCACCTGTTTGCCGCCTCTCCTGGATCTGCTGTCTCTGATAGCAGTTTTAACTCTCCCTTCTTAAAACTCAGCAGAAAATATTTCAACAAATTTAGTATTTCAGCTGATGAACGGGCCCTAGTTTTTATTTTTCCCCCTCATTAAAAACACCTTTGTCAAAATTAGTTAGAGCATGACCAGATCATCTCTGTGCCAAAGGTCAATTGGAAAAATCAGCTGTTTCTTCTCTTATGGCAGCTCCTCTGCTTTTGCACGTACTCTGATGGAAATGATTCATCAATTTCTCCAGCATGTGGGAAAACCTCTTTCCTCTTCATTTTCCTAACGAAAGATTTTTCTTCTTAAAAAAGATATTCTTCCTACTCAAAACAAGATGGGTTATAAAAGTACAGAATATGTTTTATTCCTGGTGGGTGTGAAACCATGTCTTTTATTAGGACACGCATCACCACTCATATATGAAACAATTTTTCCCTCCTGACAGTAGAGCTGTTTGCTCAATTTCCATTAATGATTCTCACAAAATTTTTAACCTCTTTTTACTTTCCTACTGGTATTTTGAGGCACACTGAGGGCATCTTATATTTGGGGAACAATTCTGTACTTCGTCAGTTCTATTTTATTTAGTAAGCAAGACAGCTGGAAACCTGGATAAAAGCTCAGCCCATTTATTTATACTCTTAAGTATTTCAGAGAAAATCCCTCTCCCATTTGTAAATCAGAGGAAGTCAGTGACTCCCACTCTTCAGAGGACTATATGCTCCTCCCTAATTTTAATTCTCAGGCAAATGTTTGAGGTGTATGTGAACTTCAGTTTCAGCTCAGCATGATAGAGAAAACAGGGTACCTAAAACACTTTGCCAGGAGAAAAAACTTTCCTTAAGAGAAGAATGTGACATTCTAAGACTGCCTGCAGTTCAATGACAGCTATCAGACAAATTGCAGTCATGTCTGGGGCCAAGTACCCGTGTCTCTTTGGGCATTACAGTAAGGAACAACTGGAGGACAAAACTAAAAAAGAATACAACTGGTATGGATTATCAGCATCAAATAGGGAGATATCCTTTGGCCACAAAGAGTTCATTTCCTTGGAATACATCAACTGCAAATACCCAAGTGATAATGCAGGTACACAATTTTTAATGCTTAAAATCACTGACAAAAATATTGAGCTTTTTCAAGTACCGAGAATAATCCAAAGCATCCTCTAAATATTTGTGTGACTGAGAAATGCCAAACAAGAACAAGGACTCCGCTGGGCACTCCCATGGAGAGCTCTCTCAGCCCAGGTGAACGCATGAACACTGGCTTCTACCTAACTACAGTCACCAGAGTCTGTTTTCCAGCTGCCAGTGGAAAGATTTTCACTTGCAAGCCCATAACTTGGCAGCAGAGCTGGAAGCTGCCACATCCTGTGTAGCTATGTTGGTTAGAAAGATGCTGTGAGAACTTGAATGTATATGGGAGATAATTCCATTTAAACAAGATGCTGAAAAAGCACCTGGTTTAAAATGGGATCCTTAAAGGAAGGGTTGGTGTGTTGTCATTTCTCTGAACTGAAAATGCTGGAATTAATAGCATTGTCATATTTTAACAGGAACAAACTATTATGATAACCTGCCAGAAATCTGCAGGATAACATATGCTAGAACGTTTGTACATTAAAAAAGTTCTTTGCTCTTTTTAATTTAACCATTTTCTCCAATTCTTATACTTTATCATATTTAGTGCAGCATTCCAGGGACTAACTCAAGACCATTATCACGACATGAAAGAATATTAGAAGACAGATAAAGAACAGTGATCTAGATGCACAAGATAATTGGTGTTGCAGCATTTTAAAAGGTTTTGAGATCCACAGAGCTAACGAGAGTACCCTGTATTCAGCTGCATAGAATTCAGCCAATGTGGAAGGGATAGAAATCCAAATGCTTTGCGGCAGAAGCCAGTCTTTAGCTGAGATGGAAAAAATACCATGTACAGCCACATGACTCCCTAATTGGATGTTGAAGGTTTTCTTACATTTTCCTTCACAGCAGCCAACATAGAGCATTGTCAGATAAAAGAGACACTAAATAGGGCAGAGACCTGATTCAATTACATAATTTTAATCTGGATGGAGACAGTCTAAATTTTGGGGATATCCACCTTTAATGCAGCAACTGTTTTAAACACATAAAACAAATGCAGTTCAAAGCAGTGTGCATTACTGCCTGTATTTCATGCTGAATCATCATAATGTCTTTCTACAGAGAAAAAGGAGGATCTTATGTTCCCATGTACCTTTAGTTCATCTTGTTCCCTTTTTCAAGCCCTTGTACTGCAGTAGGAGCACAGAATGATGAAGTCACACTGCTGACCTGCCCTTTAACAGGACCTTAACTTTTACACTCCTCTGCATTCAGCCAAGCTAGAGAGATGAACAGCTACTGTAATTTCTGTCATCTTTAACTCTAAAAGCCAGTTTATCTAGGTTCCACTTCATATTTTTCCTAACCTTCCCTTGTTCTCTATTCCCATCATTTATCTCCTCTCTGTTTCAATTTTCCCCAATCACTTCTCTCATACATTACCTGTACTTTTGTAAAGCCATGTCCTGCTCACACACTAATGAGCTACAGCCTCCTGGATGGAGTCAAATGACCTTCTTTTTATTGGTAGCTGAACAGGCCCTTTCCCAGCTTGTTTATGTAAAAGGACAATCAGAAAATCCCTCTTCTTGCACTGCTATCCCTGATCTGTGCCAGGTTAAGCATGGCTGTTGCTAGGACAGGCCAGCAGAAGACATCCATCACAACAGTTGTTGTACTAGTTTGTTAGAGGTACCTGGGAAGGCTACCTTCTCCATGTGTGCCTATCCCTCAGGCACAAACAGCTCTTCTGCTCAGCACAACTGATTCCTCTGCCCTACGTACATGCAGAAAATATTTAACTCCTACCTAATAGTTTCCATCTATTTCTGTATTCTTGGAAGAGAATGTGATGACAGATCACTAGTGTGGAAGAGACAGAATTTCACACCATTTCACAGAATCACTAGGTTGGAAGAGATCTTCAAGATTGAGTCCAACCCATGCCCTAACACCACAACTAGACCATGGCACTGGGTGCCACATCCAGTCTTTCTGAAACACATCCAGGGATGGGGACTCCACCACCTCCCTGGGCAGATCATTCCAGTGCTTTATCACTCTTTCCTAATATCCAGCCTAAATTTCCCTTGGTGTCATTTTGCAAAGAGGAGACATTTGTGTGTGGCACTGCTGTGCTGACACCCTCCACTTACAGAAGTGAGAAATCAGTATTGAAATAAAACACATAAAACACCCATTCAGGGGAAAATAAAAAAAAAAAGGGAAGCTAGTCTTTGAACAGCAATAAATTCTAATCTCTGAGCTGGTTTCACAGCTACTGTGATTCTTCAGCCTCCAATCTGTGTTCAGCAATGCCTGCAATACAGCTTTGTGCAGAAAGAGCCAGCTCTGAATCTCACGACTGAGTAGATTTAGTATCACTTTTACTTGACAGTTTACTTTGGAAGACAACAAAGAAGGATTAAGTCTTCACCACTCAAATTATCAAATAAGTGAAACTGAGTGCACACCACAGAAATGCTACAGGTTACAAGGCATGGGATTATCTGATGGGAAGATAAATGACATAAAGACACTGCACATCATGCATTCTATTGGCCCATTGTAGTAGTCCATAATAGCCAAGAATGTTATCAGTCTTATCTTCAAGACTCAAAAAATAGTAATGGAAAAAGGCTTGCAGCTGAACTGGGACAAAAATACTTAAACTATTAAAAAAAGAGTTTTCATTTCACAACACACATGGAAACATCTACACATATACATCAACAAAAAAATAGACTGAATGTATGGGGTGAGGGAGTGTTTCTAAAAATGAAGCAACTTAATTTCCCAAATACACAATTTGTGTGTTACACAAACATAAGGTCTCAAGGAAAGGAGGCTTCATACAGATTTTAAATTAACCTTTGTTAGTGGTTGGGTTTTTTTAAAATCACCAAGCTTCATAAAATTAAATTAATTAAAACTATAAACATGAACAAAAGGGGAATTCAAATTATTAAAGCTACACGATTTTTCAGCTGGGCAGAAAATCAAAACATACATTTGGCATTTTCACGAGGCATCGAGGAAATAACATGGGTCTGTTCTTTATTTTGTCTCCTGCTCCTGAGCTATTTCTCTTAAAGCAAAGTGTCTTCAGAAAAAAATACAGTAAAATAATCACCACTTTGGGGCAGAACTGCAGATAAAGTGATCATCTGTAAGAAACAGAAACGAATTTGGTTCAGTTACAGTGACTGAAGTCTGTGTTTCATGGAGGATCAAATGTGAAAACCGTAACAAGGAGAAGCCCCACAGTACCCAACAGCTACTGAGCAGGATAAAGCTTTTTTCAGCCTGAAGAAGGCTTCAGGAAGACTGAACTGCTCCTTTCTGGACCACAAGAAAAACAGAGACCCATTTTTTGCAAGGCAATTGGACAAGGGCTAACAGTTTTAAACTAAAAGAAGGCAGATTTAGATGAGACATAAAAAGAAATTTTTTTGAATGAGGGTGATGAAACACAAATGGGTTGCCCAGAGAGGTAGTGGATGCCTCATCCCTGGAAACATTCAAGGCCAGATTGGACAGGGCTCTGAGCAACTTGAGTTGAAGATGTGGTGCTCTTTTAAGGGCAGGTGCAGACTAGATGACCATTAAATGCCCCTTCCAACCCAAACTAGTCTTTATTATCCTTCCACCAACTTTAGCTGAAATTACACCAGAAATGCAAAAAGTATTTTGCCTACTTCTAAATCAGAACTAGAAACCAGGCCATTTCCACTTGTTATTTTGTGTTTGATTTTCCACAGTGCAAATCAGTTCCATGAAAACAGTTACAGGGTAGGATCCAGGAGTTCAGTGCTCTCAGATTGTTAGAAGGGATTGGGGCAAAGGGCTTCACAGGAGCCTGACTAATAGCCACATGCCTTCTAGTGACAACACAGACATAAAAGGAATAGTATCAAAAAGGAGAAAAGACATCATCCTTAAGGAGAAGGAACGCACAAACTTCTGCTGCTGCTGCAGTGTCTGAGGAAATGAAGCACAGAAAAGGATTCCACAGCCCACTGAGAGTTTGCCCAGACCTGCGCAGTTTCCTTACCCAGAATGGTTGGCACAGCAGCTCACACCACTGATTTGTCAGACCCTGCTTCCCAGCAGAGGGCAAAATGCTACTTCTGTATCTGCTGCTTAAGCTGCTTTAAGGGACACCAAAAAGAGGATGCAAAGCCGATGGTCCTGAAAGTAACAGCTCCCAAAGAAGAGAGGGCACTGGAACAGCGCCCGGCTGCCCTGGCTGGGCAGGGAGGGAGAAAGGAGGGAGAAGCCAAGGGAGAAAAAGGAGCTGGCTCCCAGAGAGGGAGCACAGCATCCGGCCCCCATCCTTGCCCTACCTCAGGTTGGGAAAATAAATACTACACACTTATGTTTTCTCCACACAGTACCAACAGCTTCTCCTAAGAGGATATTCTGTTGTGAAATACTGATTTTACTTCGCAGAAGAAAAAAAATAATCTTTACAGCTCCTGAGTGTAAACAGCATCAGTAATTAAATTATATTGCAAAAAGGATATCTAAAAGAGAGAAAAATGTTTGTTTATAACAAACAACACATTCAATATTAACTACTCTAAAACAGTTGAGCACATGGAATACACTGTAAATAATTTAGAAACCAGTGCCCTCATTAATAATGATTTGATACTGTCAGAATGTTGCTTATTCCACTCCCAACCCCCATCCCCGTTTTTCACCCCCCAAAGTGGTTTTATATTTATAAAAGGCAAAATACGTATTTTGTACTTGCCTGAAGGGCTTAAACACTGCTGTGAAAATAGCCCTTACAATCCCTGGATTTGCTAATTTCAGGACAACAGGATACATTTACAGCACCTTATCATCATGGATGCAATCCACTAGACAACATGAATAGAGATTGCTATATCCAATTAGAGAGTATCAAAGATAATAGAGTTAGATTTGCAGAAAATTTTCAAAGATGTCATATCTTTGAACAAAACTTATTAGGGCTCCATCAGCCGTTTGAACAGTTTTAATGAAGTTGAAGCTCAGCTAAGTACGTAGTTATTTTACTTCATGATTAACTTTGAAGAATTTTATTTTTGAAGCCTTAACATCCTGTAATTAAAAGGAATCCTTAACACATTGCAGTAATTCAGTATTCAGTAATTTATGTTACAAGATCTACTTCCAGAAATGGTCTTGATATATAGCCAAATGCTGTTAACCAATGGATGCACTTCCATTTATTGCTACGGGCTTCTTTAATATTTTACATCTCTTGGAGAAAGCATATTCTCAGCTTCCCATTCAACACTGCAGTGATCCATTTGGAAAATGCCCTTCTCTTGGCAGCCAGCGTCCGCCTGCAGTGTTTGCTGCATGTTAACATTAACCTACAGCAGTGCAGCGTGCGCCAGTGCCAAGGTGCAGCCCCAGTCCAAGGCATTCCCAGGAAAAGATGAAGTATTTGCAGTTATTGATACTTAAACCATTTGAAGCTACATTTTATTGTCTCAATCCCCACTCTCACTTGCTTCATCTGTGTGTCTCTGACCTGACTCAAAATGGCACCACTAAAGCCAGAGTTTAGCAACCTACTGCTACTATAACTGGAAGATCCCTTTTTTCCACGTCTCCCAGACACCAAAGGAATCTATTAATGCCTCTGCTGTTTTCTCAACACTCTCCAAGAACAAGCCTAAAACAATCACACCAAAATAATGGATTTTAAATACAGAACATAACAAATAGCTTGCCTAAATTTCACAAACCTTGTTTAAAAATCAAGCTGAAAAGATTTAGTAGTTCAGGACTCAAAGTGGCTGCTGTTAACCCACAACATTTCATCATAGCACAAAAGGACTTAATGCTACAAAGTACATGGTATTTAAAAACAGTATCTTCTATTCCACTTCTAAGACAACCCTCATCTTGGTTTTCTCTAGCTTCAGTACTACACATTATCTTAAAAACAAAGAACAGATGCAATAACAGAAAAAATAAGCACTATGTAAGTAATTACCTGCAAGCAAGAAAATAAGAATTCTCATCCTTAACACTACAAGCTATTTGCAATGTATGTTTTTGAAGGTTTTACAGGTGATGTAAACATTACTCTGATGGTTTATGTATTTTAGAGAAAAACTTTGACATTTCAATTGGGACAAAGACCTGCTGTATCCAAATAAAGATACAGCAGAAGAAACCAGAGATGTCTCAAACCTGTTAACAGAGAGCAAGAATTTCTCACTGAAGGCACCAAGGGAAGGTTTTTGAGCTGTCCCAGTACATGTACACAACCAGCCAGGAAATGCAGCCTGAAACAGTTCTTGATAAAAACAACCTTTTCTATTTTTGGAATGGAAATGATGCATAAAACCACTGCCATCAACTGAAGAGTTAATTTTGAAAAACATCTGAATTTCATTTTGCTTTGCAAAAAGCCTCTTTTCAGTAACATTCCTTGCCTTTAATCCATATTCAAGAATCAGCCAACTCTAATATCACAGTAGTAGCTAAATGAAAGACAAGTGGACCCTTCCTTTGTGGCTCTGGACTATCTGTGTGCCTTTTCTTTCACAAAGGGAAGCAATGAACAAAGGAAATCTTCACGTCAGGCCTAGGGTACTGTTGTGGTGGCCTCCAGGCTGGGAGCTGAGGGGCACAATCCATCCCAGATCTCCCCTAACCCTGACCTGGAGCTTCAGTGGTCCCTACTTAGAGAACACTGGAAGCTGTCCTGCATCCCTTGTTCCTCACCAGCAGGACACCTGCACAGGCCTGACTGAGGTGAAAGTACACAGTTTTGTCTCCCCTGGCAGGTCCATGGTAGAACAGGAAATAAAGCAGGGGGAAAAGCTACTGGAAACAAATCATAACTAAGGATGAACAAAAACATTTTAGAGATGTTTGTCATTTCCCTCTTCCCTCAATCCTTTCTCATCCACGCATTCCCTCCCCCTACATTTCCAATTATTATTATTATTATTATTGCTTTCAGCTCTCCTGACCTGTGGAGAGATATTTTGGGCAAAATGAGACAAGTCTACATGAAATGCAAGCTTCTGATGTAGACAAGAAATCTTCTTTTTTCCCCCCAGAATATTTGGCTTGACACTTCAAAGGCTTCTTTCTCACATTCACAGTGATTCTTCTATAAATATATCCATCTATATGCACATAGCGACTGCAACAAATCCACGGTCACACAGGACTTCACAGTCATTACATGCACACCAGACTGCAGCCCTACAGACCTCACAGTAAACCATGGGGAACAAACTGCAGACCTTCTGCAAACACCCCACTTTGTGCTGACGAGCTGGAGAAAAATATTAGATGCAGCTTTCCCAGATACTGCTCCATGCTACAACCCTTACAGGACAATGGGGGCAGAGCTACTCCTTTCACTGGAGAATGGGGGTCTTGTTTTACACCACACCTTACACAGGCACAAGCTGTGAAGACACTCATCTTTTTTGTCTGCTCAATGAGGATTTAAATAGGGGACTAGTGGAGACGGTTTTGCAGCATGTAACAGTGTGACTCTTTTTGGGTGGAGAAATGTTCTGCAAAAAGCAAAGACGCATTTGTCTGTTTGCCTCTCTAACCCAAATAGCTCTGTGGATCTCATTTTTGCAGGGGTTATACTCTACTGGTGTCTGCTATCAGCCCACACCCAAATCATACTATTAAGTCTTCCAAAATGAATAATAGATGAAAGGAGGTGCTGCTGAAAACAGTGACAAGCAACTTATCAAGAAAAGCTGTTTTTCCACAGTAAGAAACCTCCTGCTCAAAAACACTAAGCCATACCTATCATCATACCGAGTATATTCTATTTACAGTACACCTATCTGGTTTTAATCACATCAGAGGAGTGTAAATTCTAGGAGTGAATCCTTTTATCTTTCAAGCCAAGTGATGTATCAAAAGTTAAAAACACAGTATCAAAATATTTTCATCCCATTTTGAGCTTCATCACAAAGATGTATTTATAGCATCAACGAGGGGGTGTTGTGCAGACTTTCTGAACCAACTTTTATAGACATGCCATACCTATGCATATTAGTGTCTGAAGCACATCCTTCATCATTTGAAAAGGCCCCATGAGCTCTGTTTTTACAAAGACACCGCTCTGGAATTTAGCTCTCATTCCAGGTTCTGAAAAACAAGTTATTTGTAAAATGATGGGGTACTTCACTAATTGCAGTAGGATGTATTGCTGCTTTTTTTTTTAGTCTAGCCCAAAGAGCTTTTAAGCTACTGGAAATAGCAAAACAGGGTATAGTGCAGTCTTCACTTAAAAACCTCAGCAGAACAGCTACCTGCATGTTCCAGATACATGGAATACTGTTTATGTTTGAATATATTCAAAAGGCCATATTTCATATATTGATACTGCTTTCTTATTAATACATGTTTTATCAATTCTACATCTAACAGCTCCCTGGCCATGTTATCAGAACCCCTTGAGCACATCAGAAACCTCAAATCTCCTTCTCACATTACTGTGGAGTTCTCTGCCTGCTTCCCAGAGAACAGAAACAATCCCACAGATCACAGCCAAGTATCTGCCTTCCCAAAGACTCTGGGAAAACAGAGAGCTGGACATGGATCCCTCACCTTGCAATGTTGAATTTATTCCTGTTCTCTGCCCAGGTACAGGAATCTGTTGCCATTGCAGGATAAAGTTCTTTAACACTGCAGGCCAAAGCCTCACAAGTCCCTGAAGGTGCCAAAGCTTGGACACTGTAATGGTCAGGAAGGATCAGCACCAGCACAATAATATTTTACAGTCTGCTTTTTAATCTAAACGTGAATACAATTCCAAATCCAAGCTATCATAGCATTCATTCCCCTATGGCAACTTCTCAAGAAGAGGAAGAAGCAGACACTGCAAGTGAGTCAGAGACAATGGCACAGAACAAACTCCTCCATTCCTGCTCACTTGAGACATTTTTTCAAGGTCTACGAGGTTTACTATTTCTTCCCTGAGGCAATGACAGGGACTGCATTTTTCCAATCCCCCTTCAGCTCATCCAGCCACATCTGTCATCTCTCCTGGCATCTCTCAGCTCCTTGGTGATACCTGCTAGCTCTTCCATCTTCATTTTTCAGCTCAACCAGGCATATCTGTTAGCTCTGTTATGATTGACCTAATTTTGACAATTAATAAACAGGACACATTTAATGTCCTGTTATTTTAACACTGAGAATTCCTGGGAAGGCACTGTCTTTTAACAAGATTTTCACAATTGAAAATTTCATCAGAAACTAAATGACTCCTACTTTCAGATACAATAATATAATTTACTGTCTCCAACTGAATTGCCACATCTCCAGTGATACGCACTCCAGAAAGTCTTCCAATGACAGCAAACAAATTCAAGCCAGGTTAGAAATAACAACAAAGGAAATAAAGAGCTGAGTTATTTGCTGGCATTCCAGTGGGGATGAAACTGCAGTGTGTCCTGAGGACACCTGTGCAGTAAGACAGTCTGAACATTTATGATGATCTGCAAAATTAGCATTATAGGGAAGTTCTACATCTGTGTGCTGGGCATCTGGAAGTGCCCCAACCTCTGCACTCCTCTGGGGAAGATACATAGAAGATTACACGGTAGGAAAATAACAGTATGGCAAAAAATCAATCAGTGTGGTACGTGTTCTCCTCCTTTGACAAACAGTGGTAACCTCTGGGAAGGCCCCAGCTGCTGCTGGAAGCTTGAGACCATACATGTACTTAATAATGAAGAATAATAATGATTCCACGAGCTTCACTCACTTTTAAAATTCATCCATAACCTTTTCTCTGACTCCTGCACAGGTACCCACCATTTCCATAAGATACAAGATTTCCCTTTTTTTGTGCAATATGCTTCAGAGAAGTGGATAAATCACAGTTGCCTGAACCACAGCAGACTGTTCTCCTTCCAGCTGAGCACAACTGAAAATGCAGAGGGTGAAAATGGAGCAGTGCAGTTTGTGCTGTTATTACCACACAATCCCCTACACACACCATTTATACAGCTGTAAGGCAAAGAGGCGAATTTTCCAAGCATGCCGTGAGTGATGAGCTCTATTCTCGCCTCCTCTTGAAGTTAAGGATTGGTAAAACTGTAGAGGCATGGTCTCATTTGATCTTAAGTCACCAGAAAGAAAACATACTGTTAAAAATGCTAGAGATTAACAGATTTTCCTGGAGATTTTTTTCCAGTGTGTAGATGAGAGAATAAATTGCTAGGGCTTCACTGTCAGTTTATCTTGTCATCCAGACCCTCCAATAGAGATTACTTCTGTTCCCCACTCCAGACCATCTGTTTCCCTGTATAGAAAGGATGAATGCACACTGGTGTTCATTAGTGTACATCAGGAGTATCCCCTTTTTGCACAACAGCACCAATTAATCGATGTTACTTAAAGCTCCAAAAGAGCAAAGTGGAGCCTAACACTACACATACACACTGACAAAAACCCCACTTTCATGTATAATTTAGTAAAGTGGATGCAGTTCAGCAACAGTTAAAGACTAATCTCTCATGCTTTTTGTGCATTTACATAATTGATTTGCTAGATAATGCACTCTGCTCCCTTATTTAATAAACATGTTAATGATTTCAGACAATTACTCCAAACTGCCTACAAGTGTCTAAGAAACATACACACAAAAAAATTAAAATGAAAATACACACCAAAAGGCACATCCTTCATATCACATAACACAAGATATTAAGTCAATATGTCACCCTGTCAACAGTCACTTGCTACCTGCTGTTATACATTTATTCCAACTCTTGTGTATTAGCCGGGGCTGTGGCACTGACTAGACACCCATGTGGGCTAAAAAGGGAGCTCAAGAATCAAACTGGTGTGCTGTCAAAAGTCTGCATGTGTGCGAGTGGGGAGGGGAGCTGTGAGACAGAAGGAAAGGAGGAGGGAAGGAAAATAATGCAGGGTGGAAGAGAAGATTAGAGAAGACATCTCTGTCATGTAGTCTCCTTTGGGCTACAGGGGGGAAATTATGGAAAAACTAAGCTTGTTCTATTTTTCTCTCTACAGCTTGAAGAAGGCCCAGCAGACAAATGTATCACTTTTAATCTTGTAAGCCAGCACACATTTTAGCCACTCTTTTGTTCAGTTTCAAGGCACTGGAGGAACTGCTGAACGTAGGGCTGGGACTGGGGACCCACATCCCAACCTGTCTCTGCTATTCCAGCCTGCAGCCAAAGGCCCAGCACCAAGAGCTGCCACTGGATGAAGTGAAGGAGATGTTGCTGCTGGCTAAACCTGCCCAGGGCAAGCTCCACAGACAGGGTATTTATAGGCCAAAATGTTCAGGGCTTCCCTTTCTTGCCCAAGTGGCAGTAAGGATTTCTACAGACATCTCTAAAGGGAGCACAAGCTGAATTGTAAAAAGCAGGAGGGGGAACAGAGCAAACACCAACTGACATAATAACTGGTATCACCATTACACCAGAACATCTAATCCTGCATTTAAAGGAAATTACAGCACAAGCACAGCAGATCTGATCTCCTACTTGACATAAAACATTACACAGCAAAGGTCAATTTGCTTTTGGAAAACTGGCTAATGCGAGGCACTGCATAGAACAGTCACAAAGCTGTTTTCATGGCCTGTGCTGCAAAGACGTCTAAGAGGGCACTACTTGTCCACCCTCTCAGATGGTGGTTAAATTGTTCCAAAGCTGACAACCTAGAGAGCAGAATAAGAGAAAAATTGTCAGTTTCTTATCTCCAGTTTTTAATCACAACAGGTGTTTTAAAAATAGCTATTCATTCCTCTCTGTGTTCGCTTAGCAATTCAGGGAGGGAAAGGAGGGAATCAATAAAAAAATATTATGCTACACTACTGTTATCTTCATCCAAGCAAGGTTAATGGAAAAAGTATGAGTAAGATGTTTCACTAAGCTGAAGTTAAAAACAAGAATGTAGGTATGGCTGTGCAATAAAAGAAAACCAGCACATTACAATGAGAAAATGAGAAGTAGAATTGTTTTCTTGTGGCACAGTCAAGAACTTGGCCACCCTACAGTGGCAATAGAAATACTTCATATTTCCAAATTCATTACTTTTTAATATTTTACATATATGAACCATATTCACAGGTGGGACACAACACCAGTCTTCTAGAACTACCTGTTTCTAAGGGGGGAATTAAAATTATCTTCCTCATCTTTGCTAATAATGAATAAGTGCACTATCAAGCATTTTGATCATCACTTCTTTGTTGACATTCCTTGCATTCAGGAAGACAAAGAGACTTTTTTTACACATGCCACACTTCCACAAGACACATTTCAAAGCTTTAGAACCGGTCAAAAGCGTAAGCAGAGAGCGTGTTTCCCTAATCTTCTATTGGTTTTGAATATCATCCAAGCCTTACAAGGCTTCTGTATTTCATATTTGTTAACTTCCCTTGGACTGGCAAACTTTTCTGTGCACTGGAAATATTTTACAACCACCACTGATGGCATGTGGACTGAAAGGGAAAGTTTTCCATAATTGCAGTATCTTTAAAGCTTCCGTAATCAGACTGTTTGCCATTAACAACTTCTGACATTTTATGAGACCAACTGAATGGCAAGTACATTACTGCTCTAAAAAAATAATTGCCACAAAAAAAAATATCTTCAATTCTCCAAGTTTCCATTTGTTTTACATTTCCAATTAACAGGAAACAAGTCAGCAACATCATACTTTCAGGCCCTAAATTCTCATCCTCTCTCAGCAGCAACAGGACAATGTCTTGTCCTCTTCCACAGATGACCATCTGAAAAGTTAAAAAACTTCCCCCATAATCCATCACATTCCCTTCATTTGTCTCTAATGCTCAGGCTCATTGCCAAGATTTCAGTTCCCAACAACATTGTTCTCATTCTCCCCAACCTAAAGGGATGCAGGTGTCACTGGCAGAGGACACATGAAATGTTCTGAACTGACTGGGAGCATCTTGCCCACTGAACACCAAGGACACAAATGCAGTGGGGGGTGGGGGAGCCTCTTAGTTGAGCTGTGCAGCTTCAGAGCATGACCAATTTTACTCAGAACAAAAAAGCAGTATAATAAAAATACGTATTATTGCATACCCTTTGGACCTCCACTCTCAAGTAATGTAAAAAATCCTGTTGTATTTGTTTTGCTGAAGTGGGCATATAAATTGGCCAGAAGTACAGCTTGAAATTTTACAAGTGGCCTTACTTGTCCTATTCAAATGTATTACATTTGTTACTATTTGGTCACCTAAACCCTTCCTGATCCATCACTTCTGCTCAGCTTTCAGTTTCTAAATGTTCTTTCTTCCTCAAGATACCATATCTGTTTTGTTGTACCACTGCTGGTATTCCACCTGAAGCAGATTCAGGATGATGACAAGCAAAAATACTATGAGCTCTAAAAGTGAAAGACTAAGACCAAGACTGCCTTGTAGGCAAAATAAAATTTAGACAGCAAGTGAATATTGATAGATTATTCCTAATAAATATAATGGCAAATCACAGATTAATACCTAGTGACTCTCAGATTTACTTATTCTTTATTTCAAAGACTCTAATAAGCAAGCAACATAAAAAGCAAATTTTTTGCATAATAGACAAAAAAAAATAAAAAAAAATTAAAGGAACCCACCATACCCAAGAAGCACAGCCATCCATTTAATCATAAGTGCAGCAAACTAAATCAATTTTGCTGGTTTGGGTTATTTTTCCCTGTGTGTTAGGAAACCTTAAATAAGTGTAGCATTCCATTTTTGCAGTCTCTGTCAAAGCCCTGCATGTGAGAAGGCAGGGAAGAGACAATACGAGTACCCTCACTCTCTGTCTCTCCAAGAGTACCAGTAAGCTGCTTCTGCTGAGCATGACACACCAAAGCTCTCACTGAGGAGCAAAGGTGCAATTCAGCTTGCAAAGCAAAAGGCTTAACACAGGTAAGAAAACCTCCTTTTCCCCTCTAGGTCCATTACTTTTCCCTAACTGCTCCCGCTGGGTTATATCCTCAGCTAGAATGAATGAAAATCAATGAAGCAAAGCTTATTGACACTACTTGTTCACCTATAGTAAAATCCCCTTGCAAGCAGCATATTCGTGCTGCTCCTGATGCCTGAGACAGCCCTTCTAACACACAAAATAACACCCTTCTGTTCCTCCACAAAACTCAACACCAGTGAGTCTGTTCAGTGAGCTCTGCTCCGAAACACTATCTCATTTCAATTATAATGGCAGTGAACAATATTCTTTCTAAAAACAAGAAGCTGATAGACCTGGTCTCCTGAGATTGATGCCCACCTCCCTTCCCCCCTACCCACGACTTCTCTCCTTTGTGTTTCTCCTCTATTCTTTGATCCTTTCTACCTGGTTATCTACTTCATTTAGACTATAAGCTCTTTGAGGCAAGAGCCAGTATTCTCAGGGGTTTGAAAAACATCTTTGCAAACTTAGGGCATTCTATTAAAGAGCTATTTATAAATAAGGCTCTCTTGCAGGATGAAAGTGATTTATCAGTCATGACACTGACATCAATGCAATATACACCTTGTGCAGTGGTTAAGCTCACTATCCCAGGAAGGGGGCAAAGTGTCATGAAATCTTTAGGAGTGTTTTAAGCCCCTACACATGCTCATTTCATTGCAGAAACTGCATTTTTAAATTAAAAACAGATGGAAAAAAATCCACTTCTGTAAGTAGAAGAGTTCCAGTTGTGAAATCCAAATGTTATGTTTATTTCACACATTAAATTATATATAAGGTGCCATGTTAAATTATACATACAGAAAGAGCTCATATAAGTGAGGAAAAGTCTCTCCAGATTTCTCTACTTTTCTCGTTTTTTAAAAAAAAAAAACAAACCAAAAACCAAAAAATGAACAAAAAAACCCCCACTGCTTCCTCCTCCTTTTTATTTTGTCAGCAGAAGGCAAGAACTGTGTTAAATTCTGATCACAGGCACCTGCCACAAGCCTTTAAGGGACATTTAAGCTTCATCATGCCCATCTGAACCCAGGGCATTTTCTGCCATTTGAAACACCTCAGCAGTGTCTACACTCCCAAGACAAGAAGACATCTATTTTCTCCCATGTGTAACAGTAGCCTTTAAGAGGCTGCTGGATCCTGAATTCTTGCACTCAATACACTGGGTTTCTCAGGCAGTGCCATCTGAAACAACACATCTATCAGCACTACAGCAGAATCAGGAAAAGGTGGCCTCACAGGAAAATGAATTTGAAAAAATCACTTGCAGTCAGTTGCATAGTTATTTCCATTTCATCATCACTGCTGTGCCCCGTGGCACATATATTGGATAAATATATTCTGTTCAGATAACATCATCCATCTCTTGATGAGATCACTCAAAATAGGATGAAAGTCAAGTACAGTAACAGGCACAACATGTGGACACCACTCAAAAATTCATTACCAGGTCTACTGAAAGCCAGAATTGTGGTAATTATGAGGTTTGGAAGCAATTTATTGAGGGTACATAAAGTACTTCTTTCAACTGCTCATTATTGCTGCTACTCAGAAGAATCATTAGCAAGTACCACAGTGATGAAAAGTTTCAGTGCTCACTTTGTTTCCTCTCCTGTTGCTGGGTCACCATTCTCCTTCACATTCTGAGCAGCTGCACAGGTGACCTGAAGCTCTATTCCCAGAGTCACAAGCTCTATGACATAAATCTGTACAAAGGGTTTAGCAAATCTGCATCGCATTTTGGAGGGAGACAAGACCTTGTGTCCTTACTTTTTTCTGAAATGTTTTTTCTTCTCTAGCACTTCCAAAATCTCTTGTCTGCTGTTTTAAATACAAGTGCTAAGAATTCTTGACATTCTGCCATTCCTTCTCTTACAAAGTGTAATTACTAGAGGTAGGCATGGGAGTCTTTGCAAACAAAAGTATTTCCAAAAACGAGCTATTGTCTGGTGACTGTGGCATGATACCTGCACCCAAGTGAATACTTGAGGTGCAGGCAGTTCTGCACCAAGACTGGCATTACACACCAGCCCAGTACAGAGACAAAACACTTGCAAGGGAGTAAGAAATCATCTTTTCAAGGTGCAACCCTTCTCCCACATCATCTCACCCATTTTTGCTTAAAATTTACCTAACAGGGTCTTGCTGAGGTACTGGGGGAGGAGATGGGAAGATAACAGCATCTGCATTGTTCCCTGCAAATGTCTGGAAAAGTCTTCAAGCTGGAAAGAAACAAAATTCACAAACTTTACTTCTGCACCAGCAATTATCACATAAAAATAAACATATTGTGAATGGTGGGGATGTATTTTGAAATTAGCTTTGAGCTGATCAATCTGGGACACCAAACAAACCAGCACAAAGGAACAGCATGAGAGATAAGAGCCATCATCCAGATGTCAGGAAACAGATTTACCCCAGGAATGTTTCTTTGCCCTCTGCTAAATGGCCTAAGACACCTGCAGAACAGATTCCCTGTAAATCTGACCAGAATAACAACTCTCTTCCCCCCCAGCCATTGTTAATGTCTTCTATCTCAATGCATCCCCTCCTTGCACCACCCCTGACCTTCCTGCTTCCACCAGATAGAGAGATGGAATCTCTTTCTTCCCTCCTTTTGCCTTTGGAAAGACAGACTGTCCAAATAATTCTGAGGCCTTACCTGCAGGTCATCTCCAAGCACACTACTACTGTATTTGTTATTCACCCATATTTCCCATATTCCAAGTTCATGGGAATAAGAGTGTTTTTCATTTCTAACTGGTGGTCTGAATTCTGCCCTTTTTTTTCTCTGGAGAAAAACACCTTAACAAATAATCTTTCTGCATCTTAATTCCACTGCAAATACCTGATCTGAATTCTGAGTCATTAGCAAATGAGGTGATCTGTGACAGAAGGGCTGCCTTAACATAGGTACGGAAACTTATCAGAGAAAGGGTTTTCAGACCAAGAACCCATACTGCCTGTAAAGCTTATGGGATGTGCAGGAATACTGAAGGATATTCACCCTGGAGAAACAGCAAGAGACTATGAATTGTACCCAATCTGAGCGAACCAGCTCACCTCATTACATTAATTACAAACACATTAATTTGCACTTTCACATTTTAAACAATAACAGACTCATAACAAGGTTTGTGTTGGGAAGGACCTTTAAAGGTCACCTAGTTCCAACTATCTGCCATGGGCAGGGACAGCTTCCACTGTCCCAGGCTGCTCAGAGCCCCAACCAACCTGGCCTTGGACACTTCAGGGATGGGGCAGCCACAGCTGCTCTGGGCAGCCTGAGCCAGGGCCTCCCCACCCTCACAGGGAAGAATCAAACTCCTCTGCTGGACCAGAATTACATGTTCTGATACCAAGATACTGCAATGAAGATATTTCCATTCAACATCCTTGGTGCTCCTACTTCAGCTATAAGCACTGAAAAGCAATGCTTGTAGTAAAGGAGAAAACAACCATTTCTTGGAGAAATGAATGTTTCATCCAATGAGTAATTCTCCTTCAGAAAAATAAATTTATTGCCAGGTTCAATTTTTGACTGCACTTTTTTGCTACAAAGCAACACAGAAAAATATTTAAATTTGGAAGTATTAAATAAGCATTCCAGGCATAGTAACTGAGCAGTCTGCTCACTTATGGCCCACAAGCCATTTTGAAGGCAAAAAACATGTGCCAGTATAAATTTATATAGGCATATATGTTCTCACTTACACCACAGGAAAAGACAAATGTGTTCTTAGATGTTATATAAAGTTTAGAGTTCATTGGGGTTGTTTTTATTTTAAAAAACAAATCATCATCTATGCAGAGGGAAATCTAACATGTAGAAGCCCATGGTTAAAACTTTCCCCAAAACTCTGAAATACCATGTTTTCATATTCATAACCCTATATTAAATATGAAACATTTCAAAGCGAATGTTTAACGCTGGTGACAGAATCTCTGTATCTCCTTGAAATGCATACAATCTCCTTCAGTGAATGGTAAGAAACTTTAAAGAACTCAGGCCAAGAAGTGACCACTGCAGCATGTCTTAAATTCACAACTAACTTCCTTCATAGCTGGTAATCCCCATCTCACTTAAATTGTATCAGCCTGAAACGTTCATGCTGTGGTCTTTTGCAGAAGGAGGGAACTGTTCCTAAAGAGAGCCAGCATGAGGTCCCAGCAGCCCAAAAGAAAGCTGGGAAGTTCAGAAGAAGCTGCTCCAAGCTCCCAAGCAGGCAGGAGCCCGTTCCTGCTGGCATGGCGCTGCTCGCTCTGGGCTGCTCCTGGGGCAGCACAGACACTGCACGTCCATCCAGTGCCTCACACGGCTGCTGCAGGGCCCTGAGGCTGCCCATGGTGAAAAACAGAGTCACACTCTCCACACGGGGCATTTCAGAAATCACAGCACCCACGGCATCTACACAGACACTGCCCCTAAGTGCAGAGCCACCAGTGTCAAATGACAGAACCCCTGCCTACGTCTTTCAGGCACTTTAACAAGAGATGCTTTTATCAAGCCACCCATTCAATGCAATAATGCAGCATCATCTACTCACTGTATTGTTTTACACAGCCTTTCCAAGATGGTATTTTATAAAGATCAGGTATCTTTTTGAGCTTCGGCTCACACAGGCGAGGAGGCAGTACTTTCTGTAAAACTGGCACTCCAGCAGACAGATGGGTTTGGAAGGATTGATAAGAGGTGTAAAAGATACTAGAGAAACCAAGTAGGCAGGTGGAAGAGCTCTGCTCCAGCCAAGTTTTATCACTCACATAAACAATGCAAACCTGGTTCTAGGATTGCACTCCAAGAGCTTCTATCTAAAGAAGAAAAAAATTACTGCCAAGCTAAACACAGCAACCTGCAACGTGTTAGCAATGGCCCCAGGGGGGTTCTTTTCTCATTCTTTACCTCACATGAAACCCCAGATACCCACACAGGCTCTTAGTGCCATGGCACCTCTGCAACCATTTGCATTCTCTCAACAGTATCTTTGTTGTCAGGGAGTGTTTGGGGCAGGGGGAAATCACAGAAAAATGGTTAACTGAGCTATCTTTTCCACCGGGATTAGAGCTTGAATAGTGAGCAAGAAGTCCTTCTCTTCTTCCCCAGTCTCTATCTCCCCTCCACACTGTAGCAATGCCTCCTTCCTGTGCTTTTTCTCAGTTACAATCTTGAGCCTGCAGAACAGCCCGTTCAGCAAATGGCAGCTGAAGCATCTTTTACTTCATTTAAGCTGCTCTTTCAGACATCCCCTTCACACCATGGGAAAATGGCAAGCTGAAAAGAGGTCATCACAGTCTGCATCCCATAAAGACAAAAGGTTTTCATGGAAAACAGGTGGGATGTCCAAACGCCCCTGTCAGACAGGACCAGCACAGCCCAAGAGCAGAAAGGGTTTTTCTGATGCAATTCGGTGCTGTCGAATGGCAACCAGGTAGGTCTGTCCTGATGCATAAGGCAGACATGAGAACTCAGCTACATTATTTATTCTTTTTACATAATAGATGAAGGGAAGGAGGTGTTATAGAATGGACTTCAGCCTTAACATAAACATAACTGCCTACAGAGATAGCTTCACGGCAGGAAAACAGACTTACATACTGTTTCCATAAAAAAAGATTGCTAAAAATCGAGACAACAAATCAGCCAAAAGCAAACACATGCAAAAGCATTTTAAAAAATTGCCTGCAAAACGGAAAATGAAGCAGTCCTTCAAGTGCTAAATACCAGATGCTTAAAAAAACTAAGCATAAAAACATTGCGAAGTACTTGGAAGTTTGAATTAAGAAAAAAAAAGTTCTACACAAGAAAATAACTTTTAAAAGTCTACAAAAATCTGAATTGATTCCATACTCCATGAAAAAAATAGCTCCATACTGATAAAAAGCAAAGAAACTTCTTTCTTATGAATTCCTTAAAATGAAATCCTTACTCCTAAACGGAATGTGTCAGAATTCAAGCCTGCTGAATAAATTCCAATTCTACTTGAAATGATCGCACAAAAGAGGAAGTAAAATTAAAAACAAAAAATAGATCAGCCAGAGACTTAATGAAGGCACTGGCCAAAAACATTTCTGGGTATGTGGCATTTTCAAAGACACCCCATGTTTTCTGAAACATTTCTAGTGTCACAGTTTTCTACCTGGAACTGCGTGCAGCCGCTTTACCTGCGTAGGGCCTTTCAGAGAGGAAGCCAGGCTGAATTCAAGGACCTCTGACGTAAACCTTCTGCAGTCAGAAATTCCCTAACATGTCCTGAATCTCAACAATATGAATACAGCACTGCTGTGAGGTTTTAACACCTAAATCTGTCTGAAAGAGCATGAACATGTTAGCATATTGTAGCAAACTAGAAATTAGGATTTTAAGGTTTACACAAGAGACTATTTAGCCTCTGCAGGTTCTTTTAAGAACAATACATATTACAGACATTTAAATATTTTCTTTCCCCAGGGGGAAAATTAAAAAAAAGGGAAGGATAGGAGCAAAAAGACTATTAAAGGAATCACACAAACTTCCTGACAGAGAAACAGAATATTAATAATTTTGGTTTTAAGACAGACATCCTTTTCCTGAGTATCTGTGTGATCTAAACAATAGACATTTTACAGGATGGCAAAAACTATGGCAACCAACACACCAGAAAGGTATTTTGTTACTCTCTAGTTGCTGCAGCAGCAGATTCTTGTGCTCTTCCATAAAGTATTTAGAAATCCAGAGTATTTGAGGCAAGACGATTCCTAAAAACAACTCTGTGTAAGAGGATGGTAAGAAGCCATTTTGTAAGATTTCCAGTGCATTTATACAGATTTATACAGAGCAAGAGAAAAGGGGTGTAAATGTAATTCTGCTCTTCACAGCACCCTCTCAGCATCTGGTTGTTAGTGGGTGTGAGACTTCCCCAGATAGGCAATACACTTGGACTACCAGTTTTCAGTTAAGGAAGTAACATATCTGCCACTAGCTCTAGATTCAAGTTTTATTTATTATGAACACTTGAAAAGCACTTTAAGATAAAAACTTACTACACAGATTTTACATGGACACTTTATGTTGTTCACCACGTTATCACACACTACCCAGAATATTTTTGCAGTACTTCCAGTGTTGCAAGAACTAATGTACCCACAAAAAACTCTGTGCATTTCTTGCCATTAATGATAACCTGGCAGGTACCACACTGGAGTAGCTGCAAATGGCCTGATTGTGCTTTCTGTAGCCACCAGAATTCTGTTTTTCAGAGCTGCTCTTCTGAAACTGCTTCCAAATTGAGCTAAACCTGCCAGCCTTATCCCTGTCTTGTTCAGCATGAAGATGAACATGCTGGAACTTGTTCTGTTTGCAAATATACATTACTTAAATCCTTCATCACCACCAAGAGAGGCTATCAACAGATTATTCCCGTACTACATTTATACGAAGCATGTCTGGGAATAAATCAGAAGTCATAAATCCTTATTTAATTAAGTTGTGTAAGAAAACACAAAGACTGCACTGGTACTTACACACCAAGGCCCTGACAAATCCAAAGGCAGAGCAGTGCTGCAGCTATCAAGCCTCACCAGGTAAATCACACTTTTTTGCCTGTTTAGCCACGTAGAACACTACCTAAAAAATCACAAAGAGACTAAGAGATTGATAAAACTATAAAATACAGGGGGAATCTCCGGTGCTTGAGGCTGTCAAATGTCAAAGGAAATTCAGGAACAAAATGCCAAAACTTCCAACTAGTTACATGCAATATTCATTCACAGTTACCAATAAATGATGTATTTTTTCTATAAAGTGTATGGCATGAATCCAACACAAAAGAGAAGATTCCCGAGGTAATGGCATTGTAAAAACCTCAAATCTTGATTTATAACTTTATTTCTTCATGCACAACTTGCTTAAACAATACAGAGAGCACTGTAATTTGTATCATCATCAAAAGTAACAGAACCAAGAACTATCTTATTTTTTGACAAACAAATCTTAAAATGAAGCAAAAGCTGAGAATCCTTATAGATAATAAATGCACAGGGATCAAAGCTTGCACTGCTGTTTCATTAGAGAGTAAAAAGCCAAATATATGAGTTAGATGCCAAATAGTATTCACCCTCCAAACACTGTAATTCAATGTAAGTTTAAATGGTAAATAAGCTCAGCACTTAACAATGCTCTAGAGCCACCCAAACCCAGTCAAATAAATCATCTCTTTGAACAAGTAAGCTTCTAAACAGGCGCACTTAGAGGAGACTAGGCTCTAAATTATTATTTTTCCTAACTTCCAAAATAAAGCTACAACAATAACAGAACCAACAAGATATTTTAGAATATCCCCTGCATGCCAAATTGGAGCACTAAGTAGTATCTCAACTTTCTTTTCCATTTTAGCTTCTGACTCACTGAAATATCCTCCTCGATTTTTACATTCCTTTTCAACACGTCTGTGTATAAAAGGTTCACAGCACTGCTACAGACAAACCAATTCTCTTTTCTTTTTCCCTGTTCCCCACAGCACACCTAGCAGCACAGGGGCTGTGACCTGTGGAAGGCACTCTCCAAGTGAAAATCCCTGAACAGCCCAGGCCACTCTGCCCAGGGAAGGAGGGAAAGGGGAGCTGCCAGAATCTGTCCTGCAGCCACAGTTTGGGTCTGACACACACAAGGAGTTTTTGGGTAGAGACCACATTTTCAGAGGACTTTTCCCTACACCCAGGGCTGTTTGTGACTACTAACCACAAACCAGTATTGCATTTTCATCTCTCAGCATCTGAGAAATGATTTGAGAACTCAGCTGTACAAATGCTTCCAGACTTCTCACTGCCTTATATTAGTCTCCAAAAATTAGTGCAACACACAGCACTGTGCTCCTTACACATCCAGGAATTTAACTATGATGATACTTGGAGTTCATTCTTTACGAAGGCACTTTTAGAGTTGAACTCATGTCATACTTTCCTTGAAAAGAACTTAGGCAAATATTTGGACAGAGACAAGAACCCCAAGCAAGCAGCCCTTCATAGGCTAAATTTTGACTGAAAGTATTCCACTTCTAAATGAAAACAACTGTATCAAAATGCAGTTATACAGGGAGTAACCTTTGAGCAAAGCATCTCAACAACAGTAAAGACATGATAGTTCAATACCCTGAAACAAAGGCCTCTCATTTACAAGAAAAACACTGCAAAACTCATATCCAATGATAGCTTTGCTTCTTGCAGCACCAAAACCAATCCAAAATCTGATTTCTCACTCCTATAATCTACATAACCAAGCTTCCTTGGGTGCTGTTTAAAGACCCAGTTATTTTGTCACAGGGACTACCCACAGTTCCTTTGATGCTCTCTCCTAATCCCCAAGCATGATCACCTCAGGACAGCTCTCCTACACTGCTGATCTCTGGTAGCAGCATCCTCCTGCCTTCCTCAGCACCTCACACCTTCATCTGCAACAGTGTGGTAACTTTAGAAAGCAGCATCTACCTTCCTCCAACAACATCCTTTTGTAGATTATATCTTTAAAGAAAAGAAACAAAACACTACTTTTAAAAAAGGGTCTTTAAGTTAAGAAACAAACAAACTATTCACTTTTTTTTTGCCTAGAATACCTAGATTTGATTACAAGGAATCAGGGCAAAGATTAGCTTAACTATTTCTGTGAAGGCAAGTGAGTTGCTCAAAAGTAGAAACTACAGCCCTTTTATTACCAAAACTCATCCACAAAGAGGGACATAAACATGAGGGTGGTGGAGGGGCAGGCACAGCAGATACAGGGAATAGCAAATTCCAGGAAAAACAGAGGGTCTTGCAGATCCTACACTTGCACATACCTCTGACTTCACAAATAAGTAACAACAACGGAGAGCAACAAAAGTGGAGAGAAACACTTCTGCTTAGCCGTGTTCTTATTCTTGACATACCAACAAAAATTGAAGGAGATGGCAGTAGTTGAAAGCTTTTTCAGTAGTGAGGGAACTGAAGTTACCAGTTATAATTCCGGCCAACCTTCCTCCTTTTTCATGCTGGGGGGGAAGAGACAACGACTATATTTTCTGAGACCACAAGGCTGCCAACTGGCTGTTCTGCTGGAAAGGATTAAAATGCAATGTCAAGGAGGACTGCTGGAAGAATGAGACTAGGAAAAGCATACAGCTGGGAGCTGAAGACTCTTCCTTCTGTCTGACAGTACAACATGGATTTTAATACTTCTCCAGGACCTGCAGAGCAAGGGGCTGCTCTCCAGTAATTTAATACTGACACTTTTAAGTTTACTTGGCAACAAGACCAGCAGGCGAATTCTTCTCTACAGTTTCACTGGTGTAGTTCCAAGGCAGTGACAGTGGAGTCAGGGGCACTACGTCACCATAAAAGAATTGGATTCACTTCCCACCCTTTACCATCTCTGCAATGAATAGGACAGGAAATCTGAAAAAGCAGCAACTTCATATGTATTTGACAATCTATCCCTACTGCCAACAGATGATTATAGTTAATCAGAAGCACTCCTTCCTTTTCTAGCACCTGGTGCATATTAATTGCTGCAGCTCCATTGCTGTGACTGCCAAAGCACTGCCAGCACTGGGAGGCACTGGGATTTGGGAAGAAACGTGTCCCATGTATTCCTGAGGACAAGCCCACTCTGCACACACACACACAAGCTATGGAAGCTTTAGTCTCAATGAGGAACGCGGGCTTGTGGGTGCTCTCATCTGCCATCCTTCTCCACCTCCAATCCAGTGTTTGCCACCTCCTCCAGCTTCATTTAACTCACACAACGAGTTCTGCCAGAGAATCCACCTTTGTCAGTAAAGCATCCACAGCCATAACAAATTAAGAGCAATAAATGAGTAGTGTCTTATATTGACAGTAAACTGGTGGGTGTGATGAAGAAAAGATACTCATTTGCTTCATACATTGTGGGATACTAAAATCAATGCTTGGTATTTCCAGCTATGAACCTAATCAATTGCTTTTACAAGCTGAAGCTTTCTCCTTCCTTAAAGCACTGAAAAATACCTTAGCCTAAACTATTAAATTAAATTATTAAAATTATTATTAATATAATTAAATTAAATTATTTAAAAGTGAGCTCTGATTATAAGGAGGTACACTGAGAAAGCTGAGGAGAATGGTGGTAAGGGGTCAGATACCCTTTTTGTCATGCAAAAAAAAACCCAAAAGCTTGCTGTTTACAGTTTGTTTCCTTTAGATTCACATTAATGGTTTTCATTAATTCTTTTTAAAATAAAAATTCTCTGGCCAACTTCATATTCAACCATATTCCCTGTAATAATTTCCCTTCTGAAGCACATGTGTATGAAAGGTGGTGTCTGGAAGGAACTGCAGCTGCCTGGCAGGAGCAAGTGAATGTAGAAAGTGTTGTACAAGTGTCAGACAGAACATTCTTGTTTATAATGATCCAGTAATGATGAATAAACACAAACATGGCATGCCAGAGCACCAAGGCCACCAAGGCCTGCCTCCTTTACTTGAAGAGAAATACAGCAGTAGACAGAGTCTCAATGCTAGAGTGTGCAAGCAAATAGTATTTCTAAAGGGAAAGAGAGGAGCGAGAGTAGAAGGCAGAACAATATTTTTATGCAACACAGAGCGGCTCATACTACAAAATTTTGCTGGCACAGTTATGTCAGTAGCGAGAAGAATAAAACCAAAATACGCCCACAAGTGGCATCACAACGCCAACAAAGCCTCCCAGAAAGAAGAAAGTTTTCAACAAGGCTGTCATTTGGTCAGTACAGTTTCTATCATTTAATCAGATGGTTTTAAAACAGCCCAAGGGATCCATCTGACAGCGCTCCATTGTCCTCCAAATCTTCCAAAGCAAGGAACTACCCAGCCTACAACTCCTACTTTGTACAGGTGTTGGATGCATCTCCCCAAAGTGCCCTGTGTGTGCAGGACAAGCCTCACGCCCCAAAGTGCCTCTCCTGAGCAGAGCTCAGCTGCCTCTGGCTCCTGACACAGCACACAGACAAGCTGCAAGTCCCTGGCCCAGAGGCTTCTGAAGGGAGATCCTACCTAGAGATCTACAGCTGGCTAATCTGCTGCCTCTGAAATGCAGAGCCACTTGGTCCAATTAGAACTGCAGGGAATATTCATCCTGTCCCTGACTAAGATGAAGCACTTCTTTCAAAAGCTACTGTGGCACGGTGCCAGCGCTAGGGAGTCCAAGTGTTCTGTGTGGAGCCAAGAGTTATTAATTAGTTTTATTAGTGGCAGGTCCTTAATGTGAAGTGACAGGGAAAGAGAGAATATCCCATCACTACCGAAATATAAATTGTCCAGATTTCAGTTTTGTTGTTCCACAACACATACAGGCGGCCAGCCAGGGAAGAGTGAGGAAGAGAACACAGCCAAATGCCTGTATTCAGTGTTCCTGTATATTAATGGTGCACTGAAAAGACTCTGTTACCTCAGGTGGCTCTCTGGGGAACTGTTCATGAATTTTAATTATGAGGGAGGGAGCATTTTGAAAAATAACGCTGCCTGCATGTTAGCATTAAGCATGGCCTAAGCTACAGCAGTCACTTCCCATGAAAATAAAATGGGCAAGATGGGGGGAGAAAGCCTACTCCCTTTCACTTCACTAGGACTTCTAGTCTTTGGAGAAGGGGTCTTGGCCTCAAGGATGGATTCAGCTTTCAGAGAACAGCCTAAGAAATGCCTGAGCACAAGCAATATTAATTCTTGTACAGACTGATGCATACATGGAGGCAATAAGGTCGCAGACAGACGCTTGGAAAAAGCAGTCCCATGTCAAATGCCTCAAACAAGAGATCATTCCTGAACAGGTCAGCAATGAGTCTTGAGCACAGTTGTAGCCAGTGATGCCTTCAGGCCTGCAGCTTGTTCATGGCATCCACTGTGAGCCCAGAGCAGGGAGGCTGCCCAGGAAGGGAATATTCATGAGGAACATCAGACACAGGATGGAAAATGCAATATGAAAATGGAGGTGAAATCACCTACATGAAGCCACATGACAGCTGTTTTAGAGCACAGAATTTGCACACTGCTCTGCTCCTCTATCCTGTATCTGGAGATTATGTGATGCACGACATTAATGTTGCTTCCAACATCCACTCCACTATGGCTGCTCCACAATACAAGGAATAGGAAGTGTAAGCACAAGCCTGCAGACCAGACCTCCAGTTAAATGAGCTGTCATTGTTAGTGCTTAAAACTGCTTGTGGGAAAGAGAGGAGAGTCTCTCTAGCAGTCTCCCCCTCCTTCCCCTGCCAAGTAAAGCCAAAAAATCCTTGGAGCAGAAGGTAAGTACTTCCAACAGTCCTTAGGGCACCATACAACTTTTTCACTTGAAGGAAAAATATGGGTGGGGGGTGAAAGGAAGAGGGAAAGAAAAGAAGAAGAGAAAAGGGGTAAATAACCAACCATTCAAAACAAATCCTTGTGTCTGCTTTGCCATAAAGCCCTCCAATCCTGGCACTGCTGTGCAGCAAGTGCAGCAGATCTGAGCAATCACAGTTATCTCTCAGTAACAGTGTACCTGCAAGAAAAGACCTGGAAAAACATTAATCTGATGGAAAGCTTTAAAGCAGCTGCATTAAACAAAGCCAGCCAAGGCTACTCTTGCAACTTCTGAAGTAAATAATTTCCCCGTGGAAAAGGAGCCCCATGGACTAAACTAATAAAGAGAACTGTATGATCTAATGGTAATATTTTTAATTAAGTTAGCTTTATCAGATTGGCAGGAATGAAGTGATACCCTAAAGAAAACCAACCTTCAAACAGGGGGAAAAAAAAAGAGGGGGGAAAGAATAAATTTGCATTCAGACACCCATGAAATTCCAGGAAAATTTCAGCAACATCAGTGACAGAGCTTTTAATATTAAAATCTCTTCTAAATGTTGTTGCAGCTGGGAGACAAACAGCTTCACGTTGTGTCTTTTCATCAGGAGGAGGTGAAAATAGTTACCTTGTTTAAAGGAAATTTAAAAAAAAGTCACCACTAGCAGCAAAAATCCCAGAACCTTTCACTGCTTTGCTCGCCCAGGCCGTGGAGGGAAGCACACAAAAAAACCCCACAGCAACTTCATGACACTGCTCTCAAACCAGGACTTCTGGCACATGGAAGATTATTCCTACTGGTGAATAAAAACACATAGGGGAAGGAAAAGGTATCAAAAAGCCAATAATGAGCTAGGCTGTCAAGGGCACTGACCATTTCCACTTTGCAGATCTCCATAAAGTATTTAAATTACATGGCAGTGCTGCTCAAGAGAATAAATCATAAATTGAAGCAGCTGCCATAGAAAGATGGACACCAAATGTGTCTGAAAGGGGTGCTGCCTTTATTAAAAGTTCCATTTAACACTCAGAGGTCAATATCAGACCCTTTCCATTGCCTTTTTCTGAAAGCAAAACCCTATCGTGCATCAACTCTACAGTTACTAGTGTTTTAAATCTCAAGTTCAGACTCCAAAACGACAATTCTATCATATCTGGTTTCATTTTCAAAAGAAGTGATTCAAATTAGCACCTTCATTTTTAAGAATTTGGATTTGACTATACAGAAATGAAGCTATGAAACGCAGCTATATGCCACAAACAAAAAGATTTTTCCAGTATGTTCAAGGGACAGCAATTGTTTCTCCTTGTCATTATTTTTCTCTGCAACACACTCTTGAGTATTCTCACCCTGAAAGTAGTAACCAAAATGACTCTTCATATAACCATGTCCAAGAAATGGCACACAAATTATGAAACACAAGAGAGCTGAATAGGAAAGGGGAAAAAAAAAATCAAGTGTTTTATATCTCCTCATTCTAATTGGGATGAACAGTACATGTGTTCACTGAAAAGAAAAAATAAGCCCATTAGTTCTCAAATAAAAGACAAATATCAGGAACACTCACAAATAGAGCTCTGTCCATCCAGAATGAAAATACAAACCAAAAATTTTAATCCATTATACTGGGGTTTTCAGATCATCCGGTCACAAAAATGAGCCCCTGGACACTCAGATATCTTCTAACTATGGCTCCTTATTATCTCCTGTAAGCTTTGCTGGAGGCAGAAAGAATAAAACATTTTGCTCTTTGACACCTCTTAAAGGTGATTTTTTTTTTTATACTGCATTCTGCAGCACTGCTTTGGCTTAAGAAAGTAATTTTTATATTTTTATGAATTCTTGATCAAGTAGTAAAAGCTCTAAATTTAAAGATGGATGTGTGAGAGATCAAAGGTAATGTATCCATGCAAATAATTTCAGCTTACTCTTTCCAAAGCCAGCATATAGCTGTTTAACTAATCTTAACAGTTCTATGCATAGAAATTAGTAGAAAGTCTACAGTTAAGGAAATCCAAACAAATTGCACAGCTAAGAATAACATATGTAAATTGTATTTACTAAGAGTGAGATACTGCTCTGAACGTGCATTTGAGTCCTGGGTAAATTTAAATTGGTGTCCCTGTCCACTGCTGACATTCAACAATGTTTCTGAAAGCTCTACAAGCAAGTTTGAAAAGCCTGAACACTAAAATGTCAACTTTCTCCACTGGCAAGAGCCTGTGAAGGTTCATGGTAACCTCTGTTCTTTCAGCAACTTGGTTTTATCATTTTCCTTTAATAGACTTAAGGCTTCTCCCCAAAGGCCAAAAGCATTCCCTGGGGATTGCGGCAGTTCCGTGGTGCTTTTCCTGCCATGCTACTGCTACCCTGGGTCCTGGTGGCATGCTCAGGTCTCCTGGGCACTCTCCTTCCCTCCCTGGGTCCTGGTGGCATGCTCAGGTCTCCTGGGCACTCTCCTTCCCTCCCTGGGTCCTGGTGGCATGCTCAGGTCTCCTGGGCACTCTCCTTCCCTCCCTGGGTCCTGGTGGCATGCTCAGGTCTCCTGGGCACACTCCTTCCCTCCCCAGGTTCAGCCACCACTGCGCCATGGAGCAGGAGGCACTTCCAGAGCTCCTTGCCAGGCTCCACTGCAGACCATGAGCATTTTGCCAACAAAAAGACAAATCCCTGCAGGGATCATCTGGGGTGCAAACATCCAACCTTGAGGCTCTTCCTGTGGCACAGGGGTTATTCACTGGGATTTACCGTGGGGCAAACATGGTGCTAGCATCAAATACACAAAGGCCATTGCTGCTTCAGAGCTCTCTGAGAAAAAAATAAAAAGAAAAGAAAGAAAAGATGGATGAAGGAGAGGGCCAGGGGCTCAGCAATAACACAGAGGAAGTTTCAAGGAAATGCATGGCTTGTCTCCCAACTCCAAGCCCTTGAAGGAATACAAATCTTCAGCATCCTCTGCCTTCTTCCATAGTACCTCTCCTCACCTCTTGGGAAAGTTCCTATTTTGATTAAGCACACCAGAAGCTGGATAAATGTCTTTATTATTTAACAAGGCCCTACAAACACTCCCTTGGGGACCCGAATGCCTGCACTCGAAAGGGAGCTCACCAGTGCATGTGGGCCTGCTCTCAGCAGGGCTCCCAAGCTGAGCCATGACACACTAATGATTCAACCCATGATAGATCTGTCCTCTGTACACCAGTGAGCATGCAGAGGTAATTGCTCTACCCCACCACACAGGTTCTTCTCCCACTGGAGAGAGCTGCAGGGAGCTGGGGTAAGAGCAGTTTTGGAGGAGTCTGTGAAAGCTGAGCAGTGTTTAACCTCCGCAGCACCTCACACCATGCCAGCTGTAATGCTATCATCTAAAAGCACACAGTGGCACATGCATGTTACATACAGCCATCTCCTCGCCCATCTTCATAACACAGAGTTGGGCAACACACAACATCCTCAGCTATCATATCACATCACTTAAAGCATCAAATAAGCCACTGGATGGCCAGACATCCAAGTCATAGAATAGTATCAGCAATATAGAAAAGGAAATTTAAAAGCTCTGTGCTCCTGCCTATGTAACCAGCCAGCTTTTCCATGGCCTGCTTTATCGCTGTGTTTGGATTAGTGCAATGTGAAACGCAGCAACTGCTGTTATGTAACTAAACCCTGAGTATACAGTTGTCATTCTGGATAAATTTAACTCTGCAGGTTTAGGACAGAGGTCTATCGCCAGGCAGGCCATGTGAACTAAGAGAAATTTAAAGACACAGGGCCCTTTTTTGTTCCCTTCTTGCACAGAAATAATAGGGTGGGTCAGTCCTGCATCAAGGCCCCAGTCTGCCTGTTACAGAAATCTGGTGGTGACAGCCACTGCAATAGTGAGCTCAAGAGTACCAAATCCTGGGGAAGGCAGAGCTGCTTGCTGAGGCAGCTAGCTCCCTTCTCCGTGTGCAGGCACCAACAACACAGACAATTCCGGGGTTTAATGCAGTGAGGAGCCAAAGTGCACGTGCTTGTGCCGTGATGAAATCATAACAGGGAGCCTTGTAATGAGAATAGTGTATTATTAGCACTGTTAGGAAACTGTTTTAATACTTGCAATTAGTGCTTCCCTATGACTATCAGTTAATATTAATCTATTGATCTGTTTTGCTTCTTTTAGAATTTACCAAGAGGCAAGTAGTCACTGAATTACCTTTAGCTGAAACTGGTGAATAAGCACCGACATTGGAACAGTGTCAGGGAATGATAACATCACACAACCAGCACCAGAAAATAAACACCAAAACCAGTAGCAGTAAATATGTGAATAACTCAGAACTGAAATATTTCTAGAAAAGCCTCCTCTAAAACTGACTATAGACTTCAGTGTCTTATCATGCAACATTCTAATAAATTAGAAATGTCACAAACTTATCGGTTTGGGGCTTTTTTTTTGTTTTTTCCTTTTGCATTTTACACAGTTGAAGAGCTTTTTTAAGTGAAGAGATCCTCTACCAGCAGAGGTTCCTCCCCTGTCCTACCAGCACAGCTGTACCACCTCCTGATCAGGCCAAGCCTTCAGGTTTTGCTGGGAAATACTTGCATGTACTTGAGAGTAAAAACCAACTTCTTTGTTGGTAGAATAGTTTTCACTTCTCTGAACAGAAACTTGTTTTCAGACTTAAATGAATGAGGGAATTGCAGTAGGAAAGAAGATTGTAGTGACTTCCACTGGATCACCTGCTGTTGACAACTTATCCTCCAGTTCACAGGTTTGGGATAGACAGTGACAAAGCTTTTCTTGGACTATTGCATTCCAAAGAAATATACTGAAACCCCAAAAGCTAAGAAGCTGAGTGTGATGTGACAAAAGCATGAACTTAAGCAACATATGTTGTAACATATTTAAAAGACAAGCACAATTGACTTTTGAATCTCATCAAAATAATTCTCTTCATAAGCAAAGTGTGACACACTGCAATAGGATGACAACGGAAGAAGAAGAATGAAATGGTGAAGAAAAACCAATAGCTTCACAAAATTTAAAAAATAATATCCTAAATCCTAATATCCTGATAAATTCACAAACAGTCATCTACCATTTGTGTTATGAAAAACGTGTTCATTTTCTTTCAGCTGCAAATCTTGTTGGGGATGGAAAAGCAGGATTTAGAGAATTTAACAGGGATTTCTAGAAATTCCAAGACGGTCAAGGAAGTAGCTCTGCCTGTACTGCCAGACAGCCCAACACCCAAAGGGATCCAGCTGAATGTGCACAGGTCACCTGTGCACAGCTGGCCAAGTCCAACCATTTCCACACCAATAAGTTTCACTGCTTATCCATTGTATAATAAACATTTTTTTTTTTCTTCCCTCTTCCCTTTAAGGAAACTCCAGAAAGAAATTATGAGAGCCCCATCAAGCACCCAAATGCATAGGTTCTATAAATAAAATGTAATGAACTTGCATAATCACCAGACTGATGTGTGGCTAGAGATCTAGGTGCCACAGCATTCTGGATCCATAGATCTCTTCCCAAGAGATAAGAGCTGTTGGCCAAAGTGCTTTTCAGCAGATAGTGGATGGCACAGCTTGGGCCAAACCAATCCTACAGGTTCAGAGCCTGTCTGACACAGACCTTCCTACAGAGTACCACAGAGTGCCAAGGAAATTCCAAGGCTGAAATTGATAGTGACTGCCATAATGCTCTATTTTCACTTATATCACTTCCCCCTTCAAAAATATTTATCTACAAAGTGAATCCTCAATAGAGAAAAGAGCTCAGAACCATGTTTGACCAAGTAATCTTCAGTTTCTTCAACCCCTAAGTTATTTTCACACAAAGATCCATGTGAACTTCCTCTACCAATATCTGACAGAAGAATTATATACTTTTAGTATCAGAATCGTCCCTTTACAGCACCACTTTAATGTAGCTATGCCAGATAAATGCACTGCTTTTAAATACTTATTCCCAATTTGTAGTATTAATCAAGAGTTTTTGCATTAACAAGTGAACTGAAAAATGATCTCTCAACCTGGAACCAGAAGTGACAGGAGCTGGCTGCCAGCCTCTGTGTACAAGCTCAGCACCAGAAGCCCTGCCCACCAACTAGATTATATCAACCCAGACACTCCTCATACATTCAGTGCCTGTTGACTACACCCACAAGCCACACCCTTCTTTCCAATTACTCCTGGCTTCATCATTCCTTTTCCCTCCAGGCTTGTAGACAGTTCTGTATCTTGTTTCCTAACAGACATAACAAGGCCTTTGATGTTCTCATCACTTCTCTTTAACTTCCATTATAGTCAGCATTTTCATTGAGACTCAAATTAGAGCTTAATGCTCCTCGTTTAAAAAGACTTTCAAATAAGTCAATTAAATGCATCAAGTGACATATATATTTTTTTTAAATGCAAAAGCCCCATGCAACTCATTGGACTAGACTTTTTATTCACTTGAGCTGACAATGTTCCTTTCAGAATCAAACTGAAATGCCAAGAAAATAACACAAGTTCTAAAAATGCCCATCCTAATGAGGGAGGAAAAAATTTTAAATATATACCTCCTTACTGCTGAACTGGTTACATTTATTTTATGTGAGTTTGGTATTGTACACTCCTCTATGACTTACACTCTGATGACAGTAGAAGAAACAGGGTAGTATATAATTATAAGCACGGAAAACGGGAGCCATTGCTCAGGAAGCTGACAACAAAGCTGGCAAGGAGGGTGTGTCCAAAGTAGAACATTAACTTTTTGATTCCCAGGTACACACCTAAGTAACAACACAGAAGATTCATAGGTAAGACTTTAAAATTTCCCATTTCCAGTACATTTGAGGAACAGAAATGGAAGCAATCAATTAGTCATCCAACAGAAGGTGCAAGTCAAGGGCTACCTGTGTGTAACAAAATGTGTCTTTTTTTCCTCCAACGTCTCCATTCTTATTTCACACAGGATTTTAAGATGCCCAGAACTCATTTTGAGGCTGGCAGCAGGCAAGTGGCTCCTGTTTCACCCATGAGCCTGTGTTGCCTACTTCAACCAGTTTCGTTTCCAGTTTAGCTTGGACAAAGCCTGGTGCATAGAAGACACCATGAATGACACATTCAAATGGCTACGCATCATCATCTGGACCTCCTCATCACTGCACAGAGTTCACAAAACCCAGTAACTCATGATGAAATGGAAGCTGCAGGATTGAGCAGAGGGAACAAAAGGTGAGGTTTTGCCTGCTCAGTGAGATCAGCACCAGGAAGAGCTACTTCAGTTCTCTTGGGCAAGAGAGGGTGAAAAGCACACTCGAGATTTTAACTACAAACATCACATATGGATATCTAAATTGTGAGAAAAGCACCAGTATTAATTTATTTGCAAACAATTGAAATCTCAGTGCAAAGAACAGTTAGTTTAGGGACTGCCTGACAGCTCCATCATAATAGCTCATTATTTTCATGCTTTCATTGCCTAAGGACTTTGGGCACATTAACAACAAATAAACTTCTGAGGATAATTAAAACATAACGAGAATTCCTTCCTTAAACGAATACAAGAGTGAAAGCAAAGACTAGCTCCCAACATGCCATACCAGTATGTGACAAAAGGTAAAATCAATGAAGATAACAAAACCCTGGGAGTTGTTTTATTTTTAGGCACCTCCCAACCTTTTCTTCTACTTGCCAGTGTGCCTTTCTGGCTGGCTGAACTAGTTACTCAAAGCACCTGACAGTTTCAGCTGACTCAAGGAACACATTTAAGCTTTATCTGTGCAGCAGAGTTATTTGCATCAACTCAGAGTCTGTGCTTTTGACAGTTGTCTCATTTAATTGAGTAAAAAAAGCTGTCAGTCTAAAGAAACTGAGCCCAAGGTAAACTCACTTTGAACTAACCATCTGCCAGAGCATCTCTCAGGACAGTCAATACTTAAGGATATGGTGAATCCAGCTCTCTGGATTCCTAATTAGATCATTCCTGAATTAAACTGTCAATGGCCCTAAAAATTCTATGTGCACTTTGCAACTACTGAGCTAAGTCTCTTTTCCCTAAAGACAAGCGAAGGGGAAATACCACAAAGTCTCTTTGATAACGATACAGTAGAACAAAAACATTTTCACAACAGATGAAATCCATACAGCCAGCCTCCAAAATATCAATTTCTATGAATATGCTGCTCCAAATACATGCTATATCATAGCATTAAAACAAAAAAAAAGCAGCAGTATCCCAGAAGAGAGGAGAAAAGCAGATAATATTGCCCTGGGGAAGATTTTCCTTCATTTCCCAGCAGTACTGTAGATCAGGCCTGGTCAGGGAATTTACTAATTGGAGTGCATAGACAGGACTCTCAGTTGTTGCAGGGCCACAGCCTTTGCAGCTGCAGAAGTAAACAAATTAACTCCTTCACATTAGTAAGCTAGTGGATGAAGAACCAGATTTACCACTAATGCAAGTCATGGTACTGAGCCTTCCTGGTAAACGCAGCCTGCTGCACACACAGCAGCCTGACACTTTTTATTTTAGCAGCCTGACACTGCTAAAATAAGATCTCACAGGGGTCTGAGGCTCATTATCAATTACAATCTCCACTGCCATTTTTTTTCTGCAGAGGAATAATTTTTAAACTCACTCCTCTATATGGATTCTCTGGTGTCTAATAATAAGTACTTTCATTTAATTGCTTGCAATTAAGCCTCTTCTGTATGCCTGTTCTCAGAAAACTTGTGCATATGTCATTATCTTTGAAACATCTGTCCTTCTGTCAAACATGACCAAAACTGATGGATTGAAGAATAGCAGTGGGAGGGGAAACATATCTAAAATTGAAATCTCCATGAAAGAATGAGAATGAAAGGAAATATGAAGATGACAACCTTGAGAGTAAGAAGAGTAAGAAAGGAAAATGAATGAAAATATCATACAATTAGTTTATTGACAAGAAACAAACAGAAATTGGAAATCTGTGTTCGTTCTGTTAACTGATCTGCCACTTCAAACCTTCCACCTGTTTTTGAACCCCACTATTTTCATGTAGAAGCAGATGAAGCAACATGGCACTGGAATACAACTTTTAGACAGCTTCAAAAGCTGCTTGGATCTGGTTTAGCTTCTCTAGAAAGTCTAGGCCATTTCAGGAGCTGTAGCTGAATGCTGGAGATATACAGATTAATTTAGCCCACTCAGCAGGTGCAAATTAACCCTATTTATCTTTATTTGATGTTAGATATATTAGTATCCAGTCCTGTGCAGAAAACAAAACCCTGAAATCAGGAAGATGTGACAAAAAAAGCAAAGTAAACAGAGCTACTTTTGTGCAACTCCATTTACAATACAAGGTGGGGAGACAGGAAAAACAAAAACTTAACTCCACATACAGCACTCCTTTATCACTGTCTTACTTTCATCCACAGCATCCTGGCTTATCTAAGAAAACTATTTGTCAGCTAACTGAATTCTCGAGTCACTGAAAATTAATTCCACATTTATAGTTCCTCTGGTATATTCTCAACCTTTTGAAATACACAAGGAATTAATCCTTTCAAAGAGGTCTGTTGTTCAAAGCTACCCCTTCTCTCATTTTTTTTGAGGAAGGATTCAAGCAAATATAAGAGCCTGGGGTTTACAACATGCATTTTGTACCTGGCCATGACCTGCTAATCTTCAAAGTCTATTGATCCATGAATGTTTCTGGAGTAAAATCATTGATTCTTAAGAGAGCCAGAAAGAAGCAGCTAAAATGAGAATGTCTGGAGGACCTGTATAAATAAATGGTGAAATTTCAAATTACTGTAATGGAATATTTCCAGGCATTAAAATGTAGCATTATGACAATTTCATGAGGATTCCTGGGTTTGATTTGGGGTTTTTTGGTTTGCTTTTTGTTTGTTAGCTTTGGCGGGTTATTTTAAAAATACAATGGTATATAAAGGGCCAAATTCTACACTCAGTTGTGCAATGTGTGGATTCTGTCAGCATCTCCCTAAGTGCACATGCAAGTACATTTAGGCCCTAGAGTCAGCCATAAAAATTTAAATGATATTGCACATATAGAGCTGGAAGTGTCACTCTATCTGAAATATTTCCCAAGCAGTAGCAGACATAAATTACTTGAAAATGAAAAATATTACACAGGGCTTGAATAAAAGGAATTTGAAAAGATCTCAGTTTATAACAATAATTGCATTAGATCTGACATGGACTAACTGCAGTGGGCCACCTAATCTCAACATATAGTTTTGACTAGTTCTTTTTTTCTTCACAATGAATTATGGGTTTTTCTGATTACTGCACAAGTCTGTAAAGAATGAAAGAGTCACAAGAAAGGAAGGACTTTTCCTGCATGAACAAGAACACAGGGCTGCATCTCCAAGTGAAATCATGTTCAGCTTTACTGGGTTAACAGTGATGCGCAGTAATTTGAAAATTATGCCCTTTAAAAACACGAAGATCCAGTACTTACCCAACCTCCCAACAATTATTTTTTAAAATTTTGACTAGAAGGAAAAAGTAGAAAGAGATCACTCGGTTTCAATGTTTTTTTGCCCTAGAAGTGCAAGTGGGGAAATGCACCCTAAATGAACTCACCCATCTCTAATTCCTTCCTGTAATTCCTGCTGGTGGGACGAATTCCTCTCCTGTACCTGGTCTGAAGCACCCATGGTGTCAATATGTGAATTTGCAGTACTCTAATAAAGTGGGCTTGCTGAAATTTGTATGGTTTACAGGAGAGAAACAGGTACACTCAGGGTGATTTTCTGACTTAATTCAGACATCAACCTTCAGAAGATGATTGTCCCGTAAAGGTGCCAGCTTCTGTATGTTAGACAATACAGGGCATTTTGAAAAACTTATATATACATATCTACTGTGCAAACATCATGAATTGTTAGAGGAATCCTACATGGGATGACTATTCCCTGTGCTGCAGTTTGGGTAAGAGGTATCAATATTGCATACCTGGAGAGAAGCAGTATTTGAACACCCTACCACAGCTATTCACAGTGGAAAGTGAAACACAATAATGCTTCTTATCAGCCATGGAGACTTGCTCTTCTCCTTTCAATGCTTTTTAACCACCTAAGGAAGGGAAATGATTAAAATAGGTAATACAGACTTTACTTGCCATTTGCAAAGAAAATGGCTGGAGCTTCAAGGCCACTACAGCAGAATAACCAAGGAGCAGAAGAGCTGAAAGTTTGATTTTGTGAGGAAGCTGGGTAAACATCTCCAGCAGGGCGCTTTGCACTGGGGCTTGTGACCCAAAATAACGCAGCAGAGAGTCAGCATGCAGGGCATCCCACCATGGCTCAAAGTAACTATTATCAACACTAAACACTTGAAGGAATTTCAAAACATTGCTCACTCATTTGGTTTCCAGACATCAGAAGCCTCTCAGAAGAGGTTTCTCTCCTCTTCTGCTCTTTCCCATTCTGTATTATGCAGGTTTTTTGATTTGCCAATTAATCAGCTATGACACAAACAATATTTTCATACCTCTTTCCTCAGCCCAAACAGCAGCTACCACATGCTCTTCACAGTTTATGCTTCAGAGACAAGCCCCATTCAGGATACCACACTAGGATTTTTCCTCATTTCTGCCAGAACTTTCTAGGGTCATTCACTGAGCCTCCATGTAAGGATCACAGGGAAATCTGGTGTAGGCAACAAAACACACCCTCTCTTACTTGAAGAGTACTAGTCACTCTTGGAGGAAATACTCTTTATACTTCAGGCTAGACACTGGCAGCCCTACCTGCCACAGAAGGTGCCAATTCCATACATCAGCTAACTGAGGAAGAAACAGAGCCTACGTTGTTTTTTTAGTTAGCTGTTACCTTACCAGTTAAAGCAAGAGAAGAGGTAATGACCAAAGCATTCCCACTTCACAAAATCCTTATGTACATTGCAATGGCATTAGTTTGAATGTGTAGTATATCAATGACAATAGCAGCAATTCCACTCCTTCAGCAACCAATTTTAGGAATACTGTCTTTTTGCCTGTAGAAGCCTGCAAGTTTTATTCTGCTTGTTTGGTAAGATTCATTATTTTGTGTTATTTGCATTACATGGCTATTTCATACCTACTGATCACATACCCAGCATCACCAAGGCAAAAGCGAAAAAAAACCCAGCACTACTTTTACTTTTTGCGAACTCTACACAAACTGATTTAAAAGTAAAGGGTTGTCCAGGAAACATCCCAAGAGCCACTGCAACCCCTGCATATGTTTATTGCCACTTCCAGTGAGCAGAGGCCATTGTCACAGACTGCACCTGTGGGGCTCTGCAGCCTGCTCTCATCTAGCCTAAACAATTAAATTTCAGAGGATTTCACAAAAAACATCCCTTTCCCTCAGGCTGGGTCTTACAAAGAGAATATAAGCAAAACAAAAGTATTGGTAAACAGCCTCGTGGCAAAAAACCCCAAACCCTCTTGTGATGGTACTGCAAAGCGTGGCTGGGCTAGCAGCTCCATTTACCAGAGCACTTGTCTTAATAGGCATTTTTCCTAGGAAACAATAGGTAGTGTCTCTTTAATATTCAGAATTGGTAGTGATTATTGCCAGCCCATAATCTTAGATGTTTTCAGCAATCAGTTAAAGTTACTTGCAAAAAAATCTTCAAAAATATAAAAAAAATATCTTCAAAGAGACTGGCACTTAATTTTGTCTAGCCAGAAAGAAGGCTGTTAGGAGAAGAGCAAAGCTAAATTTCATTAAGCTACCACAAAGTTCACTCACCATGAAAAACAGTGGCTATAAATGAGGAATAAGACATATAAGAAATAAATAAGTGAGAAATACCTACAGGCAAGAGACTGAGAAGGCTGAAGCGTAAGCAGCACAGAGCAGAAAAAGCAAAATAGTGAAACAAAGTTACTCCAACACAAGGCAAGTGTAACACAGCTTATTAATTCGCAGTGGAGGGAGACCTCAATTCCATTACACTTTCAACACATAAAAGCATACCAGTCAGTAAAATAATAACCTTCTGGAACATTATTTTTATTAGTTTGATTGTCAGTACTTATCTTACTAAGACGAAAATCAACACTTCCTCTATCTCTTTCCCGGCTGTTTATCTTTCAGAAGCAGTACTCCAAATGCATCCATTTAGCAATTTATGAGCAAACCTGCATCTGCTCCAGTTCTTCACATTATCCATTTTCTGAAACAAAAACATCTTCTTGTCTCCATTAATTGGTCATTAAATTTTGATACCAACAGTTCATCATTTGTTATAATTTTGTCAATTAACAAAAATCAGCCTCGAAGATGATCTCTACTAATGGCATATCACTGCATTTGCTCTTATGTGAAACCTCCTTTTGCTTTTTTAGAATTATTTAATAAAACTTCTTGTTAAATACTTTGAATGAAACCTTCATAACTTAATTTAGCGGGTTATTTCTACTGAGATAATAAAAAGCTGAAAGGATGACTAAAAACGTTTTGGATATCTCCAGTTTCTGAATTCTACCATGACCCACCCTTAATGGGAAGGAAGTACCTACCCTGGCACTTCTATATACTCTAAACTGGCACTCAATCTAAAATACAGAAAAGCTTACAGATGCCATTTATAAAAATGGCTCAGAGTTTCAAAGTGACACAGACCCATAAGGGGAGATGAATTTTCATAATGAAAGCAAATAAAGCATATCCGTCATTATCAATTAATCAATGTTCGTTTTCTTTTCTTGATGATCCACCCTTCCTCCAGGACTATAAATATTTTACTGAAATCTTAATATCCACCAGCTCCCACCATCTTCATGTTGGGAAAAAAGCTCTTTAGAAACCTGCTCAGCTCAGAAATGAAAGCTGAAACAAACTGTTTGAATAAATATAAGCACATTTTTAGAAATAATTCTTGTGTTAGAAAAATTACTCCCACACCCACTTGGGTGTGATAAATGTTAAGAGTAAAACTTCTTATGCTTCTTTCCACCATACAGAAAAGAAGGAAAGAAATTAATGTTGTTTTGCTGTATATTTAACACATAATATCTTGGTAACACTTGCACTAGCAAGACTCAAACAGCAAGGAGACCAGAAGCTTACCTAATCTCTTGGGATGCAGTACAACCTACTTCAAAAGGACAACATGTAGGTATTAAGGAAGAAAGGAAAAAGAATTTCAACTGATATTTCTACTCCTAAAGTGGGAATTTTAATTCAGACAGCAGTGATCTTAGGAAAGATACAAAAATTAGAGAATCAACAGAAACAGAAACCATTTTTTAATAGCTGAATATAAAAAGAGTCGTCAGTAGAACTGACAAAATGATGATGGATCAAGTAGCTGAAAATCAAGTGACATAACAGCGATGAGAATTAATGGAGAGTCATTACATTATTAACAGGATTTGCATGATGCCTCAATTTAAGCTCCTCATACTAAGATTGGAGGGGTTTTGTTGATATTTGGTCTGATTTCTGGAAGCTCAGTTCCATTTCAAACCTACTGCTGAATTTGATCTGTGTTTGAAATATGAGGTGCACCATACACAGTGCAATATTCAGTTATGGTAACTCCTGCTTTCGAGGTTGATATGAGAACAATCCATTCCCACTGACAGCCAAGATTCCATCTCTTCTCCAGCTTCTGGAAGGTACACAAACCTCCTTTGTACTCCAAAGTCTATCAAACACAGGTTTCTCCAGTGCTGAACAAATGAACTAAAAAGCAGATCTCAGGTTTGTTTCTCTGGCTGAAGCCCACAGCAGTGATCCATCTCCCCTTTGCTGGAAAAGGTTCACTTACATACAGCTTCAGACTGGAACTAACAACCAGACTTCCTTTTCCTTTCTAAGAATCACCTGTCTCAGCAAGATACTGCTAATAAAAAGCTGAAAGGATAACTAACAATATTTTGGATATCTCTAGTTCCTGAAAGTGCCTTTGGATAAAATTTGCCCTTAATCCTTCTCTGTAACACAACTGCATATTAGCAACTTAAAGTTACATAACACTGTATTTCAATTCATTTCACATCTTGGATCTGAAACTCCAGTTCACATTAAACAGTCTTTGATGGATAATGACACCAACCTATATGGAGCCAACACTGACATTTTAAGCTCAGAACCTGCAGTAGTGTTGGATGTGGCCACCAAACCAGAGCCTTCCCAACACACTTTGGCCCTTGACCACTGCTGTGGCCACCTCATGCACACTGCACGTGTCTGTGTCACACAGGGAACAGAGTTCCAGAGAAAAGGAGGTTTTGAAGCCAAATCATCCCTTTCAGTTTTTAGTTATGGATTTGACCAGGTAGACAGAACCACAGGAGACACTGCTGGCAAGGAATTCAAACAGTTTGTGGTTCTTGCTTTCACGCTCTCCTGCAAGACCCTTCCCTCTTGGTAATTCAATGGCCACAGTAAGAACTCTTATCAGAGACAACAAACCAAATTAACCTCTTGCAGCACAAAAGAATATAAAGTATGGACATTTCAGACCCCTGTCCCACCATACTGAGCACAGCAACTCTGGACACCTGGATCCAGGTAAACAAATGGGATATCAGAAAAGCACATCACATCCACACTACATCCTTCCAGCCTCACCATGTGAGGTTTGAAACAAATGTGAAGGAATGGGTACCCTCCCATTTGGAATATTGATGAGAATATTCAAACAGCAATAGAAAACCAATTAATAACCACATCTGAGTCATTGGAAGGAATTTTTCCTCCAAGCTGTCTTTAAGGAAAATGTGGAAAGGCTAATTATTATGGCAATGCCTTGAATAAAGTGTTTTTACATGTATTAGGAAGAGCTGTACAGATTAGAAGCCCACCTGATTTTTGCAAAACTGAATGATTGCTATATTGCTATTAACCACACATTAGAAGACAAATTGCAAATAGAAGTGAAATCTCTAAAAGTTAGGAAGTAGAGTGCTTAGTCCTTAACAAAGGCTGCTGGAAGTCATGCAGAACAGCTTCATATGATTTAAATCTAAAATATGTTTTAAATCTAAATTACTTTAAAGGTATTAAATATCTCTAATGCTTTAATTTTAATATAGATTTAGTATTTGCTATATATTCTTGGTTTATGTCTATAACACTTTTGCCTCGGTAAGGTCCAGCAGTTCTAAGTCTTATATAAGTTAAAAGTGCTTAAAATACACAGGCAAAATATGAAAAAAAATAAATCTAAATAAAAGCAGTGTGTTTACATCTAGAACATTACATTGGAAAAACATCATGTAGAAATACTTTTATGGAGAAATATCACACAGAGATGTAAGGATTACACAAAAACTTCAGCTGCTTACATTTACATTTAAATGTGGTTTCAAAAATCAGACACTACCTGAGACAGACTAAAACCAAGTTTCTCTGTGCTGATCTGGTCAAAGTATGCTGGAAAATGCTTCTAACACCTAAGAACTTCCACCAAAAGAAGGAATACTGCTTACCCCCTCTACCACTGCCATTCATCTATTTTTTATCACATTTTAATACATAACACACTGCAAAATCTTTTTGTTGCACACCCCATGTCTGTAGTGTCCAGTTTGCTGGGGAATCTGAAGCCTTTGATATAAATATATATAAATGAATCCACGTAACTCCAGTGACCAGCAGGGGTATAGCTGCACCTCGCTAAGGGCTAAGCAGAGACAGATCCCTACAATCTCCTGGGGATTGTTCAGCACTGCCTGTAGAGCAGCCCCTCTGCTAACACAGCAATGACAACTAAAGCTGCCGTCCTCCCCAGCCCCCACCACCTCCAGCACACCAAGCTATAACTCAATAGAGGGCGATTTGTAAGGAAACAAACCCCAAAACAATTGTGCTGGTTTTGCTACACTTGGACACACAACAAACTGATAAATGCTCCCTTCTGCTGCCATAGCTGCACCCACAGCAGCAGTTCAGACTGCACTGGCAGTGAGAGCATGGAATTTTCAATTCCTGTGCCAGCAAAAGCCACAGATATCCCAGGACACATGCATGGAGCTGGTCTGACTAAAGGACACCTAGACCAGATGCTGGGCAAGAAGAAAAGTGGTTAAGGCACAGCTGCTGCCTCCTTGTCCAACACAGACAGAGGGAAAAATGCCAAACTTCTTCGTACCTGTCCTTCTGGGGGGAATTAGCACCTAAAAAGTCAAAGTTTCAAGTACCTTCCACGGCACTTCAGTGGTCTGGTGCTGCTAACTTAGTGCACAGACAGGGAAATAATGGGGCAACTTTTTTACATTTTCTGCCTTTTTGTGTCCCCACAATTTGAAACTCAACACATCTCAGTATAAAGCTCCACATAGTGTGGCCCATAAGCACATCCAAGACTTCTCAGCTCTGATCATGACCTGAATAGGCCTAAAGGAGCAACATTTCTGATGTAGCAACATACAATCCTATTCCTTATTTCCATGCAGGAAATAAGAGGAATGAATGAAATGGGAACAGAGTCCAGAAAACATAAAATGCTCACTCTGACATTCCACCATTACTCTGTCCCCTCTCACATATTACAGCATCCCCTCACATACATTACAATAACACACGATGCCTTAATTAAGTTATTGCCCAAACAAAAGACAAAACAAAAGAAATTATTGCCCAAACACAGGAAGATACTCCTTTTGTCCTAAGAATGTCATGTCCACAATAATTTCATTATAGCTTTAGACTTTTTGTGACAAATACCACACAGGTAGGAGAGCAGTTACAAAGTATCTTGCAATGTTATGACACTAAGATTTAAGTAAGTCAGGATAAATAAAATACAGCTGCAACTAAAATATAATTTGCTGCTGAAGGAGAAGGGACACAAGACAGGAATTCAAGACACAGAGTAACATGAATCCTGAATTTCATGTGTACCATCACTTGATGACTGTTTAAAGTAATTTCTCTTACAAACAAAAAACAATTGGTAGTAGACTCTAATATTATGTTTAGTGCTTTTCCAAAGAGCTCCAGTTCTGTCCTAGGACTGCCTAACAGAAAGTAATGCTGCCCTCAAATCACTAATAAAGGTTTGAGAAGGAACTTCTTCAGAGATGCCTTACAAGTTAATATCAAATGAGAACACCACCAACAGGTACCTTAGCAGAAACTACCAATCCCAAACTCTTCCCCCTCGACTTAAGACACCAGGGAAAAGAGTATAAACCTTTTCAAGGGAAGCTTGGAATTTATCATCTCACCATTTAGGTGACAAAATGTGTTTGCTTCATAAAGACTCCTCACAGCACCCCACTGAGTCCACAACTCTTTTTCTTTCCTTTTTTCTTTTCTCTAAATATTTGCACTGTTGCTGGACCACAAAAACAGGCTTTCATTTTAATCTGCTTAATGCACTGTGGGAAAGGGCTCCTAATTTCACAGGACCAAGATAAGACAAATAATTCTTATAATATATTAGCACAACATCTATGGCAATAGAATTTAGTCAGAGCTCATTGGAAGCAATAGGGTGCTGAAGTAAATCTGAGGCAACTCTTTGAGACCACACCATGCACATTTAATAAAACACATTTTATTACATTCCATACCAAAGACAAGATCACAGAATAAGGATATATTAATTGTACAGAGGAAATAAGGCAGTAAACTTCTCTCCCCTCAGCAGACACTGTAGCTTCCCCCACTACTCCAGTCCTTTTGCAAATGTTTGGGGCTTTTTTCCAGGCCATTCTCCAAATCAGTCATCTTTCTTTTGTGCCCTTTCATTACACTTCTTCCTTAAGTTCCACATCATTCTTTTACTGTTCATTACCCAAAACTACCCTGCTCTCCCTTTGGCTTCATTTACTTCCTTTCTGGGTTTGTTTTTACATTTTCTATTGCTGCCTTTCCAGAGCCAAGTTTGCTTCCAGTGTGCGTTCAGCTGTGTGCAGAGAAAAGCAATGCAACAAAATATTTTCAGTATATTGGCATTGAGTCCCCACCTCACCACTTGTGATCATTTGCTCTCAAATCCCTAAAGACGTTCTGCTTTGAACCTCTGCTGTAGCAAAGAAAACAAAGGATACATGGAAGAAGTTCTGGGGAGACTTGCCAATTGCAGAGATCTGTGACAAGCCATTTCTACAGTCTCTAAACTGGGCTGAAAACAACAGGAAGGTGGATTTGGGAATGCTGGAAACCCAACACTGAGGCCAAATACAGCTTGCTAAATGGAAGCCCGCAGTTATCTGTAAACCTAGCTGCTCTGCTAATCCTGGCTTCATCCAGAAGCTTTTGTCCTTATCCTCTCGAAGGTAAATGTTGTATAGGGGAGCGTTCTTCAGAGAACTGGAACCAAACATTTTAGTGACAGACTGCCTTGAGCATTGCTGTGGAAAGTTAATGACTAGTGAGAATTTTGGAAGGATTTTGCTTCCGTTTTAAAAAAAAAAAAAAAAAAAAAATCTTCCCTTGTTCTTTCACTACACTACACATTACACCACAGCATCTCTGGGATCCTGCTGACCTGGCCTGGTAATTTCACTGGGGTATTATTATCCAAAATTTAACAACTGCAATTTCTTGTGAACTAGAGCTGTGAATCTCTAAAAGGAGGCCAAGAGATATAGTGTGATTTACTCTGAAAAAAAAACAAAACAGGAAAATAATTCAGTTATGAAGAAACCATGTTAGAGGCAGCCAATATTGAACGAGAGAAATGTCAGTAAGGCAGGCCACCTCAACAGTCAGCTTATTAAATTCTCTGAAGCTAAATCCCTACAATCAGTTCACCTTGCCCTTCATTTTTTTCCACCACAAAACAAAAAAGACTTTTTGATTGTTATAAGAGTAGAACTAAGATGTTAGTGGCTACAAATGAAAACCTTTAGTAAACTTAACAAACATATGCCAATATACAGCAACAGACAAGTGCAACTCAGGTTCTGTACCTGAGGAAATTCTTGCTCATCTAACAGCTGTTCTGAAGTAGGGATACAAATTCGTCTACAGCAATGAAGCCACAGTATGATCCTGAAAGCAAAATTATAGCAGGGTAACAATGTATCTGCCAAAATAATTACAACTACTCACCCAGCCCTACCTACTGTGAAAACTACAGTTAATTCATCTTTTATGCAGAGTCATTTTCTTTGGTGCTAAAATTTCTTATTTTTCTTAAACCATTTCCCAGTGCAGTTCTTGGTTACTTGCAGCCCTCTCTTGATCTTCAGTACACATGCACCCCTACTTTTACCCTGCACTGGACTACTATCCCTTACATCAACAGAATCACTCACAATGTTTAGTATTAAGCACACACATACACTGCCACAGGATCCAGTCTTCTGCCAGGAGAGCAGAACACTTCTTATAGTCAAGGGTGGTTTTCAATGCTGCCAACACACGACCGACCTAATCTCATCTCTGACAGATTCACACTCATGGAAAATCAGATCTTTTCTTAAAAATACACCTGATTCCTGCAGGAAACTACAAACCTTAAGAGTGTTGAGTGGGAATGAAATATCTAGAAACAACTTAGTGGTTTGGTTTTTTAAAGACCCTTGAAGTGTAAGGCCTGTCTGGTTATTAATGGATTGGCAAGATTGCTAAGAGACAGAAAGTACACCACCACTATAGATTGCTTTATCCATTGTTCCTCCAAGCACCAGGCCTGGAAAGAGTTGCTTTTGTGCTCTGACTTTCATGTATTATCTCAGAAGCACTCTGACTCCACACAAGATGTCAACAGTTCAGAGCATACTTCATTAGAATTTTTGAAAGGCCTCTCTAACAACCCAGGCAGTAAAAGGACCCTTTCCTAACTTCTATAATGACAACACAAATGACTAACAAAACTCCTCTTGAAGATTACACAAATGAAGCAGGATGCAGAGAGGTTTTTGATATGCCCTAGTTTCCTTTGAGATTGGTTTCATTTTATTTTTTTTAATATACACAGGATTTAGGAGATGATGATGCTGACAGGTCTTTTACTTCAAGTGAAGTATTAGCAAAAGGTGTCTACTTTCTCAAATTTCAAGACTTCTTACAAAGAAACAGTTTAAACCCTACCCTTCTGCCCTTGGTTAAAAAATGTAATACAGCCGAGGCCTCTGATTTACATTTGGTACAGACTTTGGCAAAGTCATCTATTAGCTCATAAAAAGGCATTCTTTCCTACCTCTACATTTGAAAAAAAACTATGAGTGGAAATCCTACTTTAAAGTATTCTCATAATTCCACTACAGGAATAAAATAAACCCTATAATCAGTATTTCACAAGACTTGGCCTTGGTTCTATCCTTGACCATATCTAACAGACCTTGCTTCAACACCAAAACAGTCAGGCCAAGCTCTACTAATACATAATTTAAATCTTCCCCATGGTGTCTACAGTTTTGCATATGTATTTATTTCAGAAGTGCACGGCATACACTTCTACATAAATATGGAAAAAAAAACTCTTCTCTCACAGGTCAGGAGCTGGCAATGCTATTGGATGCACACTCAACAGCACTTTGCTATATGGTTTACCTCAGGGGTTTGGATTTTTGTTTTTCCTTCTGTCTTCTTCATGTCAGATTGTCAAAACTAATTGCAGAGTTCCTGGCCATATATTCCCCATTCTTCACACAAATCAACTCTTTTGGATAAGCATGCCATTTTAAAATACATTTATAAGTGTAATAAAATTTTTAAAAAATATTTTAAAAAGGGAGAGGGGTTTCTCTGTCCAACCTCCTTCCAGGAGTTATAATTTCCATCACCTCTGCATATTAAATGCTTTCAATACATTTGAACAGTTGCAGAACTAAAGCACACAGACATATTGTTAATTAATGCTGTAAATACCCCACTGTCTGTATGAAATGAAACATTTAAAAAGAACAGCAGCACCGCAGTTTTTCACCCCATGATCACTACACCTGCCTCATTAATCTCCCGCACCCATGTGAAGTAAATACATAGTACAACTACAAACTAAAAATCAACAAAGCCTTTAAAAATGGTTTAATTTGATTCTACAAGGGAGGTTATCATAATCCAACTCTGCTTTCTCACATTCTGCTGGCAATTTCTCTCAGCTCAGTTTCCACACTAACTTTGTTCTCAATCTCACAATCTATCATGCTGTTATAATGCCAGCTCAAACGCTGTCTGTAACAGCGCAGCAATTTCTCAGAAGTTGCCAGCTTCATAGTGTGTTCCTGTAGAAGTGCATGGAAATTATTAGATTAAATTACAAATTAAAGACTCTGCAGTTGGTCATGATTACTAGGACATTCATGTACATTCAGTTGATTGTGAATTTTGACTTCTGGTCCTTTGCAGATCTTCTGTTTATACTCAGTTCTGCTAGAATTACATGGGAAGTGAAATTGAAGACAACTGGAAAAGAGCTGTATTTTCTCCACAGTCACCAATACCCTCACAAGACAAGGCTTGACACCCACCTCCTCCATTCCCTACTGGCTTAGTGTCAAAAGATCCCCTAGAACCATTTTTAAAACCTCTGTGAATATGGGCACATTTCACAGACAGCAACTCACTATTTTAGGAATTCACCAGTAAAGAAATTTGCTTTACAAAGCAAGACCTACAACATCCCAGGCATCCCCCTGGTTTATAAGATTTCACATACCAGCATGAAACCAAACAATTAATACATCCAGAAATACCTGAAAACATTGATCATTCTGCAACTGGTGATCACAATAGGGTAAGCAGCAGGATCTTCAATTATCTCACTGCTGGGGGTATCATTTTCAGGAAGGTATTTCAAACCAATTTCTTGACCATACACTGCCACTGAAAATATCTAGTAATTTTCTACAAGAATAGAGCTGTTTGACCCAATTCCAATGCAGATAATTATATTATCTGTATCCAAAATCCCTCTGAGTGTTTCAATCAGGTATGGTATTCTTCACTTTCCATTCTGATCTGCTTAGCATGGCTGAGCACCATTAAACAGCTGTCAGATTCCACACAAGAAGTGGCTGGATTTCAGTAATAAGCAAAATGGTTCCCAGTAGTTTTTAAAACACTTGGGTATCCTTCCAAATGAACAGTGCAATGAGGCTAAACTATAAGACTAAACTGCTGTAAAATCAGCCCCTCAATTTCTTCATGAAAATACACACCCCAATACACTTAGTCTCTGAAGAGCTCAGTTGTTGCTGAGAATGAAACATACCTAGATGAGACTTCAGATAACGGTATGAAGAATAACTCACAACCTTTACATTCAAGAAATTAGACAATTAACTCCTCCAGACACACAGCCCAAGCTGTTCTCATGCTTCTATCAGTACAGACCATCTACAACAGATATGCTGAAGTGCTAAAATGTGAGTCATAGAACAGAGCTCACTGTTAGTTCAGCTATCACAAAATAAAATACCAGGCTCTTCTTCATTTGCAGTCCAAAGAGGTTTTATAGAAAACATATAAAGGAGCAAGTGAGCTAACTGATCATGAACACAGTTACTTAAAAGTGAAAAGAAGGTTTCTAATCATCAGAAACCAAAGCTGTAGAGGTTCCTCCTATCAGAACACTGGGACAAAAAAAAACGTAACAACCTTAAAAACTAAGTGTGATCTGTTTCTGACACCAAACATGCAACATGGATCTAGTGACAGGAGAGGATTCAGATTCTGCTCTGCAGGGCCCTCCTCTCCAAATCTGTAAGACTCTGTGCAGGTAAGGATGCACAACCTGTCAGCCAGCTGTGAGTATATATGAAACCAGCAGCTCTGTAAAGTACATTTCCAGAAGTGCTTATCAGGGCTACAAAGACAGCCTCAGCAATAGGTGAAACACAAGAGACTTGAAAAAAGAGTCAAAGAAAACAAGACAGCAGAAATTGGTGTATGAAGTGTGAATGCTTCCACACATACAGGAAGTTTCTTCAACACTTTACCCACCAGAACTTCCTCCTCTGCCAAAACCACAGAAAACTACAGAACCTCCACATCAAGCTCACATCCAGGTAAAAGTGTGACAGAGAAAAATAATTCAGTTTCTCTGGCGAAGTAGACACTGGCCCCCACTCCAGCATCCCACCCAAAGGCCCTGGGATGACAGGCAGTCCTGAGGGGTGATAATGGCCTGGCCACACGGGAACGGAAGGCCTCGAGTCAAGCGCATTGTTGCATTTTGACAGCTCCTCTAAACTACCTGGGCCCAGCATTCCCCTTTCCCTGCCTTCTGCAGCTGTGTGACAGCAGCTGCAGCTGCCACTGCAGCCCCTCTGCTTCCCGAGCAGCACAGAGCCTGTAAACAATCCCCAAGCTACGCAGCACCCACACTTGCCTGTGCATTCAGATATACTCTGAATTCTCATTTTTTTAATGTCTGTTCCTACAACTGCCTGTCACTGAAAACACACTCTCAAAAATATTTTGGTGAAGAACGGACCACCTATTCACAAATTCATTTCAAGAGTGATACAGATACGACAGTAATTTAAAACAAGGTTGGGTTTTTTCCCCTTTTCACTGGGATAGCTCTCAGATTAAATCCAACAAAATCGACTGAGTCATTTCAGATTTTCTCCAACACATATTTTTGTAGCTTAAAAACAAATATCAGAAGGAAAAAAGAAGAAAAAAGACAACCTCCCAAAGCTAAAATTGCCCTTTCCATTCAGATGCAGTGCTATACCCAAAACTGAAATTGTCAACACAGCCCGTTAATCTCCATTATAAAATATGTTCTTTATTTAGTAAAATTACAGCATTTGGTTGAATGATAGCAGTATTTACATACTGGTTTATGAGCTCCTGAGATGTTTCTCAAGCAAATAAAATAAGAGAATAGGTTATGGCTAGGTTATGGCTTATTGAAATAAGAGAACTGTATTGTTCCTAGGAGAACAACATACTGCTGCTATTATTGCTCCTATGCTACAAATATTTAAAACAATGCTGTACTTTAAAGGATTCAAAGCATGTATCATCTACCAAAATAGGACTAAATCAGTGGTGCATGCAGAATAGTCCTCAGTGATGACAAATGCAATCCAAAGAACCTACAGAAAACATCCAAATTCACAAAATTCAAACAGTCCTCCTGAAAATAACGTGCAAAATTTTGTATTGTGGCTATGCTCTGTAGAATAATCCAAATCCAGAAATGGATAAAACCTAGGAAAAAGAAAAAAAGTACTTCTGAAGAAAAGAACACCACAAACCTATTGTTGTCACTATTAATGATGTTACATCCCTACTTGCATCACCCAAATTTAAAAAAAAAAAATTAAAAAATCACAAAAGCAGCATGCCACAATCCACCAACAGAGACAGGATCAGGATAAATAGAGGACATGATAAAAAATTCCAAATGGTTCTGGAAAACAGCAAATACACTCAGAACCTCAACAGTTACATAGCTACAGTTTTCAATCACCAAATATTAAACATAATAAAAAGATTTGCACATAGCATCATCCAATGATACAAAAGATTTTTAAATATTTTTCAGCAAGACATCCTCTCTTGACTTACCTCTGAGACCAAGAGCTCAGTTCCAAACAAACCAAGCATTTTTTAGCAGATTTAAAAGCTTTTTATGTACTTTGCTTGTTAATGAGACAGTAGTTCTCTATGAAAATAGATTTTATTCAGTTACAACTATTTCTAGGGGGACTACAGAATATTAAGCCTTAGACTGCAGCATGGGTAGAACTCCATGGACATCAAAGCCAGCAAAGTGAAATAAATGTCGGTAAAAGCCACAGTCCAGGGCCAGAGCTGGCGAGGGAATCATTCCTTCTACCAAGCATGGCAAACCACAAACTCTTGTTGCAGAACACACACACATACACACTCAGACTCAAATTCAACCTGCAGGTCAGTGACTGATCTTCAGAAAATTTTAACAACTACTGTCAGCAGTAAAAGCACCCCTCTGGGGGAAAACCAGGCTTTTTATCTGTTTCCTGGTTTTTTCCAAAATGGTGACAATTTCCTAACAATCACTTTTAATATCTGACTGCAGGGAATTTTTTGCAGCATGCATGCCCCCATATACTAAATATATCATGTAACAACACCCCATTTGAAAAGTGTTTTTGGTAACTCAGAATTTACGTTTTCAAGTATTCTACACAGCAACAAAACCAGCATAACCTCTGCAAAATAAAAATCAAGTTAGGTAAGGATCTGGCGGTACAGACAGGTTTGCATATCAAGCATTAAAGTATTTTGAAATTATAATATTATAATAGCTAAAGCTTCACTTAAGCATATATTCCACAGCAAACTTTCCCCACTTCTCCATCAACAGTCCTCTCTTTAATTTTGTTTTCTTCATTCTTTATGTACACTGGTTATCATAAACCCTGACGTATCAAAGCAGCTTTGCAGCGTGTAAAGCTATGAAAATTAAGGATATTTAACAAATATTTGTAGTGTTTGCCAAGTCAAAAATAAGGATTTTTTACAGTTAGAGGAGTGTATAAATGTGTACATATACCTCAATATCTATGTATTTATATCTATCCTCCACACAGCTCACATGAGAGTCCAGAGCTGCGTGCTTAGGACACATGGCAGAATTGTGACCCAAACAAATAAATTTTTGAACTCAATACACAGTTGAACATATGAGCTTATAAGGTAACAGTTCTAAAAATAATTTCACCTAAACTAAGTTATACATTAAGGTCACATTGCTGCTATAAGATATAAAGCACCCTATTAAAAACAAAAAAGGCAAGAAATCAAGTGTTGTTTCAGTAGCTTAAAAAAAAATAAAAATTAAAAAACTCAAACCTACAAGTCTATAGTGATCCGCAACACCTAATGCATCCATCAAGTCCTGACTTCAAGGAGGCCAAAATGTTGTCATTGTCATGTTCTGCTGTGTGGTTCTGTATCTCCAGGTTTTAACTAATAGAAAGGCACAATCAGCTGGTGTGCATTGTATAGGTCAATTTATTTCCAATACTCTAATTTATGCAACATAAGCACAGAATTCCAGCTACAATTCTCTTACTGTTTGCACTCTAGGAGTAGACTTGTATTTTCTGCCAACTCCATTACATCATCTGAAAAAACCCAAACACTTTTTTTTTTTCCTTCCCCAAATCCCTGCCACTCTCCTTTTCCTTTTCCCCTCTCCCTTCGCAAGCCCTTCCAAACCACACGCCAATTACTGCCGCGAGCTTTATTTCGCTTTAGAGCTTGCAAAGCCCCAGCGCGCAGGGCTCTGGCCATTGTGTTGCCGGGGATGCCTCCATCACTGACCTTCGCTTTCCCACTCAGACTGTTACATAACGCACTGCCTGCCTGCGTGCGGCGACTGGCAGCCCGGGCGAGCGGCGCCGTGTGCCCAGCCCCCTGCCCCTGCCCCTTCCCCAGCGAGGCCCGGGGAAGGAGGGACATGTGGGTCAGCAGGTTAGCAGTACCAGAGCCCGAACAATTCGGGACCGCCAAGAAAACAGCCTCACCGCCGGAGCCGCCCGGGCTTCCCAGCACCCCCCTCTCCTTTTCGCGTCCATACAGAAGCGACAGCCGAGCGTTACATAATTTATGGGATCCCAAAGTTGCCCCCCTCCCCAAAGGCGGCGTAGCCGGCTGCCGGCTCCCTGCCGCCGGCCCCGCTCCCCGGCAGCACCATCTGCCCGCGCCGCCGGAGCGCTGGGCCGGAGAGCCGGGAGGGGGGGGCGTTGTGTAACACCCGCCAACTACGGCCGGCTCCGCAAACATCCAGAAAACTCCCCGACAAATTAAGGAAATTTTCTCCAGTGTTTCTGATTAACCTCGTTACATAAGGCGCTTGCATTCCAAATCCACTCTCGCAAGCTCTAAATATACCCCGCGCAGCCAAACGCTCCCTGCGCACACGCCCGTGGCCACCCGGCCTCCTCCGGCCGAGCCCGCTCCTCCTCGCCTCGGCATCCGCCGAACGGCGCGCTCCCTGCTCGCAAATCGCCTCTAATTAAATGTTTCGGCGTGTGTCATCTCGATGGCTTTTACTGTACGCGGATTCCCTGAGTGGGAAGCTGCCTGGGAAGGGGGGGGTGTGGCCAAAAGGGGAAAAATACTGTAAAACACAAGCCAACACATGATCAGCCATATTCCAACCTACAACCCAAACCCCCTCCGTCCGAGGAGAGACGCTCTCCCCACCACTGGCGGCCGGGCATCGCTGCCCCGGCCCCGCCAGCGGCTGCCGAGGGGGCTGCGCTCCCGCCGGGCACGTACTTTTCTCCGGCCGTCATTTCTCTCAACAGCCGTGTGTATTATTACATAGCGTTATTTAATTCATTTTTACCCATCACCGAGGGATTTTACCGAGCGAAGCCTCTCTAGCGCGCTCCCTCTCTTGCAGGAGCAACGCTTCATAAATTATTTACAAGTAATTAAAGCCGCAGCCTCCTCCCTCTCGCACGTCTCGGCAAACTCCGGTGGCGTTTGAAGCCGGGCCCCTGTCCGTGCCCGCGGCGGGAGCAGCCCGCCCCTCACGGCCCCTCACGGCCCCTCACGGCCCCTCACGGCCCCTCACGGCTCCTCACGGCCCCTCACGGCCCCTCACGGCTCCTCACGGCTCCTCACGGCCCCGTACCGCTCCGCACCGCTCCGCACGGCCCCTCACGGCCCCGCACCGCTCCGACCGGACCCGCACAGCCCCGCACGGCTCCGCTCGGCCCCGCACCGCTCCGCCCGGCAGCGCGCAGCTCTCCCGCCGCCGGCGCGGCTCGGGCGCTACCGCGGCTGATGCCAAACTTCAACCGCCCTGAACACCCTGAGAGCTGACCCGCAGCACTCCGAGACGCAGCCTGAGGCAGGAGAGGGCTTTGACAGCTGGCGGCAGAAAAGGGGGGATCGTTTGTTTGCAGCGTTTTATTCGGGGCTAAGCGATAAGACAATCCCCGGGCGCACGGAGACCCTCTGCGAAGTTGTGCACCTTCAACAACAGCAGCTACCAGATCATCCGATCCGCGATGGAATAATTTTTAAGATACACTTAAATGAATTAAGGGGAAAGAGCGCGCAACAGAGTGAATAAGTCACCCGCAAACCGCAAATCTCCTGTTTAATCACAGATCCCCCATTCACAACAAGCCACAGCACACCAGTTGAGAAACTGTCAAAAGGAGACAGACCGGGGGGGTGGGGGGGGGAGGAAGGACACTGCAGCTTTAAAAGTTTGTTCCCTTGAATCCCAATACTCTCGCTGTTGCTTTATATATTTATAAAATTATGTAATTTCAGGGGCACGGTACCCATCCGGATACCACAGGCAATAAACGAGAGAGACAGGAAAGCACCAAACACCGCTCAATATTTTCATTGCATTTGTCCCTCCTCCTGCAGCAATTAAAAGAAGCTATAAAAGTTTGCAAGGTTTTGCGGGGGGTAGAAGCCCGGCTTGTTTGCGTGCGCGGCTTTAACAAGCACGAGCAATAAACCAGGGGATTAAATTGCTGCATTTCCCCCTTCTCTCTTACCCCCCTCTTCCTATTCCCACCCACCCCTCGATCCCACTCCCCCGGCCCCCTCCCCCTTCCCCAAGTCTCCCTACCTCTGCTGCTGCTGCTGCTGGAGTAGCTCTGCCTGCGGACGGGAGCCGGCGCATCGCTTTTCCGGGCAGGCTCCAGGTTCACCGGGGTGTCCCTTGCGCCGGCGGCCGCCTCGGAGACGCTGCTGCCCGGCTCACTGGCTGCTGGATCGGGGGCTGCCGGAGCCGACTCCATGTTTTTCCCAATGTAGATCGCTTGGAGATGGCGAGCTCCTACACTCCCTCTATCTTCTGTTTCCAGCGCAACTCTATGGTAGGAAAGCAGAAGGGAGAGAGCGAGCGTGATCCAGATGGGATGTGAGCTTGCCTAGCTGTGACCACAAGCAGCGCTAGCGAGAGCTGCACACCCCCCCGCCCCCGCACCCCCCGCGCTCCGCCGCCAGCCCCGCGCCCCTCGCCCGGCACCGCCGCCCTCCGGCGCGGCCCCGGCACCCGCGCCCGGCTCCAGGAGGGGCGGCGGCCGCGGGGTCCCTGCGGCCCCCGAGCGGGGCCGGGGCCGCACAAGGTGCTGCCGCTGCCCAGGGCGGGCGGGGAGCCGGCCCGACCTCCGCCCGGGCCGGCACCCGACGGCTCGGAGCGATGGTGGGGCCCGGCCAACAGGGCCAGCGGGCCCGCGAGGAGCTCCCCTCTGCAGCCCCGGTACCAGCGAGAAGAGCTTCCACGCAGGGCTGTCTTCCCTCCCCCATGACTGTTTCAGCTGAAGCCGCATCAGAAGATGCCAGCTGTATTAAGCGTCTCAAGACCCACATGTTTAACAGCCACGCAGCCAGAGAAGGCAACGTTTCAGACAATACCTCTCTTTCAATGAAGTGCGCTTTGACATAGAGCAAAAGGTAACTAGCAAGGTGCCAGGAAACCTCCAGATCGGGTCTGACTTCTGCAAGCACCCTTGTGCAGTTCACAGTCTCAGTAATGGTCAATTCCTTGTCCACTACCTGATGTTAAAATCCAGTAACAGCTGCCACAAACACACCCTGGAGAACACATCGCTCCTGTAGAACAAAGGCCATGTTTCATGCAGCCCTACTGCCTCCTGTACAGAAGGTGCTAAAGCTGCCTGCTTTGACTGCTCTGACTAGAAGCATATCCTGAGTAGACCAAATCATGATATTTTTACTGAAAGCGGTTCAAGCTTTTTCCAAATGGCACTGGATCATGTGCAAGCAGCTGATATGCCACCTTCTGCCAACCAGGACTGCTGCTACAGCTTTCAACACTGCTGGTGCTGGTACCTGATGAAACTTACAGATAAACCCTGGGCAATTTCACATTCTGCAGTATAATCGCCAGTGCTGCACTGCTTTCCCACAAATGATGTCTGTTCAAACAGCTGTAAAACGTACTATGAGTCTACTTGCCCCTGGAGCCTGTCCACAAATGGATTACATCTTGCTGATAGTTCTTTTGGTGGAAGGGTAGAATCTTGGGTCAGTCGATTTGGAAGTCCTGAAGTTCCAATCCCCTGTGTCTGGAAAACAAACACCACAATAATTCTGATTACCTGTTGTCTCTTTCCATCTGAGAGGAATGGACAGTGATTGCAGAAGGCAGTGTAGCATTAAAAAATCCTTCTGCATTCACTTTCAGAGCATGAATAAATTTGAGGTGGTCAGAACTGGGCTTACAAATCTTGCCCATTGAGTAAACCAGGTCTTACTCTTTGTGATTAAGTACTGGGCATGGGCAGGTCTGGGAGCACACAGGGACACAGAAAGCCACCAGGATTTTTACCAGCATCAAGTAGAAGGGTCTCCAGCTGGACAGAAGCTGCTCCTAGAGAACAGCCTGCGAAGGAGAGCGAGTCAAAGTGGATGAGGGAAGCAGGAGCACCAGTTGCTTCCCAGGACTAATGTGGAGACTCTGAGCATCCCTGGAACACACACTCACACAGGCAAGGGGCACAGGCTTTGGGCATGGTCTCTCCAGAATCTGCAGAGGGCAGCAAGGTGGTCCTTCTCTAATGCAAGTCAGCTGGATTAGAGCTGCAATTTCCTGCAGAGTCTCTCCCCTTTACTTTTTGCTAATTGGCAGCCTCCAAACACAAGTAAGAATTATGTGATCTGTGGAAACCAAACTGCCTGTTAGCCTGAGAGAAAGCTTATCCCTCCCTCTTCAGATCAAGGTTTTAGCAGGCTGACCAGGCAATGTGTGTTGGGAAACTTGCCCAGCTAATAAAAAAAAAAGAACTTCATTCCTCAAAGCTGCCAGACCACTGCCTTTCACCAGTGCTGGGAACAATTGGACTACTTGCCACAGTAAGGATTATTCACGTGAGTGTTTTGCAGGACTGGTTTTAGTGTTGCAGCTACTTCAAATTATCAGAGAGCGTAGTGGGTTTTCTCTCCTTTTATCTGTTAAAGGCTGCTGATTTTTTGTTCACCTACCTTTGTTACACAGTTTTCATTTAGTGCATCTTTTTCCCTACTTTCTAAATCTAAACAATTTTTCAATTAGATGAGAAGGGAGAAGGAAACACTGAAGGCTACAATAAGACAACACAGTAGAGCTTTGGATTTCAAAGTAAATTGTGAGGGAGGGGAAATCACAGGAGTAAACCCAAATGCTTAGAACATCTGAATTAATGGAGAAGAAAAATTAGTTTTATGTTGTTTCACAACATCTCTCTCATAAATCACCAGCAATTAGAACCAGCTTAAGCAGGACAAATTTGTAGCATGTTTGTAGAGGCCACAGTCTAGGAGCATCTACACAAGCAGAAAGACAAAGCTGCTTTGCTCTAGCAAAAGGAGAGTGTGTCCACAAAGTGACCACGAGCAAAGGAAATAGGGTGACAGTTCACTTAAGATTTATATAATGGATGAAAACCATCACAACTTTTGTCCCAAACTCCCTCTCCATGAACCTGTTCTGCCAAGACATTTCCTGGGCATAGAAAAGGTCTTCCTCGTTCTTCAGTCTGTTTCTAGCTTCCAATCCCTACCAAGATGGTTCATTAATTTTGATCACTAAGCTTGTTTCAACAAGTGAGATGGCATTAGCAGCAAAGACAGGTATGCTGAGAAACTTGAGGATAAATGTTCAGTTAGATAAAAGAGAGCTTTAGAAATTGCTGCAGATATTACCTGCAACAGATCCTACCAGAAATGTCAGCAAAAAGGGACAAGTATCACCAAACATCTCCTACTGACTTAGCTGATTTCATGTAGCTACAATGATTAATAATTTTAAAAATTCTGATTTAAAAAGTCACATAAATCTTACATGATTCTGGAGTAGGGGAGGTATAAAGATCATCTGGACATTTTTTCAGTGGCAGAGGAAGTAGCAGAAGAGCCGTAGTACACACAGCCACCAGACACAGAATGCAGCTCTTGGGCAGGACAGACATGAGGTAAGAGAGCACACAAATATGTGCAACAAAACCACAGCTCACACAAGAACAGCACCACACCATTCTGCCAGCGTTCACTGCCTGTTAATGTGCTTTGAACCTGAGTTGTTAAGGGTCTTCTACACACATAACTAACCCAGCTGTTCAAATACCTCCCTCCAAAAAGAATGCCAAAGTATATTCCTGACCCAGGAGTTACATGAAACCATAGAATATCTCAAGTTGGAAGGGACCCATAAGGATCACCAAGTCCAATTCCCTGCTCCTCACAGGACAGGACTAAAACTTAAGACTAAGAGCATTGTGTAGACTCTTCAACAACAGTCCACATTCTGACATCTGGGCTACTCCTGGCCACACCACATACATGCCCAAGGAGACTGTCGAGCCTTCCTAGGAAGCTTTGTTAGCTCCAGTCTAGCAGTTGTACAGAACATATTGATGCAGAGATGAACAACCACGAGGGCAAAGCTTGAATAACATGGTAGTAACAGCTGTTCCTCCTCTACAACAAGTTCTTAAGAGTAAGGCACTTTTACTTCCATTAAACACATCCCTGTGGTTTAGATGTATTTGCAAGAAAAAAGAAATAAAAAAAATTCATGGATTGAAGACATTCAGAAGAGCAAGTATCAGAGCCTAGCAAGACACAGGACACCAACCAGGTCTTCAGTGCAGTTCTGATGTCATCGTGCTTATATACCAATATTCAAAGAAGTGTTTCAAATATATACACCTATTCTTTGTAATTGCATTCTGTGGCGTATCTTTTCATGGTTTACAAAACTTCAGTTAATTAGATTTTACAGTAGGACAAGAAACTGCTTCCACTGGAAACACATACAACAACCTCCTCAAAATTATGCAACCCATTAGGCTTCAGCAAAAACAGACAGACTGGTAAACTACAGGCATGGAAACTGAATATTTGGCAGTAATTAAATTAAACACTACCTGAACAGCATTCTCTCATACCCTAGATGAAAACAAAATAAAAAATAATAGGAAAGAAATAAGAGAACTGTGCTGGAGGCACTTAGACTGGATGCAGATTCAGTGGACCCTTTCCCACAACCTTTATCTCTAAGCAAAGTGGAAAGCTCATCAAACAGTTCAGCTGGAATTTGCACTCACAGACATAATTTTGTTTGTTTTAAAGACTGAGGAGCATTTGTTAACCAGCTAGCACGGCACAGATTCAGTGGAATCTCCTTCTTCCTGCTGTAAACTCATCCTGTAAACTATGAGCTGCTTTTCATTGTTTGTTAAGCCACTATTTCCACTTTCCTCTCCTGCCATTTGGATTCATTCCTTACTGGATTTTCTGTTTCTGACAGAAAGTGGAAAAGCACACAACATACAAAGTAAAGAATCCTTTGGGCTTATCTGTACAGCACACTGTCCATGATCAGCATCTCCTGATATAAAGAATAGCACAGGTCAGTTTTTAAAAATTCAAGACTTTCTATGAGTGAATTAAGGTAAAAGGCCCAGAATATCCACCTCTCTCAGCAAGCTGGTTTTGTTGCTGTTTTCTAGCAGATAGTTTAAAAAATAATTTAAAAATTTCCTTCAGCCAGATGAAGACTTTCCTTGCTTTCCATACGCTTGCAGACAACTTCTTCCTCCCACAAAGGCAAGCTAATTGAATTAGAAGAACAACTCAGCCTGCCCATAATCTCTGGAGAGTTGAAGGGAAACAGGGAAGAGAAGACTCTGATCCAGAGATATATTTTTGTTCTCAAGAAAACTGAAGATTTTTTAGTGAAGATCAGTAAATGAGATGCCATTTCTGAAACCTTGGATCAGTTCAGTCCAAAGTGGGTGTGGTTGATTTCTAATTAGCTCTTGCTTCAGTACTACCTTCTTCACTGTTTTACTCAAGAGCTGTTTCCTCAATTATCACAGTTATTATTGGATTCATCCATAATATCAGACTGATAACACACACTTGTGCAAAAAGACATGCCTCTCTAAAAGGAATTATAGGTTAAAAGCAGGTTAAAGAAAGGAGAAAAAAATACCTTGTCCTTGATAAAAAAACCCACAACATTCATATTGTCTAGATGATAATTTTTTACATGCCTTCATACATCTCTGTCATTCTCCCAATGAATTTCCACCAGTAACCTCACCATTTCCACCAGCACACCTTCTAAAAGGTGGGGAAGTTCCTGTACAAATTATCTGCTCCTTCCCACTCCATCCCAACCCAGCCATCTCACAAATGTTCTAGACAGGTGGTGGAAAGCTCTCCCAGATTTCCCATTGCAACAGCACAGAACTGCACCTGTAGCCATTCTGATTTGCTTTCTTTTTCTCCAGGTCACAGAACTTGATCTTCTAGCTTAGAAATAGAAAAATTACCTTCATTGTACATGTAACAAAAAAAACACACAACCCATCAGAATAATCAAGCAGCCCAAATACACAGCAGACACATTACAGCTTAGATGAGCATTAAAACTGAATTATGCCAGAAATGCAGAAGAGAAAGTAGTAATTTTATTTTAAATGGTCATGTTTTACATAATTTGAAACCTCATTTGATTTATTTAAACACTGTATCTAGTAAAATATTTTTATTTAAAGGAAAATGGAAAGCTATCTACTGCATGCAAAGGTCAATTTGTATTAAAGAAAACATATATTCTGCTGCTTGCTTTAACTCTTTGGGACCTTCAAGCTCCACAAAAGAAAAGCTTGTCTTTTATAGTAGTAAGTCCAAAATTTTATATATTTTATGTAGACTAGCAAGATTAATATGAAGCTTCAAGTATTATTCTGAAAAAAGAATCCTTGGAAGAGGAATTTCATAGTGAATGTATTCCAGCGTGTTAATGGAACAAAGACACAGTAAGACAGAAGAGATCTGTTTTTCTGCATTTGCAGATGAGAGGGAGGAGGGCAGAACTATTTAGCTTTCACAACTGACAGTTCTAATACTGTAAAAACAAATTTGGGAGTTCTATATGTTCTATTTGTTTTATATGTTTCTATTCCATTTGTTCATATTCTATAAAGGACTGAAACCCAAAATAAGCATTGCAATATTTTCAGCTTTTTATTCCATCTGATGAAAACCAGTACCTTATGACCAAACAAAATATTTAATTAGATCTGAAATTAAAAGATGTGTTCTGTGCCTTGATTTTTTTAACTTGCTCATAAAAATTATGTCGAGATACGTTTCAAAGTAAAATAATATTTTCTATAAAAATAAACAAAACAACAAAACCCAAAACAAATTTCTGAAACACATTTAAAAAGGAACATCAAGATCTTGTATGTTTTCCAATTTCTTCTTCTTCAATTGAATAAATCAATTAGAAATTGGAGTTCATTAAATTGATCCAACCATGGATTTTTGTAGCTAAAAAAGTCACTCCATTTGGGATACAGCTCTGGAGAGCTCCCTGGTTGCCTTTGTAGATGAAACATGGGGATTCTTACATATTATCAAGTACACAAATCCACACAGGTTGATCAGGAATAGCCACAAGAGAGACTTTAAGTGTCTCAAACTAGGAGCCTCAGCCATCCTCAAATCAAATTTCAGCTTAAGCAAGCCTAGCAATGAAAAAAATCCCAGCTCTCTAAATCTCTCCAGGCCTATGAATGCAGCCCTGAGACTGCTAATGCATCTCTCCTCTTTTCCTTTTTGAAAGATTTATCATTTTTATTTAAGAGAAAGCCATTATCTAAAAGCAAAAACAGGCTATGTAAAACATCCTCACAAATGTATTTGAACACACTATATGCTCTCATTTAGAAAAAAAATGATGCCTTACAGGTTTCATGTAAAAATAGAAAGCTCTTTCCTACACAAAGTTTGTTTTAGTAGTTGAGGTTTGAATCTTGTGACTGGGAGTCTTCATGATAACCCACACAGTTATTTGAAGTTTAAAGCAAAAGTAAAACCTGCTGTATTCCATAGATTAATCTCAGAGTACTCTTCCATTTCAGCTTGTCACTTACAGTAAATTTTGTGCAACATTTCTTTTTCTCTTTACTACCTTCCATAATATGTAGCATTCTTTCATAGTTCCTCATGGCCATCCTTGTTTCTATTGTAGAGATTTAACCAACATTTGAAAATGCCATAAAGCAGAAACTCAGGCAAAACTACCAAAGATTAAAAAAAAAAATAAAAATTATGAAAGTAAAATCCTAAGTAGGATAAATAACTAACTAACTAGGTAAATGACCAACATGAAAATCAGCTTGCTTACAGAAAAGAGAATATATTTTTTTCCCACACACTTCATGGCAGTGTTACCCCATGGACATATTAACAAAGTCCACAGGACTTTTCCCAGATTGGTTTTTGCAGTTTCCACCATGTTTCATCCCTGCAGGTCCGCCTCTACTCACCAAAGTAATCAACACGCATTTCACAGTGTGCTTGTTATCACCTTAGCATGATGGCAATCATTTGCCTCCTACTCAAGGAGAGGAGGAAATAATTAAATATTTACAGCACTAGCTTTACACTAATACAATTTTTCTTTAAGTTTTCTATAACCTTTATAATGCACTGATATTTTCCTGTAAATAAAATGTACATGTACCAGTGAACATGACTGCTGTGCCTCCCCTCCACCGAGACTCACAGCTTTACAAGTCCTTAATTGTGATTTTCAATTACCATAAGGAACTGAGAGATCAGAGAACAAATTTTCAAAGGAACAACAAGTGGTTCACTTTAAAGTTCATTACTAATGTTTGTGGCTTTTCATAAATCAAAACAAACAGGCAAGAGCAACATAGCAACTCTACTTTAGAATTTTTGATTGTCTGAATGTAAAACTGCATACTAGCAAATATTATCTTTAAACTCTCTTTTTTCCCTAATGCTGTAAAATTTGTCTGAGAAATTGTTTGAAATCAATTGGTTTAGACTTTGAGAACCAAAAGATTTATATTTCTCACAAAAAACCAAAGCCAACCTGAAATATTTTGTATCTAGTGATCACCTGTTTTCCACTGTGAATTTCAAGGTTTCTCTACTTTATATCTACACCTCAAAAAATGCCAAAATCTAAGAAAACCAGGAGAAAGAGGTTTAATGAATAAGAAACAATTGATTGGGCTTTTAATACAAGTGCTTTATGCCCCTCTGCATCAAGCAGACATGAGGCAAGCAGCAGCACATGACGATTTCCCAAAATGAATGGTATTAGCTAGTCCATCATTTCAGGTTCACAAATCCAGGAGAGCAATTTCATACTTCAGATTAAAAAGCCCTTATTACTTTTCTACCTAAAAATCTTCCAGCTACACTGTGGGATCTTGTGTCCTTTCATCTGGCAAGCTGGGACCCCGTCTGGTCAGCTCTGAGCTTATGTTCCAACACTAAAAAAAATAATAAAAATAATTTAGGAATGCCCTTTGCATCGGTGCTTAGAGTAGAAGCTTCATGTGATATAAAGTTTACATTCCATCTAATCTCATCTCATAACTCTATTCCATTGGGACATCTTTATCAAGGAATGGATTCTTGGTCTAGGATGCTGAAATTAAAAATTCCTTACTAATTAATTTTTAGTTGGCACAAATCAGAGTCTTTTTAAGTTCAGTAGGAACTGTAAGTCTATTCTCCTTGTTTAACCACTTATAATTAAAGATAAATAAATAGCTCAGCTCTGTTTTTTCCCCAGATGAACGTACTGATTACCACAGTAGGTTTTTCTGCAGAACTTCAGTCTGGGGATGTGAGATTTTTAAGAATCCAATTCTTCAAATGCTTTCCCCTGAGAGAAGAAGGGATGGGGGAGGTGAATAGTTCTGAAATTATCATAAAAACTTCCCAGCAATATTTTTTAAAAGCCCATAATTATTTTTAATACTTAAAGATGGAATAGTTGTTTAAATGACCACACTTGCACACAACCTCTTTATAATCAAGGTTGTGCACAACCTGGACTGCACACACAGACACAGGACAGCCACACATTTAGTCATGACTTTCTGTATCAGGTCATCAGCTAATAAAATGGATACCTCAGACTTCATGGGCAAGCAGAACATCCAGAAAGCAAAAAACTCAGTGTCAATGGATTTACACATATATATACATGAAAAGATTGGGGGCTTGGAGAAGTAAGGCTTGGGAAAGCATATAACTAATGAAAAATAAAATTAATAAAATGCTTTACATGATACATGCCTAAGTGTTTTGTTGAACTCAGACTTCATAAATACCAGGAATAGGGTCTTTAATATTCTCAAATTGAAAATGGACTATTAAGCCACAATATTTTTAAATGAGTAAAGCTTCCTCCTGAGGAAACAAAAAGGAAAAAAAAACCCAAAACCAAACCCTAAAATATAAAGTCTGTCAGGTTTTTCTTTTTAAGTGTCCCCTCTATTTGAAGTTTTGATTCAAGCTCAAGAAACTGAGTGGTACCAGTGGTCACAGAATTATAATAAAATATTTTACTGTTGGAAAACTAAAGTGTCTTTTTTGAGAGGTCACATGACAGCAAGTCTGTTCCCTTGACATCATCTATGGAACTATCCAGGGGAGAGTTAGAAGAATAACGAGCATCTCTATCATCACAGTGTTCACCCTGAAATAAATTTCCATCCACTGTGCAATCAAACTGCTCACTGCACATACTTGGTGCTTTGGCTTCTGGACCATCAGCAAAGCAGAAGAAACAACAGAGGTTCAAAACAAGCCCCTTGCTGAAAACATATGTGGAATGATTTCATGTTTTCAGAATTAGCTCCAAGGGAGCCTAAGCCAAGTTACAGTACTTGTTTTGCCAGCACCAGGAAGCAAGACATCAAAATAACCACAAATAGTTAAACAAGATCCCTCTGTTCTTGTCAGGCAGAGTGACACAGATGCAGCAACCTGTTTGAGTCTCTGAGGAGGTTAGACCAGGGAGCTGGCAAAGCCAGGGATGTTCATCACAGCCCTGCCATCAGCACCTTTCCCCCTCTGCCCTGTCTCTTTTGCTTTGCTCTGTTCCTGCTCTTACAAAACACCCTGGTTTAGAAGAGCTGCCCAGTCACCAGAGCCACAAACTCACAGTGGGAACAGCTCCAGCTCTTCAAATCTCCATGCTCAAGGTTTCAAAAAGGACTTGACTTACAGCTGGAGAATTTTGGGAGTCACCTCAGCACTGCCAAAGCCCAGGAGCTGTAGAAGTCTCCTGACAGAAGCCAGTCATATCAGAAATCATTGAACTGTAATACTCAAGTATTTACTCAGCTGTAAAACTGTAAAAAAGAATGTAAACATTCTTGCCCATATGTATGGCACTACAAAATAGTAGCAGCATATATTTAAGCTTCTATCCAGATGCTCCTTGGTTCGTGACTGTGTTGAATTCACACTATACCCACCTTGTCAAGTGCTTAAATGGTGGCAGGAAGCCATTAGGGCAAGTAGAAGAATGAACAAGGACGTGCATGGTTGAAATAAAGTGATTTTTATATTTAACTGCATACATACAGAAACTTGACCAGGGTATTCAGTGATCTGCACTTTGTGAAGCAGTGTTGTTCACAAATACTGAGTTCAATAAATAGCTTTCAAGCTATTAATGAAATTTCTGGTGGACATAAATAATGAATAAGAGCCAGCTATTCATTAGTATGCAATACCTGAAAATATCTGTTAACCCTCTTGATGAATCTGACCCAAGGTCTCCCTGCTACTGTGGGGAACTAATATTGTATCTGACAGAATACTGTGCTTTTCCTATAGGAAAGCAGAAAGAAAAAAATGAGTTAGTCAAATAAGCAAGCGATTTACTGCAGATTTGTAAAAAGCTATGGAAAAAATTCCTTTTAGGGAAAGGGTTCAAAGCATGACACGTCTAAAATATCCAAAGAGCATGCAAGCCTTCCAAGATGCAGAAGAGGTGTCAGCTTCAGCAACAAGTTGTCTGCCTAATCCATTAAGTCTGTTGCCTATGAACCCTCCCTGGCAACAGGGAAAGGGAGAGAGGCTCCTGCATAAAACCCACTTCATAATTTCAAAACTTTAGTCCTGACTCATCCCTGCCACAGACTTGCTTTTGGTTACAGAGAATTTGTTTTGTTTGATTTTAATTTCATTCTGAATTAGAGCAGCATTATTATTCTTGCCAGGAAGTAGAAGGGGTTAGTGTGCAGCTATTTCATATTTAAGAAAGATTGTGTTTAATGCTTTCAATTTTAGTGCCATTGCCTCTGCAGAATACCAGATATTTCAGTGCTTGGTCACTGCTACTTTCTTTATCCCAGCAGGTTCCCAATGCAAGCAGTTCATACACTGCTATGCCGGCTCAGCCAAGCAAGACTAGAAGTTTTGTGTTTGTACTGCCTGTGTCTACTGAGAATAGCAGCAATTGATGAACATTCTGAAAAGCAAAACCTCTAAATGCTCAAGAAAATAGCTAAAGCATTTGGCTCTCCAAAAAGAAGAAAAGATCAGATTGGTGTGCAGTTCACAAAGTGCTATGGAACCCACTCATGGCAGAATGTTCTCCATGTGCTGGAAAGACAAAGAGAATACATTTCTGCAGTTGCCCCCAGGAAGCCTTGTAGATTCCTAAATGGGTCCACACTACCACTGGCTTTATTCACAGATGAGCATTTTCATTTGGTCATTTACTGCAATATTTCTCACAGTTGATCTAATTTATGGACCAAGATCCACACTTCTAGACTCTTAAAAAAGACTAAAGGAAAAATTGGCAAGCTTTGCATTACCTCCCTTCCTGTTTTAACTCCAGAAAGGGCAATTTCTGGTTGAAAAAACTTGGGCACATCTTTGTAGTTTCATTAGGAAGAAGGATGCTCAAGTTACAGGCTTTAAAGGGCAGTTTCAAATCACACTTGGAACTCAAGGAGGTCTAACAAAGTAGAGGGCTACTCTGCTAGGGTGCACAGAATGCTTCAGTGCTGAGTATAAAGTCTCCTATGTTGTTTCTATACTAATGTTTTAACTCATTAATGGGTTTAATTATGCTGCACAAGCTAAAAATGGAGCTTTCTCAACTTATTTCTCCATATAAGTGATTTGGAAGCTTTTAATCTTCTCTGGTCAGGGTCTTTTATATGATGTGATAAAATAAACAAACACAAGCTAGAATAACAGAATAACTAATCTCTGAGCATTTTCTATGCACCATTAAAGAACCAGAAGAGGCAAACAGAGCTGCATTCTCTACTGGAACCTGAGAGGAGTCTCTAAGGGGAAAATGGCAGGGGTTAATCTTCATAATGGGAGAGAGAGCCATTTACCAAACAACAGATAGGTAAAAAAACTACATGCCACTTCCTGGATTCTAGAAATCTTCCTAAATCTCTCATTTTACTACATTTTTCAGTTTTCACTTTTATCCCTTCTCACTGATAAAAGTACCTGTAAACTCTACGTTTGAATCCATCTCAGCTCTACTAAAATGTCACAGGAAAATAGACTGTAGTCAGTGACCTTATATCAACTGGGCTACATCATGCATCTAGAGATACAAATGAGATTTGATACTTAGTCAGGTTTTCAATCAGGGAAAGTTGCACATCTTCATAATTATCACCCAGGTTTATGCAAGTTTACTAAAAACAGAGTTTTCCTGAAACTTGTTTTTCAATGGAATGTGCTGAGTATTTAGTTTTCTGACAAATTTAAATTATGTTTTCTTTAGTCAGAACACAGATTTTTATACTGATTTATCTGAATTTTTTCTCAAAGGCACTGGTAGAGTGTATGAAATGGTAGTATGAGAATAAAGACCTCTACTTGCAGAGGTCATATGTAGACAGAATATAACATAGTAATACTGAGAATGGTTACACAGGAGCACAACCTGAGAATTATTTTTGGATAGTGCTGATTATGAAGCTCTAGTCCCTTTTCAGTAGAGGCTCCTGTATCACCTTTGAAAATTAGGCTTAGAAAAAAAGAATTAAGTATTTTCAAAAGCACTCATGAGCTTTTGGAAGAGAATTCACAGAAAGGTTTCTGCACAATGACACTGAGCTTCACAACGTCTAACTCACAGTCAAACACAGCTTAAAACAATCCCCAGGGCCCAGTTTGGTGCCCAGGGCTGCTCCTCAATGCAGAGGGAGGGAGAGGCTGAGAAAAGGCTCACACGGAGCAGCAGAGATGTCTTAAGGCTGCAGACACCAAGTGAGCAAATCCTCACTGCAGGGAGACTGCTGCCCCCACTCTCTCAGCTTCCAATACAAAGGCTTTTTCTACCATAAACCAGAGGGTACACCTGTCTTTTATAAAAAGCTGCAGGAAGAACTCTTCATCTAATAGCTCAGCAGTTAGAGCTCTCACAAAAGTTTTAGGACAGCTCCTTCTGTCCTAAATTCTTCCTCCAGCCAAGGTCCACATCTTTTACACAGGGGAGCATAACATTTACAGCATCTGCTGTTGAAACCAGCAGAGGACAAGTGGGGAAGAGAATGGTGGGAGTCTATAAGGTAATAGTTACGTGCTGCTCCTTAGGATGCATCCCTACACAGTTTCCTATCCTAGAGGCTGGGAACAGACTTGATTAGGTAGGGGGCTTGCTAAAGTGACACAAACTAAGGTGCAAATACCACTGTCACTGATATCTATCTGCCCTTCTGGGGGAAGACGTCCAGAACATGCACAGATTTTCAATCCCTGCTCCTCAACAGCAAAAATGTCCATCCTGTGCCATCATCAGGCTGTGGTTCCAACACCTAAAACAGCTCAAAGACAGACATTTCTTCCACAGACATGAGTTTGCTGATTGGCACCATCACACATGATCTCCAGTGTACAGAGATACAAATCTCAATCTTTATTTCCATGTTTGAAAGCAACTGTAAAATAACCATTGTGACAGGACCTCTCAGGTCTTGCTGAACCCTTAATAAGCAGAAACCGAGTTGGAAGACAGTGCCTTTTCAGAAGCAAATTAACAACTTGCTTCTCTATGACAGATAGTGGTGTCCTTATCCTCCTGTATTCCCAGCCTCTGTTGAAGTTAAAATCCAAGAAGCTGGGATCCAGGAGACTCTTTCTCACAGCATTTCACTAAACCAGCTGCAGTGTATACAGGGGAAGCAGAGATGCTGAGGGGTACAATAACAGACCTCGGTGCACTGATTCTAGCTGGGGATCTGCAGGGGCAAGCTCCAGAGCAGAGAAACTTTCCAGTTCAGATGCAAATTAACCTCTCAGCATTACCCCCATAACCAGTGTTGGTGTGACCATAGTCCATCCCAGGAGGGTCACAGTGAGCAGAGGAAAATTCTGCTCAAATCTAATGAATGTGCTCTTGACTGGTTTAACAGCTTACCTCTACTTTTGAATTAAATGGGCCAGCTTCAACTCATAACTCCTCCAATATTTGGGGAACTGTCAGGAGACTGCTAAACACACTCAAAACTTCCAGTTTAGCTCCTCATAAATTCTATACAATCTCAATCCAGTAAACGCTTCAATCTCTGACCTTGTGATTGCATCTCCTAAAAAATATCTTTACTGCCAAAAGGTTTGGCTGCTCCTGCTGAAATTGTTCAGATGTCACCATGGCCTAGAAGCTTTCTGCAACTTTTCAGCAGCCACTGGTATAGAAGTGCACTGCCAAACTCCGACAAGAATTACAGGTACACGGGTATCTGAGAAAGTCCTTGCGGTTTTTTACTGGTTTGTGTTTGCAGTGGAAAATAATTATTTTGAGAGTGCACAACCAAAGGGTATATGATCCATAAAAGACATCCATTTATCATTTATAATGAAAACTCTTATGTTAAAAGTATGATGTTCAGCATTATTTTTTTCTGACTCAAACTATGTATCAATGCTACTTTTTGACACACAAAAGTTTCTAAGAGCTATGTTAGGAAGAACTTTCACACCTCAACGTTTATAGTATAAAACAAGATACAATCTATACTCTTGGTGCTTTAAACCTCTTTCAGCTGAGAAAATTACAGTGAGTAAAGCATTTGAAATGTCAGACGAATAGTATTAATTACAGGCACTCTCAAAAAAATCAAATAGTTTTTTAATTAAAACTTGATTTAAGTTTCTTGTCAAACTAAGAAGATTGCCTAGGTCTTAGCTGTATTTAGGCAAATGTCAGCAGAGTTTTCAGGCCTGGAGGAAAATATTAAGAGTTTGGTGCATCTGGTTTGGCTATTCATGTTTCTCATCTGATTGAGTTCTGTCCCCAACAGATGCTTGATGAAAAAGCTCAGCTGCCACACATTTTTACATCTCCTCTAAGTCTTAGGGGGGAAAAAAAGCAAACACAAAACAAAATTGGGAAAGGTACCAGAGAAACAGTGGGAGACACAGAGACTGCATTGCTTCCCTTTTTCTGAACTATAGAGAATTAAAAGGGGTAACTTTTTAGAAACCAGATGTATCAGTCTACCTGAAAATCATGCACAAAAGTGCAGTTTATCATGTCTGTAAAAGCAGCTGCCGAGGCAAAGGTAAAGTGCTGGAAGGAACCACTGACCTGTGGGTGTTTCTCCCAGAGCAGAGACAATTCATATGAAACACATCAGCCTTGGCAGCATTTCACAATTGTTTTGACCTAAAGCTTGAGGTGGAGAGACTGACAAATACAAAGGCCTTGTCTCAGCTCCCATCTTACTAATTTCAAACTTCCACTGACTTGAAAATTGTCAGAAAGGGTTGGTCTGTGAGCAAGGCAAATGAGCTCGGCTGCTCTTGCCATACAACCAGGAAGAATTACAAAGCTGTCAGCCACGATCTGTCCTTGTAACATTTTATTTCTCAGCTCACACACCCCTGACATTTCACTGTCCCCTTCACCCAGAGTCCTCAGGGTTCTTGACCAGATATTTTCACCAGGAAGTCACCTTTATTAAACATTCCCAAGAGCTTTACCTTTTCATTATGGCCATTTTTGTGATGTCATTCCAAGAATAGCTGTGTTACAAACCAAAACAATAACACCACCAGATGGTATAAATATGTCTGACTGATTATCCCAAAAACATAAAATGCAACTTTGCTCATAGACCTGTTTGTTAAGATTGACAAAGGCTTGTATTTTTGTTTAAATCCTGACTGAATGCAGAAGAAATACTGCCCAGACCCTTGCTACATTCATTCATCATTCTTTCACTACAATTAAGGGTGTAAGGAAAGCAGAAATTGTATAGGTGTTACCCTGAACTGATCCATTGCACACAGTCCAGCTGCAGACAAAGAGACTGGGACCAAGCCTTCAAGGAAGGAAGCAGTCTCTGCTACTACTACTAAATAAATGAACACAAAGATACTATGTGCTTACAGAACTGGAGAATTCTTTAAAAGCAAAAAAGGGATTTTCATGTACCGGGCTCAAACTTCAAGAATGTTTTAAGGAAACTAATGCAAAATAAAGTAAGAGAGGTCATGACAGTTCTTCTCTAATTTATTCTTAACTGCAAGCTAAATTCCTTTCTCTTTCTAAAACCAGAGACAAATAAGCTGAACAGATAAACTTCTACACATTGCATAATTTGTACAGCTCATCCTGTTCTTTAGTGGAAAAACTTGGATGGAAATGCTCTTGTCTCTAAAAAGAGGTATCGCTGTGATCCCAAAGAGAATTATTTGAGTGCATCCAGTTAAAAGACACGTGGCAAGAGCTAAAGCTTTCCTGTATTTTCAGAACTGGAGTGCAAACATCACAATTTGTCTAAGACATTCTTCAAAGAGCCTCAGAAAAAGCCAAACCTTCTCACATTCTTACCCTAAGACAAGAATGTTTCTTCTTCCTTGTGCAAAAACATTTCCAAATCTAATTTTCACAGACTGGAAAACTTACCAGGGTCTTCACGTAGGAGCAGACTTTAGATCAAGCCCAAATATATTAATTTTTTGATTTTAAGGAGCATGTATAGCAAAAATTTTATTTGTTCTACTCTCATGTTATCACGGTTTCGTCTTCTATTCCCTGTTGCAAAATAAAATTCCATGTGATTTTTGTACAATGTAGATAAGAAAATCCCTGAAAGAAATTTTTACTGATTAGATTTTAAGAAAATTATCTCAGTCACTGTAACAATGAATAATGACTTTCAAATTCAGGCCTACAGAAAGCAGTGCCAGAAAATCTTGAACCATACAAATAATTTTATTACTATGTTTCATCTTCCTTTTGGTTTTTAAGCTCTCTTCAGATAATCTTAAACAAACTCCTTAACTGTATGTTAAATATTTAGATGTGATCTTGATACACATTTTATATCAGCATAAACTTAGATAAGGGTGAGGTTTTTTTAGATTTACTTGCTTATTATGCCACAATGACATGACTACACATATCCATTTAATTGAATTCACACTGCTTGGTGTTACTTAACTTACTCTGAACAAACTGAGGCAGATAAACTGGTTTTCAGAAAAATAATAAATTTCATAATTTATATCATATAATCAGCTTTCTTTTCAGAGTCCTTAATAGTTCAGTGTTTGGTTTGTTAATGCTACAAAGAAGCACTTATTTACAGCAGCTCCTTCAGAATGAGTTTTTAAAGGAGTCTTCAAATTCAAATTTAGCAAATGCTTACCTGTAACCCTGAAAATTACCTGAAAATACCTTCTGATAATGTTTCCATAGTTTCACCTACTTTCCCATGAAGGTCCTGTAAACATAAGTTGTTTATCACATTTCTTCTGAGAAACATCTTTTGATGGACATTTCTCATGACCAGTGTGCTTGGGAAGGTGGTAACTTAATTATCCAATCTCTGGTTGTTGTTGAGAATCTATAAATACTGGAGTCAGAGAATAAAAGATTTTTTTTTTTTTCTGACACTGAGAGTGTTCTTGTGAATCATTTTGTGTCCTTTAATGACACTTACCTTGAGGTCAAGTAGGAATTTTCAGCTATAGTAAAATGCCAAGCTCAATTTTCATTAAAAAAAAAAATAGGGCTAAAAAAGATTTAAAAAAAAAAGGAGGAAAGAAGCAAGCAGGTCAAATTAAGAATATCAGTTTGGGAAAATAAATCAAAGAAACATCAGAATAAAAGATTAAAAAGTCATTTGTTTATTCTTGCTTCATGAGACAATATCATAGCCTTTGATTATACAATAACACATGATTTTTTCCATGAGATTCCCACCTCATCCAAAAAGAAATGTAGGTTTTCATTCCATGAATATAACTCCTGCCTTATGTGCCATGTAATCTTCAAACTTTAAAGAAATTTTAAATTTTGCCTTGTTTTCAAAATATTTTTACCAATTGTTTCTACAACATAATCAGTGCTTTTTTCAATGTCTGCTTCAATTAAGATTGGGAGTAGTAGAAGCACATCCCTATGCACACATACAACTATATAAACAAACAGGCACCACAAGAGTGCAGTAAGAACAAGAGCCAGCAAAATTTCAATGAATTTCTGGATTGAAAAAATATTTTCTAGATAATCTTTATGTTAAGAGTTTATGCTTCTTCCAAATTTCAATACAGTTTAATTACTCCAGTTATTTTCAAGAAAATTAACTTTGCTCTATATCCTTTTTGGTCTTTCTGGTTTAGACTTTATTTTTTATAATTTCTTTTGTCACTCACATTTATCATGTCCCTCCTCCTTCCCCAGTTATCTTTAAAGTGTTTCATTCTCCTGGAGTATTTTTTCCATCTCAGCTTCATTCCCTGTCTCCTATTTCTGGTTCAGCCTTGAAGTTCCAAGTCATCTCATTTTCACAATAGTTTGTCACAGATCAAGCATAATCTTAGCTGCACCCTTTTCCCACCCTTTTGATCCCTGCAACTTTCATTGTTTCTCTGAGCAGAAGGCTCTGAAAAGGAGTGCTGTATTCTGATTTCAAGTCAGAGATGCTGCTCTCCTCTTACCTCCTCTCAGTCAAGAAGGAAGATACAGAAAGGTGGTTTTTTAACCTGATTCATCAAAACTTAGGGAGCACACAATCAAAAATTACAAAATTTAACTTTAAGAGTATCTGTGTGTATCTACTTCAAATTTTTTGGATATAAGGCAACGCTGAGGAAAAAGCAGAGCCCAGGAACACATAGATCATATATCAAATGAAATACTGGACTTTAACATCCACTGCTTGTCTCACAGGCAGTCCACAGCTGCCTTGTACCCTTTGAAACAGACCCATCCTTGACTGCTTGGCAAGATCTCCTCACAATTCATTTGAATATTTGAATTTGCTGTTTAGTGGAAGAAGCACCTTAAGAAATGAATCTGAAATTCCAGTGTGTGCACAAGCGCATTTTGATCTGTTTTGATCTGTTCTCTGCTATCCATAGGAACATGTAAGCAGCTTTGGTACGTTCACAGATTCCAAGTTCTCCCTTACAAGGCTCCATTGGGGTTCAGATAGCAAGCCCTGGGGGTATGTAAAGTAACACAGGAAGATCTGGATCCAAAAAAAGATTCTTCTGCTATATTTGATAACAGGAAAGGGAAACACTCTGTGTCAGACTCCAATGCAAGTCTTACATTCTAGGGACGAGTTTTATGTCATGAAAAAGGCGAGCTCTGCAGGCAAAAGCAAAACCCTTCTTAAAAGGGACAACCTTTCTAGTATTTCTGTCCTGAAGTCACATAATTCCTACAGACACAGACTGAGTAACATCAGCAGTAGCGTTTTTGGTGGATGTTCAATTTCATGTCAAACTTAACTTGAACAAGGCAATCATGCTGCTTCTTGGCTGTGATGCTCAAAGGAGATTATTCCTCCACATATTTCTGAGGTTTGCAATCAAATGCTTTCTTTGGGAGATGGAAACATTTGAGAATCATGTTAGACCACAGAGAAGCATTTCATCTCCACTACATCATCTCTGCACCATTTGCAAAGGCTGTTGCCAAGTAGTTGTCACTTCCATCTCAGGAAGCTCTCCGAAAGGCCATTTACACTTTTGTCTTTCTTCAGGATTAGATTACTGTAATTCTTTATTGACTGCCTTGCACAACAGGGCTCTGCACAGCCTCCAGCAGGAGCAGCCTCCTGCTCTGGTTTTTGTGAGAAAGGGATGATTTGAACATATTGTGCTGATTGTAAAGCCTTTCCATCGGTGGCAACAAAGTCAATGAATTGATTATAAAATTGTTCTGTTTACTTAGGGCACAAATTATGGTCACTGCCTTTTAGCTGGCAACTTTAATTGGAACTAACTAGTTGAATCCTTACAGAAATCTTGTACTTTATGGGACATATCACACCCTCTCCTTCCCCAGCAGTGCTTGAAAGCTGCTTGAAGCAAAATATGGCCACTAGAAGCTCTTAAAACCTACTGTTCTACACCTCCCAGGATAAATGGGGTTTATCTTTTTAAAATTGAAGCTGAAAAGAACCCCACACTTTCTGGCAGCTCATGGTGTTCAAATGGATATTATGGTGGGCTATTTCACTCAAAGTACTGATTTCTGTGCTTTATTAGCCAGGATTTTGATTGTTTGCTGCCTTCACTTCTGACTGCAGGATCTGGATTATTTTCTACCCTCTCTATTTGTCTACTAAGATAAATAGCCAACTGCATTTCATGTAGCAGGGGACTCATTGCACCCCTCACAGATCAAACTGTTACTCACATTTACTGTGACAATTCAACTAGTGCTTCATTTACTCCTATAAAATAAGTATTGCTCAACTCAAGCTCAACCTGATTCCACCTAAAGAATCTAGAGTTAATAGTCATTGTCCTAGACAAGTTTTTAACTACTGCTGGCTCTCAAACCATTTGGCATAATTAGTATAGTATTCATTCTGTTAAACCAAGCAAGGCATCATTTCTCCAGAACTGTAAGGTTAATCAAGAAATTCACAAATTGACAAATACATACCTATACACACACACCTATATGTTGGCTGTATTGAGAATATTCATCAAACCTGAACCTCTGATTGCCAGTTAGCCTTTCCAAGTTCACCACAGGATTTTTCCACCACTGGTACCTAGTTGCAGCTTCCTCTCCCCAGAATGCTAGATCACTTTCCAGAAGGTGCTCCAAACCTTCTGGGTCTGGTTCCTTGTTTGATGAACAGAATTCTCCTGCCCGCATGCCTCCTAATTAATTATAACATGCTTTAAATGGTTTTCAGTATTTGAAAAAGCAACAGAGAGAGAACTCCAGCAAGACATCTACCTCAAAACTTGTTTTCATGATTCCCTGCTTGTATTTTTTCTTGTTTACATCTTCAGTTCTGCACAATGGGGTCCTGTTAGTAAAGCACAGCACAGTGGTGTGCATAGCAAGGAACACCGAGCAAGCCAGGAGGACTCAAAGCGCCTCTTAACACATTTGCAGTGAAAATTTCCTGCAGCATAATAGGCTTGGTGCACACTGATACCCACTAGAAAGTTGACTAGTGACAATTTGTTATTCTAGTCAGACTTGTTCCCAGCCACTCCCAACATTCAGAATCGTAGTAAGAAAGTATATTTTTATTACACTGAAAACACTCTTTGAAACGGATTTAGAATTGCAGGAGATCTATTGATGTAATTCATCTCAGCTGAAACTACAGAGCAGTGTGAGGCTTTTCCTTCCCTTCTGTGTTTGCATATTTGACAGTAGCTGTTTCTGTATGCTTAAAAAAGTGATGTGTCTGTCAGTTATTATTTAATTCTCCTCTCAATCATATTAGGCTGAACAAAGACAGGTCAATTACATACTCTTTTTTAAAAGACACTTTCATTAAAATCAAGTTTGATCAAGAATCAACATTATTTGAAGTCTTTTCTCCTGTCATCCCTAAGGCACACAGAGATTAGCACTGAAGTTCCTTAGCCAGAAGCAGTGGAGAGACTCCCTTACCTAATCTTTGTCTGGAGAGGAGGACATGGCAAATGCAAAGTTGCCATGTTATAGACTATATTTTTGGCAGGATGGTACTATATATTTTTTGATAGATTTTGATTACACTGAAAATACATTAACACAAAAACCCATCAAAACATTGAAAATATTTATAGGAAGATGGGCTCATGTTTGAACTCAAAATGTATCTTGCAGAATTTCATCTGCTTTCTGAATGAGAATGGTTTTCCCAAGTTTATGTAAAAATTAAAAGCCCTTAAATATTTGTTATATGCAAATGGCTTCCTAGAAGTTGACAACAGTGTGAAAGCTTGAGATTTGTAAGAATTACTTAGAAAAAAGTAAAAGAAAGAATATCTATTTAATAAAGAATCCAATCAGATTGAATTAACACAAGTTCAGTGCTTCTGCTTGCTCCAAGAGTAAATCTCCAGACAGAAACCATGCTGTGAGTAGAGCTGTGAGATTTTGGATCCAGAGTAACAGAGGGGATGACAGAAGATCCAGGCCCTTTCATTTAGCTGGTAGTTCATGACCAGACTGCATTACCTTCTACTTACCTACTTTTAGTGAGGATAGCAGAATACATTTTCTTTAAGCCTGATTTACGTTTGCAGTCTGCTCTCATGCATTTTGGAGAAGTTTTGAAAGACAGAAGATCAATGGAAGACTTTAAACAGAAGATCACCCCCTCTGAAGGTGAAACGGAAACTGGGACAGTTTCCAAATGTTTAACAGAATCATCTAATACTTCTGGCAGCTCCAGAGATCATTACAATCTTAAATGAGAAAGTAAATCGGGGAAATATAGCCAGGACATTTAAGGAAAAGACTGGCTATTTAGAGAATTAAATACAAAAAGTATATCAAAGAATATTACACACTAAAAAGATAATTATGATGTTATAATCTATGGCACCTAAAATTATTATAACAAAAAAAGAGAAGAGGGAAGAACCTCCCTCTCTGCCAGATACCAGCCACTCAACATGGGAATGAGAAAATGGTGTCACATCCCTGGTTTTAGCTCCTTACTTCCAGAGACAGGTCGCCCTAATTTATCCTGGCTCCTTTAGGTTACTCTCATTTATGGCATCCATGAATGACTTAAAGAATCACAGGCCAGACAAGGATCAGCAAGCAGAAATTAATTTCTGTCCACTTAAAAATTTATTTTCTTTCTTCCTTTATTTCCTTCTGGCATTTGCAGTCGAAAATCTCTTTGTTGGTGCTGCTTTACCAGTCCAGAAGGGCAGATAGTGTGGTAACCAATCCAACCTTCCCTCTAGAAGCCTTAGCTGTTTACCATAAGAGAGATTTCTGTTTAAAATCCAGCATTTGGAGAGGTTTACATATACAGATCTTTCAGTGTGACACGTTAGTTGCTCAAAAGACTGTGAGAGCAATTTAAGGTATTACTGCAGGTGATGTTTGGAAACAGAAGAGATACCTTGCAGAAGGTCAAAATAAGATAAAGACATTGCCTGAAGATGGACACAGAGGTGAGTTTCACAGAGCACAATAAAAACAAATAGAGCATGGAACGGAGCTGCAGAAGAAAATTAAATAATGGAAGGAAACAAGGACAGAAATTTAGCTAAATATACATTATAAAAATCAACATTCTAGCACCAATGAACCAGTAATCGCAAAGAGAAGTAGGTTTGATCACGGTATATTGTTTTCTTTCCAGCCCCCTCCAAGCTCATGTAGATTTTCAGAATTAACCCTTCCAGATCCTCCATTGTAGGTCAGTGTTACACAGATGCTTAATCTCCTGAAAATCCCACCAAGAACATGCCAGATTTGGTCACAATAAATTATTGATGCATGCTACAATAGAGCCAAACTAGAAAACTAAAATTTCTGTGGAAATATATAATATTTCTAGCTTTTTGATACATATTTAGATTAAATACCTTCAAGTGAAAAAACACACTGGTTTTGACCTGTGTCACGAGGCACTTGGGGGAACAGAAACTCATCTCATGCACAGCAAACTGCCCTCCTTGTACACCCAGAAGATGTTCCCAGCCTGCTCTCACAGACAGCCATGAACAAAAAGGAGCATGTGCACAGGCAGAGCTGACAGAGGTTTACAATACAAACAGATGCCATGAATACTGCCTGGGCACTAATCCACAAGCATCAGGGTTTCAAGAACAACACATTTGCAGAGTGATTTTTTCTCATTTTAACGTGTGTAGAAGTAAGCAAAGCAACTTTCATTGAGGGTTAAATCACATCTATTTGTAGTACAAAGTCCACAGGACTCCTGTCAATCACAAACAGTATAGAAACATTCATAGGCTAATCATGGCTAAGCTAATTTTGGCTCTTTCAGAGCCAAATTATGGTGGCTTGTGCCAAACCTTATTATAAATTAATTGCAGTCCTAGAGCACAGTCAGGAATTCGAAAGGCAACACAGAAAGGTGTTGCTGCACCTGGACACCATTCAGAGTTCTATCATTCAGTTTTTCATCTTAGACAGAGAAAACAAAGCACATCAGGCATAACGCCATTAAAATTGATATCCAAACCATCCAAGAAATTACTGCAGAATGTTTTGACACTTTTTAATTTGAAATTAAGTGTTAAAAATCTCCTTTTGCAACTCAGATGTTTTAGAAGTAAAGACTGAAGAATGGTTTGTGGTAGAATTTCCAACTGGTCTTTCAAATCCTCCTCCCCAAAAAGCCAAAAATGATGTTGAATGCAAACCCACAACCATGGAGCAAACACACAGCCCCTTTTTCTGGATGCAGGGTGCCTATTGGGATGTACCTCCCTGTCCCAAAGTATGGCTCACACTGCAGTCATCTCTAGCTGCTTGGTGCTTCTTTTGACAGAAGGAAGCCAGGTTGACCTATTTCTGGCAGGTTTTGATTAGATAAGGCTAAAAATGTTATGAGGAATTTTGCTGAGAATAATTGGTCCATGAAGAAAAAGGTTCCAGCGTTTGTTCTTCAGGTGGCCAAGGGGTTTGGGCACTGCAGGTTGAAGCCTGTTTAAAAGGTCAGGAAGGAGAGTAGAGATCAAATCCATCTGAGTTCAACCCTTTGCCCAGCAGCACACTGCTTGTTATTGCTACAGCTAGAAACAGAACTGTTCCCAGACTAAAAGAGCAGAGGATGATTTTGACTAGGCAGAATACAGTGTCCTGGTCACAACACAAACTCTTCCTAGTTGATTCTGGCCCAACTGCAGTACTCAGTCTTTCCAGTTGTCTGAAGACAACTGACCAGCTTATCCTAAAAATCCTCTCCACCCAATCAGTAAAAATCCATGTAGAAAAACAGCAGATTTTGAACCAAGACTAGAAACAAAAAATAAAACATACAGAAAGAAAACACCCATCTGTCCTGTAATCAATATATTGAGAGAGACATCACTTGGTAGCTGGCCAGTCTACTGTGCCCCCTGGGCAATGACATTATTTTTTAGCAGAATCCCAACTGCTTCAGGAGCTGCTGTAATTTTGGATGATGTAGCTTCAAACTTCTATAATTATCTGCTAAATTAAAAGAAAGACTAACTTCACAAAAGTTTTTGGCCTTGATCTAATAGCAACTCTGGTCTACATGCTTAGGTCTGATATATATAGAAAATACTGCTAAGTTTGTCTTAACATCTGAATCTAGGCAGGCTCTTAAGCATGCCAATGCCTCTACAGAAATACTTTTTTTTCTCTGTAAATTTAACAAGTAATGCTATCATTAAGTCTACAGCCTAAGAAATGTATTATTAACCCCCCTCACTTGCTTTTTTGACTGCCTGACTTTTGACAAACTGACCTTAATCGTTCTCTTGACTTTACTGGTATAACACACTAAAAAAAATCGCTTTTTTAATTTTTGTCACAAATACATAAATCTCCAGATCAACTCTTCTGATAGAAAGAGCAGCAGAAGAATCATTAAAAAAATATACACACAAAAAAGAAAAGCAAGTTTAAGGATGTTAATGATAAATAAAGACAAAACAGAAAAAATAATCTCTTTGCTGCCTTCAAGGTCTCATTGAATTTTACTGGCTTAAAGGATAAAAAAGGAAAATTCAGGGAAAACCAAGACCAAACTGAAGTATTCGGCAGATTTATTTAAGAAAAGAGACTATTAAGCCACTTAAAAGTTAACTGATATGCATGGGTTATCATATACTCCTTGTCTTCAAGGTTATAGACTGTTTAGCAGAACTCTGCCAAACGCCAGTTATCTGAAGGGAGCTAGAAATCATCTCTGTTGATGACAGACCTCTGAGCAGATGGTAAGTAAATCAAGGTCCTGATGTGAAATGTTAAAGCTTTTATGCTGGAAGACACTGTTAAAGCATTATCCAGGTTAAATCAGATTCTGAAAAATACTGGTTTACCAGTAGGCAGGCGTGAAGTCATCCACTGAGGAATACTACAAGTTTGGAAGCTTGGTTTGTTTGGGGAAATTTTATTTGTTTTAGGACACTCTAACAGATAACTTAGTTGTTTTTTTGGTTTTTTTTTTTTAATTTTGAGTAGTCATTGAAGCAATTCTAGCAAAAGGGAAGGTAGGGCCATTTTTTAATCTGTCATTAAAATAATTTCTCATATTTTTTCATTAGGCCAGTAGGATATAAGAAAGACAGGCATCACTGTGAATATTGTTGGGCAACACACTAGATTTTCTTCTAAAATTCTTACTTAGATAGTACTAGGCATTTAAAACAATATTTTGACACCTAAAACTTTGGAAAAGATCTAATACCACAGAAAGAAAATAAACATTTTACTCCACTTTAAGGACTACAGTAATGAAAGAGTTTCTGCTAGACCCATGTGGGAAGACTGGGAAAAGCTCTGTAAGTAATTCTGCATTACTACAGATGGGGTGAACCAATTTCTTTGAAGCAGAGGAAATAATAATGCTTCTTTAATTTGCAGTGCACAAATCAGCTTGACTACTAAAGTGAAAGCACCGAAATTTAGTGTGGTCACTAGGAGAGAGCAACATTTATCGATTTGATAATTTGGACTGCTAAAATTCATGATTAACCTACATCAAATAGAGATTATGACTTAGTGACTTGGCTCATTGCCCCTTCGTGCTCCATGGCTGATCCAAGCCCCTCCTGTTGCAGAAAATTGCCTTGAAAATCATGTTGAATTGATTGACAGTGCTGAACACCTGATATCAAGTGTATGGCTACACACACAGCTAAATGCCACCAAAACCCTTTGTATTGCAGCCATAACATTCCATTTCTTAAAAATCAGAACCTTAAAGTCCCCATGGGAATATTATGGGTAAGTGCTCATCATAAAAAAACAAGCAAAACAAATAAACTAAAACCAGTCACAAATCATTCATAGAACCTATCCAAAGGACACAGATTTAATCAATTACAGAAAGTCATAGGCTACCACAAGACTGTTCTTTCATGGGGAAATACACTAACACACAATATTTTTCTTTAAAATTTTCTTTAGACACTTAAACCTGCAACCGAAGTATTTATGTACCAGCTTCAGAAACAGGTTTTGCATTCTCTTTTCAGGTACCTGAAAAGCTTCACGTGAACAGAGATTGCACTATTGCTTTTTCTCATGTAGAGGTACGCACTGTTCTAGTACCAAATTTTAAATTTCTATCCTGCCAGTAGTATGCCTCTACCTTCTCCCCCCAGCCCCCATCTTGCACAAGATACATAATCCCTGTGCTAATGCTTCCATTGTCCTTTAACTTCTGGAGTCGATTCCAGCTTATGCTCCAAGGAATGGGGGGAGGGAGAAAGAAAAGTACATTTTTGACAAAGACCTAAGTGATGAATACAGCTACAGGGGGGAGAGATTCCCCCCTCAAACCTTTAGTCTTTTCACTCACTCTCCAAATGCACTGAGATTAATAATGCCTCTGGGCCACTGTATGCAGAAAAAAGATTATAATTGAATACCCTATTTTGATGGGCAAGGAAAAAGAAAAGCAGACAGACAGACAGGGCTCAAAGGCTGAATTGGCCTGGTTTGGCTTTCAGCCCACAGCACCTACAATTATCCTGCAATGATTTTTATTTATCTATTTAGTGTTCCCACTAGGCAGAGGGAGAATCTAGTATTAATTTAGTGCTCATGGTTAGAGAGAGAGCTTTAAATTGAAAAATGTTATTCAAATGGATAATGAAATGTGGTTGGAGCCTTAATGTCCTGCTTTGAATGAAAATAGTACAAACCATAGCTCTTCTGCAAATGTTTTACAGTCTGAGAGTTTATGCAAAAATTCTGCTAAATTACATTTTTACAGAACAGCCTTACCAACGTAGCACTACCAGACCTTTATGTAGACAAGCAGCTAAGCTGTTGCCAAGCATCCCAGAGCCTCACAGCAAAACAAGAAGTGAAGGGCAGGAGCAGGAGAGAAAAAACAGCTCTGACATAAATGAAGGAAAGGATAAAACCTGAAAACCAGGAAGGCAACTCCACAGCTATTCACTTATGGCACCTACATGAAGTCATCTCGTTTGCTCCTAAGCATCTGTGGCAAAACATTCTTTTACAAATTAATGCAGGGTATTGCTGGGAGATTCTGTTTGATGAATACCAGCATCAGCCTGTGACCCTAAGCAACACAGGTGACAGGAACAAGAAAATGAAACACCAAACAAAATTCTCTTCTTTAGATCATTGTAAATTTAGATGAGCTCCATAAAAGCACCTGCTTGAGTTAAGCTACTGCTCTCTTCAAATGTTGGAAACTACACTTCATGATAGGAAATCAGAGCATACAGAAAATAGTTGCCATCTTAGCTGTAATTATTTCATAAAAGCATAAAAGAAAATATGAATATAAGACTTCTTAAAAAAAAAGGTATGTGAAGAGATTCAGGGAGGTAGCAGAATGCTGAGTGTGCAGTCAAGAACATGCAAGAGTTGATCAGGACAAATTTGAACAATTACTTCAACAAACACAGGGACATTTCTTGACTCATCTACAATTTGAAGTTTAAAATATATTCCATAATTCTAAGGATCAAGATTAACTTCCATGGAACACTAATGCTACATTCCAGAAAATAATCTAAATTGATTATTTTAACTGTATTGTCACTGTTTTTTTGAAAAGACACTAACCACCACAATTGCTCCATTACTTACCACAGTGCATAAAATGTGGAAGGCTTTGTAAAGCAAATAACAGAAAAATATGGATTAAACTGATAAAAATGATAATTCCAGACATGATTAGATTCACTGTGTTGTGTAGCCTGCACAGCAGGTGGGGGGATCCTTCCGAAGAATTAGAGAAAGGTTTAGGGAAAGCAGATTAATGGGGAAAAGATTAAATGGGCTCTAAAAGCAGGACAAAACATATTTTTAAAATGACAATTCTAACAGCAGTGCTTAGGGATGCTCTGGAATGTAAAGTACACATACTCTATTTAAGTACCAGATGCACAAATGTCTCCTGCTTACAATTAAGCAGTGCATTGTATAACTTTAAATCATAAGCTGAATAAGCATTTGACATTAAGTGGTGCTAGTGACATATATTAATCAAAATATAGCCAATAGTTTCTAGCACGCAGTAGTCAAGTTCTATTTTGCCCTCCTCTGCATGCAACTTTTTACAAAACTCATCCTACAGATGAAAGTCTACCAATCTGTTTTATTTTCTACAGCAATATATTTCTGGATATAAACGAAATACAATAGCAGTTTCTAGAATCCTGCATAATACATATTGATGTCACAGCCTTCTCTTCTGTGTTGAAGGCTTCCTATCTTCTAAGATGTTGTGCATGAAAAACAGGTAAGAACAAAAATCACAGTGGAAATGCATCTTCCTAACATCATCTCACAGAAAGAACATTCCCTTTTCCTCAAAATCATCTCAGATACGTATGTCACCCAAGGCTGATTAGTCAGGAAATGTATAGAAAGTGTTTTGAGGTAGAGCTATTGGAGCTGGTTGGTTCTGCTCCCCAGTGACCTGTTGGTGCTCCTTGGGGGCTGGCAGCACTGTGCTGCCAAAGACCTCTGGCTTTTCCACAGCTGCACCCAAGTCAGCCAAGTCTCGCTCGTGCCAGCCTTTTTTTGCCTTATTTCATTGTCTGTGGGAGATGAACCACTTTTACACTCCTTCCTACCAGTTTGAATTTCGTGCTGCTTAGCATCTCTTGACCTGTGTCCATGATGCTTCTCAGACTTGTCCCTGATTTTTAACTCTACAAATGTGACATAGAGAAATCTCAAGCCTTACAAAATGAAATCCACAGCCATAGCACAAAGATTTGCATATCACTCCCAAAGTGACCACATGGACTTGCAGCCTTTCTCCCCTTTTCATTCGCCCCAATCTCTTTTGTTCTCCCCCATCCATTTGTTCTGTTGTGGTTGTTTTTATGCTCTAATTCTCCTCCAGGCAAGCACGTCCTTCCATATGTTCTGCAAAGTGCTTTTTCAGGCAATAAAGCAGAAATTGTGTCTCTCAGTTGCCCCATTTGAAGGGGCAGCATACAAACATAGTGCTCACCTACCAAGGCAGCTGGCAGGTTAAATTTGCTAATGGTTGTGAGCATGTGGAGATCCTCTTATGGAAGGCTCAACAGGAGTGTGAAGCATTGTCAGAGGTCAAAAGTGAGGCTAACAGCTTGAGTTAGTTTTCCATTCTGGGTATTTGTGTCTTTCCATAATTAAAGGGTGGTTAACTGCACAGTCAAAGGCTGGACATGTTACTGAGGAGGGATGTAAGGGGACTGCCTAACAAGTACCCTGGCATCAGAAGGTGATGAAGGAAAATAAAATGTTTTCTCTTCCTTCATTTAGCATTAGGACATGAGAAGAAGTGCCTCATAGGATGTCATTAAATTCAAACCAAGCTTCTTATCTAACAGTGTTTTCAAAAAGGAAATCTAGACTTTTCTAGTGTCTGTGTAAAATAGAACCCATGTAACTGCATACTAAATTAGACATACAGAAAGCTATGTTACTGTTAAGAGGCTAAGAGATTGCAGCCAGACAGTCTGATTTTACAATTTATTTTTTCATACTTAAAGTTGAAAGTGCTCTACATGCTATTTCCTTAAATTTTTCATAAGAGTGTAAAAAGTGTTTGGAATAGGTCCAGCCTCACTCTAAGCTTCTTATATTCAGCTCTCTCTTATAGTACCTATTATAAGACCAAACATCAATTTATAAGGGTGCTCTCCCTCTACTTGTATTTTTACTTTATTACTGGTCAATATTACAAAATTTTAAATACCAAATTCACTTCAATCTTAGATTCCAGATATTGTCTGTACCCGTAATTGCAAAGAACACTAGAAGCAGTACAGCCACAACACTCAATTAAATTGGGCCCCTCAAGCCTCCACTAATCCCACAAAGCTGTAGCACACTCTAAACTCTGCTCCACTCCCCCCCAAACCCAAACCTACCTAACAAGGACTCTCCAATGCTGCACTGAGATGCAGGAGGGGGAATCCATCCTCCTCCTTCCCTTCACTCCCCATTCAAGCCAAGCAAAGCTATTGTACAAGGCACTATAGCATGACAACACATTAAACAATTAAGGGTAACTCCAGGGCAGAAAGAATGAGGAGAAAAACGTGCTGCATGTGACAGTGTATTTGTTGGGCTTTGTACCATTAAACCACATTGAGAACAAGTTGTCCTTCTCCCCCACCCAGTGGGTAATGGAGCAAATTCTAAAATTTGCAATAGAATTATACATTGCTGAAAAGCAAAATCAGAAAATAGACACTATATAAAACAATATAGAAAGTCTTACCTCTTGATTTCCAGCTGTGGTTTTATTTTCATATCCTTCTATTTCATATCTTGCTTATAACAACTGTACTCACCATAAACAAATGCTCAGCATTCCAGGAGAAATCTGCTCACAGAAAGGGGATGTGTTGGTCCACAGGGACAACTTCCAACTCTAACAAGACTCTAGCCCTAGCAAAAATCCCCTCTTGCACTTGGACAGATGATTTCAGATCCGATTTACCCTGCAACAGGGAAAAACCAACAGTGTGTTTGCAGGAAAGCAAGTAGCTAAAGAGAGCTGTGAGCAAGACAACTCATTTGAAGGCTGTCACTGATGCTGACACACAGGTTATAGCTAGTGTCACACCCCCACCGTGTGCATAGATCTCTCTTTGTCACACTTTGCCATTTTCCTGGAACAACTGTTGTCATGAGGCTGCTAAACAGGACCTTTCTGAAAGCACAGGAGAGCCATGACTGGCTATGAAAAGCCAGATAACTGAGTACTGCGTGTCACAAACACACACCTCACAGTTACATCAATTAAAATAATGGTACAGAAGCACTCTGCAAGGCTGTGAAGCACAGCCCAGGGAGGACCCAGCACTGCTCCTCACAGGGGAGCCTAGGCTGGGCCAGGCCATGGAAGATACAAAGCTGTTGCTTTGCCCTGGCCATCCCACACCATGGGTAACTGAACTGGGACTGGTTTCAAGGGTGGCCTAATAACTTCCTGTTACAGCTTGTAAAACACACTATTGAGCTAATGCCTCATTTTTGTGTTTGTTTTGCAAAGTACTTGGAAATTAATTCCCAATTAGTTCTTGGGAAAATAAGTCCAATTCAGCACTTTCCAGATGTCCACCTAAGCAGGCTGTATGCAGGTGTGACCTGGCAGGGACGATTCCTGCACACTCTGCTTTGTGCACTAGGATGGACATATGGCCTGCTCAGGCCACAGCTGGCTGTCTGTCCATCCATCTGTCTGACTGCTGCACGCCCCCCAAATGCAGCAGAGCTCAGCAGTGGCAGCGGTGGGTCTGCATAGCCACCTCAGAAGTACAGAGGGAATAGTCACAGCCTTTGCTGCAGCTTGAGAAAAGGCAGCACAATGAGCCTGAAAGGCATTTGCTGCATGTCCTAGATGGAGGAAGGATAAAGCTCTCCTCATACAGCTTTATTTAAAAATAAAACCTACACACCTGAGTTCCCAATGACAGAAGCAACAGTAAAGAATTATCTTGAACATTGATTAACACTAAATCACAGGATGGGAAAGACTGGAAGGAGCCCCAGTGGGTCAATTGGTGCAACCTCCTGGTTCAAACAAAGTCACCCAGAGCACATGGCAAAGGATTACATCCACACAGTTCTGGAATATCTCCAGGGAGAGACTGCACACCCTCTTTGGGAAATCTGTGCTCTGTCACCTGCACAGCATCACACACTCCTTATGGGATTCAGTTTATGACACTGAAACATAGATCAATAAAGGCAAACATTTAAACTTAATTACTTTTAAAAAGCATTTCTCTGTCTGAAGATTCCTCACAGTTTCTAAAGAAATAGAAATGGAGGATACGCACCTTTTGCAACAATACATCAACACATTTCCAAGTATTTTTGTATATTTTGTTCAGCACCTGGCAATTTCCACTAAGACCCAGTTATCAGAGTAAGAAATTTCAAGTACATTTGAATTTGCTGTCAAAATAGGCATGTAACCAAGTGAGGAAATATTAATGCTCAAAAAAGAGACTGAATACTCAGACTCCTCCGTGCTAGCCACAGTGCTCAAAATCAGCTGTCAGCACCTAGACTGGAACACCAGCACACAGTCCAGCATGGCACCCATATAAAATGTGCAGCAGGTGACTTCTCCCTTCTTTGGTTTCAAGAGTTTTCTTTGACTCTGTCCTCTAGCTGACATACTCTACTCTTGGTGAAGACTGTGTTCCCCATTGTATTTCCCCAGAAGACAGAGCAATGTTAAGAATTCAGACATGGTTCTTTGCTTCATTGTATAATTGAGTTGCTTCATATTCCAAGAAGCTTTTGTGTTATTTTAGAGCTGTCTTGAAGACAACCAGGCAACTACTCTCAGCTGTAACAGTATGAAACATCTGGGAGCAGGATTATTTCTGTCGTGTGCTGCCAAAATAATATTTTGCTTATGGAATTAAAATTTTAGGGATTTTCCCAAATCCACATAATGTTCTTGAACGCTTAAATTTGCATTATGACATTTACATTAGCATATACACGTGTAAAAGACCATCTTGCCAGCCAACTCCTATTGGTTATTCAAAAGCTTAACTCCACCTAAAGCTAGGATTAAAGCATGTTCCTGGAACACTTCAGTTACAGCAACAGATTTTCTTCAGCTAAGTGCCTTTTCCCATCTGCTCTTACAATCACATCTGCATGTGTCTTCAGTGATCACCTTGCCATAATTATGGACACCTACACAACTCCCTAGACAGGGGCAGATTCCCTGTTTTGTAGATGTACTATTTCTGTATGCATTGAAGTTTCAGCTCCTTAGTAGAAATGACCACAGCAAAATGCTGAATATGATGCATTAAAGGGTTCTACTACCTGTCATAAATGCTTGTCAAATACAAATGCTTGCCGAACAATAAACCAGCTTCTAAATCCCAGCTAGTGGAGTAGACAGCTAAAGGAAGTATGTATTTGCAAAGTTTATTTTCTCTTTCTGTAGGAATAAATTCTGCTGAAAGGAACATTTTGCTGTATTGTTTCAAGGTATTGTAACAGGCAGACCAACAAGGTTGAGTGCTCCCACTCAACTACAACCCCAGATGAGAGAACAGAAAAATTTTACCCTCAATTCTTGTAGTTAGAGATAAGCAAGAAAATACTAATTGTATGAGAACCCATTCCACACAACTTTATTGGATTTGTTGAAAGCCAAAACAATAGTAATGCAGTGTCAACTGTCTTACATTTCAGTTGAATTGCAAGATGAAACTGTATTGTTTGCTCCCTCAGTGTTGAAGGCAGAAACAACATGCTCATACCCAGCTTCCAAATTATTTCCCACACCATTCCCAACACTGATAGTTCCCAAACACCCTTTACTCAGCTGCCAGAACTTCTCACTTCCCTGTGACAACCTCTATGGTGCAACTATATACATTAACACAAATCTGTCACATCAGAAACAAGAAAGGGAAGACAGTGCAAAATAAACTCTGTTTACTATCCAAATATCTGACAGAGGATGTATCAGAACTGCATTCCTCATTCCCCAAGCCCAAGGTGTGCCCACTGCCACAGACTCTGGCCCTACTGTTTCTAAGAATGGATTCCTGTGTTTCTGGCTTTTGGAAAAGAAATGAGCCTTCCAAGGCCTTGTCCTCATAATAGCCTCATGCTGCAAAGCTGGAAGCACTGCTGCCAGTCTCAGACCTGCACAGATGTGCTCTGCAGCCCAGAGTTTACTTGCCTACCCTTTCTCCCCTCAAACCTAAGATTCCTCCTTCTACTTTCTTGGTAAGAACAAAATCAACAGCTCCACTGGCCAGGAGAAAATTGGTAGACTGATAACTGCATAGACAAAACAATAACCAAAAACTCTCTCATTTCCCACTTACACATTGCAGTATTTGGTTTGTTCTGTTTTAATAAATGAAAAGGGACTGCCCAGAAACATCTATCAGACCACTGTAAATGTCAGATATGCCTTTTCATAGCCATAGAAGGAAGGACAGGCTTGGCTGATCACTAACAAGGCTGATGGTCAAACTAATTGACTTTGGAAAACCAGCAGATTTCAAGTTTCATTATCAAATCCTGCTGGCAAACCTAAACATTCAATCATATTTTTCTTCCAGGTCAAATGGTCTCCCTACCTATCTATGTTTTCCCCAGAAATATGTTTGTTCACCTCTGTAGCAGAATCCTCATTCAGCACAAGACATCTTTACCACTCCATCTGCCATAGCAATACCTCCTTGTTTTCAGCTTATCTTTTTAAAGAGCATGGCCATAATTTACTGAAGGAATATTACATGAGGTCACAACATTCACACAAGTGATGTGATTCATGCAAGAATTTATCTTCTTACACTCACCTCCAATTATAGCCCCAACTATGTAACAGTGCTGTTCACCTACTGCTCCTGCAGACTTCATGCCCGGTTTTAATACCCACTGTACACACTGTTCACAAAATGGAATAGTCTGGGGTATTTTAAATGCCAAAAACATGCAGATAACAAGTCTTCAAATTACCAACACTTTTACAAAGATAATATTTACTTTTGTTTCCTTAAAAATTACATACATCTTTTAGCGATTTTTGTTCCTGATCATTCACACTTGACATGGGAAGTACATGACCTTTTGACTCTTAATAATAGTTTATGCTACATCAAACGTGAATTCCCCTTTCTCCTCTCTTACTTACCTGAACTGAGTGAATTTTGTCATCATTCACAGGCCTTTAAAAGGCTCCAGATCTCACATGTAATATACTGTGCTTTTCCGTATTCAAGCACCAGTGTTCTTCCATCATCCATCTCTGGCTGGCTCTATTTCTTCCACACTATTGAGGTCTTGACTTATGAGCAGACCTACGTTTTTCTTTCTTGTCACACTTTATTACAATTAATATTAATTATGTGGATTCTTGTCCAATACATAGCTTTCTGGGCATAAAAGGTTGTCATGTTGTGAGGTTTTTTTCTTTGCAAACTTTATGTAATAAAGCATTCTCCTGTCAGGAGCTGTCAGCACCACATATATCTACTTGATAATAACTGTGCAGTAATAGAGTTAGCTAAAGAAGTTGTGTGCAAGCCGACGTGAATTCCCATGGAGAAGCCAATCTTGTAGCTTATCCGTGATTTCCTATGGCTGACATGCAGTTAAACACAAAGTGTTGCAAACAGCCTGCTTGACGAAATGAATAACCTGTTACAGCCTTGAAAGAAATGCTGGCCTAGGATGTTAAACTTCTATTGGAGGCTTAGGTATAATAAGTAGATTCTGACAAATACTTTTCACACAAATGTTTGCAGAATGAGAGTGTACCATGAATATTAATGAAAACACATTTTCCTGAGTCTTTGCAATCCACACAGTAAACTAGGAGTCTTTGACCCTTCAAGTGCCTTGTCCCCATTAGAGGGACAAATCTGGTGTGATTTTAAACTAAGATATTTTATCCCAGAGATGAGAAGTAGGAACACTATTTGGTTATATAAAACAAAAGCCACAGCAGACCTAACAGTAGTTACAGGACTAAGCAGAGAGAAAACTGCAGTTGTTAAAAGACAACAATTACATGTTCTGCATGTTCTCCTGTAACATCACCAACATTAGCAGTGGCCATCAGTTATGGATTACAAGAAGATTAACAATAAAAGAGCAGACTATCTATTAAGCCTGATTAAAGGGTCACACTTGGACTGAAAACAATGAAGACAAAACCCAGTCTAGAATCAGCTGGTCAATACACAGTAATGGCAGACATAAAAACCTACCACACTCTGTACTGCAAGGAGGTTTCCAGGACAAGAAAGTAACACAGAATGATGCAGCGTGATGACATGAATTACCATTTAAACTCAAAAATAAATCATCTCCCAATCTTCCATGGGAGACATCAGGAGAAGTGAGGGCACCAGCAAGAAGAGACTGAAAGACAAAGATTCAACTCACCATGCAGCTGTGAATCAGAAACAAAGTTGATTAATATAAATCAAATTGGACCCATGGTAAGTATAACAAGGAAAGAACAAGTACTGCTGTCCTGTCTGGTAAGTACAAAGTAATCATTTCTCCTCAGGTAGGACCCAAAATTAAATATAAGAAATCTGAGAGCATCACAGCCCAATGATGTCTATTGGCAGGGTACTGGCAAGCAGCCAAGAAGAAAAAAGAAATAAAACCTGTGTTCTATAAAGCTATTTTTAACTACCAGAATGAAACATTCATTCCTTGCTGCAGCAGTTATTTGTAGTAAAAGGAGTAGTACAGCTGGAGAGCGCTAGTCCAAAAGTAGCCTACTGAGTACATGTAGTTATGGGGACAAACAGAGATCAAGAAGAGATGTGCTGGGCTTTACCAGCTGTGCTAAACATGCAATACCCTAAGGGGAAAAAGTAAAGCCGAGCACATGATATTGACAGTCTGTTGCAGTTGTCATCCTGCCAGCCAAAGGAGCCACAGCACACACAGCAGTGATTCCACTTCCCAACATACCTAACATAGAAAGCCTCCAAATATCAGTGGTCTGTGCCAATGCTCAGTTATCCCATGGGATATTCACACCAACAGCACCTTCCCTGCTCAAAGGTCAGCACAGCTTGGTTTGCCTGCTCTGGAACTGCCTGTACTTCTGAGGATCCTTCTCCTCTTGCTAATTTTACCTTTAGATTGTGTTCTGTTGGTTATGGTGCCTGTTTACTTCAGAGGCACAAATATTTTGAGAACTGGGAGTTGAAAAGATCTCTAAAATAGAAAGCATTACAGTGAACAGAAAAAGAAAATAAATCCAGTCCTGGACCATAAAACTGGTTATAACTTGGCTGTCAATGGCTACATTGTGAGACCAAGACCAGCACTTTTCCCTAATGATGTAAGAAAATGTCATTGTGTTTGAATGTGCTGTGCATAAAGTCACATTTGGACAATAAAATTCATCTTTGTTACATCTATCCTTAACTTAAAAACTGCTCAAAGAAACAGAATTCATTGAGTGGCTGGCAGCTTCCTCAACTGAAAGAAATCCTCTCACCTCTTTTGTTCACATCATGTGATTGAAAGATTACCTGTAACAAAAAGAAAGCAGGAACAAATTCTACATCAAATAACCCTTTTATAGACAAGACACATGCCCTAGACGGCCTGCAGGTTCTAATGTGTTTCATGATATCAAAAAGCAAAGCAAAACATGTTCCTTTAATTTCTTTCTGACTAGACAGCATATTCCCCTCAGAAAACTAAAATGAATGGCCTTGAAATAAGTTTAAAAACAATTTTTTTAATATGCAAAATATTTTTACTGATTTTGGCATACAATTGCACCTGCACCATGATGATGTATTTCCTCAATAGCCAGGTTTCTCAGCTGAAGTTACTAAGTGACCACAGCTGTGGGTCTGAAAGCTCTTTTGCTACTCTTTTTCACTTCCAGTAGCCTCCAGTAACCCCTCAGGGCAGAAGCAGAAGGGCCAGCATGAGGAGGTTATCTTGCTCAAGAGGAAAATATTTCCCTCTCTCAACGAACAAGTTTTATTGTTTGCTAGCACAGCAAAGCTCCTGTTCAAGGGGAAGGGAGGAAAGGGTGCAACAGAGAAAAGTGACAACAGATTAAAAATAAAGACATTGAAATATATTAGCATGCATATGCCAAGACACTATAGATACTTTCCAGCACATCTGTCAGTCTTATCAGTCCCCAAAGTTATACAGTGCTTAATTATTTTTAAAGAATTTTTTGAAACATTGTCCCAGTGTAACTGGGTATCTGCAAAATTTATTTCCTCTGAAATTCAAAAAGCATTTCTGTTACAAATAGCAGAAACCAAGACTCAGCATGCAAATGAACTATTGCAAAGTCAACCAGGGTGTGAACTTACAGCACTTGGGGCTCTCTGGTGTGGCTAGAGAATGGAACCGGTGCAGGCTTTCCCCCAGCAGGAAACCTGGTCCATCAGGGGCTTTGCAGGGTAAGAATACACACAGCAAGTGCTGCAGAGTAACCAAGGCACTGTAACACACACCCTGCCTTCTCTCTCAATGTTTCATGTGCCCATGTCCATTACAGCACCCTGTCACCCAGTGCAAGGAGATACTCTAACAACGAAGCTCAGCTTCCTTTCCAGGGAAGAATTCATCACCAAAACCATATGCCTTGCAACAATGAAAGACACACAGCTTTTGACATTTCTGTGCTTTTGATCAGTCAGAGCAGTTATCTGCTTTAAATTAATTTTCAGCAGTTACATGAATTTTCCAGGTAAGAGACATTATGCAAATATCTAATGTTATTTAGTCACACCTCAGAAGTATTATTGTTAAGCAAACATGAACACAGGTGTAGACTGTATCCTGCTCCAGACCTCCCTGAACACTGCTAAAAACAGAGCTGGTTTCCATGAGCTCTGGATGGATACTGTGATTATGTCGCTATCAGGACAGTAATTAAATACTGCATATCTTTGAAATCCAGCCTGTGGTGTCTTGTCTCTTGAGTCAATTGTGATACTCCTCTTTCCCAATGTGCTGTGTAGAAGTTTTCCACAAACATGTTAACTTATCCATTAAAGGATAAGTTACCTTACCTTATCTATTTCTAAATGCAGGAGACAACTCATATAAAGCACTTCCAAATTTTCTTTTTTTCTCTCTGGATCGAGCTATGCCCACAGTTCCCATTTTCTTCAGGACCACTTTATCAACAGCTGCTAGAAAAGGTATTACTTTGCACCTTGCCAAAAATCTGGGTGTACCTGTCAGAAAGTCCCATCTGGCACTGCCTTTGCCCTCCCCAGGTGGGCAAAGCCAAGGAGTGCAGTCAGATTAAACAGCCGCACTGGCAAGGAGGCACTGTGATCATCTGCAGAGCACCAAGAACATGGCAAGAGGGCTGGTAGGAACATGATGTTGTCAGGAATATGCATGTGCTGGTCAAATCCTGAGCAGTGGCACAGCAAGCGCCCAGCAGCAGCTCACAGCTCACAGCGGGCTGTCCTCAGCAGGAGCCAAGACCTGGACACAACCCACAATGCCCACAGGGCCTAAGGGAGGGGGCACAAACTATACATCTTCAAACTCAGCCACTGCCACTCTGAAAATCTCACAGGCTTCTTAAGATCACAGTTTTTCCTTTAAATGAATACACCTGGACACAGGTATGGCTTTAAAGCCTGCCAAATTTCCACTGGCTACAAGCAGGACAATATTCCCTTCTGCTTCAGGTTGTGCATCCACAGAGCACTCCCATCATAAAACTCTGAACATTTATGTCTCAAGAAACACAGAAAGCAGCTGAGGGACAGCAATTGTGTGTTTCAATGCATCTAATTTTAAAACAAGCATACATACATCAAAGCAAAGTGTTTACAAGGGAAATATAATCTGACATTTATCACCTTCTTGTATTGATGAGTGGCATCCTCTGACCTTCCCTTGACAGCATTTGCCAGGCATCAAAGAATGAAACAAAGGGCAGATTTATTTTTTAACATTTCTTCCCAGACTGCTATTATAGTGAAAACCATCATGTCTGTTCTCCATTCCAGGTTAACAAGGTTAATAGTCAGAATTTCCATGTTTGGTTTATCACTGAGCAGGGCCTGTGGCCTGGCTAGAAACAACCAACTTCCAGGCAATATAGGGGCTAATACATAAACAGTATCAAGAGAATTTTACTTCACCACCAGTGCAAATCCCACCTGCTGAAGACTGGCCTCTCCTTGTACGAGAATTTGTGAAAGCAAGGTGCTCAAAGCAGGGATACTCATTATACATGTGTCCAAGTAGTTTTATATGAAGCATAACACAATTGTGTTTTTATCAGATCCAAGCATGAGATCATCTTTTAGTTAATATTCCAAATTTGGTACAACTTCATACTTTTTCTTGATAAAATATAGAATATTTTTTAAATTGATGTCTGCTTAATCTGCAAATTGAGTAGATGCACGTGACACTTAAAGTGTAATGAATCATGCATTTTTATAATGAATCCAACACTGAAGGTGAAAAACACTCTTTGATCTTTCTTCTAACAGCCCAGTTATTCCTGGATTTATACATAGTAGGTGTCTATGGATTACTTTCAATTAAGCAACCTGTTTTACTTTCTATTATGTTATGGAAGTAAACCCTTTCAAGTCTACAATGACATAACACATGGCTCAGTAGTCCTACTTGAGTAGGTGGAAATTTAAGTTCCTGACCCCCTATTTGCTTTACTGTTGTTAAAACACTGCCCCAAACCCACCAAACCATCCTCTTTAGGAGTGGGGAAAGAGGACCAGCACAAATCTTCAAAAATTTCACCCTTTCTCTGCTCATTCTTTTCCACAAGCAGGATTACAACAAAAAGCAACAGATATCCATTCCCCCAATTTCAGCAATAAAAGAAAACTTATTTCATGCTGCTCTAACAGATCACAGATCTGAGATGAAATATCACAGGATATGCACAAATGTGGAGAGCACAGGAAAGAATAAGCAACTACAATGGTTTGTGACAAGTTACAGCTGTAACATACTCCAGCAGTTCACTTATTTCCTTATTTCTGCCCAACTGTCCTTTCTGGGCTGCTGTGCAGCCATGAGAGCTTTGCATCTCCTGTCTAGGAGATGTCTGAAAGCCTCACAACCAAAGCTCTTCTAGTCCCTCACTGTGTTGTTGCTCTGCATGTTGAGACAGTGACCAAAGGAGTGAGAAAAGCTGGAAGACAAGGAATCAAAGCAGCACTGCCCCAGCTCCTCCATAAAGTTATGGGGCAGATTCTTCAGAAGCCATTTTTCTTCTTGAAAAACATGCTGTAGTACCCTTTTTGACAGTTTCCTCTGAAATTCATGCAACTGCAGAGGGCAATTCATATTTGCAAGTACAGATGAAAGATATTACTGAATTTCCAATGTGGATTGCAAATTTAAGTTCTGATGAACTGTCAGTGCCATTTGTTCCACAAATAAACACCCAGTGATTGCAGAAAGCAATAGGGCTCTTTTCATACCTTCTATTGTGTTGTTACAACTGCTTGCACAGGAATACAAACAAAACTCACATTTCTCTGGTTATTTAATTGAAAAATAATGCATGTTGTAGACCTTAGCATGTAATTAATTCAGCAGACCCTTTCCTAGCAGAAAAATAGTGGATCCATATTGTAATCTATGTAACACCTACACTGGGAGATCTCCTTTGTTCTGGACACTCAGAAGAAAGGACAAGATGCATGGACTGTGATTTAATTAATAATAAGTGTGTTTATTAACACACTAAACATGGGAATTATCAGCAATATCTGGTATGACGCTGACCCAAGGATCCCATCAGCTATGGCAAACTGCTGTTGTTCATTCACATTAACTCCAGTTTGTTCCCAACTGATGACTTGGGCCCTGCCAAAATCGTGTGACAATTGACAGCCACTTACATGTGGTGACAAGGGTGCTCTCTCCAGATGTGACTTTTTTAGTGTTCACCCTCAAACAGCCTTGCATTACCCCTTGGTAAGACAGTCATCACACAAGGAACAAGTGTCTCCACTGCCAACCCAGCTGTGGCCTCAACTGCTGCAAGAGGCAAAGTACTCCACTAATGCAGAAGCTGGAAGGAGAAGCATCCTTGCAGGGCCAAAGTTGGGAGCTCCTTACTGAAGGGATGACAGAAAGCCCAAGCAGTGGGATTTGCCTTTCCTCCCACAGGCAGCAGGCAGCATCCATGCTGTCCCACACATCATACACTACCAAGCCGTAAATCAGAGGAAAACTTAGAAGGGATTTTCATTTCCACATGTTCAAGCACAGTCCTCTACCTGAGCCCTTCAGAAGTCACACTGAAAATGAACCCCCAAGTCCTCATCCCAAAGAGGTTAGATGCACTCACTTCCCAATCTAACTCAAAGACTGTGTAGACAGAAAGATATTTTCAAAGCACCTATGCATGTGCATATAAATAAAGCAGATATAGCTCAAACTATGCCTGAAATCAATGAAGTAAGTGCTTGCAGGTTCAGAGTGACTACGGTTACTCAGTTCCAGCTATCAAGAGCAGTGAGTTTATACTACCAACTACTATAACAAAATATGTATTTAAAAACATATTTCTGTTCATATTTCAATATATAAAAAACCACAAAGCTTAGGAATAGTTAACTTCTAATTGGAGTAATGGCTATAGATGATTAAAAAAATTCTGCATAACTGCTAAAGGTAAGGCATGCAGTAAATCTCAGTCCAAATGGCATCTTGTTATGTGGAACTTCAAATCAAGTGGAACAAACAATGGTTAGAGGCATGTTGTGTTCCGCATAATGCTCTTTTGTATCTATTGTTTAGCTTACATACACATCCATCTTGAATCTAGTTAACTAGTAATTAAAGGTCTGCAAAATTCTGTTTTGTCTGAAATACTGCTGCACAATACACACCAATTCATTTCATGTGCTTTTGCAGTGGTCCTATTTGGTTATTTGCCATTACATGAAAAGAGACATCTCATATTGCAATCTGAATTTAGAAAATATATGACCTTTACTTCCTGTGGTATGAGATACCTGCATTTGAAAAATACGACCATTTTCATAACCAGAACTATTTTACAAGATATTTCCTTCTTTTCCCAGAAAATCTATGTACTAGCACCACTGCAGAAATGTCCATTATCACAAGTCCATTTGTAATTTAATCAGAAAAGCTTTGTTGAATTCTGAGCAGAATTTCATTATGAATGCTTTACACAGAATGTGCTAATTCTGTGGTTAGAATTAAATATTTATCTTTGTCTCTTTTAACTGGTTTAAAGGACAACAAATATCTACTGAGACATTATATTATTTTTTCTAAGAGTTACCTAGCTAGTATCCTAGTTTATGACAGTACTGTTATTTTGGGCATTGCAAAAATAAGTTAGTATCAAAATTCAATTATTGTATCTGAAATTCTTCTGAAAAAAAAAAATCTAAAATTTAAAAAATGTTTGTGGTACAACCAGCCCAACAGGCCTGAATTCAGACAAACATTTGACTCTCTTGTAAGAGCTGAGTACAGAATGGAATTTACAAAATAATCCTTAACACTGGTCTTTACAGTTCAAATAGCCAGAGTGAAAATAAAGAGTTCTGGAAAGTTCCTTTCTCGATCTAGTTTAGAAAATGACTATGGAATGAAATATAAAATCTTTGCAGCTTTGCCCAGCATTTTAGCTTTTAAAAAAAGCTTTTGAATGTTTTGGACCAGATTATGCCAACAGAATTGAAAACATACAAACAGCACTAGAAACTTCCGCTATCTAGCCTGAGTACAAGGCTGCTACAGTAGAAACACGTCCCAGTCTTGCCACTGTGAACACATATAATGTAACAAAAGGTGACCAGATAAAAAACTACTGATCCAGGTTTATTTACAATATTAATGCATTTGATGCACTCCACACAGTCATTAATATCTAGTAGTGTCTTACATAGGTTCTATAAAATCATCCTTCAGCTTTTCTGATCTCTATGCTGATTCTTCCTCAGAACTTGCTAATTATTGCAGCATCTCCCCAGAACTTCAGACTATTAAATATTTAATATATTTTAACAATATATAACATTATCATTCACACACAATATTCTCAGCCATTACACTTGCACATTTAAGTGAAACACAAGCCAGAAGCTACTAAACCCAGTTAAAGATGGGTTTAAAACAGATGTTAAAGTTGTGGGAAAAGCATCTCTTCCAGTGCTTTCAGACAAACCCGAAGCAGAGAAAGAAGAAAGGCAACACACCAGAAACTCTCAGATCCACCTCCAGCCTCCTTCCTTCCTCTTCTCTCCAGAAGTCCCCTACACCTGGCTGCTGCACCGAGATCATACCACAAGCTTTGAGATAATGGAGAGAAGAGGAGAGATTGGCCAAAACCCACAGGTGCTGTGCCAATGTCCTGACAGCCTCCTCATCCTTTATGCAAAGGCTGTACCCGCCCGAAGGGGAGGGCAGGTGCTGTGCCAGCCCCACAAACAAGACTGCAAGTCCTCTCAGCTCACAGAGGCAATGCCTGAACAGGCTGCCACTGCCAGAACGGAATGTACCTGCCCCAGGGAGCTGACTCACCCCCAGGTTCAATACAGGACTGGGAGACAACAGAACCTTAGTGGCATTGAGTTCTGGGGAAGTGCAGGATGTGACAGGGGGTCTGGAGGAGGTATTAAACTGGATAATCTGCTGACAACCCTTCCTGAGGCCCCATGAGAATGCCAACGGGAATGATTTACCTCAGGCTTCAACCACTTGAAGAAATATTTTTTGAAGGCAGAGTTGGCTGACTTGAGTCATCCCATGTTCCAAAGGCAAAAGTAAGCCATGTTTCTTTGGTTTAGCTGAATTGGAAATACTGGAGCTAAAGCTGTTGTGTGGAGACCTCTAACAGACCATCAGAGGGACCCTGAATTCCTAAGGTAGAGCTGAGAAGAGTATCAGCCTGGAAGCTCATGTCAAACCTGTCTTAGCAATCAAAGTCTGAAATAACAAAACACAAAATAATGTCAACATTTGAGAAGAAAAGGTCGTATGCCTCCAGCCAAGCTTTGTAGGATTTCCCCTCTGAGTAACAGCTGGTCTGTCACTGTCTTACAGCCAGCCTGGCTTAAAGACAATCACAGGACAAAAATTAAGGAAATAAACTCCCTGCAGCAGGTCATTACTGGCAACCCACAACTACTATTGCAAATAACGTCTTCCACTTTACTCCACTTCCCTGCTGTTTGTCTGCCCTAGCTGAGAGGTGAACATGTTCTATCTCATCAGATTTACAATTCAAAAGACACTGGTATGTAGTGTTATATGGCTGAGTGTCAGCCATCAGTAGTAGCACAGAATCTCAGAGCAACTTCAAGTAACTACAGAGATGTGCTCTATGGGAATAAAGGTTAAAAGATTCCTGCCTTATCAACCTGAGAGTTCACCCAAAGCTGCAGTTTCCACCCAGTCACCCCAAGTTCCATGCTTAACAGAATTAAGAACAGCTGACAGATCTAATTAAGTCATCATGGGTATCTTATCCTCATCTTGTATGAGGTCAAAGGAAGGTACCACTTGCTTTGTGTTTTGGTGGTATTGACAGCACCTACTATAAAGCCAGTAAACACATTAATCCCTGCAGAGAGAAACAGTCCCTTCCCCCAAGAGGAACTAATTGTCTGATTAAGAGATCCTGTTCTTTTTACTGCTCCTCAATCACAGTGCAGCAAATAAGGCTATTTGAACTCGAATATAAGCTTCATGAGTTTATGTATTGCAGTGCAGGTTATTTATACATTATGCAGCTCAAAATCTAGCCAAGGTTATTTAAGCTTGTGCTCTTTTGAGGTTAGCTGTAAGGAAATTAAAGTTGTTTTGTAATTTAAATCCTTCTCTGCAATAACTATTACATGGGCACCTCTCACAGAATAACTGGCCCCATTAGGGAAAAGTTAGTCCAGACAGGACAGCACACATGCAGCAGCCTCCTGCCTTCAGCCTAGCAAAGGACCTGTGCCACCACAGGAACCTGAGCTGGCTATGGGAGAGGAAGGCTGCAAAGTGAACAAGACAGAAGGGCTGAGAGGCTCATACAGGGATTCCAGAGGAAGAATAAGGAAAGCTGGATGAGCTCTATGGAATTCAGGAATGAGAAGTATCTGAGAGACCAGGGTTCCCCCCTCATCCTTCCTAAAACAACAAAGGTCATGAGGCAGTGAAGCAACCAAGTACCTATATATTCATCCCTGAGCAAGATTAAATCCTGCACTGCAGACACTCTAGAACCTTACATGACTTCAATGGAGTCTGCTCATTATTTAACTAAAAAAAAAATATTGGCCAATGAATATCAGCTCAACTGTGACCCAAGGCTTATCAGACATTCTGATGTGTAGAGAAAGCAGTGCAGGACTTTGCTTGATCAGAAAGGAGCAACAAGAGCGAGTCTGGCAGCATTTTAGCCTACCTTAAGGTTGTAAGCCATCCTGCACAAATATTGTGCCTTTCTATTTTACCAGATGGCTGCTATCATAAAAGGAGTCTTTGGTCCCTGTCATAACTTTTCATCACTGCGTACAAAATACAGCAAATATTTGCATCTTTTAGCATCAGTTACAGAGCATTTGCCATCATCTCTGGTGTGTACAGTAACATTATATGGTAACATGACTGGACTGATGAATATTGCTTCATGCCTGAGAAAACCTACCAGCAATTTTTCTATCATATCCCATTCAGACTATAAAATAAGCTCTTGCACTAGGATAGCATCTGCTCTTCTCCCTCATGTCATTCTGAAAGACACATGTATTTTATTTAGTTCAGCTTGCCTTGAACTGGGAAAGAGGATTCATTAGGGTCACAGCAATTAAGCTGGCTGAGACACAAACAGATGCCCACACCAAATTCTATGCTATCTTGACCAGGTAAGGAGGTTTTGGCACATTGTAAGCAACATGCCCTCCTGACCAAATGCTGCCACTCTGCTGCAGCCACGCATGCCATGAGGACAAAAAGCTGCACTTCTCCAGGTGAGAGAAATTTCCCACTTTAAAAAAACATTCCTGAATTAGCACTCTGAATATTAATCCTAAAATTAAATTAAAATGTATAACCACATTATTGCAAGTCGGATGTTTATTTTCTTCCTGTGTACAGAATTGCAGGCCAATAATGTGCACCAGACAGCATCACGCCCACTGCTACAGCTCTGCAGAAGTAGGTGGTGTTGGTGATAATGGATGGCAGAATCACACTAAACATTGTCATCATACTTCCAGAACTGCAGTACCTGAGAAGCGCAGTTAACACCAAGAATATCTTGTCAAGAAGATGCCAGTAAATTTAATAAGTATGCAACTTCAAAACTTTACATTTTCAAAAACAGAATACCAAATCATCGCAGAACCACTGGCAAAAATATTTTATAACTGCCAGAAGCCTTCATTAACCAGATGAAAACTGAAGGGTAGAACTAACAGCTGCTACTAACATTGATATGCCCAATACAAGGTTAGCTACTAGTATTAAGAAAATATCACACACCTTTTACGGCACCATTAGTAAGCTGAAATTCACTTGTTGATGAAGATTATTACCACATAAACTCAACCAATCAGCTTGCATTTAAGTAATTAAAAGCTTGTGTTTAGACTTTCTAGTTGCCAGAGATCCACAGCAGTCCCCACTAAGAGGGCATTAAAACAGTCTACACCATTCAACAGAAATCCTCCAAGCATTCCTCACCACTCTGATTTCTAAATCTTGCAGTTGCTGCCTACATTCAACAGGACAGAAAGCAGCAAGTTTAAAAATAAAGACATAGAAGCAATTCCTTCTGTATCATTTACATTCTTCTAGGAGGAAGCCAAGGGAACCAGGAAGTTCCTCAGGCTGCTGGCAGAGCTAATTAACTTGGCTGATGAAAACTCCTCACTCGTTCATTAGCCGGAAGATTCATACATGAAGTTAGGTGAGAATCTGGAAGAGATCCTTGCAAGATTGGTCATCCATCCTAAACTTCACCTGTCATCACAAACATAGAGAGCTCTTCAGTGGTACTGCCACACAGGCAGGTGTGGTTTGAGCCACTCCTCATGTAAATTTGTTGCTCTGGAATACAGCACCGATCTCCACTGCAGTGACAAACACCATGGGCTTGGAGCATGTGCTAATACAGTACATGGCCAGGTTTTCCTAAAGACAGTTTTGCTGAATTTAGAGGTCTTCTACAATATAGTCCTGCCATGCTCTGTCAAGCACTGTCCTAAGAAGCCCAGATTAGGTCATTAGCACACAGCATTAGCATTGTTGGTTAAGGAAATAGCATAAAGACAAACAAAACAAGTTAAATACCTGCTTCTAGCCCTCCTATAAAGCACGATTCTTACCTGTTAATAAAAACAACAACTCCCTTGTCTGACTAGTTACCAATCCTTGTCACCTGCTCAGTTCTGCACATGGAAAAAAGTCACTCAGAAAAGTCTGAAAGGTCCGGAGAGTGCTCTGTTCTTGCTATCTTCCTACTTAACTCTTTAATGCTCAAGCTTGGACATACACTTGCTCTGTAGTCTAAGTTCTAAAAGGCCTAGGCAAAGGAAACCAGCTTCCTTCCCAGGCCTCACTGGATTCTTGTTGACAAGTTATTTTATGCTTCTGTCTCCTCATGTTTCTACGTAGGCCTTCCTAATGAGAGCGTATCATGCTCCTTTCCTAAGGATAAATGCTAAAAATACGCATTTTGTTGGCTTATCATTTAAAGTTGCCGTGTATGAAAATCAGTGGAAATAGATATTATGGTAACAAAGGGAGATTTTGTTACAGCAGGAAATAAAAATATAACAAGATATTCAAAGTATCTGTTCACCTTACGGTTCAGAGGCCTAACCAGGTAACAGCAAATCCTCTGCAATAGAGAAGAACTGTTCTGTAGTTTTTTGTAAGAACACAGTATTTTTGATACAGCATATTAAATATTGAACTGAAAGACAGAAATTATACCCAGAAGTACCATAATTATCTTTTCTCTCCGCTGTGGTCCTCAAGCCCCGAGCTGCATGCACAGCCTCAGCCGGGTGAATGAAGAAGCCAGGGCTGGCAGCTGCAGGTGGCTGTCCCCACAGAGGAACACAAACTCCTGCCTCTGGCATCTGCTGGGCAGCAGAGTGGGAAGGCATCTCCCCTTTGCAGTATCTGCTTTGAATGGTAACTGTTCCATTAGACTGGTATGAGAAATGGGTGTTAATATCCTCACTAACCACTCGGGCTGAAAAACCCCAGGATGCAGAGGAACGTCTGGGGAGGGTCTGCAGGAACATCAAGCCGCTCTAATTTATTGTGGAACCCGGACAGTTTAAACTTCTGAAAGGTGAAAATGACCGTAGGTATTCAAGGGGTGATATGTGGTAGGCGGGTCGGGAAGGCTGTACCTCAGCAGCTGGGAAAACAGGAGGGCAGCAAGGGGCGGGAGTCCACGATAAGCGGGGCCTGCGGCCTCTGAAAGCCTGAAACCCCAGGAGGGCCTGTGGCCCAGTGGGCTCTCTCCCTTTATTCAAATCAAGCTGCAGAACTTCTGTCTCCTTTGTGAACCCTGACTTTCCAGGGCGTGATTTTCCACGCAATACTGTAGCAGAAGGTGAATATTGTAAGTATGCAATGCAGCCCAAATCCCATGAAAACAGTAATGCTGGTATTTTACAACGCGTGAAGTGTCACACAGCTACATTTATGTCACAGCTACAGCAACACCTCCCTGAGGCGGGAGAATGGCTGGGGAGCCTGGGAAGGGGGCCCTGCCCTGGCCCGGCCCTGAGGGCTGCAGCTCCCGGCGCTGAGGCGCTGAGGGCCGGGCGCGGCCACTCGAGCCCGCAGCTACTCAAGGGCCGTCATTCTCACAAAATCAACTCGGCTCCGCAGAAGCTGAGGTCCAGATCGCAGCTTTAAGCTTGAGAAAAACGACGTTCACTGTTCTGGTAAATTTCAGAAGGTTTTATTAAAAACAAAGTCAGTAGAAGAAAAAGACAATAAAACAAAGGGTTAAAACGGCCGGGCGCTTGTCTCTCTGCCAAGAGCACACCTGGTGTTTTGGAAACACCCTTTATGTACCATTTCTACTGCATCAACTTGGTGCATATTCATAGACTTTATGCATATTCAAACTTTTATATTAACTAACTTATATTTTCCAGGAACTATTTTGCCTTGGATCCACCTTTTTAGAGCATGCACATTTCTTGGTTTGTGGTTTTAATTCCCTTCTTATCATCTTTTAATCTGGATTTTGGTTCCTTCTTTCCACAGGCAGCAAGTGTTGATAGGAGCCCGGGCCCCATCATCTGTTCACTGGAGGTTATCCCAGCCGGTAGGCAGTTCAAACATACTATATCCATTGTTATCACTTACACCTAAATTTTTGCTAATAGCAGGACAGAAAAAAACTACATTCACACAGCAAAGCCATTCTAACATTATACATATAGCGCTCATCTTAATACTTATGATTTTTGCATCACAAAACATTTCTAACAAGGCTCCAAGCCACATTCTTGAACATAGCAGAGGATGATGAGGGCCAGCTGCTCCCCGAAGGGTGCAGAGCAGCATCCTTGCCCGGGCAGAGACAGAGCTGTGGCTGAGCTGCAGAAAGGCACAGCTCCAGAAGAGCTCCAGCCAGGAGTGAGGAGCCCAGGCCGAGCTCCCTCACGGCCAAGGGCAGAAGGTGGAGAGGCTCATCAGGACAATCAAGAGCTATCAGGTGCCTAACTGAGAGCTGCCACTTATCTCACAGAGAATTAGCTGTGCTGGTGCCCTCTCATGCCCAGAAAGAAGGTATGAGCTGTTTCTAAAATCCCTTGTTCTCACTGCTACCAAACCAGCTCAGAGATTCGTTGCTGACAAACACATCTATAGGAGACCATGCACTTTCCTACCGTATTTTCAGCTCGTTTAAGAGCTCACTGCCCATTGGATTTTGGCATCCTAAACTGAGCAAACTCCAAACTGAGTAGCAACCGTCTTTTATGTGTGTCTAAAGTGATGTTATAAGCCAGTTCTTCATTTGAAAGGTTTCTCTTTAAATCCCTCGGAGAGTTATAAGCTTTCTGCCTTTGAGACATCTGAACTTAGGGGTACATACAGAGTTGTGTACTTCACCCACCACAGTTCCTCACTTTCCCCACCACAGGAGCATGGGCAGCAGCTTTAGGCACTTGCTTGGCTCTGAAGGGGGCTTGCAGCCGGCCCAGCCCCAGCATCCACTAATTGCCTACGAAGAAGGTAGGTTGCAAATGAAAGTGTGAGAGGCACCGTCACACAGGGTGATGAGAAGGAACTGTGGCAGTAGAGAAAGCACAAGGATATAAATGTGGATAATTGGAATGATTTAATTTGCTAAGGTTGCATAAGAGGCATAATTAGTTCAGTAACAGTGAGAGCAGCAGAGGAATCAGACTAGTAATCACAAATAATTACGTGCCAATTATACATAGTAAGGGGGTTTTGTTGTTATTGAATGGTCAGAATTTGGGAACTAGACCAAATAACAGACCTCACAATCTCTGTTTCAGTCACTTTTTCTTTCCTAAAGCAGCAAAGCCTCTCTACCTTTTCTGTGGTAAAAAAAGGAAAAACAAAACCCAAGAAAAACGAAGATGTGATGTGCATCCAAATTGGACAGTATTCTTATCAGGAAAGATAAACTTCTAGCGTCTTTCCAAAGCTCCCTTTCTGTAGCCAAAATCTTTGTCTTGTCCACACTGTCAATACCATCTGCCAGCAGCCTCCTCAGCTCGTAAGCCATCTGCCAGCCATTGACCTAGAGCTTTTCGTGCTCTCACTGCCATACTTGACTAAGCTTCTGCATTTCCACATCTCTCACTAGCCTCCTACCCTGCTCTCACACATCCTCCTAGAAGAACTGATCCAGACAAATATTACTAAGCCAACAAGAATGGAAGGAATTGAATACTGGTTGTCTTTCTTGTGAAAAATGCCCCTTTAAATTTTTGTTTCTTCTGGTTATTTCCTAGGTAAAATAACATAGGGCCTTTGAGTTGTTCTGCAATAAAAAAAAAAACCAAAACAGTAATGGAATAATTCACTATTAAACATGGAGCATAAATTAGTTTATTTAAATAAACTATTTTGTCTTAATTACAAAACTAAAATAAAAATCAAGAAAATGGAGATCTATATTTTATTATCAATGACCCTAGTCACAGATTTTTCATGTCTGACAGTCTTTAGCTGAGGGAAACTATAACTGCCTTGAGTTCTAAGTTGGACATTTTAGTGTACTGCCATTAGAGAGAGTTATTATAATAAATTAAGAAAATACTGTATATAAAGAAGAACAATGCTGCCACTAACACTGGAGTTTGAAATTCATGTGTACTGATGTAAATATTTGTCTAAATCTGAAATTATGTACTTAGGAATACAAAAACAGCTTTCAAGTATGCACAGAAGAGAAGGACATCCCTGACAGCCTCCACTCCAATTCCCACACATCCAAAAAAGCACAGAATGAGATTCCCTATACTGTGCCCGAATGAAAAAAGGGCCATCTTTCAGTTTCAGATAACACATTACTAAGTCAGCATTTGGAAATCCAGATCATGATTGTTTTTTCTAATGTAAGAAAGTATCAAGTACCCCTTTCCTCAAGAATCTCTTTGATTGTAGCAGAAATCATTCCCACAAAAACTGCTTCACTGGATCAGTTTGGAAACAGCCCTTCTAATTAGTACTAGTTTTCCTTGTCAGAGGTTTCTTGAAACCAATTTTTAAACAAGATTTTAACATTTAAGCATGTATGTTGCTCTCACCCTTTACTGAGAGAACATTTTAGGCAGCATTTAGTTTCTCTCCAGCACTGTAAGCACATCAACTCTTGAAGTTTTTGAACAAAGGTGTCACAGAAATTTTTCTTAGAAATAGAAACAAGCATAAGAACAACATGACACAACTGAAGAAAGACTATTTTGCAGCAAATATGCAGACATATCAGCAAATATAAAAGAAATATTAAAGAGCATTTTTGTCCCCAGTTGCTAGCCTGCACAAATTTATTATCTACTCACAAATGCATGCTGCTGATGTAACCTCATAGGGGTTCACGTCCCTGAATCTCCAGTAAAATTAATTGGGCCAGTATAATATATGATCTAGTTCTTTTGTTCATTTGCCTCATTTGTGTAACTTTCTGAGGACATGCTTGTTACATGTTTCCTCGTGGAATTGCACAGCTGAAGCTGCTTTGTTACCATGGGATGAGGGAAGAGGAATATTGTTTCTTCTCAGACCAGGTGACAAAGCAGGGGCACAGCCCGTGCTGTGCTGCAGCTTCTCCTCTGTCCTGGAAATTCTCTGCACAGTTAAGTGCCTTCTGGGCTGTGTACCCGAGAATTGCAGAGGTGCTGCAGGGCTGGGCAGAGACATCTCACAGGGAACAGGAGCTTTTCTGCCCCTTCCAAATCTGCCTACACATTCCCACATTGCAGGGACATCATGAGGTCCCCCTACATTGGGGGAGCCTGAAGATCATCTCCTTTCTCCTGCAAAAGATGCCTCATTTGGGAAATTTCAGATAGATATGAATGAGTAATAAATTTTGAGAACGTGATGTAAGGCTGTGGGGGAAATACAGAACTCTAAGTGCCCTGTACCCATTTGCCAGCCTCCCAGTCCCATGTCACAGTGCACTTAGGGCACCAGGAAGCAATCCCTCTGTGTGTACCCAGCCCAAGGAGCCATCTTCTGTCTTTTTCCTCTCTCTACAAAGGCACATCCATGCAGCTTCTCAAAAAAAACCAAACAAAAACTCTAACCTTTTCTTCACCAACCTTCCCTTCCCCTCAGAGCCGCACAACATCCCTCTGGGCTGCCTGATCCACAGCTATGCTGCATCACTTAACTGCTGCGTTAGCTCAAGGTTCACTTCCCACATTTTATTAAGTAAAACAGGGAATCAGTTTCACTGGGGCTTTATTTGAGCTTTATTGGAACTTATATTGCAAGTTTCCTGGAATACACTTGCTTTAAAAATGGTTCTGATTTTTACCTCACATTCCCTTTTCAGATGTAAAAATGTTCCATGTTGAATTTTTTCCCATTATTTCCTCTGGGGAGGTGCTGACATGACAGCTTGGTAGGCTTTATGCCATTCTGTTTGCAAAGCTGTTGTGATGCCTGTAATTTTTTTCTTACGTATTTTCCTTTAGAGATTGCTTGCTTTTTCTCCCTCTGATTGATACAAGGAAATACCCATCTATGAGAGTTCACTAGGAGAACCAAGAAAGCAGAGTTAGAGGGGCAGAAACCTCATTTGCAACACTGAAGAGAAAGTCCCTTGGCCCTTCCTACTCCACAGCAGGAACTCTATTTCAGTTGGTTCACGGGCTGTTTCGGCCACTGGGAAGTGAACAAATGAATCACAACCCTGAGTTCCTCAGATTTTTATCCCATACCTCTCCCCTTTGTCCTGTGGCAAGTCACAAACATCTCCTCAGTCTGCAGAGAAACTTGTGATCCTTCAGCAGAGAATATGTTACTTGTATTTCCCTAAGAATCACAACTATGGCGCTTACGTTGCTCTAGGGTGCATGAAATACTTCAGGCATTTGACCCCAAGACAGCTCAGATAATGGAACTCAGATATTGAAAAGGAATGATAAACCCAAATTATGCAAATCCACTGCAGTGAGTAATTCACAACTCCTGTTTCCGTAGCCCCGTCGGCAGTTGCAGATTTCCTGTGTGTAGGTGAGGAGGAACAGATTTAATTAGAGGAGTCTGCCATGCTTAAGTATCTATGTTTGTCAAAGGCAGGCAGTGCTCGATGCATGAGGAGATGCAGGGTGACCCATGACACCTCATAGGCCTCAGTTTCCTGCCTGTTGTTTTCCCTGTTGATGTTTTACTAAATAAGTCAGTGTCAGCCTTATTTATTTGCTGCTAAGGGAGTTATACAACAAATACACTGACATATTTGATTGTTCCACAGATAGAACCAAAACAAGTGCCACATTGGTTCTATCATGCCATTTAATAACCAGGTTTGGGTGCCCCAGAAATTTGTTTTCATCATGAAAACTTCTTCAAAGGCTCCCTTTCTCCTGTTATAAAATACCAGCATATTCAAATCTTCTCTATATCTTCTTTTAATATAGAAAATTTCTTTACTACTTCATTGTAAAAAGATTAGGGAAAATAATCTGCAAAGCATGTCAGAGACTTTTTTTCCTGCATCTGCTCAATACAGAGATGTCTTGGTGCCCCTTGTATCCCACTGCCTGTCTGCATAGCAGTTCCCCTGTGGTCAGCTATTCCTTCTGCAGACAAATCCAAAGAGTGATGGTCACTGCTCTGCATGTTCCAGTGCAAGAATCGACCTGGGAACTTTTCCTTTGCCCACCATAATTTCCTTTGTATATTCAACATACAGCTCAGGATTCAATGTTCCTATAAAGAAGAGAATCTGCACCTTAATGAATTAAGGACTTTTAGGGCTTTTTAATAGGCTATTAAAGCTTGCAATTTGACACACAAAAGCCTACAGTTTATTAAAGTCTACATTAGTTTTGCAAAAAGTACTAGTCATGCAGGCAAAAAGGTTTTTTTCAAAGTGTATTACAACAGCTGTTTCTCCCCACTGTAACCTGTGGGTCAATGTATCAGCACTTCACTCACATTTTCCAAAATTGCTTTGGAGGCCTTCTTTCACAAGGTGTTTGAACATGATAAAATACAGTGCCTTTGTGCTCAACTCCCCACGATTTCCAAAAAGGTCCAAAAATACTCCTCAAAACACTTCAGAGCACAAGGGTAACTAAAATAAGATACAGACCTGGTGAAATTTGAAGGGGTTGCCGGTTAGTGTCAGAAAATGTCACTTCAGCTTCCCCTGCTTTGTGACAGATTTTGCTTTTGCAAAGGTCTTTTGTAAGGACTGCAGCCCCAATGAAGCAAAGCTTCCCTCCCAGCTCTGGCTTTGGCCAGGGAAGGGGCACGCACACTCAATTCCAATGGAAGCCTTTAGCTCCACTGGCAGTGTTTCTCCTTTAAGAAGCAGACGCCTCCTTCCAACATTCCCTTAGCTAACATCTACCCGAAGCTTTAGAAGAAAAAGACATATCAGGTTTTGGAGTCACAAATGTCATGCATTTCTCTCACATGCAACAAAGGAAATGTTTAGAGAGCATTTGAGATCAGAGAAAAAAGTTGCATTTAGAACATCTAGTGTTAAACCCTAGAGTAAAGCAAAGAGCTCACCAGGAAATTTGATGCAAGCCATGTGATACAGAAGTGTGAGCAAGTGAGGGGAATGCCTTTCTTTTTGCCAAAATACAATCAAAATGATAAAAATGAGAAAGAGCGAAACTGTTTCTAATTCTGCCTACTTGGGACCATAGCAGCAGGAAGCTGAATGACACAGGGGAAGTGCCCCTCAGGGACAGACCCCACCAGCCCAGGCACAGCCCTGGCAAGGGACACACAGGCTCTCCAGTCAGGTGTTAACACGGGCAGCCTGGCTTTGTCAAGCACACAGAGGCTCACAGAGGAAAATCACTGAGAGAAAAGAACACTAGCTTGAGACCAGATTTGAAGATTTTATTCAAGGTGAGAACAGTTTCCCTCTTCAGAAAAAAATAGACAAAAGAAATGCCCTTCTGTAATTGTACTCTTTTGGCTTGAGAAATCTCTTTCTTTTTTTTTTTCCTGAGAAAGAAGTCTATATGGTAGCTGTGTAAACAAAGAAGTTGGAACTAAGCAAATAATGTGATTAAATTGGCCCCCTGTGAAAAAAATAACCAGTCTCTTTATTTTAAAAACAAATTTGATACTATTTGTATGGAATAAAAAAGCTATAAAATTAATTAGAAAGTATAAATAAAAGAATTTCCCTGCTCAGTAAATTTACGTTGATTTACAGCTCTCAGGTAAATTATAGGTTTTACTTTCATGACACAATAACTGCTTAGTGCTTTTGGTGCAACTTCTCATGGAACTACAACAGTTGGTTCCCAAATGTACATCTATATAAATCTAAAATTCTGTAAATATTCTTCCTAGTAAAACTGGCTCACCAGCATGCTCACATAAAGATGAGCTGTGAGAGAATTGTAAGTTCAGTATCTGAATTGGGATCTACAATACATAAAAAGGGCTAATCAGATTTATTATATTCACTGTGAGTAAAGTAATTTGAGGGAATAACATAAACATAATGAACCCATTATTCTTCAAATGCCAACAAAATCACAGAAATAGTTCTCTGCTCTGTGGGTTAAAATGCTCAGAAGTTTTCATTTTAAATAAATGATTAAATGTCATTCTGACTAAAGGCAAGGGTGGTATATGATTTAAAATACCTGCTAGGGCCATAGTCAGCATGACAAAGTTGAACTGGGCATGGAGAGATTTTATCAACAAATTTTCACACTTAACATTTAACAGATATTCTGTCGAGGTCTCTGCATGCCCAAAATTGACCTGTTAAAACCAATTTCTTGTATCTTTCTACCCTACTCCACTTTTCCTCCACTGTCTCATACAAGCTTCTGTAATTGCAGTCTTCTGTCCAAAGCCAAATCCTACCCTTAAAAGGCTAAACTAAAAAGCAGACTAAATAAATCTTGTCTCCAGCTCTTTGCCTGGGCTTTCTGTGTTCCTTCTACCTTCCTGCTTAGGTCTCACTCTTGGTATATGAACAGTATCCTCTTCTCTGGGCCTCAAACTGGGAGTCATTCCTGGACTTTTGAAACTTCTGTGTTTTACTCTTCCCCTGGGACTGTCGTTAGATAGCTTTCTTACACATGTGACTTTTCCCTAGAAAGTAATGTGGAGCAATTCCCACCGAAAGTCCTCCTTTTCCATCCTTCTCCTTCAGCTGGACTATCATCTTTTGTCCTACAAGGCAGAAACTAGCGGGATTGATGGAGGTCTTAATCTGCATCCCACTAAATGCTCCTCTAGCTTCTCTTAAAGAAGTTGTTCAGCAAAAGAAAAAAAGTATCATCTTGAGTAGCTTTCAAAAATAGAGAAAAAGAGATTTTCCCTGAGGAGCAGTAAGTGAGAGAGCTTCTGGAAGTCAGTGCATCCACAAAGGGCAGTAAGTGAAGAAGGTTTTGTAGGAACAACAAACATCTAAAAATCAAAGAGCATTTGAAAAGATGTTTGTTGCCCAAGTCTCCACCCATCTCAAAATCTTTAATAATTAATATAATGAAAATCTCTGCTGTTTCAAGGAACTGACTACTCCAGTTGGCCAAAAGGAAGAAGTCCATATGAGCAGACGGTAAAAACTGTAGGTGCCCTAGGAAAGACAGACTACCAAAAATTTATTATATGGTAATTTTTTTCTTTAAGTCACAGAAATTAATCTACATTTTTAGATTGAGCACTCATGTATGTCTTATGCTCAGAATATGTCAGGTTGAAACACCCAAAACATAAAAATTAAAAGCCATAAAGTGACATCACTGATTTAAGAACCTGAGGGCCAAAACTGTGCTGTCATAAAAAAAAAAAACCACCACTATTTACTATCTTCAAATGTGAAATTGAGATAGAGATATATATATATTGTCATTTAATGTAAACTTCCCTTGAGTCAGCTGTAATAAACAACTGGAGAAATAAACAAGGGATTTGAGAATGTGTATGAAACAGAAGGCTGCAAGAAAGAAAAAGAGAATATTATAAAGGCTGAGTAAAAGAAAAATTAAAAAAAATAATATGACTGCAGTCATTGGGTCTCAACCATTAGCCAGCACTCTACTCAGACTGTAAGATCATGCAGGGACCTGTAGGGGATTGCTGGTTTTATTTATCAGTGGTCAGACTCCAAACAACTTCAATGGGAGGTTTTTCCTCTTGGCAGTAGTTTTATTTCTCTCATTAGCCTGCCAGTGCAAAAAGAATCCAATCAGTATGAATATACAGATGCATTCAAAACAGATGCTCTCAAGGCTCTCTATTAATCAAAAAATTCACTGCTACTTTTAAAAGATTCATCATTGTTTTCAGAGCTGAACAAATAATTCATGAGTAACTTACTAAATTCAGCCTACTTTGGTTCAAAGATTATCAATGTGAAGATCATGATTTCCTCAAATGTATTCATGTTTGAAGGTGATGAATATGTTAGCACATAGTTTGCTCTGTGGATCCTGATAATCCAACTGTAAACTGTATTCTTTGCTGTGATTTGTCAAAGTAATCAGATGGCACTTGGTGTTTGATCAGTGAGTGTGAAGGTACTGCCAAACAATCAAGATCATTCCCATGTTTGTGTCCATAATGCTGTAACACTCAATCTGAGAACTCAGACGCTGGAACATGAAAAGTCAAAACAGCATCAAAATGGAAAACAAATTTATTCTAAACCAGATACGCTTTACAGAGAAGCAAAGTGTATGTCTCAGAAAGAAAAGTTACATGCAAATTTCAGACACCTTTTTTGCTCTTCAAATTTAGTCTAGATAGGTGTTGAAGATACTATATGTGTTTTACTCTACTACAGCTGTAACTGTACTTGTCTTCAAATCAGAAAGCTCAGAAGTGCAAAAGGAGCTTCCAGATGTATCTGTGTCTATGCAAACCTTTAGCTTAATTGTGCTGCATTTCTACAATAAACTTTAATACCTTTTCCAGGTCTAGTCTTTTATCAGTTTAATCAAACACATTTTAATTCAGGTGATACAGCTCCTGTGAAGAAGCTATGATCCACAGACCAGAGAGCAAAGAACTATTTTTATAGCTCTTAAAGAATGGCTATAGTGATATCAGTGTAAAATCCCTAACAAAAACTATACTCACAGAATATAGTCCCTTTTATTATACACTTCCAAGTCTTTAAATAGAAAAAAGAACAGATGCCAAAGAAGAGCCATATGTTTTAAATGTAGCTGTATACAAGCATGATTTTATTTTTTCTGACAGAAAATCTATAACTTGAGTGGGAACTTACTGAGTGGAATCCTCAATGCCATATTTCTGGCTGAAGAAATAAACTCCCTATAGAATATGTCGAAGTCTGAACTGAGAAATTGAGACATTTTGATAACAATTCAATACTTGTCTCAAAACATCCAATTGCTTTGAAGTGGTTGGTGGGAGGAGACAAACTGTTAATTTTGGATTTATCTGGCAGAATTTGTGTCTTGCACTATAAACAGCCACTTGCTCCCCTTGAAGTTGTTGGCAGCTAGCATGCATTTAAACCGATGCTTGGAGTCCAAACTAGCCCACTACTGCAGCAGCCCAATCAGCCTCTCTCTACTTAAAAAAGCCATCTTTTCTGAATGTAGATGATGGGAAAGAAAATGGTTAATGAGATCTCAAATGTCACAGCAAGTTCCTGCGCTGGCTGCAGAAAATACATTTTCTGTAAATTCTTATGTCGCTAGATCAGCTTCAAAGGTGTAATGAACACACTGATGCCTTACGGTCAACAAACCTCCCTGATGCACCTCTGAACACAAATCTGTATCTTCAAATTTGAGCACCTATCATGTAATTTGTATCTGAGACCAGAGGTTGCCCATCTCTCCTGAGTTTTATAGCCCCTTTTAGCTCTGGATCCCTGATCTAGAGCCAGGAGTCTCCTAGGAGCTGGAACATTGCGGGAAATTTCTGGTTGCATGTGAAAAATAACCACAAATTAAACACAGAAAAATTCATTCAGAAAATATTTTCAGAAGATTAAGGGTATGGACACACAAATAAGAAGGTAAAGCCTGATGCATAAACTGGGAGCAAATACCACTGCAACAGCTGTGTTTATTTGCAAGAAATGAGCAGGCTGTATATTGAAAAGTCCATCTGACAGATTAACAAATTCAGCATGGATTTGTCCAGAGTTAAATCTGTCACTGGTCTGATGGTGCTAAATTGCTTTTAGGAGTTCACAGCATTTTGAAACCGGGACACTTGACATGGAAAAGTGAACATGTTAACCTGAAGTAAAGGTTTAGAACAAATTGTTTTTGTGAAGTGTCATTTATACAAAGAGCTGATTAAAAAGAAAAAAAAAAAAAAAAAAAAGGAAAAAAGGGCCCTGAATGAGAAGAACACAACAGAAGAAAACTCCCAGTGTGATTCAGTAACACTTCCAATGTAATGCTGGGTTACAAACAACCTGCAAAAATTGGGACCTTGCTAACACCTATCAACATTCATATAACTGAAGATCAGTTTTTTAAAAAGGAGAGCTTTCCCTACTGACTTACTAAAAGGTATCTATGTTAGTAGTGGTTTTAGAACTGTCTGCTCCATCAACTTCTCAACACACTGCACCTGATCCCAGGTACTTGGGCAACACAACGGCAGGCTGCAAGGCAGAATTGTTGCCAAGTATGCAATCCAAAGAATAATGAAACATACAGGAGTTTAAAGTTCACAGACAGCACAAATTTCTGGCATATAAGAAAGGTAAGCAGAGATTATTGAAGTTGCAGGAAGGTGAGCTGTTTATTTAAAGAAAGCAAATGGTGTTTTCTGCTTTTGCTATTAAGCAGAACAGTTTAACAGTTAAGGCCTTCCTTAAACTGTTCATATTAATGTAATGACTAGAGTGTCTCTGACCTGGAAGAACAAGGGAAATTCTCTCTCAACATGAGCGATTACCTGAGCATACAGTCAATAACAAGAGATACACACATGCAGTTGAAGCTAGAAACCAGGATTTATAAACCTTGTACAACTGACAGCAACAATCAGAGGTTACTAAATAAGGGAAAACACTATCAGGGAGCATCCAGAAGCTGCTCTCTGCTATTTAGCAGTGCTCAGCAGGACATCTTGTCTTCAGGTGATTTCAAAACACTGGTGGTAATTCCTTCTTTCTGGGCTTGTAGACTTTGTAGCAAAAGGGTTGCTACAGACATGGAACCGGGGATAGTAGCCTCAAAATTTCACATTATGAGGCAGAAATAAAAACATGCAATTAAGTCATTCAGATTTGGGACTTGTACTAACATGGCTGGAGAAATGAGAATTCCCTGGCTGGCCATAACAGCCCTGTCTGAGGTCACTGTAATGTATCAGCTCCCTGGAGCGAGGACCTGAAAGCTTTTCACTAGAAGAAGAAGGGCATTTTGGAAAGGAAAATATTGAAATTGCTGCTTATTCAGATCCAGAACACAGGTAAAATCAAGCAGATATCCAGCAGGCTATTGCATTGAGAATTTTTTTATTTCAACTTTTGCGCTTTCTCTGCTTCAACACAGGTTTTAAGTGCTAGTGACAAAGGTACAATATCCATGGCAGGGTGCCCTTTTCTTGAAATTGCACATTGGCTACAAAGATGAAAGTCATCCAGATCTTCACATGCTCTAAGTCTGCAGTATCACAGCAGCCCATCTCGCTGTGGTGTCAGGCCATGCCCTCTTAAGAGGAATGTGATAAGGAGTGCTTTGGGAGGCAAAAGTTAGAGGAAGAGAGAGAATCAACCTTTTGTTTCACTCTTCTGTCCCTCTTACAAGCCCAGAACTGAGGACTCTGGGTGGTAGGAGGAAGTGCAGGGTCCTGTTACAAACCAGAGGCTGTCTGAAGCATCCCTCCCACACAGAAAACACAGAGGCTTGGCTGTGGTCAGCCCTGTTGTACTGCAGTGCCCTTCTGCTTCAGCACAGAGGCAGGGACGGTCCCCTCCCTGTCCTCAGGGAGGTTTGTTCTTTAACACAATTAAACTGGAGCATGGCAAGTGTGACCCTGGAGCCTCTCATATGGGGATAGAGTCAGAGAATCATTTAGGTTCGAAAAGACCTTTGAGATCATCGAATCCAGCCATTAACACAGCACTGCCAAGCCCACCACTAAACCTAAGTGTCACATTTACACATCTTTTAAATACCTCCAGGATGGGGACTGCACCACCTGCTCAGGCAACCTGTGCCAATGATTGAATGATAGCCAAACCAAAACCACCACCTGAGGAAGCTGCTGCCCTCTGGCACAATGTGAATTCATCAGCAGCACCTACCTCAGTAGAATAGGGGACAGCACACGGTGACAGACATGGGACAGGGACTCCAGACCAATCCAGCATGCTTTGTTGCTGCTTCCTTTGCTGTGGACACATCCAGCCACAGCTGGGCTAAAGCCTTTCCTCTGACAGCAGCCCCTCACCCAGCTGCCAATGCTGGAGAGACTGAGCGAGCAGGATGCCAGCAAGCTTCACAATTGTGTTCCCTCTGTGAAAGACACCTGCTGCAATTCCTTTGTCATAGTGTGGCTCTGATGTGAAAAGGAAATTGGGTTTTATTACAAAATTGAACTTTATGAAAACACACCCTCCCCCTGCTATCAAATGCATTTCTACAAACAGAAAATCTAACTCTGCAGTGGGGTTTTTTTTTTCTTTTTCTGAATCTGAATAGTACAGAGGACACTGCGATATAAATGGAAACATTACAATCATGTAGCAGACAAAGCAGTGCTAGGCTGTATCACTCGATCACTAGGGTCTCCTTCACGAAAAGGAAAAGACTGATTGACTATAAAAGAAAATATTAAATAGCTGTAGTTTACCTACAAAGCCTTTAAAGCACAGATTGCTATTATCTAGGGGATACTGATGCAGAGAGATAACATGGGTCATGCACTACAAAAAAATAATAAGACAAGGACCACATCTGATACTGTAGAGCAAGAAATATTTGCTCTTCCAGGGGGTGACCAGACCGAGACCATAGGTCGGTTCTCAGAGCCAATATCATTATTTAAAAGCACCTGTACCCTCAGTGTAATGCACCCTTTGCTGCTTTATGCTAGACAAAGCAGCTGGGCATTTTTCTTATCACCTCAAGAGATGGTCTTTAATTTTTGTTCAGAAATTATTTTTAAGTAGTTTCAGGTAAGTGCTTGTTATGGTTCTATAAAGGTATCTGTAAAGACATCAAAGTGTGTGTGCCCTGCGCATTGACGCACCTTCCCGCATTGGCACACAAAGCTTAGTGGGACAGGGCCAAGGTTACACAGGCCTCCCAGAGCTCAGATGCTCATTGTAACAAGACAATCTGAAATTAAAATCATGAACTGTAAAGCTCACAAAAGTAGATGTCTTCAAATCGAGGATGACATTATCTTTTCTGTTTTCTATTTTCCCTTCTCTTTCATTCTTTCTTTTTAAACATTTTGCCACTGGTTCAGTTTTAAAAGGGGGTTCCAAGCCAAACCAGTGCCAAGGAAGAAGCAAGCTCATGGAAGAGCAGAGTATGTGGCTGGCAGTACTTCTGAACTCAACTTTGAGAGATTTTTGGTAAGTCTGTGGAACAGTCTTTAGGAACAAATTTAATTTTCATCTAAGGTTTCCTCTCTCTTTGCCACAAAACGATGTTTTAAAGCAGGACCAACTTCATCTGTACAGCTGTCATTTTTCAAATGAATCATAGAAAAATACATTACTCAAATCCCTCTTTCAGAGATTTCTGCCATGTCTTGTGGAGTTGTTGGCAGTGTGGGTATTGAATGTCCTTATTAATCTTAGGAAGGGAAAACAGAGGGTTTCCCTCCTTCCTTAAGAGCTTTGTGTGAAAACCACCCAATTTTTGTTTATCGCAAATACTTTCAGGAAGTCAGTCATAAACCTGATGCACTAATGACCTATAGTACAAAAATAATTTTTCAATATTTGTGAGAGGGTTAAATTCACCAAGCTTTGTCTTAAAGGGAATGACAAGTTGGTAATATTATGCCTTCCCCATAAAATTCTCATGAGTATCCTACATGCTACAGCACTATTTCAACTGAACACAAAAAGGGGTATTCAATTCTGATTTTATCATAAGGCACACAGAATTTGGAATCTTTGATTCATAGGGCACTTAGTTCTCTTTCCTGTGTAAATTCTAGTCATTTTATCCACATAGAAAAGAATGGGAGTACAATCCCAGGACACCCCACAGACACAAATACCAGGAAGCAAATGAAAATAATCTGCAGCATATGAAAACCATGATGTTTCAAAGAATAACAACAGGTTAATTAATGTTGCTCCAGAAATAGTCATTTTGTAATTGCAAAGTCTACTGCTAGGAATGCACAGCTAGGTCTTAAACATCTGTGTTAGTTTCCAAGTATCATTTTAGAAAAAGCAATTTCATCCCTATGCTACATAACCAGCTCCAATCAATATGTCTTCCTCCATGTAATGTCTATTAAGTGCATCCCTTGGCGACAGAACAACACACAATATGGACACAAGTCAGGAAAAAATCTACAGTATCTAGTCAGCATCTGTGTATCACTGAAACTCCTCTCTCTGCAACCTATCACAAGAGTGACTCGTGCTTGGGATTGTATTCCAAGGGGTCTGCTGCAGGAAACAGCCATCACACATGTTTGTAGTGAATCTACTGTGGCCAGGCCACTAAGACTTCCCAAGGGAATCAGCTGCTCCTTACAAGCACCGTTTGCATGGTAAAGACCCTGTATTAATCACCCACAATATAACTGCATAACCCAAATTAACCCTAAAAATAACTACCCATATAGAGATGTGCAATACTTGGTTCATGTGTGTTTTCATTTCACAACAGCCTTGTTACACCAATTACTCTTGTTGGTTTGGCAAAAGTTAGATTTGCTGAGTGCCAAATTCTGCACACAGATGTATGTGCCTGGCTACAGCTGAAATAAAAATCAGAGGCTTTGAATTCCAGTTTTCTTTTTATTCCTCTGCTCTGGAAGACAGTCTATCAGTCATAGACAAATTGAATATGATGTGCACCCATAAGCATGCCCAAATGGCTTTATGCAGGCAAAAGAAAACGGGGCCATTAGCATTTAGAAGTGCTTTTATGAGGTATGCATTTAGTAACTATGTTTACAGCTGGGGTCTGGGAGATGATTTCAGGAATGGCATGAGGGGAATTGAATGCAGCAGTGGAGGAAAAGGAGGAGGAGGAGAAGAACGAGGAGGCCTAAACCTGATCTAACCCTAACACTAACCCTAACCCTAACCCAAACCCCTAACCCAAACTTAACCTTAACCCCTAAGTTTAGACCTACCCGTGAACATAACCCTAACCCTAAATCCAAACCCTTACTCTAACCTCCAACCCTAACCCTAAGCCTAACCCCCAACCCTTACCCTAACCCTAAGCCTAACCCCAACCCTAACCCCCCACTCCACCCCATAATAAGGGTTAGGGTTGGGGTTAGGCTTAGGGTGACTGTTAGGCTTAGGTTTCAGATTAGGGCCTCCTCCTCCTCTTCTTCCTCCTCTTCTTCCTCCTTCTCCTCCTCCTGAACCAGCTTGGGGTAGGTCCACTTGAATCTGCTTTCTGGAGTGACCCCATTTGGAGGTTTCTCCCCAAATTTGGCCTAAACCAGGACACAGTCAAATAAATGATGGCAGCAGCCTGATCCTCATCCTGAAAATGGGTGATATTCCTTTTATTTTGGCAAGTATATGAAACCACGGGGACTGGAAAATGTTCTTCCCCTTTCTGCCCCTGCTCCATGCTCTTTCCTCCCTTCCCATTTGGCCTCCTTTAACATATTCTAGGTTCTGGGCAAAATGGCACAGAAAAGGAGTGAGATACAATCAGGAACCCACCCTTCTTTTTGAACCTTCTTTTTGTTTGTGTGGTTTTTTTTTTCCCATGCTGTAGCTAGTTGAAGAGAGAAACTGATCAGTATTCAGTTGTGGGCTTTATCCAAACTTCCTTTTGGTGTCTTTTCACTCTTGTTTTCTGTCCTGATGCCCAGTTAGACCAGTCTGAAAGTAATTTACAGCACATACCCATGATCTTTGGTGACACCTTTTCAAGGGTCACAGATAAGAAGTACCAATGTCAATTTATATGTCTGCAAGCCCATCTTCCTAAGAGAACTGCTGTCCCTAAACTCTGTGGATGTCTTGTGGTGCTTCTCCACTCACACAGAGCTGTGGTGAGCTCTCAGAGCAGGGAGCTCTTTGCTGAAACAGAATGATAGTTAAAGCACAAAGCATCATGTTTGGAATGGCAACAGCAGCTGCTGCTTAGCTGTTGAATAAACTTTAAAAAATTCAGTCTGTGACTAAAAATACCCCACAGCTGCACTTTATTTCAGTACCTGAGGAGATGTGCCTTATGTATCACCTGGGAGTCTGACTCCACATTCTATGTTTTTTCATGCCATCCCTACTACCTGGACCCAAAGTTCTGGAAAGTGAGAATAGTACAGGACTGCACATCCAGATATGAGCTCCTGCTCCAAAACATGGCTCTTTCTTCATAAAGATGAGCTTGTAATTCTATCTTTAATAGTCTGTGTGGCTGAGGGGGAGCACCTGCTTTGTAGGCCAAGTTATCAGGTTAAGTACAAATTTGAGAGAGTCTGAGACTTAATGATATAAAATTCTGCTCAGAACTGTAACTGGGATGCTCCCAGTCCACCTCTTTCCAGGATTATTAGGCAGTAAGAGGGTAAGCAGGAGACATAGAAAATAGGTGTGCTGCTCCCCTTGTTTAATTTTACTCTCATACATGAATAAAAATAAAGAAAGATGAATATTTTATAACCTTTGCTTTCATCATAAATAATTTTGTGACAGCTCAGCATTCCTGTAGATTATTTACAGCTTTTTGGTTGATGTGTGCTCCAAAAACATTTGAAAAAATAATGTTTTTTTGGATATTGCCACAGTAGCATTAGTACACCTTTGAGATTTCCTATATTCCTTTCAAGAACACTCCAGGCTGAGGGTCCACAAACTCCTTTTCATGGAGCTGTTCTTTAATAAAACACCAACACTCTTGCTCCAAAAATGCCAAATATAGTTGAGAGAACTCCTTGATAACGTATTTTTGCAAAAACTATTTATATTCATAGATTCCTGACAGTTCATCTTGATACAATTTCTGCACTTACCCTTCTGATTCTAATTTTTTTTGGTTTAAGATTTGGAAAAGAAACTAAAGCTCTAATCAAGGAAAAAGATACATAACTACATAAATTACTTACTCTGTGTGCACAATTACTTGTAAATAGCCATGAATCTTTCTTTAAAGCAAGACAAAACTTCAAATAGTCTGCTTAACTGTAAATTTAAACATATTTCACTTTCAGGCTTCACCGCTTCCAATATGAATCAGCCTATTATCTTTAAATATGAAATTAGAAAAAAGATTTGCTGTTTGTGTATACTCAAAGATTAACATTTCCCTGAGATTAAGAGTGTGTTTCTTGACGATGAAGAGCACATAACACCAAGAAACACAGTTTAATAATGCTTCTCAGGAGCAATTTTGTTTTTATAGCAAATGCAGCTTGAGATTAAGAATATTCTTTAAAACCAGCTAGTGAAAAAGTGATACCAAACCAATGATGCTTTGTGGTGAAAGCAAAACAAATTACTACATGGCCCAAAAGTTAAAGACATAAAATCTGCAGTCTACAGTACATTTGCTTGCATCTTTTTGTGGTATGCAAAATAATGCATAAAAATTCAGGATTAAGCTTATTTAAATGTCACTTGAATCAGAATTAGAATAATTGTTGGAATGTTAAAATAAGGCATCTGTTTGGAGTAGTCTCTGCTCTATAATTGCCTGGTCAATATATTTAAGTTTGCTGAGGAATATCTAGCCAGGGGAAAAGCAGAATGCATTACTGTTCCTTCCTTCATGTTGCCCGAGCCTTCAGTCTTTCCAGGAATAGTAAAAATATGAAAATACTAACAACATGTGATTTCTCTGCTAAGTTTGCTTTGGGCTAATTCTCATCACTGTAAGACACAGGGACAGAGCAGGCTACTACATTTATTTCCCAGAGATTTACATACAAGATAAAAGATTTACTTATTTCCTCCAATCTTGATGCTTGCTTTTTCTTTTTTATTGGGCTCTCTCTTGTCTTTCCAGCCCCCAATGGGCCCTGCACTAACACACAAATACCAGCTCAAATACAACACACTGATACCAACTCAATTACATTACTGTGGGCCTCTAAGAGAAGCTGATCCCATAAAGAACTGAGGCAGCTTTAGCTAAAAGCTTGAGACTTTCCTCATCCATTGGCAGTGGAAGTGCCCTGTACCCCTGCATTCCTCTTCTGCTGAAGTGTGGAAAGGCTTCTAGCACAGCACTTGGCTCTGTTGGTCTTGAGTCCTTTAACAGTACTGAGGCACAAAGATACCACCTAATTTATTATTTCTAAATAATAATTATTATTATTTCTATTATAAAATTATTATTTCTGCCGACCTCCCTGAATCTGACACACTTCTTGTCAGAGTACAGATATTCTGCACCTGACTGATGGTGCTGGGTTGCAGTCTCATCCACTAAATTCTGAATAAACTCTGACACCCTTGCCCACAGATGTTCTCTTGTCATTTCAGGACCGAGGACGTGGTGAGTAGGTCAGGCAGGGAAGAGGGGCCAAGTGCCATTTTATGTTCCTTATGATCATTCTAAGGCATCTCAAACTAGCCAGGATGAAATAATCTACACTGGGCATTGCATGCTGGATGAAAGATGGAAATACAAAGAGAGTCTGAGAGATGTGCGGGATGGTATGTAATGTTTGGAAGTCTCACAAATTCAGTCTCTGTAATTTTTGTAGTCAAGTCCTTTACCTAATAGTGACCTAAATCTTGTTAAAGGGTTTTTCAGACAGGAGGCAAAATTGAAAACCAGAGGAAGCACAGGTTGTTTGTAGCTGAAAGTACAGTTCATAAAATTTGTACAATTTGATCAGTGTCTGCAATGCTGGATAAACCCCTAGTTCCTACTTAACATGTAGAATCCAAGGTCTATGCATAATTTTTGCATATCAAGCTGCCCATGGTGCTTGAAGTTGCATATATGTGCAGCAAAAATAATGGCTATCTGCCAAAGATTTTCTAAACTGCATGAACAGATTCACACAGAGAACATCAGCCTTCCTGACACCATCCAGAAAACCCCAGGAAGGGTGTTTGTAGCTCCAGAGTCTAGCTGTGTTGCCACAAATATTCATCTGTTGTTTCTATGTTCTTTCTCTCTTCCTCTTTGTTATTGAAATTGCAAAACAGAGTTATACCCACTTCAAACAGCGGAACTCTGTCTGGAGATTTTTAGCAAGGTGTCTGGAAAAGGTGTACAAGTAAAACAGGATATGTTACACTCAGACTGAAATTCTAAGGAAGTTGTTCTTAAAAGATACAACTTTGTAATTCTTCAGAGCAATTCTCAAATACTGTAGATACAGCCGCCTATGGACACCTTAGAGAAAATAAATCCTAAGCCTGCAGACACAAGAACTCCACTTTCCATTATCACTGAAGAATTAACTCCTTTAGCTGTGTTCTTTAGAGGCAAAGGAATGAAACCCAACCACAAGAAATATCTGGAGAACGACTATTTGACCTTTAATATCAATGAGTTTCTAAGTCATGAGAGGCAATAAACAAGGAGGTCTATGAGGTTTTATTTAGTGCTGTTTTTCAGACGATAACTCTATTTTGACTTATTTTCTAGGTTTTGCAGTATTCTTCTTCAGCTAACACCACTCTTGGCAGATAACCTAGTTTAAGCATTTAGAGATTTAGTTGGCATCAGAAAAATCTTGGTAGTGTAGTTCAACAAGATGAAAGAGTTCACTGGGAGACATTACACAAACTGCCTTAAGGACCAAATGTCCTGTAAGCAATGGTGGAAGCACCAGTCTCTTGGAAAACAGTCAATGTAGAAAGAAGATGTGAAAGCAAGGAAGTTATCTTTTTGAGAGTATTGAGTCAGTGGAAGGAGTGGCTAGGAAGCAAGAAAACAAGAGGCATATCAGAGGAGATTACAGATAGATGTACCATGTATGGGTTTAAACTCTGCTCAGGTAGATAGATACCTGCACCTCTGGATTTCTAGGCAAATGACCAGTTCGTTATTCATTGCTGTATTTCATTACCAGCCAGGCAGAGCAGCTGGAGAACATGTGCCTGAGCAGTACTTGTGGGCAACCACTGCAAAGCAAAGCAGTTTGCACATACACACTCCTCCAGATACAGAAAGCAGATCCAAGAAATACACACTCCTCCAGAAACAGAGAGAAAACAAATACACATGGCACTGCTCAGAGATGGAGTAGCTCACAGCAGCACCTTAAACTGAGTGCTCTGGGAGATGAATGTTAGGCAATATGTCATGGTAAAACAGGAAGCAGGGAGAGGATAGGAAAAAGAGACACAAACTTTCTCACAACAGGTCTAAGTTTTGATCTCAGAGTGACAATCTTAAGTGAGACTTCAAAGGTCAATAGTTAGAGTGTAGTACGAGCAAACAGGAAAACTTTAGGTCCTAAGGGATGAACAGACTCTCTTTACCCTGGTCTTGTAAGAAAATCTTCATACAGATGGCAAATGAAGGGAGCCTTTTCCTTCCCACTAGGCAGACAACTTCAAAGGAGAAAATTAACCTTTCTCTACAGCAGCAAATAAAGTATTAAATCTGTTGTAAAGACAGTTCAATTAATTAAGAATGTTGCAGATTAGCACAACACAGAGAAATGTCCAAATACAAGGAAGACCATGCTTATTTCTGGATAAGGGAGCGTGGCTAGATACTGTAATGACTAAAACTCAAGGAGAACCTAGAAAAAGATAATCTGTGCCCATACTTCTCCAGATGCTAATTTCTTTTCAGCAGCACTAAATTATTCCTAGAATGGTAACTTCTCACTTCCTAGAAAAAGTAGGATTTGGGAATCTTACAACTCAGAAGTTAGTTAGGATTTTTATTTGGAATCAAAAGCTGGACCAGTTTCCTGCCTTGACTGCAGAGGGCAGGCCCCAGTAGCAGGTATGGTAAGGCTCTTGTTTCTAATGTACAAGTTACAGAGGTAAAACACTTCACTGTGAGACTGTGCCATTTCTTATATAATGCTCCAGGGAAAAAGGGCCAAAAATTAAGAGAACATAATCTTCCTAGAGGAGAGAAGTGATTAATCCCTAAATGAGAAACCTATTACAAGTAGATTGAGGAAGCTCCCCTACAGAACTAGAGGTTGAAAATAATTCTTTGGAAGTACTGCAATCCTCACCAACAGCACTTTTTCATGAAATGTCTGGAATTTTTTGGAAGTTTAATTTCAAGCAGAACCAAAAGTAGATTTGGCATGCCATTCTGGGACTCACTGATGGCATCACACATTGTCTTTATAGAGTTGTTGCTCAGAAAACCTGAAATCTTAGTAACTGTTGACATCTCTTTGTGTCTTTTCAGACAAGTCCTTTTAAAGCTGAAATTTATCTTACCCTTTGCTTCCCTTAATCCTGACAAATAGTGGTTTCATTTGCAGCAACACCCACATTCATAGGGAGGGAGACACTTCCTACTGCAGATCAGTGAGCAGAAGGCTTTATTTAGAGCCTCAGCATCTCTGTGTGAGATGGATGGGACCTCTCAGCAGTGAGCAAATGAGTGTCAAAAGCAGATGTGTCACTAACCAGTTACTATGACTTACAAGATGAAAAGACGTGTTTAAATGCTGTAAGTGATAAAATGTCAAAAAGTGAGGCAGAATGAATGGCCTAAAATGGAGGGTTGTTTGAGTGACCCAGTCCCAGAAGGTTCAGTCATGCTGTCCTGACAACACAAAATCCCTGCTAGTTTCTCCCATTGACCATATGCTTTTAATACTTACCCACAGAAATGTATATTTCATAACTCCCTGAAAGATTTACATCTATTACATTGACAAAGAATACAAATCAGGCATTTTAAGTGGTGTTTTAGGGTTACATTGTAAAAAAAAGTGCCACATCTGTTTGAATTCCTGTTTTACCATACCCATCCTTCAGTCTCCTTCAGCTTGTCTTTATTCTGAGATCCTTCTCTTCCCCAAGCCTTTTTTATACCAACCAGCAGCTCATGTCTATTTTCCAACTTTCTTTTGTTGAATATTGCCACAGCAGCTCTGCCACTTGGCAAACATTCCAATAAGTTGGGATATTGTTCCTGTAACATAACAGAGGAGCAGCACAGACACAATCTTTCCACATGACCTCAGATTAATCAATCATTTTTAAATACCAACAGGCATAAAGGACAAAAGTACTCAAAAATGCTTTCTTAGAACATATAATTCATGACACACTTTTGCCATGGTATAACTGATACTAATTTTGCCCTTGCACTTCAACAGTGGATCACTCCACATGCCTTGGTCTGCTCACATTGCTAAGATGTGTAGGCTGCTACAATTCTTCATCCCTCCCCGATCAAAAAAGACAAAAAATAGCCAGGTGAGGAAGCGTGAAAGCATCTGCCTATATTTCTGCTAAGATCACACAGTAGTTAGAAATGGCACTAAAAGGCCTGGTAAACCTCTGAAACTAAATATCTGACAGAATTATTAGTACACTGAGCAGGCATTGTCCAAGAATCAACTCCTCAGCAATTCCCACTTCCTCTCCTCTGACTTCTCCATCCTTCCCATTCTTGACCTTCTTTTCCCTTTCAAGCTCAGTTGTCCTGTTAGGCCTAGGATGCAACTGATTGGAAAGAAGGTGTGAGCACCAGTCCAGCACTGAACAGCAGGTCAGGAGAATTTTTTCTGTCTTCCCAGAGATATGTGTTCTCCACTGAGCACTGCTAGTTCCAGCTGCCCACTCCCATGATTAATGCTCCGAGCATTAAGGCCCAGCTTCCATAAAATAAGCATATCAGCACCCCCCTCACTAGCACTATCCAGGGCATCACTGGATGCCATATGTTCCATCAACTTCTCCACAGCCTGTCTAGAGAACTAATAAGAAAGATCTGATATTTTGCTTTTCAGTACATAAATGTCACCAGTTCCATCCGATTCCTCTTTGCCTACAACTTTGCATTTATTTGGTCACAAACACTTTCCCCAACCTGTGAACACAGATAGAGATCCCAGGCTGATTGAACAATATACCCATTATTCCCAAATTATCTCATTATTCCCAAAGAAGAGATTATTAATAACTTATAATAATGAGTATTACTAATTCTAAAGATCATCTGCTTCAGTGACATTGATGTCACTTCCTTGTCTAAACTGTGAACCTGAATTTCTTTTTCTTTTACCTGAATTTCTTCTTCTTTCACCATAAACTTAGTGAGCATTAGCTTTCCATCAGATGTCTGGGAAACTCCTGGCACCCACACTAATTTCCTTATGACCGTAATCAACATAAGCAATAATATATTATAAAGTGAAGTATGTAAAAAAAACCCAGCTGCCATTTAAAGCATGTAAACACGACTGTAATACATAACAGCCTCTCAAAAAGGTTACTTTTTGGTTTCAGCAATCTAAAGAGTAGTTTTAACCAAGTAAAACAATTTTCTGGGGACACTGCTGGTCACATTTTTGAGCAAGCCACTCACTACCATAGATGAATTCACTTCATGCAGAAAGGAACCCCGAGGTGCTCATAGAACAACTCATCGTTGTGTCTTCCCTCACCTCCTGCAAACACCTTTCAGCCCTTTCAGTGAAATATGTCGGTGTCATTTATGTGAACATGAAGGACATCTAGTGGAGCCTTGCTTGCTACCAGCAGAATGCACAGTTTTAGCCTCTGCTCCCCGACTTCTCATCCTTGCTCCTGAAAACCAGCGCATGCTTCTGTTCTCTGAGGACAGGCAGGGAAGTGCAAAACGGTACAGATTTCTCTCTTGCTCTTGTCAGCAGGGACGTGCAGTTCCTCTCTGGCTGCACTCCCTCTGCAGAGCACGGTGTCTTCGGCCCTTTGTCAGCCTCCTGACCTGTGTTCCTTCCTCTCCACTCACTCTCCCAGCACCGAGAAGCCTGGAACAGTCAGTGCCACAACCTGCACAATTCTTAGTGAGAATATCGTGCATTTAGCCTATTCAGAAATACCAGGGATTACAGCCAGGTAGACTTGCACTTTCTGGACTCATCTGCACTGTAACACTTTAGGAGTGTAATTCATGGGCAAAACCCTCTTAATTTTATCCTAGCTCAACACCTTAGCACAGAGATTACAGAGGGCTTAAACTTTCCGCAGAAAAACAACTGAAGGCTTTTGTAGCTAGGGAATCAAACTCGTGTATATGGCTAGGCACAATTAAGTCTGCTGTGCAAAAAAACCCAAAGGCTTATTCAGATTGCCTTGTAAAAGCTTAAACATAAATATTTAATTCAGAATATTTTCTAAATTCACTTTCAAACCCCATCACTCACAGTATTTCAAAGGCTGAGGCACAGAGGTGTTTTATCTCTAAAAGAACAAGTAAACAAATGCAAGTTTCTCCCTGTTCATTTAGCTGAATATGTCAAAGCAAGAAGTTACTAAAAAATTAGGAAATATGTAAATAACAACCATTCCAATAAGTGGGTATTTCTCATTATGGAGATATAAACCAGAAAGGACGAAGGGCATTCTGTGTGTCGTTTCTACTGCAGTAAAAGCTGGGGTTTGTGCTGGAGTTAACATCCCCTTCCCACAGGGCATCTCTGGCTGCCTGGCTGCTGCAGTGGGTGCCCTTCAGGACACACTTGCCCTGCAGAACCTGTGTTTTCCAAAAGCTTCCCCACCCAGCCCCAACTTGCCCAGCCCTAGACAGCAGCCAGGTCCAAGCCCAAATTGTGAGCACTTTCCTTCTGTTTCCTTCACCAAGGTCAACCCCTTAGCAAGCCAAGCTGAGCCCAGTAAAACCAGGCACAAAAGCATTAAGGAATTCCTTGTCTCAGAACCCAGTGTTAACTGCAATGGGTACTGTGATGCATTTTCTTAATCCCTCTGTACATCCATATAGGAGCTTTGGATGGACAGTCCTCTGCTGAGTGGACTCAACCTCATTCCCATGGCCCCACAGGGCGAGGACTTGACATGTGCACAGCTCTGCACACTGAGCCTGGCACCCAAGTGCTCCACAAAGGAGTGACTCACATCACGCTGAGAAGAGACACAGTTTCCATTCTCAGCTACAAATATTTTTAGCTTCTCTAACAAACAGAACAACTTGTCAAGATGACCCAGGAAGAGTTTGAAGAAGAAAACTCAGTAGAATTTATGGTCAGAGACACATGATGAGGATGCCAAGACTCTAATGCAAGGAGCATCCTGTGCTGGAGCTGGGATGTGTGGATGTCTCCTGGCTCAGGCACTGAACAACCCCAAGTCCGACACTTACATGTACTCACCCTCGCTAGAGGGTATTTCATTCATCTTGTGCATGAAATCAGCGTGTTTGTGACATCTAGGAAAGGCAGGAAGAGGATAACCAAATTCACTACATCAATGATGGAACACTACCAGCAACGTACTAAGTTTTAAACAGTTTTGAAACAGACTTTCTAGGTTTTTTTATAATATGATCATTTTCTTTTTTCAGGTTTATGTTCAAATTTTCTCTCTTCCTCTCAAGGGATCAGGATTCAGTCCAAACAATTCCTCAGCAGAGATGACCAATACAATTTTGGCTGTCTATCAGCTACTAATGCTGTCCTACTTTCCTCCCTTTCAAATTTGAGGGAAATACACACTTGATTCTCTTAGTAAATGAAAAGTTCATCTATCTCACCTGAATGGAAACGTAAGTGTTTCAAATTATTCTAAGGAGGGATTAGAAACCTTTTATGAATTAGTCACTGTGCATTGGTAGAAACCTTAAAATTACATACTGAGTAATGACTCCAGGAGTTACCAAACACTTCACAGAATTCTCCCAGACTGAAATTTTTCCTCAGCTTCCACAGCATCCTGACTAGGTCTGTGGCCTTTTTGTCACTGCCCTTACAGCTTAGCTTTCTACACCAATCTGGAACAAGTTCTGCTGCTCAGAGCAAATGTCCCCAAGCAGCACAAGTGGGATGTCACATGGCAGTTTGTGAGCAGCCATTCTGCTGTTTGTAGCCCAGGGGAAGCAGACTGAAAGGAGTTATGGTTATTATTAAAATAATATTCAAGTAGATTTTCAGAAACACTAGAGGTGCAGTGACTGCAGACTGAGAAATGCTCCTGGGAATTTGTACCACAGTGTCTAAATTTTCACAGTAAGCAGCAAAGTCTGAGTTCTTTGATTTCTCATTGTTCAGGTGGAGACAAACAGAGAAGCTGGAGTGAGGGGTTAAGGTGACTCCACATTTCTGAAAGTTGAACAGACCTGTTTCAGCCTCAGAACTGAGAATCTGAGAATGTCAAGTTCACTGGAGATTTTGGGAATGCAAATGGATGTGGGTACACAGATGGGGTGAATTGTGCTTCCAATGAGCAAACAGCCTTGGATATAAACATTGATCCAGAGTAACTATCAAATCCTACATGAATAGCAGGAGTAACACCATGGACAAACACCGTGAACCACTCCTGTACCCATACAAGTAGGCATTCTAAAGATGTCCTTTCCTCTGTGCTGTGCTTCCTCTAGACTTTACAGTTTTGCTACTTCTCAACTAGAGAAGTCACTAATAGCAATAATAAAAGTCATGCAGAATACATTTAACAGCAAGGTACCATATCCTTGGATATGGAAATTATTGCCTTGTATTAATATTTATTGTTTACCAACTGTATAATAGGACAGTTAAATGGTCTACTTGAGTCATTTTGTGAGGATGCATTTACACTTACAATGTTTAATAAAATATTTGCCAATAGCTATCTGGATAATATATACACATTTTTGGCTCAGCCTGTGGGCCAGTCTGTAGAGCAATGTTGTGCTGGTGTGTTTCAGTCACTGCTGTCATACCATTCTCTCTCACACAGACACACTCTCTCCAGCTTAACTGCAGCAGAACTCAGTGGTCAGGATGCTCTGCAGGAGGAGTTACATTAGAAAAGTGAGTGGTTTAAAATGCACACCTTGTCTAATATTTGCACAGCTTTCCATGGCCCAGATCTGTAATTCTGCTTCACAGAAATTTTACAGACATGTTTCTACATACACTCATACACGTTGCTCTGAATTTATACAGAGCAACATGCATTGTTGTCACAGAGCAGCTATGCTCTAGCCAGGAAAATTTAGGTTACTACATGTGAAAAAGAGTCCTATTGTTTATCCAAAACCAAGGATCACATCTGTGCCGACTGGCAGTTAGGCAGAGCCATCTGTCATTTTGGGGTATCCTAATGGGATTTGGCATCACAAGATGAGGTTCTATAACCAGGTAAAGATCAAGGGACAAGAATGCCTCAAGGCCTCAATTACCCACAACTTCACATTGTGGTGCCTTCAGAAATCTGTTCTGGGAACCACGTTAAGTGCAATTCATTGATGTTTATGGTTCACATTTGCTGTTCCTGGAAGCAGAATAGCTTGTAAAATTAGCAGCTGTAGAAAAAGGGGAAAGCTGAGAAAAGGGAAAAAAACCCACTTGAAATAGCAGAATTTTGATTTTATTTTTCGATACTTCTGACTTTGGCATAAATCCAATTTAACAACACTACTTTCAAAATGCCCTTTATTTCCAGGTGATCTTTCTGTATTTACACCCTTAATAGGGTTTATTTTGTACTCTGTGTGCAGTCTGTAGACAGAGCTCCAGAGACCCTTGCTTCTGAAACCTTTTAGCTTTGTAAATCCTGAGTGCCCTCTATATCGGTAGACATTTTATTAGCTCAGAATTGGATATTTTGTGAAATCAAATAAATAAACAAACAAACGTATCACCACTGAGAATATGCAATGCTGGTAGAAAAAGGTGGATAATTCCCCACCTATTATACAACAATAATCCAGAATGGATTATTCCAATTAGAAATGTGATTCTGTGGACAAAGCACTGCACTGACACAGACAGCTATTTGTACAAATTAGAGATACAAAGTATCTTCCCTGCCCACAGAAAAGCAGAGAAGTCCTCAGTAATATTAGTAATTCATAATACAATTTGGAGACAGGATAATTTGTATAAACTTGTCCAGGTGTTATGAAAAAATCCCTTTTATGAAAGAATCCACCTTTTTGAGTCTACAGAAATAGAGATGCTATTAAAGTTTTAAGATAAAAACAATCCCCAAACCCCTGCAATGAGATGCCAAACCAAATATTCTTCCTGACAGGAAGTCTTTGGGCCTAAAATGTTTCTAATATCTTCTGGTTTAAAATACTCTGTGAATCTATAACTTTGCACTGCCAGTCTAATGAAGACACCCCTAGTAACGATGCCTCGAATTTCTCTTTGAGAACTGTTGAAGTTCCCAGTAGATGTAAAACCACTCACATGCTGTGAGGACAGACTCCTTGGGTGTGTGTGAAACAAAGTCAGGACATTTGGTTATGTACCTAATTTCCTCTGAATTATTTCTGTAGCAATTGTAGTGTGGATAAATGGGGATTTACCCAGAAGGTTTCCATTCCCTCAGCTCAGCTCAGCCAGTCCCTTTGCAGAATGGTGCTCCCCGGGACAGCAGCTGCCAGGTCGCTGTGCACGTGAAAGGAGGAGGTTTGGAATGTTCTGAGCACCCATGTCACAAACCTCATGCCAACCCTTTGGTGCTTGTCATCACTCTTTTCCCAAGCTAAACATCACAGGACACAAAGGTTGCCTGGAAACTGGACCAAACCTCAGGATGCTCAAGAGTATTGTTGCAGAGTGGTACTATCACAAGAAGGATGTGATTTCCATATTATGTTAAAATAGCTCAGCTTTTTGGGGATGTAACTGGAACTTCCTGTGCATGTTTTTTACTAAGAAATAATTTTTTTTATTATCAAATTTTCAAGTAGCCAGAGGTCAAAAGTAGAAAAAAGGTAATAAATTGTAAAAAGTCCAGGGAATAAAGACTCTGGTTTTAATACCTCCTGTCAGCTATATTAAAAAAAATAAATAATAAAAAAAAAATTTAAAAGTCTGATTGTGAGAGGAGCTTCTCACTTCTCAGGAGCACACTGCAGGAAGTGCATATCAATAGATGCAAGTTAAATTTTTATATACAGCTGCTTGACCAACAGATCTCACCAAGAGAAATAACAGCCCTGGCTGCGCTGGAGAGGTGTCGTGTGTGGGAGCTGCTGCCTCTCAGCGTGGTGTGACCCCACCCGGGCAGGGCAGGGCAGGGCAGGGTGACAGCAGAGCCAACCTCCACTGAATTAAATAACTTAGGGCAGAGCATGGAATACAGTCTCTGTTATCATATCTCCATGCCTCACACTTTATCACACCACTTTGTGATCCACACCATTTTCTTCCATTCAAATCTGCAGGTGATCTGGCAGATGACTTTTCAGGGACCTGGCTTTATTGTGTATTCATTAGAGAGATCTGAGAAGACTGCAAAGAGGGGAGTAAGGCTACAGATAAAACTGACAACAAAACCTAAAAATCTATCCTTTCTCTTCATTACTCATATATAAATTTGCTTCTAAGTGTATGTGAGTTCTATGATACATGTTCAGTACTTCTGTGAATTTCTATCTGAAAGAGACACTACAAAGGTATGGTGGAAAGACTGGAACATTAGTTTGTACAGCAAATTCTGAAACAGCAGAAAGGGGAAAGGATGTTCAGAATGCGATGCTGGGGGAACCCCGACCTTATCTGCAGGATCCAAGCAGCCACTACCAGAGAGAAAATCAGGTTGTCTGCAAATACTGTTTTCTGCCTTTGAACCTGGAAGAGAATGCGAGGGACTTGTGAATGTAGCAAAGAAAGAGGAGTGTACACAGTGATGCTTTTCTTCAGGATTTAAATACTCCTTTTGCAAACTTAAGAAAGCTGCATTGTTCATGAAATTTAATGTTCTAACTTGGTCCATTTTCAGAAGGTAAATCCTAAAAAGCTCAGTGTGGCATTTTTAAACAACTGCCTCCACAAATCTCCAGAATTTTGTGTTTCTAACCTTGCTTTTAAGTGCTTGCATGACTAATGAAGTGTGACATTGCTGAGATTTGCTAGCATTCTTTTCTGTAACATAAGTTCTAGCTGACAAAAATATGGCTAAATTTAGATACCTGCAGCAAACAAGAACCTTCAAAACAAAAGCAGGCTTAAGGATTAAAACTGGCTATGACATGTTTGTGCTCAACATAGGCAAGTTCACATAACCCCTTGTCTGCTGCCCCGAGCACGGAGTTGTGGGCTGGCTCAGAAAAGCAGTTTGCTGAGTACTGGCTATAAAAGCATTACTTAGTCTGAAATGCTGCTGTTCCAGCAGGTTGTGCCAGTGTGGCAGGTGGAGCCTGCTGGGTCTCTCAGATTCTTATTTTTTTCAAATAAGTCATTAAGGAGGGAAAAACAGACGGAAAAAAGACCTCCTCTGTAGGTAACAAACTGGTGTTAAGAAACATTGCTCAAACAGCAGAGAAGTCTCATACCAGCATCTCAAAACTCTAAATGCATTCAGGTAGTATATTGCATTTTTCCAGTTTTCTGTTGTCTATGTGTTCTTTAAATGGGTCAAATCCAGCTGAATTTGAACATGAATGAACAAATAACATGATTATCCCTAGACATTTTCTCACATATTCATGAAAGATTCAACCCACAGTTCAGTATTTGTCAATAACAGTCAAAGTGAAGTCAACTGATGGCTTATCAGACAAATATAAAAGATCTGCAATGAGAGTTACCTAGTTAAATCCAGGGAAAAAAAAAAAAAAAAAGAAAGAAAAAAAGGGAGAGAAGTCTGAAATCCTGCAGCTGAGTTCCAAATATCCAATTTCTCCTTTTATCTTCTGTTTCCTTTTTTTTTTGCATAGTGCCAGACCACCTTAGAAGCCACAAGAGAATGATATATAAACACCACTGCTTTCTAATACTTCTGCTGGTAGAATTAACCACATTATTCAAATGTCAATTTACTGCAAAGATAAATTCTTTTAAATCAAAGTACCATTTCAAATTGAATTTTCAAGCCATTAACTTTACTAGGCTAGTCCTGCCAGCATATTGAAAGTCTACCAGGTATTCTCATAACAAGGTCACTTTTTATTGCTCAAACTTTGCATTAAAGCACCCTAAAAAACATAGTCATTAAAAGAAGTAGTCTAAACAATCCAGCTGCTGTGGAAGAGCTGCCTTCCTTTTATTCACAGTAAAATTCAACCTTTATTTTCTGGGAAAAAAAAGCCACCCAAAATATGCTAGGACCTCTCTGTAGGAACAGTGAATGAGAACCTACAGATTATGTTTCTTATTTATTTTCTTTGCAACTGTGTTCTTAGTCTCGGAGAGAACATTTCCTACTCTAAATACATATTTTGAATTCACTGTCAGATTTAAAAACAAACAAATGAAATACCCAAACAGAACAGTGCTTCCAGAAACATTTGTAGCCTCTTGTCCTGGAAAGAGGCAGAGCTGCAGCTCTATGAGAAATTCCTGGCAGGTCTGATGGCTCTGTACTCTAAATCTGTGCACACTCCAACCACGTAAATAACCACACAAAAGTCATCACTTTGGGAAAGTATTTTACTAACAAAACCACGACTTTCCTCTTAATCTCATTTTTCTCCTGGCAGCTGTAGCACCTCTGGCACTATTTCTGTGTTTAACCAAGACATCTCTGGAAGTTCCAGAAATCAGCAATACTTCAGGAAGGTAAAAGAAAAAAAAATAGTTTCGGGCTGCTCCCCACCGTCCCATCTTCTCCTGGTTCCAGGGGAGTCAGGCACATTCTGCCATCCCTCTGGAAGAAGACAGATCACAATCAGTCACTCCTGGCTCTTGTGTGTCACCCAGCACGAGTTCCCCACACTGCTCAGTGTCCAGGGGAAGGGGGACACAGCCCTGCTGCTGTTCCTGCCATCAGCAAACAGCTGCCAGCAGCAGCCAAGGGCAGGTGCTGCTCCCTTCCCTCTGTACTGGGGCAACGTGCCCTCCACCCAAATGGGATTAGCAGAGGCCTCACTAGGCTGGAGATGCCAAGCAGGAGGATGACCCAGGCAATACATGCTGCCATCCAGGCCCTGGCTGTTCTAGTGGCCCCAGAGCTGAGATGAACTCTCTGGCTCAGCTCCTCCTTCATCCATGGCATATGGGCACAAAGCAAGCCACCTACTGCCTCATCAGAGCTCTGAAAAGCGCGAGCAGCATTCTCTGCAGCTCCAGCATCATCAGGGACTTACGGCACTGTCATGCCTGGAGCTTGAATACCAGTCAAATTCATCCTACTGCCTCTAGGAAAAAATACCAGGGGTCAGGAAAGGGCAGTGAAAACAGGCAAACCACAGAGGAAGGTACGCTGTCCTCCAGTGCAGAGGAAGAGCAGAGATACTCAAAAGAAAAGCAGGGCTAAAAATATCAGGAAGAGGGCAGAGGTGCTCACATGGTGCAGGCATACTGGGGCCACAGAAATGCATTTGCAGCTACTTCTAACCTGCACTGATGGAAAGACAGGTGCTTGTGTGGGGAGAGTTGAAAAGATGTTTTATTTCCCAGCTCTCTGTACTTCCTCCCCACACCCCCAGTTTTGTCCCTGGCAAAAATAATTAAATCTTGGAACAAGGGACAGAGAACAAGGAGAGAGAACAAAAGTTGGAGTGGGGAGATGTCTTAGAAAACCCAGTTTTTCACCGTGATTTTTAAAGTTTGGGGACATAGTTTTGAAAACAGAATATCATGCTTGCTTTGCTTTTAATTGAAAAGAACTCAGACAGCCCAACTCTTAATTAGCTTCCAGATAAAGAGGTTGTTAAATTACTGACAAGCAGAAGGCAAAATAACATAGTGTCATCAAAACAAATAAAATCACTATAGGAGAGCATTAACTGTACAGCTCCATCTTCGGTGGCTTTAACAGAGCAGAAACACCGAAACCATCAACTCAAGAGTTAAGAACTGCATCCTCCTTTTGTAGGGACTGAGAACAAAAGGCAAAGCTGTAGGCTCAGGGTTTCAAGCTTCCAACACTAAAATTAGTTTTGGAGCAACTGGAAGTGCAACACTGACAAGTCAATTCACAAACTAAAAAAAATTTAATAAAAATTATATTAGATTAAAAAAACCCAACTAGCCCAACTCTTTTAGTACCATTAAACTTCATCAGTTTAGAATGTGCACCTTGCTAACATGGAAAGTAATTAACTGAATCCAACTCTCAGACACTGGGCTCTGTTTAAGAATGGATTAATTCATGAATTATTTAAATCGATCTGAGATCAGATTACCACTGAAAAACATGGATCTGCACTCTTTCCACTCCCTGTGTTTTCTTGGTTGCTCCCTTGAAAAGGCTGTTTGGTGGGACCTGAACTGTTTGAAATCTTTCCTTTTACTTCTTGGCTTAAATTTCACTCAGATAAGCCTCTCACCAGAATTAGGATAAGAAAGAGAGGTGAAAGAGGAAGACAGGAGGGCTGAAATCTTCCTTTTATTGGCAAATAAAATCTTCCTTTTATTATATTTTATCCTGAAAGCAGTGTTGAAAAGGCACCTCACTTTTGCAAAGGTGTTCATTGTAGGAAATGTTAGGTGGGATGCAGATATTGGCCATATCCACAACAAAAGCTGTGCATAGCACCCCTCATTTGCCCCTTTGGATGGTTACTAATTTGTAAAGTCAAAGCGTATATCTAAGAACTTATTTACTTGTTTGTAGTTGTTAGCAGGTCCTTCACCCACCCTCCTGTCTGTGTGATTATGTTTACAGGGACAAGACCTGCCCAGATGAACACAGGCACCCCTGGGATGTTCCCTCTGTTCACCTTTGGAGTGTCAGTGGTCTGGGATTGCTTCTGGGGACGCTCAAGGAGTCAGGATTGCCCCGGCCACTTATCCCAGTAAGTGAGGAAGGGTTACGGAATCCTCTGTGCAATTTGAATATACTAGCAAAATGCTCATTCTAACTGCAAAAGAAGATGCTTTTCATCTTTTATCTTTCATTTTCATTGATGACATTCATGCCATAGTTCAGAAGACCGGCTTGTTCTTGGCTAAGACATAGTGCTTTTAATTTATAAATTATGTTTTTGTAGAAAAAGAAAAAAACCACTACATTCTGCCAATCATATTGTCCTTATTTTTTAATTACCACCACCAAAGAGAAAAGGCTTTAATGCCTAGAAGAAATGTGCATACATTTTCTACCACAAAGAAATTCATCAATGTTTAGCACAAGGCCTATAATTAATAGTTGTACTTTAAAATCCCAGCTAGGCTCATTGTAATTGTTTGCCAAGAGATACATACACTAGCACTGCCATACAGAATGCGTTTTTCCTATTGTTTCTAGTTTTAGTAGGTAGCAAGACTGTGAATACAAACCAATGTGGCCATGGCACAGCATTACCAGAACAACTGGCTGTAGCAGTCACTTCCTCTACAAAGATTCACTCCACATAAAAGTTACAAGTGAAAAAATGAAAGACACAATTGTCTCAACGCGGCCCACCCACTCCCCTGATCAACTGCCTGCTGCTCTCTGCTTTCTGCTCCTTATTCCCCACCTTGCTGTAGGTGCGGATGCAAAAAGCAAGCAGGGAACGGAGCCTGTGTGAAACTAAGTCACAGGCTTCTCACTCTGGCCTGAGAAAGTAGGAGAAAGAATCCAAACAGTCCTTGGTAAAGGACAACAATCTGCAGGTGGTGTTTAGTCAAGGGGTGATGTTCCAGTTAACCAATGCTGGTGATGTGTTGCTTTAATGAGCAATGAGAGTTTTACTTCTCAGACCTTCTCAAACATGTGTATAAAAGATTAAGAATAATAATCTTTTCTCTCTTGGACAATGCAGCCAAGGGAGTCAGTGGTGTACTCCTCACTGTTCCTAATACAGTGCGACACCTTGCCCTGCCTTTTTCTTTTATCTCAATTAGAACATAAGGACACTTTACAACTGCACTGAACAGACCCTTTCTTAGGTGCTGCTCACAGATCTCACCCTTTGTTTTCAAAGAGCTGATCTCTGTCCTGGCAAATGGCTGTGGGATAAAATTTGCTCACTACGTGCTCACTGGCAGAGAAACAAGGCTGATAAAAGGAAAGATGCTGCGAATGCACGGCTTAAATGAGGGGTTCCAAGACACAAGGCATGGTGGGTTCAGCTGACATTAATGTCCTCTGCTGTGTCAGTCTCCCCTTTCCCCACACTAGATCTCTGCCCTATTGCAAAAGCAGCTGAATGCTCATATGCTTACTCCAGTCAGTCTAAACGTTCCAGTTACACAAATGTTTCCTTTATGTCAATGGGGGGGGTGCCAAAATTCACCTCTGCCTTGTGTATCCCTTTGCCTACCTGCTTGTTCCTACCCCTAGAGATCTCCACTCTCATTTGTGTCAGTACAGCCACATGTGGAAGCTGAGTAACAGAAACCTACCTGGGTTAAGGTAACGGGAACTTTGATTTTTCATTTAAACCAAAAGGTGGGTGGGATCTTGCCAAGAAGTCAAGTGTGAGCAGGGATGACTGGGGCACAGGCAAACATTTCTGTGACATAACAGGAGAAGCACCTTTGAGCAGAGGCTGCACTGGTGATTTGGCAGGGATGGCCTCCACTGTCACAGTCACATCTGCCAGGTCTCAGCTGACACTGTCAACTTCCAAGGAAATAGCACAGGTGAGGTCTGTTGGAAACTAGGCCTTTTATTTACAGTCTGGCTCACTGACCTTAACAGTGCATAGAGAAAAGGTTTGAAGTGAGTTTTGTTAGCATCCTTTCCAGTGAGCCTTTCCCCAAGCTGTGTTTGTTTCTCTCTGTTGATGCCATGCTAATGGCAAGCTGACCCGTGCTGGAAGCCAGGAAGAGAATCCTTGTCTGCAAGCAACAGACATGGAGGAGAGAGCAGTTTACTAAACATGATACCATATCTGAGGAGCTCAGATGCAGCAAGTTCATTTTTCATGCTGTCACATCCATGGAACCCTGTTCCTGTGCTTACACAAAAGATTTGCATGTGCATCTCTGTGCCCATTCACTCTTCCAAGTTGTGCTTGGTGAGGAAGTGGAGGTTTGAGTTAGGAGCTCCCTACAGTCTCTGAAGAAACAAATCCCAGATATCATACACAACACCATTTTTCAGTACTGCTGCTATGGTGAACTGCTTTAGACCAGAGTAACTTGTGACAGATTAATAGCATTTGCCTGAAATACCCTCTCCCAGGAGCTTCTGTTGGTCCTGCAGGGAAGTGTGAAGTAGGTTTTGCTGACTCAGTGGCAGGGCTGACTTTCTACCCCACACAGATGCAAATCAGCTTGGAGTATTCTTCCAACAGCAAAACCCAAACTTACATTTAAGGACAGGCATGGGCAGGAAATGGTACAAACCCTGAGTATAGCTAAGCCTAAAAACAAAGCTTATTGTTATTTTCAGAATATTGTTAATTCATAAACCAAACTTCAGAAATATGGCTTTGATCTTAATGTGTGTGTAGCTTGAAATAAAATTGGGATCTCCAGCTGTTTACAAATCTGCTAGTTCAGGAAGCAGAAAAATTGAATCAATTATTTGTTTCCATGTCTACTCCCAGCTCAATTTGTTTGCAGCTTCTACAGAGTAGAGACATTTGTTTCTCCCCTGAAGTTGTATAGGACCAAGGAATCTCAGATGCACACAGCAAGCCAAGGGCAATTGCTGTACAAATTAGAATGTTACTAGTCTTGTGTACTGGTCAATATAAACACAACCCTCAAAACTTTTGTTGCCACCTGACACTTAAAGATCCTGACAGGGCATGGAGGGTGGGTTCCCACTCTGGGCTAAGAGGTCTTGCTCTTGTTCTCCAGAGCAGCCAGCCCTCAGCCACAGCTTTTCTTCAGAAACATAATAATAATCTTCTACTCTTGCCCTCAGTGATGACTGTCTGCTTTTTGTATTCAGTTCCAATTAGTTTTTAAAATAGGCAAGGGAAGTTTCAAGCTGTGAAGTTTGTAGTCCAAAGCTTATTAACCTAAAGAAGAAAGTTCAGATCAACACAGTACTGGTTTTCTTTTCTGTAAATTATTTACATCCTGATTATCTGCCATTTTTGTCTTTCTTTATAAGTGGAGAGTTTGGCTGCTGGAAATCTATCCAAAAGCACCCTGTCAATTTGGTCAGAACTGTCAGCTGTCAGTCTTGTTGAGGAACAATCCATAGAGATGAACGCAGATGAACATACTGTACACATATCTATAAATAAAACTTTCTATTTCATTTGTGCATTATATATGCACCTACATGCATACAAGGCTATAAATGAAAATTAGTATCCTGTACACGGAGTTGAGTTGTACTCAGATATGCTAACTGTCTCTCTCTCTGTTTTCAGAAGTTTTCAGAAGTATGTACATATTGTCAGTATATCCATCCTACATCTAGGACACCATATTTCTAACACAAAACTTTTGGCTCTCAGGAATACCTTCCATTAATGGATACTGCTCCTGAGAGACAAATGTTGGCTTTGGTGCTGGTTATTTTCTGTGTGTGCCTAACATCAAGAGGACAGAGTGGACCCTGCTCTCAGGGTTACACAGTTCCAGAAAAAGTTTTTAGGTAACTTTTGTTTTAAGCATTTTTCATTTATTCTTACAGGACCTCTTTCTGCAAGATGCTTCTTCTTCTCATCAGGTTTGAATGATACTTAAGTTTATCTTCAATCTATTTTATTTCATAGGAGATGAAATAAATGTTAGTTTGTATTGTGGCCAGCAGGAGCCTCCAAACCCTTAACTGAGAGTTATGGCAGACGGGCCTGTGGAAGTTCCAGGAACCTGACATTTGCAGAAATCCAACCCTTAGATTTAAAGGAATTGCTTTGAACAACTTTAGGTAGACTTCTAAATGTTTCTCATTATATTGGCCAGAGTTAGTTTAAAGTTCATTCACTCCATCTTAACTACTACCCTCAGTAAACTATATAAATTTGGTTGAAATTACATACTCAGTTGTTGCTTGCTAATAACCCATGCATTAGGGGGAATTTTCACCAGTTTGTGATCTATAATTATGGACCTATTCAAAGTATTTACCTCAAATCTTGATAAACTGCTAGCTTTGGCTCTGTTTATTCAAGACACCGCTTTTAGAGAAGTTCTTAAGGAGACGTGTCTTGTACATGCATCACCATGTAAAGAGCAACAGATTACCACAGTCTGAACTATTGCTCATGCATTGTGCAATCTGGAACATAGCACAGCCAGGCCAGAATCACAGATGGTGTTTTACATGACAGCAGTCACGACTATTGGCCCTCGAGTCATTTGGAAAAAAACGAAAAAAAACAACCAAATCCTCAACATCTACCAGGATCAGGTCATACTGGAGGAGACAAAAAAACAGCATCACTGGTTTATAAACATCTGATTTACAGCCTCACAGGTAATTATGGTACAGCTGGTATGAAAAATTTCAAACTAACACTTAAATATTAAAGTGAAGAATTAGCTTAATCCAACCTACATTGCCCTCTCTGCATTATATCATGTCATTTTGATATGAGAAGGTCTGGAGCAAAAATATTATTTTGGCAGGTTTTAGGGACCAAGTCAGTCCCAAAATTCCTTCTTCAGGCATTTGCATGTACAGAGACTTTGGTAGCTTTTCAGACAGTTTTTTCAAAGACTTTGGTAACTTTCAAACAGCCAAAGATGTTGTAGAACAGGTCTTCTATGTGATAAAGGCAATCCAGACCCCAAACTTGGGTGATTCTCTGACATTAAAACTAGGCCTTGAGCTAAATTCATAGACTGGCTAAGGAGCATCTCCTTACTGAAACAGGCATCTTCACAGAATTACCCAAGAACAAAGCTCTTGGTTCAGGAGTGGCCAGAGCACATTTCACTTTTGTTTTTCTAAATGTCTCAGTTTTGGAAATTTATCAAGCTCGAATAGGTAATTGATGTGAGGAAGCATTAGATTTCAGGTCACTGTATCCTGTGTGCTGCTCTCAAACCACTTGCAGCAAATACATCCAGAGTGTCAGACACTCTGGTTCATCCAAACCTAAAGCCAAGTCCCTGCAAGGACACGCTGAACACACCCTTACTTGCACAGGTGAGGCAAAATCCCACCTTAAAAAGGCCAAAGTGAGTACATTTCTACCCAAGTACCAGAGATTTACCCAATTTATCCAAAGCAGTTGCTCAGAAATAGAGTCCACATAGTTGTTAAACTATGCAGTTAGCACAGCACAGAAGACAGTTTGTATCCATCCTTGTCTCTGCCTGTGAATGCCCCCAGAAAGATCCCCTAAGTTAAACTCCATGGAATGCAAATGAGACAGGATGGTGTTTGTAAGGAGTCCTTATGCCTGACACTTAGGAAAAATATCTACAATGCAAAGCATGTCATACTGCTAGTGGGAATTGCAGGAGGAGAGGGAACATTTTCTAAGACATCTGCAGGGAATACTTTATGAATTGATTGTGTTTTCTCTTAGGGGGCAGTTTCATCACTTCATTATCTATGATATTTTAACAACCATTTTTAAAATGGTTTTCAAAAGAATGAAATTTAGAATCAAGAGGACATGTGATCCCAAAGGAGACGAGTGTTTTGCTTAGGTAGCCACCCATAACATTGGGGCATCTCAAACAGAAGTAGGAAAAATAAAGGAGTCTATGGAAAAATTAGAGGCTGAAAAACCAAAATGGAAAAAAAGACAGTATAAATTTCTTATTTGTTGAATTGAAAAGTGCTCTGAGAAATTTAAGCTAAGACAATAAAAGAGTAAAGGGGCCATTAAGATAATGCCCATAGTATTTCCCTGCAGACCACACTGTCCTGCTGTCCATTACACTGCAACCCAGAATAACTGGACTAAACCCAGCAGAAGCAGCCACATTTCCCTGCAGGTATTACTCTCCAGTAAACAGTTAAGCCAAAATTGGAAGCCTGAACCTACTCACTCCCTGATCAGAACACAAGACTTGTCACTGCCACCCTGGCCCTGGTCTGCTAAAATCCATTGGGTTTGTTACACTCGCAAAGGTGCAAGACTGGGGTAATGCCGAGTAAACTGAGGTGCAGTAGCTCAGAGAGGCTGCTGATTTAAAATTTCCCTTTAAAATTTCCTTTCACCTACCTAGGTTTTTCACCATAGCTGCTGAAAACTGTTCTAACACATACAAAGTCCAGGTGTTCTGGGCACCGTGCTCTGCAGGTCTCCATGAACTTATCCAGCCATAACCAAATCCTGTTAACAGCCTCACCCCCACATTTACCCCATTAACAGGCAGAGAAATTGCAGTTCCTGGATGTACAATAATAGATAGCAGCTGGAAATACGCTCTCCAAAAGAAGTGTAGGTTTAGTGGATTGCTCCTCACATTGTTTCCAAGTGTCTTTGATTGACAACTTGAGAGGAAACACCAAAACACTGAAGTCTGATGTGGCTTCTTGATACATATCATGGAATTTAAAGACAAAAGGTTTAGGTCATTTGATGAGGTGGGGGAGAACCCATCCAAACCAGCCAAAGAGCAGGGCAGAAAGGTTCCCAAAAAGAGGTGCTTTTCCATCACTCTCACAGTACAGTCCTGTAGCTGCTGGCCAAGGCACAAGCCCTCTTTTCCCAAGGGCAGAAGTATCCTGTTCTCTTACTGCCTAACCTGCCTTTAACTGCTCCTGTTGTTTGCTTACCAATCAGATCTGTACAGGTTTCCAGGAGAGAAACAATCTAAACCCAAGTGCTTCCTAAAATCAATCCAGCTTTCCCAGTTTACTGAAACACATGTGGTGCCCCAGTAAAGGGCTGGAGAGCCTGGCTGCTATGCCCTGCCTGCTGCTGTCCTCACTTGGAATGAAAATCAAACTGTTTCTGCTGACTCCCACTCCTAACCATTTGGGGCAGAAAAGGGATTCCACTGAGCAAAGAAACCAGGAGGGCACAGGCGTCGGCAAAGCAGCCGAGGAACAGAAGGCAGCATTTGTTTTGACTGATACAACCTGACAAAAGCCAAATAATGTGTCCATTTGCACAGCTGCATTGTGCTGTAGATGTGGCATGGACCACACAAAGGATATTTAATGTAACGAAGCGGTAATACAGAAAGGCGAGTTTTTTCCAGGTTCACACATAAAAATTTCATATCTATTTCAAAGAGATTCACACCACCATTTTAGGCAAGCTGGTTTTTTTAGAATTAAGCATATGATGGGTTTTATTGTGCAGAGTAGCACGGGTCCACGTGGGATCAAGCTGTGTACAGTGATAACAGTAGTTGTTGTATTTTAGAAAGTCTAGTGGTTGAAACCTGGGTTGGTAAACCACAGAACATAAAGAAATGCCTGTTCACAGCTGGTTTAGGTTCCCAGAAATGTGCATGGCATGGTCAGAGGAGGAATGCTCAGGGAGAAGTAAGCAGCTCCAGTGTTAACCTTCACTGCTTCACTGGGAAAAGCAAATCATCATCTGGTTACCTTTTTGATGAAGGAAAGGGTTAAAAACCAAGTGTAACTGAAAAGAAAATTTCAGCTTCACTGAAGAGACACAGAAAAGAAACCAAAAATCAAAACAACACCACAAACCTATCTGCACAAAGCTGTCTGGGACTTTGATTACAAATGGGCCTGAAGTGGAATTGCACCTCACCAAACAGAGCTGGGGCAACTATTAACTGGAGCACAGAGAAACTGGGCTGCCTCACAAGGGGAATCCCACCACCAGCACAGCCAAGGCCAGGCTCTGTTCTAGGCTGCCACAAGGATTCAGACTTACTGAGCACTAAAGCAAAGGAATGCTAGAACCTCTTAACTGTGCAGTTTGTTTCTCCTCCCCCCCTACCTAAGGACTGTCAGACCTTACTTTCCTGCTTAACAGGTGAGTAATTACTTTTCAAATTTACAGCAATCTATTGATTGAAAACATATAATTTTGAAATTATTATTACGGCAAACTTATGATATTACATGATTCAATCTGCCATTATTTTTCAAAAGCAAAATATTTTGATTGAGTGAATCCATTTCCTTAATCTTCAAAACAGGACAGTTGAAATAGCAATTTCCCAAGAACAGCAGAAGCATAAAATATCCTCTGGCAGCTTATCTGCAGGGTTTAATGCATGGTCTGCTAGAGCACTACCAGGGTGGGCTGTTTTCTATGCACAGTGTGCCTTATTGTATGTGCAATTATTGTCCTAATTGCTTTAGGACCTAATTGCTGTTACACTCTTGAACCCAAGACAGAAGTGTTTTGTTGTGTTTTATCATGGTTTTATTGTTGTTCTTATTGTTGTTGTTTTAAATTAAAGAAATAAACAGATACCCCTGCCATGCCCCACCACATAAGAAGCAACCCTTAGATCACAGCTGCACTGAGCTAATCCAGCATCAAAAGGGTGTAGAAAACTGACTTTTCAACCACTTCACACACTATTCCTCCTCCCCAGGGATGGCAGGGCACACTGGCACTTCTCAGTTATTTCTCTATAAGAAGAGGGATAAAATTTTCATCATACACAAATTAGAGGGTCCCCAGCCACCTCTCCTTGCAGTTTCCTCCCATTCACATCATGTTTTCTGAACATGATTACAGTCCCCAGGATCTAAAACATCCTAGGAATAAATGTAGGCTGCTTTGCTACAGGACAGCAAGTCCTTGGTCTTGGACTATAAAGGAGACAGGTCTGAAAAAGATCCATGGGGGTGTGTCGAGCCATGGGGCTGGCTCTGTACAGGAGAGATCACCCAGGAGTGCCAGGATCCACAACAGCCACAGCTTCACTTGCACTAAAGCCAGCACATTATTTCATAATAATTCATTATAACTGATGTGTCCCATAAAGTCCTGGTGAACCAGGACTCTGCCACTGAAATGTACACTTCTGCAATACACAGGATGTCTAAAATACAGAGGAAGTTTTCTTTCCTTTTCTTTGTCAAAACTTGCTAGCTGCAAGGCAGTACGATGGCACACGCTTTTAGGTTAAAAATTTACCATGTTCTACATTCTTCTCACATGAAGAGGACAGCATCAATTGCTTTTGCAATGTGCAAAAATGTACAAACAGACTATATTCTCCTGGGCTGAGGCTTTGTACGTACAGTCAGCTAGACAAAGAGGCTGGTCTGGGGCCTCAAAATGTGTTCCAACTGATTTCCAGCTCCTCTGCTATGTTGACATTTTCCTGTGACAGGTCTTTTTTGCACTGCACAGTTAGCTTTGCTTGGAAAAATGGAATTATTAGCTTGTGTACAACTTGCTCAGATGATATATGATACCTGCCCTGTCAAAATATGTATCTTAATTAGTTAAGACAACAGGCATTTTCCAGACCTGTCCTGTCAGATAACATATTCTAACATAAGAGAATCTTAAGGGTGATTTCACCTACACAGCTTTAGTGAGACTGTATTTCACCTTCTACAAGCAAGTCTTTCCTTTACCTTCTTGGGGGCTGATACAGCTTATCTTCAGGTCACTGAATATTATGAGACATCATTCTTACAGCTTTAGTAATTTTTATTGCTTAAATATTTAAACAACAAAACCTCCAGGGATGCAGAATTGCAGTAGAATACCTACCAGAAATTTAAGGTGGAATCCATGACAGATACATTTTAATTGTTCTTTGGTGTCCCCTGTTCCCTGTCTTCCTAGAACAGCATCATTTAGTAAGATAAATCCCAATAAATTTAAACATAGTATTATTATAAAATAGAGGGATCACAGCACCCTGTGTGAACTGTGTAAGTTTATGCTTTCTAGCACCAGCAGAGCAAAAAAACAAAGACAACCTTACAAACCCAGCCAAGCAACACTGTTCAAACAGAGCAGGGACCATGCTCCTGCAATACCTTTATTGTGCCAACAGAGCTCTCAGTACAGGTCACAGAGAGGATGGTTATGTGCTCTCCTGTTTAAGTTTCTCTTTTTGAAATGAAACTGAATGTCTGGTTTGTTGGATTTACAGCAATTGGTACAGGGACAGCCAGAATTTATTGATTTAGTGTTCACTGTATTATATTTATCAAGTAATGAAGGACATAATAAAATCTGATTTAAGGTAGCAAGATTTGTACTCACACAGCTGCAATGCCAACAGCAAACTCCTGAACTTGGTACCCACTAACACAACAAAGAAATGCAGTCCTCTGACAGACAACACAGTGCAATTTTTATTTTTTTTGGGGTAGAGGGGGAAAAGGTAGGGTGCATGGGTGTTTCTGCTAACTAGGGGAAAGGAACCACACAATCTGGACAGCAGCCACTCCACTACTGGGAGTAAACTAACCCAGACAAGCTATAGCTCCAAAATGATCAGCTTAGCATCAGCCATTTCTACACCACGTGCCAATCACCCTTACTTTGTCCACTCAACTCATACAAACTGCAGGTGTTGTGGTGCTTATAACCTATTTGCTGCTCCTATTCCTTCTGTGCAGTAAATTGCTGACCATTTCTCATTCAGTAAGTCTGTTAAAAGCAAGAGAAAAGACACACCTGTGAGATGTTCAAAAACAATGCAAACAAGGATTCAACTGCTGTGAAAGGCTCCTATTTATAAACATGTTGCAGGACTGGCTGAATTGGTCTTGGATTCCACTAGTGTGTGACAGTTCTAGCTGCAAGCTGTGCTTAGAAGGTCTGAGCAGCAGCAGCTCTCAGAATACCTGACTTTTGCAATGAATGAATAGGAATTGTAGGGTAATCAGGAAAATGGACATGAAGAATCATTTGAGACTTGCAAAACCTGGGAGACCATTTAATGCAGTTATAGCTGACTGCATGAGCTCATTAGCCTCCACAAAGCTCATATAGCCAAGAAAATAACAGAAATACTGCAGGTATCACAAGTTTGAGTTTGATACTAGCCTAGCTAAGTGTCCCCTCTCTTGCATGCACACGTGGAGACAACTTCAAGGTGTGTCACATTTGAGGGGACTCAGCTTGGTCTGTGGTGTCAAAACAGGGACTGGATAGGCAGGAGCTAAAATCAACACTCCATCCATGAGCAGGGCACCCACAGAAACTCTGGAACCATCTGTGGATGAACCAGCTGTACTCTTGTCATCAGGGTAGAGGGAGCCTGTTTCTCTTGTTTCTCCTCCATCCCTTCCTTTTGCTTTGTAAGGAACTGCAGATCTGGTCCTTAGTAAGTACAAAGTAAGTTTTCCCCATAACCTCTGCCACTCCTAAATGTCTTACTTTGATTTTACCAATCTTGTTTGGTAGAAAACCTCTAAGTCTGAGGGATTTATTATCTGCAGCTTTCCAAGAGCCATGAGGAATGCAGGAATATGCAGTGTCAATCCTTGTCCTGAAGCCCCCTTTAATTGCTGCATGACAGGTTCCTTCTAAGTGCCTCTGTATTGCTGGGACCCTTCACAGAGAGAGCACTAAGAGTAGTCATACCCCTGCATGGGTAATGATATAACTGTTGCAGTCATTTTTCTTTTCCTTAAGTTTTTATTTTTTATTCTCCTTCCCTGTGAAACAAAGAAAGGTTGTTAAAAAATCTTGAGCACAGTCACACAGTAACTGTAATGGTAACAGACCACAGAAATCAAGCATTCGCATCAGAAAATACCGCTGCATACTCTGGAGGAGGTAACAGTCTATTTTTTCCTCAAGAAAATATTTCCTATAATAAATATATCTGGACAGTTTACAAAGTCCTCAGAGGCTAACCAGTTAGCTGTAACAAGTTCTACACCTGACACATTTTTCTTCAGGGTTACTTGCTTCATTCAGAGTTTTAATGTTTAAATAAACCGCTGCCCAAATCAATAACTTATGAGATCATTCACTCTGGGAAAGTCCTTCAATCCTTCCCCCCTGTTTTAAGCCAATTTATATGCTATGCTACAGCTACCTCTGGCTGCATTTCATTACCTTCCCACTCCATCTTGTAGCAGCCACTCCATAGTTTTGGCTACTGTGTTCTCAGCAAGGAGGTCCACAATAGTTTACTTTGTGCCAGCTTGTCTCAGACAGCTGGGATGTCCTTCTGTCTTGTCTCAGGGTTTTAGATCAGTGCTGTATTCCAGCAGAGACAGTGAAATCTGAGGCCAAACAGCTGGAATGTATCCGCTAGTCTTTCCTAGTGACAGTAACTGAAGAGGTATCATTGCTGTTGGCTTTGATAATCTTAGATAAAGCAGGTGTGGGAAGAAACAAATCTAGCCAGTATTGATCCAATCCTATCTTATTTACTTCCCAGCACCAAGTTTGTAGACAGCTCATCTCCTGCTGTGACATTATTTAAACATACTTGTAGTGTCTATTAACAAAACAGTTTTCCAAAGACTTCAGACTTTGAACTACCTTAAGAACACAGAACTGCTATCCCCTTCAAAAACCACGTAACTTGAATGATGCACAGTCCTAAGCCAGAAAAGTATTTAAGTAAATGTTTTAAATGAAACTGGTGGGTATTGCCATGCTAATAGAGATGGGGCCACTCATACACTTGAACCTCTTCCATAAATGGAAAGGCTCCTTCTGTGGTCAGGGGGGCTCACTTGAGCAGCAGCAGGTGTACATCATATCCAATTTCCACGTCCTTCCCAGGCATACAGCACCACAATATCCCGAGATCCACTTAGAAGCTTGGCCTCGTAATGTGAGGACACAGAGGCCACAGAACGTGCTTCACCTCAAACCACTGAAAATTGGCAGTGGCTGTACAGGTGAACAGCCTGGACGGGATCAGTTCCAAGCCTTGCCTTTTGCCTGCTCACCCCAAGGTCGAGGAGCCTGTTTTCCAGTTGTCTGGAAACAGCACAGTTCCCAAAGGGAGAGGCAGTAGCCAGGAAATGCCTGCCCTTAATGCTCTGCACAGCCTCAGGCTCCTGTTCATTTATCTGAGACTCTCAGCTGTCAATATGAACATTCATACAGCAATTCTGTACCTCTTGGAGAAGACCTTTTACAGCACAGCTTTCTGGTGGAACCTACAGGAAGAAACAAAACACCACAAAAGAGGAGATAGAGAGAAGAGCTGTCATGCTTCCCTGCATCTTTTTCAAATGCAGGAAGATCTCCCCTTTAAAGCCTTAACTGAAAAAGTAGGAGTAAAAATAAATTACTTTGGGAAAGTTTTTCCGCTTATGCCTCCCCTTCTCTATAGAAATAGGGTTGCATTTCTCTGTAGATGAACTGGAATCATTAAAAGGAAGGGAAACAGATTTCCCTCAGGCTCACTTCTAAATACACCACTGGCCTACCTTAAGTAATGGCCCTCATTTACCAAACTGCTGAGGGCCTGGCTGTTCCCACTGATTTCAGCTGACTCCACTTGAACTGCTGCATACACTGAAAGGCCCTTACTCATCACTTACAAGTTTGAGGTTCCTGCTTCTGAAAACCTGCAAAAATCCTGAAAATTAGTGGACAATATCTTACATTAATTTTTCAAATCTCTCTAGAAACAGAGCAATAGTGGAAATACTCAGCCACAACATCAGATATGTGCCAGTGAGCCCCAGATGAGTGGCGGATGGCCACCCCTCCTGCTTCTTCCATCTCCACCAGCTGTTGGAGTGCACAGCCCAGCCTTGGAGCACAGCAAGCGCTGCAAATAGACAGAGCTGCTTCTTCTCTTAATCTCTGAGCAGCTGACAGGTAGGTCTGAGTTTCTCTCCTTTTTTCTACCAGTACAAGATGGAAAGGAACATGCTTCCATTTACAGAAAATCTTTGTACTTAGCTACATAAACTCATGAAGCAACTGTTGGGAAAAAAAGTGCAAATTACATGAAAAAATGAAACAAATATAAAGAGAAAAACTCCCCAGTCCAGGGAAGCATCCAGAAACTACTCATTTGCTGCTGCTTACTGTGCTGAGACTACGAACTTAGAGATACAAGAAGAAAGAAAAGAACGAGAGATCTTTAGTTTAGAATAATTTTTTCCCCAAGAAATACTTGAACCCTTTTTATTTTATTTCTGCTTTGGGAGAATGAATTATGTAGACTTTATTCTACCTGTCAATCACTGTGGACAGTAGCCTTCCCTGGCAGCCCAGTCATTAGGAGTAGTTAATACATAACCCTCTCCTCTGCCATCTTACAGCCAAAAAGCTCCCAGCTAATGAGTTTCATACCAGGGCATGATGAGGTCACCTTAAAGTAAAATATCAGAGAAGAATACTGGCCAGAAATATATCAGAAATTTTTGCTTCATCCATGCCTGTAAAAATGTTTTTTTTTACTGCCAAAGAAGCAAATTAAAAACACCTTTAAAAGCCAACTGAAAAATATTAGAACTTTCTTCATTTGGGAGAAAAAAGTCCAGTAGAACCAAACAAGGAGTTTCTTAGAGATTTTCCCAGATTACCAGGAAAGCTGTGGAAGAATGATTAAAGAAAACATCACAAAGACCCAGGAAGATTCTGTCTCCAAAATACTGTCATCCCAGAATAAACCTGTCCGTTTGTTACATATCCAGGTGGTGTTTTCCTGTAGGTTTTAAGATATTTGACATGCAGTTCTACCCTTGAGATGTGACACTGTGAAGATGGTACCTTCTTACTCAACAGATCATCTCTGCATGGATTTTCAGTCTCACCTCTGCTTATGTTGGGATTTCATCTGCCTTTCATCAGTATTGTGCTACAGATTCTGTATGATTCTGAAGGAGTTATCTATATCCTTAGGTTCACATGTCACTAGAGAACAATCCTGTTCTGGAGCATCTCAGGAACTGCTCAGGGACTGGGTCCTTTTTCAGCCAAAGGCTTGTATTGGCCACAAAGCAGTGCCAGCACTGCCAAGTGCAGGTCCTTGGCCCAGCTGAGCAACCTCATGGGCTTCAAACTCTGACACCACTTACACCAGTGCAACTTCTGGGAAAGCCAGAGTGGCACAGGTACAAATGAGAGCAGCATTTGCACTGCAAAAACATCTCCTGCATGAGCCAAGCAGCAGCTCCTTTCAGAAAGTCAATTCTTCTGCAAAACCAAGGGTCTCACAGAAAGCTTTTTAACCAAGTTTAAGGACTCAAGTGGCAAAATACGTGCAAAAACTTACATAGGCAAGAATGTAGGCCTCACTGATGCTTCTTTTGCTAAACTACTTTGTGATAGAACACTTCAAAGTAAATCAGCATCACCACAGTGTGTGTTTTCAGAGAGAAAGGGAAAAAACAAACAGATCTAACACTTCTTTTTGCAGTTGCTGGGTTTGCTGTACTGGAGCATACAAATTATCCAGTTTCATTCCCTGTTTCTGGAAGCAGCTTACATGGCATGGTTTGAACAGAGGCAGAAAACAAAGCTCTCCCTTGTGCTGCATTGAGCCATTTGTGCCAGACTTATCCTTGGAGAAGACCTTCAGGTTATCTGACAAAACCTCACAGCTTCATGTTTTGCCATCCAACTCACCATAATTTTATCTGAAACCAGGCTCAGAAAATAAACTCAAGAGAGGCACTCTTGAACTACTATTTGTCAAAGGAGAGAAAAAGTTTTTAATCAAACAGATACTTTTGTCTTTAAAAAGTAAAAAGTAGCATAAAGTAAGATCAAAACATCAACAGAGCCAAGTGTTCTGCTTTTTGTCCTCTTGCTCAGTGTAAAAGCACTTTCATTTGAATTTAAAGTCTGCTCACATAATCTAACACTGACTGTAAAGCAGAGGAAGGCAGAACGACAAGGACAGAGAGTGTGAGAGTCCATCTGAAACCAGACCAGTGGAAGTACACACACATGTATCTGTATTTTCTAGCACACTTCTTACTGATCTTAACTCATCCCCACCGTGCACAGCTAATCAGAAAAATGTCTTTGTACTTCCTACAGTATTGAGGGACAGGAAAAATGATTTTCTCAGGAATATAAAACCTCAACAGAAGACAGGGTATGACAGAAAGAAAGAAAAGAAAGGAACTTAAAAATAAACTAAGCTGTATGTTTGGCATGTGCCACTTTAAATAATTTGGAGGTTTTTTAGATTCAAGCTTAAGTAGGAGTATTTTAGGACCAATATTTCAAAAACCACCAAGTTACTACACACTGCTGGACTGGACTTTGGAAGTGAGTGCAATCTAAAAAGAACATGGGATTGAGAATAGATATAGCAAATCTCATTTTCCTCTGTTTTTTTGTTTACTGAGAAGCAAGCACGAAGAGAATAGCATCCTTTTACATAATTTGTAAGCCCTTTACATTTCAACTTTTAGAAGTCCCCAGACAGCAGAGAAGCATCAGCATCCATGCAGCTTGAGTATGCATATCCCTACATAAGGAGCAAACTTTTCAGGTTCAGCAGGTTCTGGAGATGAGGCTCCCTTAAAGTGTTTCAAATACACTTTATAAGTCAGTACCCAGAGCTGCAGACTCCTCATTCCTGCCTTGATTCAGAGGATTATTAATGATTTGTTACTGATACAGTTTCAGGATCAGCAATCAAAATCTGGCATGTCTGTGTGTGTGCCTGTTAATCTGTGCAAGTCAAAGGACTGACAGGAGAACTGGTACAGGCCCAGCTAAAGAAAATTGCTGAAGAAGCCCAAAGAGCCTTCAGAAAGTCTGCAGACCTGAGTTCATTTATCATAATTTGGGGACCATGTTATTCCAGCAGCTGGCAACAGGACAATTGAATATTCGCAGCTGTACAATATCCATGTAGAAAAAAAAGATTTTTAATATTTAAAAAAGGTAATTTTATGGGAGCACATGTCATTTTTCCAGTACAACACACAAACACCATGGTGGTTTTTGACACGGGCACTACCCAGACAGAATGAGAAGATAAAGAGAGATACAGAGATGCAGAGAGCACAAAAGTCTCTGGGGTCTGGGTTTTCACATATTAGGTCACTGGTGAAACAATGGAGCAGGACCCACATCCTTGGGAATCTTCTTCAAGGCCTTTCCCTTATGTCACTGTGGCTGAGAAAAAATCTCAGTATTTCTAACATGCATAATGATGGGATTCCATGGAGGAATATCTCATGGCTGGAAACCAGCTCACAGCAGTCTTTTATTTCTTATTTCAATGTGTCATCTGTTGAGAACAAAGAGAACCATCATGATATTAAAGCAAATTCTCTTTGACCCGTAGTGATCTCTAATTCACTGGACTCTGCAATTTGCTTTGTATTGGAGGTTAAGTATAGCTGCTGTAGCTGAGGACTGAAGGATGGCATTATATTACTGTTGTGTATGTCTCTCTGAAGCACATATATCTCATTTCTTACTAGAATGTACAGAGAAAGGACATTCAGAATGCATATTCATACTGGGATGTGCTCGTGCTCTGAAAATGACTTTAATATAAAGCAAAAAAGTAACAGCTTTGTCACACCATTTATTCTTGAGGAACAACACTTTAATTTGAATAGGATAATTCTGATAACCAAAGACAGGTTTTTACTTGTGTTGAAACTACTATTCTATTTCTACTGTGACCAATATGAGTTGCATGAAAGCTTTTTGTAACACCCAAATTGTATTCAAAACATATAACGAGGGCAGCTCTGACTCTGACACTGCATTGGATGCAGTAGATACAATGGAGATGTGCCTATCAACATATTATATACATTATAAATATATTCAATATATTTCCCAAACTAATTGGTTTGCCATCTAATTGCCCTTTACAAAGTAGAGCTGACAGGACCAACAGTGGCCTCATCCTTTCATTCAGTTTTTGGAAGACATTAGGAGCTCAGGTCTGGGTGTACCAGGTTAGACAATGAAGATTGATGAGGCAGAAAAGCCTGAAAAGACAGCCTTCTTCCTGAGACAGGACATCAGAGGCCTCTGTGTAGGATGTCTTTCATGGTAAAAGGCTTTCTCAGGGAATGCACAGCTCCTTGCTGCCCTACAGAAATAGCTCCGGTGGAACAAAAGTATCTTCAATTTGAGCAGTGTGAGAGCAGATTCTAACTGAAGGTGCAATCTTCAAAATTGCAGAATAGCAAACAGAAAGGAGCTCCCAGAGTAATAACTAAGATTAGACTTGCTGCTGCACAACACTTTGGCTGCAGGTTCAGGATATCCTTTCCAAAATAGTTCATTGCAGTGCCAGACAGAGAGACAGATGTCAATAGCTAAAGAGGGTCCTGTATAACAGACAGCTTTTCCTGCTTTGTTGAATATTCCCAATAGTCCAGCAGAAATGCAGCATGTGCCATGGAACAGAACCCTTTCAAGGACAGAAATGTGGACATAGTCATGAAATTCACGGCAAAAGTGAGGATTTAGGAGTCCATGTTTGGCAGCAGTCCTCTCTTCCCTAATGCACTAATCCAGTGAGAAGTGAGTTACCCATCAGTTACTGTGCAATTTCTCAGAACAGCATTTTAAGAAGACCTGAAGGTGGTTCAACCTAAGTTTGTCGGATAACACATATTGGAAAGCAAAATCTAACAACCAGGAGTGCCAAAATATCCTGAACAGAGAGGATGTTGAGCCTTAGTTTTGAAAAATAGGTGAACTGAAGCACATCTGCACATCCTAGGGATCTGTATATGCAGCAGATACACACTTGCAGATGTCAGGCTTGTCTGCCAATGCCACAACAACAAGGACAATTGCCTACAAAGCTTCTGGAAAGGACTTAAATTATTTTAATGACCTTTCTGCTTGCTTGTCAAACACTTTTCTTATCTGAGTTAAATGTCATTAACAACTCATTTGTTTAGTATTCAATTAAAAACAGAGGGGAATCAAACTAATCAGTTTAGGTTTGAACTGCATCCTTTTCCAGTTTGATTCACAGAAATTAAGCCTAGACTACATCTCACAGGTCTGCTTTATCCCTCTCGAAGATTTGTTTCTCTTACCCAGTGCATCTCTCGTTGTGGTAGGCAAAAATCAGCTCAGGCAGCCTCAACACCACTCTGCTGTTGCTAGATTTCCAGCAGTGCAGGAGATTGCTTAACATTAACTTCCTCCAAATCTCAACCTTCCCTTATATTTAAAACAATAGATAAGAGATGTTTCTATTGATAGGTAGTTTAGCAATGCTTGACAGTTTCTTTAACATCAAATTTCGCCAACAGTTCAAAATTTTCCTATATAAAGTGGCTGCCTCACCTAAGTTTTTATGGCCTGTTTATAGGCCTGAGAAAAAGGTATTTAAAATAAAAACGCTGATGCAACATTAACTATAGCAGGCATCTCTAGATAACATCTTTTGGTAACACCTAAAATGCCTGGGTTTTAAGGATGTTGTTATAATGAGAAAGGAGGGTACTTAGAGCTGCAGGTGGCATTGTTTCCAATCTAAGAACACGACTAGGTGCAGAAAATGATGTGGCTTTTATTTTCAAATAATAAGTAAGACTGTGATATATGTTGCTCTGAAAGGCTGTAGACAGAGAAACAGATGGAAAATGTGGCTTGTGAGGTGCCCCCCAGCCCAGGGAGGAGAAGATTTATTTCAGATAAGCATTATTAAAGTGAGAGGCGCGGCTGTAAAGCCCGGCTAGCGTGAATTGTAAAACGTCTGTCTCAGGTGATGTGCCCTGAGAGCCCTGGAAGAGTTTCCCCACCCCAGACCCTTGTGAGGGGCAGCCCAGGGAGTTCTGATTGGGTTTGAGCCCCTGGGGTTTCTCCCTTGCTGTGCTCCCAGTGGTTCCTGACCCTGAACTCCATCCTGGTTCTGTCCCTCAAAGCCTCTCACCCTGCCTCTGTTCAGAGCTCTCTGTCTCTGGATCTGAGTTTGTTCCCGTGCTGTATAAATGGTTTCCTGGGCAGAAGCCCGTCTGGTTGGTGTCCATGTTGGTCACTGGCAACTGCAGCTTCTCTGGACGTGATCCTGGCTGCAGAACACAACAGTTGCTGTCAGGGATGCAGCGCTGAACAACCGACTTTCAAACCCAAAATCCACATTCTGTACCACAACCTCCAGAGACAGGCCACGTGGCATTGCAGCAGCTCTGCCCTGGGATTTTGATAAATATTAGAAAATGTGCTCCTCAAATGTCTGATCCTCAGCATTTTCCCAGAGATCACTATGTCTGCACATACCAGAAGGAGAAGATGGTCTCTATAGTCCCTTCCACATTTCTCTGTAGAAATGGGCACCCCAAAGCACAACAGGATCCACCCCACCAAGGCAGCAAAATGGACACATAAACTCTCCAAAGCTTTTTCTTTTACACATACTTGAAGGATTAATTTCTTGAATGGAAAGTACCAACCTAACATAAAAAAAAGGAAAGGGACAAATGATTTATACATAAGACATTTCCTTGCTTGGAGCAGGATCACAGTTGGGCTCCTTCTCTAACAAGAATGAGGGATACTAGAAGCAGAAAACAATCTCAGTGTGTGCTTCAGGCACCTTTTTAGGGACTGCAGCAGTTTGTCAAGATCTAGATAAGAATCCATGGAAGACAAGAGCTGAGATGACCTGACTGGAGAACTTCGGTCTTGTTAAACCTAGGAGGAATTTGTTAGCTAAGAAACCCCTTATTTCCTGAAAAATCCTCACTCCTTCTGCTCAAATCTTTGTGTCTCACATTTGTACCACCACTTCCAGCGCCAATTTAGTGGGGCTCTTTAGGGCCTTATCAAGCTCATCAATATTTATCAATATTGCCTCTCAAATCAATCAATCTGACTGAAAACAAACACAGAAACAAACCTCACCACGCATATTTTCTGTTAGTTTTTTTAGGCAATGGTAATGGCTTTTTGTTCTGAAAACCTGAAAGCTTGGAGCTGAGCAGATTTTAGATGTAGCATGGTAAGAGGAGAAATCTGCACTCTTTACACAACTGGTGGGAATTCAGCTACAGCAATCACTCAAACACAGCAATGTCTGTTCAAGAGCAGTGTCACCACTGTATCAATCTTAAAGTATTAAACAAAATTGAAATGTTAAAAAGTGAAATGGCATAATACTGAAAAAATATTACTCCAAAGGTCATGTTGGTTTTCTTATAAGTTTCAACTGCTACCTGAGAAGAAAATGAAAATCTGAAATCACTTTTATAATAATTTTTGTTCTATGGGTTGTTTGCAAATAGTTCTTTTCTAGAATTACAGACACAATATCCTACATCTGATCTTGCAAACAGGAATGTGATCTATTTAATTTAGACATTTCAACTCTGAGTTTAGCTGTCAATACCAGAAATAAAGGAAAACAGCCACACAATTTTGTTTTGTTTTTATTCAGCTTGCATCGAATTTACATATGCATGTAACATTATAAAAAATTACTATGGAAGTAAAACACCACATAATAAATATATCTGGGTTGAAGAACAAGCACCTGGGCATCTCTAATTCTAGTATTCATTAATATTTAAATGAATAAATGGTTTAAGAGCTCAATATTCTAATATTCTCTTGTTTCTGCTTTCTGCGTGCAGCAGAGTACAAAATGCTGCCAGGCATTTCTGATTTATCCACTTGTAAAGCACAAGAAACTGCCAGGCAGAAATTAATTTGAAAATATAATCCCACAGTGCCACATGCTCCTGCCCCACTGCTCAAAAACATCATTGCTGTGGGGAGTTCAGCTGGACTCAGCCATGGCCTCTCCTTCCAGTGAGGCTGCAAACATCAACCACCACACTGCAATTCCCACTTGTTGCTTCAGCACAGAAGCCAAAGTTTTGGGGTTGTGTTCTTTTTTTTCCTTTCTAATTAACATTGCAAATCAGTACGAAAAGAATTTGCCAGATCTCATCTGTCAAAACACTTATGGATATTGTGTGAAATATGTGTTTCTACACTTCATATGAGATGCAAAAAGTGTGCTGAGGGAGACCTGAAGAGCAGTTAGCTTGAGAATTCTGACTCAAAAGATGAGCTCACCATTCTGTTCTTTATGAAATGGGTTAAGAACAGCATTTCCACAAAAGCCAAGGTTTCTTCCTTATTCAAGAAGCCTAAATCCTTGTGTTGTTTGGAAGCTGCTCCTGCTCACAAACCACATATCCAGCTTCTATCCAGATACAGGGAAATGGGAAAAGATGAAACTAAAGATTATTTTTATTGTTCTCCCTTTTTCTCTCTCATCTACCAAAGGACAAATTCTGCCTTGTGAGTCTCAGCGGAAGTACAGCTTTATCAATGTGGGAAAAGGAGGGTACAAAGTCAACATTAATCAAATACAACCAGTGGGTAACGAAGGGTGCTGTTGTAAGAAACCCTAACAGGCTGAATAAATATTGTACCACAGAGCCCTTCATTAATACAATTGATTTTCTAACCTTTTTTTTTTTCTTTTGATTTATATATTCTGTTATAGAAGTCTGAAGACATTAGTCTTGACCACCACTCCTCTCCAGTACACTTTTAAAATGTGTTTTATGTTAATCATAATTGGGAAATCAAGGCTTTTCTCCTTGCTTTGCTTCTAGCTTTTGGGGATTTATGAAGGTTGATTTTATAGTTTTTCCTTGGAAGGGCAGGAGAGATGAATCTGTAACAGAGATTTCTTTTCTAGCTCCATTGGAGGCTGAGGATGGCAACAAATACCAGAAACAGTTTGTACAATGTTCAGTTTCCCTGCCAGTTAGTCTGTAGCCTCTTCTTTTTTCTGTCGCTCCTCAGCAGTAAAAAAACACTGAGATGAAATTTTGCAGTGAAAAATCGTACTACAAATCCTACAGAAAGAATGAGCCACACTCTGGGAACTCAGCCCATGGGGAGAGGAGTAGCCATCCATTACCTACCTTACTGTGTCAGAGGGGATACTTTTTATTAAGCTTTTATGAGTTTTGGCAATGTCCTTGGGATCACTGACTTCCTGTCAGGCAGCAGAAACAGAAGCACAAACCATAAGAGGAGCTGCAACTCTGGTACTTGCAATGCAAGGGGGGCCTCTACATCACTGACAACATTTGCTTATTTGGGTGCTACATATTTCAGGGAAGAAAGATGTGTATTGGTTAAGATGTACTTGTAAACATGATGCTGTGTGCTGGACCTCTAGGTACAATACATGGCCACATAAATCTTCCTCAGTATGAAAACATTTGTATTGAATACTGGCTATATATAAACCTTAAATACTCCAGCACTTTAAGAAAAATCTATATTTTATGGATTAAAATATGCATAAGTTTAAATTTATCTGTGCATTTCTACTTTGGAAACTTCCTTGAGAATAACATTAATATTTATTACATTTTCCATGTCTGAGCAATTACATGGGCATAAATTCTTCAAGAGCTGATTCTGCAGGACCCGAGTGGTTACATGGTATTCTATTTATGTCAGTGGGATTGCAGGTAGGCACCTGTGCAAGATCTGTGCTCACCTTTAAGGCAGCCCATTCCTCTAAATTCCTCTATGGGCTGTGTTTGCATGGGCTCTGACATGCTTTGATACCTCTGAGAATTTATTCTCATTTTCTACAAGAAAATACAGATCTTTAAACAAAAATGGAATGAGCACATTGAATTATCAGGTTAGCTGCATCCTTGATTTCTTCACTGTGAGACCAAGGAAGGAAGCTTTCTATCAAGAGCACACCATCAGATGCTAAATACTTGCTTGTTTTCCAGAACTACAATTCAAATTTCTACTTGCAGCAAATCTGTAATGGGAAAGACATTGAAATGCAATTAAAAAATAAGATAAAGACCAAAAATTGTGGATCTATGCTATCTGCATCCCTGAAAGAAACTGCAAATCAAATTCCACTGAATGAAAAAGTAAATGATGAATCTACTAAGTGAGAATGATTCTTCACAAGATGAACAAATTAAGTTCCCAGTTCCATTTCAATATGTACTTCCTACAGAACTAAAACCCCCTCTCTCCTGGCTTCAGGAGAATGTGCCTTCAGCTGGCAAAGCCAGCATGCTAGCCACTCAGAAAGGTGACTTTTTTGGACAAATGAGGAAACTTTAATGAATTCCCTGCTCTGCAGACGGCTGTGGTATATGTTAGAGCACCTGCTGCAACTCACTTCATATCACATTGCAGTTATGAAAAATAGTTTGCTATTTTGGAACCCTCTGGCAGCCAAAGCGAATCACTGAGGGCCCAAAGCTCATTTATCTTTTGTCAGAACTGAAGCCAAATGAACGCCACCTTGCCCAGCAGCTGAAGAATGGGGGAAAAAACACTCTGCAAGTAAAAATAACCAAAAGAGCTTGCAAGAGTTGCAAAGACAGAGACTTCTGGCAGGTAATAAAAAGCTTTTCACAACTCACTCAAGCTTTTTAGACCAAAGTATTTCATTCAAAGTCCTGAGGAAAGCAGCAGAGAGGGGGGAAGGAGAGGGGGGAAGGAGGGTGGGGCAGGGAGGGAGAGCACAGAGAGAGATGCTGTGGAAGAGGGAGGATGGGGAGGAGAGGAAGTGCAGAAGGAGAGGCTGAGCCACACTCTCCCCATCACGGCCGGGTGACCTGCTGGCTGCATACAGAATTAAAGTTTAGGATTCTAGATCCAGGGGTCACACAGGCCCTGACAGGCACTCCACACCTCCAAAGCAGCACAGAGCTGCTTGGCAAAGCCTGTGATGGTTGGAGGTGGAAGAAATTTGGTACCATAAATTATGGATATAGGGACTAGCTGCTCTTTCAGTACTTTTAACCAACAGATACATTATCTGTGAGACAGACTCTCAAAGATCCACACTGCTTTGGCTTCCCACAGCTCTGCTGAAACCAGTACTTCCACCTTTTGGGTGTTGACTTCCTCCAGGATTTTATGTAGCTCTTCATATCTTACAAAAACCAGAGTGCAAGCTGATAAACTCACCACATATACCACAGTTGTTCATATGGGATCCTTCTCCAGGTATTTCCATTTTGAATATTTGAGTGAATAACTGACTGATTTATTTTATTCACTGTATTTACTGAATGGAGGCAATGTTACCTGCATTTGCCCCTAGCAGATCTCTGTAGTCACTGACATAAGGCAAAACCAGATTCTCTACAGTCCTCAAGGCCAGCAACATATTGGTATTTTTTCCTTAGCAAAACACAGTAATAACATAGGGAGAGGTAGGATCTTATACTAGACCAACTAGAAAAGTTTGAAACCTAAAAAGTTTTGTCACAAAAGCCCTTTTCCTCTTCCAGCTCTGCTTGCTGGTCTAATGAAAGACAGGCTTTCTGTAAAGCCTGCATGTTTAAAGTATGACATTTGAACAGTGAAATCTTATATCCTGGGTTTAACTTCAAATTGAAATTACAGGAAAACATCTTGTAAGGTATATTCAGAAGTATATTCAGCTGGCCTAAGACAGCCTTCAGCCAGGGGTGAGCAGAGAGCAGCTTCACCAATGGACTGTCACACACACGGTGCTAAAGCAGCCAGAGCATCACTGCTACAGAATGAGTTTTTCTCATTCAACATCAGTGATTTCATAGACTACAATCTCCATTTCTGTCTCTGCCACAAGTTTCTTTCATCACTCTCCTACTCCTGCACTTCAAGCTTTTCTTCTAGCAAAATAAAAATAATCTTAATACTTTAAAGAGGAAGGCTGTAAGAATAATGCCTGCCACTTTGCCTCATGCCATGCTTTGGGAAAGTTTCCAATTAAGAGCATACAAGAGCAAGTGCACCATGCAGGAAACTAAGAACATTTAATGATATCAACATGATATCACTGATGTAATGATTTAATGATATCAACTGTTGGGAGGCATCTCAGAGTCTGAGGCTTCATTCAATTGCAGTTCTCCATGCCAAGAACAGATCAATCAAGATACTTGTGAGGTGAGCTGAATACTGAGAGTAACACTCTTTAAAATGCTTGTCATGGACTGAGTCTATGCTTTTCTGTTTTGACACTTCATATGTAACAATTCACCTGCCCCTTCCTTCCCCAGTCACTTCTTAAACTGTAATTGCAGCTCCAGCCTAAAGCTGGTGTGGCCAATGGGCTCAGTTTGTAAGGCTCAAGAAATTCTCTTCCAGTTCCCAGGCTGAGGGATTCAAGCAGAAAACACCTCATCTTCAAATAGAAAATATTACTGGTTTGGATGGAGACTTTTCTGATGGTGCTCATGAATCAGACATTTTGGCATGGGCCGTGTTTGGCTCACAAAGACACCAGCAGTTTCAAGAGTCAGCTACAGGCAGAGGTTTGTGGGCAAAAGGGGGAAAGAGCATCCATGGAATTCAAGGGTAAAGCAGCAAACCTTCCCCACAGGGGCTATACTGGGGAGGAGACAGACAGACACATCCCAGTCTTCTGTTCCACAGGGCAAGAGCTCTCTGTTAACAGCACAGGTTTATTTGTGGGAGATTGTGATATTGGCTCTGTACTGCCAAGTGACCTTACATAGCTAGAGGTCCATCTCTCTGGGAATAGATAACATCCAAACTGACAAACAAACCCTCTCTGATATATACATAGTACTGTCCTCCCCACACTACTTAAAGCTTTTTAGCTGAAATTAATTCTTGTTCTTTACCAGAGTTATTCAGGTGTTGCAACTTGTTTTCATTTCACTTTTTTACATGGAGAAAAAGACTCTGCTTTCCTCTCCTATTCTGAAGCCATTTCACCACTCACCATTTAAAAAAGAATGGGATATGTCACTGGAAATTTTCTCTTGAAAACATTTATTCACTGAAGAAAGCAGTGCTTCTCCCCCTTCTTTAGAGCCTACAATATAAAATGAATCTAGGAAAATCAGGCATGTCAAAGCAGATACAAATATAAACATATTATAAATATAAACATATTGCAAAAAGTTAAATGATACCATGGAAAAGCCCAAGCCAGCTACAGCAGAAATGAGGCTACACCAGTACTTACCCTGGTAGCACAGCCTTTGAACTTGGAGGAAGTTCCATAGCTACAGTGCATGGAATTTTGTGAGCTGTGTTCTGCTCTTTCTCCTGCCAGAGAGGAAAGATCTGTGTTACTCGAATGCTGAAATTCTTTCATATGCAAATATGTCAGGCAACAGCAAAGCCTCCAGGGCACTGGCAAAACCTGAGAGGCACCAGACCCCAGCAAGCTGCCCATTAAGGAATGTTCTGGTCAGGACAGCAATCTAAAGGGATTTGAGCAGCATCCACTCTTCCTTCCCACAAAATACAGGACATCTAGAATTTCAGAAAATTCCTGACTAGTTCTAGTTTCCTCATCAGGAAATACAAATGCAATGGGTTGGTCAAAACCCAGAGAGCTTTCCTAGGAATATATTGAGTCCAAAGACATGCTAATCAGAAAGGGTTTCTTATGTCCACAGTGGATTTTCAGGTCAAAGAGAAAGGCATTCCTCCATCTCCCTAGTCTCCAGCACCCTGGCATCAGCAGAATGACAGTGGGATGGGAGGGACTGATCCAAGCCAGGCATCGAGGCTGGAGGCTCAGGGCTTTCCTCACCCTCCAAGCAATTGGAGGATTATTCCCCTCTGCAGACACACCAAGGGAAGCTTTCAAATCTGAAATCATCGTGGCTAAGTACATTTCCTACACAGCTCTGAACTACCTCTCATTGCAAGTTTTCTTCTGCCACCACAAAGGTTATGCTGTGTCCTACTCCTGACATAGCACACAAAACAACACTTGGGGTAAAAATGCCCTTCAGACAAGGACGGGCTGCTTTTGCCCTCAAACATAAGACTGGGATTTTTCAGTGGGATGCTCAAAACATTTCAGAGACAATGGATAAATTTTCAAACCAACATGATGTGAAATAAAAACAACAAAACAACCCAAAGACGCCCACAACCTTAAAGGTAGGAGATATGAGGTATGCTTGCCCTAGAGCACACAGGCAGCAAGGGAGACAGGCGAGAAGGGCTCTGCATCTCCACTTCTGACAGAAAGAAGTACTTTCTTTTTCATATACATCCTTATCATAAAAATTTGATGCTACCTGTGTGGGTAGAGAGCCTGCTGTAGGTTGTTTAAATAATCTGGTTTACACTTCTGCAGAAAAGTCTTCTCAAATGGCTTTAACTACTAAACATCTGCTGGAGGTGTTTCTTATGCCAAAAAAATGTCACATCAAGAAGGTCGCTCACATTGTGCTAACACCTTAATAACTTCTTCTTTCTTTCTTTGGATTGATGCTCTAATATTTAGAGACATTTGGAATTTTTCTACATTACTAGTAAGCAGCTTGTTCAGAATTATGGAGTGAAGGTTATATTGAAAGTGTCCTTTTCCTTTCAGATGAAGTTTGTGTGCAGTACTCCAAAGCAATCTAAGAAGCTCTGTCCTCATTAATCTGTTTTGAGTCTGAAAGTACAGTATCAAAAGGCTTTGCTCCCCTGCTTGTGCTGCATAATTTTTCTCTCTCTCTCCCTGCTCTCCTCCTCCTCATTTTACCTTTGTAGCCATAATAGATAGCTTTTTAATGTTTCTGTGTTGGGCAACAACCTGAACTATGCACAATGAGCTACAAAAGAGAGAGTTCTCTGTACATACAATTTCAACTCTTTTGTAAATTCTTCTTGTTATGGTGTGTTCTTCACCACTTCATGTTATTCACTAACAGAAGAAAAACATCACTAAGTGCAGGGCTGTGAAACTTGCACACTGTTTCTGTATCAAAACTGAATCCTTGCTAACAGGAATTACTCACTATTTAGATAATGCAAATGATCTGTGTCAGGAAAATTAATCCACAACCACCAGAGGTTCATGTCCAAAAAGGAGACAGAGAAGTCCTTTTACTTTATTTGAATAAAGGGAGAGGCCATGGGGCATTCCTGTGGGGTCTCTCGATTTTTGGAGAATGCAGCCTCCTTTTTATCCTAATTCCCCAGCTGCATGTCCCTCTCTCTTGCCCCATAGGCTGAGGTATTTGAGAGGTACAGAGTTCCCAGAATGCCTGATACCTGAGAACTCTCCCCTCAATGCATAATCCCCTTCTTAATTAACTCTTGTGGAATTTGTGGTGCTTCCTCAGTGTCTCTTCCATCCTTCAGTGGAATCATCCCATTGTTTCTGTTATCTCTCGGTGCTGGTTTCATCTCATCAGCAGACCCACAGCTTGTTTGTAAGGACAAACCCATCATTCCTCTCAATCTGTGACACACAGGAAGAAATTTGGCTCTCCATATTGTCAACGTGGCTGTGTTTACAGCCAGACTTTGGAGCTCAGCTCTGAGGACTGCCCTGGCACTTTTGATGAGGTATTTAAGAAGGGTATGAGTCAGTACACCAGAGAAATAAGAATCAGAGAGCAAGACAGATCTCTTTCTAGTAAGGCGGTGGACAGCAACACTGCACATTCATCCAGCTTTGTGGATAAAAGGAGCAGAATTTAGCTAATCCTCACACACAGAAGCAGTGCTATTACAATTGCTCAGTCAGCCATTCTGGGGTGAATCTGGATCATTTGGGTTTTAAGACTATTATGATGGCTTTACATTTCACTGAGCAGACTATTACATGTATAATTCAGAAAGACAGTGAATACTTAAATGTGGATTCCAAGTTCACTGTGCAGAAGAAAACAGTGGACAGTTCAGACCTCTGCAGATATCATCTCTTACCAAGTATTGGGACAAAACTAAGTATTTCTAGTAAAATACACACAGCCTTTCCACACACTTTGGGAGGAACGATACCAACACACTTCTGGGAAAAATAAATAGTCATTATTATACAACTTGTTTTGTACTTTTCAACTCTCATATCCTACATTAGGGAAAAAAAAGAAAAATTATCTGACCTTTTACATATATGAAAATTAATTAATGTATTTTACTGTGCTACCCTAATATTGTTTGTTCACCATTTCTTTATCTTGATGCCTTGAGAAGGCTGACCTGGAACAGAGGTTAGACAGAGTTAAGAATAAAGTAGTTATTTATTGAAAGGACACACCTTGGGCAACACAAGAGCCTGGCCAGGGCTACACCCAAGATGGACCAAAAATGGTCACAAAATGGACAACTCATCACGAGGTCTCACATTTTTTTAAGTTTTGGTCCATCTGCATATTGGGGTTAATTGTCCAGTTACAGCTTCAGATGATGAAGTCCCATCATTCTTGTTTTCTCTCTTCAGTCCACATTTGGTGATGCTTTTGGGCCTGAAACTTGTAACAACTGTCCTTGGTATCAAGCTAAGAAAGGAATTGTTTTGTCTACCTACTCTGAGAAGAGAGCTCACTAACACTTAATATGAAGCTCAAAACTACACACCTAGGCAGTGCAGAATCTGAAAAATATGAAAGCTAAACCTTAAGGCATCAATCCCTTCAAACTTAACCTCCTTATCTTTATTATTATCTTTATTATTTTCTAATCAGTGGATTACTGCATTTTGTACTTCACTGCTTCAGAAATACAAAATTTTCATTTGCTTTTATGGTTAGAGCACACCAGAAAAGCAAAAAGCAAATTAGTGAAGAGAAAGAAAACTTCCTAAGACACACCTGCATCTGAGAGCTTTTAACCAAATGCTGCAAATGTATTCCATATTCAGATGAAAATAGAACAGTATATTTTAAAAGAATAAGACAGAGACTAGAAAGGACAGCCTTATTTTTATTTTTATTCAAAGCACTTCTTCTTACCATCATCACAAAACTGCCTCTGTCCAACTTACAAGTCATTTTTACAATTGGACAGCTACATTTGTGCCTTCCTAAAAATTCCCTTTTGAATAGTTGGTTTGCCTTCCTCACTTTTGGCCTTGAAACCAGATGGAACATGGTGGAAAGCTGCCAGAGGAATTCCTTCAGCAGAAATAACTGATATAAGGTAACTGCACCCAGTTCAAAGGTCCATGTCACAGTGTCCTGCTTCCAACAGAGACCAAAAGCAGGTCCCGAGGGCAGAGCAGAAATGCAGAACAGGCATAAAATCTGCTGCTTTGGAGCACTGACTGCAGCTGAATCTCCAGGTATTTGCAGCTCAGCAGTTTCCTCAGCTAGAGCACTTTCTGTGTTTAACACCCTTCCAAGGATTTCTCTTCCACAAACTTGTGCAGGCTCTTGTACAACAGATCTGCTGGACTTACAGACAAGTGTTTCACACATAAATACAAAGCAATTTTCAAGCCAAGAATCTATGGAAAGAGTGGAGGCATGGCCTGAAGAGTACATGAGGAACCTATAGCCTCTTCCAGATGAAATTTGTATCTGCTCATTTAGAGTTCATGCCATGCATCAGAAGTGAAAGAATAATTTTATGCTGCTGAACCATTTAGGTGATCAGCTCTGACACTTGAGCAGGTAAGGTGCGAGGGATCTCCACTGTATCCAGTATGGAAGATGAACAAGGAAAGAGGTAAAGATGCCATCTCCTGTGGCCAGGGAAAACAAATCCCAGATAAATTGGATGTTTTCAGACCTGCACAAAGTACCCTGACATACACAGTCACACCCTGGCACAGGGTCATCACCTGGCAGAAAAGGCATTCAAGCAAGAGTGGACAAACCAGTAAGAGACCCTCCAGGACCTGCATCTGTGGCATTCTGGATCCTTGCAAAACGTCTGTGTTTGAACCTTTAGCAAGGCTGATTTCTGCACACACCCCAGGTTATTAAACGAACCTGAACATGCCAAAAGCATCAGCAGACTAGAAATTCCCTCTTCAGCCAACATGCTCAGCTGAATTCCACCAGTGACAGCATCCTCATGTCCATGGAAAGGGAACCAGCTGGAAACTTCATAAGGCATTCCACATCTAGGATGTCAATTACCCATATCCACTTTTAGATGTCCAAAGCATTAGTCCTGATTTACTGCTTTTATGGGACACATTTGAAGTTTAACTGATACAATTTGAAGTCTTTCTGCAAAGACTTACCTCTTTTAATGACTCTCATTAATATTGCTTCATTTCCTATATGTTAACACCTTTTTTTATTTCAAAATTGATACATTCTTTTAAACTGCTTCTTAAAAGATTAATCATTATTGACAGTAAACACCAGGATGTTTTCCCCAGTCTTTTTGGTCAGTCACATAAAAACTGAAAATTAAGGTGTGTGTAGGTGTAAGGAGTAAAATGTGACCTCCTGATCAGTATACAAAGGTGTTAACCCAGTTGAATGTTGTCACTGTAAGGTGCCTTCTTTGTTAAATACCATACAAAATACCACATGTCCAATGTTGCTGTGACAGCCTCCTCTGTTAAATGCCACCTTGCCTTGTACCTGTGCCCTTTTCTGTGCCTGCATTGCCTCTGCTGCTCCCAGCACCCGCAGTGGCACCGATGACAGCACCCAGTGTGTGATGAGTGAACTCCCATGGGGGTAGCACCCAGGGGAAGTGGGATTAACATCTAAACACCCCTAGAACCAGCGAGCCATGGCTCAAACCAGACTCCAAAGTAACTGAGGAGCAAGGGAGAACATTGAGCCACTTACTGATGTTCCAGGCCTTATCACCATAACTAAAACAACTCTCACTATCCATGACTACCCCAGGTGTCCAAGGAGCCAGTGTCTTCCTGGGGACTCTCATGAGGATATGAGCCCCAGCTCTGCTGTGTGGCAGAACTGAACATCTCCTCCTTCTCCTCTGTGCTGTCCATCAGGAGCAGCACTGGTGTGCACAACCCCTGGGGGCCCCCTACCTAGAGCTGACCTCAATAAAGGCATTAAAAACTAATCCCAGTCTCCTTGCCTGTTCTTTCCATAGGGGATCCCACAGGATATAGGTTCTACATGAGAGCACAAAGACTGCAGTATCTAATGTAACAGCACCACAGGGCCACACAGTGCTCTAGAATACATGTATCAATGTGATGTCTAAATTAATCTGCCCTTTATGGCAAACTCCTATTGACATTGAAGAGCTCTGAATACACAGAGTAGATAGAATATAATGTGAAAATAAAGTGGCAGCATCAACTGAAGTTCCTTGTTCTCCTGAGTTTGTCAAGGCTTTGTTACTTGGCAGCTTTTCATACAATATTTATTATGGCTGCAATTTTTCCCCATTAACATGTTTTAATCTGGGAAAAATGTCACATTTTTCTATATTAAATATACGAAGTCTGACATTTTTTGTGAGCTCATCTTTAGTAGATTGCTTTTTGTTCTAACCTCGGAGGATTGGAGAAAAGATGCTTCTCCTATCTTCTTACTTCTTTTTCCTTTGAAGTTTATACATTCCCAGTATTTTGGGTTTGTGTGGTATACAGATTCTCACAATAGAGTGGAAGTCACAGACAGTGTTCAGGCCTTAAGCTATTATCGCTCAAACTACAAGTGGATAGAAAACCTCTTTGCTAATATCAAAGACAGACCAAGTCATATATCAAAGAAATGGGTCAGAGCTGACTCCTCGGGCAGCCCAGATTCTCTCTGGTGGATCAGCATTTCAAATTAGCAGGTGCACATGTGCACAGTGTACAACAAACTGAATAATCTACTACTTGACAGCTCGAAAACATTAGCATTCAGTCAGATGGTACTTTATCACTTACCCCAACATAGATGATCATTTCAAGCAGCACAGGAAAAAAATCTAAACATGCCATAAGAATTCTTTTAGAAGTCACCAAAAGGCACTTTCTCTGAGCTAGTATTTTTTTTTTTATTTTTTTTTTATATAGTCAGCTCATACAAGCTGAAATTTGTATCTGCTCATCCAGAGTTTATGCCATGCATCAGAAGTGAAAGCATAATTTTCATCCTTCTACATGAACTGAATTGTTGTTATTCAGTTTACCAGATGTGAGAGTCTGTCATCTCTGTCCATGTCTGTGTATCTAAATTTGTGTTTCAGCAGTCTGGCTTACAGGTCTGAAGCCATGCTCTGCAGCTAAAAGGAAAAGGTATTTCTTTCCCTCCTACAAGGAACACCCCAATGTTATGATCCAATTTTCCTCTCAAATTTTGTCACTATTATTTTTTAATTAGAGGTGTAATGCATCTAATATATTTCATAGCCTTGAACTCCTTACCTAATCTGTTTTCCTAAAGTTCAGAAATACCAGATTGCCCTTTAAATCTCTGTGGAGATCATTCCTGAGATAATGTTTTCTCTGTGCAGGCATAACACCTTTACCCAAATCACAAAGTGTCTTTTAAAGATAACATTTATGTTCACAAATATTCCATATAAGAATCTTGTTCTGAATAAACAAATAATATTGCAAAATAAATGTGGCGAGTTCTGATTTCACAGTCTTTAGACTGAAGGCTTTTTAACCTACATTTAATGGCTCGAGGAATTGATAAGACAGCACTATTTTACCATTAATAGATCAGATTCAACAGGATATTTTCTGTTTTCAGCATCTTTTCCTCTTCAAATGCTGTTTAATCACACTGTAAACTCATTCACTGAGCTGCTTATATGTGGTATTTAGAAAGCAAATTCAACTTAATATGCATTTTTGATTTTGATATAACTCTCCCAAGGCTTACCTGGAGAGGGGAAGCAGAGCAAAGCTTTGCCTGTCCTGTGGACAGCAGGAGACAGCCCTGACAGAGCAGAGGGCCTCACGGGAGAATGCCTGAGGACTTCCTAACACACATCCATAATCCAGCTCCAGATCCTGGTTCTGTTACCAGCCAAGTCATTTCCATGGAGCACAGCTCTCCTCGTTAGTGCCCATGGCCTTTTCCAAAGCACTGTGTCAGCAGCTGCATGCAAAACTGAGAGACATCATTAAAAATACATGGGAGTCTCTCTGCTGATGGCACGCTGAGAACGAGTCAACAGCTCTGGTAGTGGGAGCTCTGTCTCACCTTCAGCTGCCTAAACCACACTGAACAGGGACACTATGGTCACTCTCACCACTTGGGCATCTCCACTTCCCACATATTTTCTATCCTGATGAAGTTCAGTGTCAGCCTCCAGCTGGCAGAATAATCAATATTCATCACTGAGTGTTTCTGCCACAGCACCACAGGACAAACAAGAAGAGGCTCAGGGCCATGTTAACACCGGTTCCTGGTAAGAGAACATACTTCAAAATCAAATGCTGATTTTGAGCATTGTGTATCTTGAAGGATGAGGATAGATGGAAATTATCATTACTGGGAGGTTTATATCTGGAGAATTTAACTAGCTACCTTTGAATTTCTGCTAAAGAAATTTTAAATGAAGAAATGTTAAATTTGTAATTACATGAAATCTCAGTTATCCACATTCTGGCACATCTAAAGCTCTTGGACCATTCTCTGTTGTCTTTCAGAAAAATGTGCCAGTGGTGCTACCTAGAATTGTAGTAGCTGATATTTAGACATGTACCTGAGGCCTCCTCCCCCATCCAGGGGCTATCATTTTACAAAGATCTACATGACAAAAATAAAGTGTGAAAATGAAAGTATAAAATGAAGCTATAGAGCAGCGTAGAGTCTAAAATTAAATCCTACTCTGCACAAGGAATTTGTTTGTTTTCTGCACCAGCCCAAATCAAACCTATTGGACAAGTACTGGAGTCAGCAGTTGTGGAAACTGCAGTGCCACTTGACACACAGTTTTCATTTAATACATTATAAATGTTATAAATATTTTACCTTGTAGGCAACACAAGGCAGCAAAAATTTTACCAACTGACTGCTAAAGAATTTTGCTTCAATTCATGAAGAAAAAAAAATGTTGATTTTTTTAAGAAATGCCACTGGTTTTGTTGTCCTGCTGCAACAGTTACCCTGGCTCCTATTCCAGCAGCCCCTTCTGCCAAAGTGGAGGGCACTACACAGCTTTTTGTAAATCTTCTTAGGTCAAGCATGTACAGGAGCTGTGCAGATCCTTGTGCAAGCAAAGAAGGAGCAGGATTTTGTTGATCAGGAAGGAACTGGAGGAATCTTTCCTCTTTCAGACCACCTTTCTTTGACCTTAGCTACTCCTCTCAGCAATGTTTTAGCCCCAGAAGTACCTGAGTCAACTTCAGATGACTTTCTTATGGTGCTAGGATCTTCTTCATTCTATTTACAATTTTTCTCACATTTTCTACCTCATCAGCTCCATTTAAAGAGCACCAGTGGAAGTCATTTCCCCAGTTAGGCTGTTACTGCTCTTATGGAATGCAGAAGTGAAGGCCACTTTACAGCAATACTGGTGGGCTCCACCCTGCTCCCAAAGCATTCAAACAGCTCTCCTGGGGGCTCACAAGCTGTCAGTCAGATAAAATCTAATCCAAATTTCACTTCCCAGTTGCACCAATACAGACAGAAAGGCCCTTGCATGAAGCACCAACACGTTTCTTTCTACAACTGGCAAATTCTTAGGAGTAGGTCTGTGCCATCCTGTGGGCAGAGAACTTCCCTGGGTTTTAAAGCAAACTTCCCAGAGTCCCACTGTGTGCTGAGGAGCTTTTAGCTCTATGTCTTCCCTCTCCACAGCCTGTATTATTCTATTATATAAAGGACTCAGATAGAACAGGGCTGCCTTCAAGGCCACCTGTACACAGAATGGCTCCAGCAACTTGTTCTGGAGTTGGAAACAGACATCAGCCTAATTTAACAAATGCAGATCTAGTTCTTGATAATTCACAAATGAGAAGTTCCCAAACTTCAGAACCTCATGAAAGAATGAAGAGCTAATGCTTACCATTACTTTTTGGGAAGTTCTTAATTCAATTTCACTTGGATTAACTTCTGATTCTGTCTTTCATGCCGTATATATATATATATATATGTTTGTTGTTTTTTAGGGCATGATTTGTAAACATCTGCAACATGCAGTACTTGTGGATGGCTCCAAACAGGACCCAAAAGAGTGTGCAGAGTGTGTATCTTGCACAGGACCTGGCATGCAGGAACTCTGTAAGACGCTGTGCCTGTGAAGAGCACAGACAGGGCCATGCATGAACCTGCATCAGGAGAACAGGTGATCCACAGTGCCCAAGGCATGGGGAAAAGACAACTGCAAGGAAACAGCCTTTACTGCTCTGCAAACATCAAGTTCTCTTTATTTGTACAGACTTGCTCTGTGTCAGTAATTGCTGAATCCTTCTCTGGCAAGAGAGGAGGTAGAAGATCAGGACATGAGCTCACCCTGTGCCTCACTAACTCCATCCTGGAGACGGGCACACGACAGAACACGCCGAGTTCATGTGACAACAGCCAGTCTTTATTCATGGACACCCCCTTTAAATAGAGGGGGTTTGAAATTCCTGCCCTTGAACACCCAAGTGGTGTCAGGACCACCCAGCTCCCTGGCTGGTGTCTGCATCCAGGATGGAATGGAATTGCCAGGGATGCCCCGAGTTCAAATCCAACCTACTGTTGTAGTCTGCAAACACAGGATCATGTCCAGAGAAGCTGCAGTTACTGGGAACCAGCAAGGGACAGGATCATGTCCAGAGAAGCTCCAGTTACTGGGAACCAGCAAGGGACAGGAATGAGACCGGCTTTTGTTCAGGAAACCATTTATACAGCATGGGAACAAACTCAGATCCAGAGCCAGAGAGCTCTGAACAGAGGCAGGGTGAGAGGCTTTGAGGGACAGAACCAGGATGGAGTTCAGGGTCAGGAACCACTGGGAGCACAGCAAGGGAGAAACCCCAGGGTTCAAACCCAATCAAAACTCCCTGGGCTGCCCCTCACAAGTGTCTGGGGTGGGGAAACTCTTCCAGGGTTCACAGGACCCATCCCTCAAAGCAGGAGGTCAAAATTCACACTGGCTGGGCTTTTCAGCCCTGCCTCCACTTTAACAATGCTTATCTGAAACTAAATCTTCGCCTCCCTGAGGCACCTCACAACAACCCACCACTGCCTCTCATTGTTTACTTCTGCTCCTTAACCAACCAGGCTAGCTGAATGTTATAGCCAAATTTATCTGTGCAGCTTCACACCTGTGGCTGTCACAGGAAACTACAAAATCTTGGGATTCAGTGTGAGCATTGGATTGGAACAGTGCAGAAATAAGGATTTATGGCTAAAAGATAAGGCCTCCTGTACTCTAGGAGAGTCTCTCTGACTCCTCACCATCCAGGATAAGCAGAAATCCCAACCCTCCTGGAATGCACTGAAGAGTAGATACAGCCACACCATCAGATGCCTCACACATACAACTTTAAATAAATGCACAAACAGATGAAATCTGACTGTAACAAGCTACATATATTCAGATACCACATAAATATCAGCTGTTATTTTCTTATAAATGCAACTGCCAACATGTAATAAATAAAAGAACAAACCAACACTCTACCCTGCCAGGCAAGAGGGAGCCAAGACAAGAACTCATCACTACAGTTTTATCCTGCTGCCACTGATGAGCTTCACTCAAAATTTGCCAGGCATAAGCTTCAGGTTTAAAGTAACAGTGACTGTGAGCTAGAATTCAAAGCAAAGCCAAGAACCTTTCATTCCTGCAATGTAACAGCACTGAGTTTGAAATACTCAAATGGGCAGAGTTCAGGGGTTTTTTTTCAATAGATTTTTCATTTTCAGTCTAAAAAAGAAAGAAGTCTGTTTGGGTTTTTTTTAAAGCTTTGTCTACATCTGTTTCTCAGCTTTTCTGCTCTCATGGTTACATATACATAACAAAATATTCTTCTTGTGTGTGAGAATATTTGTTTTCCTTGACAAGAAAAACCATACAATCATCCATATCACCATTTCTTACCGTCAAGTACCTAGCTGAAAACCCAGATCCTGCCTCCAAAGCATAGCTGCAATTGGGAACAACCCCTAGAAAGAAGTTGCAGATGTCAAGCTAGCTTGGCTGCTGCTTGGAGGATTGCTAGAAGATGGAGTTATCCTGTGATTCGCCCTTCTGCTGAACAGAGAGAAGGCTTGATCAGAGGGAAGTCTGTAAAAAACACTTCTTGAGCTGTTGTTCACTTTGGTTTTTTAAAAAAACAGAGTTCTTAAGCTATTAGTGGCTGATCACTCCAAGGAAGTATGCAGTTGTTTTGATTGATGATTGAATTTTAAATATTTATGATGGATGAAGTGTGTGTCTGGAAATGTTTGGGGATACTGCTGTTTGTTGTATGCTTCTCACCAGGACTCTACTGAAAATGAGATAATATCACTGGGTTTAATTCCAGGATAAAATATTGTAAGAAATTGTACAGACAGAAATACTGTATGTATGTGAAATCTAAGTAGTTTAAAGCTAATTCAAGACTATTTTCAGAATATTTTTAAATTAGCTTTTTTTTTCCCTTAAAAAACATTTTCTGATAACTTGCTATTTGATGTACTCTTGAATCACAACTCCTCAAATGCTTTTAGCATTCAGTGGGAATTTCCATCACCTGTGTTCCACCTGAACTGTTTAAAGCGAAGAAAACCAAAGACCTGTGTAGCATCAGTAACCACTCTGGTACCTGAAGAGAAATGATGGCCACGTTGCCCCAGATCAAATTGCTAAAGCTGGTTGTTGCCTACTCTGATCCCACAGCTTTGGTAGAGGGCAGAGCTTGGGGTTTTGGTGTTTTCAGTCCTTCCTCAGCAAGGAGAACAGGGGAGAGGAAGCTTTCAAGCAGACCAGCTCCACATTCTTCTTCTCTGTTTCCTTTTCCCCCATGGCAGAAGGGTGGCAGATGTAAAAAGTCTACTCATGTCTCCTTTTGAGCTGCCATAATAAAAAACATCCACTCAAATTCTTTTATCTTCCATCCAGCATTTTGGAGAATTTCATACTGCCCCAATGTGAGGATTTTTTAAGAATAATTGGCAGATTTAAGGAGGTGGCCAGGGAGGATCCACCAGCTGATAGATTTGGGTATGTGCAGAGGTCATAGCTTCCCTAGGGACTGTTCTGTAAAATGAGATAAACCCGGATGCTCTGATGCAGCTCAGAGATCAGCTCGTGCCTCCTGCTGGCAGAGAGGCACAGCACGACTCTGGTGCCAAACCACCAGAGAATTTATAAAAACAAACAAATCCCAAACCTGAAATTACACTGTAGCCACAGTTCTTACAAGTTTGATTAGATTGATGAATAGTTGAAAGTAAAAAATAGCAAAATCTGGCTATGTATGAGATAAAATTAATAAAGAATATAAAACACCTACACCTTGTATTGTTATTGTAATTCTTTTGGAAAAATGCTTGGAATGATTAAGAACTTCACAGAAAATCCTATATATTATCTACACACATGTGCCTCTAGTACAATATGAGGAATTTTTTTTTAATAAAAAAATATAGGAGCCCAGGTTTTTCACTATCATTTGTGTTCTGATAAATTCTTACAAAGTCATCTGAAGAACTGATGCAGCAATGTTTTCAAATAAAATGAGCACATTTTGATTCAGTCTCTTAAGACAGATCTCTAGCTGTATTGGTGAGAAAGTGTATTACAGATTATGGTAAGATGTATTATTGATCCATTGAAAAAATTCTGTGAGTGGAATTTTAATTCTCAGATGGTTCTTTATATCTTTTTTATTTTAGACATCTTCACCAGGGCTGAAATTGTTTATCATAAGCTTCAGCCTAAGGCAAAATTCTAGACCTGAGCTAGGATCCATTAAAATACGTGTTGGAAAGGCAGGTCTGGACACCCCACAGAACAATGTGCCACTGCAGCCAGAGTATTTCCCTGTGCCCAGTGACAACTGAAAAAATCCTTCAGATATTCATCATTTCCTGATGCTTACCTATTGGAAAGTCTCAATAATTACATCCTGTAATTGGTAATATTCAGAAATTATTTTCTGCTACTGTAGGAAATATTTAGGATGAAAATATTCTGCCATTGGCACTTTTCTGTGTGGTATTAATACTAAGAATGTATTTATATTTAGGTTTCATCCATGAGAAAAAGATTCTTGTATAATTCAGTACTACACTTAGAGACGAAAGAACCTCTAGGCCACAATATGTAGTTAATATTCAGAATTAAGTCAGTTTATTATGCATCAACTGGTAGGTCAAACTCAGCTTTGTGTGCTGTAATTTATAATACAGCTTTATGCCCAAAGCAATATGGAAGCCCTGAAGCAACACAGTGAATTATTACAACTGAATCTGAATACTACCTCCAAAAATGTACACATTTTCTTCTATTTCTGTTGCATGCAGGCTATAAACACGGTGTCAGATAGCTCTGTGCTGCAAGGACATCCCCATAAAGCAGCAGTTCCATCAGCAGTGTCAGGATTTGGCAGTTCACTTCCTGCAGTCTCAGTCAGGGCCAGTCCAACTGCTTCAGCTGATTGAACTAATTCAGCAGAAGTGATACCAGGAGCTTCTAAACTGAGGACCTTTGGAATTCTCTAAGAACTATCAGCTTTTGGTCTCCTCATGGGATAGCAAATGGCACATAACAAGTCTGCCCAAGCTCAGAGTTTCTATTTCATGACCTGATGACACAAAGCAACATGCCTGTGGAAATGCTCAGGAGCTGGAGCACCCCTGCTCCTGTCTGCACATCAGGCAAGGGGACACTGCTCCTGCCTGCTGCAAGGGGACAAAGCTGGGCTGCCCTTGCAGTGCCACCACTACGGTGGCTTGGCTTCTCAATGGTTATACTGGCCTGGAAACAGCAAAGAAAACTGGAAATGGACATCGTGGGCCCAGTCAAATCAGTTACAACCTCTTCAAATGCTAGAGAAATGTGAGCTGCTTCCCTCACCTTTACCCACACAGCACTCTAGAGACAGGGTAGCTTTGCAAAACACACGGTGCCTTTGCCATCCCTGAAAAACAGACAGGCTTTTGTTCCTCAAATTTTAAAATATAGCTGAGCTTACAGCCTGGGATCATTAGGCCAAAGGTGCATTGGAAGCATCACTCTGAAGGGAATTTCCAGCTGTGATGTTTTTATCTTGCCACCTCTCCTCCCATCACTGAGCTCTACACACAGCAGGTACATTAGCACTAAGTTTGCCAGCTCAGGCTTGGTAGTCAATTTGTGCAGTCCTTTCAATACTTTTAATCCTCTAGTAATATCTAACCCTGTGAAGAAAAAAAAATTTAAAATAACCAAACTCTGTAATCAAACCCCATCAACATTGGCTAATTAATTCTGAGCATTTTGATGTTGCTTCTCACCACTGCATAGCATCTCTCTCTGAACTCACAAAGAGCCTTATTTATACATTCCTTGGAGCAGTTCTTCACTGCTGTATCCCTGTGACTGCATTAGAATGGATTTATACATCCTCCTGACTTACACCTCTTTGAGACATCAGAACTAGTCCCAGGGGGTTTACGCCTCACCTAAATTAGTTCCCAATGTGAAAGAATCTGCAAATAAACTAATTAGAGATTAATTGGCTAATACATATAGATAAGTTAATTAGAGATTAATTAGTGTTTATATAGTATGGTCCTTAGAAGATGTAAATTGCTCTCAAAGTACTAAGTATCACATGTCAGTTTTTATGGCTGTCTCACAGCTCTCAGCTGCTTTGTATCTACCAGCTCACACCTCTCCACACAACTCCTTCTGTATAGTTTGTCATTATGAATTTTATCTTCTCATCTTAAAAAAGAATTAACTGGAGAAAAGAAAAAGAATCAAATCAAATCATGATGCACTATTGAAACTCACACACATCCAGAGAAGAAAAAGAAATGTCCCCTTCTGCTGTGCAGGAGGGATAAAGTAAACCTGGCAGCTTGTGCTGAGCTCTAATTGCATGGCTTCACAAACCCCTGGAGCAAACCAGGTCTCTCCAGAGTTTGGAGCCAGGTGTTCTTCATGAACCCTTCTCCTTCAACCCATCAAACTTCCTGAGACATGGGCAGGAGCAAGAATGTGCCAATATAATCTAAGAACATGAACAGCCTTCCTATTCTGCCTGCCTAGAATTTCCCACCTGGTTTCAATTGCTACAAATTTTATTTTCCTGAATCAAACTCCATCCAAGAGTTGCTGTAATTTCTCAAACACTGTATTCTATGGACTTTGGGAAACTTCTGTTGTTATATACTTCCACTGATGAAATGTATTGTGAATTATCTTTTATCAAGGCTTTCCATCTCAAGCCCTTATGCTCCTAGATAATGTTGCCAGTTCCAAGCTGGTTACTAGGATGAATTTTGAGGAATGGAGGGGCCATAACTGAGCTCGAGTCAGCCCCTGAGAGAGCAAAGGTTGAACTGGAAGCTTTCCATGCTATGGTTTCCAGGTCCTGTATGCTCATCTGGCTCTAAACCTGGGGCTGGTTTTACATAGATCAGCACAGGCTGAACACAAAGCTAGTGAATATTAGCCAATTGATGCAAAACTCCAAACACCACGAGCATTTAGGATAACTGTTCAATTTCACAGATCACTTTGCTGATGTGCACACAGGTAGAGCTTCAGTGACAGAGCCAAGCTACAGGTTTCAGGAGAGTGAAACTGAGCAGACTCCAGACACACAAACCTATAGAAATACAATTTCCTATTGATCAAAGCTAATACTTGTAGACCACAAAAGACAGACTCATAACTAATCTGTTGAGAAAGAGGGAAAAAAAAAACTTTTTGTAAATCTGTGCCCTAAGAAGAAAAAATTTACAACCTTGGCTCTCGTAGATATTAATAGAGGCAGTAATGCAAAGTTAACAACTCTTCAAAGTGAGCAGAATTATTGCAGGACTAAACATCAGCCAGGAAAGGCTTTCCTTGCACAAGAGCCCACATAGCACCAGCTAAATGAGATGTACATGAAATTCCCTGTTGTTTTCAGCTACATGTGCACATCCCACACACCAGCAAAGTAATCAGAAAGAACCTTTCATATAACTCACCTAAATTGAGCTCCTCAGTCAGGCTCCTGAACCTTCTTCTGGCTATAAACAGAGTTCCTGCCACAGCATGCTGCTTGTAATCACCTCTGGGGATGATGAATTGGACCAATAATTCCTTTCAGGTGCTTTCAACAGATTTAAATAGAATTTTATACTGCTGGCAGAGAATGGGACTTGTTAAGATACTGCCCACAAGACAGTCTGAGTAACTACCACAAGGATGCATTTTTTTCCTTCAGTTTTGACTGCACAAGCCAAGCACTATCATTAGCAGGTAAATCCACTAACTGTGAAGAAACTGGTCAATGCAATACACAAAGTTCTCAAATTATCTTTGCCTTTGGTCTTTATAAGAAGAGTTCTGTGTTACTTTTCTGGGACAGATGACAGACATTTGAAAACAGAACCTTCATAATAAAAGCATTTAAAGGCCTAGGCTAGAAAAATCCATATTCATCTAACAAGACAGCACAATAAAACTAGTTAGCTAAACAAGTTTGTTGAATATTCAAATATGAAGTAAGAAAAACAGAAGAATCAAGAATTGTCCTGCACTGTTTTGGATATTAAGGATTAAAAACCCACACATGGTCTAAATAATGGAGGACTTCAAAACCAGAAAGTAACCACAAATGAACAGCAGGACAGGAACACCACCTCTAACACCCCTTACATACACAGTGGGCAAAAGCATTTACCAGCTGTTTACAACTAAGCCTCAATTGTTCTCTATTGATAAGCAGAATGTATCAGAGTTTTCAATTAGCTTAAATTCCAACTTTTTTTAAAAAAAAAAACAAACTTATAAGCATCTAATTTGCTTAATCATGAAACAGTTATGGTACAAAATTGGATGTGGAGTTGAAAATTCATTCCATTTACAAATGACTCGCTATGTAATTTGCCAGCTTTATACTTTCTCTGCTGTAGTGTTTCTACCACATTTAACAAGGAGTTGACATAAATTCCAGGGCATCTGCATTTTTTTAACTACCTACAAAGCCCCAAATCTTGTCATTCACCCATAAGTCTTTTCTTTCTTTTCCACCCCCTGTGCCACTGTCCCTACACTTTGCTGACAGAGGATATTGTCCTGACTATGGAACACCATTAGTTTCAGACACAGGCAACAACAAATCACACATTGCACAGTTTCTGTAACTGGGGTTGCTCTCCAGCCTCAAAACCAAAACAAATGTGAGGTCAGGAACATTTGAGTTTGCCTACATCATGAAACCATGTTTGTGAACCAGGATCACCTGCTAGAACAGTGAGAGTGATGGAAGGTGGCACGTGAGAATTTACCAGAGCAGGGACTGCTGGGGTTCACCACTCCTGAGTTCAATCAGGGCAGGCCTAACTTGGGCAGAAAGGGACAGATTTTCAGAAACACAGCAAAAGACTCACTGCCTGAGCACTGAGATTGAACCATTTTGCAAAGAGCAGCAATAACTTAAAGGCAGCAGCTGAATACAGAGATTTCAGAGTGCACACTTTAAAGGTCCTGATTTCCTCCTAGCCTGCCTCTCCACCCTTCCCCCTTTCTCCTTCCACACAGAAAGCCCTGCAGATACATAAAATAAAGAGTCTGTGCTATTTCTAGTCAAGATTAGCAAAATCCAGGTTTGTATTTTTGTCTTTAAATAATAATTTTAAAAATCATTATTACCTGTTACCCTTACATGGGTAACATTTTGTGTTTCTCAACACAAAGCCATGCTTGTAAATCACTGTCCTGTTTATAGGTGCAACTCTGGCAGCTGAAACAAAACCAAAACAACAACAACAAAGAACAAACACCCAAAAACCACAGAAAAAATAAATAAACATAAAAAAAACCAAACAGATTTTTTTTTTTTTTATGGAAGAATGCATTTCCCTGGCAAGTCCATGGCTGGTACATGTCCATTACTGTTACCTTGGCACATGGGAAAATTATTCCTGGATCACATTTCTGATTTGCCTTTTAAGTTCATTTAATTGTGAAATTCTTCAAATCGTGTTCCCCATCTGGACCATTCCAGGCTTTTCCAGGACATTTGTAAAAGCTTTCATTTCCCCTCAGTGAGTACAGCCATCTTTTCCAAGTGTAGCCTTTTCCCTGCAAGCAGGCACCACTTGCTGAGCTTTCATACACAGAGATTGTAACATGCAGTAGAAAATGTGCAAAGCTAGTGCAGGATGAGTAAAAGCTCTTAAGTGTATGTTGCTCATTAATTAGTCAACACAGTCTCCAGCTGCCTCTCTCATTCAAGGCTGTTTTTCTTTGCTTTTCCTTTTTTCCCACCCCCACTCCCACTCCTGGGAAAACCAGTTCCATGTATGCAGCTTGCTTTAAAGAGATTTTTGCTGTGTCTCTGATATCACCTATATCTAGTGCTCCATATAAAACCAGAGAGCACGTGCTGACTCCTTTGCCTTGGAATCATTTGGAATGTTTTTACTGGTTTGTTGTTGTTGTTTTGGTTGGTTTGTTGGTGCATTTTTCTGACTGTTAAATTTAATGGTATTGCACAGGGATGTATTGTATTATGGACAGAATGTGCCCATGAGTGCAAAATAGAATCAAGGCACTATATAAAATAAAATCATGTTATCCACCCAGAAACACGAGGAATTGTTATTTGTTTTACAAGAGAGTTCAAAGGCATTAATGCTAATGATCAGCTTTAGCACTTCTCAACACTAAGCAAAAAATATTAATAGCTTTTGACTCCCAAAACTCACTATATGTGCTACTGAATAAATAAAATGTACAAATGTGGAAAGTGAGTTTTTCCAGGGCCAGGAAAATCATTGCACTGCTACCCAGAAAAGGAACTTGCATCCCCTGGAATCCACTCTAGGGCTGTAACCTGTCATCAGAGAACTGAAACAATTGCTAACATTTCTCCAGTGCAAGCAAGAACTAAAATATTTCCATTTCTCTGAGTTTACAGGCTCATGTATTGGCACCATACATCTAGGTGTATAAACATACACTGCACAGTGAAATTTCTCCTCATCTTAAATAAAAGCTGAGGTTATTTTAAAGGTAGCTGAAGGCTGAAACATTCATTGTTTTTTCCATTTATTTTGTTTCTCAGTTTAAAGAACATATCAGACAGAAAATAATTTGAATGTTCACATAGAAAATTTTGCTGGAATGTTAACACATGAGGGAAGTTTAATTGCTCTGCTTTTCAACCTAGTTCTGATAAAGGACCAGCCAGCCTCTAAGTGTCCCATTCAGAAATGCTTTTGGATTGTTTATGTCTTTTTTCACCAAATTTCTATGAAGGACAATCTTGAGCCATCTGGTGCCTATTTAATTTTTAACCACCTCTCACTTGGAATATTTCTTTCTTTATACTTATTTTGTCTTAACAAATTGGCCATAAGCTAAACTGCACCATCTGTGACTTCCAGTAAATACAACTGTTGCTAATGAAATTACCCAGCTTCATCATTTTGATTTAAATGCATTGCCTGCTTTTTCTATGACCTTTCATTGCTTGCCATCAAATCACAGCTTTCACACATTTAGATACACACTCATGTAGGTCAGGCTTCAAGAATAAATCTTATCTGAGAATCTCAAGAAGCCTGGCCAAGCTTGCTCAGCAGGTTGGCATGAGCTACCACAGCCAGGGCCATGCTAAGAAATCATTATGGCATTTGTGACCATGCAGCTCAGGGGCTGAACTCGGTGTGTTCCATGCTCCAGGGCAGATCCCCTGCCATGGGACCAATTGGTCACTGCTTCTCCTTCTCTTGCCTCCCATTTGTTTGACTGACTGAATTAATGATTCTGGATGCACTAGCCCAGTCTTTTGGCTAGCCTGTCTCTTACTCAATCACAGGACAAAACTGACCAGATTGAACTGGAGGAAGAGACTGGGACTATTACCTTAAAGAAAAATGGAAGGAAACTAAGGGAATCGATGGAAGAGTAGAGGTGGAGGAGGGGTATATCACCACACAAATTATTTATATAGCATTTTATGTATAAAAGTAACCTGCTGGGATTAATTTGAACCAGCAGATTCCATTCCCTTACTTCTCACATTAAACTGATGGTGCCAGGCTTTTAAAAACTGCACCACAAATTACAACAGAAGGAAAAATACAGGTGAAGTTTCTCTGGTCAGAAAGTGATTTACTCAAGTAGGTAATCAGCAAGCAAGACACAGATGATTCAATGGCTGTTTACATGGCTCCTGCAATAGTTTTTATTCATGTATTTGATTCCAAGAAAGCCTCAGTCCTTCAGAGAGATGTAGTCTCAGTGAGCTGGAAAAAGGAGAAGAATCTGGAACAAGAATCTACTTCAGAGGTCCCCAAGGTGCTCTGCTAAGGCTTTGGTTCACTACAGGTGCCCAAGTACCACCCTGGAATTGCTGTCCCCATGAGACATCGCTATGGTCAGACTTTCCAGCCCCACATCCAGAGGTACAGACAGAATTATGGTACCTGCTACTGCAAACACCCGTGGCTCAAATGTAGGAGCAGATCTGAGTACATCACACACCTGCTGTACCCCTCCCCAGTCTTCTCCTTAGAAAACCAGTAACACCTGTCATACAAAAATAATGTCCCACCATTCTACAGCGTGGCAAGGCCGTCAAGAGGTGAAACATGAATGCTGGAAGAATTAAGGAATGAGCAGCCAGGTTCCTAGGTCACATGAATTATCAGCTCACTGCTTATTTGCACCTGTTTGTGACCCCACTGCCACAGGTGAGGAACTCATAACCCTGCTGCAATTTGCATTCTAAAACGAACCCTTATTTCCAGTTACTGTGGCAGAGAGCAAAGTAAATCAATTTAATACCTAAAAACAATATATGAAACTGAAGAGCTCAGACTAATTTCTCTTAAATAAGAAAGAGGAAAAGCCAACAGAAACTTGCAAAGCTCAAGATACAGCTCATATTTAATAATTTCTCAGCAGTCTAACAACTAGTCAGCATTAGAAACATAAAGGCATAAAGACAATCTCCTCTGTACACTTATGCTCCCCTCAGCAGATGCTCAGGGTTATGACAACAGGCCAATGCAGGCACTGCAGGCAGCTTTAGCTATGGAAACTCATTTTACCAAACTATCCACTGCATCCTTTCTGAATGGACACATCTTCACTGGACTCCACTCAGTGCCTGCTCAGCACCTCCTTCCACTGGAGTCAATAAAGCAGCAGGGCCACAACCCACTCCTGATCAAACTCCTGGCAGGTCACATCATCTTACAAGTGCTGCCATAGATGGGGTGGGCTGGAGGACCAAGGAGTTAGGAGGGGAGTTATGTTTATCCACAGAGGTATGTTTATATCCAGATGGAAAAGGCAGGCAGAATAAGAGCAGATGGCAACTGCACTGGCATTTATTGTAAGATTTCAAAAGTACATTTTGTTAGAAAAAGGGGTTTTGTAAGCATGCTAGATACTTTCTTCCTGTTAAGGAAGACAAATTACCTTTGCAAATACACTTACTAGTTTTATTTACACTTCCAAGAAGCCTGGTAGTATCAGCCAGTCTTTGCTGTTCGTATTTCCTATTTTCAGCACAAAATGCATTGTTCTATTGCTCCCAAAACAGCTGTCAGTACAAACTACAAGTGAACACACTTTATTTGCTTACTCCACTAGTACAGTCCCAGTAGCTGCTCATAAAAAATTAGAAAGCTTAATAATTCATTAACCAAAAAGCACTTTTTGCTGTAGATATGACACAGGACTTTAAGGAGACCAACAAAAGAAAGGCATTCATACTTCATGCCTGGAATTAGATATTTATTATTGGGGTTGGACTGGATGATCTCCAGAAGCCCTTTCCAACCCCATCAATTTTGTGTTTCTGTGATATTGGCAGTGCTATAATTTTCATGATGTCTGGCAACATGAAAGTTTCTGTAGCATCAAGCTGATACACAAAAGCAAGTCTGTTAAAGGAAGCAGGAAAAGAACAAAAAGAATATCTGTAAAAGAACAGCATTGTTCAGTGCTGAAGACTTCCAGAAGCTGGAAATACTTTTGTGTACATCCCACAGAAACTGTTAAAATCTCCCAAATACAAGATGCTATATGTCTACCAGCAGATAAGTTGGCTTCCTGTATATTTAAAGTAAGAACTGAGCTGAAAAAAAAAAGAAAAATAGGAAAGTATAGACTCCAGCCAAAACCTCATATCTTCATATAAATCAAACACACTCAGCAACCCCTTTCTGCATGAAGGTGCAATATTCAAGAGGTAATCACAAAAAGCCAAGCCAGGATTATAAGCCAGAACTTCATAAAGGGAAATGGTACATCTCCCATGGGAAGAAATAGAGCAAAAGGAATATACTGCTGGAACTGACTTGTTATGAACAGACACTGAGACATCTGAAACCCTGAACAGTTTGGGTTACACAAGTTCTAATCTGTATCAGCATGTCAACAACTGATAACAGAAAATCATGATAGAATTCTATCTTTTTTGTTTGATGGGGCTGGGTTTACTGGAAGAGATAAGGTTCTACAAACCCCTTCCCACAGTCAAGGCAGGCACAGCTAAACCTGCCTGATTCCAATTACCCCTCAGTCTGGATGTCTCACAACACACCCCTCTTACAGGGCTGGAACATGATGACATTTAAACCCTCACAGCTCACAGCTATTACAGCTACATGGATTTCTTTGGAACTGTAATTTTATTTTTTAATATTAGAACAAAAATAATAATCTTGTTTAGTAACTCACAAGAGATTCAAAGCTGTCTTTTCCTGCAGCCATGAGTGATATGTATCCAGCTGAACAACAAAATACTGTGTAATCGATTGTGTTTTATCTGCACATTTGAATATCAAACTGTTTATCATCGTGCCCAAAGGAAAAAAAAAACCCTCCAAAAAGTACCTCAAGTAATTAGAATGATCCAAGAAGAATCAGAAACTCAAATATCCCAAAAGCAATTATCAACAGCTATTTTCATAGCAGAAGTTATTTTATGGGAGTTATTATGCAATTGTTATCACAGTTTATCAGCCTCTGATGTTCTGTGTGCCTTTGTATTTCCAGACAAGGAAAGAAGACAGGCTAATTGGAGAGAAGTGCATCTAGAAGAACAATATATGGTAGGAAATGTTTTGTGTGTTTTGTAACACCCATTTCTCCCTTGTCAACAGTATCAAGTCAAGTCCATCAGGATAACAGGGTGACAGGGTTATCCAGCACAGCTTCTCAGAGCAGAATTAACTCCTTCCACAGATGCAGTCAAGATAAAGCCACAAACGTGTTTTATTGCAAGTAGGAGAAGGTAAGGCTGCACCTTGATAGAATTCAGGTCCAGCAAATTTTGGTATAATATTTCCAAGTGAAAAACTAGTTTAAGAAGGAAGCTGAGGGGAGGATTAGGCCATGTCTTGTTATTTGAGGTATTCTTTGGAAAAAAACTGTAGGCAGTTTATGTATGGCCTCTCATGGAAGAGTTTCTCCAGGACACAAGTTTATCTCTGAATTTAACAGCATACACAAGACCAAATACTGGTTTGGAATGGCCAAGATGACAATTTTTAAACCTTTTGCATTTCATCCTCTGCCCTTTTCTATAACCTCCATGCTATGATTGTAACATTGTAACTGGCAGAACACATAATTACCCCTAAAAACAGACCTGTTCAAGGCAACACAGATGCCAGGTTTAAGTTTCAAAAGTAACTTTGCTAGTACTTTTCCCCTTTAACTTTTAAATTTCACTTCTGTGAGATTTAAAAGTTCTAAATTATGGAACTGGAAATCTTCCTAAATACATTTTTACCAGTTAATGAAAGTTTGAAATGGTACAAGAGTATCAGAGCTGGCATTTTAAAGGGAAAGCACTCTGACCTTCAATTCAGAAGCAGAATTTATCCCTCAAAAACCTGAGAATACACATTATTCCATTAACATCAACTATTTTTAATAGTTCACAGCACTAATTTTAAAAGTTTGATGGTGTTTTATTATTCTTTCCCTAATTCTCATTTATATTCAATTGCATTTTACATTTTGTATTACTTCTAATGTTTAAGTTTTCCTTAATTCTTACCTCAACCTTATACCTCATGCTATGTATTGATACAGTACAGATGCAATACAAGAGAGGTTTAAAATCACACTTTTAAACCACTGAGACAAATCCATTTGGATTCAACCATTAACTTGGAATTTTCCTATCAACTCAGTTCTCTGTTTTCTGCACCTTGAAAAGTCAAAGTTGGCTCAGTGTTTGTCAGGGCAGACATGTAAGACACAGTGGTACCATTATGTGTTAAGTCTAGATAGATCATGATTCTTTTAACACAAATTAGCAAAATTCTAGGAGAACAATTTCATGAAAGCCCAGGTAAGTGGCATCTGATGAGCTCTGTTTCTGCAGACCTCAGTCAGCTCAGCAGTGTCTCAAGAGGACATTCCACATGTAAGCCTTAATCAGGAGTTTCTCTTTTTCCTAGCTGCTGTCCAATAACAATGTAGTTTATTAAATAAAGCTGTAGTACATGGTTCTGCTGACAAAAAGGGCAGACTTTCTTCCTCTGGGAGTCACCAATACCTGATTGGCATTTTAGCTCAGCAGGTGAACAGGAAATCCCTTTTTGTCAGTTCTGCCCATAAGCCTGACCTTAGGAAGAATGAATTCTGAACTGATTTTATTTAGGATAATCATTTTTTTTCACACTGTGAAACCACTCTAGTTCTTTTCCTGCATGAAGAATGCATGAAAAACCCATCACATGCTCTTCACAAAGTATATGGATCTATCCCTTCTCTTTGTAAAGGGTTGTGAGTGAGATTTCACAATAAATTTTCCTTTCAAATAGGGGATTCCAGTCAGGAAGGGCTGCTCCACAGCTCATGGTATTCTGAGGAGGAGCAATACTTCTGACAACACAGAGTCACAATCTAATAGAGCCAACTTTAGTTGTTATCCATGCACTGGGAGCATCCCACCCATACACTTCCCCATCAGCTTTCAGAAGAAACACACTGATAAATACACATTTGACTCTTAGAAATACCAAAGGAGTTATATCAGATTTTGCCAAATAAACAGCCCTAGTATCTGCTGAAGTGTTTGACTTCAGAAATATTAAGCAGCTGTGTTCAGGAATATCCTTCAAGCTAAGGAATTCTCAAGTTTTGTACCTGTAGTGGCTTAAGGACAGTTACCTCAAAACCTAAGATAACCAGGCTAAATTAGTATTTTAGGAGGGATATCAGGCCCCCAGGATTTGCTCTTCTGATATTGTTGCTTCCTAAGAAAAGCAAAAGCAGTTTTTGACCTGTGGTCCTAAAAAAAAAATTAATTATGGTCTGGATGAAACTTAATGTGAAAATTATTTGATAATGCTTGCTGATTAAGAGAAATTTTCTAAATATAGTTCTTATTCCCACTTTTAATGGTTTCTGTAACATTGCCATAGCTATTTCTACAAGTAAGAACTGTATTATCTGTCATCACCTCAAGGCAATAAGTTCAGGCAGTGTATTAAAACCTAACACGGCTTTTTCAGCCTTCTTTATCCTTCCTGGGAAAAAAAAATAATCTGTGTTCATGTTAAAAAATATTTCTAATTGCAAATTGCTTCATGTGTGCTTATTAAAGATCTCTGTTGAATTGAATTTCAACAGGCACTTGAATTTCAACAGCTAAGCCTGGAAAAACAACTTTGTACATGCAAAGGAACATTGAAAGTTTAGTCCTGTTTTCCTAACTTAGTTATTTTTAAAAGTTTTGGGTCTTTTTAAGTATTTAATTTTAATATTTCTTCATCATTTATGGCTCTTTCACTTATGATTTCACAGTATAACAGTAAAGAGAAAATTAACTTTGTCTTCCTAAGAAAGAGTAGCAAAGCTCAAATAACATGCAAGATGTTCTCTCCTGCTCACAGGTCTGAACCAGATGCCTTTCACATTTAAATAATCTGTGAGGATTTACAGGGTATTGCAGATAGAAGATGAGTACATTACTATACAGAAAATAAAATCCAGGTCATTACAAGAAACAACCTTTAATTTCTATCAATATAAACTCTTATTTGTATCTTCAGAAAGCTGAAAGGAATACACCATGCCCAAAACTGTATTACTAAAATGGGTCTGTTGTCTTTGTGCTTCATCTTTGACTTTTCAATTTACCATATTTATCAAAAATAAGCAAATTTGATTTGAATACCTGCTAACTTTCATATCTATATGTGTAATTAATCACCTTTGCTATACATCTTCCAGAGATTCTGAAGAACAGACACTGAAGGATTTCCAGATCTTCTATTTAGAACCTAAAGGCCAATTCATCTGTTTTTCCCCAATTTTCTCTGCAAGAAGTGGGTTTTTCCTCCAGAGGAATGAATAAAACTGCATTTATGTTACAAATTTGCACAAACCCCTCGGTTCTACAGTACTCCTGGTTAATATTTCTGCATTCAAAGAGCAGCAGATCTACAGGTAGAACATACCTATAAACTACAGCTAGATTTTAGATTAAGGTGGCTGGTCTACACACTTCTTCAGGAGCAACTTCTCCTTTTTTAAAGCTACTATCTCTTGGATCTTCAAACTGCCATGCAATATTCCTGTTTAGGGAATACATATTTTTACTCTCAACAGAGAATTAGCTCTAGTAAAACACTGTTTCTACTTTAAAAATAAAACCCACAGAGCATAATCAGCAGTGTGTCTGGTGATGCTTTTTCAGAGCATCACTTACTCATTATTTTGTGTAGAATGTGTGCAGGAAGACAGTTTGATGTTTAAGTGGGACTTGACTCAGCTTTCAGAAAAATAATCTTACAAGTACTTCATCAAGTCTTTTTAGGGATTAGTTTGTTTCAAATATATCCTTATTTGCATTTCAAGTTACCTAAAAGAAGCTGCTATCAGCGTTTCAAAGTGGATAAAGCCAGACACTTGGTTGTGAATCAAGACATTTGATTGAGGGGAAGAAACATCCAAGTAAAAAAAGAAAGACACAGAGTCACAACAACAACAGAGATTTGTTATGCTACAAGTTACTCTGTTACACCATGGCATGAGTCTTCTTACCTTCCCAAGGAGGTGATAACAGGGAAATTTCCATGGGACTGAAACCTATAAAAACTAGATCGAAAGAGGCTTGGATCCACTGTGCAACTTCAGCAAGTTTTCTTTGCCTGTGTGCATTCTGCAAGTCCTTAAATTTGTGATGGGAGCAGGGAACTAAATGATAACCCAGGGAATAAAATTATAGCGTCCAGGAAATACAGTGGAGTGAAAAAGGAAGACAGCTGGTGACTGTAGCATCCCCTTGCCCTCTGTTCCTTTCTGAGAGAATCTGGAAAGCTTGAGGAGAAAAAGATCATACACAAAAGAACAAACTTCCTGTCATATTTCCTACTCTGGTTTTTGCTGCTGGCTCTGTCCCCAGGAATCTGTGATGCTGTGCAAATTCCACAAGGCAGAAACTCTGTGGTTTCTGTTTATTTTTCATTTTGTGGGGGTCTGTCTTGAGTAATGTGACCCACAGAATCTGAGAACTGTTAATGACTACAAGAGTTGTCCCTGCAGTTAAAAACAAAGAAAGATGGGTAACTGAGGTTCTGAAAATGTCATCATCCAGTAAAGTACTTTTGTCTGCCCCAGCTGTCTATTCCAAAACTGAAAGGAATGCCTCCACCTTGTCTAAAAGTGGTATTCCAAAAATAAATTCTTAACTGTGAATGATGAATTTCCTCATGGAAATCATTATTTCCATATTCAGTACAGTGTGAATACTGCATAGTAAATAGGACATGAGCCTATGCAATAAGGACGAAATGAAACACTGAAAAACTGCTCATTTGTTGAGTTCTGAGTATCCTGCATAGTAAATGAAATGAGGTCCTGCAGAAAAGGTATATAATTACAGAATTAAAAATCACTTTGTAAGTACCTTTTCTCATAAGAAGGTCAGCCTGAGGTTGTCTGAGAACATCTTAATTTTGACATATTCTAATTTGAACATTTGCCCTCACAAAATTAGAGGCAAAATTAATTTCACAGTTTTATATGAAGTGTTTTGTACAGCTAAAAACTTGCAAGTTTCAGAATGGCCCATTTCACTGGTTAGAACTCATGGCCTGATGCCACTCAATAACTGGGCTGAGTCCACTAAAACAGAGTAAGTGGAGTAAATTCACACCCACTGTGCACTCCCAGGGTGAGTATCTAAGAAGCAAAGACTCTATCTATTCAGCACTGCTGAAAAAAAAAGTTTAGTTTCAAAAGAATTTATCTAGAAAAAGGGAAATGGATCTGGCAAGAGTTTGACATTGCTGAAGGCATGCACAGGTGGATGAAACTGCAGGCCAGGTCAAAGGAAAGAAGAGATTTATGTTGTGTGCAAAGAAAAGGGCAGAAGAAAAATAGCTGCTCGGGCTGGGCTGCACTGAAGTGAATGAAACAGCTGTTCATACAGGGAAGGAATGGTCAGGTAAGACAGGTTGGAAATAATAATCATAGGGCCATCTGCTGCCCTGGGACTTTGCACCCTCAAGGTATGAAACAAATTTTGTCTTCTAGGAGCTCAAGCAGTGTGGCTGTTACAAGCCTGTCAAGTAAACAATGCCTGAACAGGGCATTAAAGTTATCTGAGTTTCCTGCAAAAGTTGCTAACTTCGTTTAACTTCAAGTCAAAACTAAACTGTGTCCTTTTAACCAGGTCTTCTGTTTTAACCAAATGCTCTGTGAATACAGAAGAAATAAACTCCATAAAGTGACACTACCATTTCCTGCTTGGATGGAAGAATTAACAGCCATTTATTTTGTAACTTTTTAAGAAAGATATGTTCTTATATTGATGGTAACTTCTCATTTTTTACCAGGATTTTTTTCAATGATTTCAACAAAGAACTTTAGATAGTTGAATTCCCTGGTGTAGGTATTCTCTTGACCTCTTATCACTTGGTTTCAGACTTTAGAAAGTAGTAGAAAAGCTGTTTTGAGATAAAAACATCTTCTGAATTAATTATTGCTTTCATCCAAATCATACAGTTTGTTACTGTCTTGGGAACAAAAAGAATGTATCATTCCATCTCCAGAAGTTTGTGTAGCTCTGTAAGCTGTTTCTGAGATCACTACTCATGACCATTTGACTGGTAAACCTGTAGTGCACTGCAGGAAAAACACAGGGGAGGCTTCAGAGCTGCAGTGAGACCTCGGATGGATTACAACCTGGCCAACTGGTCTTCTGCAACAAAGCTATCCCAGGCTGGGGGCAACACAAGTCACCTCTCTTGCCTAAATAGCGTATAGAAGCATCAGGAGGCTAAAAACCAGCTGGCATCCCCAGCACCCACAACTCCCAGTTTCACCTTTTCTCACTCTCTAGCCAGCTGGAGAGCTGAAAAGCACACAGCATCACAAGAGTCATTTAGAGTCATGGAATGATAGCATTGTTCAGATTGGAAAAGCCCCCTAAGGTCATGGAGTTCAATCTTAGCGCTGCTGAGCCCCCCACAGTGCCTTGTCCCAGAGCACCACATCTACCTATATGTCCTTCAAGTAGCTCCAAGAATGGTGACTCCAGCCCTTCCCTGGGCAGCCAATTCTAACACTCAACAATCCCTTTCCTGAAGAAAGTGTTCAGAACATCCAATCTAAACTTCCTCTGGTGCAACTTGAGGTCACTTCCTCTCATTCTGTCACTTGTTCCCCCCAGCCTCCTTTTCTCCAGGCTAAACACCCCCAGCTCCTTATCAGACCTGTGCTCTGGACCCTTCCTAGCCCTGCTGCCCCTCTCTGGATTCACTCCAGCACCTCAGTGTCCACAGCTGGACACAGCACTCAAGGTGTGGCCTCAGCAGTGGCCAGCACAGGGGGATGGTCACTGCATGGATCCTGCTGGACACACCATGGCTGGTCTAGGCCAGGTGCCTTCAGCCTTCCTGGCCACGCCTGGGCTTATGTTTGCATGCTATTCCTATCATTACTAAAGTGAGCCTGGTTCTGTACTCCTCAAAAAGAGCTGGAAGGATATTTTACCGTGGTACACAGCTGCTTGTAGTAGTTCAGGCACCAAATATATTTGCATTGGCTCAAAGGAAAGCACATTTGTCAGCCTGAAGAACAAACTGCAACAGGCACACCCCTTCTCCAGCTCCCCTGCAAAGGAGCCTCTGTGTGCCACTGTTACCCTGGAGAATTTTTATTTAAATTATCAAGGAAGATTTTTTATTTAAATATCATAAAATAAGTAAGTAACTGCATTTTTATACATATGTTATATATAAAATGGAAAAAAAAATTCCTACTAGGGACCTTACCTGAAAGCAGTGATATTTCAGAACTTCTGAAAAATTACCTTCTTGGTTAATTCTCATTTATTTCTTTTTATACCTGTTGATAGAGCATGAAGTCCTTACTGAACTGGATTTCTTTGCCCAAGGAAGTAGGCTCACACACATCAAAAAAATGCCAGACAACATCACAAATTTGTCTTGCACATCAGTAACACAGAGACTCTGCATTCATGAAACCTCAAATCTGAACAAAGCAGCTTCCCCTTGTGTTCCATGTCCCTGTTTCTTTCTGGGAAAAGGAACATTTTCTAAAGCTACAAGGAGCACAAATGCAAGGACATGACTGCTCCTTCCCCTGATCTCTCTAGAGCCAAGTCTGCTTCCTTCATGCACATTCAGAGAAACAGAATCGACTTTAGGCTCCAAATCAGCCTCAAAAGATTAGCTTGTGGAATGAGCACTAAGGCACCAGGAAAACCTTTTTTCAGCCTTCCTTGATGATTTCTCTTAACTCCTATTAGCAGTAACAGTACATGCACTATGTAGACAAGCTGCTAAACACTGTGTGGCTAGCTAAGGTTTCATCTCCGTGTTGCTTCATTTATTCACAGTTAGAGGACAGTTACCAGCTCTGTCCTCAGGAATCTACTTGGTCTCACATTTTTAACACCACCACCATCCTGTAATCTTTAGGTTATCCTCATAACTATAATCTCCAGCAAGCTTTGCATCACCTAATTTACAGGATATTGGCTGTGAAATTAGTCAATCCCTTCTGTAAGTCAATAACTTCTGGGAAGGGGTGGTTGTTCCTTGTTCTTGTTTCTAATTGTCTCTAGTCATCAGGACAAATTCATTCCCTTTCCTTGAGGTGTAATGACCAACACTGGGTGGAATAAGATGGGGTGACTGAAATGGCAGCTCTGCCACGGGTTTCCTGTGTCAGCTACAGTAAAAAAATCAAGATTCATTTAGTAAAATAGCACTTACCAAAATCTTCCTGCTGGACATGGAGAACAGCTTGTGTCACTTTGCCTGCTTTGCCACCAGCATCTACACCCCAGGCACCATCAGGACAGCTGAAAACAGCCCTCGTCATCTTAACAGATACTTAGTATCTGACATATTACTATAAAATAGCTATCAATAAAACAGCTTTTAAACAGAGAGAGTAGGAGACTGCATCATATCTTCAGCAGCCTTTTTTGATGTGCATGTTGGAGGCACAAAAAGAGGACTGCAGAGCAGAGGACTGATGACAGCAACTGTAGAGCCAACAGAGTTGGATTTGCTGCTGAATGTGAATAAAAGCTTCAGACTTGCTATTTCAGTAGAAAGCCAAATATGAATTATGGCTCAGATATGACCACACTACAAGTCAGCAAGGCTGGAAGTCACTAGGATCATACACCTTCACTACCTGCATCAACTCTGCATACACACTAAGAGCTGCTCAAGCAGCTGGAATATGAGCTATGGAATAGATTACCACAGATACAAATTATACTATTTCCAAGATATTCACCAGATTGTCTTAACAGCCTAATTTATTTATCAAATATGTCTTTTGTTTTAATCAGAAATCAGACCTGCCCCTTGCCAGTTCCCACATCAAACCACTCCTATAAATCATCTTTGGCAAGTTTTCTATAACAAAGGGTGTGCTGGACAGGCAGTTGGGTGTGCTGTGGCCACAGTTAATTCATCTTCATCCTACTGTCCCCTCACATTCCCCCAGCCCTGAAGCAGTGACATTATCTTTCAGCTTATCTTACAGAACAGTTAGGAGACAGCTTTGCCACTCTTCAGCTTTGCCTTACAGTGGCTCTGAACGTACTGGAATTGTCAACACTACTAAATATGATATTTATGGCACACTTCAAACTTGTGCAAAAAAAACCAAAACAATTCATGGCAAGTTCTGCCTATCTTATTATTTACATTAATGCATATTCATCTCAACTTGTACAGGAATGCATCAATTTACAGGGGCAAAATTTGTATCTCTTCACCACAAAAGGTATAGCCTATTGAAATTTTTCACACTGCAAAATGCAGTATTTTTTTTGTGGGTAGAATCATCATGTTTTAGCTACCCTGGTGTGTCTGTATCTACTAAAAGGCTTTTAGTTTGCTGGCTGGATCCTTAATTTCCAGACATATGTTTTAGCTCTGTTCTCCAGCTTCTTGCTTTAATTAATTTTGGGGTTCTTGCACTCTGTTTCCACTAGGAGAAAACAGGAAGGTAATCTGGTATTTCTCTGATATATGGCATCACTTTTAAAGATAACATACAGTTCCTGTACTCCTAATCATGGCTGATTAGGAAAAGAACTCATCACACACCAGAGAGAACTTTTGTTCACAAAGAAAACCATTTTAACTTGTCTTGCTTAGGATATGCTTCCAGACAGCACCTTCATATTCATGTTGGCCCCAGGAGGGATTCCACCTGGCTGCTTCCTGCTGCCCCCAGGCTGACCATTTGGTTGTGCCAGTACCACCAGCTGCAAGGCCAGACTGTGCCTTGGACAAGAAAACTGAACCAGGCTGAGAAGGACTTTTTTAACACTTACTTTGTTCACAAGCTTAGCTGCATAAACAGTGGTGAGGCCACAACAGGATTGTGGGCAAACATTCAGCTCCATCAGCAGCAGGATGATCACTCAGTGAAAGCAGTATTTGCATGGCAGTGACTGGCACATGGGGAATTGCCAGGTATCTGCTGTCAACTCCAACTGCAGTGCAATGTTCTCACTGGTGGTTAGTATATCACTGGCCCTGAAAATTGGCAAAATTGCTACTGGATACCTGTAACACCAAGAACGAGGCCATGTCCAAGGTGGACAGCTGGAAGGAGAGAAGAGGCAAAAACTAAGAGTAGAAAGCAGAACTGTGCAGCAAAAGCAGCTGTAAGGACCAATGAAAGATAGCTCCTTATAATCAAATAAGGTACAAGGGACCAGCTCATACTGAATATAACATAATAATAATACAGCTGTTGTGAATTCTGAGATTCAGGTTCAGGAAGGCCTCAATTATAATGATGCAATCAGATCCCAACTCAAACATCATGCCTCACTTAGGTTCTTGCTCTTTACGATGGAAACAACGCTGGAAGTGCAGCGTCAGATCTCAGATTTGGATCCGTTTATGGTAGCTCAAATGTTGGGGGATGGTATGATGGAAAAAAAGGAAGTTTACATTTAGTTCAACAACCTTCAAGGGCTCCAGCAGGACTGGGAGGTATTCAAGCTTAGTCAGCCATTTGAGCATATGGCTACACATCCCTTCATAATTAATGAGATAATTCTGAAAGCTTCATTGAAGCTATAGCACTCCTTTTTACTCCAATCAAAACCAAATAACATTTTTCACATCCAGCTGTAAACATACTGGGTGGGAGCCCAACATGTCACAAATGTGGAACCTGGAATTTTAGTGTCTCCTCTACAGTAGTTTGGAGTTACTCAAAATCAATAAAAATTCTGACCATGCTTTTCTCAGATGCAATACAGCAGAAAATTCAAAGGTTCTTTCTGTAACAGATTAAGCATCAGCTAATGCTGAAACCTTTTGTGAAATTTGAATGGTGTATTTGCTTTATTGTGACAGTGCCACTGCTCTGATATGCTTGGTGTGCATGTAGGACTTACTGTCCTCATAGAAAGATACTGCCCTTTTTTTTTTTTTTACCTGTCTGTGTATCTCAATCACCAGAAACAGAGCAATTATTTACAACAAATGTGGTTTTAAATGACTCCATTTTGATTAATGAAATCTCCAAACCATGCACTGTCCCTGTTATACAAAATTCGGTTGCCATCGCTGTAACAAACATTCTCTTGAAATAAGGAAATTCTTTCTAGGTTTTCAAAAGTTCATATTCCCACAAACCCAATCACTTTGTGCTCCTGTTTTCACAGATTTGATAGAAAATTAGCCAAGATCAAATTGCTACAGTCTGCTAATTGAACTTCATTAAATAAACATGAACATTCAACAAAAACAAAGCAAACAAACCAGGGATTAATTCCTTAATCCCTTTAAATGGCACCTTATTGCTAGTTTCTCTCCTGAGGCTAATGCAGGATCCAGCCTGGAAGATATTTTTCACAAACATTTTGCTCCATGTAGAAGCATGTCTCCCTAAGACAGCTTCCACTCTTGCTGCCTATGTGCAATGGGAATGTGGACCTTGACAAAAATAGCTACTCAGCAGTTGTCTCTCTACAGCACTTAAATTTCAAATAAACATGACCAGAAGAAAAGACAGCTTGGTTCTTTCTCAACATTTCTGGATCTCCTTAAATGAGCCACTGCCAAGAATGGTGATCTAACATATAACACAGATAGCATACAAGGTTCTTGTGTGCGGGAATTTAATACTAAACCATGGATAACTTGTTTTTAAGGTAATTTTATCATTAGGTTTCATTAACAGCATCACCCCCTCTAGAGGCTTGTTTTGATCAACGAAGTTTTTGGAAGGTAGTTACAATTTGGTTATCACAATTTCTTTCTTAGAACTGCCAGTGCTAACACTTCCTACTGAAAAGGAACATCACTAAAAAGCACTTTTCTAGGTGGTCAGGAGGAAAAATGCATACTGTGTACAAAACTAGTTTCAGCCCAGAACAGAACTGAAGCCCAGACTGATTGTTCAGACTTTCCTCCAGGAATATTCTGTTTGGATAAACAATGGCAAGTGTCAGGTGCCATCGATCATTTACATTATGTTTAGAGCAAATCTTAAATCATTGTCTCTTTGGAAAGAAAGACAATTGAGATAGATAAGGAACTATCACAAGCAGAAAGTTCTGTAATTGAGGGTTTTTCATGAAAACTTTTGAACTTAAGCAGTAGCCAGGCAAGCCATGGAGCTTTTACACATCATGATGGCTCACTAATGGACCCATACCTGTAAAAGCTCTACACAGATGAATTTCTGTGAGCTTCATTGTGAACTAGAAATAGGTCTGGGGAAATTTAATTATCATAATATGAGTATAAACAGAGCAGAAGCCAGTTTTCTTACAGCACATATGAAATAAATGCCTTAGAAAGTGAATTTCAGCATGTTGAGTCAGAAGGTATAATAAAAGTATAATAAATGGTGCTCATTGGTTTAGCACTGACAATAGTAAAGACAGAAACAAGTGAAATACATGTAGCTAATTTTTGGGTTTTAAAAGTTTTAGGCTTTTTTTTAAGCTTTTTGAAAAATCTTTGGAGGGATTTGCTTATTATCACAAAGCTATGATTTTAACTAACTCAGTGTAGACTTCCAAACGCAAAAATAAAGAGCTCTGATTTTAAATATAACCTAAAAATATTCACTGCTTCTATTTACTATGCTTCTAAAGTTCTTAGGAAAATTCTCAGATAAGCATTATATCTTTTCTAAAAAGGAACAGCTAGTCATCTCCATTTCCTCTGCAGATCAGAACTCTGTTTTAATTCTCAGACTGTTACAGAAATATCTCACAAAGAAGAAAACAAAGTTGAAGCAGTTTGCTGTCCCTACAGATGGCCAATTCAAATGCTCAAACACCCACACAGGAGAAATATAGCTCCAGCCTCTCTGGAATATTGGTATCTTGAGGAGAATTCAGCATTGCCTCACGTTCTCCGTTCCACAGTAGCATGTAAAGACTGATATACTCAGCAGACAATTTTTTCTGAAGGCTTAATAGGGAAATGTAAGAGGAGCAGGTTGAATCTAAAACCCAGCTTAGATTCACAACTTTGAAAAAAATCTAATTTCCTGTTTGAGTAATTCCTTTTTTGCTTTTTCCTTCAGCAACCATTAGGACAAAATCACTAAGTTTTGAATGTTTCATGATACAATCAAAGAAAGAAAAGTTTCATCAGCATATGATTACCTGGGATGTGGGAGGCTGGTGTTCTGATCCACTTCATTGAGGGAAGAGGGAGAGAAGTCTCTTGTTTTGATTTCACTTTTTAACTGAACCCAAGCAACTCTCTTTCAAATCAATGTGTCAACATATTTACCCTTTTAATTAATCTGATTTCCCTCCCATTAACAAAACAGAAATACAGTATTTCGTTTATAAAAACTGAACAAGAACACTCTTTCCTGAATTTTTTGCATACATTATTTGGAAGGCTAACAAGCCAGTGTGCTTAATTTTTGTGCCATCCCTGAGAGACTTGGCTCAAGACATTCAATCAACTTTGCAAAAAATTCTGAAGTTTTAAACTTTTACTAGAATTGAAAAAACACATTTCAAAAAACAACTATTCCAATTTTTGTGTGCTGCTGTAATAGGGAACTAGATCTGATCAAGCAGTGGTAGGAGGTCTGGATAGCAAAGAATCACTGTAAACCTATTTATTAAAAAAAGTAATTCAAGTTTGACACAATCCAGCTGCTAAGATTTCAGGGAATGTTTTTATTAAAATATTGTGCAGCAATTATTATTGTATTTTAAAGTGCCCCATAGGAACTCTAATTGTTATAGAAGAAAGGGGCAAGGTGTATGAAGAGACAGATATATCTGGCATGTTTTAGTTTACAAGCATCAGTGAAAATGAACGTGTGTAAAGGGATTAATATTTTCTGATGTTTATAAAACATCAAAGGACTGACAAACATCTATCATCCCTTGTTACTGACATACTTGCTATGTCAATGCACAGAATCACTTCAAGAGAGATTTAACTGGAGTTAACAGTACTTACATTAATTACATTTGATTACTTGACAATTTTAAATATCAAATACCAGTCAGTTACAAAAGCATTGCAATCCCACTTGCCAGATGGGAAGCCAGAATATTTAAGCGTGAGGCTTTAAAAAGCACATAAAAACTCTGCTGGAGACACCCTCAAAGTCAATGTTAGCAACTGTACACCAACCCCAAAGTAGCACTGTCATCCCCAGCTCTGCCTTTCTCAGTGAAAAGCAAGTGCCGAAGTCAACCACCTGGGAAAGGAAACTTGAAATTATTGTGATCAGTGGCTGCAGCACTGCTTATCAAGTGGCTGAGATACCTTCCATATGTCTTCTTGCTGAAGTCTGCTACTCTCACGGAGCTCCAAGCTCAGAATGGTTTTTATGCTCCATAGCACACTACTCTTGTCACAACTTCTTTGGAGGTCTCAGCTACCTCATTCTGTATGTCACTTAGCTTCTATAAGCTGACAGGACTGTAAAAGACATAAAACTCTCTTAATTTCATATTCTAACATCACCACTATATTCTAATACAGACCATATGAATTAGTACTCATTACCACATAGCAGCTTCATCATTCACATGAATCTTTCAGTATTTACATGTTTCAGAATAGAGATACAGAAGACATTTTCCTTATGATTCATCCACTCTTACAACATTCACTGTAACTTCACAGAAGAAATGTAAGACTATGCTTCCCCCTCTCCATTTCAGTCCAGAATGAATGCTAAAAATGGGGTCTGTAATTGTCTTAATTATAAGAGGTTTTTCCCAACCCTTATCACCTGTAACAGAATAGGCCTGGTGGAATAGCTCAACAATATATTATGCAGGCAATCACTTATGCTATGATCTCCACCTGGATGCTTAAAGAGAAGCATATTTTCTCAAGAAAAGCTGGTAATAAAAGCATTCACCTGTGTTGCAAGGACAATGCTGTTCTTCTGTCCTCTATTGCTTTGTATCTCACGAACTGAATCTATTTCAGGTTCCACTGAAAACGCACAATAAGTCTCTTAACTGAACTGCCAGAAATTCAGGTGGCCCCAGTTCAGATACACGCTGTGCTCTCACACCATTTTCTATGTATATTTATAAACATGAAATGTGAAGATGTCTTTCTTCCCAAACTCCTTGGAAAGCCAGTGGATGGCTGTCCTGCTCCCAAGTGTGTAGGTACACTCACACCTTTGACAGACCTCATCCTGCATAGCTTTTGTATCGATTTATCTTCTCTAGGTACACTGGTGACTGGATCTAAACCACTTACTGCCCACTGGCATGTGTTTGACTAATGTCATTGCAAGGACTTGGAGGTTTAACTGCCTACTTGTTCATCTGGCAGAGGCCTTTGAAAATGCCACACACTTGTGTATCTGCTGGTGGATTAATCAATAGCCTGCCTGCCAACAGCCTCTCTGCTAGAATTTCACTCCTTTCTTTGCTTCCTGCCTCTGGTTTTGAGGCATTCTGTTGACTCCACTCTGCCAATGGCAGCATTATAGATCCACCCCAGAAGCAGGTCACAGACCTCAGAACACAGAGAAGAACAGACGCAATAAAGACTCTGAACTTTGTATCAGCCAGCACTGGAACACTTCAAAACCAGACTATTTCAGCTCCCAGCTGAATTTTTTATTTCTCTTCTGGTACTCAATTCTTCAGTGTCAACAAAAATGAAAACCCTGTGGAAAGGAGACACTTTTCAATTAAAACTTCATTAGAATAAAACTCCCCATTTCAGCATGTAACTAACTTGAATTAAAATACATCTACTAATTCTTTAGCATTTGTAACTTTTGCAATGAAACAGAAATACAAGAGCTAGAGGTAGAAAATGAAATACATCTACAGAGCAAACTTGAATAATTCCTCCATTGACTTTTATCTATGACAAAAAAAAAAAAAAGTGTTACCTCTACCTAAGGCAAAGTTTTAAAGAACATCTTACAAGTCAAATAGAAATGTTTATGACATCTAGGTTATATTAAGGTTTTAAACTTTGAGTACAGATCACAGAGAGCAAGTACTGGAGTTAGAACATGATTCTCAAGTCTCCTGGCCTGTCCTGGTTTCTCCACTTTTCATTCACCATTCTTCCTTTGTTCCAAGATCCCAAATCCTTCAAATGTCACCAGACTACTCAGGCAAGGGCCACACAAATAATTAGAAAGAAAGGAGGAGCCATCCAGAATTTGTTACTCCGGTTATCTCAAGTGTGTCAGGGCCATCACAGCTGGCTCAGTTTGCCTTTATGCCAATGGAAGCCTTAAAGCCTTCCCCAAAAAAGGGCAAATATTGACACAGACACAGGTGTCCAGCAGAATTCCATGAATAAAAAGACCAAATTGGGAACTAAAACACAATCTCTATGTTATTTGTTGGCTATCCAGGATTCATGAGATGGGCCACAAAATCACAAGCTATTTTCTCCTCCTGGCTAGGATGAGAGCAGCTACACAGAGTCTACAAAAGGAGTAAGGCAGCAATCTCGTTGCAAGGGCCTCATCTCCCTCTTTCCTGCCTTCTCCTCAGTTCTCAGCCCTGGCCTGCAAGCCCTAAATGCTGCAAGGTTAAGAAACTGTGAACGATGGCAGCAGATCTAAGCAGCCCTCAGAACCCAGCACAGAGAGCACTCTTTGCCTGATAATACCAGAAATAGCCTGGTTTAAATCCATCATAGTTTAAAATGTGTAATTCCCCTACAATCAAGACTGTATTTTCTCCCATATGCCCTTCCAGGAATGTTTTCTCTCACTAAATATTTTTTTGCCTGTAAAAGATCTAGCCAAATTATTAAACATTTAGGAAGCCTTACTTTGCAAAGAACTGGGAGAGATCTTTAGAAAGAATGAACTGGACAGGATCCTAAACCCAGGCAAAAAAAGAGACTTGTAACAAACAATACAGACATAAAAAGAGCAAATGAGCTTATGCATTTTAAGTTCTTGCATGCTAAAAAGGAACATCCACAACACTGAGCCCTGGAAGCTCAGGAGATTGGCTCCTACAACTGAACCACACAGTTTCTTTATCACTTTCTTTATCAGCAGCTCATAGTGGCAATCTCTAAAGCAAGAAGCAGAAGTCATGACCAAAATACAGAATAATATTTCTGATTTTTAATCTTTGTTTGCAAGTATTACTCTTAGAGTTTCAAATACAACTTGAAACAGCTGTAGTATTTACCATAAGATACTAAGAAAAATTAGATTTCTATTAATTTTAGCTAAACAGCATGAAGTATACAACCTTGTTAAAGAGTTCTCTGATGGCTTCTTGGGCTGCTTTAGATCTCCCTGAATTTATCAGATACAGAGAGGGAAAATAGGACATTGCCTGTTATGCAGACACCTACAGATCAATAATACCATTAAGAGAATAAACATGTAAGTAAAAACCACACAGAAAAGCTTTTACACTAAAACATTCCCCACTAAAGAAATCTGTACTCATGGAAATGTGCACCAATTCAGATTATTTATTACACTGTGTACAAATAAGAAATAACATGTGAATGATCATTGTAGTATGGTTTTTCAATACATGTAAAACTCCAGATTTGGATCTACAGCTTGAAAAGCTTCTGACAGGCTCTGATTTTCTGCTCCATGCTCTGCATTGACCACATCAAGCAGGTGACTTTAGGTGTGGTATCCAGGCAGGAGGAGGGTGGGCAGGAAAGATGTAAGTCAACAGCAGTAAAATACAAAGGTTCATTCCCCCACCTTGTGGGTAACTACTGGAACAACAACTCACAGCAGCATCCCTTCATTTGCAACCCTGACACACTCATCTGTATCATTCCACACAGATTTCTGCTGGGCTACACTGAGTGTCCAACTTCAAAACACTTTGCCATTAACTCAAAGTTGATTTAAGCAATATGCTGTTTTATTTTTTAAATTCTACCTCAACTTAGAGAATATTTACTCTGGATATTCATCAGCATCAGTTGATGCTGAATTGTTAAGCTGAATTACTTATCCCCTCATTCAACTTCACAATTTATCCCCTTCAAAACTATTTATTCTCTTACTACTAAACTGCTTTCTATTCTGTGCCTACAAAAAATCCAAAATATCTTCCAGGCCCTTTAAATTTTGAGAAAATGGTTAAATGTGATGGTCAGAGGTATTAAATTCTTTTGGTGCATATAGTTTATCACTGGGAACACAAAACCTCATCTGCAGGATAATTTTCTTTGGTGTTGGTGGGAGAGGGGGGGATTTTAGGTTTCCTGTTGTGACAGAATCCCAGATCAGCAGCATCTCCTGAGGCTGCAGAGCCCAGGCACAGGCAGCCACAGAGAGTTGTCCAGGACCACGTGGACTCAGGCTGCAAACAACTGCAACAAAATTTCACATTCTGAGGGGTTTTAAGAATGGCATGATGCTATTTGGTTTTTTTAAATTCCACATAAGTACTTGTAAGTACTTGTAAGTAGTTGGCTTATTGTAATTCTGTAGAGAATGACTGGCAGTAGTCAATAAATTTAGGGTCACTTTGAGAGGAAAAGGTCTAAATAAAATCCAATAAAATTCTCATTGAAAAAGAGCCTAAAATCCCCTTGAACAGTTAACAGCAAAATGGACAAAGCTCATGTAAGAAATTAGTAAAGATGCTGATTGCATTTTCAAAATACAACATTTCAGCATATGAATATTTATTCATCTCTAGATTGGGCAGAAACTCAAGATAAATTATCCAAGTAAAATTAAAAAGCTCACAGTTAAGTGGAATTGATAGCACTATCCTGTGAAGCACATATAGCCATTATCTACTCAAAAGTTCTCACGTCATTCTCTCTTTTTTTAAAGAATTAAGTGGCTCTAAAAATGTAAGCACAAGCATATTAATGTGTTTTTCAATGAAACAGCTTGACTGTATTATCATTTTGCTGCTACTGTCTTTTTTAAATGGTTGCTAGGTCATAGATCTGCATTGAGGAAAGCTGTGCTGTTCTTTACCTAGGGGACAGCTGAGCATGCCAGCACATGGAGGGCATGGCACAAAGGACAGATCAACTTTCAGAAGGGTTTCAGGAGGCTACAGCTGGAGCAACAGACTGAGAAAGTCACAGGGACTAAACATTCATCCACATTGTGTGAAAAAAAAATGCTTTTGAAGAGCTGGAGAAGCCTATGACGAGCCAGAATGCAAAGGGGTAACTGAAGCAAAGCAAGGACCCAGGGCTGACCTAAATGCTTGGACTTCTAATTAACACCAATTTTACTGTCTTAATATTCAGTAAAAAATGGTCTTTCAGACAGCAAAAAGCTTCTGGGTACTCACTGAAAGGAAAAGGCTAGGGAGATGTCAACAGCTTGACAACCCGGTGTTCTCAGTAATACTGAAAAACTCAACAGCTTTGCAGAGGCATAAAATTTTTAGGGTATGGAAAAACATACTTAAAAATACCAAAATAAAACACAGAACAAACAACAACAAAATATAAAAAAAAAAAAAAAAAAAAAAAAAACAACAAAAAAACCTGAAACACACAAAAAATCTTTTAAAAAGCTTTTCACTTGCATCACAGCACTTGGCTGAAATTCATCACTTCAAGATTGTCTGAAAGCATACTGTTACCCTCTAACCCCAACAGATCATCCAAACAGGATTTAATTCTGCAGTTGTTCTTATGCTGGGCACATATAGGAACTAGACAAGACTCTCCTTGTCCCTTGTGTTGCACTAGGATGTTACACTAGGTGGTTTTTCCCTGTTGCTCAACCCACGGGTCTGTGGTTTGTTGGTTCCTTCCCCTGCTTTCCCCCTTCCCTTTTCCCTCAGTTTAAAAATCCCCACCATTTCCCCCTTGGTCTCTTTTTTTCCCTGGAGTTCATTCCATGAATAAACTGGGACAGGAAGAGAGAGCCTCCTGTGTCTTTTATCTTTGTCCTTGCCGAATCCTCTCCCCCTGCCCCGGTGGACTGGAGCTAGCCGGGCCATTTCCTGCGGCTGGGAGCAGAGGGATTAGGGCAGTCCCTTAACCTCCTCATGCAGAACTTCAAGAAAATGCAGCAGCTTTAGGAAAAGAACTGGCAGGGAACAGGAAAACAAAGTTCCCAAAGTCAGAAAGCAAAGCTCAGGTAGAGTCAACAGCATTTGCAGCAGCAGAGGATGCAGCTATGCCAAAGGGCACTTCAAAAAGAGAGACAGGAGGAGACAAGGTAAAGTGGAATGAAATACTAGAGGCAATTGGAAACCTATTCATCCCAAATATTCATCTTCATTTAAGCAAGAAATGGAATTCCTCTCTCATGTCCTCTTGATCCAAGTGGAAGGTCATTCATCACTCCAGCTGGAGGTCATCTACCAGTTCAAATTCAGCTAGCAACCCAAACAGCAAAGATGTGCATTTCAAAATAAAAACTACTGCTTCTTCAGACTATTTTAAATAGGAAGTTTCTTCATTGAGCCTAGTCACATATAAAGTGAGAAAATTAAATATCTACTCTTTACAATTCAAGCCAGAAAGTTTACCAAACACATGAGGAAGTATATAAGGGAATCAAGCAGAAGACTGGAGTCAGAAAGGTGTCTTCAGAACTGTTTCAACTCCAATTCACCTAAAAACAGGCACATGATACTGTCTGAATCTGCACCAAGTAGACTAATGTAACAACTATTTTCAAGTGTGAATTAGGAGGCAGTACACATACAACTGTCCCTAAATGTCAGAAAACAAGATGCAAAAACTGCTCTTTTGCAGTACCTTGGTACTCCAATTGTTTTCACACAGTGTCAGTGACGTGAGGCAAACCAAAGCACATTGTGCACTTGAGAAGCAACAAAACTTTAAATCATAGTACAAATACTTGCATATAAAAATTTATTGCCTTTTTTTTTTAAAACATGAACTTGATATACATACAATCTGGACAGCTAATTTATTTATTGTTTGAGCAGAGCTTTCTAGAAAACAGGCGATGGCACAGAATTAAAGGCTGCACCACATTTTTTCCCATGTAGCAAAGTAGATCAATAGCCATGTGCATACAACAACAATAAAATATGTGTGCAATGCTCTCTACAAGTTCTGTTTGGCAGCTTGCTTTCAAATGTCTTAAGCTTTCCAACTTTGGTGACCTCATAGGTACATGTTAAGAGTGCATTTATACAATGCACCGGACCTTAAGTGTAGAGTTTAAAAATCTAGGCCTGGTGCACTGTATGGATCTGTAGAAAAATATTGTCATTTTAGTTCACCAAGTTTGTATCTACAGCTATTCTAACAAAAAATAGAAGTAAGAAATAGAAATTATTCTTTCCAAGAAAAGGAAATTGGAAAGGTCAAATTTTCATGAGTTTTCACAAGGACACTGATTTTCTTACCTGATAGCCAAAGACTGACAGCAAAAACTCTCAGCTCACTGATCACTGAACTCAAATCTGTTTGCTCATACAGTTCTTGACTCAGCTACCTATGGATGTGCCTGATGTTAAGGAAGGAACTTGTCTCAAGGAACTTCATGGGATTATTCATACCAGACATACACTTTGTGTTTAAATGTATTAAACTGAATGCTAACAGCCTTCAGGAAGAGAAACTGCAACACAAAGATTGCATCAGAAGTGAGTTTTAACTTATTAAGATGACATTCTTCCAGTGGAGTAACTATATACTGAAATATGGAGACCTAATTTCTTAGATTTATGTTTTAGAGATACAATTCTAAACCCAGTGTGCTGTTCCTCCTACAAAATTCTTTAGGCTACAGTGACACAATCAAAACCATAAACAGGCAAATGACAGGTGAATATTATTTTCCATTTTTAAAGTGCAAATTTTCATTTACAATGTGACAACATTCCAAAGTAAACATTTCCAGACAATAGCCTATTTCTTTCATGTACACTCATATTTACATTGCTTCAATGCAGTATTTTTTAATACTAAACTCTCAGAGATGAAATCATATTAGCTAAATTGTACAATTGTAAGTGTAATTACTGTACAGTAATGGAAATGTTGAATGTTGTCTAAAATTGTTTTTAATTTGTTCCAATCATGAACAAAAGTACTTCATCTGAAAAAACACCAGAACCACAACTACTACCACCAGTCTGTAAACTAGAACCTTAGAGTGCAAATAAGATAACTTCATTTTAGAATTTCTGACATTAAAAAAGGCAGAAAATAAAATTTCAGAGTGGGAAAACATTTTATCAAAAATTGCAATTTTTAAACTGTGCATGCACATGTTAGAAATCTATTGTTTCCAAAAGATGCATAACTTCTAATACTAAAATGTAAATGGCTGTTAACTTTGAAAGAAGACTTCAGATATTTTATCTTTACTTTTTTCCCAACGTTTCCATGTTGCTTCTAATCAATTTTAGGGAGAAAATTGCATACCAAATGTCAAACCCAACAAATCCTATCATTATCAAGACAGCATTTAAGGTTTCCTCAGCTGCAAGGATGCTCTCTTTACCAGCTTCTCTTGTTTTCGTGTTGTCTGGGCTTCCTGAATGGCACAACAAACCCTCTGTAAAACAACATAGTGAAAGCAAAAAACAATTAAAGCAGGTAGCACTTTCCTTCCATAAGATGTTACTAAAACATAATTAATACAACAAACATGTAAACCCACTCACACAGGCTGGTCTAAGTCAGATTCTTAGCTCCTGATTCACATGCACAATATTCAACTGATGAAACAGAAATCCACAAAATGTAAATGGGTAGGAAGTGTTGTACTTGAGAGCAGAAAAATCAGATTTTAATGTATAGATACCAGCACAAACATTAACAAAGGAAAGTGCAGTTAGGAAATAATACCAAAAAAGGTAATTAAACGCAAGGAAGTATCCTTCTAGTGTGACCTATGTGTTTTGTGTAATGCTCCAGCTTTAGCCATGCCATTAAGATACAGACAAACTAAAAGAATTGAAATTACTTAATTCCAAGAGTGATTTGGACATGCTGTAAGAGAAAGCTGAAGGAACTGTTTTAGGCAAGACACAGTAAAGAACTAAGATAGACTCTTCCAGTATATAAAGTGCCTCAAAATTATAGCAATTCTTTCCTCCCCAGCCTAACCTATTCTTTTAGGAGGATCAATCAATTTAATAGCAGCAATTTGGCCCTGATTCTGCTGACTTGCCATTTACTGGAGCTACAATTTCAAGCATGCTTCCAGGACACTGTGGATCTAATTGATTTCACATTTGGTATCAGGGAGAACACCTCTTCTCTCATCACCTGACACAACACTACAGTAACACACATGGTTTCCTAGGAAAATTTTTCTACTCTTTAAGTGCCCTGGAATTTATCCAAATTGATAGATCACCTCAGGTAAATTACCTACAAGATCCAACAATCCACAGGAGGAAGGCTCACAAAATACTCCAGCCTCCCCAGTACCAACAGGAAAGAAACATTTGGAGATAAATGGTAGGAAAAACACGTGGGGAGGGAGGAATCCAAGTAACCCTTTTGATACAAGGTCCACTTGAACTGGCTTAGGTGATCTTGAAATAATGAGGAGGTATGTGGAATCCTACAGACTATAGGGAATTTAATACAACCTACTACTTTAGATATTGGAATTCTTTTCCTTTAATGAGCTTTAACATACAATCCCTAAGACTATGTGACTTCAACATTAAATTATTATTGCATAAACTCTCTTTAATGCTTTGGACTATCTGGTCTCATCATTCTCTTGGTGAAACAAATTTTTCAATGCAAAACTATGGTAAATGGTCCTCAGGCACAGCAGCCTATTCTCTAACAAGTCTCCGGACATTACCATCTTTTTTACATGCTGAATTTCAACAACTGCTAACAATGTTGTAAGAAAAGAAGATCAAAATAAAAAAATATATATATACCCTTGCTGTAGCTTCATCCTGAAGCTGAACTGTCTTTACACATTCATGACCTGTACTGTCCTTTCTTTGGAACATCTTCTGATCCTGCTGCAGAGGGGAACAAAAATGTAATTCAGATGACTCACAAAACAAGAATGCAGAATCTCAGACTTAAATGGTTTGAATGCCAACTTCAGGTTAGATTTCAACATGCTCTCTGTCCAACCCAGCTATCATAATTTCAAGAAACTTTCAGTAAATCACATCACATAGTCCCTAAGTTAGCAGTTAGGGCCATAAATAAGTTAAAAGCATGTATGGACCTCTAGTGGGTATTAATAGAAGAAAATTGACATGCTTTTCTTACCAAAACAGTAATTTTTAAAATATTTGCTTCATAGGAGGGATAACGCGTGAATTCTTCAAATAAGTAATCCCACTCTGTTGTTAAATGGCCTAAGATTTCCACTTCTTTCACATATATCACTCTCCTGTAAAAAAAAAAACACTTCTTATTCAATTTCTCCCTGGGACTAGAACTAGAAAAACTAAACAAAATGAAAACATTTGTTTAAGAAGGCATTTTTAATGCAGATTAAAAGTATCCACTCAGTCACAGTGGACCCATATTTCTTTAATACATTCTGAGACAGCCACTCAGTCTTTAAAAGTCATAGGTGATCTAAGACATCACACACCATGAGCAGGCCAAGAACTGGGATTAGGAGAAAAGTGCACATTTATCTGAGGCTGCAAACAACTGAATTGCCCAATTATCATTCATGGCCTTTGTCAGTGCCTTGAAATCTTGTCCATCTGCAGCCTGAATTCTGAGGTGTGCTGGTAATTATTAAAAAAACACACTGGGAAGCCTCCATGGTGTTGTTATGGATGAGCCTCTCTCACACATTCAGGCAAGGTGCAAACTGGTGACCTGTGGAATGTGGAGATCATAATCCTTTTCATTATCTAAACATATCTAGAAAGTTTTGAGTCCTCAGACTCAGGACTGCCAACATCTTAGAATTCTGAAACTTGTCAGATGAGTTAAATAATAATTTTCATGCTAATACAAAGACTTAAGACTTCATTTAGAATATTCTTTAATTAACAATATTGTAAACATGTATTATCAAACTGTTAGCTTACTGCTAACACTTATAACAAGCTAATTTTAAAAAGCAAAAACAAAGAGGAAAAAAAATCAATTTCCCTCCACTGTGATGAAAAGGTCACTGGTCTCGGAGTAAACTGTCTTCCCAAATTAGTATCCAGCACTGACACCACAACTAAATTACATTTTCCATTAAGGAATCAAAATAAAATATTTTAGAAATCAAAAAGAAAATAGAGAAGGAAAACAGATAGGCAGAGAACAGCAATCAGTTTAGACTTATCCAGATGTCTAATCCCCAAGCTGAAATCATGTCAAGCCCTTAGAAAGCATTTAAAATTTAATACCTATTGGTAACAATAAGGTTTGCTCTTCTGCCTCTTGGAATTGCACAGTGGTAACGATACACCTCTTTTTCCAACTTTCTGATGTGTAACTTCTGAAACAGAAGCAGAATATAATTCTGGGAATGTATAAAAACAAACAAACAAACAAACCCAAAACAAAAAACCCAAACAAAAAAAACCCAACAAAACACCAAAAACCACAAATCAAATTGGTGTCTTGAATTCAAAAGTCTTCTGAAAAGTTACCTCATTGTTAGTTCTTTAAAGCCAGGTTCTCACAGTGGTCTCAGTCCTGAAGCTGAGTCACTGAGAAATCTAATCTGTTCCACTCAAAGGTAGAACACTGACACTGCTGTATCAGACTATTTCTTCAGCTTTGATTTCCTTTCTGTGCTAGTAATTGTTTAATAGTGTTCATTCTGCTACACTCCATGCTGCAGGCTTCATTCAAGAGTGAAAAGCCTGCAAAGGTCATGTATCTTTACAAGGTACATGACTCAGATCCTCAGAAAGAAATGATCAATTTACAAATTCTCAATGCACCTCAAGATCAGGCATCTGAAGCACTGAGTACATATGACTAATCAATACCCAAAATATGAAGGTGTATGAAAGTGCAGATTAAATTACTCATCACATTTTGATTAGACAACTACAACTCAAGTGACAACCTAAAATACAGAAGTTTTGAAATAAAGTACTGAAGTGCTCCTAGGATTTTTTTGGCAATTATTAATTGATTTTTTTTCAGATTTCACATTCCGTACGTACTCTTTGACTAAGCATGTCAGGATTACAATATTCCATCAACAACACAGAGCAGCACAGAAGAGAGGCTCACAGTCAGCCCCACGTCAAGCTCCCAGTAACACTGGATTAAAGGCAGCAAGACACAGAGTGATACCTGAATGTATTTGTGGGAAAGGAATACACAACAAAACATCATGCAGAAAAAGTTAAAAGTATGAAATTAATGATGTGCTACCAATGGGAACCCAGCCTCAAAGTGGGTGTGAGAATAAAACTGTGACAACTACTGGTTTTCCTAACTTGCATTAAGTCTTTAAAAACAACATTTATAAAAAATGTTTAATTAGCAAAAATTAGCAAGACAATTATATAAGTATAAAGTCAATGCATATTAGCTTTGAACCCTCCAGGTCAATGCAAGCACCTTTTTTATGATACAATCTGTTTTAAGGGAAAATGGGCAGTTCCTGTGTAGAAACATGGGGAAACATAAGGAAGAGTGCCTGGATGCAGAGTGAATGCACTTCAAATCAACCTTTCACAGATGGGTGCCCCAAAACTGGTTTGATATTCTTCAGAGAAAAGTAAGATGACTTTCAGTTCATTTTACAGCTGTTACAGTGAAATTTAGCCTCAATAACAGTAAATTCCTCAAGTTCTCATTCCTCAAGTTTCTGACAAACTAGTAATAACCTAAAGAGGAAGGACTAAAAAGTCACTATGTCTTTTAGTTATTTCTTGTAAATAGCAATTTCTTTTTTATTTCCTTAGATGGACCCATAAAACCCATGAGATGACAATAGTGGTTCCACTTGACTCCAAAGCTGCCTGTGATTAACAGTTTAAGTAACCAAAAGTGAAAGATCAGCTTACATAAGAATCAATTAAAAGAAGGTTTGACTCTTTTTTTATATTTGCATTTTATTTTCATATATTCAAAAGTTCAACAAATATCTTAAAGCATCGTCATACATCACAACTGGCTCAAAAAAATCCTTTAATCTCAAAAGTGGATGAATATTCAAGAGCTGAAATTAACAGCATCATGTTTTCCTGGACTTGCTCTCCAGTGATGTTACATTTTGAAATACATTTTAATCTAGTATTTTTCAGCAACCAAAACCATAGGGTCAACCAACATCTTCTAAAAAAAATATCCCTTTCTGACTATCTTAAAAATTTCTGAAACTGTACAATGTACATGAAGGGAAACAAAGATGCCAGAAACACTGCTCATTTCAAAGTCTCTTCAAAACATTAGAAGAAACACAGCAGCATATGACTAAAATGAAAACATGAACTCACATTTTATACCTGAACCTTAGCTCCTTCAAAAACAAGTAAAAAATTGAAGGAATAGAAAACCCATCACCATGTGAAGACTGTAATTCAAAGGCTGCAATCCATATTCTGAATCCTTTTGTTGAATATGAAGAACTTAGACATGCCAAATATTTAAATAGATTTATTCATAAGCATGTTTCTCTATTCAAACTCTAAGCTTCAGAGAGAAAGCCTGTTTCTCATAACTTCAGAAACAATCCCAGTAGTGTTTTTAGATGTTACATGCAATATGTTACCAAAGCAAGAGTTCCCACTGAGGCCTGTGCCTAAAAGACAGAGTATTTCTCAGAGATATTCTCAATACACCTGATAGATGCCAGCACAATGGTGGTTGCATTAGCTAAAAAGGGGGTTGCACTCGATGTAAATTATCCCATGATCTGCACACACAGATGTAAAATTTTGACATCTTTATAAAAGCTGTTATTTTTATGAGCATACTAGAGCACTTTGAAGAAGTTAACTTGTTCTTATTTTACACAGAAACGAAAGAACCAATGCAAATTCACACAGCAGAACATTGAGTCAAGCAGAAATAGAATCTGCAGTTTCCAGTATAGTCTATGCTCTGCCACACAACACTGTCTCACCACCCTCACTCTGTTCATAAGGTGTTCTGCATTCTTTATAAAGCTTCCATGCTTTAACTGGGATGTGGAAAAGAGTGATGCCACTGGCATTGAGTAAGTAAATAAGTGCCATCATGGCAGCCCTGAGGAGCTGGGTAAGCAGCAGCCCCTCACTGGGCACAGCCCGGCCAGCACAGGGCAAAGCTCCCACCACCTGCTCCAGCAAACCTCAACTCCAACACCCCTCAGACCATGATTAAAACACTTGAGAAATGATTTCTTGGGAAACAATCCTCCTAGAGCTGCCCTATTTGTCCTTGGAGTGCTCCAGCTCCACTGTGCATTGATGTTTTATTAAACACATGGTGTACTACTCAGCCTGACTCCCAGCGCTGAGGTACAGCCTGCACCACGGCAGAGCTGGCTGCCCACATTTTGAATTGACTGAGCACATCCCTACACAGCCCACATACATTAGATCCAGCATTTCTGGGACAAGGAACTGCATAAACAAGTTTACACAACTGAACTGATCTACTCCACCTGGCTATGGACCTCAGTTTGCAGCAAAACCCCCACTTTCCAGTGGAAAAAGTACCTTTTCTTTTAAAACCTACATGTTTGCTCCTGCAAGACAAGCTCTAATGCCCACATTTCACACAAAAGTAATTAGGTAAAACATTTTTCCATCCAATCACCAGATGTTATTGAGGCATCTGTTCCATAAGGTAACCTTACAAGGTTTCCAGTCTGAGAGCCTGTATTTATTTTAAAGGGACATATGCATTAAACGTAGTTAAAGTAGATGAGAAGGTGTAGGTTCTGATTAAACTACTTGTAACATAGGATCAAAAGTGGATCCAGAAATAAATAGCACTTGTACCTATTGTGATTAAATTTGTAAATGCACATAGGACTGACTTTCTGACTCATCTTTTTCATTAAATATCCCATTTCATGTAAAGACATTGTCTTTACATGCTTTTGCTTGCTAACTTTCATTCGAAAACAAAGCCTTCCCAACACTGACCTCTAGCACAAAAATCAAGAACAGTTAAACTCTCCTGTATCCCATTAAGTGATTTGTTGAAAGAAACAAACCACATTTAGTGAACTGTGGAGAGAATTCATTCCTGTTTTGTATCCAGTTCCCATCTACACCTTTTAAGAAGAATACAAATACTAGACGTGGAGGAACTGCATAATATCAAATTTTCTCTGTTGATTGTGCTACCTTTTCCTTTTTGCTAAATGTAAAAAACATAGTAAAAAACAAACAAACAAAAAAAAAAACTCAAGAAAAAAAATTTGGCCTGCTTAGAATATCACAACTTAATTAAATCCTCTTAAAAAAAAAATCACTATTTTTTTAAAAAAATAATTTTAAATTGACCATTACATTCTAAAAGGCATGACCAGCAAATATGTTTCTGTTCAACATTTTTTCCCATATGATAGGCAAAAAATTTGCTCTGACAACAGCTTGTTAAGTGTTGCTTGCTAATTTCTAAGATGCTGTATTTGTAATGAAATTTATGGCATTGCTTTGTATAGAAATACATATATTCTTATTTATACATGTGTATGTGTAAACTCCTGTTAACAGCTGAAAGTTTATACTTATTTTATGTTGAAGAGCAAAACCCCTGGAATTCTGTGAATAAAAACCAGAGTCAACTAAGCTAGCTGTATTTTTTAACTGAGCAAAGTTCATAAAGAACCAGCAGTAGTAACTTGAAGGCATAGTGGGTCAGCAGATGTGGAGCTGACAGGCCCATGGCATAGTACAGAAAACACAAGTACAGGTTTTCTCAGCATTTCTATGAAATCCATACTTCTAGGTCATGAAATTACAAGCATTTTCCCAGAAGTAAATTCCATTCACTATCAGTATTTCAAATTTTGCTCAAGATGTTGCTCTGCCCCTCAGTCCACCGCCCTAACTCCAGGAGAGCACCAATAAATAAATAAATTCAAGATCTAACCTACTGTGATTCTTTTTTCCAAGTGCCTTCCTTTGTTGCCATTCATAAGGAGCTAAGCATCCTCAGAGAAATAAATATACAGAAAACAAACCCTCCCTGTCTCTCCCATCTGACTCAATCATTTAATCTTACTGAAGATGGTTATTCAAGTTTGTTTTCTGGGCCTGGACAACATGAAAGACTGATTTATTCAACTGCTACACCGAAAAGATAGAGAAGAAGGGGAGCGGACACAGTAAATGCAATCATGCCCGTTATCTAAATACTGAAGGCAGATGAAAAACCATGACAGAAACAGGCAAGAAATATGGAAAATGTTTACTCCATTATTCCAGTTCTTGCTGCATGCCAGGAGAGAAGGAGAAAGAAAAGAAATGTTAGAAATAGAACAGAGAATAAGAATTAAAAGACCATATACAAGCAAGTAGTAAACATCCAAGATTTGGTCTTAAAATGTTAATGTAGGCATTTCTTTAACTTTTTAGCAACAGAATAAGCATTTAAAGGTAAGTATTAAGAACACAAAGTCTGAAATACAAATTAACCAGATTCTGACTATCAACAACTTGAAAGCTCATGTTGTTCATCTTCCATATATTAGGTATATCCACATGAGAAAGCAGGCTAAATGTCCACACAGTGCCTATAGCTATGACAGACTGCTATATGAACAACATAAGGAAAAACCAAACAGCAGTATTTTGAAAATTCATGCAGTTTTTTGAACTGCTGATACAACCAAACAATTCAAGGTTTATTGCTTAGTTGCTTAGTCTATAAAAATTTGGAATTATCAAAATGGGGGTTTCTTCACATATTTAAATCTTAATCCTAATAATTCATAATCCTACTACATTCTTCCAGAGCATGAGAAGTGACTACAGAACATAAAACAGATTACACCCTAAACCAGCAATGTGGCAGGTTCCATTTTGCATTCAGCTTACTCCAAGCACTGGGCCTTCCCTGCTATCCAGGCTTGCTTTATGAAATAGGCTGGGGCCAATTTTTACTTCAGATAATGACTGCTACAGATTCATGTAACTTAATCCTTCATGGAACCCCGCAGCTTAGAGAATTTCAACAGTGTTTACAATGCAAAACATACCTCAAATAAATCATATCCCTCAGCTTCCACCCTGTTGTAGGGCCGGATGATGCCATCTTCACGGATGAGGCGTGGGGGACGGAGATTTGACACTTCTTCAGTTGATTCTGCCACCCTGCCATACACAGCACAACATTATTCTGGTAAACTTAATACAATCCTGAGTTTCACCAATACATCTTTAAGAAGTCACCCTTTCACTTGCCACACATCCCACTTACACATCCTGGGTACCCTGCAGATATAAAGACACACTGCTAGTAACAAATCAAAAGTAGCACTAGCCAATTGAACAGCTACAGAATAAGCTGGAGAAGTTTATTCCCAAATGCAAATAATTTACTAAGGGTTCTAAAGTTTATTAACACACTACCCAAACATCCCATTAGAACACAAGGAGCCCCTGATGTGCACTGCTAACCAAATTTCATACTGGGAAGTTTTACTCTGAAAATTTCAGTGGTCTATTTTTCACAGTAAATTTAACTGACATTTCTCCTCAGAGGAAGGAGCAAAAAGAAAAAATGGATTAGTTACTGTCCACCTGAACTACAACACTGCAACATGTTCTCCAAAGCAGCAATTTCCTCATCATCATAAGATACATTTGTTACAGGCTACTGGACATTTCTCAACTTCACACATCATTCTGCTTTTTGTATTTAACAAATAATTGTGTGGCACTGCTGGAGCACTTTACCACTTGGTATCCAACACAGAGGGAGTACTTCAAGACTTCCTCTTGCACCATACCTTTGAATTCCCTGGAAGGTGCTGCTTGCCATATCTACAATGCCTCCTGTCGGGCGGGCTACCACTCCTACAAGCCCCTTTCCAATTCCTTTAAAGAATCCAGCTGCACCTTCTTTTTTAGCCCCTTTAAAAAAAACAGAAACAGAAAAATAAATGTTTTCATGACCTACTTAACCAGAGAATTAAAGTATTACTGCTAGAGGGGAACTGTTTTCTCTTGGAAACAGGCCACAGCCATTGATTGCACAGAGTCCTGTTGTACAAAGAGCTGCCTGTGGAAAGTCACTCACTGCTTCCTGATCTGCTCAGATACATCACTGGTCACTTAATACCTCACCAGACTCTGGAGGGCCCAGAACTGAGATGTTATCAAGATTCTTGTTCTCACACTTTCAGTCTGGACTATAGGCCAATAGATTAAGTTTTTATAGGTTGATAGTAAGAACAAAATATTCTGAAGATGCTAAGATGTACAAGTATGATAGAAGTTAACTATTTCTGTCTCCAAATTACATTGTTCTGGTGATATACAACTATGGGAGAACCAAAGGAGTGTTCAGAAAGCAGGTGTGGTCACCCACCCAAGAGACAAGGACTACATATCAAAGTACCGCACAAAAACTATAAAATACCACGCAGTTACAATTGACTCCCAACACTCAAATCACTGCCACTTGAAGATTAATAAGAGGCATTTTAACCTGGATATTTTTCATCATCTATCATTTTCATGAAGTAACAGGAACAAATACTGACTTCAGGCATAAAACAAAATTTGATTTTTAAGAGTTCTCTGACCTTTGGAGTTCCAAAAAACTTTTTCAGCTGTCCAGCTGAAAGGTGATTTTTACTTTATTATTTTTACCATCTTTATTCTGGCTTCAGACAATAAATTGGGTACTACAGTAGGCCTAACAAAATACATCACAATGACAACCCCTCCTTAAGTCATACAAAGGTTTAAAAGGTGGTAAAGCCAATAACAGGTATAATTATATAACAGGCATATATTTGAGGAAATCATCATGCAAATTCATATTTGATTAAGAAATATAAAATCTTGCTATATCTTAGCATCACCATACTTGAATGGATATTTCTTAATACTACAAAATAAATTGCAAAGTATTGAGAAACCACTTAAGGACTTTGTGCTTACCTTCTACTGGTTTAGTGATGATGCCTGTCACACCTCCAACAACACCCTAAAGCAAAGATAATTAAGTTCCCAATGAGAAACTGGAACACTGTCAGTCCAACTGGGCAACCTGTTGTCTCATATCCTGATTTTAATATTTAACAATGTGAAGTTCAATATCAAAAACAGTGTTTGGCTGGAGGGGTTGGCTTTGTTTATTCTCTTTTTATTTTTAAGAAAACTATAACTGAGGGAAAGATTTGAATGACAGAATTGACTGCAAGGTCAAGTAAGGGCCCAGTTACCTTAATTACCTAACACATTTGTTGAATATGACTAAGTATTTATTTATTTGTACAATTCACAGGATATATTGTTATTTCCCATTTGAGATCCTAACTTCAATTCCTCAGGTTGACCAGAAACATGACCTCAAACAGTACAGCTGATGAACTACACTGAGTCTCCTATAAACCCACTGTCTGTTTGTCTCTTCTGCTTAGTTAATTAACCAACAAAAAAGATACCAAACTTTCTTGCAGGTGACTTTCAAGCAGGTTGGCACATCAAACACCCATCTCCAAATCCATACCCGTAACAGGCCTTTTCCTCCTTTGGCCAGGCTCTCCCCAAAGTCTTTTGGCTGCCGACCCATTTCCTCTCTCCTTTTCTGCTGAAATTCTTCATCCAGAGTAATGGCAGCCAAGCCTTTGCCAACAGTACCAGTGATCCTGGACACCATCCCTGCTGCACCACCTGAGGGAACAGGGCAGAGAGTAAAAGTTATTGTGCTTTCACAGTTTAAGAGCAGACAACACACAGGGAGCCAACAAGTTCAGAGCAATTTCCCTTCATTTTCCGTTTAGATATGATGAATTCACACAGAGCCCCACCTTGTCCATGAGAAGACTCCAGAATCTGATCTGATATCCATACATACAGCAACAGGGAATACTTACAGCACTTCACTACCTCTCACATAGCATAATGGATGAAATAGTGTTTTCTCTAATTACTATCAAGACACATCTAAATAAAAATCTAAGGTAATTTTAACAGAACACTTCTCAGGCTTCACCAGATATTTTAGGACCATTAAAATTATGCTTCTGATTTATCCAGAGCATGTTACTAATTTAGTTATATAGGCAATGTTTCTCACATTGGTTGCTCAGTCTACAAACAGATATTTAGATGGTCTCAGTAAATTATGTGTGAATGACCTATATCACAAATACTGGCAACAGTATGACAACCTTAAATGCTCACTAGAAAAATAATGTGGGAATTAACCAAAAAAGAACATTATGACACCTACCCACTGTGTGCCCAAGAAGACTTCTAACACCAATTACAAAACCTTCAGCAAATTCTTCAGGTCCTTGAACAGCACCCTAAAAATTAAATTTATTAGGAATAGCAGAAAACTGCACAATGATGTATCTGTTTCAAGAAAAACTAGTGATTCCTTTACATTGATGAAAGTAAGGCCATCTGAATAGGCTATTTCTTTGAAATTCACATTAAAAAATACTGCTGCCTGCCTGTGCAGGGAGTGGAGTACAGTGACAACAAACCATAACCCTAGCAGTACATTCAGACTTTACAATTATAAAGACACAGTTAAAGAATCAGGATCTCATACCTGAAATGGCTCATAGAAGAAAGCTTCAACTCCCTCAGACAAACCTCTGATCAGCCCAAATGGATTTCCAAGAACATCTAATCCAAGTACAAGAACATACATCTGTTTCAGGAACTAAATGATAAGGGAAGAAAAAAAGGCAAACAACAATAGCAGTGTTATGAGCTGTTGTCACACACGTCAGAACCTAAGCCTGGTTCATTTTCTAATTTACTGCCCAAGCAAGGTGTTAGAGTGCCCAGCTAAGTATTTGATGAAGAAAATGAAAATCTTCTTGAAAACACATACTCAAAATTTAACACAAAGGCTTGACTAAATAAGCTTACTTGTTCACTATAATGTCTAATAACTCTCGTCCTCAGTTGATCTGTCTTGTAGAACTGGTATTTAATTTCAAAGAAAGCAAGTCTGAAAGACAAGTGATCATACATTAGTTAAAGATACCCTTCTTCATTCAAATACATCTCTGCTTTCCTTCAGAGAATCCTGAAGACTATTGCCTTAAAAGGATTCCAAATCCCATCTTCCCTCCATTCCTCTCTTTCTCCTAAGGCTGTACAAACTTATACTAGAGTCAGACAGCAAGGTTTACCATGGATCCAATAATTAAGTGTATAGCAGCTTTAATCAAAGTATTAAACAAAAAACCCAAACAAACAACCCCAGACAATTTTACTTGCTTACTTGAAAATAAGATCATCTACATCTGTTAGAGTAGCTCCAATACTTTTCAACAGCAAATTCAGAGAATGGATGGCTATCATTTCTTCCCCCTTGTCTGATGCTTCTCCACCAGAAGCCAGAGACAAACTCAAATGCAACTGTCAAGGCAGAATTAGTAAAACAAGACAAATCAAGACCAAGGAAATGCCAAACCAAAGCAGACAGGTTGGGTGGTGCACATGAAAACGAATCGGTGATGAAAGTTGAGGAAAGCTATCATTTCATCTACTGATGATTTTTCTTCCCTTCTCCAAAAAAATCTAACTGCTTCAAGAGAGAAATTAAGATAATCCCATGAAAGTGTATTTTAATACAGTTTATGATACATTCCTTTATACAATATTTTATCTGGCTTTCAGCATTATTATACCCGTTGATTCTTCCCACTTAGTTATGCTTAAAGGTCTGTTAGTACTCATGGGCAACAGAGGAAGTTTTCCAGCAAAGGATTAAATTCTAGAGAATGTAAAATCCCCTCTAGAGATGTATTTACTGTAATGAATTAATTGGATGTTTTATTAACCAATAATCTCTCTATCACATACCTTAATTGGAGAAATATGGAAATGTTCAAAGAAGCTGAGCATTGACAGGTCTGTTAGGGAAGAGTCCATTAGCTCGGTGTTAAGTGCATCCACATCTTGCTGAATTAATTTAGACTGGTTTCAATATTTAAAAAAAAAAACAAATAAGTTAATTTCATCCATATATGTAATACAATTAATCATATTATATCTAAAGGTAGTTATATATATAAATGAACAGTAGAAAAAATAATCAAAGTTAAATACAGTTAATTAATTAGTGAAATATGAGTGTACTAATGAATTCAGGGATAGAAAAAAAAAACCCAAACAACCCATAACAAACACAAAATTCTGGGTGATTTTTCCATTTTATATTATATTGACATTCACTTAAATTGCTCAATCACTTATTGTCTCATTCCAGCAAAAGTCAGTTTCTCTCATACATTACCCTTCGTCTTTCAGCTTCTGGGTCTGTAGATGGAGTGAAAAGTTCACTAAGTGCTCCTAAAAATCCTTGATCAATTTTCAGTGCCATTTCCTGGATAAGAACCATGAAGTACCTAAAATGGGAAAAAAAGTGTATACTTCTATAAATTTAACTTAAATATTACATGCTTAGCCTACACAAGTGAAGTCTTGCTATGCAATGTCACATATTAGAATTTAGTTTATTAACTGTTAATTTATAGTTAGAAGTGATTACTGGCCAGCACTGCACAGCAAACAGACACACAGCTCTGACACTGTAGTGCAAGAAAGAAATAATTCTGATTCCTAAAGAATTTGCATAACAGTCCCTTCACGTGGTCAGTCCTTATTTTCTAAAAGTAAGTTCCTTTTTGAACAATGTTTTTTTTCCCTGGAGACATTTAAAAACTCAATCTGAAGTCAAGAGTGGTTTGGATAGAACAAACTTTAGAACAAAGTTCCCTTCTAAAATACATTACACCTCTAAAATCAAATTACAATACACTGTTACACTCACTTGAACTGCAGGACTTGGCTGTACTCATTGAATCTAGTGATGATGCTGATATCAATGAAGGGTTTTGGTTCTAAAGAGAAAAAAACACTTAAAAATAAATTGCCAAGCCCCTACTTTCAAGGCTGAGTAAATCTGATATTAGTATAGGCTTTCTCTTACCTGAATCCAAAGCAATCGACTTGGGAGGGGCCACAGGGTGAAATACAACAGGAAACGTCGATCCTGGTAATTGATTATCTACCTAAAAAACATTGCATAATTACAGGAATATTTTAGTGACATGATAATCAAACACAGTTCATATTTTAGAAGACTTGAGTAGCTTGTTTATAAATTGTGTTGAAGAGAAAAAGGATTACTGTGGTATCATTGTGGAATGTTACTCATTGAGTTAGAAAAGGTGAGATGGGTGCAAGTGCTGCACAAGGGATGCTTAGAGAGGTTCACACCCACAAAGACTCAAGGTCTGCAGCTGATGGCACACATTGACTGCATAGTGAAAACCACCTTCAGGCACAAGTAAAAACAAAATGAAAGGTAGAAGGAAAGGGCAAACTTCCCCACCAGCTGGTCAGAAAAAGCACCAGGATCCTCAGTGAAGGGCAGCAAATGGAGATGAAGATGGCAATGATGATCACTCAACATTATTTCCCTCTAGCACTGAACAGTTCTCACTAGTACCTGCTAAAGTGCTCCACTGGCAAATTTAGCAACACTATTATTACTGACTGGACTATGCTGATCTGCTGCAAGTGTTGTACATTAATTCAGTGTTAATATTAAAGTAGATACATTATTGCATACTATTTTAGCATATTTAAATGTCTGTTCTCTACTTTCCATTAGACAAACAGTTTTTGTACTAAAGGTCTCTAAACCCCTAGATATGCTCTGTAGAATAATGTTACACTTCTGTGTAAAAACTACAGTAAACAAATTTTGAAAAAGGTTGAGGTCTGCTTTAAAACACCAAAACACAGCTCCTTAGAAATTAACTCTCCATCATAGCACCCGCCTTTACATTAGCACACAGATTTGTGGGATTCTTTCCATACTATTTGCAAAATCCTAGGATGACAGTTCAGCAAGACTTTTCCATCCCAGCATCCCTGCTACTCTGCTGCAGTGAGCAAAGCACCACATGCACAAGATTTGGAGATACTTCTTCACATAAAAGAATAAAATTAAAGCCTAATGTGTGTCTTTAGTTTCAAAACCAGAGGAAGGAGTGGTACCTGCAGCCAATACAACTGAGCCCGTAAGCTTCTTTGGTGGGGTGATTGTTTGAATTCAACCTGAATTCCTGACAGGAAGTTACGGCGGATGCTGCATCTGACAGGGAGACGCATTTCCATTGGAGACTTACTGAAATTCACCTGCAAATGTAAGAGAGCAGAGCTAAGATACAGTTTAATTTGGGAAACTATAAAATGGTACATTACTAGTTAACAGACTGGCAAATAAACCCTGTGGTTTTCTTTATTATCAGATCATAAGGCTACTGAATTTCTCCATCTAATTAACTGCATGGAGAGTAGTGAAAGCCACCAGTCAGTCTGACAAGGACATTACATTGCAGCTTTAGTTGTCCCCACAGGAAGCTCTGTGTCATCTAAGTAGCTATTTCTTCATGAGTTATATATTACACTGACATAATTAAAGATATTTATATGCAGATGACTACTTTCCCAGCTGACATTTTTCCCCTGTTCCTGAAACTTTTAAGTTAAGAGAAGCAGAAGCATAAACCTCTCCTTTATTGTGAGTGAAATGCAATCACCTACAGATAAAAGATTTGATACGATGTACTATAAATGCACAACTGCAATGGTCAAAACTCGAGTATTCAAAGAGCTGAGGCTATAGACATGTTTTTCAAATGAAAGGATGATACAGGAAACAAGCCTGACTATGGTACTATAAAATGATTGTATTGGACTTAGCCATTTGAATACACTCGTTATGCATGGAATACAGCTATGTATAATTAATGTCTGAACAAGCTCAGGTAAGTGGATTAATTTCAAGTCCTTGAACACTGCAGACTCCTTTACCATATCAAGTAATGGAAACTGCACCTTATTAAGAAGCTAAAATCAAAATTTCTGCTAAGAATTCAGGGTATATACCACAAATACAGGTTCACAACTAACATGTAGACACCAGTAATCTTTTTCACCACACAAAAGAAAAATCGTTTGAAATTCTTACTTCATAATACAAGCCTGGATAATACCTCAGTATCGCCTCAGTATCACCACAAGACGAAAACATTCTAATGTGTAAAATGTGCAACTATTTAAATAAGTATCTTGCCTCTTGTTCCTGTCTCTCTTCACACAGCATCTATCCCAACTTAGCAAACCAGAAATCTGCTTTAACTGCTGCACTTGTTCTGCAAGCATTTAAACACTGAAACTCAATCCATACCTCAGTATTGCTGTCCAGTTTATGCCAGCCAGGACCTTGGAAAGCACTCTTGGAGAGATATTTTTGATATGCTTGTTCCAATAGGTTTATTTGCTTTTGATTAAATGGTTTCCACTTTTGCCTTGGTTTCTGTTCCCAAACAACATCAGAACTGCAAAACAAATAACAAAGTTATTATCAGTATAATCATTTCAGAGTACTTCTACTTTTCTTCTGCATGCAAACCCTGTAATGTATATTTTTCTAATTTCTCAGTCTCAAAAAACCCTATTATGTCTTTTTTTAACATAAGCTAAAAAAAGGAGGCAGTTAAATCCTATTGGTTCTATTTCCACAATAGGAGGAAATGCAAAACTTAATTTTAATTAAAAATGTTTATCTTAATTAAACTTGAAACATATCCCCTTTAACTCTATTGCTAAAATTATAATATGCTGGGAAATTTTGATTATTCAAAGGAATATTTACACTTCCATGTGCAGTACCTAGTAATTCCTATGTAAGAGATTTCTTTTTTATTTTCATTGTTAACTAGAGAAAGTCCAAGACTATGGATTGACAGGTTTATTTCTTGATCAGGTTGCTCCAGCTCCTCTGCCTGCCGTGCTTTAGAAATCAATGCCACATCATCTGTGAAAAGCAGCACTCGCTGGCGTCCATCCAGGAAGGACACCCAGTGAATTTGAGTATTTGCATTGTAAGGGAACTGGCCACAGTCATCCTGTATTAGGGGGAAAGAAAGCATATTACATGAGTAAATCCCTGATGTTGCTCTATGTGTATAAGCAAGTTTACAGACAAACACAAACCAGAACTCAGTATTTTTCCTGTTTGTTCAGCTCACTGCATTGTCCTGACTTGGTTGCACCTTGTACCCTAACACTGGAAAGAAGTTTTGAGATCAGGATATTTTTTTCCCCCCTTTTGTAAACTAAACATTCCAGCAGTATTTGTGGCTTAGAATAATATTGGAAATCATTAGGAAACAAAGGCCTTCAAAGCAAAGCAAAATGCTTGTAACCTTAGTAATGGCAGAAGAAGGCTATAAATCATATAGCATGAAACAGTAAAACCACACAATTACCAGACAATTGGAATAGTCCTAAATTAGTTCAGCTTTTACTTCTCCCCTTATGAAACTTACCTTAAGTAGGTCATGTTCACCAAAACTTTGAGAGTAACCCCAAGTAAATTTTCTCGGTTTGGTTGGATCTGTCCAGGCAAAGAGGCATACTTGCTTTGGTTTCAACTCCATTTCCTCTTGTAATCCACTGCAGGTTAAAAGAAAAGGTGAAAATAATACAATTCCCTGGTTAAAAGCACTGATGGAAGTGGTGCAAACCCCAGTACTAAACACTCCACCCCTCCAGCAGCAAGGCATGAAGGGACTAAGCTATTCACCCCATACAAATCCAGCTGTAGGCTCATAAGCTCTTGGTGATACCCATGCGATATTTTGGTGATGTTTAACCAGGATATTCCCTGGTTAAACAAGCAATGGTGAATTGTTTCTTTCACATACCTCTGTTTATATCTGAGAGAGTCCCATGGGGTGTGGTTAACAATCAGAGCTGGGGCAGCTCCCTCGTGGTAATCCGTGAAGCTTATCACAGTAGAATGTTCTGAGACATTCACATCTACCAGCAAGCCCCCATTCTGAAGAGAAAGCCACACAAAGCCCAGTTCATTAATTCAAGTAGAACATTAGTAATTAAGTAATACATTAATTCAAGTTAAAACTAATATTTTGATTTATACCCAAAGACTTTACTGAACACAGTACCTTTATAAACACATTCCCTAATGCTAGGTTAGGGTGAGCTCTGAAATTATAACATTCTTCATTTGAGTCAAATTAATTTAACCATGAACTGTGTGTCTCCAACATGTAATAGCTTATCAAGAAATCCTAAAATAGACTGTATTTTTGTTACCTATTTAAACAAACTGAAGGCACCCAAGACATATCCTCTGCAGAAAGCCCAGATGTCAGAAGTGCAGTAAACCATTGTAACTTAATAACAATAGAGCTGTTCAGTTTCCTGTAAGCTTGTCACAAGTAAATCAACTTGACTAAACAGCTATGAAAACATCAGCAACACAACAAACTTGACTCATAACTTTTTTTACACAATGGAACTGAATGAAGTACAGTGTACCCATAACTTAAGACACAAGGTTTTGATATTGATGATTTCATTGAGTCAAGCTACCATAGGGCTAAAATGGAGAATTAACAGCAGGCTACACAAAGTAAGTCTCACCAATTCTTCCAGTTTCAGCAGAGTACCATTATCCTGGGCTTTAAACAGGAATGGTTTGGATGAGCTTTCAAAGCCAACTACTCTTACACAAAGTTCACCAGATGAGTTTTCAGGCCAAAATGGAAGGCACTGTAAGACAAGAAATACACGTGACTTAAACATTTCATATATGTCCAATATGGTAACCCAGCAGTAAATCAAACAGATTTGTGTGGCTAAGACTATTTCACATGCCTTAGTTCTTACCCAAGTATCTCTTGATGAACATATCTACATCTACACTAAGTTACCTAAACTGAAGGACTTGATTAATATACCAGCATATGCAAGCTGTACTGTTCAGGTTCTGTTGGGATGTGAAATATCCACGTCATGCCATCAGAAAAGACAGCTTCCATAAGAGAACTGCTCTTCCCTGAAGTGACACCTAAACACCAGTTGTTTGCCTACAATGACATCAAAAGGAAAAAAACATGAAACATTACCTCTGAAGCTGAGATGTAATTCCATTTATTAGTTGGAAGAGAACCATTAGGACCAATTTCTCCAACTTCAAGTTCCAGAGAAGATTTGTTTGCTATTGTGTAGAATGGTGTGAAGGTAACTATCCTAGTAAGGTTGAAACTGCTCATTCTGATGCTAACTCCAACCTGTTGAACAAGGAGAATTTAAGCAAATCATCAACATCAAGCTAAGAAGAAAAGTCAGGATGGAAAAAATAGGAAAGCAAACGTCAGTGTAATTACGTTCTGTCCACCTGAAGTCAAAACACCAAACATGCAGTAAAACCAGCAGATTACACAACACAACTAACCCAAGAGTAAAGTGACAGGCTTAGCATTTTGCAGCTGTAGCTTTTGTGGGGAAAATCCACCAGAAATCCCTCTAGAGTAAAGCATGACAACTTAAAATGACCATTATAATCAGAAAACAGTTAAAGAGTACATGAAAACAAACTCCCCACATCTCTTTACTCTGCTTAATTGTGGAAATATAGTCTTGAACGAGGAGTGCAGATCTGAACACTTGCAACCAGTTGTGAACAATTATCTCCACTATGCATGTTCACCATTGTGTTTTCAAACAGCCAAGCACTACACATTTGTAGAAAAGAAGTCAAGCCAAAAGAACCTAAAGAGAGCTTCACAAATCACTGAAACAGATCTTACCAGATAGTCCATGTAATTAGTTGAACACCTGACACATCCATAGCTTCCTACAGTATCGAGGGAAAAGCTATTGGACCAAGTGCTAGTTGAAATACAGAGCTGGATCTACACACAAAAAACAACAACATGCAAAATAATTCAGTAAACTCATTTTCATTCTTTAGTTAATGCATTATGGAATGCCATTTTATAGCACATACAGCAATGCAAAAACAACATTTCAGTGCTTTTAACACGTTTCATAAATTAGAACAATCTAAGAATGTAGTATCACTATTCACATTCTGATTTATTAATCTGTGATCGAGTTCTGGGAAAGATGTTACAGTAAAAGGTATCAAAGGAGAGTAGTCCTCATTGATTCATGCTCATGACAGCACACATAGTGGGAAAAAAGCCCACAACTTTGTGATGCTTCAAAAAAACTTGAAGAGATGGAAAGAAATAATCAAATGAGCACTGTTTTTCAACCATTTCTTCAACTATCATTAGGTAAAAAAAGTTATTTAGGAGGAATGAAGGGCCACTTCCAAAAAACCTTCTACTGCAGTACTCTTCACTTGACCATGTAAACATCATAACAAAATCAAAACAAAAGGAATGTGTTTAACACAAAACAGAATTTTTATAATGTGCATTTCAAATGTCCAAGTACTAAAGAAAGCAGCAGTCAAATTAGTCTTTAGACTTCAAAACTACATAAAAATATTCCTTATATAAAATGTGTGTATGTTTTCCCCCTCAGAGCATAGCCTAAAGACTGCCATCTAAAGTAAGCATACCTTGTTCTTACTAAAGATATTTTTCTTTTTAAATGAAAACAAAACAATATCTCTGTAGTCTGCTGGATGCTTCACGTGAGTGTCTTCAGCTCGGTACTGGAGAACACGGGAAGTCTTGTTGATGATCCAGTAGGGACTGAACACGGACAAGACCATATGGCTGCCGATCCGCCTGGAATGGATGTAAACATCCACAGACATCTCTGAGACAGAATGAGATGTGAAACGCACAGGAAAAAATTCAGGCATCCCATCACAAATTTTAAGATGGCCATTCCAGTCTTTGCCTTGATATTTTAACAACACAAGCTCCATTATTTCTCCACTGATTCTTGAATGAAAAACATCTGCAGCGCTCCCTTCAGTTAATTCACGGGCTTCTGCGGTTCCCTGTAGCAAAATCAGACAAGGCAAATCAAGTTCTCAACACATAAATTTTAGGTGTTTAAGAACCAGCATTTTATTCTCTTGTAGGATATACATTTCAGACACCTCAGTAATCCATGTCCTAATCTCCAATCACTTTCACTTGAGATTGAGCCTGTGAATCATTTGAGATCAACAGCACTTGCAGAGCAGTAAAGACTGCTTAATTCAGGATTTCAGGAAGGCAAACTAGTTCTAACATATCCCCTGTTTCCACTTCCTCCCTTTCTCTTCCATGGTTTCCAAAGGCTTTTGGCAATGAGTTCTTATTCATACTTTTACAATGGGTGTAATACTGTATTGGACTATGCTGAGATATACAGCCAGGATTTTTCACACTTAAGATACAAACCTGCCCCTTCTGCCATACTATTTGGTAGCACAACTTTGCTCAGGCAGTAGCATCCAACAACAATAGCTTTCCTAATTTTTACTAATAAATGTTTTTACTGATAAACCTATATTTTACTGTATGGAATAGTGGCCAGGCTTGATTAGCCCAGGGATGTGAAGACAACGAGCACAAACCCCTGTACAGGCACAGTGACTTCAGAAATAGATATGAATGACTGGTTGCCAGCTCCTCAGACAAGGCAACAGCACTCTGTTCTACATTCTGTTACTCCAAGTACTGAAGCAAAATGGAGGTGAAGAAAAGTGGGAATAGTGCCACTGGGATGTTGGATAGAAGTGAAAGAAAGATCTAAATGAATGCCACAGCCAGTTATGCAAGTAGGACAAAACAGAACAAACAAGGATGGTGGTTCTAAATGCTCACACCTGTTGTATTTACTAAAATCACTCAGCCTTAATGAAGAAATACTAGATACTGAAAATACTGAACAGACAGGAAAATGGTCTGTGTAGCATCCTTCGAAGATTCTTCCAATTTGTGCAAGCAAGATCTCACAATACTCATCAGTGTCAGAATGGAGAGAATTTGCATTTTCTACATAGAAAAACAAAGCTCTAGAAATTAGAGATGCTTTCTCTTATACCTCATCTTGTGAAGCTAAAGACAGCTTGCAAAATACAAACAGAATCTCAGAAGAATGTAAAAGAAAAAGACTAATCCAGTACAGGATTGCTGTTAAAGGAGCAAGACAGAGCTGGCAAGGTACACACAAATTTAAAACAATCCCCAAAACATCCAGAATCAATTATCTGCCTCATTTATTTACAACAGAAAGTACAAAACCCAACATTCAGCATCCTCCACAGTACATTTACCTTTACTTCTAAGTAAATATATTCTTACTTAAAACCAATTAAAGGATTTACAACTAAAACCATAAAGTAACTCACCTCAAGTAAATATCTCAAGGAGTATGGTAGAAGATTCCTCACAGTCAGCGTAGGGTAAAGGTGGATAATGTAGGCAGGATCCAACTCCTCTACAGAACTTGAAATAAAATTTAGTTCATCAGGTACAGCTGTTGAGCTGATTATTAGAGGCAAGAAACTGGTTTCAGTGGCTGGGCACTGTAACAAGCACTTGACTTCATTGCTTCTGTGTAGCTCTTCCCTCCAGGCAATGTAAGTTGTAGACTCCTTGAACTGACCCTCAAATATTCCTGTTGGTCGGACATACAGATGACATCTGCAGGAAAACAGCAGGAATTGTACACAAAGGCTTTGCACTGACACCTAACTTCATCCATTTTAAAGTCATGGCTAACATTCTGAAGTGCTTTTGCAGCACACTCATTACCTAACAAAGACAGCACTTTGGAATTTTAGTCCAATCAGGAAGACCTCCACGTGCAAATTAAGGTTTCAAAACAACAGTTGTGTTTGTGCATCGGTGTCACAGAGACTGGCCCTACAGAGCAGGGGAAATGTACCTGTATGAATGCAGAGGAACATGAAACTCCTCTTCTGGCTTGGATATGCCAATTGGCTTCAGGGACTTGGAGCCTTTAGTCAGTGTATAGATCACAAATGGAATTGAGAAATGATTCTTAATCTAGAATCAAAATGAGTAATTTTTCATTACATTTCTATGGCACAAATTTCTGAAGGAAAAAGTATCAGTAACAACATGGAAAACCAACATTAGTAGATTTAACCAAATTCCTCTAGAAAACAGAATTGAGCTGTCTTAATACACAAGTATATGAGAAAACTCTATTTAAGTCCCATGAATTGAAAAACACACTTAAAATGTCACATAGCATAAAAAGCATCCCAAATGCTGAGGATATTAGAAAGCCAAACAGAAAAGGGAAAACCAAAGGAAAATTCATGTAACAAAATACTTAGTAACTGGCTTTTAAGTAACATTTTGGAAAAGTTTGATCTCGAAAAAGTGCATTAAGGAAGACAAAGAAGGTGATTCATTTCAGAGCAGTGTTTTCAAGGGTTTGGTTTCTGTGGCTGGGTTTTTACCTGCAGAGGGGAGCGCACAGTAATGACCTTATTTCCTTCTGTAGCATCAATCTGCACAACAATGGAGTCTGAGCGATCAGCAGCCTCCTTGACATTGTACAGGCGGCGGCCCGGCTTGGCCACGGGAATGCTGAGCACCTCTTTATATCCCTGAAGTTCTGATCCATAAAAAGAGACAAAAGTATTTATCAGCAACACAAATCAAATTACTATTTCTTATTTGAACAGTACTTAAGCTTCTCAAAACTCAGCAACAACCAGGACCAAAGCATCCTCTGGCAAAAGCACCTTAAATAAAAAAAGCACCTTAAGTAAAAGTGGTACTTGGGTACCACTGAAGGAAAGTTTTAGGGTCCAAATACTCCTCAACTCCACAACTTTAGATTATTATTTATATCCAGCATGGGAAATACTGCAAACAGTTATCAAAGGTATTGATTGGCTGAGTTAATGAACACAGAACAAGCTTTCTATCATGGCCAAATACCTTCATATGGGATGTGATGGAAAGGGAAAAACTCAAGATGATTACATATTAGTAACTTGTTTTCTTAGGAATATTTCCTGGCAAAGCTAAAAACACAGAATCATAACTGGTCTCAAGTAGCTGGGTAACTACAGAAAGCTAAATAAAAGTAGTGATAGAAGAAATAGAAATCCTGTTTAACAGGAGCTAGAACACACAGGCCTGTGTCACAGGAGCTTCTAAGATGGTCTATCAATGACTACTCCACTAGAATGTCTTCCAGTTCTCCCAAGGGGTAGGAAAAAAAATATCACTCTTTTCACTTTCTGGAGCAGAGGAATGTCCCATCTTTTTAAGAAGCCCAGTACCTGTTTTGTGGTGTTTTTTTTATTAGCATCAATATTCAAAGGTAATTCCAATGCAATGCACCTGACCTGAATTTCTATCACATTGAATTTAACTCCCATCATCCTATGCACAGCCTGTCATAACAAATGATGCTCCTTAGCATAATACCTAAATTTAAAGAGAAGACAGAGCTTTCCTGTCGGTACAATGCAGACAACCTTCCTCGCTGGGGTGCTTCAAAAACAGAGTATTCCAGTTCCATGCTCTGACCAGTTTCTATTTCATTCATGTTTTCTTTTGCAACTGAATCCACTATCCGAAAATTGGAGCTAGGAAGAACTTTCAGAGAAACACCCAGGGCATTTTTCACTACGAAAGGTGCTGTCTCTTTAAAGGAATAGTCAAAGGTGGATGCAGTTGCTTCTGAAAATGCCTGTAAATAACAACATATACAATATGTCATACATAAAAATAGCCACAATAACATATCTATAAGAGCTTTAAAAGACAGTTCCCAGCAACTACCATTTTAAAGAGGGGAGGAATTATATACAACAAGACCTATGTTTTGTATAGTAATATTTCAGGCAAGTACAGGTTACTTCCAGAAAATTTAATTTTATTCTGTGATTTGCAGCAAACGTTGATGCTACAATAAGCATTCTTGCTCCTCACAGAGAATTTTTCCAAATTTTAGGTTGTAAGAGAAACATAAGATCTGGGACATAGAAGTCACAAAGAGATGGAACATGTACATGCTCCAAATTCAATCACAACTTGTACTTTGGTTTGGTTACACAGAAGCCACAGTAACTGACTGCTGATACATATTTACAGTGTAAGCAAGTACTTAGAGAACTGCTGGTTATTTAGATTTAAAAAATTAATGGGCATAAGTCACATTCTGTAAAAACAGTTTGATTTAGTGACCAAAATTTCTTCATCCCAGAAAAAAAGAAGGTGGGAAAAGCAGCCTCAACAATTCATATGCACAAAAAATAGAAGAAAAGAAAATTAGGGGTAAAAAGTATTTTTAACACTCGTGACATTCTACTCCTGCAGTTTAAAGGTCAATCCTAAAATATACACCTTCCTTAGTATTTATTCAGTTAAGCAGAAAATATGGAAAGGAAGTAAATCTGTTTTAATATTTCAGAAGGAGTATTGTAGGAAAGAGCTGTGTTTATTAGAGCATTTCACGTTCATTTAACCTGCACAAATGACACTTCCTTAAGTCCTGCACAGACACGTTTGTTGTTCTAACACAGAAGTTACTTCTTTCAAAAGATAACATCACCTTTTTGCTGAGCCTAAAGGAGTCATCCAAGCAAAACTCCTCAGCCCTTCAGGGTAACATTGGTCAGAGCTACAGAACAGCCATTGGCTGACAGCCAATATAGTTCTTAAAACAAAGAAAATTCAGAATTTCCTATGGAAGTACACAGCATCTTCTGCCTGTTAGGATTACCTTGGCTAGGTTACTGAAAACAGCAAGACAACATTTGGATATTGTTATATTCATGGTATCCATCGAAGAGATATTAACTACAGTTTGCGGCTCAGGAATAACAATGAAATCATCCCCAGGCAGCAGACTTCTCTCCTGGACAGGATTAGTCCTCATCTAAAAGAAAAATTTCATTAGACAATTGCAAACCTATAGATCACTTTCTCCTATATTAAAACAGGAAAAAAACTACTTGACTTACACTTGACAATTTTGCAAGCAAAGTAATATCTACTTTACCTTGCAAATCTCAGATGCTTTAAACAAAATTTTACACCAACACAGAAGGCAAGTTAGTTTCTCTTCTCTGCATGGGTTACATGCTTCATTTTGTCCATGCACTGAAAATTCACATTATTCCAAAACTCTTAAGATCTCTAAAGAATTATTTTTTCTCATGTAAAATGAGGTAATAGCTCCTTCAAGCAACAGCATTCAAAAGGTCAATGCCTCATAAAACCCTTAAGAAATTAAAAAATAGCTCCCTATTCAAACCGTTTCACATGGTGTCAAGTGTCTTTACATACCTCCAGCTTTAAATTCCATTGTTTCTTTCCTCCTTCGACTCGTTCAATAAATGGCTCCCACACTGCATAGGTTTCATTGTAATAATGAACCTAAATAAATAATCAAAATTAAATAAGGTATCTAAATACAAAGCAATTATTATGAAAAACATTAATAAGAAAACAAAAAATCCTCATTTCATGCTTCGGAGGTCTAGTATTAACTTTTAATCAGTTTAAAATCTAATATACAGAAGTGTAATATATCATACATTTTTCACAAATTACCATTTTTTGTAGAGTTTGCCATTTTTGAAGAGTTCATTCCCTGGCTTGCTTTGAGAGCAACCAAGCATCCTGGCAACACAATATCTTTTTAACACTTTCAATTAAAATAATCAAGTCTCTTATCTTCTCCCACGTGGTTTGAGAGAATGACTTTGAGACCAGGAACTTCAATGCCACAAGTACTTTATTGTACTATGAAATAACTTTTAGTTTGAGCCAACTATCATCTGCATCTGGTCCACTGGAATGATTCCTCTAACTCATAGCCAACACCAAGTTTTAAATTTGCTTCTATCATTGAAAATATGAACAGAGGCTGTGGATTCAATAGCTCTGGATGTTCCCTTTCAGCTATTTTGCTCATCCCTTGTGGAACCACAGTGGCACACAGGCATTCAAACTCCACCATGATACGCACACCTGGCAATGGAAGAAGGCTACTTGTATATCCAAGAGAAGAATGAAGAATGAGGTAATTTGGTTAAATGACAAGGGGTAGTAAATGTATTGCATAGAGCAGCTGCATATCTGGTTGTATGAAATTTTAACATGCTGTCTCAATAAGAGACTTTTACCATCTTTTACCATGGTGTCTCATTTTGCGACAAGAGTGTAACTTCTACCTTACCAATGAATACAATGCTGGAGAAATAAACCAAAGGGGGCAGTAAGAGTTAAATGGGAATATTCAAGTAAGCCAAAGTCATAGTTCACACAGCAGAACCTGAATATGCAAAAACAATACTGAAACAGAGGACTAGATTATTTCACATAGCAACTGCCATTAAAATCTATTGAAATCCAACTTTCTGTACAAAGAATGTTATGCTTACTTGCCTGACTAAAGAACGCCTGAGAGTATTACAATTTAAACTTATTATTAATTCAGCACAGATTAAGTGTATTAAAAAATTACTTGAACACAGGAAATCTGCAGAAGTGTTTTAAGCTGCTAACAGTTTGACCCCACATACCTCCAATGACATATCAGCAGTGACCTCCATCAGTGAGGACCAGTTTTTAAGAACACCTGAAAATGTAGATTCCACTAACAATAAAGGGACAGTTCGATGCCCCAGACCACATTCCAAGGTCATCTGAACAGATTTCACTACGATGTCAAACTTCTCTTGCTTCAGAATTTGTTCACGGTCCATAAAAGTTTCTGTTGCTTCTGTGGCTATGTCAACACCAAGAAACCAAGCATTGCACTCGTCTACAGGCTTCACTTGCCACAAATTCTCAGAAACTTCTGGTGCTCCTTTAGAATCATCCTCAGCTGTTTTGGGTTTTAGGGCAGCCATAATGGTCACGACAGTATTCAAAATTATTGGTGATATCTCAAACAAAGAAAAAAATCTTCTATTAAAATACAAGATCTATGATAAATGGAAATAGCAAACATGAAACGTCTTTTAAGAGATGTAACTTAATTTCCAAAGAAAAGAAACCATTCATGGCATGGACCTCCTCTTGTTTTTCCTTTCCTGCAAAATATCCCAAAAATAGTGGTGGCAGCAGCAGGGGGAAGAGTTACTTCGTAAGGAAGTGGTAGAAGGAATCCTAGAATCTGAAGTATTTAAATTATTCCTTTTTGGTCAAGGGACTATCAAAATAACAAACATAAAATTACTTTTTCTAACACAGAGCAGCTCTAAAATGCATATTTCTGGAACTGAGCTAATGGGCAAATAAAAAATGTAAATAACAATATGCAAACAAAATAAAATATTAAAAAAAATAACATTAATAAAAAAATAATTCAAAAAACATACACACAACAACAAAAACCAAGCTACAGCTTGAGAAGCATGGCTGTTTTTCCAAAGACATTTTTAATAATCTTACCTTAATAGTTAGTTCCTCTATTGTTACTGCCACAGTGTGTAACCCTGAAGTGTGCACCATATTTTCCATGACCAAGGAGCACGGCCGCAACACCTGAGTGAAAAACAATTTGATTTGTAAGGTGGCTCCTTAAATCTAACCTTTTCATAATGTCTTGTGGTTTTTTCACTCCACAGGCCAAAGGGGCACTGATCCCAGGAAGCAACAAAATGCTACAGAGCGAAACCATTCCATACAGTGCAAGAATCCTGCATCCCAATTTGCACAAGCACCATTTTTTACTGGAAGGTTAAAAGCCAGTGAAATAAAAGCTTCTGACCATTCTGACCAAATGCTTAAAAACCAGACAAAAAAAAAACCCAACACACAGACTGTGATAACATAGTAAAAAAATCCCTGGATCTTTAAAAAACCTAAATGCATAAGGGAAGATAAGTACATGTGAGATGAACCACCCAGGCCACCTTTGTGGCTCAGTGCTCCCTTGGCAGGAATGTGCATATGAAGTTCCAAACAAAAGGGTGCTCAGGATTTTACTGCAACAATGAAAACCAACAGGCAGTGGAAAACACTGCCAAAGGTTTTGGGTTTCAACACCCCTCAAACACTTTCTTCACTAAGAAACTTTTAATGTAATTTACAAATGCACAGCACAGATTTTAGACAGAGCTCTAAGAGCTCAAGTCCTGCACCTACTGATAAAAGATTCACTTTTAAATGGCACAGGCCCTTAGTCTCTTCTGAATAATCAGTGATATGAAAACAGAGTTTGGAGTGCTATATATATGCCAGCTAAGGGACATGCCTGCCACCAGATAATTCTAATTACATTTTTCATCATGAAACACTGGTTTCCTTACCGTAGTAACGTTCTTGCCTTGTTTTTCTTTGAGAAAGGCACAGGCCAACACTTTGAAGGCCTTCACTTGAGCAGTCATTCTTTGTGCAAGCTTGTCTGATGTCAGAAAAAAGTCACATTGGAAGGAAACTTTTAAGGCAGGGGCATCAGCATTGGTCAAATTAGCAACAAATACAACTTCTGGATCCATAATCACAGCTTTTACTGTCATGTTTGGCCGTACAGATATTTCTGTGAAAATAAGTTCAAAAACACACCTTGAATATGAAAACCAGAAAGAGGAAAGCTATCTACTGTATTAGTGGCCAATCTACACATTTTGAAGAATAAACTAATTTCTTTAGTCTGATACCAAAACAGCGTCTTCAAAATTTTGCATGAATTATTTTCAGAATGAAATCTGCAAAGGAGGGAAATGGAGGTGGGTGTAAATTGGTTTTACAGACCTGTTGCTGCCTTGGATTTCCCAGAAGTAACTTGCTTTAACTGGAACTGTGCAGATCCTTCAGCTGAAGATACTGGCATTGACTTAATGAAAAAATGTGCTACTGTCAACAAAAATTCCATACTGGCACATATGTACAGCTTGTCGAGGACAGCAACAACTTGAGTTCCATTTTTATCCTGCTTATATCTTATATCTATCATGGAACTCTCATTTGTGTCATCTTTCTTGTCTATCATTCTGGAAAACAAATGTAGTAAGAAACATCTCAAACATCATAACACACAGAACTAAGAAAACAAAGATGCATAAGTACTGCCATTTTTTTCTCCCCATGCCATTTATAAAGAATTACTGCATAAGCAAGCAGTGTTTCTTCCAGAAATAAGAGGGTAGAGGTTTTTCTAGCAGAAAAGTAATTTCAATTTAAAACTAGTGTGCTACACTCTTGAAAGTATGCATGCAGCACATAACAATTACACTGAAGTTTCAGAGCACACAACTCTTTAGCTGAGGCTGGGTGCCCTCTATTCAGCTGTTCTACAGTTTAGTGTAATACACCATCCACCAAGATTTTTTTTTTCTTTGGATAACAACATCAACGTACTGAGAAATCAACATAGAAGAGTAGAAATGTCTTTAACATTAATAAAATTAAACTTTTCATTGCTTAAGCACAGAGTACTACAGGCCACAACTGACAGCACTACTGAGTTTTATCAATTCCATGTGAAGCAAAGTATAGAACAAGGAAAAAGCCTTCCTCATAAGCTGAAGTTTATTAATTTTTGATGCATTCAAACCTACCTTGCAGTCACATTCTGAATTCCTTCTCTGAGATCATCCAAGGTACATGCTTTGAGTTTAACACTGATATCCATGGAGCCATCTGAGAACATCTCCCCTGCCGATGCCATGAGATGCAGCCGGAGCTCACCAAGGCGCAATTTGTCACTATGCACCAAGAGCAGAGATTCCTACAGAAGGACAAAGTGCAGCGTTACTTACCACAGAACAAAGCAAGGAGACATTTCCCTTGCTACTAGCCATGTGTATCATCATCCATGAATTGAAGGATCTGATTAGCCTGTCCCTGCCATCAGTCCTCCACTCATACAAAGGAGTTCAAGAAACTTACTGAGAAAACAAAAAACCTGCTGGGCTCCAGTGAAGTTGTTTCTGCACCACACTGCCAGCAGTTGCTCAGAATGCATCACTAAAGGATAATCCATTTGAACTCTAGATCCCTTACCAGAGGATCCTTCCACTCTCATCACACTAGCACAAGAGCACCTCAGCAATAAGTGGGAATTATATGACAGTGAAATTAAAATAAAATCCCATTACAGTGACTTTCTTCCCTGTGATGCTCATTGCACAAGAACATCTTAAAAATTATACACAAATAACATTCACTATACACAAAGACATATAAAGCAAGCACCTTCACATCTACACAAAGCAGATTTAATAAAGTCCTAAAAACAATACACCATTTCACATCTTTCTCTTCTGTTTTCAGCACAGATGAAAACAGGATGCCCTTGATTGCTCACACTCAGGAATATGCAAGAGGAAATTATTGGCCATACACAACTTGGATCTACTTATCAACTCTAGAGGTATCAGACATACAACTAGCACTGTCTGAGCTAACAATTCCAGCTTCTCAAATATTAGTTTTTATTTTGGGTAACTGGAATTAAAGTTTGAATGACCAAATCAAGTACTGTGTGGTTTTGGTGGTTTAGTAATATTTTTAGTGTGACTTTCAGAAATGTGCACACCTTTCTTAAGGACATTGTCTGCCCAAGAAAGCTCAAAGCTCCATTAGGAAAGCATTACAAAGCCAATGCAGCTGATATAACTTCATTTTTCTGACCTGAGTTCTGTCCACATGAGAAGCCTTGGCTGCCCACCCCACCTGTGTGGTTTATAAAAGCTTTGGCACAAACCTGAGTCGTGTCACTGTTGTAGAGAGTTACAGAAAGGGACTCAAAATTGAAGTCAAATTTAAGCAATGTATAACATTCCATAGAAGACTGAACTGCAGAAACACTTTTTTGTCCAGAATCAACAAGGGCACCTGTCAGTGAAAAGGAAACATTTTTACATTTCTTTTGAACACTGGGCTTGCTTTTGGTTTTGGGGCTTTTTTGTTGTCGGTTGCCTTTTTCCTTTCGGTTGGTTGGTTTCATATTTGGGGTTTCCAAAAGTAAGATCAGAAAATCACAAAAAGAAGGAAAGCTTTAAATCCAGAGGAGTACTCAAAATAATTCACACTTTTAATTTTGTTCTATCCAATGCATACTAAAATCATCTAGAACAGAGTGGTTTAGAACTTTAAAATAAGCTGCCATTGGTTTACTGAAGTTCTTTGCTCACTTTAAAGAAGAGCAACGCAAAGTACCAAGTCTTCTCAAGGAGTCTGCACTACTCCTTCCAGTTTCTGTTCACAGCAGAGTAATTCAACTATTGGTTAAACAGCATTTTTTTTTTTACATTGAGAATGTTAAGTTTTGGCAAAATGTTAACAATATTTCATCCAGAGACATGCACACTATTTGAATACTAATATCTTCCACAATTGTTATAATTGTGCATTAACATTCTGGGGTAGATTATTTGTCTTTTTTCTTTTTTAAGCACATGCAGTCAGAAGAGTGACTGATATCAACTGAAAAATAGTATCACATGAGAAATGAATCACAAAAAAAAACCCCACAAAAACTTCTGACCATCAGGAGTTCACACTCCATGTAAGTGCATGCATTTATAATTTTTCATGTGTACAATATATTTGTACCAGCTAAAACAATTTGTTGTGCTTCAAAAAAAGTGGTATTTGAATTTGGAAACAGCCCTCTGCCTACACATATTCAGCATTTGAATTGAACATACCCTCAGAGCCACCAGATTCATGTGGAGCTTTCCCTTTTTTAGGTATCTGAGTATCCTCAATATTCTCTTGCAGAGTATTTGGCTGGGAAGAAGCCCCTCCAAGGTTTTCAAGTAAAATTTTCATTATAACAGTTAGATCATCTTCACTGAGTGCAATCTGTAAAGTGATAAAACCACAAGCTCATTTTTAGTGACAGCATTTCTTCCAATACAGTATGCAAGCATTGAGGAGAAACAATGAGCTGCTTCCAGCAGAAAAACTGGATCATCAAAATTATCCTGTCCTAAACAATGTAAAGGATTTTCCCATTTTTCCTATATTAGTTGTTATTTGTAATAAACAGGAGTTACAACAAGAAATAACAGTCCATATGATAAACACTTTCTAGAATTGTAAGGGAACTTTGCCTATTAAAAACATGGGTAATTGATAAACATAAGCACTTGTCAACAATTCAGTCATTCAAAAACATGAGCAGAAAACATTAAAGCCAGGATTTGCATTGTATATAATAAAGCAACTGTGATTCAGTAGGCCTTCAAAGAATTAATGAATATGTACCCAATCATAATATTACAAAATCATAAAAAAGCAAGCAGTACTAAGTGACAAGATTAGCCTATAGTACACAGTGTAAGAATTTTTTTCCTACATTTGGTTAATTCTGCTGGTACTCCTTCAAATCCTTTATTTCTCTGTGCTTCACCAGTGTGACATTTGGCACAGCACAGCTATAGGAATGAACAAGTAAAAGTGCTCAGGAGCAAGGAAAAGGTGCCCCAGTTAGATTTACCACCTACCCCATGCAGCTACACCAAAACTAATCATTATACAGTATCAAAATTCTAACAAATTAATAAACTGGACAGTCAAACTGGAAGTCTTTCAACATACTGTAAAGGACACAAACTGAAAAGAGCTTCCAAGCTCCTTAACTAAGCTGAGGATTATTCTGAGAATCCGTGTGACTTTTGATATTGCTCTTAGTAGTCATGATATTACCTGCATTGGTTTTAGGTCTCCTTTGATACAAATCGTTGGGCTCTTATGATACCATGCTGCTGCTAAATTTCTCTGGACCAGTAAAGTCAAACTCACAGGACGCAGAATTTCAGAATCTGGCTGTGAATCTGCAGATATAATGCACCTAAAAAAAGATAGAGAAAGTAACAGAGGAAATATGTTGACTACTTGCAGAATACCAAATAATATCACATTAATCTAGAAAAATTACAGGAATAATTATTTTAAGAATAAGCTCATATGCATTACACCCATGCATGCACTCCAGATGAACTCAAGTTACTGTGCTATCATTCCCTTCTTTCCAAGATATTGTAGACCTATGTCTCTATCTAAAAGCACTACTAAACTTAGCTTGGCAAGGTTTTTTGCATTGTTTTAGTATGTTCTCATTGCCTACCATGTTTACTAAGAGAAAAATGCTGCATACAGAACATGGACACACTTTTCTTTACAAAGACACTTCAACTTAGGAAAAAGCTCCATGTTTACCTTGATAATTTCAAGTGAGTCAGCTGCACATCCATGTTGTCAATGACTGGAGGAAGAGAAGATTCATCTGAAGACACCAGCTTGAATTCATTCTGAACTCTGATTAAGCCAAGATCAGCTATCAAAGCATTACATGAAGCTGAAGATTCAGGGACAACTATGACTGGAGCTTTCAAGTTGACATCCATTAGAAGGCGGAAGCTCTTTTTAGCAAAGTCCTTCATGCTGGAAGCAGCCATTTCTGCTGCCTGGACAGTGACTGCAGTCAGGGCTTCTTGTGCTGCTTGGAAATTGTTTAGGAAGTTCTATTCATAGGTAGTGAAAAAAAAGTAAGAGTTCTATGAAAACAAATAAGCTTCTCAAAAAAAGGCAAGCCCCACCCAGGCAAAATGTATATTTAAGAAAAATTAACACCTGTGGTATAAACATGAAATTCCTAATTCAACCACACTCGTTTCAAAAGAGAAAAAGGTTAAAATCATGAATAAGCTTACACATTGTTTAACTGTTTCATTTTTAAGGTATTATTAAACCTATCAGCACATTGTTTAACTGTTTCATTTTTAAGGTATTATTAAACCTATCAGCAACATTCATTACTTCTTTTGTCATCATTCTCCTTGGTAATCTCCCGTAAAGCAGTGCAACTTAAGTGGCAACTCTTCAGCAAAATACTTCTGTGTGCTTGCACATCAGCTCACCACCATGTACAGGTCAGAAAGAACCGACTGCATTTTGTCTCATTAAAAAAAACATGTAATGTAAAGGAAAAAAATCTTTTTAAACTAATGTCTTACCAAGAGAGACATAAAGAACTTATGTAGGTAAATTATTTGGATGCAGCCCACTTTCAGAGACATTTTACCATCCACCCTTGACATATCAGTGTAGGCTTCCCCTGCAGTGGCATCTGGATAAAGTGACATGTGAAATCGAAACACTTCATCTCCCATTATGCAGACAGCCTAGAAGAATAAGTACACATGGTTAAAACTACAGGTATTTCTGAAACAAATATTTCCCCAAAAGATCAATGGCAACTTATCAGCAGTACTTCAACACATGGTAGGCACAAAAGGAAAGAGCATCACCTGTTTTATAATATATCCCTCTTCTCACTTGCTTATCTATGGCCCATTTAATATTTAACCCCTGCTATTAAGAATTAAACATACCAGTGTAAGCGTAATTAAAAATAACTAAATAGTAAATGGAAGAATGTTTTGCTTCTCTGAGGTGAGGGAAATTAATCAATATATTTTGCTTATTATTACATCCTACATTGCATTCTATAACACAGCAAATTAAACTACACTGCTGTCACTAAATCACTTGAAGAACTGGGTCTCTTCAGCTGTTTACAATCTGCTCAACACATCACCTTTTTATGGATTGTTTCTGGATCAACATTTGTAATTACAATGTCCTCAAGTCTGGAGAACACTTTAATCTTTTTAGGCTTCTTAATCACAGATGCATCCATTCCTGAATGAAACAAAAGAAAGAAGGTAATAAATGCACTTCAACAAATTTCAAAGTAAACATTTCTGCTAAAAAACAAACAAACAAACCCCCTGAATTATTTACTGCTGAATATAAAGAATAACAACAGCTTAGCATCTTCTGCTGTGTAACAGTGAAAGCTTGAGAGAGAAGTCAGGGCCTTACTGCACATGACAAAGTTGCCAACATAACTTGATAAAAGGACTAGAGTACAATTCCCCAACACTATCTAGATCTAGCTATTAAAAAATGCAAATCTGTGTTACCTAAAACATAGTGCCTTCACTTCTTTTAATTTTACTACACTTCGAAATTGTCCTTGTTTTCTAGGTCAAACTTTTTTATTCCTTGCAGATAATTTCATACAATCAAAATATATTGAAACACATGTTTGTTAGACACATCTGCAGTGCACACACTGGCCTTTTAAAAATGAATGGAGGGAAACAGCTTATTTCTGGCTACAGCCAGCTTCATCTAATATTTAAATAAAAAACACCTTACCTTGTATTCTAATGTCTGCAATTCTACAGGTCTGATCACACACTGTAATACTGAATGCATTTAGCTTTGCAGTGAGTTTTAATTCACAGACATCATCGTGGGCTGCATCACCAGACACTGGATAGGAAACACAAGAGACATACAAGGAATTCAAATTTAAAATAAATATTAATTATTAGTTTTGTACATATATTAACTATTCAAAAACAACCTGCAGTCATTCCCTGAAAGACATGATAATCCTTAATCAAAATATGAAAGAAGTAATTTATTAACAGTTCTCTTCAGGCACACGAACTGCCACCAACCAACACAGGCAAAAAGCTATCAAGATGATGTCTTTTCTCCTCATCAACACCTAGTTTTCATGCATCAGTTGCTGAATGCAGTATACACTACATTATCTGAAACACTGTCTCACATGAGAAATGCCCCTCTCTGTGCCAAGTAGCAAAGCCAATTTAGGCATATTAACTGCAGCAACAATGCACAAACACAAAATGTAACAGCCACTGGACTCAATCCCAATAGTTTTAGGATTAGAAAACCTTGAATTTCAAACAACACTACAAGCACATGGAATCAAGAACACAGGACCTGGAAGAATATTCAGGAGCTTCCATGCAAAAACTCTTACTGTTTCAAGGTTACAAAGGCCAATAACTAAACTAAACACACCACCCCTGCCATTCTTTTTGCTTCCCCAGAGGAGTATTTATTTTCAGTAGAGTAAGCACTCTTTAGGGCCCTCAGATTGAAAAACTACATTGTTGTGACACTAAATCTTTGGAAAGGTTGCACACTGCAACATCATTTATTCAACTTTCATTACAAAAATCAGACCACCACCCAGGGAAAAGTTATATTGAGTAAGGAGATTTTGTAAAATTAAGCAACAGGAAAAATGTCTGCTGGGTTTTTTTAATAAGATGGTTTTCTCCCCATTTACTGTTTTCCACCAAACAGAATGCAATGTTGTCATCTGAAATAATATCCTTTGAAACTGAAGGTGAGCTGCTGTTAAGCAACAAATGTACAGCCTTTCTAATATGACACTACCTGGTCTAAAAGTACTTCCTTTTTCCTGTTCTTTCATTTGAGGCTTGTGGTCTGATGATTTATCAGTACTGGGAAGACCACTCGATGGAACTCTGAAGGTGAGGAAACTCATGATGGAAAGCAAAGCCTCTGTGTGAAGTACTATATCCAAACATGAAAAGATGACCTAAAACGAAGGCAAGGAGACAAACAATGTTATTTAGCAGCAGTTTATACCCTTACAACTCAGAGCTGCTGTCATAGAAGCAAGGAAAAAAGCCTCTTGCTCGATTTCACAAGTATTTGAGTCTTCTGTCTCCATCCCCTTCAACTTCACACTACACAAGCTCCAGAACAGATGAGGAAACTAGGGAAGGGATTTTAAAACAGCAACAGAGGAACTGTGCTAATCTAAAAATTGATGCCTCGTGTGGTTATGCCTTTTCAGGACACTCTCTTTAGTTCTGCTGCATTTCATTTCATTCAGCCCTTTGGTTAACAACTTCAGAACCACTTATAAAGATACTTTAGTAGATATGGTACAAGTACAACAAAAAACCCCACTAAGATTCAAAATTTGCAATCAGAACAGAAATTCCTGCCAGTATTACTTAGTGAAACCCATCATCAGTCACTTATTCCACAAAAGGCCATTAAGAAGCAGCTTGACCCACCACTACCATTTTAAAGGAAACACGTTAAAAAAAGAATGACAATCTTATTTCAGAAGTCACTGAAGCTGTCGCCCTTTCTCCTTTTAAAAAAAAGATAAAGAAAAAAGAAAAATTAAAAATATTCTAACAATCAAAAAGGAAAATAAACAACGTTCTAAACAATCAAAAGGCTCCAGTTTCAGGGTGGTACCTCACCCTTTTTCCATTGCAAGAAAACAAAACTGAAAACCTTTTCAGTGTCTGCTTGTGGAGGGGCCATGGGGGGTGATCACTCACGTGGTCTGCACCACCCTACGGCCCACCCAATAGATGATTTTCAGTTTGGTCACAGTCTCCAACCTGCCTGTCAGTCAGATTGTTCCTCTGAGGTCTCAGGTCAGGACAAATGCACTTTGCAGGTACCCAGTGTACCCCAGTATCTGTGGATACACATGCATACCCACGCCCCAAAGCGATAAGGTCATAGGGACCCTCCCACTGCTTGGTGACCAATTCCTCACTCAAACCTTCCCTCGAGGCTGAGGCGTCTCATCCAAAGCCTGCAATAAAAGGTGATGGCTCAACATGACCAGGCTATTGGAGTTCTGATTTTATTGGAGTTTTGATTGTTAGAATATTGTTCATTTTTCTTTTTCTTCTTTTTAAAAGGAGAAAAGGTGAGATGTCATCCTGAAAATTAAACCTTCTGATAATGTTTCCATAGTTTTAGTTACTTCCCCATGAAAGTCTGGTAAACATAAGTTGTTTATCACATTCCTTCTGAGAAACGTTTTTTTGATGGACATTTTGAATGACCACCAGGGAAGGTAGTAACTTAATTATCCAATCCCTGGTCATTGTCAAGAATCTATAAATGCTGGAGTCAGAAAATAAAGTGATGGGTTTTTGTTCTAACACTGAAGGTAGTAGTGTGAATCATTTTGTGTCCTTTAGCGACACTGAAGCCATGGAAAATTAATCATGAATAGTTGTTTTAAGGAGAAGTAAAAGGACTAATTACACTCAAAACCCTTGAGAATGCTACTTGGACATTTCAGCTCACATCTCAATTTCACTGTTACTGTTACAAGCTCAGAAGCACAATGCAGTAGTTTCTCTCTCTGCTAAGTGTATCACTCCAGAAACAAAGCACATGCTAAAGGTCTCAGTTAAAATTCATAAGGACATTTTTCTAACTAGTAAAAAATGTACAGTTTTTAGTTTAAAAAAATTAATAGAAAAAATATTTCTGAAAAAAAAAATCCTTTTTTTCTACCTTGATTTGTCTTTGAAGTAGTTAAATATAAAGCAGTAGGTTTCAATGAGTCAAGGCTTTGGGTTTTGGGTTGGTTTTGTTCCCTTTTTCAATGAGAAGAAAAAAGGGAGCAACCAACACACCTGCTATGATTTGAAAAGCTTAAAAAACAATTAATACATCCAGTACTTACATTGATGCTTTGCTTGTTGCTTTGGTAAGTAGTAACAAAGTCTGGTCCATCAGGATCAGCCTAAAGAGGAAAAAAAAAAAAAAAGAAATGGACACAGTCAGGCTCTACTGAATTAGCCAATAATTATTAATAATTATGAATAATTTTATTAACAGAATTGTTTGAATTTAGCCCACACACAAGTATTATTCCAATTGCAAAAGAAAACAAAGGAAAAGGAAAGTGATGAAGCCTGAACAAACAAATTCTTCAAATAAGGCACAAGGCAAGACAACCAGAATGGGTACTCACAATGCTCTGCTCAGACATTCCATAGCACATATTTTGTGAAAATTCAACTGGTTAGTTACAAAACTTTCTCTCATCTAGAGATTCTCTCAATCTATTTAAACTGGATCAATTTATGCTTAGTACTTTGCCAGTACAAATTAATTTATTTTTCACTATGTAAATTATGCCATTCCAGATAAGAGTATTGAGGAGCCCCCTGGTTCTACAACCTATCAGATTCCCAAGTATTCATGCAATTTTGAAGGCCTTTTTTAAGCTGCCAGCATATCACTCTTCAAATGTGAGTGTTATCATCTGTAGAGTCACTCTTCACTTACACAGGCAAAGACCATCGCATCTGTTAAGTTTCACAAAGGTACTCATTTGTGCTGCACACACAGAATACAAACAAATATTTGTCCTGCCAGTGATTTCAGTAAGAGCATTGACTTATGAAGCAAGCACTATATGGAAGCAGTGGAGAATTAAATGAAAATACCTGAAAAACAGGTATTTGGGAGAAGGCCTGAGTAAGTTTTAGATACAAATCTACAGGCTAAGTATGGAAGCCTTACTTTACTCCCCATGTAATTTTACTGAAAATGTATTGAAACCTTAATATATTCCATTTTCAAAAGATGTTCATCTGTCTCACTTGAGGAATTAAGAATGCAAAGAGGATCTCCTTTTGAGTCTGCAAACAAAGAAATAAAAATGTGAAGTGTTTCCACTCACAAGCTTTATGCCACCTATGCAATGTCTCCACACTAATTCTCTGTTACATACTAATCAGATACTATTCTTGCTGAAAGACTGAAAGTAAACAGCTATTTTCACTGAGATGCTGCACATGAAGCATTATCTTGAAATGTTGTATTCACTTTATTTTAAACAAGTGAAAATTAACTTATCTTGCTCTTGAAACAAGATTCAAAATTGAAAGCTCTTTGCATTCCTACCTTTGTGTTTTCACACTCAAAACCTTACTTTTCTACTTTGGATAAATGGCTATTTCAGTTATCACTTCACTGTCAGTTTGAATTGCTACCTGACCAACCAAGGAAGCACTTGCATTTCCAGTGCTGTCATAACTGGTCATAAAGCACAGAATCAGAAGCTCATCAGAACACACTGAACAGTTGGAATGCTTCTCAGGAGCACCACTCCTGCTCAAAGGACGCAACTCACTCAAATACAATAACTCTAACTCTAGCAATAGCAGTAAAACTTGGTATCAGGTAAAAGAGATTAATTCTATCTAAATTACCCTTCCCCCCCTATCCCTCATTATTAGTTTAGGACATGTTATTCTCTGGCTATAAATCAAATTGCACACACTCTACTGACTGTATCAGTTCTCTCTAAGACTTACCATTTATTTCAGTGCATCTCATTGTAATTCTTTTCAGATATGCTGCTGCAGCCAATTCATGATTTCTAATTTTGGTTTTGGTTCCAAGCTGTAGCACAGTTAGAATATGTAACGGATATCTCTCCTTCTGAACCTGCTTCATCAAGGTTATTACAACCTTGAATATGGAAAGGGAAATAAGTTCAATATTTCAGTGAAGCAGTTCAGACACAGCAGGCAGTTACAAGCAGGCATTATCTCCTCAGCTAGATGTGAAACATAATATTAATCTAGACATCTTGCATTTTTATAAACAGACCCTATAAGACCAATTTTCTAAAGATTTCCCCTGGCCCCTGCTCTGTTCCTCTTGTTTGTTTTCTGTTTGCTGCTAAATCAGACTGTTAAAATGGACTTTATAGCCCACTAGTTCTAAGAAACAGATGAGCACTGGGTTCAGATAAAATAAGTCGTACAGATGGATACATACCTCTTTGATTTCAAAGTTAAGTAGCATATTGATTACGTCTTCATTTAACATTGGTTTTCTCTTTTCAGACAGCATTCCTTCTGGAACACTCTTATCCTGTGTCAAAACCAATCTCTCCTGCTCTTTCATTTTACCTGGAACATTCAATTTATTACTTAACTTTTGAAATTGCCACCATTTGTTTAGCTCAAGAAACACATTCAGTTCTTTTAGATGGACTACATTCACCTAATTTAAGCCAGCAACTTTATCACAAGCAGAGCCTTTAACTTCAGAGTATGAAAAGGAAATAAAAACACATTCTGGCAACAAGATAACTCCAACATCTAAATACCTTGCTAGTTCCTTGAAAACTTGGCTAATACAATCACCAAATTTTGTCTTATAATGTTTCCAATTTTTTGAAGTATCAAAGTATGAACACTATCCTTGCAAAATTGAAGAGTTTATCATTTACACTCAGTTTATCATCATACTCTCAGATCTAAACTTGCTTTCCAGATAATAAATGCTTTTCTTTACTCCTGATAGCAAACACACTTAGTACTCATGACAAATTCCATCTCTGACCTTCCTTTTGCAGTACTGATTTTGCATCCATTTGAGTTGTTTCTGCTTCACCCAGGTTTTCCATCAACACTTTGAGAAAGACATTCAAATCCTCTTGACTTAACACAACCTAAAATGTTGCAGATCACAATTCTTAGGAAAAACATGTTGTTCCTTTAACTTATCATCTGCTAACAAAGCACAACAATGTTTCCTGGCAAGGAGAGTGCTTATTTACATCTATTTTGTCAGCAGAATCATCCCTTCAATAAGAAAATTGAATTTTTTCAGCCACTTATTGTAAAAGCCTGAGGAGATTAAAGGTTTTGACCCCTGGTGCTGTATCAATGTACATTGCAGTTTCACCCAAGATGTCCCTGGTACTTTCTTTCACAGTACATAAAATGCCACAAAAAACAAGTATCCCACTCAAGGGTGATGGGAAGGTAGGAAGTTGGAGTTCTTAAAGCAAATATTTGCATTAATTTAAACTCATCTCAAAAAGATTCCATTTTTAAAGGAAAAAAAACCAAACCACTTTTTAAAGAATTCTTTCTCAGAGAACTAGTCACAAAACCATTTATGTGATTCTTTCAAACCACTACATTGATCTAGGTGGGGTTAAATCCTGTTAAATGCTGAAATCCATTCCACACCTACTAAAAATTTCCAGTCTGTTGCCCCTTTGTGTCCAGAAATAACATTAAGGGCTGCTCTCACAGTAAGTACTACCACCACCTTCTCACAAGACTTACATTCATTGTATCCAGAAACCCTGTGACCTCCAGCACTGGTAACTTGTGAAACCAAGCTGCAGAGAGATTTCGTTTCACAGACAGGCTTAAATTAATAGGGTGAAGTATCTGAATATCTGGATGTGACAAATCTGTCTCCAAAGTGATCCTTGAAACACAGAAAGGAAAAAAAAAAAGAAAACAGCAAATTGGAAGTCACGTTAGATTTTCAAAAATCTTAAAATCTCAAATGTAGCACCAAACACTTTCCTAAGCAGAACAGTTTCTGATATTATTACTGATCTAGCTGCTCTAAGAAAACAGGCTAGCATTTTAAAACCAAATATTTGGCACTAGCACTAACCATGGTTTCTAGGCAAGAACACTAATGTTCTATGGAGTATTAGTCACCGTACCTTGAGAGTTTCAGTTTTGTCAGCTGCACATCCATTTTGTCAATGACTGGAGGGAGTGAACTGCCTTCTGAGGACACCAAGACAAACTGGTTCTGAACCTTAATCAAGCCAAGATCTATTACTATTGCATTGGGGGAAATGGAGGACTGGGGGATAACTATAACCGGTGCTTTCAAGTGAATGTCCATTCCAAGCCGAAAACTCCTTTGGGCCAGGTCTTTCACACTGGTAGCAGCCTTTTCTGCAGCTTGGACTGTGGCAGCACTCAGGGTCTCCTTGGCTGTCTGGAAGTTGTTCAAGAAGGTCTAGAAAAGCAGTTGAAGAGAAAAGAGAAATGTCTGTAAACAGTTTTTACTCTAGGTTACTTTCTCATTTTACATCATCATCCACCAATTATGCTGCCTACTCTATAGAATTTTCCATAGGAAAAGACAACTGAGTACCTTCTGTCATGACCTCTAATAGAGGGTCAAAGAAGTACTAACCACTGCAATCCACTTATTTTAAATTCATCTTTATTTTTCCTTCTTTCCTTAGCTACAAGACTCCTTAGCTCATTAGCTTTTAAGAACACAATTTTGAAAGCCCTTCTTGCCCTCCTTGAATACTGTTGAATTCCTGTTAAAGAACCTATTGAATGAGAGAAAATCCACTGGTGCTTTATTGAAAAAGCTATAATTAGGGTACTCAAGCACACCGATATTTACACTGGTTAATTTGCAGGCATCATGACACCTACCTTGAAGACTTGCTTCTAGTGTTAGCTCTGATATGTTTGTAATAAAATCAGAATTTTGCTAGGGTAGAAAGGACAGCAAACATAAAACCCCCAAACTACCTCAATAGTACCAAGCTTTTCTCTATTTCCAAAGCTGAGGGTGGGAAGTGACCCAACTGAAATTTAAACCAGTTACTTACCAAAGTTTTTAACAGTACACAGGAAAAATTAAACCCATCCCTTCTCTTTCAGAAACTGAAGCCTACCACTTGTACTGAGGGCATAGCCCAGAGGACTAATCTGAGAATGCTGCAAAAACATACAAAGGGAAATAAGACTTACCAGGAGAGAGATGAGAAATTTGTGAACGTACACCAGCTGGATGCAGCCCACTTTCAAACACATGGTACCATCCACTTTTGACATGTCAGTGTAGGCTTCTCCCTCAGTAGCATGAGGATTTAATGTTAGATTGAAACTGAAGACTTCGTCTCCCACTATAGACACTGCCTAGAAAGAGAGAAACAGCAGCCACCAGCCATCAGCAGCTTTTCCAAAGGTGCTTAACACAAAGAACTAAAAATACAATCAGCCTATCAGATTACAAATTAGATTAGTTTTTCTAATCCTTTCAGACATCCATTCATGAATATGAAAATTATTCTTTATGATGCATCTTATTTGAAAACATGTATTCACAACAAATCAAATACTTTCAGAAGAGTGGCATGTGTATTACATTTCACTTTTATATACATCAAACTAGAAACAAAGAAACAAGAAACAAATAAAAGTTAAAATCTTGTAGTTGAGTACTTTTTTATGAAGGGTCCTTGAATCAACATCTGTGACAACAATGTCTTTAAGTCGGGCAAAGAATACCGTGTGACTTGGCTGAAGGCAAAGAGATGAGTCAAGACCTGCAAAGTACAAAAATAGAAACAGAGTCTTGCACAGCAGAAGTAACTTTTGTTTTATTACTATAACAGTTATTTTCAGGGTGGGGATACCAGCAGAGGAAGTGAGGAGAAGTTACTAAACTTTAAAGTTAACTTTAAAAATTACTTAAGCTTTAAGAACAACTGTACTACAGCTTTAAACAAAACAAAATAGAAATACTTCTAATATGGATACTATCTCAATATCAATCATCTCTGGAAATAACTGAGCTACTATTCATAGAAAAATACTCAGACAATAATCCACTTCTTAATAAGCAAGCTACTGAATGAGCGTACTGAGATTTTCTATCAGAAAATATGTTACTATATTAAATTATTTGAATGCAATACTTTTACATACATAATCTTGTGTGAATATATTATACGATTTAGAGATGGGTAGAAGAAAATGACTTTATGAACTGCAGTACTACTCTTGCATATCACATATTAAATATTTATAAGAGTGTTGCAGCTATGAGGATGGCAGTTAAAGTCAGTCAGAAGTGAAATTCCCCAAAGAATTATTGACAGCCCTTACAAGGGGTAAAACTGATCAAGAAAACAAAACCAAAACAAAGAACCCAAACAAACCCTTAGGGTTAAAAACTAAAGAAAACATTTTGAAGGGTTTTTTTTATCCTACATAATTATTTATCTTAATAATTTTATTGTATACCATAAAAATATCCAACACTTAGTACAACTTGAAAAGCCACTCATAATCAAACTCCTTCAAAGGATAAACCTAATTATCTGAATAATAACATAGCACATATTTCTAGCTGGAGGCCAAAACATTCTGACAGACTTGAAGGCTGACTTTGAAAACAGGACTACAAGCCATTTTTGCACAGACAACAATAAATAAACAAATATATAAAAACAGATGCTGCATATTTACACCTTATTTTTTTAGTCCCATTATTAACAATTGCTTTGAAACTAAAGTACCAGAGCAGTTACTTCTAATAAAGAATTTAATACCTTGGATCTTGATCTCTGCAATGTTCTTTTTTTCATCACAAATATTTAAACAGAAGGCATCCAGCTTGGCAAAAAGCTTGAAGTCAAACACATCCTTTTCCTTGGAAGGTTTAGACACTAGAAATAAGAGAAGGTGGGATTTTCATCTTTATTTCTATACAGCTAATTGTCTTTCTCTAGATTTGCTTTGCCAGCATGCAACACATCCTTCTAGAACTATCATTTGAATAATCACAACTACCTTTCTTCAATATAGAGTCATCTTCTTGCTTTTCTTCTTTGGATGGTATCTCTGTGCTTCTTTCACTGCCTGATGGACTAACAGCTGTTAAAAAACTGACAGCAGACATAAGGGCCTCTGTATGCAACAGGAGGTTCAATGATGAAAAAGTTACCTGTTGAAAACATGAGACTCCATTAGGTCAGACAGTAACTTAGAAGTGTAAGAGTCAGACTGAGGTGCAAAAGGACCCAGTGCAACAGAACCATTCCTTAGAAACAGAAAAGCTGCATGTGTGCCCAGCAACAGATCTTAAAGGAAAAAGCTTTCTGTAAAGGGGATAAGCTTAGAAAATAAGGGAATTTAGCAAGAACCCAGCTCTTAGAGCTGTAACTGCTAACCTATAACCTCCTCAGTACAAAAACAGTGATACAAAATTAATTTCGTCAAACACAGCCTTGGGCTTGAATGTTCCTGCAATAACAGTACTACCAGCATGGGTAAATGACAGGTGGCTGATATGTAGATATTCAGAATATGGGTATTCCTCAATAAATCCACTAAGGAGTCCAGAAGGTAAGCAAGTGCCTGCTTTGTGGTTTAATAAAAGTTGTCCATTTGAAAGGACTTGAAACTGCAAATAGAATCCAAATGCAATTCTTCCAGGCACAGAAATCCCACTAAAGAGCTGCAAGGCAACAGCAACTCCAGATGATGTAAAGAAAATTGAGTTCTCTTAACATTAGCACTATCCTGTGTATGAAGGTAACTCAGCAGCACTGGAGTATTAGAACTCTCACTTCCTGCTGCAGCTTCAGGAACTGCATTTTGGCAAGAAGATTTCAGTAATTAAACCTCTCAGATGAAATCTATAGATGCTCTAAAACTATTAAGTAACAAGTGAAACATTTCAGTCTTCATACTAAAGTAAGGCAGGCAAAATAATGCCATAAAGAGGAGAAAGGACTTATCACAGAAAACACCATTCTTTGTTCTTTATTTCAATAATGCCTCAAGTCACTCTTTTTTCCTGAGACTAAAATCTCACCCAAAAATAGATCACTAGTGAAAAAAAAACCCCACACTCAGACATGGATTTAGACTTCTTATAAAAGACAACCAACAGAGTGCTGAATATGTGGCACTCACAAATACAGATTATTTGACATGAAAGGGAAAGACTTTGTGACTCCACTATAGTTCCCCATACTGGGCCCCTGAATGTCATCATCCCTGACACATGAGAGGGTGCATTCTTCCAGTAGTTTGAACTTCATCCACATGAGCTAGATAGACAGACACTTTTTCAGCAGTTTGACAGACAAACATTCTGCTTTCAAGTGGTATAACATTTTTCAAGTGATACTAAATTTTTCAAGGACGTTTTAACTCCTGAAATCTCCTGCTGAAAGGCAGGAAAACAACTTTTATTAAGTCCTCTGTTTTGAGCAAGCAAACCAAAAGAAAATAAGCAATAAAATCTGAAAACACTCACTTGAATCATCTGTTCAGTGTTGTTAAAAATTGTTTGAAACTGTGGTCCATTTCTGTCAGCCTGAAAAGAATGATTTGCATGAAGGTTAATATTAATTCCAACCAGTCACTGTCCTCTTCAGAAGATACAAAATACTCCAACTAGGTCTGACTAGTAGGTTTAGGACTATATATTAAGAATATGTAGAAATGATTTAAAAATAATTTTAAAAAGCTTGGGGTATACCTTGATATATTCCACCTTCAGAAGGTCTAAGCCAGGCTTGTCTGAGGAACTAATTAGATGAATGGGTGCTTTTTTACCTGTAAAATACCACAAGAGATAAACAAGAATTAGGATCATTTCTGTTCTTTCAGAGAACCAAACAATTTGTGCCTTGAAGGTAGGGATTAATTTTCACTACCATCTGCTAAAATACATTGCACCACCAAATACTGGTTTCTCTTTGCTAAGTGCAAAATGGCAAATCCCTTCTCCATCCAAAGATTGAGCTCTAAACCATTTATTTATCTATTCCATAAGCATTATGGTGAGAGTCCAGACCTTATCAACTGTGTCAGTGGCACAAGCACTGGCAATGGACAGCTGCACATTAATTTGGAAACTGGAAAATTTGCATTTCAGTGAGCAAACGGAGGAGAGCTCAAACCAATTGCTACACACACACAAGTCCACTTCTCTGACATTGCTTATTACCTCCAATTCCATAGTAATCCAAGCTTATTTTCTTCAAGTAAGATACAGCTGCTAAATTATAGGTTTTGACAGTAGCTTCTGTCCCAAGATGCATTACATCAAATACAAGTACTGTTTCCTCAGTTGTCTTTTGTCTGGTGAGTTCCACTAAAACCTGGATGAACAAGAAATACAGTTATGCCATCGTTTCACATGCAGTATTCTCACCATTTAAACCAACAACAAAAAATGTGCAAGATCAATGCCCTCCCTGCTTTGTTGGAAGCATTCATTTAATTACAAATTCAAGAATATAAAACAGAAAGAAGTGACAGTTTAATGGTGAAAGATATAAATACAAAAAAATATTTGGGGATTTTCTCTTTACAAGAGACCTGAGTGAGTACTGACTTTGTTTCTCCAGTGCAAAATTTCCACTCCCTACCCCCTAATTATGAGTTGGTACTAATTTTTTTCTACTAAAAATACTCAAATAAGGGATTTTTTTTCTTTTTTTTTTAAATACATCTGTGTGCATGCATCACATTTTATTTATATCCATCACATACAGAGAAGAAATATGTCATGCATAGAAATATGTATGTGTATACATGAGGGGTTTTTTGTTTGGTGATTATGTCTCTGCATCCACTAATCCGGAGAGCAGTGGTAAATGAATATTTTTTTTTTAAGTATTCTTTATTTAGGTAGGGGAAAATAGAATTACAGACATACCTCTTTAATTTCAAACTTCAGCTGAAGATTTGTCAGTTCCTCCTCAGCAGGCTCCTCTTTTCTTACTTCTTCTCCTTTAATTACTGAGCTGTCAGTCGGTTCAGAGCTTTCCTCAAAATCAAAATATTCTTCTTCAGTGTCTACAGAAGCAAAATGGTGTCCTCAGAAAAAAATTTTCCAGAAACAGGGCTAAATCGTCTACCTTCTCTTTCCCATTCCAATTGCATTTTTAACAGTATGATCACTTTGAATATAACCTGACAAAATATACTTTAGATCTATACTTCACCCACTGGATGAGAAGTAAACAAAATTAAAGCCCTATTAAGGACAGCACTAGAATCTAAAGGCATCATTAGAAATTCAAGAACACATAAGAAGAAACAAGTGTCCAGGTTCCAGTATAGAAAATTTTTCTCTAGAACAGCTATGAAAATAAATGTTGAAATCCAGTGTAAATACAATAATTTCTAAGTAATGTGTTATTCTAGTTCTGCCTTTTCAGAAAAAAGAAGAGTTTTGCTAATGCAAAACAGTCAGAACAACCAAATACAGTTGGTATTTACAATTCACTCGTTTGAAGAGGTTGCTTTGGCATAATATTAGTCTTTTAAAAAAACGAGTTTGCTTTTAAGAAAAAGCAAGTTTATTAGTCTGAGGTAACATCAGCATCTTCAATCTCCTTATGCACTTGAGAGTAAATATGACCCATCATGCTCATCTCTGTTGTCTTTACATGTTTTAACACCAATAACAGCATGAAAATATTACCTATTCCCTAAGCTATGGCCTGCTACCTTTACAAGGACACATCTGTAGCTTCTTACCTGACACTATTTCTGCTAACAACTGGGGTGTATTAAGTAACCCTTTACCAACAACAGGAATTGTGGGAATAGCTGGTACCTGGAAGGAATATAAAGAGAAAAAACAAACAACACAGTATTTTAAAGTTTATGTAACTTGGCAATATTTTTTACTGATGATGATTGTTCCACAATGCCTCCCCCACATTCTTTGGCAAGGTCAGCTCAGCCAATACTTGTATTGAAACCAGCAGGACAATGACAAAGGTTCCACCACTTGTTTGAAGAAGTCCAGAACATTCTGATTGTAAGTCAGTGAAGATACCAGTGATGGTTTTTTGATTGTTTGGGTTTTTTTAAGTTCTCTTAGTTGTAGTCAGCTTACCTTTGTGCTTGGAACTGACATAGATGATTTCTGAGGCAGTGGAATGCTATCAATCAGATCAAAGATAGCCTTGATTTTCTGGTCAGAGAGCCTGACATGCACCAAAGGAAGTCCTCCTGACACTTTAAACCTTTTAAAAAAAACCCAATTGATTAAACCCCTATACAGAAAGGTACCAATTCTCCATTTAAATTTTACCAATATGGATAAAGATTACACCACAGTAAACCCAGGAAGTCTGCATTAAAACAGAGCTTGGATTTAAGCAGTATTTAGGAACCACTACACAAAAAAAGATTTTGCCCACAGTAGTAACCTATTTTGGTTTCTTAGTTAATACCTTCAAATAATAAAGTGCAACTGAGCCTTTAGGGAAAACACAGCCTTCTTCTCTCTAAGTACAAAATAATTTAAACTAGTCTTTCCCACATTAATATATTACTTTGCCATCCTGGAATCTCTTTCCACCATTGATTTTGCCAACTGTACATGAATATCCATAGGCTGCAAAATGTGCAAAGTTGATGGATGTTGAAAACGAGCCTTCTTCCAGTCTTCACCTGAAAAAGTCCAGTAAATTTAGATGAAAAAACCCATTGTTTTAATTAAGGCATCATTAAAGTAATCAAATGGCACCACTAGGAGGGTAAAAAGCCCCACTCACTGATGAAAGAAACATAAAACAACTTTGGTCAAGTATTTTCAGAGCTTTTAATCCCATTTGTGAACACTACTACCTTAGCAGCACTAAGCCCAATTCTACACTAAAAAATGTATCTACATTGACCCCTAAAAGACAAATGGACAGACAGATAAAAGATAGAACAGCAATCTGGCATTCTGTTGATTACATGAACTTAGATTTAACTGAAGAACTAAGGCAAACTAAAGGTGTGCCTTTGCTAAGCATGGTGGAAAATGTAACAGTTCTATTCATTTACATTTATTGCTACCATCAAAGTGATGCACAAGTCCAAACAAAAAGTGAGCAGCTGTTTGAAGTGAAACTAACCAATTTTTTCAAAGTTTGGCAGCCAATGTGTGTTATAACCTATCTTTTCATTAACTAATGATTTTAGTTTGTCTTTTTTTCTTAAAAAAAACATATTTATTTATTACAGGTAGGTAGCCTTTGACAATCTTTTGCATAAACAGCAGCTATGTTGTTTTGTTACCTGTTCTTCCAAAAAGAAGTTGTACATTTTTAATTTTCACATCAAATTTGTCATAAGCTTTGTCCATAATCTCCTCTAAAGATGAAAAGTTAGAAGCTTCACTACTGTCTTGATTTATGCTGTTCAGCTAAACACATAAACAAAATAAAGTTAAATCTTTAAAACAGACATGTGCTATTCATTCTAGTGAAGATACAAAGATGATTCATTCAATTAATAATGACATTTGGACTCTGTTACAGAGAAAATACATTAAATCATTTACAGTTCACTTATTCTTGCTAAGCAGATATTTTTGTTATTACTTCTATCCACTTAATTCAAGCTATGCAAAAATTTTTTTCTCTAGTCTATAATTTTACTTAGGGAATACAACTAAAATAAGTATTTAATCAGTCATTACACCAGGTTAAATGATTTCAATCTTTTCATTTCATAAAAACAAGGCAATTAATTTTCAAACTTCAAGAGAAAAATTATATTCTCTTTTATTAATAAAAGGCTATCATTTTACAAAAAAGGAAACAAAAATAAATGTATTCTGCTGAAGAAATGAAAGATACTAAATGGTAAGGTATTACAATCATGATTATAACATTAACATGTCCTCTGGGGAGGATTGACTAGTACAAGCATGTCAAAGATACCCTAACAACTCTGACCAAACACTGCTGACCCATATCTATTTTGTTAGAAATACTTTAAGTCAAAAATAAATTGACACAGATGATCACCCTGCCTTCTGAAAGCAAGATGGTTCCAGACAAGAGCTATGTTAAAAGAGAATATTTGCTTCCCCTGAGCTTATAAGAGACATCATTTATATACCTGAAATGTACCGAAGTCCAAAATCAGCAAATCTGAATTTTCATGGTAGAAACCAGTCTGTGGAACCACAAGGTAGGAAGGTTTCAGATTAATCTTCAAGTCAAGGACTTTCCGCATTTCAATAATATGAACTAATCCTTAAATAAGAAGGAAAGAGAATGGCAATGTAAATATATTCTCAAGTAAAACAATTGTGACAGCCAGCATACAAGAAGATGTAATCTGAAAGATAAAGCCTCTTAAATCAAGACTTCCACAGCATTCTACTGATTTCTTACTAAACTCAGTGCTCCTTCCCACAAAACATCCACTAAATCCCCAAGCAACCAAGTGAGAAGTTAACTATCCCAGCTGAAATGAGGGCACCAACTCAAGGAAAAATCCCAATCCTACTATTTGGTCATCAATCGAAACATAAGCCAAGTGTTGGATAATCATATGGAAACATTTTTAGGGTTTACTTTCACTGAGATTCGTTACTATCTCACCTGTAGCAGTTCTTTCCTTGATTTCTTCCAGTTTCATTAATGTGGCTGTTGTTAATCTTTCAAGATCCATTCCCTTACTTGTCTGAAAGAATTCTACCATTGCATTTATTGTTGCCTTAAAAAAGAAAAAACACAAAACAAACAAAAAAAAAACCAAACAAGAATTAGCATTATATTATCATTATATGTATAAGTCACTCAACAAAAACTCAAAATTTGGACAGAGCCAAGAGAGTAAGAGCAGAGAAAGAGGACTCAGATACTTGAGAATTTTGGTTACTACTCACAGCATCATATTTGATTTCCACAGGCTGCGACTCAATAGTAAGTCTCTGGTCAGCTGTACTGTCCTCTGGGTTAATATCAAACTCAATCTTAAGCAGAGAAGATCTGCTATCCCCTATGGAAGCCACAAGAGATGGTACAATGTTTTCTTGTCTCAGGCCTGTAACATACCAGTTTTCAAGCTTTGCTTCAACCCTAAAGAAGATGAATAGTTAAAAATACTTATTTGGGCAAGGGTTAGAAACAGTTGCAAGAGAAAAGAAAGGCAGAATATTTATGCTACATAAATAAAAAGTATAAGAACGTTTACTATTTTGTATGGATTTAATAAGCAGACTTCTTCTGGTGCAAAAGGGAATTCTGAACTGAGAGCTGCCTTGACAATAGTGTTAAGTGGAGTCTATAGGAAAACACCTTTGAAGAAAGCCACTGAACACTACCAAACCACACCAACTTCACTCATTCTTAAAAGTACCTATAACATAAAAGACTGATTTTCTGGTCCTATGCCTCCACCATTTAAATCCCTGACTTTGGGAGGCAACATATTTGGCCATATTCACTGTCATAGGCCTACCTCTATTGAGACAACTAAACTAGATTTTTTTCAGACACATAACACTTGTAAGAATATCTGTTCTACTGCTTCAGTCTTGCAAACTAAATTATATGGCATGCATTTATGTAAAATAACGTCAAAGCTCTTTTTGTTTCTGTGCAGCATTCAAGTTGCACCTTGAAAATTCCCCAGAATTGTTTTTAACAAAAACATTTCAAGACTCAGTGGCTGAGCTGGTGATCTTATGTATGAACTCTAAACTGAAGGACTGCAAATGAAAGCAAAAAGTGCACAAATTCATTTTCCAGACACTGGAAATCTTATTCATTGACTGCATAATCCAGTAATTTTTGTTCAATATTACTGGTGTTCCCTCTCAAGACACAGAAGGTCTCAGTGTCTTATGCTCTGGCTGATCTCCCACCTGCAGCACAAACACATAATTTTTCATTCTGTAAGCAGTGAACAACATATTCACTAGCTGGGCTGGAGTGTTTTGGCCTCACCACTTCATATGGTTTAGCTATCACTTTCCAAAAGTCATATTCAGCACTTTGACACTTGAACTCAAGAAAGAGGTTGCCATTGTTCATGAAGAATAGCAGACAGCATTCCCTTCTTCCTTCCATTCTATGTTATCCACCAAATTATATTGCTTACAACAGAGTACAGATACAGAACGCACACAAATTTACAAGACAATATACAGCAAGCACTACCCAAGAAAAGTTAAGAAGCTGGAGAGTGGGGTGAGGAGGGGCAGAGATGTTTCTACAAAAAGAAAATGCCAATCCAATTACTTAATGGCTTGTGCTCCTGGGCGCTGTGATATTTTGGTACTCAGATCAATTATCTGTACTTTTAAAGTTTCTGCCACATTCTTGTCTTCTTTAATTGTAAGAGAAGTGCTTAACAGCTTCAATGTCACAACATGGGCAACATACTAGTGAGAAGAACAGAGGAAACTGAAATTAGTAATCTCAATAAGAATAATTTTTCACAACTCCTCATTTTAACAAACTGAAATATGTCTAAGTTTTTCCAGTCACTAAGATTAGACACTCATATCTATGCAGAATGCAAAGTACAGAGTCTTTACTTTATTCAATGTTTACCAGTCATTTAACATAAAATAGTGTAGTTCAACAAATGCAGAGCAAATACATTCCCACTCTTTTCAGCATTAAGGAAATTTTTGTAAACCCTGAAGCAAGGATAGCTAAACTACATTCAGTAGAAGACTCACTAGATCAACCAAAATCATTATAATCCCATGAAATAATTACATTTTAGAAGGCATGGCTTGTATGCCTTTGTTGTTCTTACTGCTAAATGTCAAGTTTTGGCCTTGCCAAGAGATGGTTCTGACTTCCCATTACATGCACCATTTTACTGGCAACTTCAGAAGAATCAAATAATATTTCCTTTCTGAATTTGAAGCCTTCATCTTTCCTCAGGGTAATGAGAGAGCTGAAGGCATTTTTATGCCTAATTTGTTGTGTAGTTTGTTTTTTTAAACCATCCCATAGGTTGCTTACCTGCTTTGGTAATGAAAGGTGATGGGAGCTGTCACTGTATCCAATAGCAGTAAACAGTTTGGCTTTTTCCTCTGGTGTCATTAGTTCATCAATAGCTAAAAACCAAAAGCCCACACAATTTTCACCTTAATAAATAAAAATTACCACTTTTCCTCACAATTGCCTCCTACTACTTAAGCTGTGCTGATACATTCAATTGATTCTTCCTATTGCACTAAATTCCAGATTGGAAAATCACAGTCTTCAAATATGGTGGTAGATATGTAGTAAAGAAATCGATATATTTTTTTATTACAAAAGTATCAATAGCTCCTCATGACGAAAACAGATTTCAGGAACTTTAGGAGATCAAACCTCTAACCCAGGCAGCAAATCACCAGAAACAGTATTCCAGTTGTTGCCAATTATCACTATAGCTGTAAGTGCCATATTCTTCTCCTCACAAAGATTCTGAAAAGCTCATGGCCAATTTAGAAGGCGGCCTTATTTGCCAGCTCAATATGCAGTAAGAGGTGCCATAAAATGATCAATACTGCATTGCACTGCTTATGCCATACCCTCTCCTGCATAGTAGGAAACAAAAATACTGTCACTTTCTCTTTCACGTGTAAGACATAAAATCCCTCTAGACATCAGTGCACTTACTCTCAGGTACAAGTGATTCTTCATCTTCTTTAACCCTAGATTCTCTTTTACTCCAGAAACCACCAAACCATCCTCCACTTTTCTTTTCTGCTTCAGTGCTTTTCTTCTTCAGCAATTTTTGTCCTGATCTAATTGTCTACAAACCAGAAATTAAAATAAATTGGACAAAACACATAATTTATAGTATGACTGTTTTTCTGTAAATAATCCATGTATGTATGCATGTTGAATGTGCATTTAACTAAGGGACAGCAACACCACACCACAAGGAATTAAGAGCTTTTTGATTCACTAGACAAAGGCAACAAGAGGACCAAGGTGAGGGACATGTCTCTGTATCTGCGCAAGCACAGACACAAGCATGCCTTACTTTTACTTTGGACAGTTTTTTTTCTATGCATTTCACCAGCATTTAGACTACAAAAAGATAAGAACCATACAAAAAGACAGTATTTAAGAGTACACAAAGCATTCAAGATGCTAGATGCTGTACCATTTAAAACTTTTGAACTTTTTTTTGAACTGGTTTTCAATTCCAAATCCATTTACTCTTGTTCTGGACAAGGAAGACAGGAAGGACAGGAAACTTTTCTTCCAACCCAGCTATCCTATCATGTACATCAGCACAATTTTTTAAAAAATACTATCATGAAAAGACCATCCAATTTGAAGTGCTACAATATTACAGAACAAAAATTACTCCTTACCTCAACTTGTGCTTGTTGTCTTGCTAAGACTGTATTGAAGACGTCAAGTTTTCTTTCTAGGTCCTACAAAAATGTACAATCAAATTACTTGCCACAAAAACACATTTAGGAAAGGCTCTCCACTATAAATTTTCTATGAGCTGCTTCATATGTACACTCCAATTCATTTCTAGCTCTGCTCATTTCTATCAGAGGTATATCCCACCCCCGGCTACAAAGTTCACTAGAAGATAAAATTGATGTTAGGCAGTCCATTTTATTTTCTTAACTAGATTACTCTTGCACTTCATTAAATGTATCCATACTCATTAATCCTCAACCAAAGATAGACTGGTTTGCATGGCACTTTACTAGTATTTTATTTTGTTTTCCACAACAGGTTACACAAAACTTCAGATTAAAAAGGTATTTTCACAGACCTCTTGTGCTCTTGTAAAACCATCAACCTTGATTACTACTAATTATATCTAAAGAATTATTTCATAGAGGGACCAAAATATAATTCCTCCAAATAGAAAAGACTCATACCTGAATTTGCCTCTGTGTTTCTTCTGACAGTTTACTCTGCGTTAGCTTGTTCTTGTACACGTTTTTGTAAGTTTTCAGATGTTGCCTGTGCTGTTTTATGTTACTCCAGGACCACATTCGACTATGTCTTCTGATGTGAACTTCAAGAACACTGTTACCTGCATATTTCCACCTACAATAATTCCACACTGGTGAACAACTTCCCATTTAATTTGTGCATTATAACTTATAGCTTGCAAAGGTAGCTTATTAGTATGCAAACACTTTGTTCACCACTTGTGATTTGAGTAACTTGGCTTGTAAAAATTTTAATGTTTTCTACATCACTTTTGAAAAATGGAGAAAGGGCCTACATTTAATGCTTAAAGAACTACAAACCTTCATTATTGACTTCTGCATTATTGTAAATTTGAGCTGTTACAGCATTAAGTGCACTTAAGCACTTTGACTATCCGTACCAGCTAGTACTTTGAAAAAGCCAATAAAAAGCATATCAGTTGAAATCTTTGAAAATTACAGTTGACATACATGTTTCCCTGTTATGACATTTGCCTAGTTTTTTCTTTAGCCATTCTAAAATTACATTTTAAATTCTGGTGAGAGTATTGGCATTTTGTTCAAATTTTGGGGACTTCAGCTTAGTAAGTGAGATTTTCATCAACTAGATCTTTTGTCTCTTGACTCTAAAGGCTAAGCAAAGCTTTGTGAAAGCTGTATCAGCATGTGATTTACTTTTAAAACTACTTTTAACCATGAAGGAAAATGAAGAGACTGGAGAAGACTCCAGCATCTCCCAAAGAATGTATGAATGTACACAGCTTACCATTCCCTGGCATTTTTATGGAGAGGTACATTTGGCCTAAATCTTCTGTACGGTGCATTGCGAACCATGTAATCTATGGACTCCAGCAGGTCTATCATGCTGAGGTACTAAACACAGGAAAATGAGTTTCTTAGCAGAGGTTCAGGTTTTGTTTCCAGACAGTGCTCAAACTGCATGTAAACCTTGGCCTTCAGTATTCCTCAAACTACACAGAAATTTAAGTGCACGCATTTTCATTAGTACATGAAAGTGGACCAACTGCATTCTTCTCAACCCATTCTCTCAAATGGGTTGAGAGAGAATGAACCCCAGCTGCCCTCCAAGAGCAACAGCTTGCAGTTTTACCAGCCTGCTCAGCACAAACTCTCAGGCTTTCTCAAACCAACCATATTCGTTTGTCAATGCAGTTTCCCTCATTTTGGAGCTGCCTTTACATTAATGAACCTTACTGGTACAGTTCTGAACTCAATATATATGTACACTTACACTTTTTAGCGAGAGCTAAAAAGCTCTTTAGCCAACTAACTACAAGTTATCTCTGAATAAATGAGAACACAAAATTGCTGGCCACCTAAATTAGTTCCTTGATACTTCAGCAGGCTTTGTTGCCAAAGCAAGCACACTCCATTCATTCCCAGTCCTGCTTGTACTTTGGCATCCCTGCAGTTAAAACACTAGGTTATAGTTTAATAAGATAAGGGTTACTCATTATTGCATTCTCTAGGTGAAACAAATGCTACTGGAAGAGCTGAATACAGACCAGATGGTTCCCAGGGGGTCCACAGATAAGAGTGTTAGAGTACAAAAATCACCAGGAAGTGATTGCTACAGAGGGGAAAAGATCCTATACTTTTCCCCCAGGTACTGCTAAACAGCTAAGAAACTCTACAGGTATATAAAGCACACAAATCCCTAAGAAGACTGTTTTCCAGGGAAAAAACACTATAGTTCATCACAAACTGAAATGGGTGGTAAATACCAAACCTACTTGCCTGTGGCTTAGTGAATTCAATGACAATTCTCTGTACTTCTACATTACAATCAATCTTAGGAGTTTTCAGTTCTACTTCTGCATATGGGTTGATATAGAGTCTTGCAGAGGCTGACACTGGCCTGAAAACTTGAAGATAAAAAAAAATTGAGATGGATTTTTTACCTAAATATAACAAGTAATAGATCAACCACATCAATAGCTAACGTGCATGCTCAATCCCCACAGAATCAGGATGCAATTCTTACCAACAACAATTAAGATAGCCCCGCAACACTCAAGAAGCATACAAGCCCTGATATATTCTTTTACATTATGATTTTTCTAAAATGAAGACAGTATGGCCATGCCTGCAGGATCAGGTCAGGCTGTTGTACACTAACATGCTCAGAACAGTTAAGACTCACTCACTCCTCGCTTACTTACTGTACTGGTAGTCTTCAGGCTGGTTACCATTACAAGGAATTCCTCTTTTCAGCTGATCCTGTAAAGGGATACAATACTGTCTAACAATTGCTAAAGAGCATTACTTGTTTAGAGTTTTCAAAACTTTGAGTTGACCAATTTAAGTTTTTGTTTATTCTGCAGACTTTTGCAGCTGTCAATTCAAGCTGTATCAATTTGTGTTTTCATTTCAGACTGAGATTCAGAGAAAAAAAAAGAAGAAAATGTCCACAGACAGGCAATGCCAAATGCACTTGGATACTCTTAATAACTGGATGGTTTTAAGCACTTCACAATTTTGATCCAATCTTTGATGTTAGAACCAAGCTCATTGGGTTAAGTACATAATTTGTTAAGGGCAAAATAAAACAAAAATGAAGATATCCATAAAAGATGAGCACGAAAGAAAAAGGGACACACAGAACACCTTTATAAACATTATGGATCAAAAATATATCATGTCTAAACCCCACAGGGGTTGATAACAAATAAGGTTCACAAAATAGTGATATGTGCAATGGATTAACATATGACCCTGAATACAGTGACCATAAATATGAGGAGTGGGACAGAAACCAGTGTGGTGTAGTTTTAAATACTACAAGAGCCAGAGAATACAGTAATTAATGAATTTTCTTCTACATTACCAGTATTTGTTCACGGGAGCCATGATAATACATTTTGCTGTGTATGTTCCAATAAGCACTGAGGCTGTCAAGGCACAGAAGCTGCACAGGAAAGAAAACATGCAACAAACTGCATACTCTGTATCTAACCCACTCTATGAACTTAGCTTTCCATTTGTGAAAAAAACATATGAAAGCAGACTAGACAGCAAATGACCCATTAGCATTGAGATGTATTTAATCTGACAATACTATTTGAAATTGTAATTGCAAGTTCTTAAAGCACACATTCATGCACATCTGGTAAACATGACCCTAGGTTACAGGGGTGAAGGTTCACAAAACTGGTACTTGGCCTAATAAAGAAGCCAGGACTATTAAACCCTTCTTATATGGTTCCTATAATTCCTTGGATTTCTATGTACTCCTTTCTGCACAGGCTTGGAGGGTAGCTCAGGAGGTGGGCAGGGAGAACAGAGAGACTGCTTAGCTCCCAGAATCCCAATTACACTGGGATTCTGGGAGCTAGGAATACAAATTAGGTTAGGAAATGGCAATCTGACAACCTCTTTGAAATCAGTTTTCACACAGGCTTACTGTATAATGCCTTGAATGAGGGGATCAGCATTCACATTTAAGAGAAATTATTTAAAGTATGGAGTTTAAGGTTATGCCTTGCATAAAAACAGTTATTTGTGCTCTACTTGTGCTTAAAAATAAATTAAAAATAAAGAAAAACAGGAGAATTCAAAAAGCAAACTATCTTTCCAACTTTATTTAGAGCCCCATGTTTACTAGTCTCCAGGGTCAGTTGCTTTCTTCACTTGTGTAAGAAAAAAACCCAAAACACATTACCTTGTATATTATTTTTGCAGCTTCATTCAAAATAGAAGGTGTCCAGTTCTCGTTTGTTGTCTAAAAGTTCAAAGTGATAAAAGCAATTTTGTGCATCTGAGCTAACACATTTGTGGGTTTAGCCTATGCTACCAAGCAACAAATGCATCCAGCTTCTCTGCATACACACACACATCAAGGTAACATACAAAAACTTGTCAGTTTACTTTCATACTTTGATATTCAATTCCTCATCTCACCCATAAAATGCTTAACAGCTAAGGCAAAGAGAGATTAGCTGAAATTTTCTCTCCCCATTTCTCAAAAGATCTGGCAAAATACCAAATTCTTGATCACCATGATGCAATGTTTGCCCTCATTTGTTGTGCCTGGACATAACCTGACCTGTATCAAAGGTCACTCAGATCATTAAACAAATCACCAAGTGTCAGAAAGTGTGATGTTCCTCAATCCTCTTCCCTTCTGCTTGCTCATACTGCCAGCACAATTAACATGAATAAAAAGATTGTTTTCACTTCCAGCTGTATGCACACTGTATCTTACTGTACTCATTTTCCTTTCAGCTACTCCAAAGGCAAGCAAACTGAACACACAAGAACATGCATTCACACACACATTACCAGTAAACTAAGCTCGCCCAACGTCATTCCCAAGGAAATCGGACACTTGGGGTCTGTGATCTACAAAAATAGAAAAATAACAGGTATTTATTTCTCTTTCTGCATGCAGAGAGATGTATCTCTTAAAGATGACTGAAATCCTGAACTGAGCAATTTCCTTTGCTTAGTTAATCTAACTGAAACATTACTGGAACACACCAAGATAGGCTGAAACGAATATGGCTGTAGTGTAAAGAGTTAGGAATTCAATTCAAAATGAAAATTTTCTTTTGGATTCTAACATTGTTATGCAGGAAAAAAAAATAAAAATTAGAGTACCACATCTCAGTCAGCTATATCACTTTATGATATGCACTTCTATGACTTCTTTAATGTCTCTGAAAACAGTCCCAAAGAAAGAGAAATAGTATTTGAAAAATACCCTTTTAACCAGTGCTTTTCTTTTAAATTCAATTATCTCACAACAAACTGCTTAATTGTTTTCCTCAAGGAAGGTAAAACTAGAAATACCAGTTTGGTACATATACAAACATTCTTGTTTTCTACAGTTTGTCTTCAGGGCCATTTGTAAACCCATCAGCTTCAGCCATTCTGGACTTTCCCCAGGACACTGAAAAGTTCTGTGTATCGACTTTGTATTTTATCGTATAAAGCATGCAGCAATATGTGAGAACAGACACTGCCTACATTCAGTGAGCAAGGCAGCACTGGACAAGGGGAAAGAGAACATTTGTTTCACATATCCATATTTCTGTCATTCACTCACATCTGGGACAAGTTACTTGAAGAGGTGCAGAAGAAACCACAGCAACTTTTTCAAGGTGGCAAATACAGTTTCTCTATGGACAAGAGAACCAGAACTGCATTGAAGTCCAGTTTAAAATGAAGACAATATGTCCCAGTTACTTACATCATCTTCATATTTAACATGAATGCCTGTGATTTTGACTTGCACATTTTTTATAACTTGAGTTGCAAGCTTTTCTAAGAAAGTATCCTTCTTCTCCTCCTTTGGTTTGTCTAGAACAAGAACATTTAAAAAGTCAGTATTTAGTATAATAATTGCATCTTGCATTTCATTACACCAAAAACTACAGCAATGTAAATTTAATATGTCCTCTAAATTAACATTTCAGTTTTCACTTATTTAGATTACATATTTGTATTTTTTTCCTTTTCTGCACATCCATATTCTGAAGATGTGATATTAGCTGCCTGTGCGCAACTTAACCACAAGAAAATACACATCAAAATTTCAGTCAACACAGTTTAGTTCACAGCAAGTTCTGGATTAATATAGTCCTCCCTATTCCTTCCAAGGTAAAAAGTTCTCTCTTAAAAGTCCCTTAGTGAGGGATTTCAAGAAGCAAATGAGTAAGGCAGAGGAATTTAGCACACAACAATACATAGGTGTATTAGGCAAGGTGTAAAGGCAAGGTGTAATATTTACAATCCCTCATTATTTCACTATGTGACTGTACTATCTATATGAATCACTATATTTCACATTATTTCACGATATGACTCTAGTATCTCAAGCTGTGTTTCAGAATTTTACCTAAAGTATGGCTGGATGAGTGAGCTGCTGCCCTTACAGGCTACAGTGTTGTGTTCAGTACCCTCCCTACAACATGGTTACTCCAGCAAATGCTATTGATCAGCCTATCAAGCTTCTACATTTTTGTTGGAGATGCTAAATACAGCTCAAGTTGAAGAAATAGTCATGGCTGTAGCGAAGAATAAGGACTATAGAATGAGAAATTTTCTCTAAAAAGTTTTCAGAGGTTCAGGAAAGCCCCTTAAAAAGGAAGTCTTCACTACTGAACACCATATAACAGTTTTAGTCAAGAGAGCATTTGATTTCAATTGAAACAAGTTAATCAGACACTCAGAAACAGAAACACCGTATCACTTTTGTATGCAACCCACATTTCTTCCTATTAACTGCTTAAAAAAACAAAACCAAAAAAACTTAAGTCCCTATCAAAGGTTCATGACCTTTAAGTGAAAGGAACCATTAACATTTTTTGCATCCAGATGCAGCTACTAGTAGCAATTTGTGTGATACCTTGCAAAGTTTATCTTGGGTCCCCACAAGGTTTTCCCTCCAACTGTAAGAATGTGTACAGCTGCAGCATCCCAAGACCAAATACATAACAATAGAACTGCATGGGACATGGCAATCCGTTCTTAGACACGTGCTAATGCTGAAAACCTGCATGGTTTGGTGTTTACAGACAATGATTATCCTCTTGGGGAACAACATCAATTTCAATCCTGTTTAAGTAAGTCATAGCACGCAATCAGTTATTTAGAGCAGAGAGCTAAAAGGTGATGAAAAAGGCTGTTTACTACTATAGCATCAGTTTGAGGTTTTCTTTACCCATTACTGGAATCTGACAAAACTCAAACTGATGTAACTTGCACATGCAGTTTTTCCAACAGTCACAGTGAAGTGCCACTAGTTTACAGTTCTGCTGTAAATGCTACAGATAGCTCAAGCTGATGAACAGCATAACTATCCAAGTAAAGAGAAACAAGGACTCCAGCAGTTTCACTAAATCCAGAGAACTGATAAACAGCAAAAAGAGCTCTCTCCAATTTATATCCTCTCTTTCAAACAGGAGGATAAAGGTTTCATTGGGTGGACAGCCTGGGCTATGAAAAACTAATCCAAACAGAAAGCAAAAAGAAGCCTTAAAGTTCAAAGCAGTAACTGTTACCCACCTTTTGAGTGATCACGACCTCTAAAGGGTCTCTTAAAATGCTTTTTGTACTTTTTACGTTTACGTCCTTTTGCAATGCAAGCAATTTTTTGGAAAAAGGATAAAATTCAAGTTAGTAAAGCAGAAATGTAGGAAAGCATAAGAAAATATGGAAGAAGGTTTAGCTTGTCTTAAAGCATAATGGCTTAGAAGGTCTCACTAAAAGCTTTTCAAGATTTAAAGCAAACAATCAGATACTTCTCATAGCATAAGATATAAATCCAGAAGAGGCTTCTAGCATACAAGGACATAAGTTTCAAGGTAAAATATAGATGTATGTGGAAACCCAAAGAGCACTTTTCAATAGGAGTCTCACGATAATCAATAGTATGGTATGAAAGAACTCTGAAAGAACAAACCCAACAAACAAAAAGACATACAAAATTGATGATTCTAAAAGCTTCACATGAAATTAAATTCCATTATTTACACACCTATTACAACCCACACAATCACAACCATTTCATTAATTAAATGATGCTTGTACTTTTCCACTTTTCTGAAGAAAACCAGTTTGGTGAGTTCTATAGTTTCTTTCCCCCCTCTGGCCACCCAAGTAAATACAACTCAGCAATAGTGCTGCCTGTGCTTATCTTTATGGGGTTGGAGCATGAGAAGGGTGTATCCCACTAAAGCAAGAAGGAAGCAAGCATAACAGTGTGCCTGACCTAACTGTGGGGAACAACTTGGTAACACTTGCAGGCTTGTTCAAACAAAGGAGGGAAGAAACCTGCCAGGATTTCAACCTGTCTTGCAGATAAGGTGATAGGGTGGTCACTATATAAATAATAAAAAGGAAAAACTAGACAAATAGAAACATTTTATTTTGGATAGCTCTTTTTAACAGTACAAGTAATCCTTTATCAAGGTTAGTTTATAATGACAGCTTCCTTTACTTATTATTGAATTTGTAGGTCTTAGGCTTTCACTCCCATGTATGACAAAACTGAAGAAACAGGACATTCCTCTTCTTCACCCACATCCATTACTATGGAGAAACTAAACACATGTTTTTAAGCTCACTTTAAACCTGTGCTCAGATAACAGCTCAGGCAAGCAACTTTGCCCAAGTGTACATTTCTGAAAATCTGGTTTTAGAAGTTAAAAATACACATCCAACATAACAATAGTTCCTCTGAATTTCAAGGGAAGCTATTTCCTCGTCGAACTTCAGAGCAATGCAAATAAAGAGAAGTAGGGGAAAGCATGCAAATGCCTTCAATCTGCTATGGTTCATTTTGTCTGTCCATGGTTTCAAGACTGCATGAACTTCCATTATTTTAAGCCCAGACACATTAAACTCTCCAAACAGCTAAAGATGTTGTAAAATTATAGTAGAACATTGTCAGCATTTTATAAGATTCTTGAGCTCAACATGACTGATGGAAATCTAAGTGGTCTCCTAATCTTCTGAAACAGCCATTCAATTAAAAAGGGACTAAGACATTGCAAGATTCCACTTGAATCCACATTCATTAAAATCTTACTTCTAGAACCACCAATATGTGGATGTTCACCAAACAAGCATTGTTTTTTCACTCCTACATTTAGTCACTTTGGAGAGGGAGATTTTTAAAAATCTAAAGTGCCTGCTCATCATGCATGTATAAAATAAAACTAACCATGCATACCCACCAGGCTTGGTATCCTTGTAAACGAGACTCTCCAAACCATACAAGGAATCATGTGAATGTGTGCCTTGGTCCACATGGCAGCAAATAATCAAAAAAATGCATTTGGTTTAACAGAAGAAAATCAACTCATGACCTAATATTAAGTTCACCAAATTTGTACGACACAGCAATATTTCCATTACAGTATCTGACAGACGAAGTCACTTCAGAATATCTAGTTTCAGTGGTTACTTACATAGGAAATTCATGCAATTTATACTTTTTCTTGTAACCAACAAAAGACCTGGAGCCTCTGATCTCTATACATGAGGTTTGATAGAGACAGACTGTACAGCTTAGAGAAAAGAAAATAGTTTCATCAGCTTGTGTCAGCAGTTTTCACTTCCTCCTCACACTACCTTACCAACACAGTGTTATGACCATTTTGCTCAGTATTTGAATAGCACATAAAAAGAAAATATCTCCAGACCTATTTATACTCTTAAAAACAAGGACTGAATCAAGATTCTAAACTTGTTAATATAAATCAAGTATTAATCAGAAAAGAAAACACAGCTGAGAATTCATGAACCCTGACAACTTTCAATTCAGTGTATTTCCCAGATTTTCAGCAGCTATTGTGTGCTCTTAAAAGCCTAGAGAGATGAATTTCTTAGGATTTTATGGTTTGGTAGGGTACCACAGGCTCCAAGATTTCTAGATCCAGAAAAAGCAAAGGATCTGCTCATACAGGACTTACACAAGTCCTCTAGAGTACAGCATCACAAACACAAATGGCTACCACTGAAATATGAACACAGGATAACAGAACTTCTCAAGTGAGAGTAAAAAATAATCCAATTTAAATGTTCCTCTTATTTTTCCTTCTCAAGGCTTAAAGTTTAACACTGCAAAACTAAATTTAATTCTTGCTCTTTATATAATCAGTTGAGCTAATAAGGTATCATTTTTCTATGACTTTTTTTTTTCTAAAGCATTACAAACACTGGATGTACTAATTTTTTTATTGTAAAATAAAACTGCCAGAGATGCACAGACTCATTCTTAACTACATGAAGCTCCTGAATTGGAATTCCTCAATCAGTACCCATTAGGTTAAGTTCATCTTATTACACTGTCCTTTCATCCTATTGCTACTGGTGCAAAGAACAGGGGTTGAAACACTGCTGCTGTACAGGATTCAAGTGCTACATAACTGAGCTTAAACAAACATTCCTTCACCCTAGTATCACGTAATGGCTGCAAAATTAATCACTGAAGTTGTCTTCGCCCTCATATATTTTCTGGTATATTAAAGACAAGAAATAAAGCAAAGCTCCTTTCTTTATTGCAGCCACGTTGTCAGATTGCTGTTTGAAGGAAACTGAACATGTACCTCAAACTAGCAGAGCAGGAAAAAGGCCACACTCCTGTAACTGGAGAATTAAATGAGCATAGAGATTACAACCAAACTATTTTTTTTCCAAGTGTTGAAAGCATCATCTCTTTCTCAGTAACTTTTCCATGAGTTGAAGCATTACAAGTATAGCAGAAATGCATCTTAAGAACCATTACACAAGCCAAAAAATAGGTCTCAATTCACACAAAAACTTCAGTGATAACTTTTTCCTCCAACACATATAGTTACCTATTATTAATTCTGAGCTTGGTTTCAGTCCAAACAAGCCTAACTGATACCATAATTTTATTAAAGATACTGTTTGCTACAGTACAAGCAAACAGAAAAAAAAAAAATCACCACCACAAAACAAGTTAACAGGACTTAAGTGAGAGCTTAATACTTTTTATGACTTGGAGCAAAAGTTTAAGGTTCCTATGTTCATGCTCAATTGTTTTGTTGTGTCATGAATTATTTCCTGCTCACAAGAGTCTCATTTCCCAAACCAGTCCAAACTCAGTACATCATAAAAGCACAGCAAAAATTGAAACAAAAGCATTATCATTGCAGTAAAATTTTACAAGCCTTACCATTCCCCTTAAAGTTCATTTCAGCAAAGAATAACCTGCAACATGCACCTCTAAAACACACAGTCAAACATTTATTACCGAGGCGCTAAAGCAAGATAACATTACCCTCACGAAATGTACTTTCTATTGTTCTGTATGGTCCTGTTCCCCTAGAGTACAAAGGAATAAAAAATACATACCAGATGAATAAATTCCCATTTCCCATGGAAGCTGACTGGATAAATGAATGGTAAACAAACAAATAACATTTCTTTCAAGCTTTAGAGTAAAAAAGCTTTCCAAAGCATTGCAGTAAGATTAGCTAGACACTTGAAAAAACAAAATTTATTAAGTCAATTAGAAACCAGGACTTTTCTTTCACTGCACAGCCTAAGTCCTCAAATTCCAATGGAGATTTGTGTTATTAACTCAGTACCTTTTTCTGCTGCTTTTCGCAAGGCTTCCTCAATTCTTGCCAGTTCCTTTTGTTTATTATCCTGCAAATATTTTTCTTCCTTCTCTGCATCATATTTAACACCTGTAAGCCAAGTTGGGAGAGCATTAATCCTGAATCTCAAGTTATATAAATGCATTATGAAGCAATGTACACCATATACAACATTATGTTGCAAAACACCTTGTTTGAGAGAAAGGCTATTCTTTTTTCATTGCTGAACATTGAAGCCAGCCTCCAAAACTGTTGTTTTTACACAATTATGCATTATTTCACAGGAGAATTTTTCCATGGAAATTCAGACTCCTAAGAGTGGTCTGTGTAATACAAGACAGATTTTTAAGTTCTTCTACGTATATATTTCATGTTCTAGGAACTTGCAAGTTTTCTTATCATATCAGAGGTTTTGATTTCAGAGGAAACTAATAAAGTTCTTTGACCCTCTTCCCTCCCCCTACAAGCACTACTACTGGAATTATTACCTTTGACTGTTATCATTTAGAAGCAGATAAACAGCTAAAGAACAAAACCATCCTACAAAGCTGGATTCAGGATAAGCAGGTTTTAGAGGAAACCTGGCTGTTGAATTGAATTTGGAATGAATATAAGCAAGGACCTCCATAAAAGCAACAGGTGCTGTTTTCTCACACCCTTCCTTCTACTAACTTGCCAGCATTTGTCTAGAAATTTCCCTGAGGGAGCAGAATGTAAAAATGCTGGCTTACATGAACTACTTGCTATTATAGACTCATTTACATGGTACCCTTAGATATTTTTCTCTTCCATTATTTAACTGTTGCTGAGAAGTTTACATACTTGCTCCAGGAACTATCAGAAGATACAAGCCTTCTAGAGTTGCAACAACTGCCTCCCCATAGAGATTCTTCCAAGGAATCTTCAGAGTAAGTTTATCTAAACAAAGCAGATACATCAAAATAAACATCTTCACTGTGCTTAGTCCAAAGAACACCTCTGGCATTAAAGAGCACTAGTGCTATATATTGATGTCCAAAACACCTTAGAAGGTTAGGAGAAACTATATGAGCATCAACATTTTATAAAGCCCTTGAAGTGATAAAATACATGCAGAAGAAACATAAGCTGTAGTTTTAATCAAAACGTTGCAGTCTGAGTCAGAATACTTCAAATCAAAACTCGAGATCATGACTGAAGTTCAATTCACCAGGACAAATATGATTTTCCCAGGAAATAGAAGAAAAAATACAATGCATATGTTTTATTTTAATAAATGTTTCTTGTGAAAAAGCAAGGCTGACTACCAAGGAAAGGAATTACAAAGAAAAATATCTAAGAGCTCCTAAATCTTTGGCATACTTGTCAGACAGTCCCAATCAGTCCTTTAAAGAGAAACACATACTCCATCTACACCAAACAGCTCCCCTGATCATTCATGTCTCCAGGAAGAACCTCTCAGATGTGTAACTTTACTGTAAACTTACACAAACAGGGTTTGCCAGATAACATTGATGGCATCAATAACATCTATGCTGGTTCCAACAGCGATTATAATGACACTTAAGAAAGCTTGATAAAAGAAATTCAGGGGCAAGATTGCAGCTTATATTAAAATTTCCATTGCAATAGTCATATTGGAACTAAAACTTACCTATCTGACCAACTTTTACTCTAAAAGGTACATCCAGTTCACTCTGTAAATGACAAAAATAAAGTATTAAACAGAAGTAGTAAAAATCAAATAAATAAATTTAAATTACATTTTCAAAGTACTGTATTAACATACAGAAATTAAAAGCTACTTCTTTTGTAGTGGAAAACCTTAGAAGGAAAACAAGACAGCAGCAGACAGGCAAACTAGAGGAAATAAGAAAAAGAATTGGACCTTATCATATTCCTTTGACCCCTTCTTTTTCAAGAAAGTAGAGGCTACTTCTCTAAAAGTGGTATTCACTACTGACGTTCCTTTAACAACTTTTGAGTAGAAATCTAACATATTGTAATTTTAAGGATGTCAGAACCATCCCTTATTTTATGTTCTTGACTTGGTCTTGGCTCACTCTCAGCTCTGGTCAGCCACATACATGACTTTGCATTTTTCTGTGTCAGAACTGCTGGAATCTGAATCAATCCCCATAAGAAGGAGAGGCGTGTACAAAGTAACACTTCCTTCCCTTTTTATCTATCAGATATGAAGATATTTGTAGCAATAGATTTGAAGTACAACAAAGCTGTCAGGAATGGATGAAATGGACAAGTAAAAGATGAAACTTTATAATAACAAAGAGAAGCCAGTGATCAGGTTGTATAAAGACCCAATGTGTTTTCAATGCACAGAAGAGTAACAGTTCTCCTTAGTGAGAACTAAATTTTGGAGCAAGATTCTCTCAGCAGTACAGATGTTCATTAGCCAAATTAAAGAACATGAAAATTAGCCAAGTCGTTTGCTTTTCCAGACAAGAATATGGGAACTTAATGCAAGTTAGTTCTTGTTTTTCAACCACAACTCTTCTTTCTCTGTCCCAGTAAAATGAACAAAATTAGAAGCTGTTAACCAAGAACTTACTTCCAACAACCGGTAAAAAAGAACACAGTGTATCCTTTTGTGAGACTATAGTGAGCAATATTTTATCCTAAGTTTCAGTGTTTAGAACCATAAAACCAATCTGAAGTTATTAGGCTACTTACTAATGCATTCTCCTTTATCTGTAAATTTTCAAGTGCCACATTACCTGTTTAGAAGAAAGAGATAAATATGGAAAAAATTACTTCAAGTATTACTTATGTTAGAAAAAGGAACACAACCACAATCTTCCCAAGTACTTATGAATAAAATCTGAAAACTTTATTCCAGTTACAGAATAGCACAATAAACGTGTAATGTGAAAGAGCCACTAAACATGGGTTATAGACAAAATTTCAGTTGGACGAGATGATAAAAACATCACCAACTTAAGATGTCTACATGTTTCTACTCTATTAAATACACCCACAATAAAAGTCTTTCTTATTATTGACTTAGTGTGAATGACAACTACAGCTCTATCAATGTAGGGTAGACTTGGAAAATGGTATCTTTTCATGATTTCACATAAAAGAAAAATCATGAATCACAGAACCACAAAAACACATGCCTATTTTCACAAACACATTAACTTTTCCTGATGCAGACATCATAGTAGGATTTCTAAATGAAACACTGGCACAGAATTATACCCGAGGAAAGCCCATATAATATACCGTAGTGCTTTAATGCCAGATTCCTTAGAGCTACATTCCACTTGAAGTATAGGCATTAATATTGTATAAATGTTAAAATTGAAAAATAAAAAAATATAAATGTTAAAATTGACAGGAGCAAAAATAAGGTGATGACCTAGCTACGGAAGGCACCTAAACCAGCCATCTTCCCCTAGGCAGTACTTCAGCTGGTTTTCTGCACGACTACAGGGTAGTGAATGGCAGTGTTTTGATACATTCACCGAAAACAGCTACTCCACATACCCGCACTATCCCGACTGTTTAACGCGTATTATTTACACCGATAATGGAAATACACGGCTCCCCAAGCACCCCATCAGCTGCACCGCCACCCGGGGCTCTGCGCCATGAGCCCGCCCACAGGTCCAAAGCACCGTCGTGCTTCCACCCAGGACCCGAGAGAAGGAATAGGAGGAAAAACAGAGGGTTTATCGATGTCGGCGGTTTCCTCCCTCGAAGCGCCCCGAGGCCAGCGCCGTGCGCCCATGCCCCAGTCCCACAGCCGGACGCGAGGGAGGGGCAGCCAGAGACCAGGGGCACACCAGGACCCACGGGACTGCACGGGAGCGGGGACGGGGGAGCCACACACCGACCGGCCGGCCGGCCGTCACGGAGGGCCGCGGCCCCGGAACTCGCCCGCTGCTCGCAGGGGCCGCAAAAGCACCGCCCTCCCTCAGAGGGATCGGCCGTTCCCCGGCCCGCGAACCCCTCACAGGGTAACCGCAGCCAGCGAGACCCGCTCCCGGTCCCCGGAGACTCCGGCGGACACAGAATGACAGAGGGAAGGGGCTCCTTACCCCCCCATATGCCCAGCTTGAGCTGAGACTTGTTCAGGTTCTCCACATAGTCGCCCAGGAAGCGGTTCAGCAGATCCGCCACCACTGATTCCAGCACCATGGCGTAGGCGGCCCCTCAGCGGCGGCCGCCGGCTGGGAGGGGAGCGGAGTGCAGGGGAGGGGGCGGCGAGCGCGGCGTGACCCAGCGCGGGCGCGCCCCCGGCAGTCAGCTGACGGGGCGGGGCGCAGCCCGGCGCCTACCGGGGTGCGGAGATGGGGAGCGCGGTGGGGTTCGGGGAGGCAGCGCCGGGCACGGACGGACCCCGGGCTAAAGCGGGGAATGCCGAGCCCGCCGCCGGCGGCCGGAGCCGCGGGGCCGAAGGAGCGCGCGGGGAGGTGAGGTGGACGCGGCGGCACCTGGCGCCCCCGTGCGGCGCGGGGCCGGCACCGCAGCGCGGCCTCGGCTCCCCCGGCGCTTCGCAGGGCGAAGAGACCGCGTGAGAGAGGAGCAGCTGCGGGCACCGTCCTGTTACTGGCACCGCCACCCGGCTGCTCGTCCGCAGGCACCGTCCCGTCACCGGCACGGCGCCTCGGCTCCTCAGCAGCCCCGGAGAGCCGTGCGGGCTGGGCTGGAGGCTGGCGGGGGTGCGCGGAAGGCGCCCGGCCCGGCGGCCCTCAGCCGCACCTCAGGCGGCTCCCGCCGAGAGCCGCTCGGTACCGCCCGTTCCCTGTGGGGCGTGGCGCCGCCCTGAGGGCCCTGCCCGGCTGATGCCGTCCCAGGGCGAAAACTCTCTCAAGCCCAGAAAATCATGTCCACACATGGACACAGGTATCTATCTGAATTCCACTGATAGATCAGAAACCACTCATTTTCAATCCTTTCTTTATTTTAATCTCAGTTTAAAAAGCCTTCAAAATACCTAACTGGTTTTGATCCAGCTGACACCTCTAAATAGTAGTCTCCAGCACACCTTGTAGCCTGCCTGTCCATGCTGCACTTATTCAACTTACCTATATAATACCAGATTCTGTCCTGGGTAGATTCCCAGGTGTTTTGTCCCAATATGAACCATTTCTCCTGAAGACAGTCTGTGTCATTTCAATTTTTATTTTCTCTCCTCTAAAATGGATAAGATAAACCAGGATAAGATCTACAGAGTTAAAATTAGTAGGAATAAAACAGTCAGTCCTCAGTTCAAAAACCAAGGACTGCCAAACATGGAAGATATCTCCTGATCCTCTGGAAGAAGTTGAAGTCAGCATGGAGATGTACAGCCTCCAAGCAAAATTCAGCTTGAAAGCTGGCAAACTCTCTGGTGAGACAGTGTACTCCTATGAGGATCAATGCAGCTGAGCACACCATTTTTGGGATACATGAGATTTTTGTGTACAAAGTATAGAGCTGATCAATATAAGTGCCTTTGGTGAGCTGAATTTTGCTGGCAACTTACTTCTGAAAATTGTCACAAGCATGAAAGGGGTCCATCCCCAGTCTCTCTCAGAGTTTGAAACAATCCTTCCACCGTTCTAAACTGCATAGGAACACTCTGTGTCTACTTCTGCCATTAAAATGGTCAAATCTGAGGGGACACTACTTCTCTTGAGACCAAAAAAAATATATTTGAAGTCAGTGGAATAATCATGATTTCCATGACACAACAGTTTGGACAGTAATCACATCAAATTTTATTGACTTTGAGAATACACAATTTTGAGAACAGTCACTTTCAATTATAACAGTCTCCAAGGCAGAGATATCAAGAAGTAAATAAAAATGTTCTTTGACACATGAACATTTAAGGTAGAGTAACTGAAGTGTCCTGTCACCCACACCCTTGAACTCTAGCTGGCATTTGTCAACATCGGGATCGGCTGAGAGAATCACCATCGCCTGATTTCCCATTTCATTTTAACAAGGCAATCTGCAGGAACAGATGTATTTCTTGCCTAATGCCCTCAGTGAGCTGCTTTTACCACTGAGGTAAAAGTTATGCAGGAAGGAAAACACTGAGCAGATGGGTGTGTTTACAAGGGAGTTAAACTGTGTGTACAAGCACCACTGTTTCTGGGAATCGGTATAGTCAGGAAAGGATAAAAGCATCTCATAATTAATAAAGGCATCAGTCAGTTCAATCATATAGGAGTTTTTCAGGCTGTGATTGGAAAAAAAAGGTTTTTTCCAATTTTTTCCATAATTAATGCTAGTAAACTGCATAGAAATATATCTTTTCACTTAGAAAATATTTTGTATAACAATAGCTTTTAGAGAATATGTAAGAATCACTAAGAATATGTAGCCATAGAATTTAGACTGGGATTTGAATAGTTCAAACTCCAAAATACAATCCATTTACATACCATAAAGATGAGAAATGGCAACTTAGGTATATTTACAGCAGTTTAGGTTTTTACTTCTTAATGAAAGAAAATGTGCTCAGATTACACGGAAACCCCAAAACTTCAGTAGATGCAGAAGAATAATCTTGAAAAATACAATCTGCACATAAATTATTACATGTTCTCAGATGAACTAAAAAAATATAAAAAAAAAAGAAAAAAAGAAGAATTATTTCTCAGGTGAACTAAAAATAAAAAAAAAATAATTTCTAGTTGCCTAACCTAAAATACATAGTTTGATTCTTTCTGAGATTTTCCTTTGTAGCATAGAGGGATGAATACTAGCTCTGAAGAGGACATAAATTTAAAGATTTCCCTCTTGGAGAGGACTGGGTTCCACAGGTGGTGTCCAGAGTGCACAATTAACTTGTCTGTTGGTCAGCACAGAAAATCAGACAGTACTGGTTTGCAGAGACAGTCCATAACTAGCTGAAAGCAAACCTCAGCTCATAATCCTGTTGATTAAATTGAAATCAAAACAGAGTGATCTGAAATTTGGCCATATTGATCTACTGTTGTTAGTCCTGAGGCTGGTCCAGAGATGAACCTTTATGAAAAACCCTTAGCAAGCTTTATGCTCATATAGGTAAAGGCAACAAATAATGAAAGAGGGTAAACAATAGCTGTGCAACTGCAATGAGATTTACAGGAGAAAGGGTTGGAGTACAAAATGGCAAAAGGCCTGCTTAGATCTCTGTAGTTCCTTAACCCTGGCTAAAGAGGCTTTATTGCCTCTTACAGGCAATACCTCGCAGAGCCATGGGCTCTTAGCTCTGTGCCCACACAGAGTCGGGGGTGTGTGAGTGTGCCAGATTTCCCAGACCAACCAGCCTGCTCAGCACACAGCCACAGATACTAGAGCTCCTCTGTTACCTTCCTCCTTTCGTTTCAGCTGTCTGTAACCTGAGCCTGTGTCTTAAAGTACAGCAGCATAATCCTCACTCGGACTTCCGAGAAAACCAGCAAATTGTGACCAACAGCTGTGAGACTGTGTGTCAGCTGAGAAAAAGGACTTTGCAGGTAGAGGCAAGATTGTTGAGATGGAGGATTTCACTTCCTGGAAAGGCATAAAGACCTAAATCAAAATCAGGGATTCAAGGATGGCAACTCAGCAGCTCTGAGGGTGAGCCAGTACCAGGGAACAAGACAACACTGTTTTCCCCTGCTGCTGTCAGGCCTCTGCCAGCTCTCCTTAGCCTGGAAATTTGTCAGTCTCAGCTATGTTCATAAGGCAACAAATAATTGCTTTGTAGCTTAAAGGTGTGTGTATCCTGCTTGCACCACCTCTTTCTACATGCTCAGTTGCCAAAGGCAAATGATAAAGAAGAAAGGACAACTCCACTGTGCCACAGCTGGCAGCATGGCCAGGATACCTCACAAGCTGTCTCCCTGAATGATGGTTCATACTCTGCATACAAGCAAGGACAAAACCTGCTGGTGCTTTGACACATGCAGACAGACTGCCACTAGATGGAAAAAGCAAAATTTGTTCACTTGCAGCAAATGCTTGGGGCAGGGGGGAGATGACACATGACCAAACCACAAAATTAATACAAACCACAAAATAAAAATCTGATCATCATTCACACCTAATTCTATCTGAGTATCAAGATTTATGGCCTGCCAGTTTATCAAAAAAGACCAAGAAAGACTTGCATTCCTTATAGCTGGCAGTGCAGAACATGGAAGCACAGACCTGGAATGCTACTGGTGCTCAGCAGACACAAAGTTAAAATGAGAGCTGCTGTTTTGAAGTATGATACAACTTTTCAAAGGGGACTACAATAATCTCTCTATCTGTAAAGATCTTTATTTACCCGTGTGACTGTGGAAAGTTTGTTGCATTTATCTACAAGTCAAAGGGAAGCAGAGATCAATGTTGGGCAGAATCTGAATGTCTGCCTAAATCAACACAAACTAACTATTTTATAATCTCTCAGTAAATTAGTTTTTATGGGACTGGAGGAAATGCCAATAAGCTTAAAAACAAGAAGCTAAAAATAAGGCACCAGCAAAATGATATAATTTATTTAATACAGTAAGGAGGAAAATTCAAGAAACGTGGTGGCCATAAGGTGGCCATTTTCCCTTCAATTATAATTTGGATTTGAGAATTTTTTCAATGAATGCATGTAACCTGCAGGCTTTCATTGCTGACCAATAGCATTCTTCAGATTTCCTCTGACTCAAATTGACTACCCAAGCTGCCTTCCCCCATCATCCCCTGCTCTTTGACCAACAATTTCCCACTCCCAACATCCTTCAAGAATAACTTGGGAAGCTTCTGCTCAAGCAAAGATCCATCTGCTTCCTGTGATGGTAGCAATCATATTAATGTTATACTGTTGAAATAGGTTATTTCAAAACAACTTTCAGAAAACTCACATCAAAAAACAAATTCTATTAATCTGGGATATTTTAGCCTCAAACCCAAGAAACTGGTTCTGCTGCTTGAGAAACTGCTGTTGTCAACTGCTATTGTTGATTTTCTTACCTGGACCAGTGCCACTACAATCCCTCCCAAATCTCCATTGCTTTACCTCTTCTGCTAGTTTGACTCTCCTCCCTCTTTTGTCTTCTCAGAGCCCCAGTTCTTTGAGCTGTTTTCCTGCAGAGTCCTTGGCCAGCTGGGCTGGTGCCCCCAGCCACCACTGTCTTCCCAGAGTCATTACCCACTCCTGCAGAGGGCTGCCATATCCTACCAGCACCCTGAGGTGACCCCTCCCTCATCTTGGTCTTCACTACTCCTTCTTATATATCCATCATGTTCTAGCACAGGATCAATGTAAGCACAAAAAAATAGAAGCTCTGTGCTGGGCCCAGAGCAGCTTTGATGGGCAAAGTCTGACTCTGTTTGCATACGTGGGCCAAACAGGCTTAATTACTCTTTAGAGTTCATGTATACACAGCTTGATCAGAAACAAGGAAAATTAAATAGTTTTCTGACTGAAATACAGTCTGAGGTTAACATCCAGGTTAGAAAACATGAGAACAAGAACTTGTGATTTGACAAAGTTATCAATGACTGAAATCCAGCTCAAATGACAAGAAATATCAAGCAACCTAAATAACCAGCTTTATGAGCTGTATTCAGCTTCCTAATGTTTCTGGAACCTGTTCATTACCTGTACTTCTCTGGAGCCATTTTTCAAGAAAAGTTATAAAAAAAAATCTGTTTTCATAGGTTATTTTTACACAGCTGTTTAGAGCATGATACGTTCACCTGGCGAAAGGATGTTAAATCAGCTTCACAAATATTTAATCAAGCTACAGCGCAACTTTGCTCCTCTCTTTCTGTAAAGACAAATAGCTGTGCCTTGTGGTTGCTGTAGTTACATCTTACTGGAGAAGCATCCAGGCTGTTCTCCCTTTGGGTTCAAGACTTCCTTTCTAGAACTGTGGGTCAGCTAAAATACTAACTATAGCTTTTTAGAGAGAAAATCTCCTCTTGTCAGGATATTTCACTGGCTTTGTGACAGAGTGTATATGAGTTTGCAGGGGTTTAAGGTGAAGTGTTGTTTGGGTTAGATTTTTGGAGAGTTTGGGGGATTTTGGAGTTGTGTTTTGGAGGGGGGAGGGTTGGTTGTGGTGTGAGCTTTTGGAGGGTTGGTTTGGTTTTTACAGAATATCTGAAAGTGCTAAAATAATAACTCTGTAAAGTTCATTACTTTTATAATATATTCACTGAAATGAAAGGTCAGAACTTATGTAATGAGGTATATAGCTATTCTTCTTCTTCATGAGGTGTAAATTTTGTTAAAGCTAATTAAAAAAAATCAGAAGAGATTTAAGCACTGCATGCTGTTCCTCAGAGAGCTTTCGTGTTGTTCCTCAGAGAGTCTTTCCCAAAAATATAGTGGGTTTTTTTTTTTAATTCTAGCAATGAATTCCACTCAAAGAATGGTGATGATTTGTGGTTTAGGTTGCATGTATTGATGTTCAGACTTGATTAGATCGTTGACTATGGCTGCCTGGGTATCTGCATGAGTTGATTGCAAATGAGCTCTCTGCTCCAACAGATGGTGGAGTTCCAATATGGAACTGCTGTTTCACTGCTGGGCAGTGCCAGGCCTGCAACACTGAACATGTGCCAGACTTGGAAATAGAAGGGACCTTGTTCTGCTTCAACCTCAGCCTTGTCCAGCATCATGCAGTGGCACTTGGAGGTCTTTCAAGAATGTGTGTCACAGGGCCTGCTAGAGCAGATAGGAAAAATAGCATAACTACTGCACAGCCCTGTGCTGTATGAAAGCTGCTCCCATGCATGTTTACAAAGTTGCTACTGAATAATGAAAGGACATTTGAAAATATCTCTTTCTAAAGACATGTATGGAATGTATTTTCCCACTATTAAATCTAAGTGAACATTGGAGTAGAAGGAGTAGTAAAGATGGAATTTGCTTTAGGAGAGTACCAAGGAAGGAGGGGAAGGCAAGCAGTATCTAACAGACATGGTATGCTTGTTAAACCATTCCTCTTACTCTAATTCACTAAACCTAGCTACACCCATTCTTCTGTGTCATTTCAGAAGCCACAGTCAACTCCTAAAGGGATCACTAGAGGCTGGGTATCCTCTTTGCTGAATTGCAGCCATACAAACCCAGCTACAGGGCCAACACATTACCTGCTGCAGACAGGTGTTTGGAAATGACTGAGATAGGTAAGTAAATTATTGATGCATTAATACAGGGAAAAGTGATAAAAATAGCGTAGAATCCCTCAGGCTGCAAAATACACCAGATGATAGAATAGACTTGTAAAATGATTGGTGACAAAATACAGTGAGTAGGGAACAATTGTTCAGTGATTCTTCCAATGAAAGACTTGCAGATTATCAAATAAAGATAGTAGCTAGTCCAAAAGAAGCCAAGACACTTTTTCACATAGTGCACAGCTAAAGTATGAAGCGCTTTGCTGCAGGAATGAATGTTTATATAAATTCCAAAGACACTGCTAAAAATTCTTAGATGAAAAACCTGTCTGGCACTTTTAAACACAGCATATCAGGAAGCCCCAAAGCAACCTCAGACTGTGTCACCTGAGCTGCAATATCCTGCCTCAAAACAACACTGCACTACAAGAGCTTTGGGTTTCACCAGGTTTGTGGCCATTCCTGTCTTTTGTCATTTGCCTGCTGGACCATAAACCTGCCAGCAGCATTTGTGGGCAGAGCACCACCGTGGACTCGGGTTCCTTGGGTGGGGAGTTCACTTGAGTGTGGTTTGAGCTCAACACATCTGTAGAGACAGGGAGACAAGCTTCTTCCTCCTGCTGTGTTTATTTCTAGCAATTTGCTCAAACATGAACTTTCACCATTGAAATGTAACAGCATGAATATGCAAATAATAAATCCCTGTAAAAAAGTAATTTAGGAAGACACCAGGTACCTTATCTCTTCTCTTCAGTTGCATTGTGACTTATCACAGTTGACATTTCAGTAGGCTGTAGTAGCAGATCCAAATTTGAACATTTGTGGGGAGAAGATGCATTACAGCAGCTTTGATGTCAATAGAATGTCAGCCTCTGTCTGCTTCGTTCAGATTGAACTTAATTGCAGGAACTGCATTAATAGTCAGCATAAGTCATCTGTTTAAATGTGTGTTTTGAAAAGAATTGCCATGTACAATAAACATGCTCAACTGTAATGACTCACATATCTATTCATGTGAAATGAGGATTTGGCAATTTCCCTGACAAAAACATTCAATTACAGGTTACAAGTATTTTTAAATCAAGTTAATTTTTTTTCATGGCAGGTCCAGTGATCTGCCTGTTTTGAGGCAGTCTGGGAAGTATGCTCACTGCAGAGCTGATGAACCCAACTGGCCAACCTTGCCTCAAGAACCTGTTTGGTAAATCAAAACTGCACCCAGAAACATCAGCAGCTCACGGCATTAAGTGGTCTTCACGACATTTGTCCAGGTGCACTTGGAGGCTGGGTGCTTTGTCCCAGGTGTGAAGCAACTGTTAATTCCAAAACAAACCAAGCCTGGTGGTACTGGCAGCCTGGCTGAGTGCTATCTGTACCCACTGGGCTCATGAAAGAGATAAGCATTCACCTTGATTGTACATTATAGTGAGCCCTAATCGTGCATGGGGGTAGCTGTTACCCTCTCCTTTGCAGGCCACAGCTGCTTCAAGCAGCCAACACACACCTGAGCAATTATGTGGGAAAAGCCAGAAATACGCAACCTCCCATTTTATCTGTCAGACTGACTAGGAAAAACAGACTTTCAGTCCTTTGTTCTTTCTTAAAAGTAACAGCTAATACGCACTTACAAGAGTGAAACAACCTGCCATTAGCTATTGTTTGTGGTGTCATTGCTAAGTAAGCTGTGTTAAATTAATCATTGCAAGGCACTGGTGCCTGGATTTATTCAGCAGCTGCATAAATTATGAATCTGCTTTCATACACGCTGAGCAGGGACATAGAGTCTGCCTGTGTGCTTCCCTCTCACCTCAATTTTGTTACATTATTAGTAACACTGATGCCTGTATAGAGAGACTCAGGAACTGGAAGGGATGGGGGAATAGGAGGGAAGGAAAACCCCATATGGCCAAGGCACATCCTGAATTAGCAAATCCAAAATCTTTCCTCACCTGGACAGTTAGTTTGACATCACCATGGCCTTCCTTTTTTGTTTTGTTTTCACCCCTAGAACCATTTTAAAGTATTGGGAAATAAAAATAGGTCTCTTATTTCCTAAACTATTCTATTGCACAAACTCCTTGTTCCAATGAGGCTCAATGCTTCATTAAATTAGGAGGTCAGTAATTGTGTTTTTATGATGTACTTTACTATCACCAGTTTCCTCATTAAATGTTTTCTGCTTTGTATACCTGAGCAAGTTGTGCTCTGTCAATGGATTGTGTTAATGTTTATATTTCAGTGACGTTGAATTGGACATGCTATAGAAGAAACCTGTGGAACTAGAGTTCTGTGTGGTGTAATGGATTGCCCCTTTCCCCTTCATCATAGCAACGTAATGAAGACACAGAAATTTGTCTTGTCCTCCCACTAAAAAGAAGCAACTCTAAGGTTTTTCAGATTACTTTCCTTCACCCTGTGCTCCTTCAGATGTTTCCTGACTTTGCACTGAAGAGGCTGAGAAAGGTAAGTAGAAAAATAATTTAGATTTAACAGAACAGACGTAAAGTGGAAAATGTTGTTCAGTTCTTTCCTGTCTAGAACATGCAATGCTTGACAAGGTCAAGTTCTCACTGTACCACTCAGGATAACTAATTTTGCAGCAGTCGAATATTTATAGCCAGAAAGAGAAAAGTAGCAGGAGAAGGAATAACAAAACCAGAAGACAGAGCTGTCTGGTCAGCTGTGATGGTTAGCTAAACAAAAAGGGCTGTGAATTCTATTCACTCCTGTTTGTTTGGACCCTTCCTCTCATCCCACTGACTGTGCTCAGTTCCCAGTACCTTGCCTCCATTGCCACCTATTACCAGAAACCTGGGCAATAGCTATTTCTGTTTCTGACAGGAGCAAAGAACTACTGGAGGTTCTTTTCCTCTGAAAAGGATACCCTAAATGCAAAGATGCAGCAGCACAAAACATGACTTGCTCTATCAATCCTAATGGAGGCACAAAACACTCAAAGAATGTAGATCCTTTCCTCACTCTGCAGGCAGCATAACACTGTGCACAGCCCAGGCTAAGATGTGCTTTGGGGCACCACTCCTGTGTTTTCCATCAATCACCTCAGTGCAAAGAAGGTTAGGTCACAGACCCTCCACAGCATTAAACTTCATTTTACCTCTGCTACAAGGACAGATTGTTCAGCATCAGCCTTTGCTTCTATGGCACTATTGATAATATTAGAGTACATTTCAGTGACAGTCACCAGTATTAAGTCTGAACTGAAATGCCTTTCATTTAAATATGCAGATTAAACTTACATGCATTTTTTTGTTCAGGGCACACAGTACTTGAAAACAAATAGCATCTAATTATTCTATTCATTTTGTGAATATAAGGCTACTTTTTGTTTTAATCTTGCTGCAAAAAGCTATCAACAGGTATGAGTCATTACATTTCCTACCCTGGCCAAATATGGTCCACAATTCAGGCACCCATGCAAGCTGGAGCTGCAGCCTAGAGGCAGGACAGCTACCCAGCTGCCAACAGCTGGAAAAGGCGTGGTGAGCATGGGATGGCCCAGTGAGCACACAGCTTGTGGCATGACCTCCCCAGCAGTCCTGCAAGAAAGGTCCTCACACTGAGCAATACCATTGCACAGATTTCTCCAGGAAAACTTCCCCTGCTTGGCAATCCACAGATAGGATTTCCACAAATTGATATATTTCTCTAATTGTTCTTTCATCAGTTCTCTAAGGAAACTAAGAGTTACCTACAGCAATTACTACCCAGACTAAAAAAATAGAAGTATTTTTGCCCATTAGCCCCCATCATATGCTCAGCCTTTCACCACAGTCACTATGGCTGACTGAAAAGCCAAGCCCTGGGAGCAGAAATACCATCCTCCCCAAAAAGGGAAAAAAAAAAATCTTCTCAGATGAAGCACTTAGAAGTAGCATAGGTGCTGTGCTCAGCAGTGCCTCTCCAAAGGCAGTCTGAGAAATGGGAGCAGCTTAGAAAAAAATGATGCAATAAGCAGAATTTGATAATGCAGACACTATGGTGCCTAATCCTCAGTCTACAGATCTGTCCTGTTAGGCTTTTTATGTCATACGTATTTGCTTCCCTTGGCATTATTTCTGAATTTCACCTGAAAAGGAACTCAGTTGCAGTAATTACGTTCTACCATACCACACCTCAGTATATTGCAGCTCAAATTGTATTTGAGATAACCTGAGTGGATTTCTGGAAAGAAGAACATAAGCCTTGCTTTGCAGTAACATTTCTCCAGAACTGAAGAGGCTTGCTCAAAACAACTGCCTTTGGAAAGGACAGCAAAAGTATTACTTCCAGTGCAGCTGAAACAAATAATATTTGCTTAGTTGAACATGAGCCCAGGATCTTGGTACAAAGACCTTCTTTTCATCAAACAATTGTCTTGGGTTTTTTTAAAATATAAATTGAGATGTGATCTTCCACCATGTGAGCACCACTGAACATAGCTGATCAACTACCCAAAACAGGAGTTTCGATTGAAAGAGTCACTTATTCACTTATTCATGGTATTTTAGAAGTTGTGAAAACTTCTGAGGATAATATTTCTCAACTCTGAGTTTGCTAATGCCAGGAGGTTGATTTTCTTCTTGCTGCTGACTCTAATACAAGCATTGAGGCATCATGAGTTTTTCCAGGCTGAAGTATCCAGTTGCCTTTTTGTTTGCTTATGCAGGTGTTTTACGTAATTGCCCCAGTAAGGCTGACGCTTACGGAAAGCAGCTGCAGCACAGGCAGCCTTGTAGGTGTTCACCACTTACAGCTTAGCTGACCTCTAAGAGCACAGGAAAACAAGTCCTATGCCCTCTAACAGGCAGGAAAATTGAAGTGTTCAAATCGGATTATGGCTTTGCAGTTAATAACACCTGATAAGCCAAAACCTCAAAATGAATCAAATACTCTAAAATACAAAGCAACACACTAAAATGGGGGGGAGCCCACCAAAATTGTTTTCCATCTGGTGTTACAGTCATGTCTAGTCTAGTCTAATGTACCTGAACGGGTAATTAATTCAAAGTTCTTATACTGAAGAAGAAAATGATCAAGAAAAAAACTCAAGCTAAATTATTTACCAGAGAAATATAGGCCAAGTCCCTCTGTCCTTCCCAGGCTTAAACTCTGCCTTTGAATTGGGTCTGCAAGTCTTCTACTGCATTGCTTTGCCCCCCTCTAACTTGCAGGCCTATCTTCAAACATCTCTGATGAGGCTTTCTCAGAAATATATGATTTTTTAAAGAGTCTTAAAGACAGATGAATTTCCTTTCAACCAGCCAAAGAGGTGGCCTTCACCTGTTTAAATACTTGACCAGATGAGCCCAGCTGGAAACCTATCTTCCTGTGACAGGAAGGGAGAACCTTCTTAAGGACTTAACTCCTCTCCTGCCTGATAAAAATGAGTCTTCAGAAGCACATTTATTTTATAGCAGTAACTGCAGAAGAGAAGGCTCAGGGAAGACCTCATTGATAAGTATGAATATCTGCTGGGAGGGAATGGAGAGGCTGAACCCAGGTTTTACTCAGCTGTGTCCAGTGACAGGACAAGAGGCCATGAGACTGAAATACAGGAAATTTCACTTATGCAGAAAAAATAAAAACCTTCTCTGCTGGTAAGGTAGTAAAATACTGGACTACATTTCCCAAGCTGATTTTGGAGTCTCCATTCCAGAGACACTATAAATCAAATACAGGACATGGTTCTGGGCAACCTGGCGGAGCTGAGCGTGCTTCCAGCAGGAGTCAGGTGATATAAACACCCAGAAGCCCCTTCCCCACCTTGGACCATCCCATCATTCTGTGTCCCTGCAGGACAGCACTGGCATGGCACAGGGCACAGTGTGACTGTTCATGATCCTCTGAGGCCTGTAACTGTTCTGTATTATCTCAGACAATCTCTCCATGTGAGTATACCTGTGAAGAGTATAAACCCCCTAAACCCCAGGAGCTAAGAATGTGATGGTGGATGAGTGACAAGCCTGAAGAGGGAGCCTCTGCCTTTCTTCAGGAGACCCCATGCAATAACTAATTAAATTGACTTATTTTTTTGCAACATTACTGATTCTTCCTTGAAGTCATGCTTTTTAATTTCACTTCTCCCCATTTCCTTTAAATTTTCCCTTATGGTCAATCTGCCTGGAATCAAGGATGAAAGTGACAGTGTAACACCTCCATCTGAGCAGTGTCTGAGTACATTTAATCCCTTCCCTTAGCACAAAGGGATTATCATTCCATTTTATTTCAGCTGGCTTCTGGGAATACACCCAGCTGTTCACCTGTGTGAGCTGTCCTTTGTACAAGGATTCTGTTTTTAGAAGCATCTCGTGTGGGTTGGATCAAGGATTAGCAGTAGGCATTTCTGAGCACTTGTGGTCACAGTTAACATCCTTTGGGCTTTTTCTGCTATCAGAATGAGTTTTCTGCTATCCTTCCTGGAGTATTTCCATCTGAAACTGAATCAAATTATTCATTGGCCAAGGAATACCATAGTCTCCCTGTGAGCAGTCCCATGATTTGCAGACAACTAAACTCTTGCCAGAATAGGCCAGAGGGAGAGTCTGCTAAAATCTTTGTGAAATAGCTTTTAAGATGTGTATTTGGGCACTAGCAAGGCCCTATCTCTACAGCCTAAAAGGAACACAAAAGTAAACCTTTGTTTTCTCTGCCACTTGCCTACATGGATTGCTCCTCCATTAAGAATTATCTATCTTCACATAATGAAGCCTGCAACTTAATCTAGGGAGGCAGCAACAGGCCTGGACTTTCAAGATGCTTTTGCCTCCTCCCACTAATTTATCCATTTTACCCAGCCCGAAGTAATGCTCATTTAAAAAAATAAAAAAAAGGGAAGATGGTCTCAAGCATGCAGAAGTACTGTACCTTTGTGTTTCCCCTGGTACTGAAGCACTTGCTTCAGCCACTCACCGCCTGGTGACAGGACAGATTGATTGCAGTAATTGTATGACAATGACTTGAGCAGGGTATGCATCAAATCATTAGCTGAAGCAGGAATTCAGCACTGAGATCCCAAACTGTCCTTTGCCCCTGCTGCACTGATATCTTATCTGCTCCAGCTTCAGAAAGGATTCAATAGCTCAATTGCTGAGGGCTGTAGCTCTCAGGTACATTCCTGATCAGAATGCAATCACCTGGCAACTCAATTCTGTAGGCTGTGAAACCGACCATGGAAAGGTCGGTTGATGGTTGATGCTGACCATGCTGCAACCTCAACCAGGCTGTTCAAGTGTTTATACTGTAGGTCTGTGTAAAGAGACCCCTGCCTCCAGTGACTTTTAGCTGTTGCTCAGAAGCTGATCTTGTTATCCTCAACAAGTTACACAGGCTTTGGGAATCCACATCCACCTGTTGTAAAAGACCTCATTCTCCCTCTGAATACAGGGCTCATTAAAACATTAGTTTGTGCAAATATGAGTGCTGCCAAAATGGTCCATTGAACTGATGCTGTACCAAGGAGCTGCAATAGACTTCAGGGTGTACTGTGTGCACAGATTGTTGCCCACTTAGGGACCAGGAAGAGTGAAAAACACTTCCACCTGATGTTTATGGCCTGAAAGCCATAAACAAGAACAGCCTTGACCTGGAAACAGTCTAATCCTTTATCCTAAAGGCAAACTAGCTCTTCTCCCCTCTGCTGTCCTACTCTACAGGCAGAGGTCTGCTCCACAGCCACCTTTTAACACCTAATATCTCAGAGTTTGAAGTGTTAAGCAGCAACACAAGGCACAAGAGCATGACAGTACCACCAAGCAAGGCAGTGCTTTTAAGTATTCTTAAAAAAAACCACCCCAACAACGTAAAAGTCAACCTAAAACTTTATTTAGTAGAAAACTTTCAGAAGATAATTTTTTTGACTATTTGAAGCACTACGCTGACAGCATACTCATTAAAGACAATTCCCGTTCTCCTAAGGTATAATCCCGTTTCATACTGCACCCTTTATTTGTTGCTTTCATCCTGACAGACAGGCTGTACAGCTCTTCTTCTGCAATGCTGTCAAAAAAGAAGTCCTCATTGAAGATGGGATTTCTGCTTCTCTTTATAACTGTGCTTCTCTGCTTCTGTGTTTTCCTTGGCACCAGGGAGAAGGAGATACAGCAGTTTATGTTTTTAGGCTCTACAGAGTCATCATATAAACCCTCTGCACTGATGAGGCGGATCCGCAGCCTTTCGTTCTCTGAGCAGTATTCAGCTGACAGCCTCAACACGCCTCCCTTGTCCATGACGACGATGCTCTCTCCCACCAGTCTCTCCCGACTGCAGGTCAGGTCCACTGGAAACATGGGAGAACAGGAGGTGCTAAAGCTCCGCATGCCAAGCAGCCCCTCGGAGGCCCTCCTGATGGCACTGGGGCTGTTATCAGTGGAGCTGCTCTCCTCTGTAGACAGAGAATTGTTCCTGGGCATGCTGTATTTGCTCTTGTCTTTCTGTGCTTTGCAGAGCAATCCCTCCTGACTTTGTGCTTTGATCAGGGAGCAGAGTCTGGGAGGTGACCTGCTGAGAAGTGGAGAACTAAAAGGAGAGGAATCACTGGAAGAGGCAGTGTCACTGTCACAGGCGCCTTGCCTGTGCAGAGAGAGATGCTTGGGAGGCAGTCTCACAGAAGCAAAGCTGACAGCAATGGGATTAGACATACTTGCTTTGCCACTGAAGGTGTTAGCTCTGGATCGAGACAGCCTCAGGCTGGGCAGAGCACCGTGTGGATCACCATGGAAGATGGACTCCTTTCTCCTGGTGTGGGGACTCTCCAGCAAAGTGCAGAAGCCATAGGAAGTGGGGGCTCTGGGAAAGTGGGGCAAGGACAGCGCTGCTTGGGACTGTGGGTCTGCATTGGTGCTTTCTTCCTCCAGGGCTGCAATCTCCTCTTCAACACTTTCCACCTGAATGAGATGTGGGAATGAGCTGGGGCTATAATCAGAGGAAAGAGCTGCATCCACCAAACTGTGATCCTGGTGGAAGCCACTGCCCTTAATGGAGCCAGAGCTGGTCAGCCTGGGGGGAATGCAGAATTCAGGGATTCTGTCAGGAGTGATCACATTTGGAAAAGCAGCAGCCCTCAGTCGGGCTTTTTCTGGTAGGGTTTGGCCTTGTGGCAGTCCCAGGAAAGAAGAGCTGGGGAGGTTTCCATTTTCATGTGACACTCTGATCTTCTCCAAGAACCACATCACTGTAGCTAGGCAGGAGGTCCTCAAAGGGGAAAAGTTTGAAGGAGAAATCCACCTGCAGACACACAGAGAGAAAAAAGTACATGAACATCCTTCTTGGGCACACTTGCCAAGCAAGGCACGCAGGCTGCCATTCAAGGCAGGACTAGCATAAACCCCTTCAATCCCTATGTCCAAAACAGCCCCTGCCCAGAACTCTACCTTCAGCGAAGCCAAACGGTGCAAGAACGCAACTAAACCACTAAAGAGAAAACAGCATCGAGTTTCCTCACTAGAGGAAAACGAACCTCTCGCATAACCCCCACCGTGTTTTTCCCTTAGCAGAGGACGTACCTTGACAAGTGCAAGCCTTGCTGTTCCCAGCAGCCCCCAGGCGCTGTTCCCGTGTCCCAGGCCGCAGCAGCTGTGCTGGCTGTCGGCAGCAGGACGGCACAGCCCGCCCGAGCCGGCCCTTTTGTAGCCGTGGCGGCGCCTCCCCGCGCAGGAAGGGAAGGGGCGGGGGCTGCCGCCGCACCTCCGCCTCTCCTGCCGACTACAGCGGGCACTGGTCCGGCAGGACGCTCTGCTGGGCACCGGGGCCATCCCCGGAGCAGCGGAGAGGGGCTTGCAGAAGGGGCCTCTCAGGGAAAAGCGCTTTCTGAGCGTTTCCTTTCGCCCCCACAGAGCAGCAGGTGCTCCCGGCGCTCGGCGTTCTCCTGCGAGCGCGGGGGAACTGCCCGCGCCCGGACCTTTTTCCTTCCCCGCTTCCAGTTTCTTTTTGATTCCTATCTACTTACAGAGGCGTCCCGAGGTGTTTCGAGATAACTAACAAACCCAGGACAGAAGCAACATGATCTTGGGGATTCTCTTCTTCGGGAGATCCTGGCAGCTTTCCAGCGTTAGAGCAGTATGAAGTGGGGATTGCGGTGTTCCAGCTCATTGCTGAAGAACTTGGCTTTATGTGTGTCCACCCTCCGCTACTCGCAAAGAACACGAGACGGCGGAACCCTGACACACTGTTCTTATCACTGCTACTGAGCAACAACAGAAACAGGAATGCAGATACAGCGAGAAGAAAGACAAGGCACAAAATGCTCTTGCAAGTCCCCTTGAAAAGCAGCATGTCAAAAACCCAGGCACCCGTGACGCTTAACAGACCCTGCACAAAGCCAGGTGGGATCCATGAGCTTCCTCAGCAGCGCAGCAGAGCCTGAACCGACCTCTGCAGGCTCCTTAATTATTCTGCAAGCTGCAAATACGAATGCAAAGCCAGGAAGGCCTGCCAAACTGGTTAGCTAAATACTCATTTGAAGCCTGTAACACAGGGATAGTTGACAAATAACACTCTCCTTCCCTTTTCCACTCAAGAGTTAAAGTGCATGTTTACTGAGTGCTTGAAATAGAGGAGATGTGCTCAGAGAAAACAAATCCCGTGGGCAGCAGGGGCAGGGAACATTTTGAACCTGCTGAGAGATTTGGGTAAGTTGGGTACATCCGTGTTCTGGGTGTAAGCCCTGCCTCGCTCCTGTTTGTTTCATACCAGTCAAGTTTCATTTCCATAATAATCTCCTAGTGATTAAAATCTGAGAAAATTCTTTCTGCCGTGCTTTGTAAAAAGCTTCAGGACACCCCAAATATCCCAGTGACATTTCAATTGTAGGAGCTCGTGTAGTTTGCTTAGAGGAACTGACTTGATGTGGGTATGCTTCAAATAATCTCCAATCTAATTTAGGGACTTCTGGAGAGGGTCAGTGCTTCCTGCAGCCCATGAGACTTTACAGCAGTGTAATAAGACGAGTTACTGGAGATGCTGGGATGCTCTCTTTTGGGAAGCAAAACCTTATGGCTGTTACCCATTCAGACCAGGCAATACCATGTATCATGCGTTACATACCATGTAGTTTCCAAAGAGTAAGTGTGCTTATTCCAATATGTGTACCTCTGCTTTTAATACCAAAGAAAAATTAAACTCTAAACATGGAGAAAAATTTAGGAAACAGCACTTTTAGTGGAAATCTTATTGCTCACAGTAACAGATCACAGAAGTTGCTCATATACAACAATCATTGTAGCTAGCATCAGGCAGTGATGAAATAAAATAGCTGCCCTGTTGTAGGTACGTGATTTCTCTTCACTATCTTTACTCTTCCTCTACCACCAGGGAAAAGAGTTAGGGCTTTTCCAGAATCTCTTGATCAGTCTCTTGATCACAGTAAGTGTAAAGAGGAAGCAGGTGCCTTACACTGGATCCTCCCCTTCGTATGAAAGCCTGCACTTTTATAGACATTTAAATTGCTCACGTGCTGGGAGTTCAGCAGCACTTAAGCACTTGTAGCTGACCTGTCCCATGGAAATAGGCACTCGAATGTGTATATGTAGCTTCCTGTGTTCAGAACAGATTCTCTGTCCTTGATTACCTTCAGAGCATAATTAAAACATGCTGCCAACAAGGCTTCCTGTTGCTGTAAAAAATGTGCTTACAATAATCCACTTTTAAACCGGACATAATTTGTGGCAAGTCTTCATCACAACCCCTGTACCAACAACAGGTGAAACCCTGGGACCTGGGCAGGGGCTGTAAAATAATGCAATCTCCTACCGACACAGGAGGAAGTCGGGAGTTTTCCTTTGTGTGTTACTGGTATTTATTTATCTCCTGCCGTTCCGGGCACTGTGGCCCGGCTGAGGAAAGGTCCGTCCACACCTTGTCCCCCTGCGGGAGGCCGGGGAGGTCCGGGGTAATGCATCAGAATCCAAAACATGTTGAAGCTGACTGGTTCAAGGGCCCGGAATTACAAGGAGAACCCTTTCAGTAGCTGACAGCCCTTGGAGGATGTGCGCCAGGGGAGGGGAAAACACTCCCTCAAAATGACACAGACAAAACGACTGGAAAGACAAAAAAACTCCCAAACTTATGGCTCTGCTGTGAAAGGGGGAGATATGAATGGCAGTCCTGGATGAGACAGCACATAACAGCTCACCATTCTTAAATCAACAGCAGTGGCTGTGCATTATATTACCTAAAATTGATTTATTAAAATATGGATATGATCTAGTAGCAATATCCAACAATGATGGACAGAGACTCTCTAATTGTTTTAATTAGAAAGTGATACCCAGTGAATCTCTAGTTGTTTATAGAAGCTTTCATCTACACTTTGACTTCAGATCTGACTGGGAAATATTCCTGATTAGCAGGAGTTAAGACTACAAACTACTCCAGTCGGCTCTATCTAGTCATTGCAAATTAAATATTACAAAAGAAAACTCACCAATAACTGAAGAATAATTTTTTTCCTCTGAAGAGTAAAATTTAGTTGAACATTTCTTCTACCTGAAGGTGGCACAGCATACTGGTGGAATTTGCCACAATATCTTGAAGGGTAGGGCATGTAGTCATGAGAGTTATACCTTTAAGCAGAATACATTTCAGAGTAGTTTCTCTAACCAGCAGCATCTCATTAAGAAACAGATGATGCTTTCGGTACACTGAAGTTCAACCTTCAAAGCAAAGTTCAAAGTTAGACTTTTCACCCTTAGACTGTCCTTAGCATTTCTGTGTACAAAAGGACAGTTCTTTTTCTAAAATTTCCACATTTCTGGATTGTGGCTTTCTGTCCCCTAGGTTGTGTTTCTGCAGGAGTATTTTCAGTAATGAGATTGTGTTCCCCTTTTGCTTTCCATTTACAAAACAGGGCCTGCTATGGCCCTGACCTGCAAAGCTTCATACAGATAATTTATGATTGCCTCCCTTATCTCAAAGCTCTTAATGCCCAGATAATATTTGGAGAACAACAATCCCTTGGACTGTAAGTGGTGGGGGGAATGAATCCATTAATTAATCTGAAAGTGGTAAAAGGAATCTGATTCCAGGAATCAATGTAAAGAGCCCTGCAAACTTCAGGCAGCTTTGGGAAAAGGCTCAGGTTTTTGTGGAGGTGCTGGTTTTGGTCTTTTGGAGCAGAAAGGGTGAAAACAGAGAGTGACAGTTTTGTTGCCATGAAGAAATAGATTGTCTGAAATTTCATTTAAATGAAAATTAGAAGAAAAGTCACAGGATACTATAATGATATCCTGGGATAAAACAGCAGCTCTGGGGCATGTTGTGGATCACACCCCAGAACTCCCACGTTAAACATCTGCTATTAATGGTTTACAGCCAGAGATGTGTAGCAAATTAGATTAAAAGTGCTTGGAGAACAACACTGTGTCACAGCAGCAAGCAAGAACAGTGGCAGAAATGCAAGGATTTTCCTTGACAAAATTCCTTCAAACTCAGGAATCCATAGGCATGAGAAAAACTGTTTAACTACTGCTACCAAACACAGAGTTTAAACATATGGCCAGATTCTACTGTAAAAAGAAAAATAATTTGCAGTTACTGCTGTCACACATACTCCCATTATAAAAGCAGAAATAAGTTCATGTGTCTATAACAGATTCTCTGGCACTTGGTAAAAATTGTTTCATGGTGAGGAGCTTCGCTTAAGTGGGGAGGACAAAATTAAACCCTTTATTGTTTGGCTTCCTCACCCTTTCATTCCCTGAGGCAAGCCTGAACTTTGAATCCTGCCTCAGCCTCCCTCTCTCATCCCCCAGGGCCAGCAGGAGCAGGCAATGGGGAACACATGGCACTTGTGTTCTGGTAATCTCCTCCACCCCAAGTGCATAAAACAGGCTGAAATCTTCTTGTAGTGCATGTTTCACTTGAGGCTTCACACACAGAAAAGCAGAACCCAGTACTTCAGTCGTTAAGACACTTGTGGGGTTTTTTGCTACCCAAGCGTGTAAAGTAGAAGATACTTTCCTGTTTCCTGGCACTTACAGGTATCTTTCACCATTATTTTGTCTCAATTAAAACAACAAATACATTGAAAGCTCTGGAAAATGCTTCTTCTAGCACCAGTCTTACAAGGAGCTGCATAGACAGGTCATTGAGAAGAAAGGAGGGACATGAGGGTAGGAAACCTTTTCCAGGCTACACTTGTGGGGAGGACAGCTCTTCCTTCATGATGGGCAGCACCATCCTCAGAGCTGAGTGTGCAAGGTGATTCAGCAGGTTCAGTATTTTCCTGCTATATTAATAAATTATAAACTTCCTGGGCAGCAGTCTTTTTCTATCCCTGACATTAATTTATTATGCACATGATCAGCTGAGGGCAGGGACCAGTTCCTCTCATGTGTCTCTGGGGCAAAACACACCTGAAAGCTGCTGTTTCATAGAGAAAAATCCCATCTCTGGCCTCCAGACAGAAATTGCTCTTCTACTCTGTGCCACAACAGTGTCTGCCTCATCAGCACTCTCAGACAGTAGGGTCAGGATCAAAAACCATCAGCTTGTCCCTGCTGCTTTTAATTAATCAGAACTCTTCAGCAAACTGCAGGCCAGCAAATGGCCCAGGCACTAATAAGCCCAGTACTCTGGCTTTGATTATTCCTGGTACTGAGCTCCATGGCAGCAGCACCCTCACTCTGTGCTGTTTGCTCTTAATTGCCATTTACTGTGATCAGTGGAAACTGGGGAGAACAACTGATCTTATCTAATTAAAATATTTTACTTGGCAATTTACTGCTCAGCAGCTTTCCTAAAGCAATGAAGATTGTGATTCATTGAATGATAAATGATTTTGATGGAAAAGACCTTTAAGATCATTAAGTTCAGAGGCATTTAATGTGTCAGTAAGGCCAGAGGAGCTTCAGCCCCCCAGATATTTAGCCCATGTTGTCCATTCAAAGATCAGCTCTTTCAGGCAGACTAAAAGTCATCAACAGCCCAACTTCACCCGTCAGCAATTTGTTCTCCTCTAAGAATATAATTCAGATCTATTCTGCTTGTGGTTAGATCTAAGTCAAAGCCCCTTAGAAGTCGTGAGGAACTTTAGTGACCCTAGGCTTGATTAAGTTTTCTAAAGGAAGCTTGCAAAATAAGCTATAGGCTTGTAGATTTTACTTCACAATTTTGAAGTATTGCCCTGACAACAGGAAGCTGCTATGAACCCTTCCAGGATGATTTCAGAGGTACATGATCTTATTGGTACCATGCAAGAGTACATTTCACCCACTGAAAGGAATGCAAGACAAAGATAAAAAAGAACTCTTGGGCTTGCGCTATTATACTGAATGCTTTAATTTAAAATATTTTTTCAAACTGCCTTCAGTGTGCTGCCCAGTGAAATTCTGGAAAAGCATTTCCAAAATAGGTTTAAGTTAGTAGCACATGTCCTCCAGGCAAAGAAATCCTTAATGGTTTATCTGTACAGTAAGATAGCATAAAAAGAAAGACTTAACTGAGGGTTACTATCAGTGAATGGCTGACAATGAGATGGAAGATTGATGTGACCACAGAAAATACAAACAAATTGTACCTTGTGGGGGATGTCAGTGAAAAACAGCATTAAAATAAATCACCATCAGACCTCTGGAGAGAAAGCAACTGGGAATGGGCTCACACTCCCTCCTCTCAGTCATGCTGGCTTCACCTCTGAGTGATCCTGCTGACTTCAGACTTTCACTGCACAACTGAGAAGAGACTCATGTGCCAAATATATGCCATGTTCCCTCTGACCCAGCTCAGCAATTAGTTACCAGAGTTACCCACATTAGTGTTTCTATCCATCCTGAACACTATTTTCACTGGGGCACTTGAGATCCACACCACAAAAAACCAATGCATTAAGAAAGCTCCTTTATGAGGAAATGGAAAGGGCTGTTCTGATCCTTCAAAGCGTGGTGTGGGCAGATGGACACTGAGCACATCAAAGGAGAAACAGAAACAGACACACAACTGTTCCACGTGAGCCTCGGAACCATGAGCTGCATCTCACCTGGCAAAATCCATCAGGTTACTTCTGCTGAGCCATGAAGCAGACATGCCATCATTTCCCACTATTTCTGGCATCTACAACCAGTTTCTCCAGACACTGATGAGTCAAGAGGACAACATTTCAAAAGCAAAAGGATATCACAACTCACTGCTCTTATTTACATTCATTTCTCTCCTCTATAGAGATACTAATTTCCTCAGCCAAAACTATTTTTCTTTCTTTCCCAAATGTCTTTGCTCCCCTTCTCTGCCCAAATTATGATCTCACTCCTCACTATTTGGTAGATGGCTTGCAGATTGTTAGATTGCAATTAGACGTACATGCATGGTGCCACCTGCTACGTGATTTTTATTTCTTTTTGGCTCTGAAGCAGCTGTTGGTTTCCATTTTTGCAAATTTAGAGTAAAAGAGAAGAGGTGGTTTTTTTTTTCCCAGATGCTTTAATTTTCTGCAGGATATCAGGGCATGTAACAAACTCAGAAGAAAATTTAAGATCATAGGGAATCAATGTTTTACGTAAGTTTTGTCAGTGAAACAGTAGACATGTAATGAGTTTACTTAGAGTCCCCAAAATTATTCAGGCCCATGACAACATCTGTTTGTCTCTAGGTGTTTTTTCAAACCTTCTTCTGATTTTAACAATATTCACAAAGTAAATTTACAATATTTATCACAATATTCACAAACCAAGGAACTGGAAAATTTATAAACCAATAAATATAACAAGAAATTATAAAGCAATCGATGCATCAAAAATCTGGCAAAAGGGTGAGATGGTAAGAGCTCACTGATCTGTTTTGAATACTTCATTTGAAAGTGAGGGAAATAGATATACACTGCATCATCTACATGATTTTTCAACTCACTGACTCTAAATCAATCTTTGACTTCAATAATGGGGCATAACTTTCTCAAAAGCATTGGTGTGTGTGAGCTTAATTGTAACACCTTTTGACAGTTCAGCTGTAGAAATGCAGATAAAAAACACAGCTTTCTACTACTTGATGATGTGAAAAGTCCAATTCTGAGTTACCACAGTGAAATGTACCTGCTATTGCAGAAGCACAGAGCTGGCCATGCTCCCTGAAACAGCAGCTGCTTCCTCTTGGGGGAACACTCCACAGTACACAGGTCTGTCTGAGGTGTTGAACAGCAGCACAATAAACTTTGTATCCCAGTATTAAAGTCACCACAAAAACTTGAGAGCTGTTCACCTTGGCATGATTTCAACTGGTGAGTATAAACAAAATGTTTATACATTTTGTTTGGTATTATTTTCCCTCAAACATTCTACATGAAAAACCCCAGAATGTGTGATTAGCACAGCTCCCCTCTTGGAAGGGCTGTATGTCAGTGTTGGGCAGGAGGATACTATTCCCTCATTGAATTGCTTAGCAGAAGCAGTGCCTAAGCACACAAGAAACATCTGCAAAACCTGTCCAAGAGCCAAAAAGGATTTTGAGTTGTGAGATTGGTAGACCCTGTTGCCCTGTGGCCAAGTTTTATGAAGCAGCATAAATTTCCTTGCAAAACTATAAAGTTATAACTGACTCTTTACACAGCCAAAAATGCATAGAAAATCTAATGTTATGCTCTCCCTTTTCTTCCCCCGTTCCTTGTCTAATATATTTGCTGTTTCAAACTGTAACCAGTTTATAGCTGTTTTCCCAGCACTCACTGCTGTTGCATGCCTCCAGTCTCACAGAACTGGGAAGCATCTTGTGATGGGCTGGACTGTACCTGTACTAAAATTCTGGAGCTGTCTTCTGCAGTGGGAGAAGCTAGCTGGCACAGGGAGGAGGTTTGAACACCTGGTGGGCTCCAAGCTGATTGGGATTTCTGCTGTCCTTCAGTAACACATAAGAAAAGCAGCTCAATGAAAAGTGCTTATGGTTGTTTTCAGGTAAAGGTAAAGCACAAAGTGCCTAAGTGTGCAGTGACAGAGTTGAAAACGTGCTCAGTGATGGGAATAAACACTCAGTAGGCTCTCTTGAAAGGAGATTTTAAATAGCATCTGAATTACCTGACTTGCACTTACAGCTCAGGTGCTTTTACAGTCTGCACTGCTTAAGTCTATCTACACAGACAATTCCATGCCCTCCTGAATTCAGCCCCTTGGCTATTCAATTCTCACTAAAATACAGAGCAAAACATCTACTGATTTCAGGCACACATCATTTCCCCAGACACATCTGGTCAAACAGCCAGCTCTCTCCAACCCCTTCCCCAGCTTTTAGTCAGGACACATCTCACCCCACCTCTTCCATCTGAGTATCGCAATGTGAACATCAGTACTTACTGAAAACATCCCTCACAAGCTACTGTCAACTCCAGCCACTGATCAGGGTGTGCAGAAAGCCACCAAATCTTCAGCCCCTAGGCCTTACCCTCCTTGCTATCTGAGCAGCATAGCCTTTGAGACTTAAGGAGTTAGCTGTATGTCTGCATGGATGGGGCTCTGGTAACTGGAGATTCCAAGGGACCAGCCCTGTCAAAGCCTTTTCTCTATCCCTAAAATGACAAGTGTTACAGGGGTAATCTCTTCCTTAAATTCAAGTAAAAAAGCTAGTTACTAACATGGAACATCACAGATCTGAGCTGAAATTAAACTTTGGGGTGAAATTAAAGGTTGTTTTATTGATCATGACTAAACAATTTATGTTGATCACTTCAGTTTCCTTTAATTTTCAATGCAATACAATCAGATGCTATCTTGAAATTCAATTTCCCCACTAACATTAGTCCCTCACGTACTCAGAAGTACCTTCATTTTCTTCAAGCACTTAGTCACTATAGCATTTTCATTTCGCCCTCTTTTCCCCTTTTTCGGTGGAAGAAGCATTTTTTCCCCACTGGGGTTTTGAAATCTGACTTATTGCTTTCTCGGATTAGTGAAAAGTGAGACCCAGTGAAGGCTGATAGATCCAGGGTGTGTGGGATGGGGAATGAAGCAATAAGCAATGAAGATGGCTGTATTGAGGACACAATACCTATCTTACAAACCAGAATGCAATAGTGAGCCCAGCCACCAGCAGGCTGCATCCTGGATTGACCCCTTGTTACATGTCACTGTTAATTTTCTGATACCCCTTGAAACATTCACTTAAGACCTGTGCATGTGGCCCCCTGTCTGAGGCTGGCATTATCTCAGTACCTGGTAATCATTTTCCCTGTACCCTGCAGTGCCTCAACACAAAAGCACTAAGGTAATGCAAGACCCTGGTTGCTCTTATTAGCTCATAACACACTGCAAGCCCAGCTTGGGAGATCTTTCAGCTGAGCAAGAGGAAATCTGCCTTACCAAAGTGCAAAGCACATAAATAGAGGGAAACAAGGGTGAACATCAAGCGAGATGATTTTATATTGTAAATATTATCATGAAAAGGCTGCTCCTACTTAAAGCTAGCAGGTTCTGTTACTTGAAGAGATTGAGTTCTAAAAGAAAGCTGTATCAGCTTTCTTCTGTAGCTTCTCACAAAGTGGTAAAGCAAGCACCAGCCTCTATTTAATGGGGACTTTTCTTGGCCAATCCCATATGACGGCAGTATCTGCCTCAGAGAAAGGACATATAACCATTGCAAGTATATTCAAGAGATGCTGCCAAAACATGTCTAATTCCCATGGTGTGGGTGACATCCCTTTTACTCTCTCCCAGGCAAAGGCACAGCTCTCCCTTGTGCTGCGTGTTTGGGGCATGCACATCTCTTGTTACTACCTTCCCCTCCTTCTCCCTGTTCAACCGCTGTGTCTGAGTAACAGAAGTGCACAAAACTGCATTCATTTAGCAAGACTGTGGAAGATAAGAGCATCACAACATTTACAAAATGGATTCCAGGTTCCTAAACCTGTACATGAAGTGCAGTTATAAATCCTTTTCTCATCTGTTCCTCCTGGCTGCAGTCAGCAGTGATGAAAAAGCTCTGTTTAGGCAGGCAAAAAGCAGGAAAATCACATTTTTCCCAAGTAATTATTTAAGTCTCTTGTCAAACAAGAGAGTTATGAATTTTTTTTTTCATTTCTTCCTACCCCCAAACATGCATGATACACAAGAAGTTCCAGACCTGTTTGTTAAGGAAAGCTTGAGATATCTGCAAAGCTTGCATGCCAGCCTCCGAGGGCAAAGGCTGGCACTGACAGGGGAAAGCACAGCTACAGAGCCTGTTCTCTTGCTGCAGGAGAGATACTTCCTCCTTCCTAGGTGGTTAAATCATTCCAATTCTATGAGCATAAAGGAATACTAAGTAAAATTCATCAAGAACTGCTAGAGTAAATTTTTATTAGGACACAATTGAATTAAGCATTTAAAGAATATAAAACATTTCTGTGCAAGCTGTGTTTCTAATTTGTGTCATATCTCTAATTGTTGGCACTGTTACATATTATTGAAGGAATGCCAAAATCATTCCTAAGGCAGGATGCTCACACACAGTAGTAGTGTCTAGTACTTCTTGCTGCAGTACTGCAATTGTCTAACTATAAGGTTATCCTGGCAACCTCAGGAGCAGCGAAAGGAAAAAGCCCAGCTCACTGGGCTCATGTGTCATGAGAGTTACAGCTCCCAGTCCTCTAAAAAACACCTGATAAAAGAGGGCAATTCACCCTGTGATGTAGCTGTTGCTTCAGCACAATGCCAGCCATTTTTAAGATTCCCTAAATGCTTGCATGAGATAGAGCTGATGTCTGGCAGGCCAGGGTTCAGATCCTACCTCATCTTATGGTCTTAACTCAGCAACACCATAAGTGCCTATTGGCCACAAAACAGGGCTCTGCCTCATCACTTCACTGTGTTCTCCCTGCCAGCACAGCAATAGCACCAGTGCTCACCAGCAAGCTGTGGGAATGCCTGATCCTGCCCCACAGATTCCAGCAGGATTTGTGCCATCAGCTTCAAGAGGCACAGGATCAACCAGTTAAAAACCAGCTTTTTCATAGATAGGACACAGACTGGCAGGACTTGAGCTGTTTCAAAATTGCAGCAGGGTTCTATTGGCCCTTTTAGGTGATGGGCTCCTTTAGAAAACTGATCCTTGCTCATTGAACTGTTTTTCCTCCAAGAAAATGGAAGCCAGTATTGACCTAACCAGTTTTTCATTTTCACTGTTGCCACAGTCACAACTCTGACTGCTGCTATTGCTGAGACATTCAATCCTGAGGCTGGCTGCTGAATCAGGGCCTAGAAAAACAATCTGACACACAGAGCTTTGTCAGAGTGGTAGAAAGAGGCAATGCAAAGAAATCCTGACAAGTACAAAAGGGATCTAAAGGTGCCAACAGTTACTGAAGCTCTGTGAAAAATACATTTAACAAAGTAGGAGGTTTTTGAGTATTGTAACATGTAGATCAATTGACATTTAATTGCATGGATGAATTATCCCCAGATACTGAGTGCTGTACATTGTGACACTTCAATATCATTCCTCAAAGCACAGTAGTGAGAGGAAACTCATTTTTTGCAGGTTTTGTTTCACAGAGGTGGCTGCACCTAATACAGTGTAAATAAGCCTCTCTTATATTTATTTAGATATTTGGGAGCATCTACAATCTAGACTCCTACATGGAAATCCAGTTTAGTGGCCACAAATGACACTAAGACGCTGGGCAAGGGAAGAGTATTCCATCTCAGAAGTATCAGAAGACAAAAATGGTTGTGCTGGAAGTGTGCCACTGGAGAAAGTTACTCATTGCACTGAACAACAATTGCAGACATTACAATTTCTTCTGGAGAGAATTGTGGAAAAGTAAAAGTAACACTTATGAATGACTGATTGCTCATAAACCAATTCTCTATCCCATAGACTTATTCTCAATCCCTCACCTCCTCCACCAGTTCAGAACAGGCTGCTTCTAGGTCCCTTCACCAAGGCTCACAAAAGCCCAAGAGCACTCTCTGCAACTCTGACATCTGGAGCACTTTCCTGTCTTTCTCCATCTAGCCACTTCTGCCTGCACACCACATAAGAGCCCACAACTTGCTGCTTTGCTGGAACAGATGAGTTTCTCCTCAGTTGTTCTGTTAATCTTTCATACTTCATTTCACTTTGGGTCTAAGTATTTTGTCTGTCTGTAAATATCCATGGGTGTTTGCCACTATTCATCAAAAGTTTTCCTTGACAGTTATTTTTAAAGCAGTATCTGTTGGACTTGTGAAGTGTCTAATGGGTAATTGAATGCATTCTATTTGGAAGTCACAGTGAATGAAAGCCAACCACCAGAGCTGGTTCAAGGCTTCTTATCAGCATCAGCAAACTACACTGTGCTGCCCTGAGGATGAAGTGCATATATTACATGCAGAGCTGGCTTTTTCTGCCCCAGAGAAGTGAACAGGATCCATCCAAAAGAGGCTCACATGACCCATTTTTCCTGAAGTAGCTGCTGTTTCATACATTCTCACCCCCTTTCCTGGCAGCAGTAGCTGCCAGGCTGGTTTTCAGGGCTTTGCCAGAGCCCATTCTGCCATCCCTATTGCTGCCTCCTTAGCCTGTGCCTGGATCTGGCTCCGCCAAGTACCGAGAGATTAGCCTCATTCAAAAATAAAGAAAAATCCCCAAATCAACTCTCAGTTCTACCTATGCATATACTTTCACCTCACTTGAAATTATTTATCTATCAATGACCTTGCCTGCAAAGTTGCAAAATTATGTTCAGTACTGTGTCAGTTCCCACCTTGTCTTTAGTTTAACTCTTAGTGAAATCTGCTGCATTATGTTAAAAGTAAAAAAAAACTCCACACCTCTGCCCAAATTGCCAAGGTCACTACTAATTGCCTCTCTTTGGTAAATGAGGTAGGTGTGTACATGCATACACATGTTCACAGACACCTACCGCATTCAAAAGGCAAAGAACTTGTTTTGTGCTTTATTTGAGCAATTATGGATGCTGAATGTGAGAAAGCAGACAGGGAGCACAATGTCTGGGAAACCAAGTCACATAACTTTCTCAGACTGGCCAGAGAAGTGTGGTGGGAAAACATAAGGAGGAATCAAAACTGTCCTTGGAGATGGAAGACACCCTTTGCAGGTGTTGTTTGTCGCCTTGTTGTTTTCTTGCAAGAAAAGGTCAAGGGGTGGTGTACCCCGCTGACCAATGCTGGTGATGTGCTGGCTTAATGACCAATGAGAGTTTTACCTTTCCAGACCTTCTCAGACCTGTCTATAAAAGAAGATCTGGAATAATAAAACTTGCTGTCTTGTGCAACCCAGAAGAGTCAGCATCGCGCCTCGCCGTTCCTAATATAATTCAACAAACGATGAAATTTTTTAAAAGGACTTAAAAAAAATTACAAACTCGAAAGCCAGCTATGAACAATGCAGGGTGCAGAATGGCATGCAAAGCCTAAAAATGACACCAAGTTCCCATTAGGATGCATGCCCCAGTGAAGCCTCAATTCATGCTTCATAATTAAAATAGATGTGCTACTCTTAAGAAATCCCTCAACACACTTCATGAGCACAAGGCTAGAGTCATATAAGAGAACTTGTACTGCTCCCTTGCTTTGGGAGACATTTTTTCTTAGCAATTGACCACAAAATGTGTAATTGTGCATGTTCATATGCAATACATTCCAACAAGTAATGCATCAGGGATTTATTCACAGAAAAGTTGGATAGTTGCAGATCTTTCATTCCTTCTTCCTGCAAGATAAGGAGGAGGAGCATATAGCACAACGTAGACTAACCCATTCCAGAAGGAATGCAGGTCTGCACTGAAACAGTGAATTTTGCTCTTGAGGTCATAAATACAATCCAAGAAGAGCAAATAATTTTGTAGAATTCATTACATCTGTGGGAAGAAATCCATGGGTCCATTTTCCAGATCGGGGACAAGCTGGCTCAGGTCCAGCCTTGCAAAGCATTCAGCTGTGGAAAGGAAAGGGTGGCTTGGCAGGAATAGTGAAGCTGGTCAGGGAGTAAGGGAAAACTGCCAAATACACAAGCCCTGATTACAATTAGTAGATTTAAAGACTCTTCTGTTATGAGATCTCTAAAATGAAAAAGAAGAGGTTGGGGAATGTTAAGCCCTGCTGTAGTGGCATAGCTGGGTACATTAGCTGCTCCAGGGCACCCCACTTCATTTGCATTACAAGCAGCAGAAAAGCAATGGACATGGCCCCTTGCAGGGAATAATGTCCCAGGAAGGGGGTTGAGGGCAGCACAGGGACTTCCTAGAGAAATACAAGGGACCTGTGCTTGAAGCTGAGTGTGGGAGAAGGAGTAGTGCCAGCCATTCTTGACTTCCTAGCACCCAGCAGGACAACTGAACACAAATGAAGCCAACCCTGAAATCTAAAATGTCCCCCAAAACCAGAAAGTCCAAGGGTGTCGCACAGCTGAGCATAAAATCTAGAGCCAGAGCTGTTGCATTTATGTTCCCCTCAGGCCTGCCAGAAGTTGTACAGTTCTCAGCACTTAGTATCTGCTGTTACAATTTTAAAAAGGCTGTTCAATCATTATTGACTTAATACATCGATTATTAATGAAGTCACAGAAAAGGCAGCTTACTTTTGAAACAGTCTAAGATAAGGATTCATAGAACACAGAAAGGATGCACTGATCTATTTTTATAGAAATATAAATTACATGGATGATTATATTAATTATGTGCTGTCCATGATTTCATATGAAGAGTATTAATTTTTCATTTTACTAAGGGAAAATCTAATTTTCTATTCCCATGGCTAAAAAGCTGATTATATATGAATTTGACAATCATAATAAGAAATTATTAATGACTTTGTTGAGATTGTTATTCATATAAACCTGGTGCATGAACAAAACCACGTGCTCTGATTAGAGCAGGAAGCAGAAATAACAGCACAAGCACAAATGTCTATAAAATTCCTCTGCAAACAAGAATGCCAAAAGATCTAGACATCACTTCAGTTAAATACAGGCTGTCCTGATGTGCACAGAGAATATGCACAGAGGTAGATGTTGCTTGCTCAGCACTGCCAGACAGGGACTCCACTTGCACACTTACCCTTAAGACACACTACACAGAATTATGAATTATGTATAATTATTGTCTCCCACTTAATGGCTGAAGTGGCTCTTTTCTTCCCACACAGACCTTGTAAAAGCTGATCTACTTCATCAGGTTTTTGTAATGTTGCATTCTTCACCCATTTGGAGAGCACTGGATAAACTGACCTACAACTTTATTGTAGAAGACAGAGTCTCAAAAATCCTCTGCCCTCTCAGTGGTATCTCCTTTTATCCTACAAGTTACTGACTGCCTAGGTCTATGCAACCACTTTGTTTATGGAGCAAAATTCTACCCACCTAGTGCAATCCTTTTCAGAGCTCAAGACTACTGAAAGCCTTGTCACCAGCTATGAGGAAGAAGTTTCCTTATCTTTTGCACCCACCTCCCCTTTTCCCCCTCTCAGATTTTAGTATTTGTCATCAGTACAGTAAAATACCATTGAGCAAAAGCACTGGCATATTTCTACCACATGAAACTTACGCTTATATGTAGATATACAGCTTAATAAAAAGGAAAACAAAGATTTTTACTACTGCTTGAGGCTTTGGTTCACTTAAAAGAAATCAACAAGACATCCAAAAGGAATTCAAATATCTAAAAAGACACCCAACCACAAACTCAGGTGTGTGAAAAGTAACTTTAAACTAAGGCCAGTAAGTGCTATAGCAGAAGCCCTTGGCAGGGCTTCCATCTTGCTGTGGAAAAAGCCAGAATCACAAGCCTGTGCTTGTGTGAGCCCACCTGCCCCTGCTCACAGCTCAATGCTCACCTTACCTCTGATTGCAGCACCCACTCCAGTTGTTAAGCATCAAGGTACAAGGACAAGGGAAAGCACCAGAAAGAGTCAGGAAGAAACAGAGGAATCAACGTAAGCAGCTTCCTGACAGCTCAGATGACAAATGTCTTCCTGTCCTCTGGCCTACCACATGCCTTATCTTTGAAGTAACCATCCCAAAACATAGCTCCATTTTCCTGTGATTTCATTCCTTGGCTTTCCAGTGGAGATCAATAATGACAGCAGTGCTGTCTGCCTGCAGAAGCTTGGGGCCATGCCATGGAAATCCCAGTGCGGCCATAAAGAGAACACAGCAACCGAGTGGGAAACAGAGGAAGGAACAAAGCTTATCTAATACTTCAGCTCCTCAAACCCCAAGTGTTATCAATAAGTAAAACTTTACAAAAGGAAGGCCTTGTAAAATCATGGCTCAGGCCTGTTACTTCAGCTAAGTAGAAAAGGACTGTGGGAAAGAGACTCAGCTGAATTAGGGGTAGAAAAACAAGTTACATAACCATCATGGATTCACATTGTGGCGTACAGTGGTTGGTTGAATTATGTTTGTTATGCTTTAAAACTATATAACTGATAGTGGGCTAACTGCTTAAAAAGGCCTGGTTCTTGCAATAGAGCAGCTCTCCTCTGTACCTGCCTGGGGACCATGCATCACTACAGACCCTCACCCACACCCAAGGAGTGCTAAAGTAGCACTAAAGTAGCACGTGGCCCCAAAGCAGATACTTCAGGATGGTTTTGCCTGAGTGAAAAGTTTGCAAACAAAAATGGATTTGGAGAGTTACACTGCTGGTACACAAGGAGTTTACCCTATGGGCCCAGATGTTAGTGTTTTGTTAAACACACACATTAAAGGACACTCGCAATAAAGAATAGTGCGAATGATGCCAATTTTTCTTTGGCAAAGCTCCAGCAGGAAATAATCCTTTGTCAATTATAGCTCTGTCCTCTGGTACCACACAGACTCAGACAATGCACATGTTGGATTCGTTTAAATATGTCCAAGTCTCTGTTTCACTGGTCTTAAAGACTTCTTTGTTAAAAATCATAAATAATCAGTAATTCTGAACAATAGAACAACTCGATAAAAATGAGGCACAGCTCCTGCTTGTCATTGAAGGAGATTATAGAAGGAAAAGGAAACAGTTACATGTCTTCAGACATGTAACAAATGAATTTAGATAACATGCAGTATTAGGAAAGGTGCTAACATCTCTCATTTTAAAGGTAGAGATTTTTGTATAACACTGAATCACCCTAGTTAAAGAAATATAATAAAAATTACTCTTTATTCCAGAAACAGAGTTAACATATTGTAACATCTGGTGATCCAGCAATGCATTTCCTAAAATACCTGGCATTGTTCCAGTGCTTTATCAGCATCCTGAAAACACAGACAATTGAAAAAATACCCAGTATTGCTGCATGATATGAGTTTCAGACAAAGCAAAAAGTTCAGCATATTTCCATACAAGTCACATCCAATTTGGATCACACCATGTAATAACCAACAGTTTAGAAGGCTGAATTCTGTTTTCAGAACCGCAATAAAATATTTTCATGTGTAATTTGTACAGCTTTATGTTCTGGATATGGACAAGAAAACAAGAGAGGGTCAGACTTCTAAAAACCAACACTAATTTAGTAGGTGTTTTTGAAAACAAACCTGACAAAGCATGTATACTGCTACTTAGGAATACCTGGAACCCTGTATTAAAGACTCCATATTACTTACTGTTCATATTGAGAATTATCACTTAGATGGGTGTGGCTTTGTGGACAACAGCCCTCATGATCCTCCTGATCCTTTTTGCAGCACTCTTGAGCATCTGAAAGTGTTCATCAGACCAGAATGTAGCTTGGCTGCAAACACAAGTGTTAATATGTTTATAAGAAGCCACCAGAGATGTATAATGAAAAGGCAACTTGGGTTGCCTTCTGAGGGACAACACTGCAGAAAACACTGCTGTTAGGGAGTCAGAATTTTTCTAATGATACAAATCATCAGAAAATCTGGCTCAAGGCAGCCAGACGCATTGACTACAGGATCAGTTTATGACCCTGCCACTGCGGGTGCTGTGTCAGAGAACCATGAGGGATGTCTCTCTGGTTCTTAGCCTCCTGACCTCCAACACCACCAAACCTGTGTCCTTTGCTAGGACTGACATTTTCTATGGTAACTAGATCTGAATTAAAATCCTATCACTCATTCTCTTGTAGCCATTCCTCTGAAGTTCAGAAACCAAAATATCCCCTTTGTTTTCTGCACTCTTGGTCTTGAGCGCTCCTTACCAATAATGTCAACCTTGTAAATTTATTTTCTCATTTAGAAATAGCTGATTGATTTATTGCATATATAACCCCCATAAAAAGAGAAATACAGTTGCTTTTCCATATTGTATTTTGTAACCACAAAGCTAAAAATTAATTGTACAATATCAGCTGATCCTGCTTTGACAGACAATGCACTGTCCTTCATCATAACAATAATTAGTAGAGCTAGGAATAATTGTTAGATCATTACAAGACTGCTACACTGCTGTGCATTCCCTAGAATACTGTAATCCTCTACCATAAGATGAGATAAACATGATTCCTTCAGTTATTTATTATATTTTTTAAGGACTGGCATATTAAGAATTTTTTTTTCTAATAAAATAATTTCTGAAAGCTACTGTGCAAATCTGAAGAGTAAGATTCAGCAATGCTGCAATGCCTCTTAGTAATGACCTACTTCTTTACAGAACTGGATCTTTAGCAGGACCAGTGAAAAGTTTACAGAAAGGCTGAATAAGACTAAAGAAGTCCATGTAAATTAAGAATATGGTTGTTGAAGCACAGTAACGCTGTGGGTTTGTATAGTGCAATGGTATGGAATAAAGTGGATGTTGCCAAAAAGGCAGGCAGTATTTACACCAGGCAAGCAGCAAAAGTGTGACCCAGAAATTCACTTCCCTCTCACTCATGCAAGACCTTTACTGAATGTGTTGGACACAAGATATGGCATATCCTATTTTACATTTCAGCTACCAGTGGGGGTGAGCAATGGGAAAGAAAATCAGAACCATCCTCCTTCCCCTATGCCCTGCCCCACTGTTGCACAGGGGGGTTTTGCTGCCACTGCCCTTTGGCTCAGGAGGTCTTGGGATGTTGCCCAAGGAGGGCAGGGAAGAGATTGTTTTGACACTGATGAAGTCAGAGGATGGCAACAAGCCTCAAGGGAGCAAAGATAATTTAGTCTTCAAAAAGCCCGTCAACTGCTCACAATACCAGGCACCATGGTCTCAAGAAAAAGCCAAATCAGTACAAGTAAACACTGCAGTTTAAAACACCTGTGAGTACTGAGGAAGAGTCTAAAGAATCCAGAATGATGGGAATAATCTGAAGATATGCTCCATTGTCAATAAACTCAGCTAGTAAAGAGGGGCTCAAAGAGGAAATTAAAAGCCTAGGTACAAATAACAATAACAAATTAATCATCTCAGTATCAGAACAGCAGAAATCAGCTAGAGAGCTAACTGGATTCACAAATTAAAGCTAAAGACACTGGAGAGGGCTGCACTGGATTTTGAAAAGCATAAAGTTACAGTCATCCAGAGGGGAGTACAAAAAACCCAAATAAATTAGTAATATTTCTCTGAACACCTAAATAAGTGTCAAGCAGAGCAAAGAAAAAAAAATTCAAACTGTGAAGTTACAACTTCAGTAATGTAAAGTCTAGATTACAATCCACTTGTTTATTGTGAATAAAGAGAGCAGAACAAAAAGAACCCATCTAAATTAGCACCACAAACCTGGATTGGGTTCCCACAGAAACTTCCTAGTAAGCCTGGTAGAATACCAGAACCAGCTATACATACAATATTCCCTAGTCCAAGGACTTTAACATAAGGAAAAACAAAACAAAACAAACCCCCACACAACCAAAACCACTCCCAACAAAACAAAACCCCCAGAAGCCACGCTACAGTACACAAACAAAAACGATGAGACAGGTATTAGGATAGCAGACAAGCTCAACAAAGAACAAATCTCTAGAGAAATTTGCATTGTTAAAGCAGAGACAAAAAGCCCCAGTTCCAGGACTGGTTTTACATTGAGTTCCTGGGCCAGTTGGGCAGGGGGTGTGGGTTGAGGCCCCAGGTGAGGTTGGCCAGGGCCACTGAGAGCTATGACAGCACTCAGAAACACTCAGAAACACTCTCATACTGGCAGTGCTGAGCTTTGCTATGTTTTACTTACCAAGGATAAGTTTGACTTATTAGAAAGGTCACTTTTATAAATTTCTTCAATGTATCTTCCTAAGCTATCCAATGTAATTATTAAAATACTCTTGTCACAGACACAGAATCTAGTTTACAGGCTTAGGTATGATTTAGGCTGCATTTTAATGGACTTGTTTTGAGACAGTGATTTAGAATGCATTTGAAATGACAGATGAGAAAATTGTTCATAATGTACTTCCTTGAAGGTCCGTGCACACAGCCTGGTTCACCCCAAACATCAGTAAATATGCCAGTGCTGCCCTCATCCCCAGGATGTTTTGAGGGCCAGAATGCTAAAGTAGTCACAATTCAAGGATTAACAGAGGGCTGTGAACAAGTATGACAAGTATGACAGCATTTAGGGATAGTTTGTGAGGGTGCTTCATGACTCTTTCAGGAGATATTTAATGTCTGTCTCCTGACCTGTGGGAAAGGCAAACCACTAGAGAACATCCCTGATGTTCACACACCAGACCCACTTCACTTGGAAGGACAACAGATTGTTGTAATTTTTTGTCTGATAAAACACACCCTTAAAGTTCTGGGGTTTGGTAAGAAGAAGATGGAAACATAAAGTGTTAGAATAGCTGGGATGGCAGAAAAAGACAACCTTAGTGTCAGGGGTCCAACAGAACGCCTTAATTTAAAAATATTCTCTGAATACAAATAAATCATATGTAGAATATTTTCTAGAATTATTACTGAAATAAAAAAAGCTGAATACTCATGACAGATTGGCAGGATACCTCATTTATTACTGCTTTAGTCTTATCAAGGATTCTTGCCTTAGAATGCAGGTATGTGCTCAGACCACCTTGTATTTGATATGATGCAAACACAGGAGAAAAACAAAAGCTGGTTTGCCCCAAAGCAAGTCACTAGCTGGGCAAAACCAGCTGTATACTGATGCAGCTCTTTTAAGCTGATTACGAGTAAAAATACGTATGAATTTTCAGCTAAATCAGGTGAAATAATTTTGACTGCATGATTTTCAGCCTTTGTTGTTTTACAGAGGCCCTGGTATATATGGCACTAATTCATGTAAGGGACCTAAGCTGGAGTAGGTATTTCTTCTCTCTTATTTGTATCCATATATTGGTGTGAAAAGCATTTACACAATTCTCACAGCGTTAGAACTGGTCAAACAAGCTATGTAAGGGAAGCCTTGAGTGTCCTTTGCTGCTACAGCAGTTCATTTGTTGCTGGTGCTGGATCCTGGCCTGTGTCAGGAAAGCTGTGGCCAGCAGACAAGAGATTCTTTCCCCGTCCTGCATGCTGGGGGGCACACCTTGAGATGTGTCCCCTTCTGGGCCCAGTTCAGAAAGGACAGGGAGGTGATGGGATGGGTCCAGAGAAGGGAAATAGTGCTGGGGAAGGTCTGGAGCACAGGTGCTGCTGAGGGTATTTAGCCTGGAGGAGGCTCAGGTATGACTTTAGCACTGTTCACGATTCCCTGAAAGGAGGCTGTAGCCAGGTGGGGCTTGGGTTCTTTTGCCAGGCAACCAGTAATAGGACAAGAGGACACAGTCTTGAACTATGCCGGGGGAGGCTTCGGTTGGACATGAGGAGGAATTTCTACATCGAGAGGGTGAATAAAGATGGAAACTGGCGGCCCAGGGAGGTGGTGGAGTCACCATCTCTAGAGGCGTTCAAGAAATGCCTGGCACCACTCGGTGCCACGGTCTGACAAGGTAGCGCTCGGTCCTGAATCGGAGCTCGATTACGTCAGTGGTCCTTTCTAATTCCAGGGATTCCGTGAGTTGTAAGCGCTTGGCACGACGCGCTCGGCGGGCGCTGCGGATGGCTGTCCGAGCGCTCGGCTGAGGCGGGCCGTGCCCCGCGGGGGTCGGGGCGGGGGGCCCGAGCCGCGGCTCCCTCACGGCCGGGCCGGGCCGGGCGGAGGGCGGTGGAGCGGCCCGGAGTGATGACGCGCTTCCTGCCCTCCCCGCCGGGGGTCTGCGCCTGGACTCCGCAGCCGCGGCAGCTGCGGGTGGCGGCGGCGACGGAGCGGGCGAAGCGGCGAGCGGGGGGAAGGACGGAAGCGAGAGAGCGGCGGGGACGAGGCGCTCCGCAATGCCACAGTAAGAGCGTTCCCGTCAGGAGCCCGCGGGGACCCTCGTCCTGCCCCGCCGTTGCAGACCGCATAGAGCGTGTGGCGTGCGCGGAGCCGCCGGGGCGGGGAAGGCTCGGCGCGGGGCTGAGCGGCGGGAACGCGGAGGCGCTCGGCTGCCGAGGGGCTCTCGGGGCCGGCTGCTCCGAGCGGCGGCACCCGCTGCTCGCCGCTGCCTGCCTCTCCCTGCCTCTCCCGTACGGGCTCGCCCGCGGGCAGCGCTGCCCGAACAACAAGTTGCCGCTTCCAGGGAGGATAGCAACAGGCCGGCCCAGTGCCGTGCGGGCTGAGCCCCGGGAAGGGGAGAGCGGCCTCGGCTCACCTATCCTATCGTTCTCCGGGAGCCGAGCCGGGATGAGGGGGAAACAGCGGTGTGTCGGGATTTCTCTGGGCCGTGTAGGGCTGTACTGGGGGGCAGGTGCTGGGGCGGCCGGCCCCTCGCATCACGGCTGGGGGAGCGTGGCGTGGCCGAGGCGGAGGTGGGATTGCCCAGAACGAGCTGCTCGCCGCAGGGCGCTATCGGCGAGCACGGTGTAGGAAACACGTCTCGGCAATACGCGGTGAAGTGACGACCTCCCAAGGACGATCCTGCCGCGTCTGCATACGCGTGAATCTCACGGCTGTGTCCGTGTCCGCATCTCCCCACGGGAGCGGGGAGCGGGCCGGGTTGCGAGCGGCTGGCAGGGCGGTCCCCCCGGGGCTCCCGCAGCGGAGGGCAGGGCAGGACGCGGCCGCCTGGGCAGGGCTGGCTGGGCGGCTGCTCCGCGCTGTGCTCCGAGCCCCGCTGTGCTGCGAGGCTCCGGCGCCTCCGGGCTCCCTGCCCTTGTGAGGCTTCGTGTCCAGGGCTAGGCAAAGCGCAAAACCTCCCTTGGGCGAGGCGGCGTTGTGTGCTTGCGGCGGGGCTGTCCCGGGCTGCGGTCCGCCTGTGTGCTGTGATACCGCTGGTGCTCCCATGCCCTCCTGGCACAGATCTGTCTCTGCGTGCGGGCTTGCCTCGGGTGTCTGGAGAGCCCCGGCGCAGTGTCACTGCGTGGGAACACCTTCCTGCTGCCTTTATGCTCACCTGCTACAGCACTTTTGTTCTGCTGACCAGCCTTTTCAGGTGTTTTAGGCTTTTTGTGTGTTAAAATGCTACTATGATGTCTAGTTAGAGAGACTGTGGAAATGTTCATTGATTGTAAAAACCTCTCTTGTCAGATTAAACAATTGTCCACTTTCCTCCAAATATTTTTAAATTGTATTTTGTAGACCTGTATTTTGGAGCAAAGTTTGAGCCGTATTAAATTTCAAGGCAGTTCTGGGTTTGGAAGTATGTTACTTAGAGGTGTTGAGGAATTGTGCATTTTCAGAAGAGCCCAATGGCTATGGAACAATGTCCCTATGACATTTCTGAGATTGCTCTTATGTAAAAGGTGACTTATTTGTATGTTTATGGCAGGATGTTTAAAGCAGGAATGCAAGCTGCCAGTGTTGTTAAAAGTACCTTACAAATGGTAGTAAATGAAAAGCTTCCATATCTCTACGGTCTAATGGTCAGCCATACTTCCAACAGAATAGCTGTTAGACAAGGTAACTGTGAGTGAAGTTGGCTCAACTACCATTCCTGCTTTAATTTTCATAATGTGATATTTTCTAGGGAGATTCAAGGTTACCACACAGCTGAGGAGGGAGGGGGAGTGTCTCTTGCCTCTTGGAAGTGCATTTCATTTGAGTTTCCTAATGCCTTGTTTAACACACTGGTCACTGCAGAACTAAGGGGTTAAGTGGAATTCTAGCTTATCTGTTCATGACAAAATTACTGAGTTTATGTAAGATAAGAATGCTTCTTATTTCTGGTTGCCAATCTCAGTGGGTTAACTATGGCAAACTTGAATAATATTGAAGTTCTCAGAATCAGTTCAAGAATCTCAGTATAAAGTTAGATAAAGTCTGCAGCCATTTCATATGGGATACCCATTCATTTTACCATTCAGATTACAGGAGTTTATCCTGAATAATTGTCCTGTGTGTTTTTAGAGTAACATCTGTTGCATGATATCATGTAATGGAATGTAGTACAGCCTAATTTAAGTTGATTTGAAACACTGCCATTGCACTGTAGTAGTGCCTGAGAGGGCGAGAGGTTTTGTGGTACATGTGATGGATGGATGGTTACAAGTAGACAATATTGAGAAAGATGAACTTCCATTTGAACTGCAAAGGATTAAATAACTTTACTCTGAGCTTGGTTTGTTTCACAGTTTCACTTAGACTTCTTTCATCATTTGCCAGCTAGTGCAATGACCGAATTCTACTTAAATCAGGAAATCAATCTACAGTTATAAATAAAGCTATCAATGCAAAACACCAGTACAGTAGAATCAAGTCTTATTTTGGAATGGGAGGAGTAGGCTTGAAAGAACTGTCTAGCTGTGGCATAGCTTGAACTGCATGATGACTTAGAAGTTTTGCTGAGAAAACTTTCATTTGGTATTGTTTCTACAAAAAATTGACTCCACGTAGCAAGGATACTCTGAGGCATTAATATTTGGATTGTCACTTTATATGCTTGCCTATATGATATGTATTCATTAAACCTGTGCAAATGCAATCTAGATGGCTTGCAAAAGTGGCAGTACTTAATTAGATTAATTAATTACTAGACAGTAGTTCAAACATCTCACCACCATTCCTTTTTGTGGCATTGTAGTGTCCGATAACTGTTGGGATATCAGGGATATCAGTATGGTATATTCATGAAATATGAGCAATACCATTTTTTGAAGTATCCTCCCAGTCCATAATTTTAGCATTATAGTACTGAAAATACCATTTGAGTTGATTCTCAGCTGCCAGTGCTATCTGACCTTTGGAAATTTTGGTAAACTGCCAAATGTGTAGACATCTTGATTTTCTTTTTTCTTTCTTTTTTTTTTTTTTTATTATACAGAGTTTCTTCTTAAGCAGTGTTACCCAGATGCTGCCTTTGCACCAGGCCCTGATTAGGTAAGAAGTGTGAATGTCTTTATAGACCATTGTACCAGCTTTCAGAAATTCTTTTCTCCTCCCTGCTTTTTAATCTTTAAAATTTTTGGCAAGTCTGCTTATGCATGTTTCTACATACAATAGAATGCTGATGCAAATTGAGAACAGCAAGCAAAATGCTGGGTGCTGTTGCAAATGGGGGGAGACTGTCTTAATAAAGCAGTGTTACGTTTCATTTGTTTACTTTCGGATTTTAGTGTTTCATTTGGGACAAATGGAGGTGGAAATTGCAGTTTCAGGTAGCCCTGAAGGAGAATGCAGGTTTTTGCTTCCAGAGTTCTGCTTTTGACCACATATGGCTATAAAAATACACAGTAAATTGAACTGCAAAAATTTTGGGGCAGAGGAGATGCAAATGATAAAGCAGAGAGTTTTTGCAGAGTAGTTCATCTTACAACTTCCAGAGGCTATATTAAACAAAATAATCTAGGGTTTTGCAACTCTGTGGATGAGATTATGATTATGGACATCATGCTGCGTCTTAAGCTCTTTTATACTTTATTTTTACTGTTGTGATTAAAAAGACAATTCCTTTTACACAAAGAATGCCTTGAAGGTACCCTGAGCTCCTTAGATGTGTAAGTTCTGATCCACAGCATGTGGTGCAATCCTGGGTTTGATTTGTGTTTAGAGATTTGTGCCTTTTGTCTCTGGGTGCAGGGAAAAGTTCCACCTTTGGAGTGAGGCTGGTAGGCTTGAGGATGAGAACGTGGTAAAGAGCTCTGTGCTTAGTTTTATCACCAGACTTTTAACTGTGTACAATGAATTTTGTAGCTTTCTGCCCCTGCTAATGCTGCTGAAAACCCATTTCACAGTAGTCAGAGAGCCATTTCCCTGGGTGTGCTATGTGCACACATGCTTATCTTGGAATTGAGTTTGAATTAGCCTGCATACTTGAAGCAATTGTGATAACATTTTGATATTTTCCGCTTCCAGCTGCAAGCTGGAATTTCGTCCCCAGAGATCCACCCCCTCGATTCTCAAAGCTCCAGCACCTTTTTACTCAAGCATCTTCATAAAGCTAGAAAATGCACTGACTGACTTCACAAGGTGAGGGTGACTATACAACAGTAAGTCTTGTCTTAAAATATCTTTACAGTATTACAGTGCTGACTTGTAGTGCCTTTACTTGGCAGCTACTGGTTGATTTCCTGCCATGATGGGCCAGGCTGGCACTTGAAACTGCCTTCCTTTCATTCTCAGTAGGTAGCTCATCTTTCTGTGTTAGGGCAGCAGGAAGAAAATATGGGCTGGAGTGAATTGTAAATGAACCTTGTGTTTTTATGGCAACTTTTGTAAGGCTGAAATTTCTTGTTTTCCTAAAAATGTGACATATAACCCAGGAGCAAGCAGGAGACTCAGTCTTCTAACTCACAGCAACTAACAATTGTGGTGATAAAGAATCAATGGTACTAATGGGCTGATTACTTTTTTGAGTTGAATAACAATTTACATTTGCCAGCTGTGGTAGATTTGTTGCTCTAATATGTTGAAGAGTTTAGTGTATTTCTGAAGTGGTGTGAGAAGCTCTTAAACACTGGCATTGTTCATTCAGCTTAAAAAGGTCTTCAGCTGTATAATCCTTTTCTCATTGCATATTTATTTTCATATAATGATCTCTCTTTACCTTTCCTGAGAGTTAATATCTGTAATGTGGTAAGTAACTCTGTCTCAGTGACCTCAAGTCCAGCCTATCCTGTGGTTTGGTTTCAGTCATGTTCTGTAGTAGTGAGAAAATTCTGATTTTTCTGGAATGAGAAATTTAAACTTTCTGTATCATTGACATAAATATAAGCATAAAACAGTTCCAAAAATTGCTGGCTTGAATTTGTACAGCTGGAAACATTAATTAGGCTTAAAGTAATTTACAGTGAGTACCTTTTACCTTTGTCCAATTTACATGTGCCAAGTGCTGTTGCAAGCAATGGCGAAGTGGCACTTGGCAGACAGAGCAGCCTCAGGAAAAGCAGGTTATCAATGTCTGACAGAAGGGATGGGGCCTGTTTAAGCAAAGACCTATGATAGTAGGAGAGGTGGTGTCAGGAATGTGATGGTGTAGGACTGATGGGCATAATCCTTAGACACAATAAATACGCTTAGATACCATAACAGAATCAAAATTTAGCAGTGGGCCTATAAAAGAATAGATGAATAAATGAAATTGTCCCAATGGGACATTTGTGGTTGGGTTCTTTTTCCCCCTTGGACTGAAGATTGATGTGAGAGAGGCAGTTTTCTCTTGTTTGGACTTGGTTGTTTATTCTTCTTTTATCTAAAGGTACAAGGAGTTATGTGCACTAAGATAGAAAGGTGCAAAGTGGCTAACAAAGATCTTCTTCAAGGTTTTTTATATGTCTGTTTAGCCAATTAACAAATGCCAAGTAAATTATATTTCTTGACCCAATGACCTGACACCTGTGAACTGCACTGTGGCATTCTCTATCCAATCACTTATTATTACCCAAAAACCTTTAGAAGAAGAAGGAAAAGGGACAGCACCCTAATTCCTCCATCTTGCCTTTTATTTTCTAAACTAGATTACACCTTTAACTTTCTCACCCAGTGACTTAAGAAAACTCTCTAACTTACACACTCACACTCTTAGTTTCTCTATTTAACTTTAGCAGTTGTTTCCATGGTGTTATGTGAAATTCAGTGTTTTCTTGGATGTCAGAGACAGGTATCAAAGATGAGGGCACACACTCTGTGCCTTTGACTCCAACATGAAATCAGGAAGCTCAACTAGAATATTTCAGTTCACTGTAGCTTGCAGTTCTTGTAATTCTTTATCATTTGCAACTGAAAGATTTTCTTAGATGATTTTTTTGTTGTGGTATAAGGACACATCTGCTGACAGGACTGTGTCAGAACTCCCAGGGGAAAGGACTGAGTGGGAGTCATTACTGCATAGCCAGCACACAGGGTCAAGCAAAAGGAGCCAGTGGTGTCTCCTGGGTCAGGGTATCAACAAAGGCACTGGTACAGGGAGGAACAGATAAATGTCCAGCTTCAGTTGAAAAAAGCAAAGGCTGTGGGAAATGAGATCACTCTGTTATGATGTTTAAACTACTCTTGTAAGTGTTATGTGCAATAGCTGAGGATGTACAGACCCCAGGCAAGAACCCAAGATGTTTAAGTATGTACCTGAGGAATATTTGGGTTTTTTTAATTTAAAAAAAAAAAATAAAAAAAAATCAGTGGCTGTGTTTGCAATTGAGTAAGGTCCAGAAAGGCCTGGTTGTTTGCTGGGTTGTCTGTTCAGCTGCACTGTGATACTAGTGAAACTTAAAACCAGCTGATTAGTGTAGGTGTGTGTACAGAAAACTAAAACCTGTGCAGAGAGGGTGGTTAACTTTGTCTCAGGAGCTTGGGCAGACCAGACTAGAGATGAAGTACAGAACAAATCCAGACATTGAAGAGGGCTTGCAGGGGATCTCATGAGTTTTGTTTGAGGCCTTTGTATGTAGTGGACCTGGATATGTAAGGGGTCAGTTCAAATGGATCACAGCTGGTGTATGTGAGTGAAAATTTGTTCTCTCTGTCCTAGCCAGAGAATGTATTTGTAGAGTTTTCATGTCAAAGCTTTAGCTGACTCTGTAATAACACTCCCAAGGGAATGGCAGGGCTTTGGTGATGAAGAGATGAGGCAGAAAAGCACCGTGATCGTGCTACAAGTGTGTGGTTAAGGTGAGCAAGTTACGCATTTGGAAGTTATTCAACACAGATGAAGCAAGCCTGCAAGCAGGAGGAAGGGTAGATGTGGCCTGAGGAGCCAAGCAGACCAGGATGGGAGCAACTGGGCGGCCAGGCTATGAGAGTGGCTCAGTAATGTGTGAATATCTGTGTGGGAACAATGTGTTCCTGCCTCAATGCTATTATCATTCCTTTTCAGGGGTAAATTGCAGTTTGAAGCATTACAAATGCCATCTGTGTATGAAGAAAAAAATCCTCTAGTACTTCATGTTGAAAACTAAATGAAAGCACTCTTTTCCATGTGGATCTCAGTATAATCAGCCATTGCCTTAACTTCTTTGGGGTAATATTGTCAGTCTACTGGGTCATTTAAAGCAATGGTTTTGAAAGATTTTTTTTTTTTTTGATCTCACACCCTTATCAGTAAAAGATTTGTGAGCACATATATGTATTATTTATAAATTTGCACACATACTACTCTGTTACTGTTATACACATTTCAGAACATACACCAAAAAAATGAAAATAATAAAGAAGACAAATAGTTAGAAAACTTGTTTTATTTTTTAACAAAACCCTTTTTTACTTTCATTAAGGAATAATTTAGTGAGAGCTATGTGATTGCACATGCCTCTCTAAATTTTTTTTAAATGTTGGTTCATCACTTGTATACAGCCATTTTAAGGGCCATTTCTAGGTTCAGTTTATTTCAATACTTGGTTTTAATGACTTTCCTAGCTAAATAAGATGCCTCACAAAGACAGATCCAAGTGGAAGAAGTGCATTGTTGGTTGTGCTTACTAAATAATACTAATTTTCCACTTCCATATGCTAGCTATGCAGAGATTCTTCTTGGGATTCATCTAATAAAGTTCCACCTTCCCTGATGTCACTAAGGTCTTGCAGACTAACGGGAAGATGTTGCATTCTTCTCTTTTCCTGAAGTTCTTGTTTTGGAAGACTTTTAAACAGTGTTGGGGTTTTAAAAAAGATTTTAAGGTTTAGGAAATTATGTACAGCTTTTGAAGGCTTTTTCAGTGGAAACATTTCCAAACATCTGTTTTCAAAATGGTCATTGTAAAGCGAGTTTCCCCTGGAAAACAGTTACTCTCTTGCACCCTGTTAAAATGTCAGCTTCACCTTGAAGGGACACCTTAGGTGTGTATTTATTTGAAAATATCTGGTAGGCAGGATAATGCTGACAGCTCCTTGTCATCATAGAGATCAACCAGTTTTGAACAGTTGCCTTTGTAGGAAAAAACTCACAATGTGTCAAGTTTGAGAACTCTTTTAAGCCCTTTGCCCCAAGATAACTAGTAAAAGTTACTGTGGGAATATGAATTTCATGGTCACTCCCCATCTTGTTACAAGGTATGCTACTGCTTGAGCACCTTATTTGTATAAAATTATATAATCACTGACATCCTGTAGCACTTGGTGTACTTCTGCCTTCAGCATTGCTGTGTTAGTTTATCTATGAATGATGCAGTAAATGAATTTCATGTGTGGTTATGGAGTGACTGCTTTAACTGGAATAAAAAAATCAAAGGATTCCAGTGTAAAGGTTACATGTAAAATCACATAAGTGTGCACTTGCACAGTTTTCTCATAAAACATTGTTTCTGTTAAAGAAGTAATTTACTATTGTATCTACTGTAATATGTGGTTTCTGGAATGACTGGCAAAAGAGAAATTCCCAGTGTGTTTCACTGCTGGAGAAATCCAACAGATACCCCAAGAGAGGAGGTATGTAAGGAACATCTGTAAGGTCAGCAAACAGAGTAGCACACCTCCCACACTGGATAATTTCTTCTAATACTTATTTCCTCAAATCATCAGCTGTTTTCTGTGGGTTTTGCTGCAGTATTTGATGAAAAAGGAATGTCATATTGTCTTCTATGTTATCATTTCAGCCATTTCTTACTGCAGTAGGAAGTCCAAATGCTTCCCCAATCATATATGCCTTTGTCTCTTCTGCTGTCAAGTAAGAAACCTTAAAAAAGGCTTTTGAAGATTTGCCCATAAGTTCAGGTGATTGGGGTTTTTTTAAGTGAATTACTGTGTTAAATATTACATGACTTGAAATTGTAAAGATTTGTCCTCACCTCACTGGGTATCCAATCTTTAAATGTCTTGCTAATCATGATGGCTTCATATTATCATTATCTAATATCTCAGGGAAAAATGTGTATTTAGAGTGAGGTTCATTGTTAATGGTGGTGGATGTAAATCCATATTTCAAATAGTTATCATAATTCCAATATTTTTGGCCAACTTTTTATCAGATCTGATTAGATTGTTGATTTTATCTCAATGTGTGTGACAAGTGGCTTTTACTGAGAATAGGAAGTCAGTTGTTGCATATGGATTTTGAAGCAAAAGGAAGATTTGTCTTGGCATCTGCATATCTGATGTAATAACACTTGAGAGTCTTCAGGATCAGAGGTGATTTTAGCAAGATTTGCAGCTGTAGGGGGCCCTAAAGGCCCTAAACCATTTGTGTGTTTCCCTGGTTAGAATTCCTTGCCTTCATTTGTCTTATGTTACCATACTTGAAAATAGGGTATTTAGTTCCGTGGTTCACATGTGTTGTGACAGCATGCAAATTTCCATAAGCATTCCTTTGTGAATTGTGGGCTTAGGCTGTGCCAGTTAAACTTGTAGAAATCAGCTTTCCTAAATAATGGAAGTTTTGTTTTGGTGAATTTTGTTGGGTTTGGTTTTTCTTTGCATCTGGGGACTTGTAAGAAGGGACAGCAATTATTCTAGTTTGCTTATAGCAGCCAACATAGTGTAGTTACCATCCTGCCTGAGGCTACAGCAGATAAATTCCAAGTACCTGCAAAACATCTGCTATCAAGCACCGGTACTGTCTTGGTACCCACCCAAAAAGTGTATCTTTTCATGTACAGCTCTTCTTTCTGTAGCTGCCCAGTAGTGAAATACGGTTTTAGCCCCTGAAGAAGATGCAAAAGCAAGGTGGGATTGCAGATAATTGTGTTTTGGGTGAAAAGAGAAGATAATGCAGGGAGTTGTTTTTAAAAAGTTGTTTGCAAGACGCTTAAAAGCAAAGGAAGACCTGTAGAATGAAGACAGAAAATGGTAGAGTAGAATGAAAAATAAGAAAAGCATTTTAAAAACCTGCAAACTATAGTTGCAGCTTTGTAAAGACTGAAGATTTCTAGTAGTGTGTATTGACTAATTTTGTTTTGTTTAGTTTTCTGGACTATATATTCATACTATATACTCATTCCAAATTTCTTGTTTCATGTTTACCTCTCATTATTTTAACCAGAACTACATTACTGCTTATCAAATACTCTCTGTGTTATTATGACCAAATACAGAAAGCAACCATGTCATCACAAAAACAGACCTTACAGAACAGCTGTATTTTGTATCAACACTTGTTCTGATGTCTTCAATAGTTTTGCGATTTCCTTCCGAATTTGACTTGTTCTGTAAGAATTCTCTAAGTTAGCTTTCTTTTATTTTTCTTTATATGTATTCAATGAGATTTAACTCTCATGAGATGTGATGAGTGAATCAGGGTGCTGGGGACTTGTGCAAGTGAAATTTGTCTTCCTTCTGGGCCTTTAGTGTTTAGTAGAAATTTTGTTTCTTCCTGTTAAGTCTACAGGTGCTTGAAATACTTGTGCTTGTTTGGAGTTGCCATTTGAATCTAAGCAATTCATGCTTTAGATATCTCCAAGTAGCTTAGAATTAGAAAAGTTTTCTTCTGGCAAAGTTCATGGGCTATTCAGCTAAGCAATAGAAAAATACTTCTTTATAAGTAATAAGGTAATGAAAGCCTAGTATAATCAGGCTTGCCTGAAGAGTATGACTACCTTGTCAGTAGCTATTGGAATGCTGCCTTTTGACCACATTGGGAGACAATCTTATGTTTTGGTTGGTGTGAATGACCATTGGGTAGTGAAACAACTGCACATGGGGTGGAGGAGTTGGGGCAAGTAGGACAGGCCAGCCTGGGCTTCTCTCTTAGAGTTCTTGTTGTTGGGGAGTGCTGGCATGAAACCAGCTCTTTCTCCACAATGCATGCGATGCAAAATGGGGTTAAAATGAGCCATTTGCATGAAAAATGCCATTATAAGGCTTGGTGAAGAATGCAAACAGGTGGATCTGGGTCATTGTTGGGCATACTCTGGTTCCATAGTGGATGTCCTGGGAACCATGAAATGAAACTCAAGTGGGATGCAGATCTTGGTGCATGTCCCACAGTCTAGAAGTGCAAGAGGTTGTTAACAAGGAACCTGTCCTTAGCAAAAAAGCTCTAGTGATATGTGGGTAGCAGGAATCCTAACTAATAGTTAACTAAAGAGGGGATTTAGAGAAGATCTTGTGCAGTTCCATCACCTTTTTGTTACCTGCTTTGTCAAATAATACTTCTCTGTCGTGCAAAGCTTTAAATGACCTGTTCAACAGAGTGGCCAGTGGCTGATATCTCACTGGAGGGGAATGAAGACTGAGTTTGCTTAGGGTTCTCTAACATAGGCATTACACTGGAAATTAATAATGCAGTGCTGTATCTTCCTAGTGGAATGAGTAAGGAACTAAAACCCTCAAAGCAGGTATTTATTTCAGAAGAGTCTGATTGTTTGAGCTGGAAGAAATAACTTGGTATGTTGAACTGTTCTGAGATTCTATGGCAAAGTCAGCAGGGTACTGCAACCCAATTTGTTTATACTGGTGGTTTCTAAATGTCTGTTCTTGGCTTGTTTGGTGGCAAGACTTGCAATAGTTGTTTCCTGCAACTGAACAAAGGAGCAGTGTTGAGTGTTTTTGAGAGAAAATAACATAGGCAAAAGACAGAGCTTGGCAGGTAGTCGAGAAAAGGTAGTTTCCAATAGCTCAGCTTTGAAATCCTTGAATTGAAAAAACATCTTGTTTTCTCACACAAACTCTCCTTTTCTCATGCATTGTCTGTTGTCCTGCTTTAGCATCTGCTGTTTAATGATTTTAAATACATAGGAACTTAGGTTGATTATGTAGGTCCTACATAAAGCAACGTGTAGACAGAAGAGGTTTGCCCACTTATAGATCTCTCTGAGGTAATTGTTAATGTGAAATACCTTCTCACATTGAACCAGCTGATTGCATTTTCTGAGCAGTTGTTTCAAATCCTTGTCTTGCTGAGATACCTATGAGACTGCTTTGTTTTTTAAGGTGCTCTTAAGACATACAAGCTGGAAATGTGAAATTGAGCTAGTAATAGTTTAGGTCTGCATGGTGACCATGGGATCTTGAAAACTAAGGAGGTAATATTTGACTTCCTAGGTCAAAGGAACTCTAGGTTGCTCCTAGGCCCTATGAGTTTAGGCTGACAGTGGAAAAGCTGTTTCTTCAGGCAGTATAGAAAACTATATACAATATAGAATATAAACCCCACGTTTGTAATTATGAGAGAGACACTGTGGTAGTGAGCAAGTAAAAAAACAATAGGAAACCTTTGGGGAGGTCTACAGAGATGAGTTGTACTTTACAAATTACTTCCAAAGAATCTTATAAATAGTACTCTGGGCTGCCTCCATAAAGTGTCAAAGTAAAAAGGTTGCTGTATGACACTTACTGCACTTGGAGACAATGTAAGTTATTAATAGTGAAATTGTGCTTTCTGTTGTATATACTTGATATCTTCTAATTTACTGAATCCAAATTTTCAGTTAATTATACACAGAGGCATGAGTGAAAATCATTGAAGCACTATTGAAATCTGAGGATGAGGAGTAACATCTCTGAGGGAATGGGTCTGTAAAATAAGCACATATATGATGTGTCACATCTGTCTAAATGAGTATAAATACAGCCTGTGGCTTTGGCAGTTGATTACTTACTATAATTCAACCCTCACATCTAAATAGATTCACTTACTTAGTGCTGGTGGTCAGAAAGAATAAATATACTTTCATTTTGAAAAGTGAAAATAATGTAACTTCAAGACGGTTTGTTTGACTTTGCAAGGATAAATAGACCCAGGAGTACATGGTATTGATTTTGAGTGGTTTAGCATAGTTATTGTGAGTCAGAGACAAGGGCCAGTCTTTATGCTTCAGTGACAAAGTGTCTAGACATTGAATCGAAATCTGAACCGTTCTCTTGCATAGAATGGACTAACATATCCAGTATCAATAAATTACTGGGATCCATTTTTGTTTCTGCATTATCTTTTGGAGAAGAATGGGTTTGATAGTTGGAGGCAGAGTTCTCCTGTCATCTGATACGTTCCCACAGCATGGGCTCCACAGCGGGCTCTGTGGCTTTTGGCTGTCAGAGCTGGGTTTGGCTGTCATGTGGGCTGTGGGTATGCATGTTACAGCAGAAGGTCTCAGCTTCAGCCACAAACTGCAATTTGCAGAGAGAGCCTGGGGAATGGTTTTTTTTTCCTTGCATTGCATATGAAGGCATGGCTGAACAATCAGGATTTTGCCCTTCTCACAAGCATTACAGGCATGTAATTGCTCTGTCAAAGGTAAAGGCAGAAACCTTGATGGGCAAGGGGAAAGTAACTTGATGTGTCACAGCAAATGGAGTTCCTGAGATGTCAAGTTTGGATTTGAAAATTTAATTTGAAATACTGACTTTGGAGGCATATTTTGACCTACAGCTTCAGTTTGAAGCTTTATTAAACTTACATCCCTCTACCCTTTCTTTCTCATGCCATTCTCTAATAATGTTTCATATACTCACTGAGCATGATGGAAATAACAAATCTGAATGGCAATATTCTGATGATACTTGAGAAGCTCAGGGAATGGATGTTGCACGCCAGTATTAGTAGTGGGAAAAGTCTTTTCTTAATTTGCAAAAGCATATATTTTTTCAGGGAAAATATTCCAATTATTACATTATTAAAAATCAGGAAAAATTGGCAGCAATTCAGGAAAGTCAAAAATGCTCCAGTTCCCCAGGGATATATTTCTCTTTTTGTACTCAGTGTTTTAACTGACCCTAACTTGCAATGATGTGCAACTTAATTTTATTCCAGCTTTCTAAGCATTAATAACACTTCAGCTTGAAGAACTTGTGAATAGGTTTTTAGATTGTGGCTTGCTCTCTACTTGTGCCTTGTTTAGGATTTGATAAGTTGTAAGTTTGGTTAAAATTAAAACTAAGATGAACTATTAAGTGCATGATTTTAAGTTACTGGTTTGTTTCTAATGGCCATATAGAGAAAGTGGAAAGATCTTGCTCAGCAGCTTGCACCTGGAATGTGAGCAGCCCATTTTGGTGTGCTGTAAATATTATGCATTCTTAAAGTTAAAATGGATCCAGTCTCTTGGATTATTCTTTATCCTAAAACTTTAAACTAAGCTTCTTCAATCTTGATTATTTGACTTGGTTCTTCAATTTGTGCTGCCTTGCTCCCCCACCCCATACCCCACTTTTTGGGCATTTTTTTCCCCTTAAAGTGCTGCTATGGGAAGCATTACTGAAATACTTAGCAGCTGCATATTGAACAGCCTGTGACAATAAAGGGGTCATTCCTTGGAAGGTGAGTGTCTGTCTGCATAGCAAACCCTCATCGCTCCACCCATTGCTAGAGTCAGTATCCCATCTTTCTATTTTGTAAAGAGGTAATCCTATTTTATTAAAATTAAGACTTTGGGGAAAATTTGTCCCTCTAGCAGGGCTTGGGTTTCAACACTTGGGATGAATACCATAAAAGTAATTTCCTGTGTCCAGCTACCACTTGCTCTCTGTAAGAAGCAGCTCTTTGTTCGAGGGTTGTCAGGTTACAGGACAGACACTTGCTTTTCTTTGGTTCCTCCTCAGCTGCCCTTAATAGGGAATATTTTCTAGTTGCTAGCACTAAAGAGATCCCTTGTTTTTAAGTGTGGGATATGTTTGGCAACAAATATCTAATTCCAAATCTTGCAAGAAATGTTCGTTATCAGGTCACAAACTTAACTTTATTCCAACATCACAAAGCACATCATCCATATTGAGCAATTGTCATTAATGCTGTGTTCTTCTCATATTTCTATCCTGTGTGAAAATAGGGATCTTATTCGTGCACTGATGTTTATTGAACCTTGCATGAACACTGCAGTCACAGCAGGTTAAGGGGTGGGATTTAGACACGCAGCAGTTTGCAAAGCAGGGAGGAATCTGCCCTGCTGTGGGTGTGGCATGCAGTGTGTGCACATGGGAAATGCTGGGGAGCTGGAGATACTGATGCTGGGTCACTTCTCATCCTTTAAGTACAGTTTTTGAAAGACTTGGGGCATGTTAACACTACACAAGAGGATGTTAATTCAACTAATGTCAAGCTTCCTGACCCCTAATCTGGGTTCGACTTTGGAGCTGTGTTTGAAAGAGAATCTCATCAACCATTAGTATAATTTCATATGCATTTTGTTCCAGAAACCCTTTTGTTTCATTGCAAGGAAAGTTACATTGGTATGCTGTTACTTTATGACAGCCTTTCATCAGGAGTGAAACTTCTTGTGCCAGCTTTGAAGAACAGAGCTCTCATCAGTTTTCTGTATTAAGTACTCTGGTAAAGGTGGTTTCAAAGACTGTTTCCTGCTTCAGGTGATCAAAGAGTGCAGAGCTCTCCACTGATTGTTGTGGTTGTGATGAATTCCTGGCCCAAATGAGCTTCCTGATGAGATTAACTACACTGCTGGCCCCAAACTTCCATTTTTCCTGAAATCAGCAGCTTAAGTAGTACAATATCTATCTGCTTGATAGAGATAGGTCAGAAAAATATTTGGGCAATGTATTAACAGAAGACTTAGTTGACTTCCAGTGTGCTCCTCAACTTTCAAAATTTGAAAGCATTCTTATGTTCATTATTTTAAATTTCAGTGAGTTAGAGAGTGTTTGGAGAGATTCTGCCTAACAGTAGGACAGAAGTTTTAATCAACTCTGTTTTGATACTTTTGTATACATTTTGTAAAAATACTTTCTGTATCATTGTGTGAAAGCAAATAATGATATATATCAATTTCCACACTTCATTTGGGTTGAGGTAGAAACTGGAAATTCCTTTTGAAAGAATTTTTTTCTGAGGAGTGAAGTCTGCTTGATGGAGCAGATTTGCAGCCAAACCAAATTGTCAAATGAGCCCAACCAATGCAAAATCTAGACTTTCAGCTGAAAAACTGTGGGAAAGCTACTATTATTTTTCCTTGTTTACTCCTTATTTCAGTGCCAGGTACTTCTAAGTTCACTGCACTTGGCATAAAATAAATGTTCTACACAGAACACTAAATGTTGACTTTTATTTGTGTTGTAGAAATGGCCAGTGTGTCCTGCTGGCAGATGAAACCTAAGAATGTTTGGTTTGGAATACTTGTACCTTTCATTTTTATCCCTTCCCTGCAGAAAAAGTTGCTTTAAGAACTGCCTGTTAAATTGGAAATGACCTTACTTGCCTTCAGTTATAAATAGCAGTAAAAAGCAAGGGGATTCCCCTGCTGTCAAACCCCATTCATGGCTTTATATTTTGATTAAAGCCGTGTCTTACAATGAGTGTACTGTGACTTCCTGCCCTCAGTGTGCTGCAAAAAATGTAGTTGCATTCCAAAAGCTGCATACTTGAGGTCATAAGCAGGTAATGTTGCTCTGGCACAAATATTTATTTTTTTTTTATTTTTTTTTTATTTTTTAGTTAGAGTTCCAGAGAGTTTTTTAGTTTGGAGTTAGAGGTGCCACAATATGTATTGAAACAGTGCACATGTGCCAATCTGTGTGCCTTGTGTGTTCCTTTGGGCTCTGTTGAATCATGTGAAGCTGTTAATGGTGAAACACTACTGTGCCTGAAATTAGAAGAAATCTTGTGTATATGACAGCTTGAAAGGGCAGGCCTTTCTCTTTGCTCATATTGCTTTCTCTTAGAGGGCTGTGGTTCTTGTATTTTGTGGAAAGGAAGCACTTGAAATAAATGGCAAAACACCTTGCTCATGTTCTGATGTGTGTTCTTTCTTTAAGACCACATTTAAATATAGTTTTAAAAATCTGTTATATAAAGCATTAGTAAAAATATACCCTAATGCTTGCAGCCTCTAACAACACACTGTAGTGGCATGTTCATTGCTGAGGGTGGGAGTAACAAAATCAGGAACAAAGGGTAGCTGTGTATCTTGTGTGTCTGCATGCATATGTAGGGTTGCTTTGGTATTGGCATCACTGGACAACACCATCAGCAGCTTCTAAGTCCTGCTTAAACTTTGTAATTCTTTAAACTTTGTGAGCATATTGCAAGTTTCAGGGGCAAGTATTAAAGTAAGGAACATTTGTTAGACTTGCATAATGTCAGTTTTGGTGATTTGAAAGGGAGATGAGGTCCAAGAAGAAGCACTTTAATTCTAGAAGATACATTTCTTCTCAAATTTACATTTTAGCATCAATATTTTAACACTCATGAAGGCCAAAAGTCTTTTTTGGATTGCAATACTTACTCCTTCATTGGCTCGAGTGTAATTTCTTTGCTTAGTTTGCTGTGTGAAGTTTAGCCTAAATATGTCAATGCTGAATTGATGAGTCGCATGAGAATGAAATATGGGATTTTCAGGAATATGTAAAACTTGGCATTTCTGAAAGGTTCTCTGTTATTATTTGGCAAAAATATTGTAGTTTTTGACAGCTTTGGATTGTGGCCTTCAGGTTCATAGATGCCAGTGAGGACAAATGACTTTGGCATTTAAGGAGAAACTGGATTCAGAAGCAATTACAGTCACTGCTTGAAGTGTCACTGATTCACTGTAGTGTTTTATCAGATATCTTAATTTTCAAGATACCTTGTCTATAAGCAAGTATTGGGTGATAGAAATGGTGACACTGCAAATATTAAAATGATCTATCAAGCGTTTCTTTCTTCTCCACACATCTCTAATATGAACTTTCTTGGAAGCATGGGTCGAACACTGTGGGTTTGCTGTAGCTCATGTGTTTGGACACCAGTTGCTGCTGTCAGGTCATTCCAGCTCAGTTCTGCAATCTGAGCTGCCCTAGTTTGTTATTAACTTTACTCTGAAGGACTGAAACGTGGCTGCTTTGCTGCCACAAGTCAAGTTGTTCAGGTTTTTCTGTTATTTGGCTTGGTGTGTCTGTCATTTTGAAAAGCAGTGTCATAACAGGCTGTTTCTTTCCCAAACCTCTTAGCTTAGGTCAAGTATTTAAAGTGTTTTTCTCCCCACGTACTCTAATGTGAATTAACATCTAAGCCTTGCTTGCTGCTAGACTATCCTGTAGACCTGTTTCCATTATTCAGAGATCCCAGATTGGCAGGCAGGAACCAGTAAGTACAATGGGATGGGGGAATATTTTACTGGCATTTAATGCTCTGCATACCTCAAAGCCAGGTGCCACCAGTCAGAGTGATATTGCATGTGCTTTAAAAAAACCTGGCAAAACAAGTGGCCAATGTCAGCATTTATTTTATACTTGGCCTTTAGTGGTTAGTATATGTAGCTGATCAGTAATCAGAGTTTAGGCACTGCTGTCTTAGAACATATTTTACATATGCATCCCTTAAAACATTAAATGTAAGAAAGCAAAAAATTCTCTTAATGTATCTATCTTTAGAGTCTTTCTGTCTTAGGGAGAATAGTTGACTGCATAACCTATAAAATTGTATCAACAGGAGGAGGAGGACTATAAAATATTCAAAATAACAGTATGATCAGATTTAATTTGACAGCCTGGAGTTTGCTTCAAGTAACTTTTGTCTTTGACAGGACATCATGTGTATGTGTTGTTTCATGTGAATTATTCACAGGAGTTATTTGTGTGCTGGTACATGGTAAATACATAGAAAGAACTGTGTTGTACATTTTGTTACAGTTTCTTAGTTTGGAAACAAGTCTTGTAGTCTGAGCATCATTCTTTCTAAATGCCCAGGGACTGACTTGTTAGGTGGCATTTCTGACAAGAGATGTATTTCTGCCTGGATGTCTGTGCTGGCTTCAGGAACTGAAGCAGCTGACTTGATTTCCCTACTGATCTCATGCCTAGGGAGTTCTTTTGCCTTTTTCTCATTCTCCTCTTGGCCACTTTTGTATCTGGAGCTTTAGCAGGTATGCTAAAATGCCTTTCTGGTTTAGGCATGTGCACACTGTGCAACCACCAATGTGTGTTTTCTATGATGAACAGCTGAATGTATCACTCCATCTCTTATTTCAGGTGCTGGGTCCCTAATCAGCAGCCTCAGGGGACTAGCTGAGTGCCTTTGCTGCTTTCTGCTTTGTTTTGTTGTTGCAAAGTTGTGGATAAGACAAGGCATATCATATTTGAACAACTACTCTGGAGGAAATGGTATTATCTGTAAGGAATGGAAAATGAAGAGAATGGTTACTGAAATAATAGTTATAGTGAAAACAAAGAAAAAGGTTTGGGGTGGGGGTTTTTTTGAGCAATTAATTAGGTTTTCCTTAGTGGGAGTGCCATAATAAAGACTGCATACTATTCCAAACATCTGTCATGTTGCAATAATTGGGTTCTAGAGAAGCACCTGAACTGAAAAAAAACCCCTGGTTTTTGCTGCCAGGATTTCATACTATCATAGTTCAGAAATGGGAAATGCTAGATTTTTTTTTTTTTATTGTCACCTCAATTTATTATGAGAGGAGGCAGAAACATGAAAACACTTCAGTCAAAATGTGATTCAAATGTGATAGGAAACTGCACATCTCCTTTTGAGAGAATCTGTTGATGTCTTCATCAGTTACCTTTCTCTGAAAGCTATGGCTTCATCATCTGACAAGTGTTCTGATTTTTTAATTTTTGTTCTTTTTTTTTTTCTTTTTTAATGAAGATTAGCATGGTAATTTAGCTTCCCCAGTATTTTGTTTGAGGCCGTTTTTGGGCACAAGAACATTCAAGTGTAAATAAAACTAATTTTCTTCTCCCACCACCCTTCCTGTCTCCACTGGCATGGCTTTCTTCTGTCAATACAGTTGATTTCTAGTATTAGTTATTTTTAATTGTCTGAATACTAACTTGAGTTTGATACTGAGTTGATTTTGAAGTGTGAACACTCAGATTTACCTGTAATTTTCACCCCTAAATATTGGCTCAGCTGCTTACATCCCAGCTGATACTTATCTGGTATTTGGGGCTGCTACTGTGTATACAGCAATGGTCACAGCTATTGCCATGAAGTTTTTCCTCTTCTATTCCAGATTTGAAAACAGTGAAGAAAAGAAAAAGCATAGTTTACTTTCTTATCTCATTATGTATATATGTAAAAGAACACTTAAAGTTCCAAGGTTAATTTATTTAAATAGGCTTAATTATATGCTAGCTTTTAAGGAGGAGGACAGAATATAATAAAATGGCCTCTCCTACAGAGAGGGAAATGTTGAGTCTGACAGACCCAAATGTAGCCAATCTCCACTTCATTGTCAGTCCAACAATAAAATTACTGTTCAGGCAGAGCTTCCCAACTTACTTGGCTTTTTGGCTGGTGAGGCCTCATCTTGGGCAACATTGAAGTTGCAACCAAGAAATTCTTTGTTTTAGTTAGGGCTCCTGCTGTGTCACCAACCCCACAGTGTTGCCCAAGCGTCCTTGACTTCTGTTCAGATTGAGTTCCAGGACCTTTGCCAGTATGTTGCTGTTCAGCTTCTTCAAAAACCTACTACAGCCTCAGGTTATGTGTTTGTCCCCTGCTGCCAAGCACAGTTTTTTGCAGAGTTGGTGACTGGATGTTAACAACTACAAAATGTGCAGTTTTTGGTTTAATATTTCTGTGCTGATAGAGCCCATAGTTCAAAGATGGTTCTAAAGGTTATTTTAGTAAGAAAGAACTGCTCACAAAATAATGTAATCCAAGATGCAGAGCTAGTTTAAGCAGTCTAATAAAGAAAACTTCAGTACTATGAGTTTTAGAAAGATGTGTCAGTTCATATTTGAGGAAATGTAAAGCTTGGAAGAAATTGCTGCTGACTGTAAAGCTGAAGGGGTGTTCCAACCAAGGGGTCTTTCCCTACTGCATTTTCTAGCAGTAGAGAAACACCCCTTGGAACAGGCCTTGAAATATTTGTCCTGAAGTTAAAGCTAAGGCATTATTCTTGTTTTAGTATTTTAAAAGTCACGGTTAAATCAGGTATAAAATGGTGTGCATTTTAACTGAACTCTGTGCACACTGGTTCATTTTCTCTGAATCTTCTAGATAGTAGGAGGGCCTTATGCACCTGGCCATGTTTTAGCATAATTCTTCTTCCTATTCCTGTTACTCTGTTATTCCAGAGTTGTCTACCTCTCTGCCTCTTCTCCCTTAGTTTATTTATGTGTTGTTCTCAAAGAAAAACAGTCCAGTTTATGACTTTGAATATGACTTTGAACTTAAGTGCTACTTCGTAATCAGGGCATATCTTATCAGTCACCTCTATTCTATCTGGAGAGTTTTCTGATGTTTTATGAGATCTGGCTTATAGAGAAAGCCTGTTTCCTGAGAAGTAGGAAAGAGTGAGAGAATTTCAGTTTAAATATTCTGTTCTACCAAGTATTTTTCCTTGTATAGGCTTTCTATACTTCAAATAAATAGATAAGCAGTTCTAGCCAGTCAATTTCAAGATGTGTCAAAAGCTCCTATCTTCGTACATAAATGGATGAGAAGTTAAATATTTTTTGAAAATGTGTAAAGAAATATTGAGTTTAAAATATCTGCTTTGGCCAAGTTAAAGAAATGGACAAGATTCATTTAATAGCTAAGGGGAGGCAGAAGGAAAGCTTAAGTATTTGAGGGGCAGTAAAATAATAGCACCCAAAAGTCTGAGGAGCCACCAAGTATTGTGGGACTGTTGTACCAAATCATGATACATAGTGTAGAGTGAAAAATCTGGTTTGATATTGTCTATTATTACAATATTACAACAACAACTATTATTGCAACATAGTTCTTTTCCTGAAATATGAGGTATATAGGAATTAGAAATGCAGCTAACAGATGAACACTTAGAACAGCTTCCAGTATTCAGGTGGTCGTTGGCTGGTATTTGAAATGGTCGAAAGGAATTACACCCATCTATGATTTGTAGAGTCTTTTCATCAAGTGTGCTTTAAAGAAAGATCTTATTTAGATAAGTGGTGGGAACTGAGTTAAAGTTATTCTTTTTTGATTTGAAGTGCCCAACGTTGCAGAAAAAAGCTTCTGCCTGAAATGACGTACAATAAAGGTCATATTAGTGAAATTTAATACTCAAGACTTCAAAGATTTTCAAGAAGTGGGAGTGTCTTATGCATATTCCCTTTAAGCTTACAGAACAAACTTTGCCATGTGTAAAGGCTCTCTGGAGCTGTTTTGTCCCCTTTGTCAGCAGCCTCGATTGCTGTGCCAGGACCAGGTTCTCAGCCTTCTGCAAGGTCAGTGATGCCTTGCTTTGTGTGTGAGGCAGCAGCTCAAGAGGGCAAAAGCTGTGAAAACTTGCTCTGCAGCTTAGGAGTTGTTTTCATACTTCCACAACTCTTTTTTGATGGGTGGGAACTTTATAAACAGTTGTCATGATCAGATCCTTAAACAGTCTTGGGAAACTTTTAGAAAACCCTAAATCTAGAACAGCCTCTGCATCATAACCATTGCTGGTCATCAAAAAAGCTTTCCCTGCCTGGGTAAACAAGCTAGTGTATACTTTTGTAAGGTTCTTGCAAGAAAGCTCAGTGTAAATTGAGGAGTAGATTGCTGCTGTTTACTTGGAATCTTAATTTTATTTTGCAGTTGGGATTTAAAAATGCTACCACTTCAAAAATGCAGTATGTACTTTATTAAGGCATTAGGCAAAACAAAGAAAGCTTCCTATTTAGCAATTATGTATGCAGGTGTTGTGTGATGAGTTTATTTGAATTATTCTGCTTTCAGTAAATGATTAGGTATCTCTCATTTTGAAGTGGATTATAAAATACCAGACTGAATTTTAATTGCACATTTAGACCTAAAAGGGGCTAGTTCCAGAGAGTGCTTTCATCACTGGGATGTACATTGGCATCCTGTTTGTCTTTCTTCTGTAATACTCTTGCCAGAATATCTGAAATAAAATTCCTTCCAACCTACTTTTGCTTGGGATCTAAAGAGATCTATTTTAGGTGGGAAGAACAATAAAAGTGGGGTTTTTTTACTAGGGAAAGTTAAATAGGTGGAACAGTGATGATGTTATGAATTGCTTGGAGCGTGGGACCAAAAAATCTGTGGAGAAATAGGCCACAAAGGCTGTTGAGTTACGGGTTGGAAAGAATCAAATGGTCACTACTGTAAACTGAGTTCCTCTGAAAAATATCCTTTAGTACAGAACACAGTGAAGAGCTTGCTGTCACTTCCTTGTGGCCACACATTTCCTTACTTCATGTGCCATATGCCCTGTCTTCAGTGTTTGTATTGCATGGCTGTTAGCACAGAACTCCATCCAGGGCCAGGATAAAGACATCTTAGAGCTTCAACAAGAAATCAGAGAGAGTTAAATTGTATATGGATTCCATGAGAAATGGCAGAACAGGCTAGGGGATACTGTCTTGGACATTTAGGTATTTTTTCTGTGAAGTGCCTTGAAGTGTGTTGCTGTTGTCTTCTAATGGGTCAAATAATTTGAAGTTCCTGAGTGGTGTCGCCAGGGTAACATATGCTCATTTAGAAGGTGGTCAGGGAAGTAAATAGAAAAAAAAAAAAAATCAAAGATCCATTAGTGCTATGGAAAACCAATATATACAATTTCTGACAAATTAATTTTGTATTGATTGTGTAAAAATTCTTTAATCAAATTTCCCTGACTGTAGCACTTCTCCCAGTGTTCCTATGACTTTGATGATACACTTGGGTTACTTTCAGAATAACTAAGAAGTTAAAACTGTAAAGGTCTGTTGATCTAAAGGTCCAGCATTGGTGCTTGGCTGTCACTGCTTGAGCTGAACGAGGAAAAGGAGGAAGAAATAAGTGTCTGCAGCTCTTCTTCCTTATTAGAAGCACTGGGGGATCAAATTCAGTCTTTACCGGATAGAAAATTCAGTAGGATTTGCATTCACTCAGCTTACATTTGGTGGGAGGTGGCCCATTGGTTTTTAACTGTTTACTTTGACCCTTTCAAGCCATCTGGGGATTTTACTCAGACTCTTTTCCTCCAGGGAATGTGGTTAAAAGAAAGGTGTCTGCAAACTTGTCGGTACAGATTTGTCACTGTCAAGTTATATCTGAATCTTGATCTCATTATTGTGAGTTTCTGTTTTGTTTTAACAGGAGTTCAGCCATCCTTCCATTTATACAGGGAAAAAAACCCCAACAAAATAAACCCTGCATTTTCATTGCAGTTGTTGCTCTAATGTAAATTTTTTTAATTGCTGAAGTTCATACTTAGATCATCATTAAACAAGAATTTTGTTTGAGGTAAATTGAGTTAACTGGAAGGAGAGATGCTGGGTTGTCTCAGTCTTCATTCGATGCTTTAATTCTTCTAATGCTGTAGCTGCCTCTGCAACCTCTTTTTCTACAAACCACTGCAACTGTTGTCCTTGTCTTCAGTGTGCACTATTGCTTCCATGTTTAGCACACTTCACTTGGTCATCACCTACATGCTGTCAGCTTTCTCTTTTTTGCAGTCTGAATTTACTGACTTGGCTTTTTGCCTGCTTGCTGCAGAGGACTCCTAAGGGAATGATGTCATAAAGGTCAAGCTTCTTTAATATGACAACTTTGTCATTTTTAGTTACTTTTAAGTAATTTTTTTCTCTTTCCCATTTTCAGATATTGTAAATTGTGTTCTATATGCTGTGTAATTTTTCAGTTGTTACTTAGAGTTGGTAGTAATTAAAGGTGCCATGCATGTGGTTGAGGTCGGCCTTTTGGTAAGGAATTAAACCCAGTTAGGATCTGCTTAATACTGCTAACATTCATTCAGGTACAAATGAGGTGCTGTATTTCTTCCCACTGCATCCAAGTGAGGTTGGTTCAATGGAAAATCTGAGCTCTGAGCATGTGTCAGCAAAGGGGTGAGTTTTCCCTAACACTAAAGGACAGGGGCTCTGGTGATAGGGCAGCAAAAGCTGTAGCTCTGCAGAGGATTGACTTGTATAGGGTAAGTGTTTTGGAGAGCCACAAATGGTTTCCCAGGTGTTCAGCCTCCTGTGGTTGTGTCTCTCAAGCATCTTATCACCACATGTGAATGCTGCAGTTTTTTCAGAAGTACTACATGGAAGGAGGAATTGCTGCCAAGCCCTTCTCTTTATCTTCCCCTTCAGCCTGCTGTTTTCTAGTCTGGTCTTCAGGTTGCACAGTCATTACTGGTCCTTTTCAAGGCTGTGTATTTGCTTTGGAAGGGGCACTGTTATTCCTCTCCCTATCCAGAGAAGTGAGGCAGCTGAAGCAGTCTCAAGCTATCAAGCACCTGTGCAAGGCTGTGAAAGATTTTGTAGCTTGGCTGTACAAAAGAAATACTTTCTGGTCCTTTTCCTCTTGTGGTTTGTATGGTTGGTTATCCTTCAAGGGTAAAGGGCTTGGAAACCACAGGACTTAGCTTTTATCTGGGCCTTATGGAGAGTGTGGTGGCCCTGTTGATGTCTCAGCCTGGTGGGAAAAGGGGCTTCTCCTCTAATAGGCAGAGCAATTACTCTCTCCCCATTTTGAGCTGAGGAATTAGTACAGACATCTTTGAAGGCTGAAAAATGTGACAGACAAGATGTCCAAGTTCTCCCTGTAATGCCTGATTTTGTATCTCTGTAAGGCTTAACCTAGTCCACAGGAACTTTCCATGTTTACTCTTAACAGTTCTCTTGAACGCATGCATTGCCTTTTAGATTTAAATAGTGTAATCTGAGATGTGAGCAGTATATCAGCACTAAATATACCCTTAGAGCACAGCCCAGAAGTCCGGCATTTGGAATCTAGAGTTTGAAAATAAGAAGGACTTTGATATTTTTTATAATACCATGTAAACAGTTATTTTTCATGTGGTAGTGTAATTTAATTTTAATTTATTTGCACATTCTCCTGAGGTACTACTAGGGGAATAGGAGATGGTATGATGAAGTTCATGTGAAGCAAATCATTTTAGGCTAAAGGGTAATGTTTAGTTTGTGGGGACTGTGGAGTTGCTTAAGTAACAAGGGTTCTGAGTATAAGTTGTAGGCTGTCGTAATTGTTGTGTAATGACATAATCTATTCAATTTGATGGCAGAAATGGTTGAAATTGTACTGAAACATCCATAGTGGAATGTGTTAATTGAATGTTAATGGAGAAACACATGGTTGGTGAAGATTTCTGTATAATTATTGCATGAAAATTTGCGTGCTGATTAAGCAGTTAAATTTTGTCTTGCCATAAGAAATGTGGCATAAAGTAGAAATAATGACATAAGAAAGCCTGAGTGGCTGCAGTCGAATTTCATTGCATTGTATAGTATGTAAGTGCTGAAATGAAAGAAATTGGTGTTTGGCCTCTTTTCTTTGTTCAAGTTTTAACTATTAACTTTCTGTAGTTGAACTGATATTGTATTCCAGAGGTAAGAAATTACCCACCACGGCTGGATTTTGCTTGGTTTTTAAACCGTAGCAGTTTTCATGCAGGATTCTCCTGACTGAGCACGTTGCACAAAGTGAGGAGAGACATAGCCAGAAAGAGGCAGCTTTGGAAACTGCATTTTACAGATGAAACCTGTGGGATCACATCAAGAGCATAAATGACCTTCAGTGGTGTGACAGCAAGCTCTGCACCTGATTGGATTTTTCTGCATTGCAGATGTTCTCAGATATGTTGGTTGCAAACTAATGTTCCAAAAATGGACTTGGCAGTCAGGCCTTTTTCTAGATCGTTCTAGTCAAGTTATAGATGTTTATAAGAAATTCTGGGTAGACATGAGAAATTACATCAGCTCTCTGAGACAGCAAACAGGAAGGGAATAGGATGCCAGCTTCCTCTTATGGCATATGTAAGTTGGTTTTGATCTTTCAATAGGTAAATAATGGTGAATAAAGCTATTGGTAGTCAAGTTTGTTTATCAGGTAGGCTAGAAATTATGAAGATAAACAGTTGAATGTTGTTAGGAATACTTTAAAACTAAGATTTCCCTGATTGAGGAAAATTACAAGTAGTAAACAGGTTTCAGATTCGGAAATCATCCCATATGGAGAGCCTGATGTAAATTGGTTGCCTCTTTTGCTTACTGGTTGTTCATATTGTTTGGAAGGACTGCATTTTTTCTTTGAGAATGCTAGGGAAGAATCAGTGAGCTTTGGTTCATTGACTGTAAGCATTTTTGTCTTTCAAAAAACTCTATGCATGTAACTAAGGTGGTGTTTCATGGTCTAGATTTTAGTGTTTGCCTGCCTTTTTGTTATACTCAACAACTGTATGTGAAACTCCAGGATTAGAATCTGTTTTACTTTTCCTTCCACTTGGCTAGGCTGTCATTTAGCATCCCCAAAGTGCTCTCTTGGATAGTAGTGCTAAAAAATGTACATATTCACCTTTTCTCTGGTTCATTTTGTAAATTCCTTTTCTGTAGGCTCATCTTAGACTGGATGAAGTGAGACAGTGGAAAACTTTGTATGAAATAAACCATGCTACAGTCAGAAGTGATTCAGCTGTGGCTTTAAACAGCATATCTGTCAAATTAACTGAAATTATATCTGATTTACCAGTTAACTCTCTGAGCATGCATGTGGTCTGCCACACCTTACATTGTGCATCCAGAATTAAACTGCTAAGTGAAGTCCAATGTACATATACCCAGATTCTTCAGAAGTATTTTTGTAAGAAAGAGTTAACTTTCACTGCAGTTTGATTTAAGAAAAAGAAATGCCCCCCCAGCCTTGAACTAACATCAAAACAACCCTTGAAAACAGTTTTCCAACAGAGAACTCCTTAAGTCAGTCTTTATTCTAATCTAACACTAGACATTCAGTAGAAATAAATTTAAGAGCAATCCCAGGATGTCTGGTTGTCTAGAAAAAGAACTCAGATTTCCAGTTATCTTTAGCAAGTTATCAAATAGCTCAGTAACTCATTGTCTTGGAATCACTACTTCTGTTTTTAAAATTTAGTTTTGTTTGGAAATTTGGCTACTTGTTGATGAACATTCTAACATAAGTGTCTACAAATTCTAGTTACAGGAAAGACAGAAAAAAACCTATTCTGAGTATCATTCAAATTTACAGCTTGTGTGGGAAGGCAAAGTCCTTGGGGGACTGAATCATGTAGCCCCTGAACTTTTCTGGAAACTGTCTCATTATTGGAAGTTTCTTTTCATGTGAATATTTAATTTGGAGCTGAGACCTTTGAAAATTTAGATTTTACAATTCATAACCACAGAAACATGGATTTATTATTTTTGTCCCTCTGGGCTAAATTCAAGTATTGTTAGCTCTTATCACCCCACTGCAGTGTATTGGAATAAGGTCACAAGTGGAATTTGACCATGTGGCTGAAATGTGCTTTGCTTGTTGACAGTGTCTTCTCATTCTCCAGCTCACATTGCTGTGCACAATGCCTTGTGTGAAATAAAGCCCTGGAATTACAGTGGAAGTTTGTTCTGGACAACTGGACTAAAGCAGGGCTTTTGATGCCGCAGAGGAAGATCTGGAGGTGCAATGTAACTTCAGTAAGTTTTTACTGGTGCCACTTGGAGCATTCAGCTGCATTGTGCATAGGGAGAATTGTGTGGCTGCACATGTGGTGTCTTCTTCAAAGGGTGGGTCAGGGCTTTGGCATCTCTGCTGGAATTGTCACTTTTAAAGGCTGACAGCTTACTCTGGTCCTCAGAGGGGTGACTGCTTTCATGAAAACAGTGAAAATGGACCACAAGACAGAACTGCTGCTTGTTTCTTGGACCAGTGGGGAAGCTGGGAGTGCTTCTAAATCTCTGTGGAGAATGAGAGATGCCTTGGAACATGTCCAAAAACTTGGTTGTTTCAAAGAAGTGCCTGGTAGGGGGAATTGGAAAACTATCGTGGAGCAGTTGCTGCCAGAAATGGAAGATAAAGGGGGAAAAAAAAATCCTTTGCAGCTTGAGGATGAAAACTTTAGAGAAACTGGACTTTAACTAGAGAGTACAGAAGTTTCTGGGTGAATTATAAACCACCCCATGACACTGAAGAAAGCTACTGTGTTTTTGTGAGGGTAGATTTGGCTCCCCTGAGGCGAAAACCATCCCCCAAGTTGCCACGATGCTGGTTGTTTTTACACTGACCCTCTTCGCAGCTACTTCCATCTCCAAAATTCTTAAGAATATCTTTTATTGTCTTAAAATTGCAGCCATTGAGCACGTGAGCATGGCTAGGTGTCCCTCTCTTCCCCAAAGCCTGATTTCTGTGAAGGTTTTGTGCAGCAATGACCTGTCAGTTCAACTGGAGCACAGATGTCAAGGCAGAAGGTTCTGCAGATACAGCTGTTTGTTTTTTCTGTTATCTTGATTTTGTTGTAAAATTTGATTTTGTTGTTTTAAAAATACACTCTGTGATAGTTGTACTGCACCGGTATACACATTTCCTTTGTACAGGGGCATTTCCTCTCAACTCTTGTTTCATGTGTCAGTATTACTTATCAGGAGACTTTTCTTGTCTTAGCATTTTCTGAACATTCTCTCTGCTGCCTGTGTTACAAAAAGGTTAGGATTGTTAACATTATACATACCCATGTCTAGGGAAAATAATGGAAGAAAGAAATGAGAAAACCTTCACTTCTGTGTTTTTTCCCCATTTTTTTTCCTGCCTGCTTTCCCTGTGCCTAGAAGTTCAGTATCATAATTTAATTAAAGTAATTCAGTCACATCAGGTGCATGTGTCCTTTGTACAGAAGGCATAAAAGCTCAGAGACATAGACTGTCCACCCTAAGGTTGTTTTGCTTTCCCAACCATCTGGTGGTTGTGAGAAAGTCTTTTCTGTCACCTGAATTTTTTTAAGCCTTCATTTCTGGGTCCATGCTCCTATGGATTTTGCAATCAGAGGCTAATACTCTGCACCTTCATAGATTTCTGTGCAGCTGCAAAGATACAAGGAGGTAGAAACAGTGCCAGAATAGATAAGCCTTTCTCAAATGCACTAAGTTCTAGGGAATCATGGAGATTTCTTCAGATTTTCTTCAGATCCTTGGTCTTTTCCCTGAGAGGGAACCTCTCCCCTCCAGCAGTTCAGAAACATTTCAGAAGAGTTGGATATTGTGGAATTGAGTACTTTACATTGCTAAAACTTTGCTCCTCTGCCTATTTTGTGTGTTTCCTGAAGCTACACTAATGTCATGAGGCAGTTAGTCTCTGTTTGATCCTACAGTGCTGCTTCTAAATACAAGACTTGATCTGTCATCTTCCATGCCCTCAGTCTGATGTGTCCCCTGTCACTTTCTAACCAAGAAAATTTTCCTCTGTAAATATTTGCCAGTTGCCGGTTCAGGGCAACATTCCAAGTGGCAAACATGTCAACCAGCAGTGTGGTACTTCCCACATGCTGCTCCCCATTCCAGTCCAAAAAGAGCATTTGGCTGGGACATTCTTGGCAGAATTGCTTCCAAGAGCTTGTTGTCCATCTGCTTGTACAGCTAAGTGCTGTGCAAGGAGCCAGCAACACATAGTTGTAGAAGACTTGAGTGTTAATCATTCACAAGAGCAGCTGGAGTGAAAGTAAATCCAGAACTCGGCTCTGAGTTGGGCTGCTCTGAATTTTCAGACAAGTCAGAAGCTTTGCTTCCAGAGTGTACTATGACAGAAGTGGAATCTATCACCTAAAGCATAATGAGGAGCACTTAAAAATTGTTATAATAAACCTATTTAATATCTGAACCACAGATTTAGAAATATGGTAGTAAAGATGCAAGTTGAATTCTGATATTGCCACTTGGCCTGTTGACATGTTAAATGCTATCTACCAAAGTACAGTTGCATTATTTCACCAGAAATAATGGACGTGTCACTGTCTCTGTTCATCCAAAATGGCTGATGTATAATATGCTAATCATTTCCCTGATGTTGGTTCATGCATTCCTGTGATCTGTGACCAAAATGAGGATTACTGGGCAGGTATTTTAGTTGTTGCATTAAACAGTCACTTGCATTCTTGGTAGACTCTTTTATTTTAATTTTAAGATCTGTGCCTTTTCACAGCAAAAGCTCTCTGGGCAGAAGTTTCAGGTGGTTTTGCATCTCTGTTAAGTGCCTGTTCTCCGATTGCTGGGTTCCATCTGTAGCTGAGCTGTTGCATTACTGGATCTCCAGGTCTGAATGTTACACTTCAGTTTCATTTATCATGAGCTGAATGCCTGGATTGGCTGTTTCTCTTCTCGTGTGACATAATTCACATGTCTGCAGCACTGAGGTCACCTATGTGCTAACTTCATCTAATAAAACCATAAAATGCAGACAGAATTGGACACAGGTCATGATTATCAAATTTTGCTTTTACTGCAAATTCTGAATGTAGTGTTTTGGCTTTTTGGCAGGGATTGGGAAGAAGGTTAGGCAGTGTTGTTTAATCCCAAAACCTTGCTACGTGTTTCAAGTTGCCTGCACTGTAAGTGTTGGGCTGCATTCATCTTTCTTGTTAAATGTATTTTTCTGCTTAAACATTGAATATGGGCTTTGTATGCCTAGAGAAGAAATACACAAGAAACATGTATTTTCTGAAGTGAGACTTTGGGATGAAAACCAAAGAGATTTTAGCAGAGCTGTTAAGACAACTCAGCTGAGTTATAACAGTAATTTCTCCTTTCAAAATCTGGAAGCAATAAACACTTCAGATGTGCTTTTCAAATGTGGTGGAATCAGTCCCTTGGGCAGACATTGTACAAAAAAACTTTTTGAATTAACTTTGGATATCAACTGTATGTTATTGTGAAAATACTGAAATGCAATATGCCAGCTGGAGCTAAGGATGCAATGTTTTACCTGTTCCTTTCTAAAGCCTTCATTCTGTGCACACTGATGTTAGAGTGTTTCAAAAAGACCAGATAGGAAAATTGCTTGATTTAGTTGGGTTCTTTTTGGCTTCAACTCCAGGGCAATGAATGGAAAATCAGTGAAAATATATCTCTTTGGGATCTCTGTTATTCAAAGTGCTGGAAGTGAGTTCATTCTTCCTTATAAACACTTCGATGTGTTGCTGACAATGTGGAGTAGTTCTGTTTTAATTCTTTTTGCTTTTGGGGGGGTTAGGGGGAGTATTGGTTGAGGTTGAGGGGTTTTTTGGGTTTTTTTTTGGTTTTTAGCCATGAAAACCTGCAGCTGTACAGGGCAACCATGCTAGCTCCACGTCTCAGTGGCAGGTAAAGGGCATTGTCTCCATCTGCAGCCTCAGTTTTGCAGGTCTACCTGCCTTAAAATTGCCTTAAACAACTGAAACCAGCTTTGAGGGACTGAGATTGAGTACTTGAAGGTTTTTTGCAGTGTTTAAGTAGCTTAGTTGACATGAAGGCAAACAATGCTTTCTCTTTAGCAAATTGCCTCAGGGTGACCTGATTTAAATGTCTTTGCAACAGGATTATGGGAGTCTGGGCTGGTTTACAGGAGGTAACTTCAAGGTAAGCCATAGTGCAGCAGGAGATTTGAAATGTAAGCATCTCCAGGATGGGGGTGATTGGAAAGGACATTACTTGGGCTTTGACAATCTGTGTCCACAGCTGAGGGTCTGACTTGGTTCAAGACCATGTCAGTGCACCAGTGTGATGGAGATTTGCTTGCTCCTTACCCTATTGAATAAATATAAAATATTTATATAAAAAGCCCTTAATCTAAGACCACCACATATCTAGAAGTAGGGGGAGCAGCTTGAAAAGGATTATTTTGTGTTCTCCAACCTCACTCAGGTGCTGTCGTGTTCCAAAAACATGTGCTTGGAAAGCTCAGTCTGTCAAGAGAAGGCATCTCTCCTCCTTTTACTGGGGGGGTAAATGAGAAGGAGGTTGAGGTTTTCTCATGTTTTCAATTTCAATTGAGTATTTACAGTATGTATTTCTTAGGTATGTGTTTTCCAGCATTGCCACTCCTCCTCCCCCCACTTAAAAAGCCCTTCCTGACAGTGTTCTCCCCTAGGACACAGTAAGTGCTGTTCATCCTGTCTGTGAACACTGCAAAGCATCGTTTTTGTTCTTTAGGGGACTTGAAGGGAAGTAATTAAAATGACAGGAAGTGCTTGGGACTGAAAGATTTATGTCTGTGGAAAGATCTTATGAAATTCAAAGCATATTTGAATCAGAAAGAATTGATTTGGCAGCTGCATAGTTAAAGAAGTGCTGTTTCTTTCTGAAATGTTAACTTAATGTCCTCCAAGGCAAATCAGGCAGAAAAGGAACTGCTTTATGCATTTCTGATGTAGTGAACCAGTAATGTGTGCAGTCTGTAACCATACTAAATTCTCAGTTGCTGAGGAAATCTAATAAGTAGTAGTGATTATAGCTGCCTTTTTAATTCCCCTTCCCAGTCACATCAAAAGACACGTTCCTGCTTCGAGAAGTGAATGCAGGAGTTGGACACTCAGCTTCTTCATCTGTTTGATGTGTCTTCACTCACTTGCATAAATGGCTGGTACTTGGAGAGGGAAATGTATTTGAAACTAGTTTAAAAATCATGGTTAATGTTGAAATTTTGTATAGGAGCCTTGATACCAAGTCATAGTACTGGGAGAACATAAGCTTCAAGCACACAAGAAAATCAACAAGGTGTGCCTTGGCCTTTATTTCCCCCAGAAATAGTTTATTGGATGTTCTCCATGTTTCCTAGAGTTCTGAAATTCTGTTTTTTCCCAAGTGCTGATGTGGTTTTGAACTTGGGGTGTACCTTGGGGTGTATCTCTGCAATAGACTTGCTCCTGTTGGAAACTTCTCACCTTGACTGTGTTGAAAATGCAGAGTGTGCTGATATGATGGAGTTGGAGAACACCTGGCTAAGGTCATGATGAGCTCTGTAAAGGCCATGAGTGCTTGCATGTATAAAGTAACAACATATATGTATATACGTGTATGTATACAGAGTTGGCCCAGAATCACTTCCTCCCACACCTCAGTGTAGCTGAATTTTGTTTGGTAACCATGTTTTGTTCTCAGAACATCTAGGACTGGTGCTGTTTGTTTGTTTGGAGATTCTCTGTGATGCAGACTGGTGTGGTCCATCGAAGTTTTGTTGGTATGCTAACAGAAAGGAATTTGTTTTGTATCATTCTGGTTTGAATTCAAAATACTTTCTCACTCCATACATCACAAATTTATATGTTAACATGAGCTTTAACTATTTAGTATATTTGTGGTTCACTGTGTTTCCTTGTGGGGATAGTTAATGTGTTGCCTAAATTAAGTGTTTAACAACTTGGTATGAAGATACAGAAACTTTCCAAACCATTGCTCTTTAAAAGGAAGCTCTTCAGTCTACTGAGGTAATGAGGATAATATAAAAGTGGAAGATCCTTGATTGTTCTACCTTGTCAGACTTCCTCAAAACTATTATCCCAGGTTGTTATAAGGATTGATAGCTGAAAATCAGTAGTTAAGACCTGGTAAGAGTGAAGCAATAATAGGTCCTGAGGGGCTGAAAGCTGAGTTTTGGCAGACCAGTGTGTGCAGGGATGAGCCACCACCATCTCTGAGGTTCCCAGAAAGTCCGGCTTGCACTACCACTTTAAAAAACTTCGCAGTTTTTAAGGAATAACATTTTGTTTCAAGTAGGAAAGGATTACATTTGAGAGTATAGTTTCATATGGGGGGGTTGTCAAATTTGCCTAAATGTTGAAGACCTTCTACTAGGTGAACTGTGATCATTTATGAAGTAGTCTTGAAGCAAGTAACAAAGACAGGTAAGAAGGAAATGGAATTTAAAGAAGTCCCACTACAGAATATCTGAATTAGGACCAGTCTGGAGCAGCCATTCAATATCTTTATTATGTTCAAGGAACATAATTTGGAACTTGATCATAAAACTATACTTCTCAGTGTTCCAGATGTCCTAAACTAAACTTCCCTATATCCCAAAGTAGCTGTCTATAGCTATGTGTCTATATAACTGTATGTAGCTATTATGTCTATTTCCCTGTCTATAGCTTTAAAATACTAAACTATTAGCAGATTCATTTAGCAGAGGTGCTACAGTAAAGGGGTGGTAAATTCCAAACATATGTTTCACATGTCCCTGTGTCATGGACCATAGATTTGGATTTGGTTATGGTTAAAAAAAACCCAAAACCTAAACCCACACAATCAAAAGAAGCACAAACAAGAACAGCCCACAAAACACAGCATAGAAAAAACACACATCATAAACCCAAAGGAAATACATGGGCAGAAATATCTTCCACATTCAGAAAATGTAGTATGAGATGATGCTGGAATTTGTTTCATCTCAGTGAGCCTGAAATCCAAATGCTACTGAATTAAACTGTTACCACCAAGAATTTAGAGAATACCTAGGAAATATCAATAAAGGCAAAACTGTAATTTACTTCTAATTCATAGTGTAGGAATCTGTAATAGAATTGAGAAAGTACATTCTCCTTCAGTTATTTTCTTTATTCAGTTTTCTTGTTCTGTAAATAACACCACTAGTATTTGAACCAAAAGCATTTCACAGAAATGTTGCTGCAGCTAAGGAAAAAGAAGGGGAGGGGAGCCAGGGGCCTACTGCTAAGAAATACTCCAAATATTCAGAAAGCCCTGTGTAAACTTCTGGAATTAGGTGCTTTATGCACTCATTGCTCTCACCCTCCAACAGAATTGTAAACAAATCCCAGGTTCAGGGCAGCTGCTTTGCTGACTGGGCTTCTGGGCAGTCTAGTTCCATCTCTGACTACATTCCAGGAAGTGAGGACAATAGAATAAAAAAACAGTGATTAATAGGGTTTTTTTTAGGGTCTATTTCCCTGTTGATAAGTAAAAAAAATATATGGCTGCTTCAGCAATAATTAACCCACTTGAAAAATGAGTGTTGTTTCATTCACATTTGTTCCAGCTAGTCTTAAGATATATATATATATATATATATATATATATATATATATATATATATATATCATAGTACAAGCAAGTTTTTTCTCAGACTCCACAAGATATATTCATATTTCTACTTTTAAGTATTCTGATGACTTAAAATCTGCTATTTAAAATTAAGTTGTCATTTTGAAACATGGTATTCTATTCACTGAGTTACTCTGGTAATATATATGCAAATAAATTGTGTTGTTTCATCCCTTGATGTAATCTGTTAAGACAGCAGTTGCCTTACTTCCTTTCTTCTTAGTCTCGTTAATACTTATGTATTAACTTAAGTTAATACTTAAGTACTTAGTCTCATTAACACTTAAGTACATATACCCTCCTGATAAACTACAGAAAAATAGATTTCTAGATACCCATGTTTGGTATACAGCTTGGAAAAAGCAAACTGTTGGGGGTTTTGTTGTGTTTGCTTGATTTTTTTTTATTTTTTATTTTCTTTTAAGCAATGATTCTGTTTTGGAACTGCATTTGAAAAGAGCCAATTTCAAAGCAGTTTCACAACTGTTTAAATCATCATGATGGTAACAACATGTATTGAATTGGAAAATTTATCTGGGGGCCTTTGTGTGGTGCAGCTAGAAAGAAGCAATATTGGGATGGTCACTTCATTCTCTGCTACATCTGGTTTTGTTCTTTCCTAGATGTGGTTTGTTGTACAGGCATTCAGTTTTTGATACAAGTCCAAAAAGTGTCAGCCTTCATTGATGGTGGTTCTGAATAGAGCTGAAGATGCTTCTGGCTGGTGCTTTGTGCTTACAGAACATGGGGACTTGAAAGGGCTTCTGGTGTCTTTGTTAACAAAGGACTAAGAACCAAGACAGGTAGCAGTAGCAAGTGACTAAACTATTCTCAACTGCACTTGATACAATTTTAGAACTTTAAAATATATGCAAGTATGGAGAAGGACATAGTGATGTCCAGGAATTAGGGTGGCTGGTGACTTTGTGGGCTGTACTGAACAGGAATTTATCATTTTACTGTAATACAGATCCTTATCATGCAGCTCAATCCCTTATACACCGATACAGCCACCTAAGAGATTGTATCAGATACAGATATTCTGTGTGCTGAACTTGATTTTATCCTGACCTTTTATTTTAGTGGGAAACCCATGAGGTGCCTGCTGCTGGCATACCTTTAATTAGATGTAATTGTGCGTTTTTTGCACCTTACTGGAGACTTGGCAGGCATTGAAAAGTTGGATGAGTGTGATCAGGGATCTAAATTTCAAAGTAGCAAACTACTGCATTGCCAATTTTAGTGCAGGGGCTCAATTGGATGCTGAAATAATTGTCTTAAGTGTACTGCATTTACTCTAGCCTGCATTAAATCTGTAAACCTGCAGTTCACAGTTGTGTTGGCATAGAGCTAATGTTGTCTAAAGTCCATTGAAAGCAAAAAAATACCTTTCTAACCAACCAAGACAAGAAAAACATTCAGTGATAAATTTGTTTCATCAGAAGTGTTTTGCCAGCTTTGGTTGGTTAAAATTTGCAAGAATTCTTTTGTTGCTGTGGGTATTCCCTGCTATGTAGCTGAATGAAAGCCTATCTTTATTCTTTAACATCCTGGTTTTTCTAAATTGATGCATGAACTGGTTTAAAATTCAGATAGCTTCTGGGGATCAGAACTTCATTTGAATTTTTAGGTTGTGCAGAAGATATAAAAATGGGATGAGAGCCATCCATAACTGCACACATGGAACACAAGGCTTTGCTAGCAGCAAGTCCTAGGTCTGGATAATATTGTGCCTGGAGGGGTTTCGAGATGCTGGGAGAGAAGCTGGTGTTTATTTCAGAGCACTGTGGGGATCCAGAATTGCTAAATGGCTTGTGTGCAGACTGGTTTGCTCAGCCTCATGATTATTAAACCATTATGATATATTAGCTTTTGTTTAAAAACTGACAAATGATCCTAAGAAACCTAGGGGGAAAAAAGAAAACAAAGTCTAATAAACAAAGTCTGAAGATCTCTAAACAAGAAAACCCACCTCCTCAAAACAGCCAAAGCCTTGAAAGTTTGTCATCTTTTAAAAGCAAAACAATTTTTTTTTTTTTTTTGTACCATACTTTCAGAAGGGAGATTGTCCAGAGAGTGGCCTGAGTTGTGGTGCTTTAGACTGTTATTCCACACAGGGACAATAAATCATGGAAAAGCACAGTTAATGCAAAATAAATGGTTTTGAGAGCTCAGTGTGATAGTTTAATTTATGTTAACACCCAGACTTGTTGACTTAATTGACTGGGCAATTTAAAAGTGTTTACCTGTCAAAGATCATTAATTCAATTATTATGAACTCTTATGTGTGAGTAATTTAGAAGCTTGGACTGAAATCTATTTTCTTGAATGCAAAGACATTTTGGCAATGCAAATTCTGACTTCTGAAGGGAAAAGGAAACCTACAACTTCCTGAGTTGTTTTCTTTCCAGTGTGTTGACAGAGAAGGTATTTGAAAAATATAAATTATTGAACTGGGGGTAAGTAACTTGTTTGTATTTTGTGTTACAGACTTGGTTGCTGGAAGCCTTCCATGTGATCAAACAGTACTTTCAGACAAACTTATTTTCTATTAAATGAAGTTTAATTTTGAGGTACGGTCCTATTTAATTTTCTTTGTTGTGCATATAATTGCATAAAACCTACAGTAATTTAAAAGCTTGTATGTATTAGTATAAAATTTCCCTTAGAGAGTATGTGAAATATATACTTCTGTGGCTGTGTTTATGAAGAGAGAAACTGAGCTGAAAACTAAATGTGATGTATGAGTATTGAAGTGCCAAGTAAATATTGTAATTAACAGCCTGGAGATGAACCTGGCTATGACAGATATTGACTGTTTTGAAACAGTTGCCAGGGAGACTAGAGGATATGATCATGTAATAAGTGATTTCTCTAAGCCTTAGGAAAAAGGGCCATGCCTTTCATTGGTATGAAATAAATACCTAAGAAGATGACTTAACTCTTTCATCTGAATAAAAGGTGACAAAAAGAACAAGGAAAAATCATTACTAGAATAACTTCACAGATACATTCCCATTTCTGTACTGCAATGCTCTCAGAAGAGAATATCACTAAGTGGTAAAATTGGCTTTGGGCAAAATGTTGATAAATCTCACCCCATGTTCTTAATCCGTTGGAGTTACTTTGACCTTGTCCACGTTACTGTTCTAAATGTGTCTCTCTGGCTTTGACTGCTCATCTGGAAATGGTGCTTGAAATACTGAAAGATCACTAATGGAATTTTGTCATGCAATTTTCCATGTTTGAAAAATGTCTTCAGCGAACTTTCAAAGCAGCCTATAATTAAGCAACATGCCAGTTTGTATCAAATATGTCTAAGGACAAGGTTAAATGGAGGTGTTTTAGGTACATCTTGAAGTAGACTTTGCTAAGAGCAATAACAGAATATATGAATTTAGCTTCAACCATTTGAATTCTGCCAAGCTGACTTTGAGCGTATTGGTAAGATGTGCTCTTTCTGGGCACATTTGGTGTAGGATGAGATTTGCCTTCAGTGTAGCACACAGTGTGTGGCAGTGCACTAGACTGAGTAAAATCTAATTGACATGTAATGTTTACACAAACTGTTACACCCTGATAAAAGTTCAGCTGTGTTTCATGATTTCTTTCTTCCTCTGTCTCTGCTGTAGAAGCAGTGGATGTTTTGGGGTTCATTCCTGTTCCCTTCTCTAAATACAGGTTTTTCTCGAACTTAACCCTGTTCATAAATTTTTATAAGGATTACACCAGCTTCTGATTTCTGTCCTTCCTTATTGTTACAAAGTTGTGAGCTTTTACTTTGGGGGTATGGAGTACTCCTAAAGCTGGAGCTCCATCTCCATCTTGTCCTTTTTTGTGCCTGTGACAGAGATGTTGATTTGATGGGTGCAAGCACACTGTTCTTGCTCAGCTTTTCTGTTTTCATTAGTGTTGTAGCAGTAACTGAGCTTTCTGCAGTCTATAGCTATGGGTCTTCTTCCTTTCCTCAGCTACTCTTTTTTTTTTTTTTTTTCTCTTTATCCCTCTATTAGTTGTTCTCCCTGTTCATTTCTTCTTTTGGAAGAAGTGTTCTTTTTTTAATAAAAAATAATTTAGTAATCAAGAAGCAGAGTCTCTGCCTGAACTGGGGTTAAAAAAAAGATGAGCTTTTTAAAAAAAAAAAGAACTCAGCTTTTGAGATGGTGTGAAATGGTTAAATTTTGAGACACCTTGTTGTTCCTTCCCTCTCTGTTCTCGTGCTGGCATCAGAAAATGAAGGGAGCATGCACTAAGGTCATTCAATCTTGCTGCAATAACATCAGCCAAAGCATTAATATTCTAAAAATTGTAAACTGTGACTGGAAATGTGTGGATGGTAAACTGTGTCTGTATGGTAAATCTCAAGAAGCTGGTGGAGGTTGGAAAAGTAAGAGAAGGATTTTTTTAGTAGCTATTTAAACCCATTGGAGGGAGATTGCATGATCTGCTGTTTTTCTCTTTGGCATGGCACCGTGTGAATTGCAGACTGTGTGTAAATTGCTGCCTGTGTTTTCCAGCATTGCCAGTTCCATGTGACCACCTTTCTGATGAGGGATGTATGCTGGATTGCAATTACTGTCTTCACATGACATGCAGGGCTTTTTAATTTTTATTATTTTTCTGTAAACCCTTTTCTATCTTCATGACATTAAAATTAATAAAGAATGGTAATTTATTTAAAAAATAGTGTTAATCTCATGTTGATACCAAATTGTGGTAGCTTGTGAGGAAAAATCGTCTGGATGGTACTACAGTAGATGGGATAGAAACCTGAGTGTTTAAAGGGGTAAAAACATAACTGAATTAATTATAATTTAGATTTAAGTAGTGCTTGGCTTTGTTGTAGTGAACTTACATGATGCTGATGGAGAAAAAACCCCAACCTGTTGAGCTGTTTGAGTCTATATGGGTTGTTCCTCTTATTTCTTTTGTGTAGTTAGGTTTTTTAAAGCTGATTTAGTCTGATTGCTGCAGGAGAATAAGACAGTAGTAGCTCAAGTTCCAAAAAACACATTCACAGGTATTCTTACTTACCTTAGGCAGTGTCCAGTGTCTTGGCTTCTAACATGCTGCATTTTGTTTCAAGAATCCAGCTCAGCTGCCTGTGGAGTAGCTCCAATGCATAAAACCATGTAAAGCAAAGGTTGAAGAAATGCCATTAAGTGAATTGTTCTGGTGGACTTGATTCAGCATCTGATCCTGGACAATCTGCCCTCTTCATGGAACTTCCAACAAGCAATATTGAAAGATTCAGAGAGGAATTGCATGTAATAGTTTACATGGTTCACTTGATGACATCAGATACCATTTTAGTCCTAGTCTGTGCACACATACATTTACTGCTGTCCTCCCAAGGACTCTGGGAGAGGAACCTAGCCAAAGGATGTGATTCCCTTCTGATTCCTACAGAAACTCATGCTTTTGGTTTTAGTTTTCTTTTTCCTATTTTGCAAGAACAGTGCAAAGAAGTCTGGAAGGCTTCTTCAAAGACGTGTCATTGACTGCCATAGTGAAGGCTCTTGTTCCTGCATCTTGTGATTGCTCTGTTACAACTAACTCCAATCAAGCTCTTTGCTTATCTTACCTTAAAGCTGTTTCAGCTCTTTTTGGGACAGTGACATTCCTCCTGTAGCTCCTTGTAATTCATACTTCCTCTTGAAGATACATACCATCAAGTTAGTTTGCAAAAAGGCCTTCTGACTTAAAAAATCAAGCTGGAGTTCAATTGCTAATAAGCTGATTGTGCTATAAACAACTCTTAATTAGACCCAAATATTTTGCCTGAGGGAACTTCCTTGCTGGGTTCTTACCAAAAGAAATGCTGTTGCTGTATGATTATAAAGCATGAACTGAGAATGGTATCTATTAATGCTTACTAATAACTACAGGCTGCTCTCTTAACCTTTCAAAACTTGTCCTGGCTCATCTTTGTTTTGCTGTGGGGATTTTTTTTCCCAAGTAGTTTGTTTGTAAAACTTAGTACTGCATGCTGCAGATAAATGCAGTGATTTTTTTCTGAGATTCTTGAAGGTTTTTAAGGTATATTTGCTTACCAGCACGTGTGGTGTGTGTGTATACAGCCACAGTGGTTGAGCAGGGCTTTTCTTAGGGCAGGGGGTTGTGAGAGAGTTGTTGCATTTTAGTTGTCTGTGTGTGCTTGCAAACGGAATAAACAATGTTTAGTGCTGTACAGTGTTCGGTTCCTTGTGTTCTAACTGATGAAATGAAAGGTTATGCTTTTTTTGGTTGCTTCTTTGAGCTTCAAGAGCTCTGATTAGCCACACCAGACAGCGTGTGGTGTCTGAGGTTGCCAGGCTACTTCTGCACCCTCCAGGTTGATATCTTTGTACTTACTGCCCATTGAGAACATCAGCTTCTACTGTATTTACTTACTGCTCTTGACTTCATCTTTAAGCTGATTAGAGGGAAACTGAGAGATACTTTGTTTCCTTTCTAAACAGAGGAGATTCTAACCTTACTGACAAGACAACTTCCAGTGTAGTGTTTACAAGTGTGATATTTGTGCCTGAGTGATAGTTATCCCTGAAAGCACCTCACTACACAGTTCTCAGTGGAGTGGCAACAGCCAGTGAAGACATCTTCACAGTGTCTTGTCCAGCAAGGAGTTGATGGCCTTGCTGTGACAGTGGACATACATTTCAACCATGTAACCCACAGATGATATTTTGGTGCTCTGGTGGAGAATCAGTTTTGTCTATTAGTGACAGCAGCCCTTAAGCCCTGTTAAGAGCACTGTGGTAAATGCCACAAAAGTTACAAATTGACAGCGATGGAGCACCAAAGAGAGAGCTTCTTGAAAGGTGCAGTGTCACTTCTTTTATGATAAGATGCCAACATAGGTGCCATTGTGAGTTAAGAGTAAAATGGGTGGTGTTGGTCTCTCTGCCTATGCAATCAGCTGCCTGCCTTGTGGTTCAATTATGCTTGATTTTTGAAGGACAATGCTTTGATTTGCATTCATAATTCTGGAAATTCTGGAAGCATACAAAGCTATCAGTTCACCTGGGTTTGTACTTCAGAGTGCATTTTGCTCACGGAGGTCTTAGCAGACACCAGTCCACTTAAGAAGCATTTAATATGTATAATAGAATTAGATTTTCAGCCTCTGTGAACAACAGAAAATGTCATATGTCCTGTATTGCTGGTGCCCAGTGCCAGCAGGTAGTTGCTAGGAATACTAAAAAGAATAGAGGACTTCTGTTCCATTGGATTTTGTTACAAAGTTAGTCTAGTATGAAAATACACAGCTTTGCCTCTAGTACCATGTACACATACAGGCTTTTAGGCTGTGACAGTCTCATGACCTAGATTTGTGTTTCCTCAAGCTTGAATGAACCAGTTAAAAAATATCTCCAGGGAGACAGACCTTTACTAAATCATAGCAGAGCTTTGCTTTTAACCGTGGCAGTGACGATTTTCCTTTAACTGGACGGGCGTGGTCCGTGTTGGGCAGTGTCAGTGGTGGCTGTTCCACGTTTTCCTGGAAAATTTCCTTTCTTGGAAATGCAGGTGGTCTTGGGCTGTGTGTTACCTCAACACTCAGCTGGCAAGGATGTGAAATGCAGGTACCCTTATAGCATTGAGCTGACAATTTGCATTCTGTTTGCTTAGCACTGCAGTTCAGAATATACAGATAAAATCATGGCCTCATCAGCTCAGACACCACAGATATGGGGGTAGCAATGGTATGAATTAAGGTGAGTAGGTAAATGATCAGGGATGTCAGCGTGCACTAACTGGTCTCCTCTCTAAATCACCTTTCTCCCACACATCTTTATTCTGATGTTTTATTTTATTTTATGCTTTTGGCTGGATGATAGTCGATTCCTGTTGAAATTGTGATGCTAACTTCTGTCCTTATCAGTATTAGGAGAAACAACCATTTACCTTGTGTTCCATGTGTCTTGAGAGGCCTTGTAAAATGCTTGTTGAGATGACTTTGCTGTCCCTTGCCTTGGTTTGTCTCTGTGTACAGCAGCTGATGAGGTCAGTACTGCCTTCCCAGTCCAGCAGAGCTGGACTCTCAGGTACAATTGTGGGACAATCAGGTGTGATTCAGTTTCTTGGGAAATCTTTTCTGGAGTTTCTGTACTTGTGGTTTTATCATGTTAGTTATCTCAGCAGGGTATTGTGGAATGGGGATCTGTTTTCTATGTTACCTGAGGCTTACATTCGGAGTATTGATTTGACTTGTAACATTTTCAGTAGTGTAGAGTTGGATCCTGCAGTGAGTTAATACTCAGTGGGCCTGACAAAAAATCATGGAAGCTGTCTAAGTAGGGCAGGTCTGAACTTTATCTCGTGTGTGTGTGTGTCACCCATCTCAGTGCTTTTAACATTTTAGCATAGATGTATTCACAAACAGCAGACAGCTCACTTTTGCCTCCTGTTACAGAAGGCTTTTTAAGGAGCTGGTTGGGACAGCCATTTGTTGGTGAAACAGAAGTGGGACAAGGAAGTTTGAGAGTAAATCCATGCAAAAGCTGTTCATTGACTATGGTAGTACAGACAGTGTGTAGAAATTACTGTTTTGTTAGAAAAAACTAGAAATTGCTGTTGGGACTGATGGAGGAGGAGGTGCAGTAGGGTATGAATGAATTCATTTGTTACACAGCTTTGGCAGTTCAGCTAGGTGTTGGTTAGTTCTGTTTTGCTGCTCTTGAATGAAACCAGCAGGAAAAGCAATTCTAAGTTAATTCCTAGTGGAAAGTGAGGGTGGGGGTGTTTTGGCATCAACTTTCTTCCTGTTAATTTGGGGACATTTCTCAAACATGTTGGAGCTTTTGTTCAAATTATTAGTTTGTGACTTGCAATAGACAATTTACAGATTTATTTAATTTCAGGGGAAATAGACTTAGTATTTTTTAATATGTAAAAGTGTTTCATCAAAGCATTCTTTTGTATTTAACATTCAGACTGTTTCACTGAAAATATCTATATTACAAGATATGAGGAGATGTTTAGTTTTGTAAATACTAGTCCTTAGATTTTCAGAAAGCTTTTTTTAGTGAAGAAAAATTATTTTAAAAAGGTATTTTAACTGCTCATGGAGTATGTATCTGTTTCTAAGCCCACACCTTTTGTAGTTTAGTAGTAACAGCATCCCAGCTCTAGTGAGAATGTGTCCAGGCAGAGAGCTTTGGGGAAGGATACAGTAACTCAGTTGATACTTGCAGGAGGGCTGTGCAGATGAAGTAAAGTACCTGCTCAGGCTTTGTTCTGCCCAGGTACAGGGTTCAGAGCCTATGGTGACCCAGCTGGGACAGTGTTCCCCTCCTGCTCCAGTGCTGGGGCTGCTTCTGCCATAGATCTAATTCTGTATAATCACTCCTTAACCCAGAGGCACACATTCCTCCAGCCTGGAGTTACTTTAAAGAGCCTCATTGCTGCCTCATTCTTGTTTTGCTTCTCAGTACTTGTTAACATTTTGGGATAATATCTTATTACTTCACCTTATATCTTATTATCTTGGATAAAATGTCTTTGAAATGTTTGTGCTTGTTTGCTTTGTTGGTGAGATATCTCTGTGAGCACACTGAGGCCTGCTCATCTTAATTCAAGCACTGGTTAGAATTTAGTTTTGTTCAGATTTTCCAGAAGGTGAGCCCTGTGATGGTTCAGCTCAAGGCCTTGACACACACACACTCTGATATATATCTGCAGGCACAGGGTTCTCTGAGTAATGCTCTGTGGCTTTTTTAAGAGCTCAAAGCTGCTGCTATCTCTCCCAAAGCTGTCAGATTCATAATTTATTATTGCATTCTCCCACTTTACAAGCACAGATCCATCACAGTCTGATTTAGAAATTCCCTACTTTATTACTCACAGAGAATTAGACAGTAGCAGGCAAACAATTTAATGTAAAATTTTCTTAATTTCCAGGATTCTTTTAACTTTTGGTCAGCCATTCCACAGGCTGAATGATTTTGGGTAAAGCACAGAGTCCATTACTTGCATAGAGAAATATTTAAATGTGGTGTGAATCAATGTGTAGAAGATAAAGGGAACGTGGAAGATATTTTCCACTTGTTTTTCTCTGTGATCTCAGCCATTTTTCTTGACCAAGTTCTCAGTTCTTTTGAGAAAAAACAGCTGTCCTGTTCTGGCAGTCACCCAGGATATGGAAACTGCCTGTCCCATTTATTGCTGAAAGCCAAGTGAGGAGATTCAGAGCCTGCACATAATCTGGAGGAGGCAAATGAAAACCTTTCTCTTGAGTTTGAGAACACGGCGTTGGAGGAAGCTGATAAGTCATGAGCTCTTTTCAGAAACTCTTTTTCAGATGAAGCATCCTTTGGTGTCTCTGAAACCAAGAGCACTGAACTGAAAGAAACCAGACCACTGATGTATTTAGGTCCTCCCTTCTTTGAGTTGAATTTGGCCCTGGGTAAAAAAAAAAAAGTTTGTTGGTGGAAGGACACAGTAACAGGTTCCCAACTTGTAAAAGTGTATTAAAGATATCAGGGATAAATTTGCATGTCTGTTTATGTAGGGAAGGGAAAAAAATACTCTTTTGCAGAGTGGAGAACCTAAGTTGAAAACTTGTGTGAGAGAGAAGCATCCAAAAGGTAGAAACAGTAAAAAGAAAAATAATGGAGCAGTTTAGCTCTGGATGTTGTGGGCTGCATTTTGATGGAGCTTTGTTGGAATGGATTAAATGAGCATATGGCAGGGACAGCATTGGGATGCATCATTTTGCAGTGCAAGGCACTATGCTGGGCTGCCTTCTGATGTTCTTTCTGACATGCATGTTTATGGTTTATGTGGTGCACAATCACAAAGTGAAAATATTAAAAAGCTGGAAACCTAAACAATGTACTTTTCAAAGAATGTTCTCTAAAAAACAGGACCCCTGCTTGTTTTTAAATTAGCCAGTAGAGCATTGTGTCATGCTAACAAGAGTACACCTTGATGCTGGAAAGCTGGAGCCTAGCTGCCTTAACTGAAAGCTGGTGAGAAGAATCCCATGGGTGTCCATAGCTCCTGGCAGTTCAGAAGGGACAGGAGAGAAGGGAGTGAAGAGGTGTTGCCCTCTACATCAGGAGAGGGAGAGGCTGCCAAGAGCTGTATCTGAAGAACAGCTGTGAGCAGCTGGAAAGCCTGTGGATAAGAATCAGAGTCAGGAAACAAAGGAGAACTTGGTGGTGTGTGCTCCAGGGCACCTGGTCCAGGGGAGCCTGCTGACAAAGTGCTTGGTCTAGCAGCAGGAGGCATTGCAGGCCCTGCTGGGGGACTCCATCCCCTCCTGCAGCTGCTGGAGAAGGAGCACTGTGAGCTGCAGGCAGCCCAGGAGACTCAGGGAGTGCCTAGAGGATAACTTTTACAGCAGGTAACAGACATCCCTTCCGGAGTGGGTGCAGCCCTGGTGACCAGCAGGGGCTCATCAGGGATGCTGAGTTTGGAGGCAGTGTGGCCTGCAGGCACCAGGCACTGTGGAACTGGCAATTGTGAGGGATATGGATCAGATGAAGAGTAAAGTCAGGCCCCTGAACTTGAGGAAAACAAAATTCCAGCACTTCAAGTCAGTCACTAGCATCCCCAGGGAAATTCCTGTTTAAAAACGCACACATATATTTATGCAGAAATTATTTGTGGATTCTAGTGCATTTTGTATTTATGGAGAAAGGATTTAAGTTCTGAAGAGTTCTTGGAGATCATTGTGGAAAGTCCTAGTGATGGAAGAGTGGTTTGGACTGTTAAAACAGCAAGGGAAGACACTGGAGACAAAATCCAGACTATCTACAAACTGAAACAATACAAAAAGCATCCGTAGCTTCCTGTTTCCATAAAAAAAATGCTGTCAGATTTGGTGTAGTTTCTGACATATAAATGAAATGAAAAAGAACTCATTCTTGAAGCTCTATGTAAAAACATCTAGCAGGTCTATGTGGAGACTTGAGAAAAACCATAACACCGTGTTGTGCACTTCAGAGTCTTCAGGAAAGAGTGCTTATGTGCTAAGCAAATCCTGCTTTTGATGAAGTAGTTATTTAAAGCTGTTGGTTACCAGCTAGTCTAAATGATCTAATAAAAATGTATGGTGAAAGAAAAATAATTTTCTGTCAGCAGTAAATATGTTGCCAATATACCCAGTGAGTGTGTTGATTTTTTTATGCACCATTTTAACCTACCTCAAAGAAAGTATGAACATTTAGTGTGTGTACACAATTTTTTGAAAAATTAATTTCCATTTTACCAAGAAAAATACATGTTTTGGCTAATTTCTAGCTTGATGATACTAATGAGACTTTATATAGAAGTGCATTTGAATAAATACAATTCTACTGAACTAGTTTCATTTGTTTAATGAAAAACTGAGTATATTAAAGCGTTAAATGGAAAACTGTAAGCAACAATGCCATTACTGCTTTTTCAGGTACTTCAGTAGGAACTTGCAAGTGACCTGGCACCATGGTAGCTCTTTCCTTGAAGATCTGTGTCCGTCAGTGCAACGTGGTGAAGACGATGCAGTTTGAGCCATCCACGGCCGTGTACGACGCCTGCAGAGTTATCCGTGAGCGAGTGCCAGAGGCTCAGACAGGGCAAGGTGAGTTCTGGAGTGTGTCCTTGCTCAGTTCATTGGCTGAATTGAAACTGGACATAAACCCATGGGAATTTTTGACATTATCCTGTTTTTTCATTCATTTTTTCGTGTTGGAGGGTTTGATTTTTATTTTTTTTTTAAGTTTTATTTTAAGTTATAGAGTTCTGAAGTGAGAGGAAACAAGTGCAAACAGATTTTTAAGCAAGATAAAGTAATTGAATTGTTTTTCTTCTTTTGTCCCAACAAAGGTTTTCCCACAACAGATGCTTTTAGAACTTTGACTTCTTAAATAAATATCTTGTTTGCCTAAAAGATGAGAAATTGCCCTCCTGTTGGAGAGCATTTTTTTTGGTATTACCTACTTAAAGCAGTGTTTCTGGCAATGCTTTCTAAGAAAATCTGCACAGACTTATTTTGTGTCTCAACAAAGGAAGCAACAACACAAATTACAAAAGATTGAATGAATACCTCCAAAATATGCAAAGAGAAATGTTTGAAATTGGTTCATAACTAAAATTGTCACCATGCTGTGCATGCCCTACTTAACATGGTGTGCTACATGTTAATCAAATGTAACTGTCTCTGTACCACTGGGCAAATTAAATTAATACACACTGGGAAGCACCATGGACAAAAGAGCTGGTTTTAACAAAGTTGTTAAAAAATGCAAAGCCCTTTGGTGCTGCACTGTATATAATGCTACAAAAAGGTAATTCTTACAGCAGGTTTTTTATTGAGGTTTAAGCTCTCAACCTTTACAGCCATTTCAAAAATCTTGTCTGAATTGTTAGAAAAACTTAGTAGTAATGGACTTCATTACTATTACTGAGAATTGCTTCTCCTTTGCAGTAGTCCTTTGGAAATCTAGTTACAGAGCTTCAGTTTTCACATAAAAGTTGTGTATTTTTACCATGCTGGTCTCTTAAGGCAGTGATTGTAGATGGCTGTTGAATTCAGAGAAGCTGAGTGATAAATATCACTGAACATCATGAACCTCAAAGAAAAGCCAAGGAGTTCTCGGATTTTATAGTAGAGCTTTTCCTTTACTGCTGATTGCAGTGCAATAGCAAACTTCAAAAAATGAAGTTAAGTGATAAACTGAAATGTTTCCAGCATATCCTTTCCTTTTCTTTGTGGTTGTTAAAATGTGTGTGTTTGCCTGTTAGTTCAGAAGACTCACAGTGATGCAGTACAGTTGATAAACTGCTTGTGTACAACAGAAAATGTACTTATGGCTATCAGCTGTGCACATTTCATTTCTGCCTGGTCCCAGCACAAAGGTGGCCATGATTTTCATGTGGAAATTGCAGAGCTCCTGCTATTTCATGATCAGGTTCACACATCACAAATGAGTATCAGAGCAGTCTGTGCTTCCTTGGTACTTCTGTGCTGTGTTCGAGGTGCTTTGTCTGCATCTGAAGGTCACAACCTATTTATAGGCACCAATTCTAGAATCTTGCAGAAGTGATTCTGTATTGAATCTGTATCATAAATATCCCTGTAAGTACAGATCATTTGATCTTTCAGGAGAGGTTTTTAATTAAGGTAAACAGGGAAAGTTTTTCATCTTGGTTGTTTTTGGAAGGGTTCTTCCTTTTAAATTGGCTATCTGTAAGTCAGTTGCACTTATATCAATAAAGTGTAAGGTCTTTTATATAAATAATTGCATAAATAATGTGTTTAAGGTAAATGGTGTTAAATGTAAATTATTGCTATGCATGGCATTTAAGGATGAAATATTACCTGAACATTGTAGGTGTTTTTACTTGATTTTCTGACCAAAAGATCCTAACACATGGCTGAAAGTAAAACTGCTGGCCATGAGAAGGGACATTAGCTTATCCTGAAACAGAGCACGCTCCCCTGCTAAGTGGTTGTTATTTGTGAAGTATAATCTGTATTGATTGTTCATACATATGGATGGGTCTTAAATTAACAGTCATGATTCCTCATTTCATGTATCTGGGGTTTAGTCTTTGAAACCTAAGCCTGGGTTTGTTTTTGTGTGGCAATGAAAATATTATCATTTACTTCTGAAAGAGTCAATTGACATTGTTTAGCCTTCAAAAGATACAAGTTTTTGATGTGTTTGCTATAGATATAATTCTAGAAGCCTTGTATATTTTTAAATACCTAAACCTGAATCATCTACCAGAACGATTCCCAAGTTTATTATAAACTCATCTTGTGGAGAGTTGAAAGCAAACTGTGTTTTGAAAATAGAACTGCTGCTAGAAATAGTATGCTATGGTTAAGGGCAAACTTGCTTGTATTTTTGGTTAGTCAATTCCAAAACAGGATCTGTGAGCATTTAAAAAAGGTTGTCTCAAAGAAAAGTACTTATAAATATAGTACACAGTAGATATGACACGTGAAGATGTGATGGCATAGTGCAACTTTAGTGCAAGTCTTCTGTAAAGCCTGATGTACCCTGCTCTCTGCTGCTAAACTAAATATTTCATGAAGCACAGAAAAAAATTCTATCCAAGTTTATTAAGAATGGAAGGTAAGTGTAATGGAGGCTTAACCCTGAAGCTGAATAGCCCTGAATAAAACCATGTTGGCTTTATTAGGTTTGATATTTTTCAATGTGTCTCTGTCTGTTCTGTTCCACAGCCTCTGACTATGGATTGTTCTTGTCAGATGATGATCCTCGAAAAGGTATATGGCTGGAGGCTGGAAGAACACTGGATTATTACATGCTGAGAAACGGGGTATGGTGCAAGTCTCTTGCTTCCTTCATCACCATGTTCTTAGAAAACTTGTTTCTTAAATAGCAAGAAGAATGTTTTGCATTTGGAGGAGTAGGAGGGTGTTGAGTCTGTTCCTGAACCTGACCTAACCCTCTTCCTTGCTGTGCCTCAGCTGTCAGTTTTTTCCTGCATTCAGGTTGTAAGCTTCTGTGGTCAGCAGTGTCTTCATAGAATGATTCACAGAAAGTTGAAAAATAACTTTTGTTATATGCTTTATATATGATTTTACCTTGCTTAGATTGGTTTCTTGTATACTTGAGGTGCTGAGGTCATACTGGCTCATGTTATGGGCTGGCTACAGCCACAGAGTTGCAGTCCTTTTGAAATGCTGCACTAGATTTTGCAGCACAAAGGTACTTGGGTCTATCCTGCCCTGACTAGGTCTTGCCACTTAGGACAATCCTTGAAAAATGACATTGGCAGATCTAAAAGCAGTATTTTCTCAAGTTTATTAAATGAGTACGTTTGCCTGTATTGTAACCAAGGAAAAATGCAGCTTAGAGGGTGGGAGGGGAATATTGTTTTAGACATCTGAGGTAGTGGGTTGGCTTGTGGTGCCTTCCAAAAGCATTTAGAAACAGTTTTGTTTGCTTCCTAGGATATACTGGAGTACAAAAAGAAACAGAGACCTCAGAAAATCCGTATGTTGGATGGTTCAGTGAAAACAGTAATGGTGGATGATTCTAAGACAGTGGGTGAATTGCTGGTTACCATTTGCAGCAGGATAGGTAAGGTTTTGGGACCCACATACTTAAGAATTTATTGTTCTGCCATATTTAAATTTTGATTGTTAGGACATTATGTGGCTAGAAATTGGCATACATGTGAAAGATTTCAATTTGTTTTAAGTTACTGCTTACCAAACACTTTCTTGAAACCTGTTGTCCACTTTCATCAAAATCTATAGAGAGTCAGCTGTACCCTTAAACTTCAGGATTTAGCAGTTGAGGGCACAGAGTTATCCAACAGTACAGGTACTAATTTTTTATTGTACATTACATTTACATACTCTATCCTGCTATGAGGTAGAAGTTTAGAACTGAATTTATACTTGGTGTTAATTGGATAAAGGAGGAACATTCCTGACTTAGAAGTGCACCCAAGCTTAGGACTGTGTTGTTATGATTAAGAGTTGATCACAAAATTCTATCATTTGTAAAGCAGCCAGAAGCCATCCAGAGCAGCTGGTCAAAAATGTGTCATATTGCTTATAGTCTGCCTCAGTACTTAGCTAAATAGACATTTTTGAAAAGAAAATTGTATTTACTACATGCATCCAGCATGGATTAATTTAAGTCGCAAAACAGTGCTTAAATATAATTTAGAATCCAAGCAGCTGTAACTTGATTTATATTACTTTACTTGGAAAGTGAATAATATATTTCAGTTTTGAGGTTTTGTATGTTGGATTTTAATGTGCTGTAACTAATTTACCTCAAAAATTAGTTTTATTTATTTGCATGAATGTGGTCATGTAGGTGAGCATTTAATTCGCTGTCTGGTATAATATAAACGTGCTTTCCCAAGCAGTACAAAAAAACAAACAGAACAAAGAAATGGGAACAGCTTAGCACATATGCTAAATATTTTGAACTGCTTTTTTATTCAATTTTGTGTAAAATTCACAGGAAGAGTTGAGTCATAACAGGTTAAACAAAAAATCATGAATTTCACATGGTTTCTGTTCCTCAGTTGGCTCTGCCACATTTCTTTTACATCGTGGACAAGCTGAAATTACTCAGTCCTCAGGAAGCAATTGTAGGCATCCATGAATGAAAATTCACTATACCCCGTCTCCATTTTGGAATTTACAGTTATTTTATATTCCATCATGTTTTTAAACTGGCTGCTTCTCTTGGTAGGCAGCAGAAAAAAAACCAGACTTTATACTTAATTCCTTCCTGAAAGTGGCAAATGCAGCATATGACAAAGAAATAATGTGTTGGTAAGATGAGGTCAGATATTGGATCTATTTGTAATTCCAGGAATAACAAATTATGAGGAATATTCATTAATCCAGGAGAGCATCGAAGAGAAGAAAGAGGAGAGTACAGGAACACTTAAGAAAGATAGGACATTGTTACGTGATGAAAGAAAAATGGAAAAACTGAAGGCAAAGCTTCATACAGATGATGATTGTGAGTAATGCATTCCAGGGTAATTCTTTGATTAAAATCTTTCCACAGCATAGTTGAAAGAAGCCATACAGGAATGCATTTTCAGACTGTTTGGTGTGTTTCAGTTGGTTCCTGGCTGTATTTTGCATCCCTTTATATGTAGTGCTGTTCTGCAACTGAGTGTTTTTAAAAGGAAGTGAATGGGCAAGTAAATGCCTTTGAGAGTTAGCAGGTGTTCTCAAGTGCTTTTTGGTACTTGTTTGGTGGGGGTATTCCAACTGAAGTGTGAAGGGTTGTTTTTGTCCCTTCATTAAAGTTGGATAGTTAATAATTGATGCCTACTGGAAGCCATCAAAAGGTAGTTTTGTGTTTGAAGGTATAAGTTTTAACTGGAAGTGAAGTTTGCCAGCTAAGACAGTATTTGATTTGTTTTGTGTGCTAAGTCATGACTTTTTTCTGTTTTGCTGTAAGACACTAAGGTTAATTGCAAGTGGCAGGAAAATGTTTGAAAATTGGGTTCAGGGATAAGAAAGGTAATCAGAATCATTTGTTTTAGAGGTAAAATGTAGTAAACTTATTTTGTGGTGAAGCTTTGAAGATTAAATTTAGTGGTAAAGCATTACTATAGTTGTTTCTTCAATATTGACAACATTTATGCTGTGGTATATTTTTGTTTCGCAGCAGTGCTGTTTTTCAGTTCTCATTGCAAATCTTCAGCACTGATTACTAGAAACAGAAATGAAAGTAACATGGGTTTCCCCCCATGGGTTTCACCAGGGCTTTTAACACTGGCAGCAGCATGGATTTAACAGTGTGCATGTCTGTGGCTGTGTTGCAGTAAATTGGCTGGATCACAGCCGGACCTTCAGAGAGCAAGGAGTTGATGAAAGTGAAACGCTACTCTTGAGACGGAAGTTCTTTTATTCAGACCAGAATGTAGATTCAAGAGATCCTGTTCAGCTTAATTTGCTTTATGTTCAGGTACAGTAATTTCAACCTTGTCTGAGGAAACCTATGTAGGTTAATTAGAAAAAATGTGCTGCTCAAATACTCCATCTTCTAGAATTCCAGTTCTGGATGTGCTTTAGTTTTACTCTTTCGTCTAGGCCTCTGTATGACATATCATGACAGATAGTCTCTGTCCTTATTGCCATATCTGTGATTTTGTGTTTACCTACTAATTATGGAGATGTTTTTCTCTCCTATATAAGGCAGTGGGATGAAAGCTTTTCACTGTATTTGCACACACATGCATCCATATTTATGTGTGTACATACACAGAAGTGTCTGTGCATGTTGTATTTGAAATGGCTGTCAAATTCTCTTTTTGATCAAAGCTGATACAATCATAGCTTCAATAAATCTCCATAGATAATCACAATGAAATAATCTAGCCCTTTGTTTTATTAGTCACATACACAACCAGAATGGAATAATAAAGACATTCAGAAGGAAAAGGGTGTGTTGCTGGCTGGATTCAGGCTTTCAAGGAATTTGAGGTGCAATAGTTGTTCTGGGTGTCTCTAACACATCTTTGTTTACATCCTCTAGGCTCGTGATGACATTCTGAATGGTTCCCACCCCGTCTCCTTTGAGAAGGCCTGTGAATTTGGAGGCTTTCAAGCACAGATCCAGTTTGGACCTCATGTAGAACACAAACATAAACCTGGATTTTTAGAGTAAACACTTCTAACTTCTAAATTTGGGTGACCTCAAGTGTAACTAATGTTGAGTTGTCACAGATTAAGCACATTTTATTGCTCCAAGCAGAGGTAATCAGATTCAGTGTATTTTCCATAGCAAATCTCCCAGTGAAAGGAGCTTTATTGCACGAATCTGATGAGGGGACTTTTGGCAGTGGCTATTAGACAGCACAGGGCACTTCTCCTCCCTGAGTGCCAGCTAAGTGCACACTTTGTACCAGCAAAGTACAAGAGTGGAAAGAAGTTTTGTCATTTGAATCAAGTGGATACTCCTGTGTGTAAAAATTCGATTTTCCAAACTTTTTAGTGGCATTAATCACTTGGTGAGATTTACCCTCTCATGGTGTTGTAGGAATGGAATTCTAGAACTGTGCTCTGTTTCAGGCATGCACAGAGTTCTGCTTATGGCTCATCCTTTAATCTTTGTGATACTTAGTTTTCTGTCCAGGTAGAATAAATTAAGTTTGCCTGAAATTTAGATGTCCCCTTTTTTTACTGATTTTGATTGTCTGATTGGTTTACCTGCAGTACAATTAACTGAGGGCCGAAGTCTGAGGAAAACAATGTAGGAAGGTAAAAAGAGAGCTTTTCACTGCACAGTCCATCAAGCCTTGCCTAGATACAAGGCTCATAAGTACCTTAATTGGAGGCACAAAACAATGGGTGTGTATTTGGTTTCTGTCCTGTTCCAAGGGCAGAGTGCTCAGTGGTGCCTCAGGCTTCCTTTGTGAGCCACTTTGAGGTTTATGGTATCTCAGGGAATCACTTTGAAGTGGTGTCTTGCTGTGGAACATGCAGTGCTGCAGCTCTGGTTGTTTGAAGCACTTTTTTTCTGAAGGCTATTCCTGAGGTAGCAGTTGAGTTATGTGAAGAAATGTCTTTCAGTTCCAATCAATAACCAGCTTTTCTTTTTACTGTCCTGACTGGCCCAGGAACCTTTCCTATTAGAACTGCTGATGTCTAAGAATTACAGGGGCCCAGTGTAGCAGCTTCAGTGTACTTCTGGTTTTTATTTCCTAGAACTGTGACCAGTTACACAACAATCTTCCTCTAGGATTTGTCTGTTATCTGCTTATTTTCCCCTTCTCACTCCACTCACTGAAGAGTATTCCTGCAGCAAACCATTGGGGTGTTATCTCATGATAGGCTAATGTGCCGTGGTAATGATTTCAAGAGATAGGTGTTCCCAGAAATAGTTACTTTTAATTTTTAAAGCAGTAATTTCCCACAGCCTTAACCAGGGGCTTTTGCAAACTGCTGACCAGCATTCAGGTGCTTAATTTCTTTAGAATTTTCTGCTTTATTTTTTCACTGGAAACCTTCTTTTTATTTTCTTTTTTTTAAACTCCCATGGAATGAGTGTGTTTTATGGCATTCTGCAGCTGCTGGCTGGATGACACTTCTGCCTTGTTTGCAGTGCTGGATAGTTTGGAGTCATCAAACAGCCATCAGTCATATAATGTGCATTATCTTTTTTTAATCCTAATAGAGATGAAAGTATTAATAACTGAACAATCTGTTAGAGAAAGAATGTTACTCCAGTGAAAACCATTTTGAGACAGAATTCCAAAATTCAGAACCTTCTTATATTCTGTAGGGCATTTTTGTCTGGTGTTGTTTTATTTTCATTTAGGTCTTTGATTGTATTTTGATTAATTTGAGCCAAACTTGGCAGGTAAGAAAGTGTAATTGCTGTCTGTCCTGGTGTTTAATCAGTTTCTTAAAATTAAGCATTTCTCATTTGGAGGTAATTCAGTTTTTTCCTCTGTAGATGAACCTGCTCAAAAACCGTAAGTTCCTGGTCATTGTCTCCTAATTTGAAGTGTACATGTTTACGATTTGGTGGTGATATGTTTATTTTACATAGCCATCAGGACAGCCTTCTTGGGAAACCTCATGCTTTATTTTGTGAGTCTAAGTGGGCCAATATGAACAATACACAGAAATAGTATTGTTTAATGTTCATTAGTTTCTTCTGAAGATGCATCTCTCATCCTTTCAGAAAAAAAAACTTCTTAGGTTTTTTTATGCCCTTGAAAAAGAGCAAGATTTTTTAAAAGTTTCACCCAACTATTTTCTACTGTTTGGTGCATAAACACTGATTCTTTTCAAGTAAGAAAGTAGTTTTGCTGTACATAAACTGTGTGCTGTAGCTCAATATGTGAAATACTTTAGAGAGGTATCCAGTCACTCACTACTGAGACCTTAAGATGCTTCAGTTTCCCTCAAGGAGAATGTCAGCTCCTACAAAAACCTGCACAGAACAGAACAGCTTTAGCATTTAAAGAAATTGTTTGGAAACAGCTTAATTTAGTTTGCCATGTCTATAATATGTTTGTGTAGAGAGACCTTTTGTATCCTTTTTTGTCCCTGCTAAAATATTCTTGGCACAGATGAAGATTATTGCCTACATCTTGCTAAGATGTTGGTATTGGTTGTTGGAATTCCCTTGAAGCTCTTGCCAAAGGGAATTGTGAAAGCATTAAACTACCACATTAAAAGTTGTCTTTCTTGGTGCCCTTCCTGGTACAGACATGGTTTTGCATGGCACCTACAGAGGATTCAGCCCTGGGGCTGAACTTGCTGAGAGAATATCTAATAAAGAGCTCACTCTGTTCACCTGCAGACAGGAAAGGAGCACCTCAGACTGCTCACTTCCACTGCTTTGCAAAAACACTGGCAAACAGAAGAGCTGCAAAGGATAAGTGACCTTGATGCTGAGCTCAGATCTAACCTGTTGTGCTGAGTTGAGCTGTATTTTTCAATAACACATTTATGCTAATGAAAAACAATCAAAGTGTTGGCACTTGAGATGAAACTCAGTGTAAACCAAGTTAAATCAACACTGCTTGCTATTAGCTGTTTTTTTTTGATTGAGTTCAATGTCCATTCTAATATGTGTAATTTAAGGGATTAAAGAAAGCCTAAATTATAAGATATTTCCATTCTTTTTGCTAGCTCCATTAAAAAGCTGTAAAATAAAGTGAAAGTGTCTGTAAAGAACATACCTGGATTATAGATAGAATTAAAATAACTTCAGTCTTTTCACAACTGGCATTTCACCCTTTCAGCTGAGGTAATCACTTGCTTCTTGATTTGAAAATAGTGGAAGGTATTAGAAGGAAATAAACTTCCAGTCCAACTGCCACCCTCATGTGCAGGGGTGTTACCATTATGCTTTGTCCTCCAAGCAGTAAAGTTGTTTTCATAACCCTTGCTGCTTATGAAGCTCCAAGTAATGTTTGCTTACTAATTCTGAAAGTGTTATAGTAATTTAAAAGTAAGTAGACAAGCTTAAAAATGTAATGGTTTTGATAGTTTATATGCATAAAGATAGCTGAGGAAATTAATTCTAGCTAATAAAAGATGAGAATTCAAAGCACGTTGATAGCTATAATTTGTTTATGTAAATTGATTTCCAGAATGAAACTTGGGTTTGTTGTTTTCTTAATTTGCCTCGGAATTGAATTTAACTAAACTGGTTTTAACCTGTGAAATTCTGAATAAAACCAGCAGTTGTTTCCTAACATGAGCTTTCTAAGAGAATAAGCTGTATTCAGTCCTTATCTATAGTTTTAATTTGGCACTTCAGCCTTCCCTACCCTATGATGTGTTTTTAAATAAGTGCCCTAGAAGAGAAACTGTTATCATGGCTAAGTGAGATGTGGCTATGAGAACATGAGAAGAAAGATTAGCAAGGACAATTGTTCTCGTTTTATAATGCTAGAGCTTCATGGAAAAGACAAAATGTGTGATCTCAGTACTGATATATTTTTGAAAACAAATATTTTTGAAGCAGAAAATCCTAATTTAGCCTTTTGAGCTATTTTTTGATTGTCTGCAGTGGCAGGTTTTGTGTTTAAAAACACACACACAAAAAAAGCACAGTACTATAAACAAAAACCCCTCAAGATATAAAACCAAAGCAAGTCCCACAGAAGAGTTGAGCAATTTTTTTGCCAATCTTGTTTAAAACAATCCATCCTTCTCAAAAATTCTAATTTTGCATCCCAGTAGATAATCTAGCCTTCAATGTTAAGTGTTGCTTGTTTAAATGACAATAAAAGGAGGACATTCTCCAGTCATACTTTTTCTATGATTCTTAATAGTCCAAGGTAGGGGGAATCCTTAGACACTAATTTAACTGTGAAAGTTTCTTTGGGTGGAAGAAGACCTGCTGAATATGACATGGTTTCATCAGAATAGAATATTCCAGATGGGAAGGTATAATCCAGAGCAGTTATTTGTTACAGTGCTGTTGATGCACCCTCAGGTTAGGGTGAAATTTGGCTGAGATAAAGGGTTATTTTTATACAGCAAGGTGGGGCAGATGAGGTGTTGCAGGATTCCTTCTGACTGATATCCAAGGAGACTGAACTTGTTTCATTTAACCCATGTTCTGAGAGCCTTAGAATCTGCAAAAATTAAAACTGCTTCTTTACTTTGAGACAACACAGTGGTATGAGGTAGCCACCTAAATTACTTTTTAGTTGTTCAGTACAATATTAGTGTTCTAACACTTCTTGGATGACACAGGAAAGAACTTGGTCCCACATGGCAGTAAATCCAAGTGCTGCTGTAAGGTAGCAGCAGTGTCTGAACTTAGAGCAGGCTCAAACCTCCATGTCCCCTTCTCCCAGTTACAGCAAGTGTAGTTGCATTTAGATGTGAAACCCTCTGAGCTGCTGAGACACATCCCATGATTCAAGAATGGGAAGTGTCTCAGCTTTTGTTTATTTTTGATGAAAAGGTGCTTTTTGCTGCGAGGGGCAGCAATTCAAGTGGTAAGGTAACCACGTGCTCTTACTCTCCTTAGTCTGGGTGTGTTGTGGTGGGATTTGACACCCATACTAGGAAGCCTGGGGGACCTAGTACCAGTAAAGATGTATGGAAAACATCCCTCCTCAAGAAGGAACCATTAACTTTGGAATTTGTTTTTTTGGTTTTTTCCCTAGCCTGAAAGAATTCCTGCCTAAAGAATATACCAAACAAAGAGGGGCTGAAAAGAGAATATTTCAGGTAATTTTGAGGCTGAAAAAACTACTATACTTTCACTACCTTTATAGGAAAAACCTGAGATTTCCCATGTGCATACTTTGTATATACTTGAACTGTATAGTTATCAGAAAACAAAGTATGAGGTATTTGACAGCTTTTATTTTATTTCTTCAGCAGATTTATTGTCCTGATCCTTTTCTGTTCACTGATGATTATTCAATGTGCTTTGTTAAATGGAGAGAATGAGAATTCAGTATTTTAAGATCTTTTTTCAGTTGCATTGACATAGCAAGATGCATATTTGGACTAAAATAGACAGATATTTAGGAAAGCCAGTTTTAATTTCATGCCTTATTCAAACATGAGTTTCAGTTCTGCTTGTTAATGCTTGAGTGCAGTGGTGTGTGTGGGAATCACCCCGTTGTAAAAGGCTGGAGCAGTTGATTATAAATGGTAAAATGTACTGACATTGTTAGAAGTGGTCTCAGAGTCTGAGTTCTGTAGATGCACCAGGTATCTCTGCCCACTGAAATACAGCTTTGGCAATTCAATGGAAGTTGGAAAATCCTGAGATCACCAGGTGAGATAAAGTCATATGGCTCTGGAAGGACACACCAGAGATCTGTGATCTCAGCTAGGGAGACAAGTTCAAGAGCAGGAACAGGTCATTCTTTCTTTCGTCTGCTGCACTCTCAGCTGAAGAATCCCATAACTTAGTGAGTCTGTTCTACCTTGAGTTTTCAATACTTCCTTTTGGATGAGTATGTCTGACGTTTTTCTGTGCACCTTTAGGTGGTGCAGTGACATTGCAGTTTAAGCAAAATCCAGATTCATTCACTTCTGAGTATCATGGCCATGCTGTCCATAGCATGGGATTTTTCCCTTGTCAGGTATGACCTTTGAGTAGTTTCAGTCATTATATTCTTTAGTGCATGGACCAGAAGCTCATCAGTGAGGGCACTGGGGAAAGATTCGGCAACAAGGTAGAATATGTGAGCTGTCTTTCTGAAAAAAACCCAGATGTTTCCCAAGTCATGAAGTTCTGGAGCTTGGCAAGTGCTACATTTTTGCCCCCTGTTCTTTTGGGATCCAGGTTGTGTTCTCTGTGCTGAAGCTGACAGATGGGAGCAGCCTGTGTTCTTGGGATGCAAGAGATTTTTGGAGTTGCAGTTGCTCCCCCTTGGAAGCTCCCATGCTGTTGAGGGGGGAACAGGTGGAGTAAGAAGGCATTTCCCATGTTCCTGGTGCTCCCTCTGCCGAATGAAGTGTTAGCATTTAATGAATGGTATTATTTAATGAATGCCAACATTCAGTTAGCATGAAAGAGGTGGAACCAGCAGCTCACAAGCACGTGAGGGGAAGATGGGGGTAGGATAGGAAATCCCACAAACAGGATTTAAATAGCAAGACATGGATGCAGTTTTCAGCACAGTGGTCTGGACAGGAGAGCAGATGCTGAGGTGAAATTTAAATGCATGAGATGGGTACCTGTCATTACTTACATGTAATCATTAATCTACTAATGGCCAAATCGATTAAATAATAAATAGAGACTGAGTTACAAGACACACTTAGATGAATATTTCAAGATGAATTATTCAGAAAAATCAGTGTTTGTTCCTTAGCTGTAGAATTATTTTTGTGTGATGGAAAAAAATGATGAGTAATGCTGCAAGTGGCAAAAAAGGCCCATTGGAAGTACCTACAAGACATGAGAAATAGTGAAGTACAAGGTGTGAGGCTGTCATGAATCAGAACTTTTGGGCATAAAGCAGGAAGAAATAATCTGTTTCTTGTAGGAAAAAAAGGGTGCTGGTACACTTAAATGACTTTTTAAAGCTGAGTGAAGAGGCATTAATTGTATGAAACTTAATGGTGTCAAATAGCAGGAATACCTAGAATTTTAAACTGTGTCAGAAGGGGTTTAGTGTGCATGGTCTGAAGGACAAATTGAATGATTGATGGTCAAAGAGGAGTGTTCTGTTTGCCCAGGTTAGTTATATTCTCTGATGTGAGGCATTATATGATAGTTTTGCTAACATTTCTACCCAGTATTTTTTCAAATATTCTAATTGTTGTGATTACTAATTAAGGATCCTGAAATAGATAAAAGCTATACCTGTTTCTTGTTTGTTTCTGGAAAGCTTTGGTTCTGCCTAAATGCTACGGAACTCTCTTACAGGAGCACAAAAACTGTGGTGAGATGACTGAAATAGAAGCCAAAGTGAAGTATGTGAAGCTGGCGCGTTCCCTGCGCACCTACGGGGTGTCGTTTTTTCTTGTCAAGGTAATGTAGCTCTTGCTGTGACCATCCTGTGTCCTTGGTTGTGGATTATCTCGGGTCCCTCACCAAGAAAAGGTTTGCTACCTCAACCACAAAGATATTTCAGTGTCCTGGAGGCGTAAGAAGAGCGTTTGTCTTTTGAACTGAATAGTGAAGATGCACTAAAGACCAGAGCTTCTTAATGCACTGCTTGAAAATCATAGTCACACAAACTGAGCCTGGGATTTTAAATTGTCACTGTCTGCATACCAGTTTATTTGTCAGTATATTCTATCTTGCTTTTTCCTTTGTGCTGTGGAAAGATACATTGGTATGGAAAACCATCTCCCACTCCTTGTTACAGGAAAAAATGAAAGGGAAGAACAAGCTGGTTCCTCGTTTGCTGGGGGTGACCAAAGACTCAGTGATGCGTGTGGATGAGAAGACCAAGGAAGTGTTGCAGGAATGGCCACTGACAACTGTGAAACGCTGGGCTGCCTCACCTAAAAGCTTCACTCTGGTAATCTTCCTGTGTGTATTCAGAGGACAAGGGATTTATGCAGCAAGGAGACTCAGAACAGTTTCTGTACTGTAACTTGTTCTATCTCTAAATTTTCTAGCCTTATAGAGTCCTCAAGTAGTAAACTGGCACATACTGTAGGCCAGGTTCAGTTTGTAGTTTGGGGCTTGTAGACAGGCCAGTTCCTCAGAAGTACTGTTGAAATCTTTCAACAAACCACTGTTTAAATCTGGTTTGTGCCTAACTAATGAAACAGTTAAGAAAGCATTATTATTGACACTTGTGTAAATAGTTATGGTGTTTATCATTCATAGTGTACTTTCTGACTTTCAAGATATGAACATAAACTCAGCTGGCTCATTCATGATTTTGATAATTACAAATTTATAGAAGCTTCATGAATGTGATATTTTGCCAATTATTTGGTCCATAGGAGACCACTGCAACTTACATTTTGTGCATGAAAAGGTTGTTTAAAGTGATGGAGCAAGAGGCAGAGGCTAGAAAATGCCATTCACTTGATTCATGTGCACCTAATTTCCAGTTGCACAGATGATTAGACTCTAGAATTAAATTCTAAAAAAACTTTTCTCCATCCTCAAGTACTGAATCTGATAAAGTTAGGTGAAGTATTTCTTGGGCATTTCAATTTATCAAACATCTGTGACTAAACTGAATTAAAAAGCATTCTTCTCTCTTCCCTCTGTCTCTCATACTGGTTTAGAATCTTGGAGGAGTTTAACTTACTGTTGCATATAATAAAATGCTACTACAATTTCAGAATTTGAATTTCCTCATTCATATTTGATATTGTTTCTTCATTTACTTACTTGGCATTTTCAAATAAGTTTTGTGTTTTTTCCCCTTTTCCTTCAGGATTTTGGTGAATATCAGGAAAGCTATTACTCAGTACAGACCACTGAAGGAGAACAGATCTCTCAGTTAATTGCAGGTTACATTGATATCATCCTAAAGAAGGTATAGTATTAACATCTTTGCATGTAGCAAAACAGCCAATGCAAAACCACAAATATGTGCAAACAGCAGTTTTTCTCTCATGGAGTCAGTGTTGTATCCTGTGTTTTGATGTTGTGTATTTTTACCTGCAAGTAAGGCACTGCTTCTGGAAAAATCAAGGCTCTTTATTACATCTCTAGTGTGTGTCAGGCTCAGTACAGCACTCCTGGGCTTTGTTTTTCTGTCTGGAAGGCGACCTGGTGACTGTGAGTATATACCCAGGGAGGAGTCCAAAGCCTCAGCTATGGAGTTTTAAGCTCCAAAGTGATGAATCAGTTGGGAATTACCCTAAAAGCAGTATTTAAAACTACAGCTAGGACTATACAACAGCTGTCCAGGTGCCCTTGTATATAATGTACTAGAGCTGAGAAGGTTTTTTGGCCAGAAAACAAACCAAAAAGCTCCAACAGTATATTGCTTTGAAAACACTGTGATTAGTAAAGCAAAGAATTTGACTTCAGTTGTGCAGAGAGGGATAAAATCAGTGTTTGTGAAGAAGTCAGACTGCCTTGAAACCTGTTTTTATAGAATGTGCCTGGCAGGAGAGAGGAAGGGCTGATACAAATTTCCAGTATTCTAAATATTCCCAAGCAAGCAAGTGCAACAGCAAAAAATGGCAAGTTTGCCAACAAACATGGAGCTGAATGATCCCATTTTAAGCATGTTGTATAGAAAAGTGAGGTGTTCAAACAGAAAAAAAGAAAAAATTTCTTGTCAAATTTATTGACATTCCAAACTCCATCATTCTTTACTGTAATAGATTTTAGTAGTAAGAAATCACAAAGTAGCCCAGAAGAATTTATTGCCTTTGTTCATGTGAGTGTAGGATGTAACACTAAGTGTTACGTAATAAGAGGTTGAGGAAGATTGCCAGAATTCATCATACAGAATTCATCATACAGAATTCATCACATGACTTTTTCTCTGAGGCTGTCAAGCTCAGGTTTAATAAACATCAAATAAATTGCAGGTTTCTCTAGGTGGTTTAAAACTTGATTGAAAAGTAGCATTGCTCTGTTGTGCCACATGAAAGCAGCCTTCTGTCTTGATAGGATATAACTGTGCGAATTTCCACTCCCAGTCCTTTGATTTTCTTTCTCTACCATCTGCTGACACAGCCAGTTTAAAAATGTATGAATTAGGAGCAGGTTAAATCATAAACACCCATGATTCATATGAGAAGCTGCAGTTCAGAGTTGTCAAGCCCACATTACCTCTGTGATGGATTCCTCAAAGTGGGGTTTATTGCTTTCAGTTGCATATTGTTAATTCTTGTTGTGTTTTGGACTGCTTCAACTCATTTTCTCCAGTGTGCATCAATAAATACATTTTTTCTGCTCAAGTGTTGTTAGTACAGTGTTCCCCCCCACCCTACCCAACCCCTCATGTCCTGCAATTTTAGTGGTAGGTGATGAATCAGGTGACAGAGAACCCAGAACTGGAGTAGTGTATATCCAAATTAAAAACATGTTTTTTACTTCATGTTATTACAGAAGTAAATAATCTTGACTAGAAATAGGGAGTTGCAGTTCATGCAGAAAATCAAACTCTAATAGTAAGAACTTCTTTCTCCAAAGTTGTGCATTCATATAGATGTGCATGAGGAGTTCCTCTTGAATGGAATCATAGTGGATGCTTCTCTATTTATATTCATCTATTTGGACTCAGACTACCAATCATGGAGCAAGAGGGAAAGCAGACAGTTTCTCTGCACTAAGCAATAAGTAGAAGTAGACTCTTTTTATAAGGCATTATTTCTATGATTTGTAGTTTCCTGTTGTTTCTGGTGGTTTAGACTTACTGGCCTTATGTATATTTACAAATCTCTCTTAGCACTAAAAATCCCCTGCCTCAGTCTTCAACCTGAAGTCAGACTGTCCTGAACTTTTAAGTACCTATGATAAAATGACTTGGAGACAATATTCAATTTATTGTCTTTACTTATGGGTATGTATTTTCTGTTGGTAGTGATGCCTATTTTGGGCTTACCTAGAAACAGAGGCCAGACAAAGTTAAAAGAATCAAATGGATATATTTAATGAAGGGCCTTCAGGTACACTAAGGGCAGACAAAGCCTCCCCAAGGGGCTACACCCAAAATGGATGATGGTCACCCAAAATGGATGAGTTTTTCATACAGATATAAGTTTGGTCCATTTACATATCATACATATCTCCAGTTACAGCTTCAGGTAATGAAGTCATATTCCCCCAGTTTGCCCCCCCACCTCCCAAATTCACTTTTGTTTATACTTTTTGAGGCCTGAGGTTGTGATGGTGTCCTTGGATCTCAGGCCTAGAGGGATTGTTTTGTCTGTCCAAAATGTGGAGAGAGTTAACTCACACTTTATAAGGAGTTTAGATTTATGCACTAATGCAGTACTGGATTTGAAGGATATAAAGGCTAAAATCTTAAGGCATTAGTAGCTAGCACCATACAGTAACATTTCAGCACTTTCCTTATACCTTTTTTCAGACAGGCACCAGTAGGCTTTTTTTCTTTATGTACTTCATCTGTCAGGGTTTAGAACCTGAGCTGTTAAATGCTGAAGAGTACCTCTTATCCAGGGGAGATTGTCACTCACTGCTGAGCAGTGTGGTGTTCAGCACCAGACAAGGCTCTGCACTCATTTGTTTAGGTTTGTGATAGATGGCAGGGAAATGGTGGAGAGAAAGCAAGAAACAACACACATTGTTTAACTTAACTTTTTTTTTTTTTTTCCTCCTCTAGAAACAAAGTAAAGATAGATTTGGGCTTGAAGGTGATGAGGAATCAACCATGTTGGAAGAATCTGTTTCACCTAAGAAGTGAGTGCATGCAACAGGAGGAAATGGTCTGTTTTTAAGAGCACCACATTTAGCTGCAGCAGCTTTATCAAATGAAGTAGTACAGTTATTATTGTTAGAGTAGTTTTACTAGTGGTTTTCTACAGAGTTTTTCAACAGAAGGAAGTACCGTCCCCAGGCAATTCTGCAGCCTCCTAGCTTCATTCAAGGACTGAAGAGCAGATATTTGTTGCACAAAATTGTTGGTTAGGGTAACCAGCAATGGCACCAGTTTGTGCTAACTTGACCCTTGAACAAAGGCACTCAGGCTGTAGTTCAGTAAAATGCTGGGGCAGAGAGGGGGACAATGATGCAGAGCTCAAAAGTTCTTCAATGTATGATTGAATCCATATCTTTATGTATGATTTATAAGGTTTTAGTTGCTTGTGTCTGATAGCATCAAATCTACTGGAAACCACGGAACTGTAATTTTAGTTATACAGTGTTATGAGCAGAGCTGGCTTATTTCACCATCAGATGTGTGGGGTGGTGGAGGAAAGGGTTTGGTACAAGTAGGTCAGGTTATGGTTTTGATGGGAGAGTAATTGAATATAGCAAAACACAGAGCTGGCCACACTCTTGAAAAGGCATGTAAATTTTTCTGTTCAGTGAAACAATAGAAACAGATTTGTGATATTATAAACTGTAATGAGATACTCAAGTCTTGGAACTCTTGAGGGTGGCAGTGTCAGCAGTGTGTATGGGAAAAGTCCATTTGATTTATTAAGCATATGGTTTGTATGAGATAGAATATTTTTTTTATTTTTGTTTTAGGTATTTCATGTGGCCTTATGGGAAATTTCATCTTTTGATGGATCACACATGTTCAGATATGCTTTATTTTGACATGGCACTTTCCAAATCACTTACAGAATATACTGTTAGTTGAGTGCTCTGCAGAGAAGCCCAAAACTTGTAGTAGAGAAATACAAGATTTTTTCATAGTTTAAATCACTTTTTTTTTTCCCTCAGCAGAGTGTTGCTGTTACAGCCTGAATTTCTGTCAACGCTTCTAGCTATTAAAGGTTGAATCATGTTTAAATATGGGCAGTTTATCTGGCAAGGCAGTTCATGACCATGGATGGCAGTAACTTTATTTATTATTCTCCAGCCCAGTATCTGGTAGATTGCCAGATTATTTGCAAGAACTGTGTGTGCTTGTTTGTATAAAGGGGGAAGAAAGAAAGAAAGTTTTTTTTCCCAATTCTAGGGAGTACTTGGAAAAGATCTCCACTCGGTTCATGCTTCTATTTTCTATTGATCAGCCTGTGATACAACAGAAACAAAACAGTTGTTATAAACCATAAACCTTGTTCTGGTTGTGTTTACCATGCATCTAGAAGGGGTAAAGCTATTGTATCATATTTAACAAAGCTGCAGATTGCCATCTTTCCTTGGTGCCAGCTCATTAGTGCTATTAGTAACTGATCTGCCAGAAGCCCCAGATTATCTTTATTCCAATACGTTACAAAATGCTTAGAAAGAAAAGCCATAAAGTTTTCCAGCTTCTGCAAATGTTGTGAAATGCAATTTAAATCCTAGAGGAAGACCAGCTGACAGAGCTCTACTTGCAGGAGCTGACTAGCTGTGTGTTGGATGTTTTCTTGCAGACCCACCATTCTGCAGCAGCAGTTTAACCGGACCGGGAAGGTGGAGCACGGCTCTGTGGCACTGCCGGCTGTGATGCGCTCGGGCTCCAGCGGCCCCGAGACTTTCAACATTGGCATCATGCCTTCTCCTCAGCAGCAGGTCACAACTGGCCAGATGCACAGAGGACATATGCCCCCACTCGTGAGGAACCTCCTTGTTTTGTGTGTGAAACCTGTCTGTGCAGCAAGTGGTCAGAAACAGAACATTATTCATGTTTCTAAGACCAGGAGTCCTGGCTATGTTCTAGCAAGCATAAGTTTTGAGTATCCCTTCAATATTTAGGGTGTCACATTTTGACTTATTTTCTCATTTTCTTTAAAGCAGGCTCCAGCCTTTTCTTTACTTCTAAGTAGTTAAAACTAATATTTAAAGGGGAAAAAAAATTGTTTAAAGACTGGCAAAAGTAAGCAGTTTTAAGGATAAGGCTTACTTAAGGCTAGCTTATCACTAGCCCACCAACTTAATTTTTTAGCTGGCTTAAAGCTGATAGTGTTTTTTCTCATTTTAATTGAAAGGCTTTCACAGGCCCTAAACAGCATTTAGAGAATATAATCAATACTTAAAATCATGACATACTACTGGAAGTTTAGTCTGTGTAGTGAATTGACCTGGCTGTTTGCCAGATGCCTGCTCAGCAGCCACTCTGACTCCTCAATCAAAGTGTGTAAGGAAGATATACAAGATTAAAAAAAGCTTTTTATCAGTGAAGGTCAAGAAAAAGGGAGATCATCAATTATATTCATGGGCAAGACAGAATCAGCTTGGAGAAAATGGATTTAATTTATTGTTGATTAAAATACAGCTGGATGGTGAGAAACAGATGAAAACTAAAAATCCTTCCCACCCACCCCCTTTCTTACAGACTGAACTTCACTCCTTCAGTTCTGACTATTCTACTCCTTGCTCACAAGCAGTCAAGTTGTAGCAGCTCCTCTCTGCTTCTGTTTGCTCCTCACACTTCTCCCCAGCTCCAGCAGGTCCTGCCTGTGGGCTGCAGTCATTCAGGATAAGCTGGCTGCAGTGAGGGTCCCCTATGAGCTGCAGTTCCCTTCAGGAGAACCCTGCAACACTGGGCTATTTCCTGGCAAGGCTCCAGCACAGGCTCTCCATGGGCTGGAGTTCCTTTCAGGGAAATATCCTCCTGCTGTGGCACATCTGGGGGTATCTGCTCCAACACAGCCCTCTCCACAGACTGCAGAAAAATACCTGCTGCACTTTGCTCTCTCCCACAGGCTAAGGAAACAGCTCTGCTGTCTTCAGCATGCCCTCCACATCCCTGTCAGGCACTGGCATTTGCAAGGTTGATTCTTGAGTTCCTTTCTCCCCTCATTGCCCTTTCTCACCAGTGGTTTCCCAGAGGTGCCATCAGTTTGGGTGCTGTACTCAGCTGTGTCCTGTGCTGGGTCTGTTGGAGCTAACTAGAGCCAGCTGTGCCCAGTGTGGGGAAAACCCCTGGCTAATTCTCCCAGATGCCACCCCTGCAGCCAAAACTTTGCCCCAGACACCCAATACAGACAGCACCCTGCTCTGCCTAAAGCCCTTCAGTTTTCTGTTAGCTTGTGCATACTGATGACAATTGAGTTTTAGAATCATCCTGGATTCCACTGGGAGGCTCTCCCAGGAAATCAGTAATGATCTCCTAGAAGCAAATAGAGTTTTCATGTTGCTGAAATGCAGGTCAGTAAGACAGTTCAGCGGGTTTGTGTGTGTCTGCTGGCCATTGTTTGAGCTGAGAAAGTTTCATGTGTGTGTGAAAGTACAGCAGAGTGTAAAATGGCACGAGCAGAATCGAGCCTGTGAGAAGACTTGGAGGGCTTTGCTTTCTCCATTGTGCCAGGGAATAGGCAGCTCTCTGCAGTGGCCTGGTGTGGTTGCTGGACTGCTGTCACCCAGGGTCTCTTCACACACATGTGGCATGTGCTTGAGGTGCCCTCTGGAACACAGCACAGCCATTGCCTTGCTCTGCCTTGCAGACCTCAGCTCAGCAGGCCCTGATGGGCACCATCAACACCAGCATGCACGCGGTTCAGCAGGCACAGGCCGACCTCAGTGAAGTGGATAACCTGCCACCGCTGGGGCAGGACATGGTGAGTTCTTCTAATCCACACAGAAATGGATGTTAGGGCTTTGGGTTGTTTACAGACCAGTCATTGTCCCCAGATCTAAAGTGATATTGACAAAGCTTTTAACATGGGGTAAAAATTTTGTGCTCTTTTTAAGGAATTCATGTACAGTGGTCTGCCTCACTCTAATCAGTCTCCTGAGATCAGATGCAGCAGACTTCCTTGCATAAACCTGCCTGGAATGCTATTGTTTTGCAGGCATATGTACAGTTAAATACAAACTGTGGGCAATATTAACGGTGGGACTTACTGCCTCACAGTGACGTGGAAAAGAAGAACAAAATATGATTCTGGTGTTCGTGAGCAGGACAGAACCAGAGGGTTATTGCTTATGGGGGACTGTCAGTCAAGAGTATTTAGCTTTTCTTATGGCATTTACCTTAAAAAGGCAGCTGTTGAAATGTGAGATTAAATCTGTAATGAATGAATCAGCAGAAGAAAATGCTTACTTTCATATTTCACTTCAAGGGCCTGCTGCTTGTCTTCTGTTTCACTTTTAGAAGTTCTCAAAGTAATGGAATATGTACATAGTACCTCGCCTTACAGAACCTCACTGCAGTCCTTAATTCTTCCTTTTGTGTTTGCTCTTCAGGCATCAAGAGTATGGGTTCAAAACAAGGTTGATGAATCCAAACATGAAATACACTCTCAGGTTGATGCGATCACTGCAGGAACTGCATCTGTTGTTAACCTTACAGCAGGTAAATTTCAATGGGAAGGATTTCCTTGCAGTCTCCTATTTGTCAATCTTAATCAAGTAACTGTCTTGGTTTTGGAAGACAGGTGTCTGCTAGGGAGGGCAGGGGCCTCCCTTGGAATGAAAATGTAAACCCCCTCCCTCCGAATTACTGTAATTTTGAAACCAGGGGGCTCTCAGGCAGAGATTTGGGGATAGGAATAACAGTTCTTAACTAGTGTGCATAACAAGGCACACAAACAACAATAACTACAGCATTAACAACAAAACAGAACCAGGGGCCCCATGATCCCTTCTTGGCTGGGACAGGAAGGGATGGAGGAGAGGCTTTGCTCCACAAAGGAAGGGATGGAGGAGAGGCTTTGCTCCACAAACCCCTCAGGCTTGTTCCTCCTGCAGGGCTCTGAGGAACACCCAGCTGGAAAGGCAGGGATGAGCAGAGATCCCGGGCCGGTGGCTGAGGTGGATCAGCTGCTCTGTGGCGATACCTGGCACTGCCACGCCCCAGCAGGACAGGGGGTGCGAGGCCCACAAAAGAAGAAGAAGAAGCAGCAGCTCCATCTTGGTGATGGAGAATTCCCTTCTCCCCACAGCAATAGCTCCCAGAAAAATGTGCTTCTCTGAAGCTGAAGAAGCCAGCAAAACTGTCCCTGCCCTCCCCTTTTCCTGCTCCCCTTCCCTCCTGGACCCAGTCGAGCTCTGTATTTCCCAAGCACTCACCAAGTACCAGCAATCAGGTTTTCCCCACAACTAATGGGTAAAATTTCCACAGGTGAGCCAGAACTAAAAGAAGGACACCTAACCCCCAACAGTAACATATGAACTGAATATGGGGCAGCTGTAGAAAATTTTCCTTAAGACATGCCACTAGCTAAGTGCATTGACATGTGGAACAAACTTGGTGCCACTCTCAACACCATTTTTTCTGTCTTCAGTTTCTCTAAAGGTGTGATAGTCAGTGAAGGTAAAATGTAGCTTGCTTATCCAACAGTGTTTGCAAGTTTACTACAAGAAAGCTGCATTGAAAGCATCATTGATCCGGCAGTTAAGGAGAGATGATGTTTTTGTTGACAGGGGGTTTTTCTTCAGCAAATTACAAGTTGAGGGAGCTTTAAGCTGGGCTTAAAGGAGACAAGACTGTGTTAAGTTAGGCTCTTTTAGTATTGAAAGAGGCTGAAACTGTGGGCTTCTCAGCAAATTTCATTGAATGAAGAAACATTCTGCTAGGGGATAGATTATTGCAGAAGAAATGTAGAAATCAGAAAATCTACAGCAATCTAATGTTTTTTTAAATGACACATTACTTGGCTATCTCTTATCTCTCACTAGAGTGCAGCCTCTTGTGGCTGCCCATTTCCTTTTTTGCCACTAAAGCATTCTGATCAGTGAAAAATATTTGCTCTGCAGGAGATCCAGTTGACACTGATTACACTGCAGTGGGATGTGCAATTACAACCATCTCCTCCAACCTCACTGAGATGTCCAAAGGTGTGAAACTGCTTGCTGCCCTTATGGATGATGAAGTTGGAAGTGGAGAAGACCTCCTGAAAGCTGCTCGAACCTTGGCCAGTGCTGTCTCAGACTTGCTGAAGGCTGTGCAGCCTACTTCAGGAGAGGTGAACATAGAAAAGCTTCTCAGGTTCCCTCTTTTTTGGCAGTATTGCTTGCACACTAATGCAGAAGTTCCTTGAGGAAATCTGAAATGCAAGTAAAGCTTGTTTTCTTTGAATTAATGCATTTCACTGTTCCCTCTTCCCAGCCTCGCCAGACAGTTTTGACTGCAGCTGGGAGCATTGGACAAGCAAGCGGGGAGCTACTGAGGCAAATTGGAGAGAATGAAACAGATGAAAGGTTCCAGGTAATGAGGGGGGTGCTTGTCACTGTCAGAACAGTTTTGTAATGAGGAGGTGCCTGCATGAAACCAGGCTGCTCAAAGTGTGGTTAGAAATGGCTGGAGTTATTCTATGCAAATTGAATCCATTTTGAAGTTGGTTTTAATTACACAGGCACAGAGTGCTGATTTCACAGGAGCCCCTACTGCGTTCTGTGCATCACACAGATGCTGTCATGCTTCATGGAGAGCTTTTTGCACTGTATTTCTTCTCATTAAATACAGTGGGTTTTGTGTGTGTGTTTGCTGTGTCTGTATGTATACATGTAAACCAGAAGTTCATAAAATCTTTTGGTAAACTGAGTAGAAAAAAATCATGGTATTACAAACAGAATTTCTTTAAGATGAATACTAGCATCAATTACAAAATCATAATGCCTTATGATTTAACAGTGTTTGCTGTTAGCAGTTTAAGACCAGTGCTCTTAAATCCTCTGTAAAAAACACGTGTGGATTTTTTCACTGAATACCAAGGATGTGTTTGCACCAGAACCAAGGGGGAAGGCACTTTTCAGCAGCAGATAGACCTCTGGAGTGCACTGTGTGCAAGGTGTCTGCTAATACAACTTACAGGCCACTTTTACCACTTCATCCAGCAGTGAATCTGGATCATCAGAGTTCTCATTTGTATTCCTAGTTGAATATATGTATTACAGCTCTTGGCTAAGAAAAAGAATTTGAGCATTCTTATCTGTGTTATGGAGTATAGGAGAAAGTGGGTAAGGAAAGGGATGGTTTCTCATATCTAAGAGCAAAACAAAAAGTAGTGGGTTTGATTTTTAAAATGCAAGATTTTTTGCCTGCTGTGTAGTTGATATTATAAATAAGTGTATTAGAAGTATTTTCTTTACTGGAAAACCAGATTATTTTAACAATAGAAGCTTTAGGAAGACTCCATCCTACCAAAGAACTGAAGTATGTGGATGTGATTTTAGGTGGGGAAATGGGAAGGAAGTATTTGAACTTAGTGATTGTAGGAATTAACACCTGAGTGTGTTTTAATGTCACAGACTGTATTTTCCCTTTACCAGGATGTTCTGATGAGCTTGGCCAAAGCTGTTGCCAATGCTGCTGCCATGTTGGTGCTGAAGGCCAAGAATGTAGCACAGGTGGCTGAGGACGCGGTGCTGCAGAACAGGGTCATTGCTGCTGCTACCCAGTGTGCACTCTCTACTTCCCAGCTCGTGGCTTGTGCTAAGGTGAGGCAGTGTGTAGTGTCAGGTGTGGATGGTAAAGCAATGCTGCCTTCCCAAAAGTGCCTTTGGGGGGGTCAGTGTCTGGGCAGGCTGCAGTCACACACACACACACACACACTCAGCCACACCACACAGAGGCAGGAAGGGTCTGTGTGTGGAGTTGCAGTGGGGTTTATTCCAACCACGCACCAAAGGGGTCCAGGAACAAAGACAGGCAGTAATGGAGGGTCCAGGAATATATGTGGGTTTGAGGGGGTGGATCCAAGGGTCAGGGTCCCATAGGAACAGGGGAAAGTGATGCACAGGTGAGGTCATGGAGAGGGAGAGCTAATGGCATCACAGGGGAGAGGATTGCACCAAACTGGGGCAAACAGGGAAGCAGGGGAGAACTTTCTAGGGAAGAGACATACAAGGTAAAAAGGGAGGGACAGCCAATAGGCTAACTGGCTGTATAAACTAGGGTACAACAAAATGGAGGTGTGAAGCACTGTGGGAAAAGCCTTTCTTATTAACTCTAAAGTGGGGGAAAACCTTACACCCTGGAGGCCTCCTTCCACACCATGATGGCTTTTGGCTCTGGAGCCTTCACAGCAGTGGTGTTTGTGAAGGGGCAGAGCAGTGTGTCCAGTGAGTGCTGCTGCATGTTCCCAACGGCCTGTTAAATAAACCTTTTCTGGATGCTCTCTCCGTGCAGGTGGTGAGTCCCACAATCAGCTCCCCAGTGTGTCAGGAGCAGCTGATTGAGGCAGGGAAGCTGGTGGACCGCTCAGTGGAGAACTGTGTGCGGGCCTGCCAGGCTGCTACAGATGACAGTGAGTTACTGAAGCAGGTCAGTGCAGCTGCCAGCGTGGTCAGCCAGGCCCTCAATGACCTCCTGCAGCACGTGCGGCAGTTCGCCAGCCGGGGAGAGCCCATCGGGCGCTACGACCAGGCCACAGACACCATCATGTGTGTCACCGAGAGCATCTTCAGCTCCATGGGAGATGCTGGTGAGTTCCTGCAAACAGCAGTGGCTGGTCACAATTCACACATGCACCTTTCAAGTCAAGAAAGTAAAAATCCTTCTGTTTTTCTGCTTCTGAGCTAGTGCTGTTGTGATGGGTAGTGATCCAGCCCATAATATGAATTAGCAACATGCACACAGCTGTGTACCAGATGGAGTAAATATTCAGTGAAAACAATCAATACCATGCTGAAGGAACACTAATATTTTGTCTGTTTTCTGCCACTGCTTCACTTCATGGAATTATATTTCTCATCAAGAAGACAGGCACCTGGGGAAATACTTCAGTGATTGGAGTTACTATGCATAGATTTTGTTATAGGTTTTAAAACTTAAATCTGATTTTTATTCTGAGATGTTTTGAAAAAGTGCAGCTTCTAAAGCAAGAAACAAAGATGGTTTTGACTAGAACCCTCTTAATGGTGCTAAGTGTTTTCTGACAAAGTTTTCAGTTTATATTGGACAAAAGATAATTCCCCAGAAACACAGGAAGAAGATGGGCACTTTTTATTGAAGGAGTGAAATCTTGGCTGGGATTTGAAAGCAAAATTATTAGTCTTTGCTGGGACAGGAGTTTCTTTGAACTCTGTGTTCAAAATTACCTAAAAATACTGATAGTGTGTTTTTGTCTTACTATCTAGATGGCAAATACGACACTTTTTTCTTAATCTTCACTGTAGTGGTTTCTGTCATTTATATTGGGAGCCAAGATTTTATTTTATGAAACTTGCTAGTTACCCATATATATATGTGTGTGTGTGTATCATTTTCAAGTGAAAAAATAGGTCAGCATATGTAGCTTCATTTCTGCCTTGTGAAACGATGCTGAGTTTTGAAAGCAAGCCTGAAATGCAGGAAGGAGAGGTACAAATGCAGCTGTGCTCCCCAGGTGAAATGGTGCGGCAGGCAAGGGTGCTGGCTCAGGCCACCTCCGATCTCGTCAATGCCATGAGGTCTGATGCAGAAGCAGAGATTGACATGGAGAACTCCAAGAAGCTTCTGGCTGCTGCAAAGCTCCTGGCAGATTCCACAGCCCGCATGGTTGAAGCTGCAAAGGTACCAGGAAAGTGAACTGTCAGCTTAAAATTGTAAGGCTGTACCACAACAAAGAGAGGGTATGTGGGATTTATAAATAGGATCTGCCTGATAGTAAAGATGGTTTCTCTTAATCCTGTAAAAGTTTGGCATGTAATGACTGACCCTAGGTTCATTCCAAAAACCAATTTATTAGCTACATGGATTTTTTTTGATTTTAAGAGGTCTTCTTGCACTGCTTTTGCTTTCCTGTGTCCATAGTTGGTCATGACTCAAGCCATGTAGGACAGTTACCCCCAGCCCTGAGCCCTGCTGTGGTGCAGGGCCTCGTACCAGTGCAAATGGAACAGCAGAACCACAGCAATCTCTTACTGGAGTCATTACATGGCAACTCCCCTCTGTCTGAGAAACAGTTTCCTCCACCTGGGGAATCCTGCCTGTATTGTTCCCTTTGACATCCTTTCCTCTGGTTCTCAAAAGAGAGACAAACATCACAGCTTTTCCCTTTCTATACTGGAAACCTGTTCCAATCTGCTAGGGAGGAATTTGTCCTTTGAATTGTTTCCCAGATCCTGCACTGAAATGATTTTTACAGCAGCAGGGCCAGCCAGCTATTCTGCTGGGACTCCAGAAGGCCTGTATGCCTGGCTGTCTATCCTTGACTTCCCAGTATTTTCTGACTTCAAATGGAGAAAATCTACTGTGTTAAACTTCAAGTTTTGGACTGTAGTTACTGAAAGACATACTGAATTGGGAATACTAAAAAGCGGTGTTTTTTCAAAAACCTATGTTCATACAAGTACATTATTTCAGATCATAGGGGAAGCAGTTAAAAAAGGATTTTTTCCCAAACACCTTAAGTGGTATATAAAGCAAGTGTTGAACTTTCTTCCTCTAAGTACCAGACAAGACAGTAACAGCCTTCCACTAGAAACAGACTTTCTGCTTTGAAGTTTTGTAATACTTCAATGTTTTTCTAACTTTCCTTATGATACTTTAAGGGAAATGAACACCAATGCAGCAGATACTGTCTGAACTTAGGTCTTGATGTTCATCCACATTTTCTCCAATCATTTTCACTCAGACCTATGGTTTTTGCTTGGAAATTTTGTGCAGGGAGCTGCAGCCAATCCTGAAAATGAGGATCAACAGCAGCGTCTGAGAGAAGCAGCAGAGGGACTGCGGGTTGCTACAAATGCTGCTGCACAGAATGCCATCAAGAAGAAAATTGTCAACAGATTAGAGGTTGGAAACCATGTAGTGAAAGTGCTAAGCAGAGAATAACAGCACTATAAGCTCAGTTCCAGGGTACAAGGCTTAGAATTAGGTGTGCCAGTATATCATAAGTCCTCAGAAAATTAAGTAGCTTGTATCACAGTGGTAAAGTGGTGTAAGGATTTGGCTCAGAGGGCATTTGATGGTGGCTTAGTCCTAAAATTAAACAGCTGAGCTGAAACAACTTTATTGCTGTGTTAATTTATCTGTATGGTGTGCCATTTACACACAGTAGTTCTTGGTGGCTTTACTAGGATATAGGGTTCCATATGAATTTCTGTACAAAGTTAGTTGAATCACAGCATATCCAGTTAAAATGGGAAATTACTCAGCATCAAGAAGCAGAAACAGAAGTAAAAAGATAGATCCTATCTAGTGGCCCAGCCAAGAGGGAGAGAGGCGATTTAGTAAGGATAAAATACCATGGAATTTTGTTTTGTAGGCAAAGTTTGATCACATTCTCAACTAAAATGAAGAAAAGACAGATGAAAAAAAGAAAGTTTTCATAATTTTACAACTGTGATTTTTGCTTTAGTCTAATTCAAATGCAGTAAGGTGACCATGTTCCAGAAAAACCTTGAATTCCTGTCTCTGTCTAGAACTAAATACCAGGACTGCTTTAGGAAATAAAGGCTGATGTCTGTATTTTTCTAACTGCATTCAAGCAAGTTTTATACAAAGAGTATTTTATATGTTTTGCTGTTATGATGTATACTGCCTTACAAAGGAGTAAAATGTGTAATACACTTCACTCTTGCTTCTATTTAGTGGACCAGTTAGTGTTGTACAACATGTTGAAGTACCTTGGACAAATGGTTGAATTTTTATTTTTGTAATAGGGAGATGTTGATAATAACATTCATAGATAATTGCAGAACATCTTCACAATGCTTCTAGACTCAGAAATACCAGTATTTTGTACCTATGTAATTTTAGGATCTTTGCTTTTGCCATAGATCAATCTCAGCAGAAATTGGCTCCCTTTTGTCCTGGCTCAGAGGTATCCATGTAGCAGTGAGAAGCACTGCATGTGCTTTGCCTGTTTTCCCTGGCCTTCATAAGGAGCTCGTTGTTTAGACCATTTCTGCTGTTTGTAGTTCACATATCTTCCTCCTGTTGAAACCTAAGCTATGAAAGAGTAAGGGCACAGAATGTTTCTAATTCTGCCTTTTTCTTTGTTGACAAATTTGAGAGGGATAACAGTATTCAAATCATTTTTACCTTGAGAGAAGAGCACTGATGGTCAGGTGAGGTTTCCTTAAGGCAAATCAAATTAAGGAATAAAATTATTAATTTGTGATGTTGTTACTGCTGAAGTTACCTGTAGTAATGTATGTTTCATCCTCTGAATTACTCAGTTTCAGCACTGATTTGATTTTCTTTTTCTCCAAAGATTGCAGCTAAGCAAGCTGCAGCTGCTGCTACTCAGACTATTGCAGCTTCTCAGAATGCAGCTGTTTCCAATAAGAACACAGCAGCCCACCAGCAACTTGTGCAGAGCTGCAAGGTAAACACAGCACAGCCCATGACAAATAACTCTTGAACTCTGCTTTTTGGGGAATTGATGAGCCTCACCTTCTATAATACTGTTGCAACCTCAAAGGGAGCTTTAAAAAAAACCCCCAAACTACCCAACACTCTGTATGTTCATGTGCATGGATTCTGGAGAGCCCTCCTTTACTGTATTATCCAGGCATTGCTGTTTGCAGAGCTCAGCAAAGCTGAACTATTGTTAGTGCCATGTAACACTCAGCTGTTACACACACCTTAGAAAAGGATGCAGGGGTGTGTAGCAACCAGTTCACCTGAAGTGCTTTTACTACAAGTTGTGGTACAGATCATTGGAACACGTGCAGAGCTGTGCTGGAGCACTGTACAGAGGGGTCCAGTTGCTCAGGAATTGGTGATTCCCTGACTGTGGTTCTAAGCCTTGGCCATGCATTCAGTGTATGAGTGTGATCTTCAGCAGGGGAGTGGCTTTGTGATCATCAAAACAGGCTGTTGAATCATAAATGCAGTGAAATGGGACTGAGGTCTGTTGTGGGACAAAGGTAACCTTTGGATTTTCTCTAATGAAGGATGGAATACCAATAGTGATTTATACTGTAACAGAATGAAATTCTTATTTAACATATCAGTTACATAATTGGTTATATAACTAACAACTGCTCCTGCTATTCTGATGTTCTGCCTCCAAGCAACTGGGACCTTAAATGTCACCATAAAAACATAAGTAACAGACCTTACAGTGGGTTAACCATGATTCCTAGCTTGAAGTTAAATCTATAAAATCTCAGATTTCAAGGTATGCCCAAAATCAAACACATTTTTATAGTTCCAAGCTAGAATTCAGAGTCTAATGAGAAGCTGTTCCTTCTTGTTTAAGCCACATTTGCAAAAGACAGTAGAATGCAGAAGGATTTTCTTCTGCATCAAAGGGCAGTTATGTGGGGAGCAAGAACGAAGCCATTAAAGACTGTATTGTTAAAAACCACATCAGCATTCTGCAATTACTTCTTGTCATGGTGCAATCCTAAGAAATGCTGGAATTCAATAAGACAGCACAAGTACACTTTAGAATTGTATTGTAGAGAGCTGCTATTTCAGTATGAATTTTTAAAAAGTGCAACATGGCAACTATTGTTTACTGTTCATTTTAATTTTGTCTTGATGCTCATTTATTAGATAACAGAGAAGATTTAGTATCTATTTTGTTACATTTTTGTGGTGGTGATAATTTGGTCTTGCACTGCTCAAGTGTTACTGTGAAATGGATGGACAAGGACCATGAATGTGGACAGTCCAGGAGTGAAGGTTTAGCAATATATGCTTGCAGATATTCCAGCCATGCTATTAATGTTGTGTTGCTGAAAGCCAAGGAAAGGCTGAGGTGCTTGTGTGTAAAAGATAATGATTTTCTGAAAGCAGGTCATTCTCTTGAGAAAGTCTGACACCTTCACTACTGGCATTTGGACAGGCAAAAGAAATAATTAGTACTTGATGTACATAATTCTGCATAAAAATCTTGGATTGTCTTGTAGGAGCCTCTAATAAGTAGAGGAGTGTAGGAGCCTAATAAGTAGATTGAATAATGATTTCTTAAATAAAACATCTCTAAAGAAGTCCTGTTGTATATTAATTTGGTTCCATGTTCCAATCCTAAATTAATTCTGTGACTGACAGCACAAGAATATTTTACTTAGGAATACTGCAGTTGTCTTTAGGGGGAGTGGGAAGCCTGCTTGTTTTATTTTCAGAGGATTTTGAGGTTTTATTTATTTGCTAAAAATCCTTTCTCTTTGTCCATTTTAGAATGTTGCAGACCACATTCCTCAGCTGGTTCAGGGTGTAAGAGGAAGTCAAGCTCAGGCTGAAGACCTCAGTGCCCAGCTTGCTTTAATAAATTCCAGCCAGAATTTCCTTCAGGTAAAGTGAACCAATCATTGCATTAGATGGAAAAAGCATTTTTTTTTAGTGCTGTATGTTTTCATTTGTGATGAATAACCAGTAAACTGTTAAGAACCATGTAAAGAAGTTCACTGCAAACTCTGAGCCACAGATAACAAGAATTTAGTCCCTCAGGTTAGATGGCTAAAATGCGTTTTATCTGTAAAGAGTGAAAATTGCTGACACTGAGGTTAAAAGTAACAAGAAGAAATGTATGTTTGTGGAGAAGAAACATTCACTGCTGTACACTTGCCTTCTGGGAAAGAGTTTAAAAAAAAATGTAGAGAGTTTAGCATCTTTCTAAGTAGAGGTCTGAGTCTGACTACATGACAGGCTGTTGTAGCTGTTTTAGGCAAGGTAAACTCAGTGTTGTAGCAACAAGTTTAAGAATTCCTCAGAAATAAAAGGGAGTACTAGTGTGGTTTTTTTAGATATTAGCCTGCATAATAGATCTAGACTGATGGTTTGGGAAAAACACAAAATTTGACTGTGTGCTTTTTCTAAAGCATCTTAAAATAGAAAGATAAAATATTGATTATTGATAGCAACTATTGGCTAATTATTAAAAAGAAACAACACCAGAAACCAATAATCTGTGTAATGGCACGGTCATTACTTGGCATCAGTTACTCTTGCTTTAAATGTGATTGCTGTTAGCACATTTTTATGGTCTTGTGCAGGCAGAGGGATCACAAACCATGTTCTCACTCTGTTTAAGTATTTGCTTTATGATTCCCTCTGGAGTGATTCACATGATTGATCCATCTCCCCTGTGGCTGTACGTGTGTACAGTGGTGATGATGAGGATCAGCAAAGGTTTTTAGTTGTACTAGCAGTAATCTCTGTCTAGAGGCATTGCTTGAATTACAATTTTAGTTTCATAGAATTTTGTCAGAGGTTAATATTTAGAAACATAGAAAGAAATTTGCTGTCTCTGCCGCCTTGACCTGATTGTACCACATGAATGCTGAATGGCAAAATTTCACATTTCAGTGTTTTTAAGTAGTCTACATGAGTATTCAAAGGCCTTGGGCAGATATCAGAACCAATGGGGTAGTCACTGTCCCAGTAAAGCACAGATAAGTCCTGCTGCAGAGGGCTTGGAACTGTGACAGAATTATGCCAGGGTGCTCCAGCTTAAGAGCAGGAATGTGCTAGCCATTAAAGAAAAATCTAGAAACCTCACGAGTGTGTGAATGAAGGAAGCAGTTTGTTTTTTGAATCCTAATCCTTTTTTAAAGGAAATGAGCTGGTAAGAACAATTGTTTTTACTGTCACTGTTGTTCTTTGAACAGCCTGGAAGTAAAATGGTGGCTTCAGCTAAAGCTGCTGTCCCCACAGTGACTGATCAAGCAGCAGCAATGCAGCTCAGTCAGTGTGCAAAGAATCTTGCTACCAGCTTAGCTGAGCTACGAACTGCCTCCCAGAAGGTAGGTAAATACTGGTTTTAATTAGCTAAAACAAGAGAACTTCTTGTCTCTCCTGAGGGAATGGCTCATGCTGAGGCAGTGCTCTCTCTGCTGTATTTTGTGCACACATTGCTCAGACTCCCAGGTGGCCTCTGTATGATAGAAGGGGGAGGGAGAAGTGACAAGAAAACTAAAAAAGCTTATGCTGCCCTTTCCCTACCAGCCAAACGTGTGCAGAGTGTAGAGAGCAGCACATCAAGACTCTGAGCTGCTGTTACATTTGAGGGAGAGCAGGGAAAAGGGAACACCTCTTGTGCCTCACCAAACCAGTGAGAACCAGCTACAGCTCTGTGGTGCTTACTGCTGAAATAACTGGAATCATCTTCTCCAAAATCCAGGGGAGCAGAGGCTGTGTTTCACACACAGATTTCTGAATTATGTCAGGGCTTAAAAAAAATGCAGGTGGGAAGTCTGATATTTTTTATGTGTGTACATTGAGGTCTGAAACTGGGATTACAGCATTGAGGTGGCTACACCTGAGCTAAGGCTAAAATTTCCATCTCACACTGATGAATGTGGGCTGCCACATCAGGGGTCAGTGTGATTTTAGTCATGATGCACAACGAGGTCAGAGGGGAAGTCCAGAGTGCTGCAGTTACTCTCCCAGTCCCTGGGCTGTCTTCTGTGAAGGGACATGTACACAAGCCAAGTGCACCTCATTCCCCTGGTGCCTCTTAGCAGTGTCATTCTCTTCACAGACTGAAAATAACTGTTCAGGAGTTTGGAATCCATGATTTGTAACACTTAGAGGGCTCACAATGGCCTCTAAAGTAGGAAGAGAAATAATATGGATGGGGAGATTAGATCTGAAGCATTTACTGTTTCTGAAAGTTGTGTACAGCTGCTAACAGTGGTACTGATCTGATTTCTGAATAGGCTCATGAAGCTTGTGGCCCAATGGAAATTGATTCTGCTTTGAATACAGTCCAGACTCTCAAAAATGAACTGCAAGATGCGAAGATGGCAGCAGTGGATGGACAGTTAAAACCTCTCCCAGGAGAAACTGTAATTGAGGAAGGATGTTCTTCATTTAAAAACAAACAAAGTTAGCTGTTAAAAAACTTGAATATTAGAGGCAAGACAAGTCATGAGGCTTTGGATAATGATGATGCTGATAGGATTTTGTACTGATTCTCTTTTTAAGAGTGTATGTTACTACTACACCAACAGTATGTTCTGTAGTAGAGATACTCATAGGAGTGTAGGGCCTCCTTCTCTATTGTGAAGATTACAATTTGGTAGCAGTAATGTTCTGGTCTTGTCAAAAATAATTTCTTTTCAATAGTGACAATGATGAGAACTCAGGACAGCCAGTTGTAGTAGGCTTAGAAACTGAAATGGTTTTAGGTGGGGGTGGTGGTGGAAAAAAGCCTTTGCTAAATGAAGGTATTTACTTTCATTGGTAATTATAAAATAATTTTATTGTTTGCACTACCTAATATGTTAATTTATTTTATCCTGAACAGGGAAAACATGCTAGTCAGATTACAGAGAAACTGTGTGTGTATTCAGTAGCTGAGGTGAAAGTTTAGGTTTTTGGAATGAGGAGTTTTTTAGTCCTATTTAAAATGAAATGTATTGTCATTGAGCTTAAACTAAGTATTTTGTCCTTTGCAATTTTTTACAGCTTGAGAAATGCACTCAGGACCTGGGAAGCACATCCAAAGCAGTTGGTTCTTCAATGGCCCAGTTGTTAACTTGTGCTGCTCAGGGCAACGAGCACTACACAGGTACTGTTTTATTCATAATGGCTCCATGAAGTCTCTGCTTTCCATCAAATACTTGATAAAAGTATTTATTCCTTGGTGAAATGTGACCATAGGAGTTGCTGCCAGAGAAACTGCTCAGGCCTTGAAGACTTTGGCTCAGGCAGCACGAGGGGTTGCAGCATCCACCACTGACCCTGCATCAGCCCACGCCATGCTGGATTCAGCCAGGGATGTCATGGAAGGCTCTGCCGTGCTGATCCAGGAGGCCAAGCAGGCCCTGGCTGCCCCAGGGGATGCAGACAGTCAGCAGAGATTAGCCCAGGTAAGCTGGGACTTGAGCAGCTGCATGGTTTGTCAAACACCTGGTGAATTTACTCCAGATCAGCATTAAGTAAGGAGAGAGAATGACAGAAAATAAGGCTGCTAGGTGTGTCATCTTTCTGTTCTTTTCAACAGCTCTCAGACAGTAACATCATGCCTATGTTAAACAATGCAGATGTTATAAAGTATGGTATTTTAGTCATCTCTTAGAAAAATATACGAAGATACAGCTCTGTGCTTTTACCCACAACGTATGTGAGAAGGCTGCTTGACTGCAAAAGCCATTAAAATTATAATTTTCAAATAGAAGACCTATATCCATGTTATATTCGAAAAGTGAGTGCATATTTTCTTCATCTATGGCACCAGTATGTTTGAATACTTTAGGAGTGACAGGTTATTTTTTTACTGATTTGAAAAGTTCTAGAATTGGTCTGCATTGTAAATAATTTCTTATGAAGATACCTTTTGTTTTAATCAGAACTTTTTACAAAGTGGCATGCAACAAATTGCTGTGATTGGCATATAGATAACTTCAGGGGCATTCCCTTATCTGCAGTGCTGCAGCCTTTATCCCAGGTGCCAGGAGCAGTTGTGGGGCTGCCCTCCAACACTATCCTATGACATGCATGAGCCTAAATATAGACTGCAGGTCAGCAAACTGAGAAAGCTGCAAGCCTCAAAAGTGTTCCTGTAAGGGTCAGAATGTAGGAATTGTTGGCTGTGGAGTAGAGGCTGTGCCTCCTATTAATGAGCACTTAAGCCTCTCTCAAGGTGAATGTGTTCACTTGTGTGTTGTAGGTGGCAAAAGCAGTGTCTCACTCCTTGAATAACTGTGTGAATTGTCTGCCTGGACAAAAGGATGTGGATGTGGCCTTAAAGAGTATTGGGGAATCCAGCAAGAAGCTCCTTGTTGATTTGGTAAGATGGCTTTTAATGTGGAAATATATTTTAGAAAACTGCAGATCTGGGTTCCCCACATGTCAAATGGTTATTTAGTAAATGTGCCCTGAGTATACTTCATGTAAGCTGTCTCTAAGTTTATGCACCTTTAGGTAGCTGCTACATAGGCTGAAATAGCATTTTTGTAGTTTTATGGGCAAGGTGAAATGTTTCTGTGACTAGTGAAGGCAGTATTAAAGTTGTCATAGATTGGTATTAACATTTTGGTTTTGAAAATGGCAACTATGAATTAACATTCTGAAGAAAATGAAAATTAGGAAATTATAGTTCATCTTGCACCTAGAAGCCTTCACTTTACTTGAAGGAGCATTGTGATCTGTCAAAAAATGTTTGGCCACTTTGTGTAAAGAGTAGAATTTTGTTACTTTAACTGCATTCATGTCAAAAAAAGCTATTTGTGGTGGCAATTTGCCAGAAGTTTATACTGTTTTGAACAGCTGTTTTTTTCTGCATCCATCACTGACCTTGCTATCCTGTGAATGAAAGAGGAATTGTATTTTCATATGTTTGTGCAATGCCTTTTGATAAAACCAAGGATTTTTTAACCAAACTGGTTTACTAGAGAGAGTTTAGAGTAATTCTGAAGAGCTGCCAGGACTCATGTCCCTTGAAAAGCTTACAGACTTGTCTGTCTCTTGAAAGAAGCAGAAGCTGCTGGACAGATTTCTGGTTGACAGCTGTCCCATAGTTCCAGCTCACTACTCCATTGCATTTGGTATTCTCAGCGTGTGTTGAACTCTCCAGCCATGAAAGGCTGGTGTGATGTGATGGACAATAAAATACTGAACTTTGTGTCTTCCAGCTACCTCCAAGTTCTAAGTCATTTCAAGAAGCTCAGAGTGAACTGAACCAGGCAGCAGCAGACCTGAATCAGTCAGCTGGAGAAGTTGTCCATGCTACACGGGGCCAAAGTGGGGAGCTGGCTGCAGCCTCTGGCAAATTCAGTGATGACTTTGATGAATTTCTTGATGCTGGTATTGAAATGGCTGGCCAAGCACAAGTAAGATCTTAATCTTGAGGCATAATCTTGGCCATAACCTCTGGCAGTGCAGTACAGTGTTTATGTAGCATTACAGTGCAGCACAGCATGCTGGTGTGTGAGGAGCTGTTTGTTGTGAGGGAATCATCTGGAGCTGGTTATCTGGAAAGAAGAGAACTCAGCATTTGCATCTTCCACAGGATGCTGGTATTTGTTTGTGTCCACTCAGAAATATGACTTCATACTCCTCTCTGTAGTTGTAGCTTCAAAGGTATAAAGGTGTGCTGAACCTCAGCTTCTGGAAAGAGTTGCTTCCTTTAGAATGTTTTGTTTGAGGCCGTTCAGTGAAGGCAAAGGTAGAAATGATCCTGCAGATGGGTGCTTGAAATGAGAATCCAGCTGCTGATGACCTTGTGGCCCTTGTGAATTTGCTTATCCTGCTGACACAGGGCATGTTAACCATCTTATTAAAAGAGAAGGCCTTCTGTGTGTAGTTATTTGGCCTGAACAAAAGCAATACCAGGTATTTTTGGTGACTAGCAAAATGTCAGGGTAGGAAGGAAGTAGAATTTAGTAAATACAGAGTATAAGCTATTCATATCAGTTTAATAATATGCAACCTCTTCAGATAAAACTGTGAACAAACTGTTAGGAGAAATGGGTTCACTTCTACTGATCATTGGCAGAAGAATCTAGTCACAGGTGTTTGCTGAGAAGATGCAATATTTTTCTGTAACTGTATTTAAATACAGGTTTCCCATTTCAAGCAATGGCTTCAAATAAGAAACAGAATGTCCAAGTCAGAATGTTGACCAAAGTAGCTTATAGAAATGATTTTCTTGGGAAAGATGACTTTCTGGAGGATATTTTTATGTGAGCAATCCCAGCTAGATGCTAGAGAGCCTGCGGGCTGCACAAAGGATGCCAGAATACAGAGAGCATGCACTGACTGAATAATGTGAAGCAGTTGTGCCAGGCAGAGACACATAAGAGTCTTAACAACAAAAGCATTGTTCAACAAGTAGTGAAGTTTCTCCCTTGCTCATTTGTGAATACTACCATTGTTAGAAGCCAAGCTATTTGTTGTAAGGGTCTTTTTCTGTTCTGTAAGTGAAGCTAGAGGCACCTGTCTGGGTGAACAGGGGCTTGGGCCATCCTTCTCTGAGCTCACATATGTCAGTGGCTTCAGGTGGATAAACAAACTGAGTTTCCATGGTGTGGTTTTAGCACACTCTCTTAATTGTTAAGTTTCTACTTAATGTTATGCTGCTGTGGCTTTCCAGACTAAAGAGGACCAGATTCAAGTCATAGGTAACCTCAAGAGCATCTCTATGGCTTCCAGCAAGCTGTTACTGGCTGCCAAGTCTCTGTCTGTTGATCCTGGAGCTCCTAATGCTAAGAACCTCTTAGCAGCAGCAGCAAGGTAAGGATGTGTTGCTTGCTGTTTTCCTGGGATATTTGATTTTCTCTGTGGTATTTATATTGTGCTTGTATATTCTTCTTCTACTGACAATTAACTGAATGGTTGGAACCTGTAGTTCTGTTTAAATGGAAGTTGGCCAGAGAAGATTTGCTTATGTTGGAGTAGTTCCTCAACTGGTAAAACTTATTAGCCTTGGTGGAAATAGGAACCAGCATTTGAAGACTTGGCCTGGTTTCTGAAAGGAGCCAGTGTATTTTATATCCTGTTTCCTCACTGTCTGTGTTCTGACAAGGCAGTAGCTAACATTAAGCCTCTCAATCCCTGAAAGAAAAGAAATTGAATAATATTCTTAGATAAAATGTGCTTAAAAATCATAGCTACCTATCACAGTGTGCATGTGTGTATAATCAGGAATGCTTGGAAGGGTTAGATGCTGCATTTCTTCAATGGAGCATACCCTTAATTTAAGGATTATTAGTCGACTCCCTCAGTAAAGAGCTTCTTAAAAAATTACGCTACTTTACTTTGTTGTATTTTGTTTAAAAAAAATTACATCTCTCCTATCTCCCTGGAAATAAATAGCATCTATGAAAATTATAGATCATCAAAGACAGGCTGCTTAAAAGTGAAGGAGTCACATGAGATTTTGTTACTGCTGCAGCATCAAACTGCTCTGGATTTCTGCTTTAGGCTTGGAGCAGTCCTGATTGGAGTGTAGAGGAATTTCACCCCAGTGAAATCCAGGTAGTTTTAAGTTCCTGCCAGGTTGGTATTCCCTCTGTGGAAGTATCCAATAGAGCAAGGGAGGTGAGCCAGGTTGAGCCTTTAAGTGTTCTGTGTGTGTGCATGTGTGAGACCTTACACAGACACCACGTACCTGTGTGACATAAATACTGCACCAGGTCGTGCTGTGGGTGCTGAGGAGACACTGTACTTCCCTCTGCAGATCCTCTGTTCTGGCTTGTGACAAGCTTGCCAGGGCTCTCTTCTCTTTCCCTGCTATCATACAATCAGGGTCAAATATTTTTACTTTATCTCTTCTCATGAAAGTGAAAAAAGAGGCACAGCTTCCTTATTATAAGATAGCTTTTCTTCTTATTTTTCTCTCATCATCTGTGGTACTATGATTAATCTGGAGGTTGTTTTGCTTTCTTCCCCGTTTGCACCAGCTGTAAGAGACACTTCAGCTTTTCAGTAGCTTTGTCTTCCTTGTGGAGGCATTTTTCTCAACCACCTCTGGCAGGTCTGCAATGCTGGCTGAGCTCCCTGCAGGGTCCAAGTATTTGTGTGTTGAATTTGATGAAAACAGACGTGGCCTTTAGAGTCCTAGCAGTCCTCCTCCATGCTGGCATTGGTGTTTGAGGGGCCACCTTCCTGGTTCTTCCTGCTTCTCTGTGTCCAAATGGTTTTCAGAGTAATGTTTGTACACAGGATGGATTCCTGGGAGAGGTGTGTAATAATAAATTTGTGAGACCATGTAGCCTCCTCTATAAAGCTGATTATTCTCTCCCTTCAATTGCTGATATTTTCTGATTCAGTGTGAAAAGTGTCTCAGATTAAAATCAACAGCAGACAAGATATTTTTGTGTGAAGTTCCTCTGGGAGTGAACAGAACTTTCAATTTTTGTTATTTATTCCTATGTCTGTATGCAATGATATTTTTCTGATGCATAGAAATTACTGATGTTCAGCAGGTGAACACCAGGTCCTTCACAAGGACACTAAAGCTGCTGGAAAGGGTAGGAGTCTCTGTTGAACAAATGTTAGTTTCCATTCTTTTTGCCCTGGAATTTAGCATGAACATGTTAAATGGAATAAACACATCCTGTTTCCTTTTGTAACAGTGGGATACCATCCATTACTGATGCATTATCAAGTGCCTGTTTTCTGAAAGGGAATGTAATAAAAATGCTATTTAGGTTCCAAGGCCAGAGGAAAGCATATTCTCCATGCACTCCAATTTCACTGATTTTCTCTTCTTCTGGATGCTGCTTTCTGGGTTGTTAGTCATGAGTGTAAAATGTGTAGTTATGATGAATTTTGCCTGCTGTTAAAGCATTCTTCAGAAAGACAGATATTGGCTGTTGTATGTCAGGTTCAGCCTGTGTCCAAGAGCTGTGAACTCCCACAGGAACATAATGCCTTTGCAAAACTTGTTCTCTGTGGATATAAACCTATGGGAGAATATCAGTTATTAATTAAAGAGAAAAAACCAATTTGCTAAAAGGCTATAGAGACATACAGCAGGATTGTGTGTATTACAGTATGTCAGACAAGAAACAAGACTTTGTTAGAGAAAGGTAAATAACATATAATTTACATTCAAACACTTTTCCATGCCAGACACTTTTTTCTGTATCCTTTAGGGCTTCTGGGGTGGTAGTTGAGAAATGATTCAGTTAATGTCAGACCTGGAGAAGTGCTGAAATACCTTTTAGCAGCTACACTGTGTCACTGTGCCAATGAAATATGTTGGCCTTGGCCTGCTGTCAGATGTGTTCTGTCCTTCCTCACCAGTGTTTTCCCAGAGGTGCCACCAGTTTGGCTGCTGTGCTCAGCCATGTAGAAGAAGATCCAAGCTTTATATTTTTATGCAGTATACAGTTAATGACAAAAGTTTTACTAAGAGGAATAGTTCAACTTTAAAATCCACCTTTTTTCCTTCTGCTCTCCCCAGAGCTGTGACTGAGAGTATAAACCAGCTCATCACACTGTGCACCCAACAAGCTCCTGGGCAGAAGGAATGTGATAATGCACTCAGAGAACTGGAGGTATTATTATATTTCAAAAGTTCTTATAAATAAAAGTGGGCCCCAAATGTTTGTTTCCCTTATATTCTTTGTCTGAATAGCTCCTGTTACTGTCTTCTCACTTGATATCTGTGTCAGGAATTTTAACTGTGTGCAAGGTGAGCATGGAACCCATTGTAAACATCTTGTAGGTTAGGCCAGAATGAAATTTGCTACCCTGTCCCCATCTCCTCTTTCCTGCCCTCCAAAGATACACTTTAGTCCCTATTACTCATACTTTTTTTTACTTAAGGAAGAATCATGACAAGATGGACATTTCTACTACCACCAGTGCACTGGAGGGAACTGCAGCATCTTGGTTTTTCCACTTGCCAGATGTTGTTGCTGACATCCCACTTTAGGATGATGTTTGCCATCCTCTGCCTTGACCTTTCTTAGTGTAGATTTTTAATGCCTTGTTTCTGCCTTCCCTGTCAAACTGATATGATGTGCATGCCAATACAGGCTCTTGCAAGGTACATTCTTCATCCTGAGTGAAAGGTTTGGCTGGCTAAATAATGGGCCAGTTGAAAGACATCCACTGATCACAGACAGGGCCACTTCCAGTAGTAGGAAATAATAGCTTTTAATTTAAACTAGATTCTTGTTGTTTACTGTCAAGGTCAAAACATCAAGAGGTGACTGGCCTGTGTCAAGAACAATAACATACCATTAAACTTTTTTATTTCTAGCCCTTAGTATCATAAGGATACAAAAGTCATTGCAGGGCATTCCAGGATATTGTGAGTTTTCTTAGGATGTGTGTCTGTGATTCTTATCCCAAAATGTTACAGGAGTTCCCCTAGGAGCCACTTTGTCCTTCTGAATTCTTAGCTTCATAAGTGTTCTCTCCTTGGTCACAGGCAGCAGCAGCAAATCCAAAGAGTAGAAATAGAAACCAGGAAATCAGGCTGTAAGGTAAAGCAGCGAGCAGGAGGAATGAACTGCTGTTTCTCAGGACTTGCTGAGAGACTAAAATGGGGAGAGATCTGTGAAATGGCAGGGATGTGAAAGGTGAATTTGCAGCTAATGAGCCACAGAAAACTGAGAGCTTAGAGGAGAAATGTAGGCTTAAAAAGCCCTTGCAGAGGGTTCTGTGCCAATAGCACAGAATTGCACATGCTGGCATGGAGCGTGAGCAGGGCCAGGAAAGGGCAGAAGGAAGAGCTGTAGCATCTTCAACTTCCTAGAGACAGGTAGTGAGAAAGGCCTGGATATATGGAATTAGATTCATTTCTGGAAAAAGGGAAACAGAGGCAAAAGCAAACAGTCCTGAAATCAGACTGGAGACTCACATCAAAGTAACTGGAGGAGCCAATGAAATTTAAGATGTCTTAACTTTTAATTTCTCTTTACAGTGATTAAACTTTTGCCTCTTCCCTTCATTTCCTGAAGTAATTATACACTATTCCTAGTCTTTCCAGGGCTTCTTAACTATTAAAAATGATTGTTTCTGTAGAAAGAGTGTCTCAGCATGGATTTGATAGACTATCAATAGTCTCTGTGGTCTTCTTTGGATGCTCTAGAATACTGGTTTTAGAGACAGCCTTATTCTCTAACCTTCAATGAGGTAGCTAAACTTGCCCAGAATTGGAGCTGAAAAGAGTACCATGGGGTTTGCAGTAATTGCAAATGTATGTTAGAGGGAAGTTTGTGCTGGCTTGTATTTTGTCATTCTGTTCCTTATGTTCTGAGGGCCTCTGTCTCCAAAGCAGTGTAAGTGCAGCAGGAACCTTGTTTGCTTTAAAAGTTATTTAATAGAGCACAACAAGAAGACATGCTGCAATGTCAGTGAGAACTGACACACAGAAGAGACAACTGGAAATTGCTTTCTAGACACCTTCACCTTCTCTTTTGTCACTGCTATAAGGCTTTAAGACAAACTTTTACACAGCAATAGGTGAGCTGTTAAAAATACTGTGGGTGTTTTCTTAACATCTTAAAGTTAGAAGGTGGGTTACAGGAAAAGTCCCAGTGTTTAAAATCATGTCTTGATTTCCTTTAGGTGGAAAGCAAATGTCAAGATACAGCTTCCAGTATCTTTCTCTACTTAATTGATTTCACTTTCATCAGAAGGACTAAAAGTCTTTTCTGCATTATATTTGGCAGTAAAATAGTGTTCTTTAAAATTTGAAAAAATACACGTTACACGTGTTTATGAATTAGCCTCCTGCACTTTGCAGCTTTTTACAAGTTTTGCTATCTAATTGAATTAATTCTTCTCAATCAATATATGGCTGATTGTCACATTGTTATTTTCAGGACTCAGAATTGCCTCAGAAAAATAAATTAAACCCAACTATATGTAGTTTCCTGAGAGACAATTTTCCTTTGTTAGGGGAATCTGTTGACACTGTAGGGGGGGCAGGCAGGTGGTGGATGTGTGCTCAGTTCAGTAACCCTTAGAGTTTCCAGACAGTGCTCAACAAACAGCAGCTGTTTTTCTTATCACTCCATTAAATTTATTTATGAAATTTAAAATAGTACTGAAAACATGTGTTGCACTGTTGATACCTGACAGAAAGCCAGATTGACTCATGTCAGGCTGAGCATCTCTGACCATATACCAATCATCACAAACACGAGGTAAACCTGAATTTCCAAGAGATTTGTGGTGCACAAACATGGAGCTCCCAGAGCTCAGTTCCTGTCAGGTGCAGTTTCCTGCATGGCACACCCTCAGGGATTATGTAGCTTTGGCTGCTTGCTAGCGACAAACATGTAAGATGACACTGGGATAAGCCAGATAGGCGTGATGGTGTGTGTTCTTCTCAGCTCAGTATTTCAGACTGTCAATAATCAGTTTCTTTCATTATTTCAGACAGTTAAGGGAATGCTGGATAACCCAAATGAACCTGTGAGCGATCTCTCATATTTTGATTGTATTGAGGGTGTAATGGAAAACTCAAAGGTAATTTCTTTTTCCTACCTGTGTGTCAGTTATAAAGTGTGTTTGGATTTTCAGAAGTTTCCCCATGCATATTGAAGGTTAGAGGTGTCAGTATTTATAGCTAAAATGTGTGCTACACTCCTTGATGAACTCTGCTGAAGATATGTCTCTTACAGCTAATTTCAGGTTTTGGTCACTCAGAAGGTGTGCTGCCTCAGGAAGAAATTTTTAATGAAGTGATTGGTACACAGTGCTCTGAAAGCTTCTCCTGTGCACTAGACAGCATGTCATACTTTGGAGTGCTGTATTTTGACTGCAGCAATGTTAAATTGGCCCAAAGCATGAATGGGAGGGCTTGGCAATGAAACCCCATTGTACTGTTCTGTGCAGAATAGCTTTGATAAATGTCTGAGCAGTCCAGACAACCCAGCACATCAGAGAACCTGTGGGAAACCTCTTCAATTATTTTTAGTCCAACGGTGCTGTACATCTTTCTTTGAAGCTGGCTTTTGGTGTCCTTATTATCTGATGTGTTGGAACTGTCTCATGTGCCTTCTTCTCTAAAAGAAAAAGAGTACCCAGTGCATGTGTGTTATCTTGCATCTAATGCTCTACTGCAGTCAGAGCTCATTTTGAATTTTAAACCCAAATGAACTGAATTCAGTGGGACAGTAATGTGGGAATTCATGTGCATTCTGACACTGAGATGGTTCCAGAAGTCTAGGTGCAGTTTCATTTCCACTCAGCTTCAGTGAGTTTGATTACAAAGATAGATGATCCTGGATGTGTCAACAGCATCTGCAGGACTGGCTGTCATATTCTGCAGTCTGTGAAATGCACCTGGTGCCAGGTTAGCTGTGAGCACTAATGGATGACAGCAAAACTAACGAGGGTTAATTCCATACCCTCATATCACTTGAGCTGTGGTGGTGCTTATGTTCCTTGGCAGTCCAGTGTCAGTGTGCATGCCTGATCCATCATACCACACAGAGGAATGGGCCCAGTTTGGTGATATCTAAAAACTCTGGAAGCCAAGCCCAGGGGGATTGTGGCCCAAAATTGGTTTCCGGCCAGCAATTGCTTGCCTCTAAATGGTAGGGATGCATATTTGGAAGATAACTCTGTTTTTTTAATTTCTGAGGTTCTTGGAGAATCAATGGCGGGCATTTCCCAGAATGCAAAAACTGGGGATCTTTTAGTCTTTGGAGAATGTGTTGGAGTTGCATCCAAGGCTCTTTGTGGCCTCACAGAGGCAGCAGCTCAGGTAAGAGACTGAAAGGCTGTAAAGCAATTAAGTTTTTATCAAGCTCATGTTCTGGGTTTGTAAATCTGAAGTTCACTTCCCTGTGGTCAAACAAGTGATGACTTTGTATTTCATGGTGTGTTCCATGTAGATCCACAGAAATTGTGCAGAGCACAATAACACACATTTTCTAAGGAAGGGAAATAACTTCTAGAAGGAAGCTTTGCTGAGGATAATGCAAAGCTGCCACATATGGAATTCATGTTTGTAGCTCAAGCTCAGAACTATTATAGAGAAATGAACAAAAAAGCCACAATTAAAAACAATGAATCAACTTCTAGTTTGTAAAAGCTCTTAAGGGCACTACAAATTTCCACCATTGGAACCAAGAAGAAAACTGTTTCAGCTGTTCAGATACTTTTAGAATAACCAAAATTCTAAAGCTGCTACAACAAATTAGGGTCTGATCTCTATGGTTTCACTGATCTGATAACTGAGTGAATTATAAAGAGCTGATACAGTCACCTTGGTGAAGGATTTGGCTGTAGGGGATCATACTATGCATCTGAAAACCTTCTTGATCTCTCCAAATGTGTAATGCATTGGTATGGACTAAATCTCCTCCACATCTAACTCTGAGTTGCCTTACTGGCATATTAAGGTGACAGATAATTGTATCTGTAATAGATATGAGGAATACTTCATATATGATTGTGACAGTTCAGTTAAGTTGTGGTTGTTGAGAGGCATGAAACTTCTAACTGAGAGGGGGAGGTAAGGTTGGCCATCAGACCCTTGAGCTGCAGTGAGACCAGCAGCTGCAGGCCTGGTGGGACCTGCACTCAGCAGAAATGCCTTTGCTGGATCACTTCTGTAGCCTTGACAAAATCCCCCACTGCCTCCAACCATGGCTAATACAGTAAATAACTTGCCAGTACCTGTAACTACTAAACCTTTCCATTGGCCGTGCAAGTGACAAGTAATGTTTTCAGGGATAGCAGCCATCTAAACAGTGGACTATTCATTTTGTTTCAATTAATTAAGTTTCTCAAGCAGAAGGGTATGTTTTCTTGGTTTCAGTGGACTCTGGAGATGTATTGCAGAAAATAAATGGTAATTGTGTTTCACAGTATGATTTCTGAATAATCTCTGACCACCATGTGCTATGACATATGGCCAGCAGAGATCCTCGACAGATTTAGCATGATTTATAGGCTTGTTTTCTTCTTTTCCCCATTTCTAGGCTGCTTACCTGGTGGGTATCTCGGATCCAAACAGCCAGGCAGGTCAGCAGGGCCTTGTTGACCCAATTCAGTTTGCCCGTGCCAACCAGGCGATCCAGATGGCTTGTCAGAACCTGGTGGATCCCGCCAGCAGCCCGTCGCAGGTGATCCTGTGTCCAGTCACAGGGGTTTTGGTGTGACTCCATTGCCTGCCTTTGGACACTGCAGAGCTGCAGTGTGGTTCCTGTCCCGCCCCTCTGACATTTTTTGTCTGCTCTTTACAGGTCTTATCAGCTGCCACAATCGTGGCCAAGCACACGTCTGCTCTGTGCAACGCCTGTCGCATCGCTTCGTCCAAAACAGCAAATCCTGTTGCCAAGAGACACTTTGTGCAGTCTGCCAAGGAAGTTGCAAACAGCACTGCTAACCTGGTTAAAACTATCAAGGTACAAATGCTGCTTAACTGTGCTTCCTTCTTCCTTTGTGATTTTTGGGGTTTTCTTGTTTGGTTTTTTTCTCCCTGTTGAGACAGAATCAGAACAGTTAGGAATGGCTTTTTACCTTCTTGGATATGCATTGTTTAAAAAATCACTAATAGAATTTTTGAAGATCTGAATTGGAAAACATGTTCAGTGGGTAACTGCTGAATTCAAGATGAAAAAAATTGGGCAGTTTTAATATTAGGAGAGGCAGCTTGGCCTATCCAGTATGAAACCCCTCAGGATTGATGTATTTAATAAGCTTTCACCATAAGAATAATCTACAAACAACTGCATGTGAAGGTTTTTAATGGTGTTCAGTTCCCCCAGTATATGGAAATTTTTGGAGCTATTTCTGACAGCTTTACCTTATCTACAGGAGAAAAAAAAAGGAAATAAATAATGATGGGAACCAAACAGAAGCCATTTATGATGCTAGTAGTCTCCTGCTAATAGTAACCTTTTATTTTCCAGATTTCTGCCAGTAATTTGGTAGGGGGTAGGTTTTTTTCATGCAAGCAGAATACTTGTGAAGCCATGGAGAATTCACAATTCTGAACCCTTCTGGAAGCCATTAAGTGATCTAATCTGATTTCATTAGCTGAAATGTTTAGTCTGAGATTGTGAGAGAGATCGTTTGGCTTGGGTGAAAATGAGAGCAATATATTACTGGTTTGCTTAAAACAGAAATAACTGAAAAACTTCAAAATCAGTCCATAGGAAACAACAACCTTCACAAACCACCAAAAGGTGAGAGTTAGCCCCTTCCACCCTTTCCAGTGTGAGGTCCTAGGGCTCTTGAGAGACCTGAGTCTCATTGAAGAGAGATTTGAGAGACTGATTGGACTGCAGTGACAGAAAACCTGCAGCAGTTTATAGTCAGTAACAAGCTGAGGAAAGAAACACACACCTAAAAGATCCCATTCTTTGCATCAGTCTTGTTGGTGGAGGAGCTTTCAAATATCATAAGCACTCAGCAGTTTAAAACTAGGAAGACTTACACCATCTTCCTTCAGTTTTGCTAAAGAAACCCATTCAGACAGAGCTCAATCCTGATTTGATTTCCAGGCACTGGATGGAGATTTCTCAGAGGAGAACCGCAACAAATGCAGAATTGCAACTGCACCTTTAATAGAGGCTGTGGAAAATTTGACAGCATTTGCTTCAAACCCAGAATTTGTCAGCATCCCAGCACAGATCAGCGTTGAGGTAAGGCAGGATACTGCATTTCCATCCTCCAAAAGTTGAAAATGTTGAATTAATCGCATGTTGGAAGAGAGTGAGTGCAAAGACACCAAAGTATTGGGTTTCTGGGTGTTCACAGGGCATTTTGTTGTCTTTTGTTTAACCTCTGACCTTGGCTTTTCTACCAGTAGGATGCACATTTTGGTTACAGAAAGTGCTGCAAGTCTGCTATTAGCAGTCATACAGCATAGGTGATTTGCATGTTTTAGTAGCTGGATTCTTCTATGCAATACAATAGTAAATATCCCCTTTGTTTTTCCCTCAAGAGCAGTTTTAACAAATGGAACCTAGTTAGTTCTGAAAAGAATCAAAGGGGTGTTGCTGGGTTTTTTCCTTTTTGCCCACAAGTTCTCCATCCTCAAACTGTGTAACTACAGCAGAATAGAATGTGAAGAGACTAATAAAGTATTCATTGGGTTTGGGGTTTTTTTCACAGGGAAAAGAGATAAAAAAGCAAACCCCTCAAGCTTTGTAAAAGCTTTGGAGTAGAGGTCATGTGTTGCTACTGGGCCCCCAAGGGCTGCTTGCTGCTTCTGTCAGGCTCTGATCCAGATGGCAATATCAGATGATGCAGTACCTGTTACAGTCTCACATCTGTGGGGCTGTAACTGAGATCTAAGTGTGTCCTCCAAGTCTGTGGTACCTGGGTTTAGCAGATTATTGGCAATAAAATAGATACACAGATGATAACCCAGTCAAGAGTCATCAATCATCACTTGGAGCTGGTAGTCTGACTGGGGAAAGGGCACATGTGTTGATGACAAAAATTTTTGTGACAAAGTATATTTTCAATGATTTTTCTGTCATCTGCAACTAGACAAGTGTCATTGTTTTCTCTTGTTTCTCAGCTGGAAAAGGCATTTCTTACCTTGAGAGACATTTCTTAAGTACATTTCAGAGAAAGCTGTTGGATTGATTATTTTTGTTTTATTTCTGTGTTGACTATCTGTGAATATAAATAGTACAGTGGAGGAAATTATAATTCCATTTTAATGCTGTTAATTAGACTTTTATGAGCAGAAAGTGTGGATGAACTCAAATAAATTATAATTTAAATGTTCTTTCTGTTCTTGTACCTTCCTGACCACAGGGATCACGAGCACAGGAGCCAATTCTGGTTTCTGCAAAGACAATGTTGGAGAGCTCATCTTTATTGATCAAAACTGCCCGTTCTTTGGCTATCAACCCCAAAGACCCTCCTACATGGTCTGTACTAGCAGGGCATTCCCATACAGTCTCAGATTCTATCAAGAGTCTTATTACCTCTATCAGGTATGTCTTTTGTAGTAATTGAGCAACTTTTCATAAAGCAAAAATGCCATTAGCACATAAAGCCATAAAGCACAGGCCATTAGCACTGTTATTTTTCATGGATGGAAATTAGTCTGTGATGCACAATATCTCCACAGTTAGACTGGATGTTTAATTATAATTGATGACTGCAGCACTCTGCAGCACAGGGTGTTCTGTGTTTGTATTCTGTTTTCCTGCTCTGGTTCCACCCCCAATTCACTCTAAGGTAAATGTAATAAAGAATGCTGTAGGAAATGAACACTAGCTAATACTGCCTCCATGTAGATCGTGTACCAGCATGCAATACATGGGAAACAGCTTCTTTTATTTATTTACTTTTTAAAGAGTGGGCCTGTGTGCATTCAGCAAAGACCCTGCTCCTTGCCACTGTGCTCAGTTGAGTGTCTCTGTCTTGCAGGGACAAGGCCCCAGGACAGAGAGAATGTGATTTCTCCATCGATGGGATCAACAGATGCATCAGGGACATTGAGCAGGCCTCGCTCGCTGCTGTCAGCCAGAGCCTGGCCACCAGGGATGACATCTCCGTGGAGGTGAGGCAGAGAGCACAGGCACAAACAGAGGAGTGCTGCACACCCTGCTGCTCAATCACAGCACAACCCACTGCCAGTGAGGGGAGAAGTGGCCCTACTGTATCACTTCTCCAGAGATCCCAGAATCACCTGGGAACAGCAGGGCTGAAAGTGGTTATTTTTCACTGCCACCCCCATATTATTCTGACTTCTATGCTGATATGACAGACTGATAGAGTTTTTGTGGTGTCTTGCCATGTGGAAGCCAGGATTAGTTTCTGAAGATTCATACTATATTTGTTTCTGAAGGTTGTCTATTACTAGAAATCCAATGACATAAATGTAAATGTTCTTTTTTCTTAATGCCTAGTTTGCCCTTTAGTAAGTGAAATTGAGGATATGTTCACTTTCTTCTCTGCCCTCTTCCGTGTCTCAACTCATGTTGAGATTCTCATCTTGATATTTGTCTTTTCATACTGTTGTTTCTTAAAATTAAGTGTTTATTGGGGTGGTTTCTTCGGGCTGTAACACTGCATACTTAGAAACATGTCAGACCAAATGAAGCTGTGCTAAAGAAGTCATTGCAGGAAATATGTCATAATTCATTTTTGTTGATGAAGTTATGTTGTAATTTATTTTTATTGAAATGATGAAGTTACCATGTTCACCATGTTGAACTGAAGTAAATTCTACCAAAAATGGCAGTTATTTATAAAGCAGTAAAGGAATGTAACAAAGTGCAAAAATAATATTTTTTTCCTCTTGCCTGTCATGCGAGTGACCTTAATCCTGATGGCTGCCAAGATACTAAGTGCCTCTGAATTAAAAGCCAGTATTTTTATCTTGACCAGGCCATTAATATGCTTTTAATATGTTTACTCCTGTCCTGCAGATTGTATTCAGGAAGTCACTCCTCATCTCTGTCCTTCAGGGATGACATTTTTCCTTTGCCAGTGGATTTCTCCCACTAGCTTCAAAATTTGCAGCAGAGTTTTTTCCTTGCACAGTATTTTCTCCTTTTAAAATGTTTCTTCACACTTCAATCAGTGCTCCTGACAGTTTTCTGATTGGTGCAGTGATACTAAATCTTTGTCAGGGCAAAAATAGCTTGGAGGTGTTAGGGAGGCCTTGATCACATTGCAGTGAGAAGGGACACCTACCCCTGAGTGTGGTCAGCACTCTCTCCCCAGATTTGTCATACAAACCTAGGAGGAGCAGGCCCATGACAGGGTTGCTGTTGTTGAAAGAGGGTAGGGAGAAGAAATGAGGCAGTATGTGAGGAAAACGAGCAGTGTGGATTTCTGCATTCTGCCACAGCAGGTGATTTGAACAGCTTTGAGGATGTTGGCTGGTCTGAGGGTGATTGTCAAGTGTGGTACAGCTGGATAAGAGAACAGCTGTGATAGCAACTGACAACTTCTCTTTCTTTTAGGCTCTACAGGAGCAGCTGACATCAGTTGTACAGGAAATTGGGCACCTCATCGATCCCATAGCCACTGCAGCTCGGGGAGAGGCAGCTCAGCTGGGGCACAAGGTACTTTCAAAAGGCATTTGAAATCTTGGACAGCTGAATGTTAGGGAAGACCCCAATTTCATAGCAATTTCTCTTCCTATGGGAGAGCAGAAAATACATTTTTAAGGAGAAAAAATATGGAATTTTCAAATACCCAGAGCCAAGATCAAATAAACCTTTATACATTTTGGGCTAGCAGAAAGATACTCTCACTGTGGTTTTTGGTTAGGGCTTTGTGTAAATGTCTTCCTCTGTTATATGGAGTGTAAGTAGAGTCAAGGTCATGCTTATGTCTGTCAAAAAACCCCAAATGTTAGAATGCATGTACCAAAAGCATATTTACAATGGTTATTTGCAAGATTTAGGAGTTTCTCACATAGCAAGTTCTCATCCTGTGGTATATTCTTGAGAGTAAAAAGCATAGAGGCAACAAAGATTGAGAGATTCCTCCCTTGCCCAGAGGAGATGGTTTTCAGGGATGCCCATGTGGCTCCTGTGACACTCTTGAGTTACATATCAGCTCAAGGCACCGTGTGCTTCTGGAGGAGATGTGTGGCTTTGCAAAGGGGTTGGACAGTGAGGGGAGGCACAATCCCTGGGCACATGATCCTGACTCAGTGCTGTACAGTGCAGAAGCATTGTGCTCCTTGAGCTAACCCACATCTCAATGGTAAACAGGGAATGTGTTTTCTCTCACTTTCACCTGAGAAATGTGGTTAATGGCTTTCTGGGGCTGTTCTGGCCTTCTTAGGTAACACAGCTGGCGAGTTACTTCGAACCCCTTGTTTCAGCTGCAGTTGGTGTGGCATCCAAGACTCTGAATCATCAGCAACAGATGACTGTGCTGGACCAGAGCAAGACTCTAGCAGAATCTGCCTTACAGATACTGTATGCTGCCAAAGAAGGGGGAGGAAATCCCAAGGTAAGGTGGTTGTGTGGCATTAAGGGTGAGACAGGAAGGCAAGTTTGGCAGAAAACCCAGCACATACCTGTTGTACAGTCAAGGGGTATGTTTGCAGTCAAAGTGTAAGTGACAGCTCTCTGATGTCTCCTGAGAGTGGAAACATTCTTCCAAGACAGGATTCCAGTCTTCTCACAGCATCCTCTCAGGGTATGAGAGCAGCTATCTAGGCTCTCACACAGAGAGCAAGTGGTTAAAAACCAGGGCTTGTCTGGTACATGCCCCAGTGGGAGGGGACCCTTGCTGCAGCACACAACTGTTCATAATTCGGGTGTGATTTGCACCTTACAGAGAGCCACCGTCTTTAGAGGATGTTTAAAGTGACTGTGGCACCTGAGGCTGGAAGTGTCATGTGCCATGGCTCCTTGTAGGAGTTAACAAGTTCTGTTCTGTCCACTTTTTTGCAGTGTTTTACTTGTCATTTTTGCTCAGAAGTGTTATTTTCAACACCTTTACTGTTTTAATTTCTTATTCTTCTGATTCACGTGTTGTTTTGGAGAGAGAGCATCCTCTATCTTGGTTTTCTCATCCTGTGTCCTCCAGGCATCTCATACTCATGATGCCATCACCGAGGCTGCTCAGCTGATGAAGGAGGCTGTAGATGACATCATGGTCACTTTAAATGAAGCTGCAAGTGAAGTGGGCATGGTTGGAGGTATGGTAGACTCGATTGCAGAGGCAATGACCAAGGTGAGCACAGAAATTGCATTCTTTGTGCTTGAAAGCTGATCCACATTGCAGAGCTTTGGACAAACTGGTAGTGATTCAGTGGTCAGTCATGAAATGCTGTCATAGGAAACCTGAAGATGATTTGATTTTACATATTGTGAAATAAAACTGATGTGGGCCATGGTGCTCATGTTTACAACCTGCATGGTACCTGTCAGTACAATTCCTACAAAATAGTTTGTTCAGTAATATTCTGGCATTTAACTATTATCTTAGGTCAAGTGACCTCTTATTTTTGCTTCCTTTTTTTACCTTATCTTTCATATTAGTCTCTAAAATGAGTAGCAGGCCAACCTTGAAGCAAGTTACTTTCAGAGAAGATGAAATGCTCTGCTGTGCTTTGTAATGCATTCTGCTGAAGATGTATAGTTGCAAAGTGTACATGAGTTCAGTCCAAATATTTGGCTTTTCCTATCCTGACTTAAAGATTGAAGACTTTAGCACATAAAGAAATTTTACATAATCTTCTGGCATGAACATTTTGGTTTGTAACTGTTGCACTTTTCTTTCTCTCTTAGCTGAGAAGAGCAGATTGTTTGATGTTGCATGAGAAGCAGACCTCATGCTCAAAAATTTTGCACTGTATGTTCTCTGTATCTTCCACATTTATAATCTGGGCTCAAGTATTTGCTGAGCTTCTCTGTACATCCTGGTGCACTATTTTCACTTGCATATCTTGAGAGAGAGGAGATCATTGAATTGAATATATAATACTATTTTACCATTGCCTGTACAGTATGCTGTTTATTGTGACTTTTTAATGCTGTGTTTTCCCTTCTGTCTTGCAGCTGGATGAAGGTACACCTCCAGATCCAAAAGGAACTTTTGTTGATTATCAGACCACTGTGGTGAAATACTCTAAAGCTATTGCTGTTACAGCACAGGAAATGGTAAGAAATCATCTTTACAAGGTCCAAACTCAGTGTACATAAGGAATGTGGAATTATTTGCTCAGTGCTGAGACACTTTTGATCATCAAATTTTCAATAACCTTCTCTCTTTTGGTGTAATGGAGCAAAAGAAGTGATGATTTTGCTGATTTAACTCATGCATCTTAGTGGTGTGATCATAGAGGGGTCCTCTACAGGAGGAGCACTGAATTGTATTGTGGCTCTTCTGCACAAAAGCTCTTTATTTGGCTCATTTTTGAGGAAAAACAAAGGAAAACCACATGCTTTTTCATCAGCCCATTTAACTGGGCTGAAATGCCACCTTTTGTTTATCAATGACTTCAGGATACTCTCACACTTACTGTTTCATGCAGCCAGTGAAATAACATCAGTATTTACAGAGCCCTATAATGTTTAATGAATGAATGCAGATTAATATCCAACACTGTCCTTTTCTTTACTTTCTATGACTCACCTGGGTTTAAAAAAAAGTGACACCTGTTGAATTGAGCTTTTTCTTGACTTGTGTTTCACAGAAATGCATAATGTGTTTTCACTTGGAGCAGTACTGTAGTTGCTGATTTGTTGTTGAGAGAGTTGAGGTGACTGTTCATGAGTGCTACAGACAGGATTTTCCACAGTTGATTGCTCTTGCAGTCAAGACAGGTCCATGATTCTGCTATCTATAAAAGGAGAAATTTGTCTAAAATTAGTTTTGTCCCAGGGATGGATCTCCATTGTTTTTACTTACATTAATTTGAGACAGAAGAACTATCTCTGTTAAAGGATAGGAATTTACTAAAGAGAGATTCAGTTATTTGTACTGACATTCTACTGAGACATTCTATGTCATCCTGAGTATTTCTCCATCCTGTTCCCTCATCTGAGATGTGTTTTGCATTGGTCCTCAGATGTTTTCCATTTCCATACTTCCACATCTCAGCTGAGGCTGATGGGGGTTAGCTTACCTTTGACAACATAAGGTGGCTGTGGCACACAAACCCCACTTTCCTTCCCAGTCTGAATAACTGTACCTGGCCAGTGGCCCCTGTGTGTCAAAGGGAGTGAAGTATTGGCTCTAACTGCTGCTCTTTGATTCCTCTGTATGTGCAGCAGCTGCCCAGTTGCCATGACTCTAATAAAGCATGTTTGCTTGAGTTTCCTCTGGAATTCTTGCTGGAGACACGTCCCTTCCATGGCAAGTGGATTACCCCATTTTATCAGCGTGCCCAAAACAGATGAGTGTGCTTCTAATCTGGGGTGTATTAACAAGTTATTCTCATGCCTGTCAATTTTCTTTTTCTCTTGCCTGTGTTCTTGTTTCAGATGACTAAGTCGGTTACTAACCCGGAGGAGCTGGGCGGACTTGCATCGCAAATGACCAATGACTATGGGCATTTGGCTCTCCAGGGCCGAATGGCTGCAGCTACAGCAGAACCAGAGGAGGTCTGCAGTTTTTAGACCTCTTTATTCTCTGTACACGGTGGTGTTAACAAGAGGGTTCTTTTACTGTGATGAACACAGTAAAGATGACAAGCCTTGTTTTCAGAATTGCCCCATCAAGGAACAGAAACCCTTTGTCAGAATCTCTGTCTGGCTTTAGAAAGAAACAGGTCAGGATAAGAGTGGATAATTTCACTGACCACAACAGAACCTCCTAAATTACTTGGGGCTTTCACTTACAGGCAACTTCCAGATACAAAGAAAACTCTTAAAACTTTTAATTTGTTACTATGTGGCTTTGTGGCTTTCCTTCAGTCTTGCATGTTATGACAAGTTACAAATATGTATATGCTTTTTTTATCTTGCCTGTAAGTGATTTTAAGTATAACTTCCTATCCTGAAAGTGAGATTCATGCAAGCATTTGTTGAAGGACATCCTCCATAGCTCAGAGTTGGAATGTGATGTGAGAGAAGCATCTTACTTGTCTTGTGCTAAGTGAGGAGGGTGGCTGTTCACCTCAGTTGCATTAACCTGTTGTGGGAGTTGCTGCACCTTGTCTGAGCACAACTGCACAGGTCTTTCATCCCTCTCTTCTTACTGAAGCATAGACAAATTTTGTCAAATGGGGTCAGAGGGTATCTTACCTTCTCCAGATGTATCAGATTTTTTACATAAAAGTCCTTTAAAGAGTTTTTGACCTTGTGCTTACACATCCTGCTGATACACATACTTAAATATTTTGTGCTCAGTAGCTATGTGAAAAGCAATGGCTTACACTTGGTTCAGTATTGTTAAACTGAATTACCATTTCTGCATGTTACTTTGTGCCTGAGGTTAAAATAATTCCATTTGTGATACTAATGGCTGTGATTCCTGCTCATGTATTAATCCCAAATCACACTGGAATGATGGCATACATGCAGGAACTACAACTATCATGTTTCAAAACAGGGACCACACATCTTTGGATTATTAATAAATCAGAAGCAGTAATAGCAGGATTGAGTGCTCCACATGGATGTGGTTGATTCTGGAGAGTGAAGACCGTGCAAGGTTCAAAACCAAGCAAAGAGAACCACATAGTTACATACATTTTGACCCAGTTTCAGCAATGTACAGTACTGTGTGCTTTTTACCTGTTGCACATACCTTGAGTAGAGCTCACACTGGCAGGGCAGTTCTGGACCACGTGGTAGTGTTGTGTAAATGTGAAGTCGTGTGTGCTTGAGTTATGTCTGTTTGACTAGGTCTTACCCCTTCTCTTTCCCAGGCTCCAGGTCATTCTTGCCCTGTTTCATCAGGGAGCCTTTTATAGGGTTATGTTTCATGTGTAGATGGAATTACATCTGTGTTTTCTGATCTTTGCAGAGGATATAGTGGTGGGAGGAATATTGACCAGACACAGTGTTTCCATTTCTGTTGACACAGTGTACCCGCATGACATTTATTTAATTGCTTTCTTCTTCCTTCCTTTTTCCCTATGCCTTCTTTACCATCTAGATTGGGTTCCAGATCAAGACTCGGGTGCAGGAACTTGGCCATGGGTGTATCTTTCTTGTGCAAAAAGCTGGAGCTCTCCAGATTTGCCCTACAGACAGCTACACCAAAAGGGAGTTGATAGAATGTGCTCGTGCTGTCACAGAAAAGGTAAGATAGCTTTCCTTGGTACCCCATGATGTTTGTCTACCAAGCTTCCACTGGGAGTAAACCAGTCAAACTGGATTCAGGAAACTGTTTCTTTTAACTTTGCATTGTACTACAGTAGTGTCTGAATTACCCAAAGGTCTTAATTTTCTTTCAAGTATTCAGTTTTCATGTGCTGGATTAGCCCATGATTTGTCCTTCCTCAGGCCTTGAAATAAAACTTCAACCTCCTGTCAGAGGGAGATTGGTCCAAACCAATATCCTAAGATGTGAGATGGCTCTTGTGCCTTGTGAGGCACTCCCTGGCCACAGTTACTGTGAGGTTGGTCAGTGATGTGTTGTTTCATGTTGCAATCTGCTCCCCTTTTAGGAGAGGGTCACAGTAACTGCCTAGAAGTGCATCTTCAATCTCTGTCAGGCTTCTTGTCCCTTGGAAACATCCCCTTCAAATAAATGTCCTGGGTAGTTTTGTTGAAGCTTTTTTATGGCATCTCTCTCCTATTGTTGGACACAAGCACTGGGAGTTGGTGCCAGCAGCTTTCAGATTTCACCCAATTCATTCAGCCTGTGTTAATGTGCTCTCAGCTGTACCAATTTCATGATGTATCCCAGGAGCAGTGACAATTCCACCTTAAGGCAGGGGTAGACAGTACCTTGTAAGTAAAGTTAAAGCTGATAGAGTAGTAATAATTCACAGGACCAACTTTCTGTTTGTTGCTTTTTGCTGTTTCTAGGTCTCCTTGGTTTTATCTGCCCTCCAGGCAGGGAACAAAGGCACACAAGCCTGTATTACTGCAGCCAGTGCTGTGTCTGGGATAATTGCAGATCTGGACACCACTATCATGTTTGCTACTGCTGGAACCCTTAATGCTGAGAACAATGAATCATTTGCAGATCACAGGTCAGTGTTGCTGAAAATGATGGAAGAAAGCATGCACAGGGGAAGAGTGGAACTGGCAGGAGGGAATGGACATGGAGAAAAATTTTTACCTTTTTGGATTCCTGTTAATGAAATTGAATGAGGCAAGAGAGTGAGAGGAGAAATAGGAAATGTGGGACTTGACTTGGTTGTGAACTGCATGTTCAAAATTATTTCTTCTTTTACCCAGATGTTGCTTTGGATTTGTTGTCCTGACACGCCAAAACATGGATATGGGTGGGAGGGTGGTGGGGACTCCTGACCAGGACATACTCTCTGTTCCTGTTGCCATTCTTCCTTCTACCTTCCTCACCTGTGATTACTTTCATTTTTCTTACAATATGCTGATCAATGTGGATGTTCAACATCTGGTACTTTTCTCATAGCATGGCCAGATTTTCTTTTAGTTTTCCAATACAATGCTCTTCAATACTACTTCCCAATCTATTTCTTCTCAAGATGGGCTGATTTTATTACACTGCCCTACATTTGCCCTAAATGCTCTGCTGCTTTTTTAATAGTTGTTGCTTTGTTTTGGTTTTTAACTTACACCCTTGGCATATATTATGTTATGAATGGACACTGGTATGATGATTTAGATCAGCTCTTTCATGTAGCTGTTAGTCACCACAACACTGGAAAACACATTTTTCCCCTATTCTCCTTTTCCACTCTTTCTCTGCTTCCTATTCTTTTTGCTACAGGGAAAATATCCTGAAAACAGCAAAAGCTTTAGTTGAAGACACAAAATTGTTGGTTTCTGGTGCTGCCTCAAGTCAGGACAAACTGGCCCAAGCAGCTCAGTCATCTGCTAACACCATCACTCAGCTTGCCGAGGTAGTAAAATTGGGAGCAGCTAGCTTGGGATCTGATGATCCTGAAACACAGGTGAGATATTTTAAGATTTTCTGATGCTCTTATAGAGAACAGTTTTCATTTTGTAGAACTTTGTGTGACTTCTGCTTTTAAGCAACACAAGATTGTTCATCTCCTCTGGGACTTTTCTGGGTTTACTCAGATATCACTTGTTTAGAATACAGTCAAGAGCCTTAAGCATTGAGTGAAACTATTCAGGCCCTTGTGTAACCCTTCTGCTTTCATTTCACCTGTGTTCCATCTGGGATGCTTCTGGCAAAGTACTTGGCTCATTTTTATTAACTTGTGGTTGCAATTCTGGCTCATCCCACTTTAGTTCTGAAGAGCTTGCAGGTCTTTAAAGCTGCTTATCCAGCTTATGTCTGGACTGTGCACTGTATTATTTGTGTGGGCTGACAAACTGTTGCCATTCCCCAGCTCTATCTGTCTTGATTTTCAATTAACTCTACAACTTTTCCGTGTGGATTACCCATAATATGTCTTCAGTTGTTTGTTTGGATCTCAGTGAAACGGAGGCAGGCAAGCATATTGCAGATGTTTGAAAAAAATAGATTTTTTTAGCTGTGTTCTAAAAATCACACCCTCATGCAGACAGCCTTTATTGCCTGAGCCTTATAACTGTTTCTCATTCCATAGGTTGTTCTGATCAATGCTATCAAAGATGTTGCAAAGGCCCTTTCTGATCTCATTGGTGCTACCAAAGGAGCTGCCAGCAAACCAGCAGATGATCCATCCATGTACCAGCTGAAAGGTGCTGCCAAGGTAAAACCTTATTCTCACATTTTATTGGAAAGTGTCTGTGCAATCACATTTGATAAACATGTGGGACTTTGACTTCAGCAATTTCTGATTGCCTGAAAACTCATTTCTTTATTTAATTATCATGGTATCATGGCCAGCACAAGAATTGGTATTTAGTCCTGTAACAAGTAGAATTAATGAAGTCTCTTAGGCCCTATTAGAAGTAACAACACTTCCCAGTTTAATTTACCTTGCTTCACACCCTGCCATCTCTAAAAACAGGAGGAAGGATTCACATGTTATTGTCTTCACTTCTCTCTTCTTCAGGTGATGGTAACAAATGTCACATCCCTCTTGAAGACTGTTAAAGCAGTAGAAGATGAAGCTACTCGAGGAACAAGAGCTCTTGAGGCCACAATTGAGTACATCAAACAGGAGCTCACGGTACAGAACTAAATAGTTGTAGTGGGTTTTGCAAGTATGTCCTTATACAAAGCTGGGAGCAACTGCTTCCTTTTTCTTTAGACCTTAAGCTTTCAGTACAGATCCTGTTTTCTGATCTGATGCTGTTCACTTTTTTTTGATCCTGGCTTTGGTAGTGTCTTCTCAGCATCACTCTCATACTGTGTCTGCAGTTTAAACTTGTTTCTATTTTTCCTTTATTATGTAAAGATCCTACCTGTGATACATGGCCTGCTGTTGATATTCTGTGTCAGCAGGAATTAATGATAGTGTGGAATTCTCTCCCAAATTAGGTGTTATACCATGAGGTTTTTTACTAGCATAGTAGTGAGTGACACAAATTAACACCTGCATGTTTGTGGAGAAGCCTGATTTTTATACTTCCTTTACTTACAGTTCATTTTTGTAAAATAAACCCTGTAGACACAGTCTTCAGCAGGAAATGCTTTGTTGCATAGCCTGTGGATTAGCAATTCTTACACCATAACTGCACTGTCATCATTTTGTCTTGTCAAATGCTCTCCATCAAACACTCAGTTGTCACTATGTGAACAAAGCTGTTGTAATGAGAAAATTTATTTTAAAATATTTTCTTATTAAATATCTGTTTATAGTCATTGGGCTTTCATATGGCAGTCATAAAACCTGATCTGGTACCTGATCAGGGGTGTTCTGTACAGTATTTCACAAGTTGCACCCATGTATCCTCATGAAGGCCTGGCTGTTGCATCCCATCCTGTAACTCTGAGCTGAAACCTGTTCAGATCTGTCATTGGAGGATTGTGCATTCTCCTGTGTTTCTCAATTTGGCTGGTATCTGTTTGAAATGTTCCTCTTTTGTCAGCATTGCCAAGGGATGGTCCTGTGGTTGTGATGTTGTCATCTCACTCATGGAGAGACCAGAGAGTGGCTCATAGGTACTCAAGAAAATGTGTCAGGCTTGATGTGGAATTTCAGGGGCTGACTCTGAGCAACACTGAGGGATGTCTTCACATGTATAACTAGAATTCATTTTTTAACATTGCTTCTGTTTCTGGAGAGATGAAGTGAAAAACTGATTAACTGGGAGCACACGATGGACCAGGCTCATTTTTGTCCAGACATTCTGAAACCACTGGCCTGCTTAGGTTGCACTGTGTGTGATCAAGAAACCTCCTGATTAATTGTGCACTCCAAATTGCTCCTGCACAGTAAGAGTGGTAAAGCAAATACAGACCTAAGCTCAGGAAAATACGTAATCAAAGTAAGGTTGCTCAGCTCTTGCTACCTATATCTTCCTAGAGTTCCTGTATTCCAGAATTCATGCATTGTTAGGGAATTTGAACTATTTTCACATGATTCACCCTGCACAATTATATCTTTAGGTTTCTAAGGGAGACTAAATATAGCCTAAGAGACAACGCTCCACCTCTGCTTTAAGACATGTTTGAATACTTGAATGCTGATGTTCTCAGTCTCTACTGCTCTGTGCTATCAACAAGCACTTGGTAGGGCCTAACCTTTGCAGGGGAAGGATCTCCTCATGTGAGTAACCAGCCTAAACAGCAGTCAGGATGAGAAAAGAATATAATGAAAGGAACAGTTAATTCTTTTCATCTGGTAAGGCTCTGAACAGCTGCCTGTAAACTGTCATGTGGGTAGTTCAGTGCAGATGAGATGAATGGGTGTTAACCTTTTTTATTGTCTCCTTCCATCAACTTATTGTTACTCTCTGGTGTCTGTAGGTGAGCAGGTTTATCAGATCCAGGCCCATGGCAAGCAGGAATGATCTCCAAGTGCTCCAAATGTGTTTCTGATTTCCTGCTGTTCAAAGGCTGCTTCCGTTTGGTGTCTCTTCCTCACGATTGCTTTGACTTGAGTGGTGTCAGACTTTCCTTCTGCTTTTACTTTCAGGTGTTTCAGTCGAGCGAGGTTCCAGAAAAGACATCGACACCTGAAGAATCAATCCGGATGACGAAAGGAATCACCATGGCAACTGCCAAAGCTGTTGCAGCTGGGAACTCATGCAGGCAGGAGGATGTGATTGCTACAGCAAATCTGAGCCGCAAAGCAGTAGCTGACATGCTAACAGCTTGTAAGGTAAAGACTCCCTTCCTTGCCTAAGACTGACCTTGTTGTGTTTGTGTGCTTCTAAATCCATGGAACATTATGTATTCTGTTCAGTTTTCTGTTTTTCATATGAGAAAGTTAATGGGTAAGATAATTTTAAGGGAACCTGTCTCAGAAAGGATTTTTTTGTGCCATGCATACAAAAAAACCCCAGCACTAATATTCACTGTTTTCTTTTTGTGAAAATGAGGAATTTTATTTGGGCTGCAATTTCCTGGTTTCCAGTCAGAAGACAATCTGTGCAAGTAGTAGAATATACAAATATTCCTGTGGTCACAAATATAATTTCAGTATTCCTAGAACAGTGAAAAGAATGGTGAAAGAAATCACTCTGATCTATGCTTAACAGTTATTTTCCTCCTGTTGGTTTGCTCAATTTCCTTTCTGTTTTTCAAAATTGTGTGTAATTTTTATTGCAAATTTTTTAATAAAAATAGCTGTCGCCCTCTGAATATAGTGTAGATCTGTTTTCTACACTGTGTGCTACATAAATGACTGTTAAGCCATTTGGCTTTGTTCTGAGGATAAAAAAAATCTAGGCATAAATTATTAAAAAATAGGATTATGAATATCTCATTCCTTTCAATTTTCAGTAGTGAATGTAGTAGTAAACTGCCTTTGCCTGTAAATCATAGTTATTTACTTCTATCTTTCCAGGTATGGAAGGTGACAGTGAAATAATGGTGCTGTCTGTGTGGTATCTGACTTTCAGTATTTGGCCAGATCCTAACTGCCTACATCAGTCCCAGATTGATTTTTAACCTAATACTGCCCAAACAGAAGGGTTATGTTTGTTTTAAAAATTATCCCCTTTCAAAAGTACAAGTGTTAACTTAGAACTGACTTTATACAAAGGTATTGAATGAAAATTTTGATATTGACCTAGTTTTGTAGCAGTTTTTTAGTGTCTAACAATTCTTGACCACTTTGCATGCTTCAGATTTGTCTTTCCAAACAGGATTCTCAGGAATGGAATCCTCTAAGTTATAAAACACTTTCATGCATGCATAGCCCAGTACATGCTTTCAAACATCTATTTATGAACATACCTTTTTTAAAGTTTCTATGTTCACATTTTCTATCAGTTAATTTAATGATTCTGAATGGTTTGTGCATTGTAAGTGGCTGACAGGATGAAACTTCCTGCAAATGGAACAGTGGAGGTCAGGGATGCTGGAAAAGCCTTTGTGATCTCCCAGGGAATTGTTTTCACAAAGAATGGAGTCTACAGAAGGAAAAGAGTTGGGAATCCTTTCACTTGCCTGTAATGATATAGTGCTAAGCCTAAGATCTAGTCTACTTTCTTAAGACCAAGAGCATTTATTGGACAGGCAGGAATAAAAGTCTGCAAGAATATTAATTTTATGTATTATCTAAAATGTATGAGAAAATAGCTGTAGCATTTAACAAATATTTTAAGTACACAGTTTGAACCAGACTTGATTTAGGAAATCTTGTTTCTACAAATTTTGCTCAGTCTTGGACATCTTTACGCCATTAATTGTATAAATTGATTACTGGATATGGCATTTCCATGATAAGCCACATTCCTTGAATTTTTGGGATAGGAACCAGCAGCCTGAGCCCTACTATGCTGTAAAAGCTGTGTGATACAATGGAACTTGGGTTTTGTGACAAACACTGGAGGGGTTTTATAGTGATATTAAGCTACTCTGTAGAATTAGCACTGATAAATTATCAGATTTTTATGTTCTTTGGGCCAAGACAAAAGTGCATGTGTATGATCTATGGCAGAATTGTACAGAACATAGTTCTGACTTCCCCAGCATCAGGAATTTGAATGTGAGTTCTATTTAACTGCCCATAGCCAAAGGCAAGTTGTATGAGGAGTTTGAATTAACAGTTATATAGATGTCTGGGTGCTTGGTCTGCTATGGATGAATTTACAGTGCTCATTACTAATTCAGGTCTTGTAAGCAGATGCTATTTCAAAATAGGATAATAATTCAATAAGGATGCTTATTGTGGGATGTACTGAGACAGCTCTTATTAAAGTCAGTGGAAATGTTATGATTGCATTTATTGAAATCTAGAGTAGGCCCTAAGGTAACAATTTTTTATTACATATTTGTATAAAATAATGCAGTAATTAACCTGTGCATGGTTATTTTAGTGAAAAGGAAACAGATATGAAAAGCCCATCAAATCCATAGGAAGCAATGGAAGTGAGCACCCACTCAGTGCATTCCATGGGCAGTGGACAGTGGGAAACAACTTCACCCCTTTCCTCAGCACTGGCTGGGCTGCTGCAGGTGGCACTGGAGGCAGCTGGGCAGAGCTGGGCTGGTTCAGCCAGGGGACAGATGGCTCTGGGGGAGCTCCCTGCAGCCCCTCAAACACACCTTCCTCCACAGGGCACCCAGGGGTGCTGATGGCACAGGAGCTGTGCCAGGGCTGGGTAGTGCTGGCTGCCTGCTGGGGAAGTGTGTGGAGAGGAAATGAGGGCTGAGAGTGAAGGAGGCCTCAGCATGAGGAAACAAATGTGTGTTCTGGTTATTCAGACATGTTTCAGTTTGAGATGGGTGGGCAGACCTTCTGCCCAAGGCTGGAAGAGAAGATATTTCTGTTGAGAGTCCTCACTGGTGTAGTGAGATGTGTGTTCAGATGTTTCTGGGTTATGAAAATGATTTCCTAAAATGACTTTTGTCACCTCCTTAGGCTGCTGTGAAGTATATGGAATTTATACTGAACCTTAAAAATGCTCCCAAAATACTCTGATACCAGTCATGCCTATGTATGAAAAACATAGAAGGAACTTGATATTTCCCTCCTACAGATGCTTACTCTAATTCCCTGTGCTACAGTAATATTTAGGTGCAGAAGAGACATTTTAGGATGCTTTACAGTGTATGTGTAAGAAACACTCGGGGGCCCTTTACCCTGTTTGAAAGTTAAAAAAAATAAACCAAAACTGTTCTGAACTTTTTGGCCTTTGGCAGCTCATTTGAAGTATGCTGGAGATGAGGAAAATGAATCCTATTCCTCCCATCACAATTCCCCACAGCCAGGGTGGTGGGATGAGGAGGGGGAGGCAGCCTTTCCTTGCTGTGCTCATCCTGAACTTCCCTGCAGAGGGAGCCAAGAGACCAGCACTGACCCTGGCTCAGGATGGGACTTCAGGAAGGGCAGAAAATCAGCAAGCAGTGAAATAATCCCCCATCCCAACGGGAGATAAGAGGCTGCAGGAGTGGAAGGAGCTGTTCTGTGAGAGGAAATGCTGTGTTTTGGGAACTTTCACTTGGCAACAAGTGGTACTTCTGCTCAATAAAAAAGCTCCCTAGAAGTTTATTGTAGGAAGTACAGGGCTTGAAGAGGCTGCAGGTTTCACTTTTTATTAAAAATAAAACGATTGAATTAGTTGGGCTTATGACAGATGCTAGACATTACACTTAGTGGAAATCCTTACAAAGACCTGACTGTGCTACAGCTTCTCTCTGTATTTGAACAGATGGTTCCTCACTGCTGTTGCTGTGTTTAATCTCTCCATCAAGCTAACAGCATTAATGAGCCTTTACAGAACTGGAGCTCTGCTGCTCTTCCAGCACCATTTGCTTACAGCAGAAATGACCGACCATTAAGCTCAAATATCATTTGCACACTATAAAAATCTCCTCCCTTCTCTTTCCCCCATATCTCTGTGTTGATCTTCTCTTGTGGGAGCTGCTTTGGATACTAATGTTGTTTTGCCTTCTCAGCAAGCATCATATCACCCAGATGTGAGTGAAGAAGTTCGAGAGAGAGCCCTGCGCTTTGGAACAGAATGCACCCTGGGATACTTGGAACTCCTGGAGCATGTTCTCCTGGTAAGGAGTCCTCTGCATGCATATACTGGCTTGCTTCCAGGGAGAGTCATCTCCCTGCCCTCTTTATAAAGTGACTGCTGGTGACACATTTTTATCAATTTGTCACAAGGTTATGAAGTTTTGTTGTTAGAGCAAGCTAAAGGAAAGTCAATACTTGAGCTCAAACTGTGAGACAGAAGGAATACTGGACTACTTAAATGGAACTGCACACTGGATCAGATCTGGAGGCAGTACAGATCTGAACCTAAAGAAGGTTCCTGACAAAGAAATTAAAATAAGACATTTTGGTGTTCTTTTAAGCCCACAATAAACACTAGACATATTAGGCACAGGCCTGTCCCCCAGACTGAAGAGGTTACATAATCTTTATGAAGGCATTGTTACATGCCTCTCACAGCCACACCATACTCCAAGTCATCCCAAAATCCCTCACCAGCACTGCCTCCCTCATAAAACTTCTGCACTCAAATCCCAGCTCATGAATCCTGCTGTCAGTTGGCTTTACTTGACCATACATAATTATCACATAATATATTAATTATCCCATGATACTTGTTCTTCTGTTGCTATTACTTTTGTAGGAAGTAATAAAGTGTTTGAACTAACATTTATGAGATACTGAAGTTTCTGGAGAAGATTTACATCAGCAATCAGCTTCATGGATGACCAGCGATTTCTTTTAGGTGGCTCTCAGCTGACATATTAATGTCTCTGAAACTGAAATTTGCAGCCACTAACTGCAGATTAGCAAACCCAGATCAGTTTTTCTGCTGAGAACAGAGCATGTGTAATTATTTGCATCAACTCACTGAAATTTATATATAAAATAGAAGTACAGTCACAGTTGTGCTTGCCACTACAAGTAAAATAGATCAAGAAAGCTGGAACTTGCTAGTGGAATTCTTAGAGCTGTATGGCAGTAATTGATTTAGCATAAGATGTCTGATCCATTTTTAGTTTAGAGGACTGGGGAATTTTTCAGATATGACCCCTAGAATGTTGGCAGTATGTGTTTAAAACTAAGTGTCAGAACAGACCAAAGACTTGAATCAAATTTTGTTCATTTTATTTCTCTCTCTGCATAAGTCAAGAGGCTTAAGGTAGGAAAGGCATGTTCCATTTTATTGAAGTAACAAGCCTTTTTTATCTTAAGCCTCTTTAAGTTCAGTGCCCTAAAGCTGTGAGCAAGTTCTGCCCCCTTGTACCCCTGCCCCCTCCCCAGTTCTAGCTGCCTTAGCAAACTCTGGTGGTTTAGAACCCCTGGGTCTACAATCTCATCTAATTTATCACCCTCAGAAGCTCCAGATCATGTGGGATTAGGAATCTCTAATTTGTCCATCTGGCACCCTGTGATACAGTTGTCAGTAAGTTCACTTTATGCCCTCAAGCTAGGGATGATTACAGGGGTGCCAAGGGATATTCTTTCATATTATTTCATATTTCTTTGAAAATGATACTTTTGAGGTGCAAGAGTTGTCACATGGGATATCTAAAACTTCTCAAGCCAGTGTCTTAACTTGTGTAGAGGTTGCATTGGGCAAGTGGCACAAAAGTGGCTTGTTTGCTCTGTGCCAGGTTTAGGAGCTTCCAACAACAGTCAGTCCCTGTAGCTGTGCAGGGCAGTGCCACTTCTCTGGTGTGCATCCAATACTGTAGTGTAAGCATTTGTTCCTAGTGCTTCACTGGGTCACAGCTCTCTCACTGGGCTCTCAGACATCAATCTTCACTAGAGTGCCTTGGGAATCTTCCAGCATTCTGGAATCCTTACTAAAGTGCCTTCTCTTTCTCTAGATTCTTCAAAAAGCAACTCCAGAGCTGAAGCATCAGCTGGCCTCTTTCTCCAAGCGGGTTGCAGGTGCTGTCACAGAGCTTATCCAGTCAGCAGAAGCAATGAAGGGTGAGTTGGGAAGCTGGGCTACCAGTGTGCTGTGCTCACTACTCCAGAGATGGTGATGATGATGATGATACTCTGTGTAATACACTCTACAGGGTCTCCTCTCTTATTTCCTGCTGTTACCAGTACATGGTCCTTGGAAATGAATCTGAACTACAAACAACTTGCATATATGCAAATCCATTTTTTCTTCCCTCCTTTTCTCTTAATATTCTTAATATTTTCTCTCTTTTTTTATAGAACAGTAGTCTACATTATGTTATTTTCCTGTTCAAGCATCTTCATTGAATTCTTTAACTTTTTCTGCATTCTCTTTTATATTTCAAAATTTTGGTTTCTATTTGCTAACAAGGCAAGCCAATATCAGACAACTTCTATTCCCTAAGTGCTTTTTAAAATCTTTATATTATTCTCATCTTTTGACACATGTATTAATTTCTGGCAATTTTTGCATTTTAATTCATATTCATTAAAATAAAAACCCACTTTTTATTTCATTTTTCACTTGCTGTCTGTAGAGGATGTCTTTATTCACTTTAAAAGTTTTTTTTGTGGGAAGTAAAATGTTTTTTAACCACTCACAATTTCCTTTCCTTATTTTCATTTATAGGTGCACAATAAAATTGTCTGCTAAGAAAATTAACATGTAAATGCTTTAACCTTTTTGAAATGCCTTTTTCTGGAGAGGAGTTGCTGCATTTTATGAGTTTGGGGTTGACTGTATTTATACTTTCTGCCTTTTTTTTCCCCTGTTTATCTGCCAGTATTAGGGTTTAATATAGAACATCTTCCTCCTGTACAGCATTTGAACTGAGAAATGGTTTTGAGACCATGCCCTCAGAGGTTAAGAAGTTCTTCAGGCTGTTTCATTGTTTCCCTCAATTCAGAATATGGATGCTTTCTGAATCTTGTAATTCAGAGAATAGTATTAGGAAATCAAAAATAATAACGTACTGACAACTTCCAAAAATCTGAAACCGCTTCCAGCCAAGTAATCATTTTGTGGATCTACAGAATTTCTTTGGGAAAAAAGAAATGCCAAAAAGTCAACAGCAAAAAATAAGTTGCCCTTCAGATGTGACACAGAAACTGCTTTGGCCTTTTCTACACCACTGTTAGACACACACTGCCAAAAGTGTGTAACTTCATCCCTGAGCACTGCCAGCAAACAAAACTACCAGGCTTGTGCAGGGGTGACTGCAAAGTGTGCTGGAGGGGACTGTGTTGGCTGTAGCCTCTTCTCTCTACCATTGGGTCAGACTCTGAACAAACCCCATGGCTTGGTCAAGTTAGGAACCATCTGAGTAAGACCTCTGATAAATACAAGCTGAGTGACAGCTGGTTTTGTTCCCAGGATGGACAGTATCCCTTTTTGAAGCTTCTTTGCTATTATTAAATAAACTTCATGAGCGAGTAATCCTGCTAAATACTTCTTTCCCCTCTGCTTTATAGTCTTCTTTGTGACATAAACCACTGGTTTCATGCCATTATGGCACTAAAATCAGCTTTCTGCGCTGTACATTCTGTATTGGACGCTTGAGGTGTGATTTCAATTCCCCCTGTTGGAGTGGCAGCTGACAGTGACACTGAAGTTATTGTCTCCATCTCCATTAATTTCAGGGACAGAGTGGGTGGATCCAGAAGACCCAACAGTTATTGCAGAGACAGAGCTCTTAGGGGCTGCAGCATCAATTGAGGCTGCAGCAAAGAAGTTAGAGCAGCTGAAACCAAGAGCCAAGCCCAAGGTGAGTGTCCCTCCCCATTGTTTGTTTGAGGTTAGCAAGGCAGAGGGTGCACATTGCCCATTGTTTGGTGTGTACTTCACTACTGGCCAGGATAATGGTGTAAACAATCAAACCTTGCCTGAGTCCCAGCCACAAAATGCTGCTCTGGATGGCACTTACCCCTGAAGGCAGAGGGTAAAAAGGTGCTTTTCAGGGAGGGAGTCTAGCACCAGCCAGAAGTAAGCAAAGGAAGAAGAGCCAAATGTTAGAAATGCTTGTAAGAGTTATGGCATTGTTACTGGTGATTATTTACCTTTCTGTTTCCAAACATATTCTTTCTTGCTTTCTTTTGGAGACCCTTTGTTCACATCTGAATATGTGAAGTATAGCAGGAGAAAGCAGCAGTAACACAGTTTGGGGTTCAAGAGAATGTAAATGACCTGCAGGATTTTCTAAGACTAAAACCAGCATTTTATGCCATGCTTAGAGAGTAGCTGTTTCAGTATAGAATCTGATGTGTTGTTTGATCTTCTATCTTCTTCTGTGTCATTTTCCTGAAGGAAATTAAATTACAGTTCATCAAGATATCAAGTAGTGTTGCATGTTGCCAGGTCATTTCAAATATTCTCTGAAGATACTATAAAATTAAACCAACTATTTTCACATGCAGTACTGAGGGAATATATGAAACTGGTGGATCCCAGAGAATTGCTACTTTTTACCTGGTGTTAACAGGCAGGTTTTAGTAGAAATTACTATGTTGCATCTCTTTAAAATGAAAGACATATTTTGGCTGTGTAATTGGCTTTGGGAAAGCACTATGTATCTGTATTCCTCTTTATGCTGCTTTGTAGGTGCAAAACTGCTTTCAGAGTAAAGCTAATGAGAAGTCTTTCTAAAAAGCAGAGCCTCAAGACCATTCAGTGTTGGATGATTGTATTGGTGCAGGGTAGTATTTTGTTATTTAGGATCACCAGATTAAATAGTTCTTGAAAGCTTCAGCCTTTGAGGACTTTCCACCTCCCACTTTCTGCTTAGTGATAGGAATAAATTAGCTCATGAAAAGTAAATGCTCTTTGTCTGCATTTTTTAACAAGTACATCCATTTTGATTATAAAGAAAAGTGGTCCATTATAATGAGACTCCACAGGCTGAGTCTGAGGAATGGAGAAGTCCACCATCACCTTTTCTATACAATCAGTGCACAATAGCACATGTGTGTTGCCTGGTAACCATGGAGCAGTTTCCTTCCAAGATCTGAGCCCTTCCAGGGTCATTGTAATTTCCCAGTGAATACAGTTCTCACACCTGCTCATCATTTAATGTATTAATTTGAGTATCCAGTCTGCTTGTGACTTACTGGTTTGTTTGGCATTTTCTGAAACTAAAATTGATATCCAGCTGTTTGTTTCATTTTGGGATTTCAGCAGCCTTTGTATCCCTTTCACATGTTTAATCTCCTTCACAATAAGGATTATAAACCACATCAGAAGTTACTAGGAAGATCACAGAGTGGCTCAAATAGCACTTTTTCTGTTGCAGGCTTGCAGCTTGTATCCTCCCAGAGTAGGATTTCCTGTGGAGAACAGGCTCTGTCTTTCTAATGCCCAACTTTGACAACATAGTGTTGTAGTAGGAATACTTAGACTAGGTAAGAGTTGTTTTGTCTTGTGCTCAGCCTATGAAATTCAGGAATAAGAGTTATTTTCTACAATGGAACAGACTATCTAGACAATGTCCTGCTTTGGTTAACAGCAATCATCATTAAGTGAACTCACAAGAGAAGTCCTCAGTGGGTAATTTTAGAATGTCTACCTGCAGAAAATCCATTATCTTCATCATTACTAGTTGGTGGCTGATTCTCTATTTTTTGGTAAAGTTTTTTTATTGGTGCAGGAAGTGGGAGTAATTTGATTTAAACTTGAAATTTTGATCTTTGTGTTCCACTTCGCTTTTTACCTCAAAAAAAAACCCCAATAGTTGAAGGTAGGGTTTCTTCTCATTTGTTCCTCTATCTTAATTTTTTTTAACTTTAGTATTTTTTTTTTATTTCTTCTTTTCCTTGTTTCCTCTTTGTATTTTTACACTTATCATACCCCCTTTGATGTCTTAAAATTACACAAATAGCATGAGACATCTTCATTTACCCCAGAAAACAATTTCTAATGAGACACAGTCCTGCTAACTGCTGCCTGTGCTTCATTGTACAATGCTTATTTTGTTTGCTTTAAATCCTGGTTGTTTGGCTGCAGGTGAATGTGCTCCCAAAATACTTAAACCACTAGTCCCCACTGACACCCTGTAAATATCTGTATGTCTTCTGAGCTCATATCTTGGAAGAACTTTGAGGATTCTCCTGAGCAGGTGTTGTTACTGGTGTCTGTAACACAAAACCAGCTCAGGGTTCTCCTTGCAGTTTTCAAGGTGGGAAATGATCCAAGAAGCAATGAGATCTTTATGGTTTATTAAGCAGGATTTGGCTGTCATGTTTCCTCTAAGTACAATTATTTTTCCTGAATATGAACTCTCACTGCTTTTTCAGTTTTCCATTTGGAGAGTCAGGTGTATTGCAATGCGGACACACATTCCTTCTGTTATGGAAATGTGCTACTTCCTGTAAAATAACAACCCCCAAAACCAGTAATTTTCTGAAGAAGAAAACTATTTTGTGTAATAAAATCTTCCTGCTAATACAGGGGAAAAAAACCAGTTTTAAGCAAAAAGGTATGGTAGATGAGGTACAAGAGGAGAGAGCATTGCTGTCCCTACCCTGTTCTGTCTGCTCTTCATGCTTCTGTGCAGGCACAAGTGTCTTGTAGTCAGTAAGAGTTCCCTGCTGGTAGCTCTCAGCAGCTGGTCCTTTGGTTTTTTAACCCAAGATGAATCAAACCTGGATGCCTTTTTCTGCAGGACTCTGTGTGATATGTTTGATATATTAGGTTGTTATTTAATCCAACTATATATCAAACATATTCCTACAGTGTCCTGCCCTGTCTCCGGGGGTTTTAACATAGTAGAAGGCATTATGAAGGAGTACAGTCACTCACAAGCAGATTTAGAAGACTTCCTGTAGACTCCTAATCTAATCTGGTACAAAATACATACATGGAGGGCTCCTTTATCAGTAGAGTTGCTCTTGGAGAGGCTTCTAAGTTGTGTAGGGCTCTTTGTGACAGTGAGCAGCAGCTGTGCCAAGAACTGACTTTCATTTCAATAACTGAAATGGTTATTGTGCTTTCCATGGCTCAGTGCACTAACTTACTCATATTGCTTTGGTCATTATAAAGTTGAAGATGACAGGTGCTTGAAAACAAAATGGTTTCTCTTTTGTAGTTTTTGCTGCTGTTTTGCAATGAGATTGGGGGCTCATTTATTTTCCTATTCGCCCTGACTTTATTTATGCTACCCCTAATAATGGAGATGCTGTAGAAAAATAGTTAAAGTACACTACAAAAACACACCTTTTTTGTTTTGTTTTCAATGGCATAATCAACATTTTTCAGGTATTCCATTCTTAAGACTTTGTAGTGAGCCTAATATTTGTCTGGTCTGGTGACTTCATATTCCAATCCATTTATAGTTGCACATGGTTAATAACATCATATTAGTTTAGGCTGGAGGAAACTGAAATGTTGATCTTCCTGAGGGCTGCTTGAGGAAGGAGATGGTAATCAATTGTGTCATAGATCTGGTTTTCTAAAGAAACCTGCTCTAAATGTGATCCCACAACATGATTTTCTGCCATCATTGCTCTCAAATTTATTCATGAAGGCTGTAAACTGACATGTTGTGAGGGTACTGTTTATGAATGTGAATTTAAGACAGTCCAGGAGACACTCTTTTAACAATGGGCATGGTGGAATAATTACTTTTCTTGTAGGGCATTTTGCTGTGCTCAGTCTTGTGCTGCCTGCCATCCTTATTGCTAAGGAATGATGTTGGGAGAGCACTGGCAGCAAACACACCCCCAGTGCTGGCTGAGTGTTGTGCCTCCCCCATCAAGCATCTAGCCCTTAGATGTGTGTCACACCTGAGAATGGTGCAGGGAAAACCACAGAGAAGGACTAGAACAGAAGGATTTGTTACAAAAGATGAAAAGCCAGCAGGCATTCAACAGCTTGAGTGCTGTGTAAGGCTGCTACAAAAATATTCACAGAAGGGATTGACTGCTATGAGAAGTTTTTTTCCAAAAGTAAAAGAAGTTGTGAGATGTCAGAGGATGCAAGACTTGGAAGTTTGAGAAACTTGAGATAGGCATTTCTCTCAAGCCCTGGATTTCAATATAATTGAAAAGAAACTGATTTGGTAAATAGGGTAGAAAAAAACTCTGTTACCAGATGAGATTCTAAGGTTTAGCTCTCTGTTTTCCTGTTGAGCTTCACCTGCTGCTGACAGTGGAAGTTAATCCAGCCCTTGTACAATGGCACCCTTGATAATGCAAGCTTTGATTTCTTGGCATTCTCTTTGAAAAGCAGTAATTTCTGCTTAGGAATGGTGTGTAATATTCAGTCCACTCACTGCCCTGAACTGAGTTTAAACAACTGCTTTTGTTCAGTATCTTTTTGGTGGCTGTTTTTTCACAAATTGAATTCCATCTGGGCACATACACACCTGTCCAATAGATCAGACTATGGCCATGAGCATTTTATTAAATGTCAACAAAGACTGGCACCTCCTTTATAATAAATAAGTAGATACTGAAGTTCTCACTCATTTGAGTTTCTGACAGTGCTGACATATAAAGAGTAATGCACATAATATATTTTATGTTGGAAATGAGAATTTAAAAACTTGATAGCAAGAAGTCTTGGACAAAAGTAAAGTGTAAAAACAGTTTTTCAAATGTGCAGTGACAGTCTGCTAAATTTACTGTCAGTCAATGGTATTTTTGTTGATATTTCAGTTTCAGTCTTTAGTTAAGTCAAAGTGAATAATGCATCTGTTTTAATAAGGACAATAATTCTTACAGAGATTCTACTGGATTCAATTTAATCACTCTGGCAATGTTGTGATTGAAATAAAAGTTTCATAAATAAGACTTAAGGCCTATAGAGGGCCAATGTGATTGCATTTTGGTATAATAATGGTCATGATGTGGCATTGCAAGCACTGCCAGAATTTTATGTGGAACATTATTTGCTCACTTCACAAAGCAATTTCTTTTATTAGAAGGACATATACTTTAGTTGATGGGAATAGCCCAATAGCAAGGCAAGACAAATATTTTCCCATTGATTAGGTGGTTTTTCCTGTAAAAAGAAAAACTTTCAAGTGCCAAACATCTTTATCTACACATCAGTTTTGATTTTTAGATGATTCAGTTTTTCTGGTGTCTCTGGATGCTGTTGTTTCATCTCCTGGACTTTTAGTGCTGTAGGACTGAGTGCTGCTTGATGGGTCATTTTGTAATTACTTATCATTATCCTTTATTATTTTATAATTGACTATTTCATCAAACTGGAGAATAAAACCTGACCTGAATTTAGATGGGTGTGCTTAGACTTGCAAGTGAAATGCCCAATTTTTTAACACAGGGCCCACCTGGCTGGTGTTTCTATAGTTGTGTGACACAAGAATGTTGCAGTTGCCGTAGTTAGAATAAACCTGTATTTCAAAATCCTTCTCTCTCACAAAGTAGGGTGTTCTGATACTGTAACCACTTGCCCTACTTGTCATAGGGCCTTGGATTCCAGCAGGGTTGTGACTGGATCACAAACAAAATGCATTCTGTTGGATTATTTTATATAAAAAATTATCAGAATACACGGCCCAGGCCTGGTTCTGTTTAACAGAACAATAACTGTTCATCTCTATTTTGTTAACTCTTCAAAAGCTAGTAATCATGCTTAGGTGGACAAATGTTTTCAATGTTCGTTTAAATTATTTGAAAGTCTGGAATTTTTTTATAGAACAATGCATTTTAAATTATTTTAAATAATAAGAAACCTCATTAGGAGGTTTTGCACATTCTTTACTTGGATGACTGAAGTGTTCCAGACAGACCTTTGGAACTTCCTATCTCCAAGATCACCAAACCAGAGTGCTGCACAAAGCTGCTTTCTGTGCAGTGACAGCTCTTACCAAAAGCTGTTCAGCCTGTGCCCTTGCTTGTTATCTACTTTACATTCCTTAGTACAGGTGAATGAGACAACACACATTTATCATTGTTCTTTCTCAATGCCTTAAGTCTTTTAAGTATTTAGAAAATGCTTTTCCTAGTTTAGCAATCTTGGAAGCCACTGTTATGGCACTGCAGAGACAATCTTGATAGGAAAAACATGAATTTCTTTTCAGACCTGCACTTCTCTGAATGTAGTTTAGAGATGCTCTGCTGGAGGTAATGCATTAGAAAGTTGATGGCTTTGTTTAAGTGTCTTGTGTGATACTCTGTGTGAGCAGGCACAAGGGAAAGCTAATACTTGATGTGGACTCCCAGCTTCAGTCCATACAAAACTCCTTTGCAGAAAATGATGTTGTAGATGTTACAGACTTCACTGATGTGTTCCAGAATCTTTGTATATGTCCTCAGTCTTGAAAGTGTAATTACTTCCAGGTGAATGTATAACATTGTTTTTTCTTGGTTATAGCAAGCAGATGAGACTCTGGATTTTGAAGAACAGATCCTGGAAGCAGCTAAATCCATTGCAGCTGCTACCAGTGCCCTTGTGAAGTCAGCTTCAGCAGCCCAGAGGGAACTGGTGGCTCAGGGAAAGGTGGGTAAACAGCACACGCAGCAGCAGTAGTGGGGGAAAGCATCAAAATTTAATCTAGTCTCCTAACAGTCCTGTTAAAAACAGTAGGAAAGAAGCTTGGGAATGACTAATCAAAATAAATATAAGTTGTTCACTGCTCATCACAGTTCATGACCTAGACCTGGTTCTGTTTAAAAAAATCCCACGTTTAGTTAGGTTTATTTAAACCTAATCAAGCTTAATCAAGTGCTTGGCTCTTCAGATGATTCAGTTGTGGGAAGTTTTTCTGTGGGGGCTTTTCACTTCATGAAGATCTGTGATCCAAGCTAGTAATGTAAAGTCCCACACAACAGTTTGGGGATCCAAACCCAAGTGTCACAATGTACAGTACTGCTCTGGACCAGAACAACAAAAGCCCTCAGTAATTGTGCCCTCAATGCCTTGTAAATTCAAATGTATTATGGAGAGAGAAGTAGGTTATTTTAAAGACTGGAATTTAAGGAACTGCTGCTTCAGCTGTTGCTTTGGCTGTGCCTTCAGCCACCAGTAGTCTGCTAATTGTTTGTTATTCTGGTAATTGCTTCTGTGTGTTCCAAGAATGGGTCAGTTGAAGCAGTAGAGTAAGCTGGACACTTCCTGAGCAGGCAGATGTCTGCTGGAAGCACAGTTGCTCTGATTTCCAGTTGGATTTTCTGGTCTTGAATGTGCTGGGCACAGTCACAGGCACAAGTGTTTCCTTTTTTTCATGGATTACTGCTTGTCTAATTCTGAGACAAAGCAATTGTATTTTCTGTTTTCTTGTAAGGCATCTCTGAACTGTTTTTTCAGGTTGGAGCAATCCCTGCAAATGCAGCTGATGATGGACAGTGGTCTCAGGGACTTATTTCTGCTGTGAGTAATTACTTCTATTGAGAAAACTGGCACTTTCTCTGAAGAAATAATATCCTGTGAGAATACACAGTGACTTTTTTTTTGCTGCCTTCTAGGCCCGAATGGTGGCAGCTGCAACCAGCAATCTCTGTGAAGCAGCAAATGCCTCAGTTCAAGGCCATGCTAGTGAGGAGAAACTCATCTCATCTGCCAAACAAGTTGCAGCTTCTACAGCACAGTTACTTGTGGCCTGCAAAGTGAAGGCTGACCATGACTCTGAAGCCATGAGGAGGCTACAGGTACTTGTGTTGTTAATTATTGAAAACCCATGGTAGTCCTGTGTAAACACTGTTTCAGCACTCCAAGGTTATGCATGTGTTCAACAAAGTATTTCTCAAAGTGCTAGCCTGGACTGTGGTCAGTCACCCTTTGTTTCTAGGAGTCAAGAGACAGCAGTTATAGATATATATATATATATATATATAGAGCCTTTCCAAAGTGGAGAATTCATTGTTAGACAAAAATAAGAAGAGAATCCCATGCAACTTCTCAGCTGAAGTCTGAGTGAGCTTCTTGACATAAAACTGCCTCCCTTTCATGTTACACATCCATTTCATGCTGAGCTTCTATGAACTGCTGCTGAATTAACACTGTGTTTTGATGGGTAAAAGCTAATGTCTCTAGAAGTTTTGTTTGAGGATGGTAGTTTTTAAAATGATTGCAGCCTTCTCTGACATCATGCCCTGCAGGCTCAGCCTGGAACATAAGAACTATTTCAGCTGCTTTTTTATACCCCCATTGGTGAACAGTGAAAATTTCCCTTTTTCTTGTACTTGCCCAAGCTGCTGCCAATGGACACTGAGTGCAACAGCTCACATATGGATAGGCAGAATCAAATTCAACAGAAATACATATTGACTAAGTATCTGTTTGACATGAGGAACAGATGTCATTATTTTTTTACAGAGTAGAAAAATGGTTTAAATATTTAGGAGGAAAAAATCAATATATGAATGCGTGAAAAAGCTGTTTGTTTCTACAGAAAATAGTGGCATGTCATAGGGCAGTTCTAGGGCTGAGATGGTTTTAGTTTACAGTGGATCCATGTAGACTGACATTGCTGAGGAGGTGTGGGGAAGGTGTCAGTAACTGGAAGGTGGTGCTGTCCATAGTGCAATCTGATCTGGAATATCTAGGTGCCAAGATGGGTCTGAAGGAATTTTAAATGCAGAACAAATAATAGAAACAGGAAAAAATCAACTACTAGAGACTTTTCTCAGCTCTGACAGGAAATTCGGGGTTCTCAGTCATTATGGGCGAATATTGTCAAATAGACATGGAATGTGAGAAATTGGAAGGGAATATGAAAAGGAAACAAATCCAAGCATGGACTGAAATTGAACTTTGCCATTTTACCAAGCTTCATTTTAGTCCCACAATGAATAATGAGAGAAAGAGCAGTTTGCACTTGGAAATCATGTCTTTCATCATTGCAAAAGCAGTGAGTTGATGTCTGCTAAATATTTTTACTGGTGGACTTGCCAAAACTACTGAGACTTTTCAGTTGGCTTTTCCCCCAGCAAAAATGTTTTCATATAGTTTTAATCAATAGGTTGGATTCAGGACTTCGAGTGTCTTGGTTTTTTCCTTCATACCCCACTTTGAACTGCATTTCCCATGAATGAGAATTTGGAATGCACTGTTACAGAATCTTCCAAATTTAATGAAACAACTGGAAATGTTTCCATTCTTTCTGGATGAGCTCCAGACTGAGCAGAGCAAATTTCATATCATTTATCCTTGGGTCATTTCAGGCTTGAAAGTGAGATGCAGCTGGAAATATGGGCTAGGACTGGGGAAAGGTGGGGGGACAGATTCAGAGCTGGTCCTGCCTAGGAAGGGGGGAAGGTTGGAAGCTGTGGCTTCATTTCCTAGTGCTAGTGTGTCTCTAGCATGTGGGAGCAGCCTGGTTTGGCCTGCTGGCAGTATCCAGTTCAGACAACAAAAGGTGTGTTACAAATGTTTGACTGTTTCTCTTTAGAAATCTGAGAATTTTTAAGAAATGAAAGTTTGAATGTGAGATAACCATGGCTGTGTAGGTTGATAAATTGCCCTAATTAAAGCCCATTAATTCAAAACCTTAATTGTTTTATAATATCTTTATACATTAGCTTCTAGTTTCTGTTCTTTTTTTTTTTTTAAAAAAAGGTCTGATCTGCATAATATAACTTGTAATTTCATCCACTGCTTTATTTCAAACTGTGGGGAAAAAAATCGCATTTGTGACTTCTCCAGCTTTCAGCTTCTTACACAAAGGAATTTTGTTTCTGTGACACTGTTTTTCAAAGATTAATTTACTTTTCACTGGGGGGAAAAAATCCCCATACCTTTCCTGTGCAGTCAAGCACGTGTTTGTTTTGATGTTCAGACAAATGCATGTTAGTTATGTATTTTATTCATTACTGAATTTCTTACCTTTCTCAAAGGCTGCAGGAAATGCTGTCAAGCGTGCATCAGACAATCTTGTCAGGGCAGCCCAAAAAGCAGCATTTGGAAAAGCAGAGGATGATGATGTTGTGGTCAAAACCAAGTTTGTGGGTGGCATCGCTCAGGTCGGTACAAAAAATTAAAAAAATACAAAATAAAATACAATTTACATATAATATATATTTATATATATTTACTTATTATTTACTTGTATATAATATAAAATATATTTGTATTATGTGTATTTATATATTAATATAATAATAATTAATAGCATTGTCCAATAGCTTTTAGTTTTGTTCTGTTTAAATGAATGAATTTTTTCAGAATTCTCTTACGTAGTTTAAATGTTCCCAAATTTATGATTTTGCATATATTTAAACAAAGAAACAGAAACTGTGACCATAATAATTATTGTGAAATAATAACAATATTTAAATGTAGATTTCAAGGCTCTGAGGGTTCTTATAGATTCCTTATAATGAACGTGGTACATCATATACTGTACTCACTACTTAAAAGATACTGGGATTGATTATTTCTGCACTACTGTCATTTTTCCTTTGGTATTATGATGTGCAGGAAAATACTGTGGATAGCTGCAGTAAGGAATGTTCAATTTTACTGTCAGACATTATGTAAAGACATAGTGCTTTATTCTACATGTTCTAACCCCCCACCATGTTGAGAGAATGCAGAGCTGTAAAATTCATCATGGATGAATGTCACAGCATGGTGAAGCCATGGTGGGGTTTTTTTTAAACTTTTTCTCTTGTTTTAGTCCTCTTTAAGAAACAAGTGGGAATACAATATTTTTCTTGATGGCCTAGTCCTGACATCTGGAAAAATTTGAGCAATTCCTGATGAAGTCATTGAAATTTGGTGCTCCTCTGGAGAATGCTCACAAGAGCCAGCTGTGACTGTGGTGCCCTAGAGAAAGAAATATTATTTTACAGACAGTATTCCTTGCTGCTTCTGTTTTCTAGATTATTGCAGCCCAAGAAGAAATGCTGAAGAAGGAGAGAGAGCTGGAAGAAGCAAGGAAAAAACTGGCTCAGATCCGCCAACAGCAATACAAGTTTCTACCCACAGAGCTGAGAGAAGATGAGGGTTAACTGTTAACCTGCTGAGATCTTTCTCCCTTTTTACTCTTTTGTTTTATTTTTTTTTCCCCTCTCTTTTTTTTTTTTTCCTTTTAAAGAAATAAGCTAAAGGGGGACAGCACATTGAGAACTGCTCTGACAGCATACTGGTATGCCAAGCACTTAGCTAAATAAACTGCCTGTCATAGCTTTGGATGAGCAGAGGGCAATAAACACTTGTTCTTTCCAATCTGCTCAGCTGAGGTGCACGATGATCAAATAATGGTACAGTGTTAGGTTCATCATTCCTGTTCCTCCCTTGATTTGTATCTCAGGAGAGAATGTTTCACTTTTTACTAAAGATACTAAGTCAGTATTATTGTCACTTTCCTGATGCTTGAGGTATTTATCGTTCCTTGACTCGTTCTAAAACATAATATTAAGTAGGAAAAAGGTCGAGGAATCTTTCATATGATAAATATCACATGAGCTGGTGGTTCTCCCCCAAGTACCCTTGTAAAAAGAAGACCAAGATGGAGAAGGATGTATGGCTGAGTGGAGAAACACTCACAAGTGTGGATTTGAAGAAGAAGCCTATCCTCTTTCAGTGTTATATAGCTGGTTCACCCCAAAACTGGAGGAATTGTCTCTGCAGCTGTTTGCACTACTAGTATTATTCCTTACCTGATACCAACAAGCTTCTGCTTGTACAGTATTTAGGATTACAAAATGTGGCAATAGCCCTTCTTTAAAGAGCTCAAAAAACAAAGAAATTGAAACCTTGTCACTGCCTCAATAATAGCAGGTTCATGAAAGAAAATGCTGTTTCAATTATATACCTCTAATGTGTGACTACTTTTACAGTATTATACACACATACACATGCTCTAACATTGGACTGAATAGTTTGCATTTTGTTTTTTAATTGAAATTATCTGGTTCGTACTGTGGTATTTCCATTAGAATGTATCTCAGTTAAAAAAGGAAAATGCCCAGTACAACAAAAGACTATCACAACTCTTGTTATTATTTTAATAATTACATTTATAATTACTATGTTTTGAAACCTGTGGAAATTGTAGGAGAAACGAATGATTTACAAGTAGATTTACAATTTTTCCTGTAATATATTTTTTAAAAATTTGGACTCTAGAGAGTTTTTTTTCATAGTTGCTATTGATGAAAAAGTATTCACCAAGGAATTGCAGAGAAGAAATAGCAGCAATCTATCAGCAATCTTTGTCTTCAGCTGCAGAAAGGTACAGTATGCTCTCAGTATCTCTGTTGTGACCTAAACAATAGCAATTTGGGTAGAGTAACATATTTTACTATGTCAAGAGAATACAAATCACAGCAACTTTAAGTAGAAAAAGCTAAAACTATTTGCCTAACTCCAGAAACACCATCTCTCCTAACATTAGTTTCCAACATGTCTTCAGCTCCACTCAAGCTCTCCTAAACAATAATGGTAAGTCTGTTTAGGTCAGAGGATGTTGCCCCTCCAGTCCTTCTGAAGGCTGTGCTGTCCTTAGATCCTGCCAGGTACCTTCAGCTGAGCCTCTTGTGTTCTGTGCATACCCACCTAGTTGTTGCTGCAGAAAATACTTGTCTTGTAGCCTCCCCAGTAACCCCCTAGTGCTAGGTTCATCAGTTTAGACAGTGTTAACTCTTCATTTAAGTTACCTGCATGAGACAGAATTATCAGGAATTTTGTCACATAAATAAATACTAAGTATATAGCAAAAAAATTGCTAGAGAATTAATAAATATTGAAGTGTAAGAAGGTTTTTGTTATCTCTTCTCTGATACTGACATACTTCAGATTCAGTAGAGTTGCTGGAGAATCCACAATCATGGGAGGAAAAAACTGGTATATCCCAAATGGAATCACTGGCATTGACAGATGTGCTGTGGTGTGTAGGCTTGTGTGCAAATGCAAACCCTGGACTATCAGAGATGTGCAATTCCGAGTTCTTTGATTTTCTACTTCAACACAGTCAATTTGGTTTTTTGTTCAACTCCCTGTTGAACAGTGTCAATGTCTGGAATCCTACATTGAGAAGAAGGCTTCCTGTAAGTCTTTGGACAGAAGGCTAAACTGGTATTTATTGCTGTAACACCTAAAGACTGCTCTAGTGATGGGGATTTTCTGCTGCTATTGGTAGGTTCAAGTCCTTTGCAGCTTACGCCTTTCAAGACTTACCTGGACGGCCTCACTTCCTGATCTCTTTTTCAGAAAGATCTGCAAGACAGATTTGTTACTGCTTCCCTTTCAGCCTACCTTTAACTGTTATTTGATCTCATTAAAGCATGAAGATGATGCTGTCTTTAACACCATGCCACTGTTTTATTGTAGGTATAATACTGATGTAATATACTTTGGTCAGGATGGTATTTGCCAGTTTGATATAAGCCAAAAAAAACCTTGTCAAATGCAACTATGTATGGAAATTATATAGCTAGAAAACTTTATCAGTATGTAGAAGGTAAGAGCATGTTCAAATTGTGCTCCAGAGAAAAGTGTTTGGGAAATTCGTTTTAGCACAGCTATTTTGAGACTTCTCTGTTTCTGATTTAGTGCCCCCTCTTACATGACAGAAAGTATTTTTTCCTTAACTGTGTGTTCTATAGAAGAACCACAGTCAGGTGAATAGCTGAGCTGGACAACTGAAGTATTTTTTTACTCTGAATTTTGGGTCTTCATTGAACCACAAAGAGAATATAAGGTCATCCAAAGTCTTTCAACTTTTTTCTTGCTGTTATAATTTGCAGTATCGCTGAAGTTCACGTGTGAACATCTGTGAAGTTTGGAACTAGTCCATCCATTTCTTTGGCATGGGAACTTGCAGCAGGAAGTGACAAGTTGGAGTTAAGGGGTAGATGCTAATTAACAAGAAGGACAGATGTTCACTTTGTTCTGTTAACCTGTGAAATGATGAATGAGCTCTGTTGTATCTCACCCTTCTTCATGTGGAATTCACTCGGAGAATTGTATGCAAATTAAAAACAAAATGCCTCAAAGTTCCTTGTGTACAAATAGTCTGTCATTTCCCCAGTTATTCAAAAAATTGAATATTTTATCATTTAGCTAACTTTAATACATCAGAAGCCTCAAAAGTTAGAAAAGTTTTGAAACAGTAATTGAATTCCATATTTTTTTATCTGTCCCTTTCCCTTTGATTTTCTGCGTGTTCATTACTTGATTCCTAATGAAGGGAGGAGTACATAAATATAGCAACCTTCTCAAACTAAATATCAGATCATGATTTCATAATATTCAGATCATGAGTGCCTTTTTGTTTTTCATCAGTCCTTATCAGACTAAAGGTATTCAGCCCAGGAGTGTGGCATTTATCATCCCTACATATTTTGTAATCTCTTGGGTTTGGGAGTGGGCTTGGTTTAGGGGCAGGTAGTTTACACTGTCAAAGTTTTCTTCCTTATGTGATTGCATCGTGGTTAACAAAGAGAGTTATCTGCCCATAATTGTCAGGATTTCTGAAACCAGCATTTCCATATTAATGTTACTTACATTAAATGCATTGTGGTTGGTCATGTTAATGGAACAACACGTTTCTGTGTCACTTTATGATGCCAAATGCAAAAACTGTTTAGTCACGTGAGCCACAACTCTGTTACAAATTGCCCTCATTTACTGAGCTATAAAAAAGTGCCACTTTTAAAAAACATCTTAAAAATAGAAAAGCAGTAAAAAACCCTGTTTTTTCTCAAATTAGTGCATTTCATTGCAGTAGAAGAATCTTCTGTTCAAGATAGCTTTAAAATTTTATGCTGGAGTTTCTAGGGGTTTCAGCTTTTGCTTAAATGTCTTCCTTTTAAAGTTTTACCCCTGAGAGAGGCACAATGAAGTTTGTAGTCATGCTGACACACCATTAAAATAAAAAATAAGTAATATATTTTAGTTTGGTCTTCAAAAGCAATAAGCCTATTGAAAATTTTGGGGTTTTCTGCCTGCAGGTATTTGTGACTTGTGTTGCACTGGTGGTCATGCAAAGGTTTGTTTTGCTCCTTAAGCAAAATAAGACTGAAATTGCCTGTAAGAGCTTAAAATTCCCAGGTGACAGATGAAAATTCCATTTCAAATTCTGCTGCACAAACAAAACCAGGAATGCTTACTTTATGATAGGTCAGTATTTTTGTATGAGGTATACTTTGTGACCATTCAATATCCTTAAAGTACATGTTAACCACACAAATAAATAGAAAAATCAAACTCCAGTTATTCAAGGGTGTTGGGTACTTGGTGTTGTTCAGGTTTTTGGGGGAGAAGGCAAGTTTTGCTTTTTATATTTTTGATTTACATTTCATTCAGCATTTTTTCCAAGTCAAATATAACTCTGTGTGTGTAGGTACTCCAGTTTTCCATATGAAAACTCTGCACCGTGGAAGAAACCTTGCCACTGCTCAGCTGCATCACAAGTGCTTTAATGCTGTTACCAAAAGGGGCTGTTTCTGGCATAATTACACTCATGTCAAAGTGGGAGCTTTCTGTGTGCTCATCAAGTGATTCACCAGATGTGTATATTATGTCTCTGATGATGTAACAGCTTTTTCCACTCATTCTTCACAACAGAAACAAGACTGGAAAAGCTCCTTTTTAGTGATGGTTAGCTGACTAAGGGATAGGGAGCTGTAGAGGCCCTAAACATGTTTTAGGCTAAAATATTTTAAAATATCTGTGAAAATAGATACTTTAAACTACTAGAAAAAAGAAATTTAGCAAGTTTTCTGCCTGTTATTATTTTCTGTGTAGCACAATTCTAATTTGTGTTCAAAACATTCCAGGTACTACATTAGAGGCTCTAGGAAAATGAATCCTTTTTGCTTGCACAATATTACCTAAAGACTTGAAAACTAAACCACAAATATGCTTGGATCCCTTTTGACCTTACCTTTCTTTACAAGTTGGTTTGCCTTTACCTTTCTCTTATGAAAATTGGATTCTTTCCTCCTGGAACATCTTTTATTGATATATACACTTCAGGTTTCCACTTGTGGAAATCACTTGTGTTCAGTGTGGCAGGAAAAATACATATGGTATGGGGTTTACCCACATACTGCCTAATTTGGATGATGTAAAGCTTATCTTACAAACATGATTTTATTTCCATTCTGTTTATTTTCTTCAAGTATATTTATTTTTAAAATGGATAATAAGGGCTGCTGACTTTGTACCATTCTAAAATGTCCACTGTGAGGGTTTATGCAGGTGAAGGAAGTTTCTTTTGGCATGGTTAAATGTAACAGATTTTTCTGTAAAGTTAAACATCTCTTTATTAAAAAATTACATGGAGCATTAAGTTCAAAAGGCCAGAACTTTTGATGATGAAAATTCGCTCATGATACTGAATCCAATGTTAATTTTGGATTAACAGTCAGAGGCATGTTCAAGTTGTGGAAAAGAGGCTGCATAGTCTTAAGTTATGTTATTTAATTGAACATAAGTCACTAAACTTTTGGCCTGATTAAGTCTTGGAAAGAATGATCAGATCCTGGGGCAGTGGGTGTGCTATAAATATTTGCAGTGTATTGTACATTTTCCAGTTTGCCCAGAAGTACATGACATATGTGTATAAAGGATGTACTGCCAGATAGTAGTTTGTCAGCCTTGGTTCCATACCAGTAAAAGTATTTATTCCTAGTTCACCAAATGCTGTAGCACATATTTACATTGTTTAAAAAAAAAATCCTTCATATTCTGTCTACAGTATAGTTGCCTTAATTTGGGATTAAGCCCATGCTTAAGAGATTTCCAAATGGCAGTGTTTCAGACCTTAGAGAGACAATGCTTGGACCATGGGCTTCATGCAATGCTACCAGAACCACCTTCTCATCATACCCATTCCAAGATCACATAGTAGATTTCAAGCATTAATAAAAACAATCTATTCTTAGAAACCATTTATTTGTCCTTTATAGAGCACTACAAAAGAGTCACTCCTGTTTTACAGATAGCAAAATTATGTTGCAGGAAGAGAGATGGTTTGTTCAAATCCATAAAGGGGGTTGCCCTTAATGCAACAGCCAGTCCAGTTCATGTGATCTACATAGAACTAGGTAGACCAGTATAGCCATGTTCAGGAAAGGGTTAATACTTATATTCCCATCTAGTTAATATATACATTATTTTTTGCATTAATGTTTCTGCACTCTGTCAGTTCCAGAGAAATCAAATGCATTCTTTATTGGTAACTGTATAGCAGAGGGACTTAAACAGTGATTGTGATTAGAGCCAAGAACAACCACCTTTCACTGCCAAGGCTTTAGACAAACATCCTGTCTTCCAGAGTTTAATTTAATCTGCAAGAATTTTTGCTCAGTTCCTTGCCTTTGCCTTATCTTATAACCACTTATTTTAAGGTACCAGCCTCAGTTCCCTTCCATTTAGGACTTACTGCACTTTTTCTCTGACTAATTCTACAAGAGAAGTGACAGCTTTAATAATATGGACAAAACCTCTGCAGCTTGTTTAAATCAGCCTCCTGCTTTCCCAAAGCTTCCTGGAAAATACAGTGAGAATCCTGAGGCACTGAAGCCTTTAGTGTGACACTTTTAGCCACAGAACCTGTTTTGAAGTTTACTCAGAGTTGCCTTTGGTCAGCTGCAGTGATTCTGGTCTGTCTGCAATTACTCTTTGCCTTCAGCTATATAAGCATGAGTATTTTCTCTCTTCTAAATATTCATCTTTTGTTTGCATTTTTTAATGGTAAATGAGTTAAAATGACACTCTATTTCTAAAAGGCTAGCACAGTTTCTTGAGATCCAGTCTGATGATTGTTTTAAGACATAATTTTTTTAAGACTGAACTTTTGCTTTTTGAAGTCAGTTGTGATTTTAGCTAAATGTTTGTGTGAGTGTAACTTTCAGAATGTTTCTCTTTGCCTTAGAAGAATGGAAGGGAGTACTAAACTTAATGACATGTTGCTGATCTCATCTATATTGCTGATCTTTTCTGATCTGGGACTCTGTGTTTCTGAGATTTCACATGTGAAAACTGTGGGGAAAAAAATAAAGAGTTCAAAAAGATGACCTCAGAAAAAGAGCTTCATCAGTCATTCCATTGTGTCTGGCTTGCATTCCAGTTGCCATACTCATTCATTTAGTGGTGATAATAAGGCTATTTAGGGTAATTCTCAAACTAAACCACTGCTGTGATATGCCTGTGATGCTTACAGAAGCTGTAGCTCAGCAATTCAAGCCACAGAGAAAATATTCTGGTTAGTTTCTTGACTGTTCAGGAGTCATCTCAGATCTCTTCCAAATCACAGGAGTGGCTCCTTACTATATGACCAGATCCCTCATATTTTGGCTTGTCCAAGGTCTTTTTACTTGAAAATAGGCTAGATGCAAAAAATTTATCTTCAAAGGATGTTCTGCTGCTCTCCTGGAACTGGAAAAACTGAATATGCTGAGTATTTTGTAGACTAAATGTTTTGTAAAATAAAACAGGCTGCCATTTCAGAAGAGATCAATAAAACAGGTACCTATTTCAGAAGAGATCAGAGCCTATTCAGATCTTTTTCCCTACCTTAAGGATAACACCCATTAAAAGAGAACCTTCCAATTAGTAATTTTTCAAAAGTATTTGCTTGCAACAGAGTTCAAACTGTTTGATCCCTGTGTAGATTCATGAGTGGATTCACAATGTCAGCTGATAAAGACAACAAGTACTCCTCTTTATTTTGTTGTTTCATACCCTTCCTCCTCCCTGCCAAAGATGCTGTGTGGTTCCTGGTATCCTGGTTGCTCTGAGTGGAGGGAGAGCTGCTGGATACAGAACAGAAAGTTGCCTGTATTTTCCTTTTGGGTCTGTAAGGCAGGCACAGGTTAGGGAGTGGCTTTGTGCCTTGCAGAAGTCTCTCTGGTGGGTCACATTATTGCAGTGGAACTGAGAAGCCAGCACACCTTTGGCTATGTGTGAATGTGTCCTAGAAATGGAGCTGGCCAAACACTGCAGCACAGGCAAGTCTAAATCCTGTGCTGGAGAAAAAAAAATAGTCCCTGTGACCAAAGGCAGAGGGTGGAAACATGAGGGAACAGCTTTCCATCCTTTAATAGACCATGAAAGACATTGCTGCATCTTTATTGTATTGCAAAAGGGAAACAAGATAAAGATTGGGGGAACTTTACTTGGATTTTCCTAGCAGGTAAATGCTGTGTTGCCTTCAAGTTCATAGACTTATTTAGCAAAACTGCAAAAATTCATAAATTGAGACAGCAAGCAAACCATTTGAGGCTTGTTTCAGATATTTGCTTCCAGACAAGGATTATACCATCTCTAGCTGCTCCCTACCAGTAAAAATAGCAGTGTTGAAAGGGTAGGTCAAACTTGCAGTGACACTACTTATGATGAATTACAGAATCATGTTTAAAATCAGGTGAACTCATATGTTGTTTTAGTCTCTTTTGATCTTGCAGAAAAGTAAATAGTGGCTTTTGAGACATCTGTGCATTTCTGAGAGACCAAGCCATCTTAGAGTTCAAACAGAAATACATGCAATAACTGGGGCATGTTAAAAGCCATGACTTAATTTCTTAGAACTTTAACAGCTGTATAGCTCAAAGACAAATAACTCATCCCTGGCTGTTCCCTGTAATAACACAGACATCCAGAAAATGCCTGGCATTTTTTTGTTCGCTGCTTGGGATAGTATTAATCTAATTTAGTTTTCCTCTGGACTAAGAACAGACTATTCTTTATGTTGCAGCCCTAAGGAGAAATTTTGCATCCTGCTGCAGCTTTGTTTCTACACATTATATGGTCCCTGGAAAATTCTATTGTGTTAGCAGTAATTGTCCAGTTTCATTTCAATTGTCCAGCCCCTTCCATCAGCAGTGTGTTCCCATTGCTTCGCTGAGATTTTCAAAGAAAAACTCATCTCTTAGCTCAAAAACAACTTGGCAGCTCTTCAGCCTCACTGCTTCCCCAAAGCCCTGAGGAGCTCTGTAAAGAGCTGCTTCCTGCAGGACTCATTCTAGGTAGTTTTCAATGTTCTGACAACTTTTTTTTCCCCTACAGAAACTTCCATGGTCAGAAATCCTGAGCTGCTAAGCACAGCATCTCAAAGGGCAGAAATTCTGAAATCAAAAGAAATGAGAGTCTGTTCTGAGAGTCAAAGGGAGAAGTGTTTTGTTTAAGCATAAGAGAATGAGCCAGATATGGCTCCTCTGTATAAAAACAGCAAGAAGATGAGTGCAGATTTGGGAAATAGGGTGCTATTTAAATTCACAATAGTGTTGGCATAAGAGGAATTGATATGTATTGTCCTGAATTAGATTAGGCAGGAAGAAAATTCTGGACTAGTCCTTAAGAGAAATCAACCTGCTTTTGACATCAAGAATGAGAAACAGTCACAGTAAGGGTTTAGCCTCAGGGCCTTTGTGTCCTTTACAGAGCATTTACATTGTGATGGGAACCCAGTGTTAGGGTTCCAGGGTAATCATCCTGAATGATCGAATCGAAACAATTTCCCAGATTACTGCAGTCCCTGCAGTTAAACCAATGCATGCACAAGTGTGTTAGTACATCCAGTCCATTTCTCTGCTATTCCAAGTATTGCAAGTGTAGCATTTCAAGTGTAGAGAACATTTTCTGGTGCTTTCACCCAATCTACCAGTTTTAATATACTTTTTAATACTTTGCTGGAGATTCCTGTTGTCAGGAAAATTAAACCACAAACACCAGAGGTTCATGTCCAAAAAGGAGACAGAGAAGTCCTTTTACTTTATTTGAATAAAGGGAGAGGCCATGGGGCATTCCCTTGGGGTCTCGATTTTTGGAGAATGCAGCCTCCTTTTTATCCTAATTTCCCAGCTGCATGTCCCTCTCTCTTTCCCCACAGGCTGAGGTACTTGAGAGGTACAGATTTCCCAGAATGCCTGATACCTGAGATTCCCCTCTAATGTATAACCCTCCCTCTTAATTTTTAATTCTTATGAAATTGATGGTGTTTCCCCATTGTCTCTCTCATCTTTCAATACCCAATTTCATTTATCAGCAAACCTACAGTTTGTTTGTAAAGGCAAGTATCTTTTTTTCCATTCACCAGTGGAATCCATCCCATTTTTTCTTTTATCTCCCAGTGCTAGTTTCATCTATCAGCAGACCCACAATTTGTTTGTAAAGACAAATCTGTCATTCCTCTCACGGTAGACTGCTCTTAAAGCTTTCTCTTGTCAAGAATTCTGGGTGTTTATAACCTGCCCTTCACCACTCAGGTTTGTTGAAATCCTTACACTTCTCTCACAGCCTGGCCAACTCTTCAGAGCTTTATTCTTTTATTACTTCATTCATGGTTTTCACTGCCCCAAATCAAATATAGTCTTAAAGCAGAGACTGAGTAGAAAGGAGAAATTTGACTGACAGAACTGACAGAGTCTGCTGCTGATAACTTGCTTTGATGCTTCTGCAGTTCTCTGCTTCTTGCAGGGGCTGCTTTCCAGCAGAGCCTGAACTGCTGTTGAAAACTGCATTTCCTGCTACACAGAGCTCTCAACCAAAGCAGAAATCAAAATAAGAGCAAATGCAGTGCAGACTCTGGCAAAGATCGCTCTCTTTATATATAAAAGGAAAGCATTTAGCTCGACCTCATAAAATACAGAATTTGAAGGACCATTCTACACTTGGAAATTCTACCCTCAATGGCATGGAAACACAATGCTGACTTGGGAATTTCAGCAGCTCATTTCACATTCTGCTCAGCCCGCTCGACTTCCTGAGCATGAAACAGCTATTGCATCATGCCAGGAAAATGAAGGTTATTGGGTCACTGCCTGTCCTTATAATCTGCTCAGTAAGGAATTTCATAAGGGTATAGACCAGTGCCCAGAATAACATTTCATAAGATCTGGAAAATTCTGCATGCTACAAGCAGGAGGCCTACTGTTTGGATGAGTTAGCAGCACACCCTGCTCTATAAATATCACTTAAAACCAGCTGCTTCCAGGAGCCAAGGAGAGAAATAGCTAAGGGAGAGAGTCCACATGAGTTACCTAGAAGCTTGGTACCTTACTTAACATACAGGTCTGTGTTAAATGGAGGAAAGTCACTATCAAGATCCTACTTGCCTCCAGATTGTGTCAGGCAAACTCCACCCTGGAGTGCAGGTGTGGCTGAAACTTCATGCAAAACAGTCCTGTGTCTTCCTTTGCAAGTGTTCTATATTCTCTGTATGTGAATTTTGAATTCCTTTCATTTGTGGAACAGAACAGTATCTGGATTTCTGTACCAAACCAGAAAGGACAATTCCATGACTTTGTTCTTCAATTGAATTGCACCTTTTCACCACGGAATAAATCCTGGGACTTCAGGAAACCTCCCAACTACTGGGCAAATGCCACAACAGACAACATGAAATTTATTAATATGATGATAAGTGCTGTCACTGTGGAAACTCAAATCCATTGTGCCTTGCAATCTCAGACTCTCTCTCCACTTACTTGCTCAGGTGATGATTTGACTGTGAGCTTGGAGCTTTCCCCTTGCTCTTCACTCAGCCTGCTGGTGCTGACAGTTCCTGTATGCCTGTGTGAATGACCCACTTCTCTTTGCACTTGACCAGCGGGAGGGTTTGACTGGAAGGCATTTCCTGCTCACATTTGTCTGCTCACTCTCTTTTTGCCCACCAAAGAGAGGTGAGTTGATGGGAAGGTGATTGTTTCAGGAAGTGATTTTGGGTGAAGCTTAACTTTTTCATTTTCCATTTGTTCCTTGCCTGTGGACTGAACATAAGAGAAAAGCTGTGTCAAACTTACCTGGTGTTTCCAGCCTACAGCTGCTTGGGACATCTTAACTTGGCTTTGCTTGAGAGGAGCAGAGAGACTGAAGGGAAGAAGGAATGAAGAAAGTAGTAAAACATCATCCTACAATGGATTTTCTGGAGAATTCTTCTTTCAGCAGCAACTCACAGTTGACCTCATCCTACCAAACAAGATTAGCTTTGTTAGTGTTGCTCCAAACTTGTCTCCTCTCACAGCTGCTTTGATCTGTTAACACCTCTGGCATGAAGGTGATCTGGAACCTGCCAAGGGCAGGCTTTGAGCTGGAGCAGGGCACCAAGCCACATCCTAGCAGGGGTGGCAGAGACAAGTGCTGCTCCTGCATTGCTCACTCACAGCCACTGATGCTGCTTGCACTGCCCAGCTGCAGGCATGTGCAGTGGCAAGCAGGAGAGTGTTATTCCTAGGAAGTGTTTCTGATTTCTCCCATTTGTGTCAGCTGGTTCTATGCCTAGAAAAGCTGCTGCTTATCCTCCACCACCTGATCCCAAACCACAACTACAGTTCAACCTCTGAAGAAAGCAATGCTGAACTGCAACACAGCTTTTCTTCAGGTAAAGTGTGAAATTGTAAATATACTAGTGAGCACAATTCTACACTGTACTACAGAGATAGATTAAATGTCTACCAACAGACAGAATGGTCAAGGCTTGAAAATATTAGTGGAATAACTTCTAGTTAGCCCATTTTTATAATGGGTAACATGAGAATAAAAGGTACAGGGGAACAAGAGGCTTTGGAAAATGGAGCTTAAAAGTAAATTACATATTTCATATTGTTTTTTACAAAAACAACATAAGCAGCGCCTGTGATTAGACAAAATCTAAAACATCTGCAAGGACTCCTAAATAAACCACAGAAAGTGGGAAGAATTTAACAAATGTTGGGAAATGAACAAGGAGCTGGGTGGAATTTGCATGTGTGCTTTAATATGCCAAGCTTTCCCCCATACTGTTGTCACTACTGCTATGCAGAAATTGTACTTTCACTCTTTCACTGTGTAAAACTTCCATTAACATTGAGGATTTACAACCCTCAAGCCTGAGAGCTGAATTTCTTCTACCACTGAGCTATATGGCTCTTGGCAATTTTCCTCTTTCTTCTCTTACTGAATATAGGTAATGGAATTAATTTCTCTCTTTAGAAAGCGGTAATTAAGGTTTAACTTGGGCAAAGAGTTAATTTGACATAACCTCTAAAACTATTTTAAATAAAAATCATAACAATTTGAAAAAAATGGGATAACTTTCAATGTTAATTTAGTTTCTTGTTAGATTATCTTTTAACCTATTTTTGTTTCCTCTCTATCTGTATCTCCAAAGACATTTGGGTGAGGTAGACCAAGCAGTGAACACTACCTTCTTTACACATACCTTGGAAGAGCCACAATTCAGATGCAGCACAACATTTACCCCAAGGTACCATTCCTTCCCCCATCTCATGGAAAGACTTCTACCCACACCTCTAAAATCCACAGGAGCACAAGAAATAGAACCAGTGCTCATCAGGCATATGGGGGACACAGGGAAACAAATTATTTCACATACCTGTGGAGAACTCTTCCTGTAACTTGGGAAAAGGTTTGTATTGTCAGGTGTAATAAATGTTAGTAGAATTCATGTTTTATTGTACATATATAAGGTCAAGTATAAAAACACGTTTTATGTATAAAACACAAACAACTTGAGATTGCAAAAGCAGCTGCTAGAAACCAAGGAATTTGCAAGAGAACGACCCAGCAATAAAGATAACACCGAGAAAAGATGAGTCCACCCAGGCAAGAGGAGCCTACTAAGGACCCAGCAATTAATGCCTGATACTGATCTAGTCAAAATCCTCAGGACCATACATCTCAATGTCCAATTCCCAAAAAAACACTCAAACTCTCTTCACTTCTCAGAAAACCCATCAACAGACCAGCAGCAGAAATATGAATATGTAACAACACCAGAAAGACACTGAAGCTGCACAGCCTTAAGCCAAAAAAACCTGTATAAAACTTGGCTCTCCAGAAGACAAAATTTTGGGAAATCAGTGCGACAGAGGCTGGTTCTGAGTTCACCCAGCGCCGACCCCGGGCTCAATGCTGACCTTGATTGTGGCTGTTCCAAAATTTGATTTTATGAATATTTCAATAAAATCCTTATTGATAAATTTTGGCTAAATTCATTTATAACATTAGGGATCTTTAAAAATTAGGGATTAGTGAAGCATCATTCTTCAGGAGTTTAACAGATACAGGATTTGGGGGAGAAACCACTTAGTATAATCACTTCTGGTATAAAACACTGAACTGCATTGCAGGAATGGTCAACAAGATATTTTCTCTTAATTTAGTTCTCAATTTGTTGCAGACAGCTCTATTTGAACTGTTTTAAAAATAAAATTCAATCAGAACAGTATTGCACACAGGCATGAGACCTAGACAGTACAGTGAATCAAAGGTTATTCCCTTTTTTCCTTCTCAAACTGAACTACTATAATTTTTTTGCTATGTTTGGCTCAGAATCAACTTCTCTGGACAGGAAAAGGAAACAAAATGGGGGAGTTGTCTCAGTATTAACATTAAGGAGAAGGGAGGCACTTTCTTAGAAGTACTGTTTTTTTCATATGACTATTGCTGTGTAGTCTCTCATTTAGGATTAGTTTGAGTACTTCTCTGCTATATTTCTGTGAGAAATCCAATTCTAAAAATGGAAGAAGCTAACACCAAATCTTTGTATTCCTTCTTGTCAGGACAATTCTTCTGTGAGGTACAAGTCATTGTGATAAGGCAGACAAAGATCAATTTTGTATACAAAAATGCAGTTGCTAACCACTTCCTCAATTATCAGCATGTGGATTGCAATTCCACACAATACACCTCCTCTGTCCTTATTTAACTTACCTGCTGTGCCCACAGTGAAGCAACAACCACCCCAAAAACCCTTCAACGTTAACTTGGATGCCAGCAATTGTCCCCAGAGAGCTCTGAAACCCTTCCCAAAGCAGGGCTGCATAGACTGGCTCCTCCACATCTGCCAACAGACACAGCCTCTGGCAAGGGCTCAGCAGCACTGCTGAGGAAGCAGCCTCCTCCAGCCACCACCCTGGCACTCTCCAAGGCACCACCTTATGTAATAAATAAATAAATAAAATAAAAGGGTTGTGTGAGAATATTTGGAGGTTTTTTTGCAGTAAAAATGCAACATTACAAATTGTAGTGGTTTAGATTCGCTGATTTTTTTTGTTTCCCAGCCAATGCATCAAATAAGGTGGTGGGTTTCAGCACTGGCCAAAATCACCAGTGCACTTCCTCATTTCTTGCTTGAGATATGGAACAAAACTTAAAAGGTATAAAGAAACTTTATTAATAGAACTGAAAGGATAAGGAGAATCAGAATAAAACCCTCAGAACACCCCTATTGATACCTACTCTGAAGTGGTACCTGTCTAGGGGATGGGAGTAAGGAGGAGTTTTTATAATTATCTCCCCAAGCAGGGACCCATTCCAAATCCCCTTCATCTACCAGGTGCTCTTCAATTGTCTTACAAGGGGAGGCACGGGATTCCTGTGGCTCTTGGTGACCTCTCTCAAGGATGAAAGAGCTGAACTCTAGCAATCTATTTCCCTTTCACTTTCCCTAATACTCCTTAGCCTTTCAACTTCCTTTCTCAGCTCGGCCACCAGTGAAAGGAGATCACTCCTGTTCACACCACAGGCAGGTTTCCTCCACAACACCACCTGACACCACTGATAAGCTCAAACATTCCACACAGGAATGGGTCTGCACAGACACATCCTTTGTAGAGGGTTCCATTTGGTTACATACACTTGTACTAACCACAATTTTAGATCACGTCACCATTGCTAACAGAGACCCCAAAACCAAACAAACTCAAAAACAGACAAAAACCCTTGCCAGCAAGAAAGAAAAACCTGCAGCCCTTCCTGTGCCAACTGTCATGTCACACCCTCAGAAACATGCCATGCCCCTGTTTGCCTGCTCCTGTTCCCTGTGCTCCCTACAGGCCTCTTATAATCAGCCACTCCCAATGAAGAATAATGAGCAAAGGAAGCTCCACCCCACTCCTGTGTGACCCACAAATCAAAGGCATTGAAAAAGCATCAGCTATTATTTTACATTAATAAATATCCTACAGCTTGAACCAAGATTCTCATCCCAGGTGGTTTCAGAACCTACCATGGCAGGGAGAGGAGCTACATTCTTTCTAGGTTTCCCTAGAAACCTAGAAAGGAGACTTGCTTTTCTCTGCTCACATCACAGTACCATAAACAGATGGATCAAAGCTGTAAACCTGCACACAGAATTCCCCTAATTCTTTCCATGTACGTGTTCACATGAATGCATTCACTGTCAGCAGGGACTCTCCTTTTCTTCCAGACTCTGCTGCAGTGATAAAGGCAAAGCTCCGGTGTCCCACTGGACGTGGTGCTTCACCCAGGAGATGACAACAGCCAGTTCCATACTTCATCCTCCCACAGACTTCCTGTATGACCTCACTCACGTCTTTTAGCCTCTACCTCATCTGTAAAGTCAGATAATTGCATGTAAACCTCACAGAGATATTTGGTAAGATTAAATGCACTAGAAACTGAAAGGTGCTTTGATCTTGCACTGCTCTAGTTCCTAGAGAGCTCTGTAGGGATGCAAATATGCATCTAACTTGGAATGACATGAACCAATTTTCCTGGAGAAGAGGAATTCCCATGGACCGTGTGTGCTGGTTTTGCATTAATTGATATTTGGTGAGGAGGGAAAAAGCCACCCACAGAAATGATTTTTTTGAGAGAAGCTGCTAAGAGCTTCCTCTGTGCCTGGCAGAAACCAGTAGCTGGCTGGCTCTGAGAACTGACAACCTATTAAACCATTTAGAAGCTGGGTCGGCCTCTGTGAGATTTGCATTTTAAAGGCAGGCAAGGCCAGGAAATCTCTCTCTTGCTTCCAGCTGTGAAAAGGTAACGGTGCCAGTCAGGCCAGCCCCGCTCCACCGCGGCCCCAGTGCCGGGCACAGGGAGGAGAAGCCATCGGCCTGAAATGGAAGGACGCAGGGGCCAGAGACCAGCCATGCAGCCAGAGTGGCCACCACTGTTCTGGACAGGCCCCCTGAGATCTTGGCACAGCCCTGAAGAGCTTTCATCGTAAGCAGCTTCAGCCACAGCCCAGCAGAGATCATCCAGCCACCCACAGGCCTGGGAGAGATATGAACTCTTTCACTGAAATGTGCAAAACATTGATCCTCTCTTGAGAGAGAAAAGGACAGAGCAAAGACACCAAGGTTAGTGAAGAAGGAGTCAAGTCCCAGATGGAAGGAGAATGAGGAGATGCCTCAGTATCAAGCTGGAATTATTCTGGGAAGGCTGTGGAGATGGACTATGATACACTGAAATATTCACCTTTAATTCATGAGAAAGCACGGGGGGATGGAGTATTCAAACTGTAGACAAAGGGGCATCCATAATGAAGCAAAGCAGATGTTGAAGTATCTGTGATCCCTTGAGAAGCTTGAACAGAGAAAGATGAAAGTGATGAAGACCCTTTGCCCACAGGGAAAGAAGAAGAAGACTTCTGTTCCTAGGGATGATCACAGAGACAGATGAAGAGAAGTTTTGCTTTTGAACAGCTCATCCTTAAAATAATACCCCATGAGTTGACATGGCCCAAGAACCCAACTGTGGGAAGGCTGTGAAAGATGGGAGAAACTTCACAATTGCAGATTTTCTGGGCTGCTGCTATCCATGGAAATTAAAACGCCACAAGAGATCTGTTTCTTGTTGAGAAGTCTCCATGGCATGGCAAGAGAAAACTCCTCTCCCTACAAAAACTGATGAAAGACTATTGTAGAGGTGGTAACTGATTGAAAATCCCAGGCTTTGTCTCTACACTGTCAGTGGGAAAGAAAAGATGAGGAGGGGAGGAAAAGTGTTCTAAAGGTTATCTTCTGATTCTTATTATTCTTTTAGTTCAGTTAATAAAGTTTTCCTTATACCTTTTAAGTTTTGAGCCTGATTTCTCCTCCTCCTCATTCATATCTCAAAATGAGTACGTAATTCTAGTAAGCAAAAAATGAGTACATAATTCTAGTAAGTGCACTGGTGATTTTAGCCAACCCTAAACCCACTACATGATTTGGTGCATTGACCAAGAAACTCAGATTGGCAAACCTAAACCACTGTGCTGGACAGTTGACCTGCCTTTTTGTTTAATATTTGTCTGTATTTTCTGAAGGAATTCAAAGCAATCTCTAACTTCTACTCATGTTTTTATCACCATAGATAATTGCAGGTAAACAGGATTAAAGAGGACATCCCAACCCAGTTAGGCAACTCCCCTGGAAGCATTTCTGCAGCACACCAGGTGTCTACCAGGTCAGTGTGAGGGAACAGACTGCAGTACAGTGTTATTCAGGAGTGTCCCTACTTCTATTTGCCAAGATTTAAAAAACTTAACCTGAAGGACAGTGACAAGCTGAGGCTTGCTGCTTCCTAGAAAATACCATTAAGCATATCATTGTAGAGAGAAGACACAATGCTGGTAGGACAGTGATAATGCTGAGTTATCTGAACTAATCCCTTGGCAAATTCCCGAGATCCTTTAGGCAGTGTGTGTGCAGTTAAAATGTCAATTGGTATGGGAATGAACTGGGTAAGTTACAGAAGTTGTTGCTGTTGGAGATAGGCTTATCATACACAGCTCAGTAACACACTTTGTCTGGCACTCACTAGTGTCAAGCACTTCAATCTGCTGCTGGAAATGTTACAGCCAGTGTTCCTCTGCTGAGGTACAGTCTGCCAGCACTAGGGAATGTACAGAGCCTGGGAACAACATCCTGGGACCAACAAGAAACTAGGACATCCCTGATCCCCTGCTTTTTAATTTTTGGTTGGTATGTTCTGGACCACAGAGGTAAGAATATGCAAACTTGTGGTACAGCATGACATTCTAGGTTTGGGCTCTCCTGCACTGGCCAAATACTTCAGTAAGATGCCCTCACCTAGCACAGCTAATGCCTTCAGAAATGCATTGAAAGGTACAGTTTCCCCCCAAGCAGCTGTTCTGCTCTGACATGTTCATAGCAGTTATGCTTATCACCATCTTCTTCCAGTTTCCCTGCTCCTTCTCATTTGCCAGGTTGGGATTCTTTCTTTGTTGCTAGCAACAACTTTGACATTGCAAGGTTACAATTTAATGATGCACTCAACAGCAGTGCATTTGGTTCAGATGTGGGAAATGTTTCACATTCCTGACTAATTCCAATAGTGCAAGGACTTAAGTCTGAGTTTCCAATGTCAGAAGTCAGTGGGTAGTCCTGGGTAAGCAGGAATGTCTGATGTCAGGAAAAGGCATGTAAATATAAACCATGAGCTCAACAACACAATGTTATCTTGCAAAAAATATCAAATAAACTGCAAAACTATTTTTTTCCTTGCTCACATCTGTAAGCCAGACAGAGTGTGGAGCTACTTAATTATCCAATATACACCACCATCTCTTGCTGTACAAATTCCTATAACATTTGTGTTCTATCCTGCATGGCAATCCAACATACCTTACTATTGCCAGGTGTGCTGCAAAAGCAGCTGTAGAACAGTGGATCTTGATTAGTGGATTTTGATTCAAGCTCCATTCTCTAACTCATTCCAGTGGCCAGAAAGAAGCACTCCAAGCTTTACATCATCTTGCTGTCTGCCAGATCCTGCCACTTGTCTCTTGAACAGCCAAACCTCACTCTTAAATAACTGGTGGTAGCCACCAAATGAAAAAAATGGGGAGCTGGGAAAGAAGCATTTGAAAAAACAGTTACTAATTCAAGTAGGCACAGAAATTCTCAGCCTGACCTTGGAAATCTGGAGAAAGGTGAAGGTTTTGTCAATGCCTGTGTTGTAGTTGAGAAGCTTGGAAAGTTCAGTTTAAAACAGCCTGTTTATCTGCACCTGAAGCAGAGAGGTGATAGAAGGAAGGAAAAGTGTTTGGCAAAACGCCCTCAATTCTGAGTGGCTATGTACAGCAGGACTAATCTATTCTTGAATGCGTATCTTTAGCCAAAACAGAATTGAATCAGTTATTTCTTTCTCTTTTTTTTTTGAAGTATTCTGAGGAACTATTATAATAATAATAAGCAGGGCTTTGTGGCATTCAGCATATCCCAAATATCCTGGTGTGTGAAGTTTCCCTAAGTGCCTGTCATTAGGATGCTCAGTAGCAATACTGACATGATTAAGCTGCTGTATTTGTAGAGTCCTGAGATCACAGGGTAAGGAACTTCCGTGATCCCTCTTATCCCACTTCTGGCTGCTGTGGATTCTGACTGTTGCAGCATTCAGGCAGTTTTGAGAACTGGGATTTCACTGATCTTCCCTAAATAATCAGGGAAGACCTGGGTATCAGAATTTATCCTCCTGTCTTTGGCATTGATGGAGCAAAGTATTTGCTATGATAGATCAGAAATATCTACATACATGTGCTGTCTCTTCGAAGGATGTAGAGCATCTCTAGTCACATGTATTATGTCACTTTTCAGTTGATTCCTTCATGAAAGCCTGCCTGTGATGAAAAAATCTTATGGGGAGATGCTTAAACACAGATTTTTTAATTTTTTTTTAAAATAAAAATTAACTGAGGTTGTGATTCCAAAGGCCCACAAACACTGTGTGTAATTAAACTTTGGCAAAGGCAGATTATACAACTTTGGCAAAGAGAAGCTTGCATCTATAAAAGGCAAGATCTGCTCTTTGTTTATTCCCTGCTAAATCAGTGAGGTATGTCATGGTATTTTAGCATCAACTTAGCATATTTTACTTTCCCTTCCAGTTCATAAGCCAGTGGAAAATAGAGATTGACCAAGCTGACTAATGACTTAGAGACTGTTGATAAAAAACACTGCAAAGAAACTGAGAAACAGCACTACAGACAATGGGCAGCATAGCATAGTGCATTTATGGTGTGGCATTACAAGCTTCAGGTGCCACAAGAAAGCTAAACAGAATTTAAAACCCTGCTAGCCAGCAATGAATTTGAAATGGCGTTTAAACACAGAGAAAGGTCAGGCTGCATGTATGTAACAAAAAATTACTGGTATTATTGACATCTAAAGGTACTGAGGGTTCCTCTGCAAATGGCTATCAGAAGAATGGTACAGCACCGACCATTTGCACTGCCAGTGGGACATAACATCCACCTCCATTAGCATTTTATTTTCGATTCAGGACTGTAGTTTTGATGTGAATCTCTTTGTTAATCTTACTTCCTGTGCTTTTGTTTGCATTGCTGGGTGGCCCTGAGCCACACACACTCGGTAACTTTTAGGTGAGACCAGAAGATGTGGTCAGACCCCAAAGCATCATTTAGTCCAGACAAGACTGGAGTGAATCTCTTTGTGTGAAGTGAGTAGTTCACTATAACGTTTCTTCAGTCTCTCATAAAAATGCCCATTAAGTGGATTAATTGCATACAAAAATGAATGCCAGGATTAAACCCTGTCACAGGAATACCAGATAAACATTCAGAAGGAGTAAAAGTATTTCCATATTAAGGGATATGTTAAAAATCAAACTCACTAAATGGGATGTTAGAAATAGATGAGCTAATATTTGTCATTAGTAACAATGGACAAGAGATTTTTCACTGCCCTTTAAAAGGCAAGTTAACATTGGATAAGGAAATGTGGGAGGGCATGAGACTCAGTTTATAAATGGGGTTAATGACAAAAGATCAGAGTCTTGCTTTCCATGAAGTTTTCCATAACAGCAGGTTTTGAGGGTAGTTGTTCAATTTCAGACATAATCTAAATTTCTCTGATATTTACAGTTTTTCCCATTCTGACTGCTATGGAGAAATACTTTCAAAAAAGGTATTTTCTAGTATCAAAAATTTCAGACAGGAAGAGAAAGTGCCTTAATGAAAATTGTTATCACAGTATTTTGCTAATTTTGACTTGTTCTGCCATTGTCTGAGATTTCAAATAATCCCAGTATGAGAAGGCCAACGTGAGGCAATGTTCACTCACACTTCCTTATTCAGCATAGAAAGCAGCCAGAAGTTCGACCTAGAGGAAATGCCAAGTATGGCTATGGAACTGTATCTGCCAGGGCTGACTGCAGCTCTGAGCTCCCTCTGAAGCTTTTGCCTCTCTTCAGAAGCTGTCTGCCAAGACGTCACCCTTACACTGGTACCTAAAGGAGATGGAGGGCTGCACAACTCCTGCCTCTCTCCTAAAGACTAAAGACCTTGTAGGAGGCTGGAAAACACTATGCTATCTTGGCAAACCAAGCTCCTCTCCGGAGCATACCCTGTAAATTAGAGATTCCCCATCCAGGGGGGAATTCCAGGCATGGGAGAATATCACACCATTCATCCAGGCCTCTCATTGGGGCATCCTCATTAGATATGCTAATTTGTAAGGTCTAGAAATTGTGTAGGTGATCTATGGTGTGTGTGTGCTGTAGCACATTCCACCCTGGCCAAGTGGTCCAGCAATAAGGATCCTCAGGGAAACCAAGCAGTGGTTCCACTTTAAACAGCTCACTCTGCCAGGACACAAAGCTTTTGCTTACCTGCTCCTTTGCCTTTTCCTTGCAGCCTTTCATTTTCAGAGCGTGCACTGAAGCACTGCACCATGCTCCTCAGCTGAGCGTAGTGTCACACTGCCAGAGGCCAACACATCCATCTCCTGCTCCCACAGACAAACTCTTTCTGTCCAAACATGCTGATGCTACATGCCTTCCTGCTCAGCTTTGATTCTGGGGGTGTTATGTGTCCTGCTTGCAGCCTGAATCTAAACTGAGAAGTTTCTGGCGACATCTCACAGACACACATGTGCCAGGACAAAAAGGTTGCTTGGACCTTGCTGCTTACATTTGAAAACATCCCTTCACTCTGCAGTCAAGTGACAGCTTTCTTTGCTTTACATCCTGCACACTTCACACACACACACACCTGCACTGGAGTTAGACACTTTCTTTCTCAGCAGCACTCACCTATCCCCCACACTGACTTCTCTACCACATTTCTCTTGGCCTTGCCATGCATGGTCTTTTCTTCTTAAGACACCCATTGTGTTGCCTACCCCTACATTGCCATGCCTTTCCTACCCAACCTTGTATTTCCTTGTCATTCCTGACCATTCCCTTCCTCTGCCTTCCTGACCCATCCGTGTCCTTCCCTTGCCCTTCCTACCCATCCAGTGCCTTGCAGTGACTTGCTCACCCACCCCCCTTTCCAGTTTGTCCAGTTTCCTTTCCCTTTTGCCCAGCTCCAATCTTTCATTTCCTTCTCTTTCTGGGACTCCCATTGCCTTGCCTGCCTCTCCTTGGTCTTGCCTGGCAAAGCCACCACTTTTCTTGCCTTGCATTACCTTTCTCACCCGTCCCCCACCTGGAATTCAATACCCCTCTTTCTGTGGAATTTTTTAACTTGTCTTGCCCTGCCTGCTCCTCCCAGGACTCTCAAGGCTTGCAGGTACCTCCAGTGTTTCAGGAGCATGTCACAGGAAGCCCAGAGGAGCAAGCACACCCACCTGTCCTGGCAGCTTTCTTCTGGCATCTGTCTTGAATTTTGGACACAAAATTCTCGTTTCACCCTTGGGCTTCAGGACCAGAATGACAGCTCTTTTGCATCCCAAGGAAAGCAGGTAACCCAAGTGTTTTAGGTGCAGATTAGAGAAGGCCCATGCAAGATCAAGGCCACACAGAGCAGTCTGTCCTGGCCGCTTTTGTGTACCAGCAATCCTTCAATGTACCTGTCACTTGCCTTGGCAACCCAAGAGTTTCCTGGCTTTGCCCTGCTAAACCTCCTTTGCTTTGCATTCTCCTGCGTGCCCCACTCTTGACCTGCCTCCTCCTCTTCTCCAGGGCCATGCCTTGCCAGGCCTACACCTCCTTTGCATTTCCTTGCCATTCCTGTCCCTTCCCTTGTCCTGCCTTGTTTCCCCACACGTTGCATTGCCTTGCTGTCCAGTCTGGAGCCTTCCCCTGGCCTTCCTTCCCTCCACTGCCCTGTACTGATCTGCTCATTCATCCCGCCCCTCACTTCCCTTCCTTTGTCCAGGTCAAACCTTTTGTCTCCTCCTTCTGGAACTCTCATTGCCTCGCCTACCACTTGTTGCAGTCGTTTCACTGTAACTCCAGCTCTGTTGTGATGGGCTCTTTAGTTTGCCAGCTGGATCAGAGGCTTTTGTGTGTGGTTTTTTTTCCCTTCGGCCGTGGCTGGGGTATTCCCGCCCCTTCCCCTTCCCGCGCCGCCGCCTTCCCCCTCAGCGGGTTCTCTCACACGGGCCCTGGCCCACGAGACCCCGGGCTCCGGCTGCAGCTCGCGTTTCTCCCCGTGCTGTGTCTGTGTCCATTTTCCCTCCGGCCGGCCCGCACAGCCGAGGGGGAGCTGCTCCTTTGTTGTCGGGGCCCCGGCGGGCGATCCGCTGCAGATCCGCTTTTTGTTCCTCCGGCCCCGGCGCGGCGTCTCTGCCGCTCTGGCCCGTGTGTTCCCAGTTCCCTGGGCTCCAGCGGCACAGGCTCGGCCAGTGGATCCCTGCCCCGCGGCTCCACCCCGTCTTGGAAAAGCCCCTAATGCTCGGGAATTGATTAGAGAATTCCTATCTCCGTTACTGTTTATCTTTACCTGTCGGTATTTTATTTGTGGAAAGTTTGTGTGCCCGCCAGCTGTAATGTCTAACTGGTTCTCACAATTCCCAAGCCCCCCGAGGCGTTAACCCTTTAAAAGGAGACGGTCAGACCCCCTATCCTTTGCCATTCCTCCTGGATTTCTCCTTGCAAAACAAATCTGTGAATTGCAAACCAGAAGAGTCCTCCCCTCATTCCTTCGCCTGGCCTCAGAGACGCGTGTTCAAAGAAGGGCTGAAAAGCCAAACCCGAGCTGGGGCTCAAACAGCAGCCTTGGTTCGGGCCCCTCCTGGCCCGAGGCAGAGAGGAACAGAAAACCGATCTGAGCTGGCCCGGGAAATCTCTGGCCGGTGTCAGATGATGCCCAGACGTGGGGCCTTCCCCTCACTCCAAGGCAGGGGGCAGAGGACCCACAGAAAGTGAGTTTCTGATCGCTATTGGGATGTCAGTCACCCCAGGAACGTGACTCCGCTGTTTTCAGCCGAAGACTCTTTTGAGGACAGAAGCAATAACCCCTGTGCACCAAGGGGCTCCTTCTTCAGGTCAGGACGACGCCACAAGCAACGAGAAGACTGAAACCCCCGCGGCGGGAGAGCAGGGAACCAGGTGGGAATGGGCAGGGAACCGTGTGGGAATGGGCAGGGAACCGGGTGGGAGTGGGCAGGGAACCGGGTGGGAGTGGGCAGGGAACCGTGTGGGAGTGGGCAGGGAACCGGGTGGGAGTGGGCCGGGAACCTTGTGGGAGTGGGCCGGGAACCGGGTGGGAGTGGGCCGGGAACCGGGTGGGAGTGGGCAGGGAACCGGGTGGGAGTGGGCAGGGAACCGGGTGGGAGTGGGCAGGGAAGTCCCATCCCAGGCAAAAGTTCTGGACTGTGCTTTTCCTGTGGCTGTCGGGTGTGGCAGACAGACGGAACATCGGGTGTAAAATGGGTGCCAAATTGTCTGTGGCACAAAGAGGAATTTTTACCCAAGTTGTTGGAGTCCTAGAGGCGAGGGGGAAACCGTTTCTAAGGAAAAGTTTAAAAAGCTAATTCACTGGGTTTTTCTACACTTCCCTCAAATGTCCCCCGCAGATGTATCTTCTGATTCATTTTGGAACAGAGTGGGAACAAAATTGACTGAGTCAATGAGACACTTCTGCAGCAAAGTTAATTTCTTTGTTTTAATTAGGCTAGCACTCACTGAAAAAGGGGAAATAGAATAATGTCCATCAAATTTTATGCTCTTGCAGCCCTGGCCAAGCTGCAGGAGATTCTTCCCTAAAACCCATTATCCCAGTTCAAACCACCAAGGTAGTTCATTTTGCAGCTCCATCTCCTACCCCTTCTTATACCCATTAAAGCCCTCCCTTCCCTCCTAGTAGTCCTTGGAGTGCACAAAATGAAGGAGAACGCATAGCTGGCCCCTTCCCCGGTGCTCCACCGGGTACCCAGGGGCCACAAAACGGTGATGAGCACATGGTGAAACACCCAACTCCTGCTGCTTCTTCCGACAACTTCTTCTTCTCCCCTTCCCTTCTCAACCCCTTCCTCCCCAAGGACATTCCCCCTCCTGGTACCCCAGACCCTCTCCACCTCAGCCCCACCTCCCAGGGGTGTTTCTCTCACAAGTTACCCCTCCTCTCATCCCACCTCTGATCCCTCCTCTGATCCCTCCGCTGATCCCTCCTCTGATCCCTCCTGCCCCTCTGCAGCCCCACCTGCCCCTTCTCGCTTGCTGGTTCCCAGGGCACTCCACACCCTGGAGATAGGAGGTTGGGGAAAGAGGAATCTGGGACAAAAATCTGCTCCACTCGCAGTTCCTGTGACTTTTAATGATCGTGGAGAAACATTACCAGAATGGAACCCGTTTTATTTTCAAGTGAAGAGAGGTTTGTGTAAAACCCTAAAAGAGTTTGGAAGAGAAAGTGAATTTTTCAAAAGTCTTTTAAAGGCAACCCTCTCTTCCAACCGATTAGTTCCATATGATTTAAAAGATTTGTTTTCATGCCTTTTTTTTTTTTTTTTTTTTTGTCAGGCACAGTTTCATTTTCTTCTTAAATGCATTATTGTATATGAAATATCAATGAAGCAGGAGGCGTGCTAGCCATCTGAAACTGGAGCCAACTGAGCAGGTCTCCATTGCTTCCAGGGATATCTTGTTTAGTTTGTACATAATGAATCAAATTGAGCTGCTTTTTCTGTCCTGGAGGATCTCTCTATTGATCTAGTCTTTGCTCTGGAACACATTCTTAGATTATATTTCACATTTTTCCTAGCTTTATATGGATTAGGTTTCTTTTCAAAACTATAGCTTGACCACACAAATTCATTCAAAAAATAAAAATGACAATATTAAATTCCAGTTTGAGACAAGAAGGTTGATTTTTCTAGAGGAAACATCTCTAATTGTGTTTTTAGAAAAGAGTATTAAGAATTCTTTTTCTTCCAGAATAAGTATTCTTCTTCTGTCCAGAGTGGTTTGCTTGTAAGGATCCTGTGTCTGCATAGCTGAATGATTAAGCAAAAACCTCCTAGGTGGTGTTCATGCCTTCATTTTCATGCTCAGGATGTGAGCCAGGGTCTGTACAGTGAATAGTTGGCGTGCTCTGGGTCACATTACAGCCAAGTTAAAGGTGTTGGGCAAACAAGCAGCCTCTGGGGCTGAGGTTATCAGAAGAAGGGTGTTCCCCTTTCCTTCCTGATCCTTAGGCAGGAAGGGCAGATGAGGGAATTTGGTGCTTTGCTCTTTGAATTGGCATATCTTATATATGAATATGGGATTTGGAAGTAGACTCTGAGGAAAGGGTTGGGAAATGGTTTGTTAGGAATTTTCTTTTTCCTGCCCTGGGTGGGGAACATTTTGATTTGCCTTCTCAGTATATCTTTCAAGGTTATGGCTGAATGTGCAAGTAGGAGAGGGCTTCCTGAGCTCAGCTGTGAGGGAACAGAGCTGAGCTTTGCTACACCTCTACCACAGAAAATGGTAGAGAATAGAATATTCTGTGCTGAATACTAGAATGGACTAGAATAATGTTTCTGATTTCCATGACTAAACTGTAAGTTCAGGCAGTTGATGGTAAGTGTCATTCTGCTTTTTCTTTGCTTCTGTGATAGGAACCCTTGGTACATCAAAACAGATTAGGATAGCATGTAAGCCACAGCCTCACAGCCACTTTTGACTCTTACAGGTTTTTTCGGTGACTCTGTATATTTCTGAAGTGTGGCATAACACTGTTACTGTGTACACTGTGGGTCATCAGAGAGGAACTTCCTGTAATTTATTGATCAGCATAAAAAGCATCAAGACATTGACATCTGTAGTATGTAGACAGTAAACAATAATAGGGAAGGAAACATGGGAAAGTATGACATGTTACTTAAATAAAGACAATGTCCTGTAACATTATCTGGAACTAGTATCAGAATAAAAATTTTTAGTGTCTTACATTATTTTTTTTATTATTCTCTATTGTGGATACATACTGAGTCATTTTCTCTGGACCATTACAGATATTCTCAGTTCACACCTGTTTTCTGGCCATTCTTGAAGTGCACAAGGTGCTTTTGGTTTTGGACATTTGAGTTCAGAATAGCATGAGAATTCTAGTATTTGCATGCTACCATCACAAAACCTCTGCTTGATTCTTTTCTTCTGAACTAAACCAGCATGTGGAGCAGAAACTCACTTGCATATGCTGAGGCAGTACCAACCATAATGCAGGATTTTGATTTCTGAACTGGCATGTGTAGGCAGCACTGTAATGATGTAAGTAATGGAGTATAATTACGACATAAAAACTATTCAGAAACCATAACTAAGCCTCCAGTCATCCCCATTCAGTGTAACTTTCATCTTTCAGGACCTTTTGTTTCTGTGTGCTCTCAACTTCTAACTAGAAGGTGCAGAGCCATCTTCAGGGTAAAGGAAAACAGGAAATGTGAAGAAGGAGCTTAAGGCCTCCTCTTGAAGTTTCATCCTTTATATTAACTTTATACTAACTTTCTACTACTGCAGGGAGTTTGTTTCAGTAGTAACTATAGATGCCAGCTCTCAAGGGAGAAAACAAAAATCTAGAACATGAATAGGAAGGCAGCATTTAAAAGGGTGTGAACCCTCTATATCCTCTAAGGAAGGCAAGTCACAAGAGGAAATCCTACTCAGCAATGCCATCAAACTGCCAGAATTTTCATTTCTCTCAACTCACTGTGACTTCAGGAGCTGGTGATGTCAGAGAGCTGGGATTCCAGACAGAATTGTTGACCTTACCTCACTTTGAGAAATTGCATAAGTTAGCCTTTCCTCTGAAGATGAAGATGAAGAATATTTGTAATTACATTGATACACTTGGTTCCATTTCAAATTTTTTATATTGTGCATTTCATTAAATTCTGGTACAGGATGCTCTGAAATAAGAAATACCAAAACAATTAATTTCAATAGTTCAATATTATTAATATTTAATCCAGAATACTTCAGTGCTCTTTATTTTGCTGTGTGCATTGAATTTCGACAAAATTTTCCACTCTCATGAAGCATGACTCACATGACTTGGCACAGGAAAGGGACAGGTTGGAGAGAGTCCTACAGGCTGCCAGCAGAAGCACTCTTACTTGTGATACACCTCCTTCTCTTTACATTATTGTGGCTATAGTCAGGCTTAGAATGCCAAAGACTGATTGTCCAAAATTTCTACCAATAACATCACAGTAACAAAAAAAAGTGCAGAACGAATTGCTGTTTCTCTGGTGCCTCTCACCATGAGTGTCTGAGTCATGTCCAAAGTGTGTCTTTTACTGAGAATTGTAGTAGTGTAGAAGTGTTTACTGAGAAAAGGATCAATTTTAGGACCATCCCTGTGTCAAAGAGGCCCCAGCAATATCTGAAAGTGCAGGAGTGAATGGCAGAACTAACTAAACACTTAACTTACTAATGCTGCCCGTTGTCTATGCCCTATAGGTCTCCACTACACAGTGACAGAGAGCTTTTTTTCCTGCTATCTTTTAGCAGTCAGTGATCTTCAGCCAGATAGATTTTATTTCTCCTGAAAACCAGACTCAGCAATACCAAGATGGTCCTCATGGTTCTTCATCAAGTGGGCATGGCATGAAAGGCATCCTGTGTCTGTAGAGCTCTGTAGAGCCTTTGCTGTCGTAGGGTGTTGCAGTAGTGTCACAGTGCAGCTGGTCTGGACTGGACAAAGTAAATCTAGATATAACACAAATCTAATTTAACATATTATATATATATATATATATATATATAATTAGCCTAATTCATGTCTGAACCACTGCACACCACTGGCCAGGACGCTGGGCAGGGAGAGAAGCATCAGCCAATGGCTGTCTAGCCAAGGAAATTCAAATTGAGTATTTAAGTGAGTTCTGGATAATAAATGAGGCTGTTTTGTCTCATGAGCACCTGGAGCACGAGTCGTGGATTCTGTCTCCCCACCCATGACCCTCACATTACAGTACTAGTGGTTCTTAACTTCCTGAAGTTGCCTGATAAGGAAGCCTCTTGTGAAAATATCTCGGTTCTGAAACCATATTCATAGGCAAAGCATCATGTGTGTCAGGAACTGCAGATTTTTTTAGATTATATGAATATGTTAGAATCTGTCACTTCTGCAACAGCTATGACAAAATGCAGGCTGAAATATAATTTATTCTTGCATTACAATCTATGACTTTCTCAGTCTTAATTTTTTGGTTCTGTACAAACCAGAAATCTCCCAGCAGCACCTAGCTACAAATGTTTGAGGAGAGGTTCATGTCATTTTACTGACAATAAACAGTGCCAAGCCAAAATGATTTCTGTTATCCTCCTGCACCAACCTGAAGTCTGACCCACAGTCAAGCCGTTTTCTTACTCAGTATAAAAAGAATGCACTTTATTCTCATGTTCCCCATGCTCACTTGAAGTTGTCAAATTTATCCTACCCTGTCACTTTTCCAGTGAAAAGGGTCAAAGGTTGTAGCTTTTATTAAGAGTATCTGTTTTCATCTCTCAAGAGGTTATTAAAAACTAGCAACAACCTTGAGAATAGATAGAAAGGAAGCACCTGTACAAAAGCAATCTCTGTAAACATTATCACAAAACCTACCAACATTTGTGTGATCCAGGACAGGGTGGGAGGGGAAGTGAAAAGATGTGAATTCTCCCTCTTCAGTGGGTTTTTTTCCTATCTTTTTTAAGTGAGGGGTTTCTGTATCTGCGGTCATGGCCCCAAAGGGAAAAAATGGATTAGAGTGAGGTATCACATTGCAGAAAATTAGTGTTGCAGTTGTCCCTGTACACAGACAGAATCTTGGACCTGAGTCATGCCAAGTCTATCTTCTCCAGTGGATTGTATGTCACTGCACATGTCCACGCCAGTCTTTAACGCACTTGGCAATGAAATCTGGGGATTGGATTCTCACACATTACCGAGAAGCTGAAACCCATGTCATTCATGACTACAAATATATTTAGGAACTTTCTGCAGTCAGGAATAGTTGAGGAGGAGTATCTGTCTGCTTGGCTGTTGGGCTTTACAATGATTCTGCTAATACTGGGTGCTCCTGTCGTTTGGCTTCAAGCAGTGAACTGAAATCATGCCCTCTAATGAATAAAATTTAGCTGGAAAGAATTCTTTTGTTCTTACATGGGTTTACTGTGATCTCCTGAAATTTTATTCATTTCCTTTTGGAAATGTCTACAACAATCAAAGCTTGATATGGTTGCCAGCCATTTGGTTTAAATAAACAGTTGTATTGATTTACAGAGATGCTGGGACCTGTGCCAGCTTTTTCTTTGCATTACTAGAGAGTCTGAAAGGTTCCTGACACAGTGTGCCCTCGGCTAAGCTCTCTCTTGTCTGCTACATCCTACTGTATTCAGTTTCTTTCTACATGTGAAAGAGGACTGGATATTAAGAATGTAACAATTTATGGTGTGGAAACTGGAAGTAGCCAGCTAGCTCTTGGCTTGATTCTTTTCATCCCAAACCCACATGTTTCTCAGCTCTTCCTGGAATCCCAGCATTTCCTTTTAAGCTGCTTTAAACATGATTCTGCTTCTTCATCTCTGCTTTTGTATTTTAGAAAGAAAATCCATGGAAAATGGCTGTTTTGGAGATATTTCCTTTCAGAGACTATACTAGAGCAGAAAATATAATTACAATGGAAGACATTGACTAAAGGTTTTATACATTTGTCCTTTAACAGGCTATTTTAACACTGGGAATAGTATAGCTAAGGCAAAATAGGCTGTAAAATCCATTTAAAAAGCTGGCTAAACACCTAAGCTGTGGTTTTTGAGTTAACTTTGTACCACCATAGCAACAGTGCTATCAAGCTAGCTCAGATGTGTTTGTGGGAGTGATGGCAGCATAGCCCAGTCTTTCTCTCTGCCAGAGAGGCATTGTCCTTTCTGTGCATCTAACAAGGCATCCTGAGAATTGGCCTGATAATCTCTGAGGCCTAATCTCTGAGTTAGCTCTTTAAAGCATTATCAGTGGGGAATAAGCCATCTGGTTTTAAAATTAGATGGCCATCAAAAGGGTCTGGCACATGAGTGCTGCTATGGAAGACCTAGATTTTAGTTTCTTGTGTTTGTTGAGAGTCAGAATGACTAAAGTCAGAATGACTAAAGGCAGCTATTCAATTTACTGGTAACTGACTCTTTAGGAAACTGGTATGTAACTTGTGATTAATGCTGGGATACAAATGTGATCATAATTTAGAACTTTCAGTAAATTCAGACTAACATATAACCAGGTAGGAAAAAGAAACATAAGAATCTTTATTCCAGTGGCTCATGATCAGCATACAGAAATCATCTCAGATTGCTGAATTTTGTGATTAGTTGATGTGGCTCTTAGAACTGTTTTCACCTTTCTCTTCTGGACTTTGATCTTACCAAACTCTTCAGCTTTGCAGACCTAGCCAGTCTGCAGAACCTTGCAGCATCTACAGAAGCAACAGTGGTTAAAGCAGTATCTCCCTTTGGAGCTCTGTTGGCTCATCCAGATGTTGATTTCTGAAGGCAGACTGTGTTATTTGCTACTCTGCCAATGGAACCCCTAAGTACAGTAAACATGATGACCTGTTTGCAAATTTCTTCTGACATCAAACTGTGATTATTAAAAAAAAAAAAGGAGTTGCTCTGCTAGCCTTGAAAGTTTTCCAGGGTCTAGGTTAGCATTCCCTGGCTTCTTGTTCTTCAGAATTTAGAAATTTATTTAGAAATAAATTTAGAAAATAAATTCTCACTGCAAATTTATCTGTATTTGGAAGAGAGCATACTCACTACTCTGATGTGTCAGAGTAGTGGTCTTGTCCTTTGCAGTTGTGTACTAGGCTTTACTTCATGTATCTACCACTTAAAAATGTGGAGCAATCCATTGAATCAGTCTGTTGATGCTGTGACCTTGAGGTGTTTTGTTTTTTCAGCTCTGGATTTGTACAGATTTTGTTTCAGTGTCTTGGTTGTACACACACAAATTTTGTCTTCTGCTTTGCACGTAGATCTCATGAGGAAAATGGTCAGTAGGCCTCATGTATATGTTACATATTCCTAAAGGAGCTTTCTGGTAGCTCTGATAAACGGCACATTCCTCAGAGAGCAGCAGGGCCCTGCAGGGAACTCTTTGACATCCCTGACCCTTGGTGAGGTGTTACAGAGCAAGCTAAGGTCATTCAAGAGGTCATGTTTTGATCTTCTGTTTCTTTAGGTCAGCATTAAGTGGAGGGGATTAAGGGATTTTTAATAGTCTATGCGAGGGGTCCACTGCTGGCAGTAGCCTCAAAAAGAATGTTTGTCATTCCCACTGCCTGCTGTGGGAAGCTCATTGGATCACTGCATCAAGTGCTGGGATTTCTAGAGAGTCTTTAGCAAGAAAGAGCCTGAGGCAAGATACATCTTTTTTACTTGGCTGTGACATTTCTACAGCAGATGCTGTTTTACAGCTTTTTGATTGATTTTCCCTACAATCTTAACTCTAGATTTAGGCAGAGGAAGAAGGGTGGGAAGAAAGTTAAGCATTTTGTCCAAAGTCTTTCTCTTGGTTTTGCTCATGTTTAATTTAACTTACAGCTGTTTAGATCACAATACTTAGAGGAAAAGTTGCTTGCCTTATAATTTGCTATTTGTCCTAAACTCTGTGTTAATTAACTAGGTCATGTATTCATGCTTACGGCATTTTATTCAACCTAGTGGTGTTAAAAAGTGACATCTAAGTGTGGGTTTGGCTTGAGGGAAATCAATGTAGTAAAAACAGGGGATTCTCTTGGGGCAAGCTGCAAGTCCCAGCTCTGGCACTGTTCACTTTGTGCTGTCATCTGGGTGTGAAACCTCCTGCTCCCTCTTTCCTAATTCAGCCTGAGCTGTGCAAAGAATGCACCCACACAGAGTGAGGCAATGGGGCCACAGGAAGGCTGCACTCTTCCATGTACATTAGTGGTGCTGAGAAACAAGGTTTATTAGCTGGTGTGGCTCAGGACAATGCAAGTTTTTCCACTTCCAATATCTGAACTGGCTTTTGTTTTCATAAAACAGTGTATCACACAGTCCATAGCCAAAAGGCACTAGAGTTTGAACCTTTAAACAATTCTATCAGGATTTTAAACATACAAGTTTTTGTAGCTTCTACTTTGAATATAATACCCTTTTATTTTATAGAGATACCCATGCTTGGAGGTCTCCAAGTGCTTTCATGTTATTAGCAAAGTTCTCTATTATTGTGTCCTTTATCTGTCATATTCCTTCTGCTTGACTTATTTGTAATGTCTCCCAGTGGGTGACAGTGCTGCAGTCAACATCAAAGCAAAATTCCTCATTGTCTTTGCTCTGCACTGTACTTCCATATCCCAAATACGATCAGAAATCTTCCAATTTAATTCTGCCTAAGTTTGTCATTAAACACAACAACAGTATGGCATAAAAATCTCTGAATCCCAAAAGAGAATTTTACATGTGAACATTTGGTGAAGAGAAAGGTTCTGATTAGGTTTTTAACATATTGTGATTTTGTATATTGTATTACTCAAACTGTCAGTTGCTAATAGCTATTTGTCACAAATTCCCAGTGATATTTCAATAAATGAATTGTAGTGCTTGAAAACATGGCATACCCCCAGATCAACCAAAAGGAAACAGGTTTGTATTGCAAGACAGTGCAAGACAGACAGTGGAACCTGTCTGGTTCACAGATGGGAGGGTTATTCTTGTCTTTTCATTGCTAGTTGTGTTACAGAACTGGTTTCTTCTATCAGGAACTTATTATAAGATAATCTAATTATGAAAAACTCTGTTCACCTGACAGTTTTCCTTTGGGAATAATCTAATCTAAATTTCTCAAAAATTTATCACCTCAAATGTATCCTATACTTGATTTCCTAGGACAACTTTATTGGTGCTTCTTTCCTGGGTTTCTCTTCTTACCCTTGATGATTGTTCCACAAGAATAATCATTCATTATTTTAATGTCCTCCCATTGTGAAGACCTATCATTTTAAAGATAAAATTATCTTATTCTTATGCTTTCCAAAAGCACAAGTATGTGAAAGAATACCTGTATTTAAAAAAAGAAAAGTTAGTAAGAATGAAGGCTAGAAGGTGTTATTAGAGGCCTGTGCTGCTCCCCATCACTGCAGAAGGTGAACATATTCCATGTAAAATAGCAAGGCCATTGTGGAGTATCCATGACCTTCAGAATGTGTTCTGTCTCATCTTTTCACATAATTATAAACGGGAAATAAAATTAATGTAATTAATTGCTGGCTTTTGCAGATGTATGATTATCGTATTGGATTCTTGCCCTTTGAAAAAACAGCATTGCATCTCCTGGCGTGATGTGATCCAAGAATACTGTTGCATAACTGTTGGAGATGTGGAAAGAAACAACAGTTATGGAACAGTATTGGAGAGGAAATCTGCAGGTTGTTCTTGCAGAAAACACAGCCCTTACTGCTGACCATTGCCACATCAGCTCCAGCAAAGTGGGATGGGTTCAGGTCACTCTGCCTTCTCAGGTGGATGGATGGCACCACCTCCACAGCCTTGCTTTCCTGTGTTCTAGTTATTTTATTTTTAAATTTCCCTCTCTCTCAGTATTTCAAAATTAAGCCACATGAAACCTTCCCCCAGAAATCTGTCTGCTGACCAGAGCTGCTAAATGCTGGTGCCAGAGAAATGAGTCTGGCCTGGCTGGACTAATTAAGTTGGCTAAGGCACTTGAGACAAACTCAAAGAGTCACAGTGGGAATGGGAGAGAGAAACACCAACTTCTTACATTCAAGTATTGAAGGAAACCAGCTGCTCCAAAATGCCCTTGGTTAGTGAATGTCTCCACAGGCAGTCTGCTAAGGGAGCAGTATCTGGAGCTTAGTAAAGCTGACTTTTTAAAAAGTGGTACTTGAAAAACAGAAGGATCCATTCTAAATTATTTTTTTTTTAAATCCACTCCCCCTTTGTAGTCATTTGATTTCACCCTAGCTTCTAACAAATTATACTTTTGGCTTCTGCAATCTTTTTTGCAAGACTGTTAAAGGGTATATGGGACCATCCTAGCAGGAGGGCCCTACACAAGTTACTTTTCCCTCAGGGTAAGAGCCATGTACTAAAGCTCTCTTCTGCTTTCGAGCAATTGAAGCAGCATTGGACTGCTTGAACTCCAGAGTTTTTACTGCTGCTGCTGATTCTGTTGTTGATTATGCTGCACCACTTCCACCTTTTATGTTTTTCTGGTTTTTAAGACAAAAAGACAGAAATATCAGTGGTTTGAAAATGGAATCAATAGCAAATGTGAAGCCAAAAGTCTCTTGTCTTCCTTGTGACATTCCGTGTCATTACTGAAGGATCTAAGAGACGTTTCACGTCTTGTCCAATACATAGCATATATAGTATATATACATATATAATATATATAATATATTACATAAATAGACACATATTATAATTATATTATATATATATTATATCATAAACTAGCTATTAATTTTTGCAAGTGCTGATAATGGACTTCCTAGCTGAAGTCCATTGTGAGTAACTATATTCAACCTAAAATTTCTCTGCAGTTTCATTTGAACATGGTTTTGACTTCCCAGGTTAAGTTGTATGGCACATGAATTGCCAAATGGCAAGTGCCAACTCTTAGCTCTGTTTCAGATGTGCAAACTCTGAGAAAGAGGAGAAGGAGGGAGGGTTTGTCCCTATAAAGTTAGTTCTTAGTGATGTTCCCTGTGGCTCTTCAGAGAGTTGAATCTACATCTTCATTGCAATGAGAAAGGAATATGGGGGGAGTATACAGCTGAGATTTGTTATGTGATCAGCTGTAATGAGGAAACAAAGCTGGTGGACTCACAATCTTACCAGAATTCATCCTACAACTGAGCTTTGTACTATCAAGTTCTCACAAAGTAAAATGGCTTCTTGCCTTTTTCCTTCTTTTTGGTTTTTGGTTTTTTGTTTTTGTGTTGTTTTTTTTTTTGCTACTGCATAAAAGAAAAGTGCAAAGGAAAAAGGAATTATAAGTTTTTCAATATTACATTATGTTTTTCTGTATCTCGGTAAAGTCTTCAACTAAATAAGAGTCATGAAAGCAAGGTAAGGAGTAAAAAGGACTTCCAGAAGAGATGTTTGAGCATCTGCTTCACTGTTTTCTTATTTAGGAGACCTGAGTGTAAGTCCCATCTCTCAGGAGATTTTCTACAGTAGGTAAGTGGCTTTACTTTTACTTTTCTGCATCTCAGCTCCTCACTTGTAGGCTGAGAGCATTGCCTTGCTAGAGCTTGCTGTGGTGAATACCAGCTCACCCTGTTTTCAAGGGAATATCTTTCCACTGGCTGGGAATTATTGCAGCACTGGTGCTCCTCTTTTTTTCTGCTGAGAGTGTTGCACTGTGGTTCTAGCAAATGCTGTTCCCCATTTCACTTATTTCTTACTTTTTTAGTCAGAGACTGTAAGAAAGGGAGAGACCCAAACCAGTGTGCTGGTTCTTTTTCCAAGAATGGTGCAAGAGTTAGCATTTTGGGCAAAGTGTGGGTGTTTGAGTTTTTGCTTGCTGTTTCTCTTACTCCACAGAAAATGCTGCAGATTCTTTGTATGTGTGTGCACAGTGGGAGAACATGCCCAGCTGAGATCCAAACACAACTGAAACAGAACTTGAAAAGTTCAAAGTTGACACAATTTAAGTTCTTGCTACTAGGGGGAAAAAAGCTCCTCTACTTTTCCTTTATTAAAACAAACAAACAAAAATCCCAAACAAATAGTAAAAAACCAAAACAACTCTCATCCCACTCATCTTCTTCTTAAAATGCATGCATTTAAATCAGCACACTGCTCTTGGAGATGGAAGAGAGAGAGAGTTCTATTCCCAAAGCCTGTTTTTAATCATCAGATGATTTTTTGAGAAAACCTCTGAACATTCAGCACTTGTGGTCAGTTTTCCCTGCCCAGAAAACGAGTGGTTTTTGCAGACATTCCATAAATACAGGAAGCTATAGCTATATGTAGAGACTGTCTCTAACAGATAAGGAAACACAAAAGTAACATACACACAATATAAAGGCAAAAGTTAAACTTGCCATGTTAGCTCAGACAAATGTAGTCCAGAAGTCTGACTCTATAGCCAGAGCTGGATGTTTCAAACAGAATATCCCAAACCTATAAAGTACAATTCTGTCATAACCTGCCCATGTTTTAGATTTCTTTTTAATTATTGATCTTCCTTCCTGAAGCATGGCACTATATTCTCTTTGAGTCTCTGGTTTGATTTTGTTTCTTTAGAGGGGTAAAAGGGGCAGAACAAAGGGCTAAAAAACTGCTGTGAAGAATTCCCATGGTGTTTAGCTTCCTGATCATCTCATAACTGGTTTTAATTTTTATCTGACAAAATATTAGCCTCAATTTTATCTGCTGCAGGAAGTTTCATGGATTCCTGTTTTATCCAAATTTTTATCCATTTTAAATTTTTTGTTTTCTAGCTCCTTACTGTTTCATTTTTCTTCTAGAGTAGCTAAAAATAAATTCCTGAGTATCTTTCCTGCACTTAAGTTCCTTTCATCCAAGGGATTTGTTTAAAGAGAAGCCTTTACTTTTTCTAATTCCCTCACCAGTCTTTCTCCTCAGCTTTGCTTTTGCCCAGTTGCCCACCAGAACTGAAGGCCCAGCTACAAATGAAGTATCCCTTTCCCTTTCAAATATCCTTTTAATATTGTAATTATTTTCTTTTCCACATGAGTGTTAACCTTTCTAACCTCATCAGCCCAATGAACAGAGATTTTAACAGAACTGTCAGCAATTAGCCACCCGAGCAGTTAATTATTAACAAGTGAAATTCAGAACATTTTTCCCAAAGTACATCTCTCTGAATAGTAAAGAATTTGTCTGATGTTAGTCTGTCCAAGTTTTTTTCATTTTTACCACTTAATACTACAGGAGAGAACGTTTAACTGAGACATCCCTAACACTTTAAGATGATTTCTGTGAATAAATTGTCATTGTTGGAATAGCTGAATCCAAGGGCTTTTAATCATTCTGAATTTAGGATTGTGAATCAGAGTAATGCCGTTTTTTTAGAATCAGTATTCCTTGACAATCTTCCTAATTTTAATTTGTTTTCTAAAATTCTCTGTTAATATGATTTCTCCCTTCACAGATCCTGTCATCATTGTCAGCCTGTTTGTCAACAGAAACCCTGTTGCAAAAGTTTTTGTTCTGTGGACCTTTGATACTAAAAAAATTAATCAAATGAGACAAAAAAGCTACAAAGATTTTGAAATCTTCACCATAGTGAAAAAGAAAATACTAAGTATCTTTCATGATATTATAAAATATTAGTGGTATTAAAATAGCAATGGAAAAGAAGAAAAAAACAGTAACATGCATTCCTCCAGATGTTTCAGATTTCCATTGCACTCTACTGTGGTAAATTCCTCTGTGGAAAGTTTAGTTACCATTTCATCAAGAGAGGGCTCCTTAATTTTTAGTATGGTTTTGTTTTACCCCAACTGCTCTGTGTTAGCAAAAACAAGTTAAAATATTGTGTGTTCTATTGCACTCTACAATTAAGAATTATAACATCTAAAATATTGTGTTCAGAAAGAATCCCCAATAACATATCATTATTTGGTTTATGCTGAAAGCTTTTCATTTGGTTTGGTGAAACTCTCTATTAGCATCCCAATTGGTTTCCAGTTAAAATCTGCTTTTGATGTATCCTTGCTCCAGCCTTCTGCTTTCTCAGATCAACTCAATCTGTAGCCCATAAATTCCTGTCCCATGACTAATGGACACTGAAGCAGCTCCTCCCTGCAAGCTCTGGTCCCTGCTCCTTTGGGTCAGTAATAAGGAACAAAAGACTCCTGGCCCTCCACACTGTTTTATTAAACTTCTTGGCCTGGTAGCTTTAGCACTGCCCGTTTCCAAGCTTAGGCCACGTATGATAAGAAATACTGTGTTTTACCAGGCAGTGTGGTCAAGTGGCAACATAGTGCATAAGTTGCAAATGTTAAAGTGGTTCAAGTGATGTACACCAAAACCTCATCTAAAAGGGAACTCTGAATCAGCTATTCTTAAGGAAACTGTCAGCAACCTTGGAGAATTCCCTGCTGGTAATCAGATGTCACCTGACCACCAGGAAAAGGCTAAAAGTGATTTACTTTGGGTTTTTAAATTGAAAGCATGCAGTGTCTTTGCATCCTTTATTCTGCTGAACCCTTTTTTTCAGCAGTGTTTTTGTCTAGTTCATCCATCCCAAACTTCCATGGGAGATGTAGGCAACCCCTGTAAAGGCAGTGTGCAGATTAGATCACATGCAGATTTTCAAAGGCAGAAATGCTGCAGTGAGACCCCCTTTTCACTGGGAGCAGCTGCTGCCCAGTGTAACAAGATCTCTGTGCCACCAGTGTCCCTAAACCCAAAAGGTTTTCACCCAGTCCTGAAGTCCTGGACTAGGACAAGGACCACTATGTGGGTTTGCATATGAAGAGCTTGGGATTCTGAGGTCAGAGTGCCCATATTGGTGTTACAGACAGATACTGGATCTTTGTCTTGAAAATTAATGGAGTTTTGTTTAGTTGGTCAAAATTAATGGGTTTTTGTTCAGTGGTCAGTTGGTCAGTGAAATTTTTTTCTGTGTAATAATTAGGCCTGGATAATTAAATATAAGATTTTACATTTTGTGGAAGTAAAGGACTAATAGACCATTATGAATAACTGTTGCAGTTGTCAACATTTCTAGGCTGTTTTGAGGGGATTAATATGCAACCACAAAAATTTGGTCCAGGCAAACACTTGGCATCAAAAGATGCACTCCAGGATATTCTTTTTTTCCCTTATGTTTGAATTTAGTCCATCAGGCCATTTTTAAGTTGGAAAAAAAACTTTGTTTTTGAAAGTTGAGATTCCTGACATAGTTCTGGTTTCAGAGGGAATATTTAGGGAATGAACAAGACCCATAGGACTCTGCCTCCTATTTTACCCCCATCCTGCTTCTCTTCATCAAAACGGTTTCATCTTGTTATGTTCTTGCACTCTATCACAGCCTGTGATAGGGACAGGTAAAAGTGTAGTTCTAGGTTTGTTATTCCTATTTTTCTCTTCCACTTAATAAAAGCCCATGTCTAATTATGCCTATTGACTCTTGATAACAGCTGAGGGCTTCTTTGGGATCTTCTTGAAAATCTCATCTTGGTTATGTGTTCTGTACTCAGTGACTGCTTCCTATGCCCACATATAAAAGAAATCAAGGACCCCATAATGTCCTGAAAGTTGTCATCTTTCCCCAGTCATCACAACTGTCTTCCAAGAGACGGGTTTTCAGCTATTTCTGGAGTAAATTATTTATTGTGAAGACAGGAGAGCAGAAATGGATCTAGTCCCAGTGCTCTTGCAGTCATATTTCTGCTGTTCTGGGGAAAAAAAAATCTAGCATTAACATAGCAAATGTTTCATCTTATTTTAAAATAAAAAGGGAAGTCAGAAGAGGAAGAATGTTTAGAATGCTAAAAAATACCTTTAAATTAGAGAGAGATTTAAAAAAGAGACTTAGGAAATTTCCTTACTCATAAATTAAGAACCCCTGAATGGAAGGTTCTCTCAAAATTTTGTGAGTTGCAAAATGCTCAGCTGGCAGGGAAAATCACTCAGTGACTTGTTCATTTTTCTTTTAATCTTGAGTGTCTAGTTTTGCTTTAAAAATAAGCGGTGTGGGTTCTATGTTGAATTCCAGTACTGAGTAACATAAACCCTGAGGGTTTTTTGTCAATTCAAACAAAAAAATGTGCCATGAGGTAACAAAGAATCTACTATTCTGAGTTTTGCTTCATGCATTGTCTGTGAACTTAAGACTGTTACTTGTTACTGTTGCACTGTCTGTGGTGTAAAATGGGCTTCTGCAGCCCGAAGATCTGAGAAAATAATTCACTGAGGGGTGAGTGCTCATATTTGAAACCTAAGAGAGGAAGAGCAGTACTCCCTGCTTTCCTCACTCAGCACATTGACATTGGTTTTGTCAGAGTTTGCTCAGGTTGGCCATGGCAAAGCCATGAAAGGCTCAGGCCTTGTTAGTCCAAGCTTCTTGTCACCAGCTGTATTCTCTCTAAGACAAGGCTCTCTTAAAAGGAGATTTCTAGTTCCAGTGATTTTAATGATATTTCATGTAATTATTTTTAAAGTTGTAGTAGAATTTTCACCCACTTCTCTTGATACTGATGCTAAGATGTGCTGTTGTCCTGGTTTAGGGCAAATTTGGGAGAAAATCTCCGAATGGGGTCCCTCCAGAAAACAAATTCAAGTGGCCCCTCCCTCAACTGGTTTAGGAAAAGTTTTCCTTGGAGAAAAGTGGAAAAGAACTGTTTATTTAACAGAAATTGAATAATATTAAACAATAAAGCCTCTCACTGGTCAATGAGATGGCAAATCCAGAAAAAGTCCTTTTCTTGGGGTGTTTCTTATCAGTCCCTCTGGCACTGGAAAGTGCCGAGGCCCAGGCCCCTGTGGGCCACAGCCATGAGCTCCTGGGGTTTGTCTGGGTGTTCAGTCCAGAGCAGGTTTGAACAGATCCAAGGAAAGAAGGAAAAAAAACAGTCCAGGGAACTTCTCTGCCTCAGCTAGCTAAAAACTAAAACTAAAAGCAAAGGAGAGCTCTGTGCTGCAGTCTGTCCATGCTGCAGACACCACAGTCAGGAGCGGGATGTGGGGCAGTGAGGGCTCTTTCAACACAAACTGCAGCTTCTTCTTCCCTCCCTTTGCTTTCAGAACCAGTCTTAAAAGTGTAGAATTTAATATGTGACATAAACAAGGTGATTGGGGATACAAAGTCACCCCATGACAGCTGTATAGATGCCTAGAAATAAATAGGATATATCCCTGCTAACAGCAATGTAGTGAACGACAGCAATATTCATAGCTGTGTTCAGTTCCCACAGTGCTTCACAAATAGCAAGTTTTCAACCTGTTTTAATTTTTTTCACAGACCCAGAACCAGTGGCACAAAGCAGGTAAGTTACATGACAAAGGCACTGAGAATCAGTGAAAAGCCCTCATTTAGAAGAAGGGTTCCTTCCTTTTATTTAATCTCTACAATGTTATATGAGCTTTTATAAAACTTCTCTTTTAATTTAGAAAATCATGGAATGTTTTTAGAAATCAAATCCATTGAAACAATTTAGTTTGTCCTTTGTATACTGTATTTAAATTTAAAGGACATGGGATGTTTCAAAGATGTTATGAAATTTGGCACTGTCATTTATTGAATAAATTGTTTATTTGAGGGGAAGAAACCAAAAATGTTGTCCCCCAACTGTTTTTTTAGAATTCTTGAGAGCTTAAGGTCTTCATGTTCTGAAAGCAGCTGTTAAACAAAATAAACTGCATGCAGGAAGTAGTGAAATTTAATGTCAGCCAAAGTTCAAAAAGGATAAAAAGAAACTTAAACAGCTTATTCTCAACACCAAGCTCCTGCATTAATTCACCTCAGGTAGGAGGTGGAAGAATGTCATTGTTTTTGTTTTTAAATTGTTCACTAGTATTAAATATTCCATAGGTAACATTTCAGACCAAATTTTTTATTATATATTTTTTTTAACATATGGTGCAGGAGTGTATTATTTTCCCTATATGTAGAGCACTCAACAGCCAGAACTAAATACTTTATCTATGCATCCGTCCCGAGGCTGTATTTTGCAGAAGAGGGGAGGTTCTGCAGATACCTTGTTTAATTAGAGAAGCCAATGATGAGGTTTAGCAATCCCAGCTTTACCTCCAAGCAGGCTGCTGGGTCTGTGTTGGGCAGTAGAGTATCGTGCAGGGGTACTAGGCAGAATTTGGTCCTGGCAGTGCTGTAGGTGCTAATTAGAGTTTATACCTTGGGGTACTGAGGTAGCTAAACATCTTTCAGTTCTGACACTGATTTGTCTTGGGGATTTTTACAGGTGTTCATTATGTGATACATACATGCCCAAAGGATCTGTAAAGTGAACTGGGTAATAAGTGATGCTGTGAGAAGAAAATATAAATAGTAACCATACCAGGAAGTCCTGAATATGTCATTGTCTTAAGTATAGGAAGTGCAATTATACCCTGGAGTACTGTAGAAACAGGCTATATCTTGGTTTACATCAAAGTAATGTGGGGAGTATTTAGAGCTAACAAGAAGGGCTCAGGTGAAATGTACAATATCCCTTGGTGACTTCAGCGGTTGTGGACGACAGAATGAAACCAGTGCTCTGCTTTTGAAAGGAAAATAACATGCAAAAAATTGCTGTTTTGTGCAACAGCCCTAACAAAAACATGGTCTATTGCTTTTCGAATACAAATTAAGGTTTAACTGCTCAGCACCTACCCCACTTTCCGACTCAGGATTTATTTCACCAAACCAACAGATCTTAAAATATTATTTACCTGTTAAAATGAAATACATTATAAAATGCTTAAAAAGTCACATTTTTTTCCTCATTATTCACTTGTCATCAGGGTGCACTTGTTACCTATCTGCTGACTGTTACTGGGTTTTGTCAGGAAAATTAATCCAAAAACACCAGAGGTTTATGTCCAAAAAGGAGACAGAGGAGTCCTTTTACTTTATTCGAATAAAGGGAGAGGCCATGGGGCATTCCCTTGGGGTCTCTTGATTTTTGGAGGGCGCAGCCTCCTTTTTATCCTAATTTCCCAGCTGCATGTCCCTCTCTCTTTCCCCATAGGCTGAGGTACTTGAGAGGTACAGATTTCCCAGAATGCCTGATACCTGAGATTCCCCTCTAATGTATAACCCTCCCTCTTAATTTTTATTTCTTATGAAATTGATGGTGTTTCCCCATTGTCTCATCTTTCAATACCAAATTTCATTTATCATCAAACCTACAGTTAGTCTGTAAAGGCAAATATCTTTTTTCCATTCACCAATCAGTGGAATCCATCCCATTTTTTCTTTTATATCACAGTGCTAGTTTCATCTATCAGCAGATCCACAACTTGTTTGTAAAGACAAATCTGTCATTCCTCTCAATTTGTTAATAAAAGCAGGAGCAATGAGCAAACACTGCCAGATCTTGCCTTAAAAATCCTTCAGGCTGTTGTAGTAATAGCCAAAAACTAAAAGCTGCACATAGAGAAGTTGAGCTGGCAACCTGTCAAGGATCCAAAACCTGCCTGTTTTAGCCTTGTAGTAGTTGTCAATTTTAACCAGGTCTTCAAAAGGAATAGCTGTTGGAATGCAGAACCCTCATTCTGTTGGTGATGAAATGAGTTAGATGTCCCACTCATGAGTCCTATTCATCTCTGTAGCTTAGATGAGCGAGTCCAGAATATCTAAATCTCACTAGTCCTCAGCAGCTGTATGTTTTGAAGTCTAGGCTCTAGAGATGTGTACTGAAAAAAGGTTGTGAGCAGCCTTCAGCTTCATCAGGATTTACATTTGATGTGCTGGTGTTAGAAGTAGAACGTGCAGCCTTTGTCCTAGAAATCATCATCTTTCCTCCTAAACTGCTGAACTGAAATTGTAATCAATGAAGTAAAACTTCTGTAAAAAGGCCACTGGGGAATTGTGGCTCTGGTTAAGCTCACTGCTGCCTGCACTGGGAAGGTGTGTGGCTGATTCTCTGTAAAACATTAACTTCAGCCATGAGCCATCTGGCAGAGGGCTCTGGTAACAGTCCAGTTGTTTACTAAGCCTGTTGTTCCTGTAGACAAACGAATGTTAAAATAGCTCCTGATGAAACTTTAGCTCCTGGCTGCCTCCTAGGCTGTTATCCAACTGTAGGAGCTATGCCATTTGAGTGCCAGTTTTCAATTCTGCATGATTAACAATTCCTGCAGACAAAGGATGGTTGAGATGGATGTTAAACACTCTGACAGGCAGAGGATTACCACTTCCAGTGGGTTTATTGTTGACACTTGCAAACTGCTGCTTTGCCACCCACTATTAGAGTGCCAGTCAGGAACTAGGAGAGGTGACACACCAGGTTCTAGACAGATTTCAAACTAATCAGTAAAATTGATGGAAAATTTTAAATAAAGAGGTCATTTTACCTGCAAAATGAAAAGGAGCTGTGAGCTCTAACCATCTGCAATGACCTGACAATAAAACCTCTCACTGATCAATGAGATGGCAAACCTAGAAAAAGTCCTTTTCATGTGGTGTAGCTCACACTAGTGACTCACTCAGGTTCTTATCTGTCCCTCTGGCACTGGAAAGTGCCAAGGCCCAGGCTCCGGTGGGCCACAAGTGTGAGCTCCTGGGGTTTGTCTGGGTTTTCAGTCCAGAGCAAGTTTGAACAGATCCAAGAAAAAGGGGAAAAAACAGACAAGAGAACTTTGCCTCAGCTAGCTAAAAACTAACTAAAAGCAAAGGAGAGCTCTGTGCTGCAGTCTGTCCGTGCTGCAGACACCACAGTCAGGAGCAGGATGTGGGGCAGTGAGGGCTCTTTCTCAACACAAACTGCAGCTTCTTCTTCCCCCCTTCCTTGATCTCAGAGCCAGTCTTAAAGGTGCAGAACTTAATATGTAACATAAACAAGGTGATTGGGAATACAAGCATCATAAAATCACCCCAGGACATTCCACCCCTTATCCCCGTATCATCAACTTATTACCAAAACTAATATATATTCTAACTCTACAAACACATACATCACACATACACATATATATGCATATACACAGAGAAGGACAATGATATTCAGCAAACAGTGATATTTACTCATGCTTCTCACCCAACAATCAGATCTCCCTGGGGTACACATTGTGTTGTTCCATCTTTCTGCATTATCCACCATCTACAACCTGGTCCTTGAGCAAAGACAATGCCACAAATGGATTTGTCTGTGCTTGAAGTAGAATTGATCCAAACCATCTTCCCTAGCAAACCTCTGACATGTACCACTGGGGCTTTGTCTCCATCTGCTGTATGCAGGGGCTTGGATTGGGCAGGGCCTGCTTGGTTGGTGGAACCTCAGGTGTTAACTAACCAGGTGGCCTTTGCTAGATACTGCTCCCTGTTTTTGAAAGATCCTTGACCAAATACTTTCAAGGTGGTTTTTAACAGTCCATTGTACCTCTCCACTTTCCCAGCAGCTGGTGCATGATAAGGGATATGGTACACCCACTCAATGCCATGTTCCCTAGCCCAGATGTTTATAAGACTGTTCTTGAAATGAGTCCCATTGTCTGACTCAATCCTCTCAGGGGTGCCGTGCCTCCAAAGGACCTGCTTTTCAAGTCCCAGGATGGTGTTATGGGCAGCAGCATGAGGCACAGGGTAGGTCTCCAACCATCCAGTGGTGGCTTCTACCATCGTGAGCACGTAGCGCTTGCCTTGGCGGGTTTGGGGCAGTGTGATGTAGTCAATCTGCCAGGCTTCCCCATACCTATATTTGGACCAACGCCCACCGTACCATAGCGGCTTCAACCGCTTGGCCTGCTTGATCGCGGCACACGTCTCACAGTCATGGATAACCTGGGAAATACTGTCCATGGTTAGATCCACCCCTCAGTCTCGTGCCCACTTATAGGTGGTATCTCTACCCTGATGGCCTGAGGCATCATGGGCCCATAGACCTAGGAACAACTCTCCCTTGTGTTGCCAATCTAAGTCTGTCTTTGACACCTCTAACCCCACTGGAAAGTGTTCTGTTTGTGGGTTATCAGGTGGAGAGGACTCATGATCTGGCTATATTCAGGAATATGCATTCTCCTCTATCTTGTCTTCTAATTTCTGCAGATGTGATTCCACAGCTGAGATTCTTGCATGTGTGGGGCCATGCGCAGCATCTGCATATGCTCGGAGCTTCTTCACCATATCCAGCATGGTCTCCTCCCTGTCATCCAGCTTCATTATTGCTAAAGCAGAAGCTTATTCTTGTGGCCCAAGTCATACAAGTTTTCACCACATCACGAGTGTACATGGTACCAAGTCTGGATTCCTGGTGTTTAGGTCATCTGAGAAAACAATCTCTGCCACTGCCATTTCTCTCAAGCATTGAATCCCTTGTTCTATAGTCATCCAATGGGTTTCTGTATATAGAGATCATGTGCACACAGATATCTTTGTGCCACAGTTCCCAGGATCCATTCCCAGAGAATATAAGGGTTATCCCCCCTCATCATCCCCTGATCGATAACCGAATCGTGTGACAGGTACCCCAGATGCCTCTCTTCAGTACCATCCAGAACTGTAGCCTCACCTGCAGCATCCCACAGGCGGACTAACCATAATTATAGATTCATCAGGTCGTCAAGTGTAGTCCTTTCTTAGTCCATGAAGGTCCTTCAGGGAAAAGAACTCATTAGTGACTTCTGATTTTGTGTCAGTTGCTGGCCTTGAGGGTCCTTCACCCACATCACCATTATCATCATCCACTGGCTGATCGGTTTTGGTGTTGTGTTTCATGCCTCTCATGGAGGAGCAATAGCCTTAAGCCTTAATAAGCCTTAATAAGCCTTAATAGCCTGAGCAATAATTGGTTTAGGCTCACTGGTTTAGCTGCTAGTTTGGGCTCACTGTCTGTTTATTGTGCTGGCTTAGCTGCTGAGTGACTGGGGTAGCTGCTGATTTATCTCCCTGCCCTACAGTAACTAGCAGCCAGGGCTCATACACCAGGGCTCAGCTTATTGCAGTGATCTTTTTCTCCTTAGAATCATCATGGCACTTCTCTTTCAGGTATTTCCCCACTTCAGCTGGGTTCTGAATTTCTTCCTGTGCAAAGTCCCAGGATACAGGAACAGAAAATTCCTTCAGGGTTTGGCCCATATCCTCCCATTCTCCACACCACTCAGGATTTTCCACACCTGGGTCTACTCCTGGGTCAGGACATCTCAGCTGTCCTGAGAAGCTGCAGACCATATAGAGGAAGCTTACCAGCTGAGATACCAGGAAAGTGGTACCCTTAACACTCAGGGGAAACTGAACATTCTCAAAAAGAGACGTAACAGATTCAAAGGAGAAGAAAGAAAGGAAAGGCTGAAGAACATCATCCCCAGCTCCTGCTCTAACAAACGGGGTGCAATTACTAATAAACCCCCAAAACATGCCACTGGGACTGGGAAGCAGGGTCGGACAAAGAAACCATAAGCCAAACATACCTGGAACAAACTCCAGTACCTTTATGAACTTCCTATAAGTCATTACCACTGAGCCCAGTGAAATAAATTGTTCTGGAGATGGACTCCTGTTTTATGCCTTTATTAGAATTCAGCCTTGGGGTGGCTACCAGTAAGTAATTAACATTACTAACAACTATTGGGGTAAACGAGGGGTACAACAAACAAGGTTTACAAATGGGACAAGGACATTAATTGTTCACAACCAAACATTTACAGTATTTTAACTGGGGTGGATTTCTTGAGAGATTTTATTCATGACTCCCAGCACAGCAGCTATTCTAATCTATGCCCCTCTACTGTAAAACCTATGTGTTATGGACAATACTGGAGCTATCTCTGGAAAAGAAAATGAACCTAGGGACCAGAAAGACATTAAAAGCTAAAAAAAGTCTAGGGACCAGAACCATATGAAAGCCACCACCCGAAGAAACATTATGCATTCAAACAACAGGGCTGCTGACTGCTTTATCCCAATACAGAGTAAATAGAACCAAAATGCAATCAGTAATCAGTACAGGCTTTTTCCACTTTCTTGAGCCACACATTGGGCACCAATAACTGTATTTGTCCTGGTTTAGGGCAAATTTGGGAGAAAATCTCCGAATGGGGTCCCTCCAGAAAACAAATTCAAGTGGCCCCTCCCTCAACTGGTTTAGGAAAAGTTTTCCTTGGAGAAAAGTGGAAAAGAACTGTTTATTTAACAGAAATTGAATAATATTAAACAATAAAACCTCTCACTGGTCAATGAGATGGCAAATCCAGAAAAAGTCCTTTCCGTGTGGTGTTCTTGGCTCACTCAGTCTCTTATCAGTCCCTCCTGCCCTGGAAAGTGCTAAGGCCCAGGCCCCAGTGGTGTGAGCTCCCAGGGTTTGTCTATGTTTTCAGTCCAGAGCAGGTTTGAACAGATCCAAGGAAAAAAAGAAAAAAAACAGTCCAGGGAACTTCTCTGCCTCAGCTAGCTAAAAACTAAAATTAAAAGCAAAGGAGAGCTCTGTGCTGCTGTCTGTCCATGCTGCAGACACCACAGTCAGGAGCAGGATGTGGGGCAGTGAGGGCTCTTTCAACACAAACTGCAGCTTCTTCATCCCCTCACTTCACTCTCAAAGCCAGTTTTAAAGGTGTAGAATTTAATATGTAACATAAACAAGGAAACTGGGGATACAAGCATCATAAAGTCACCCCAGGACAGGAGTGCTCACATGTACAGCCCAACAACTTCTGCTCATTCACTTGCTGCAGCTGCTTTTCCTTTTCCTTCTGTGCTGCAGGAGTTGCTACTGCTGTATGAACTGCTGTGAGCTTTGATGTGATTTCAGGACATTCCTAAAACACCTGAACTTTTCCCAGCTGCAGCCTGGAGAAGGGGAATAGCTGTCTGCCATGATATTTCTCTTCAGCATCTCTCTACTGTTGTATCAAGGGGTGGACATCAGAAATATAATCTGGTTTCATGTTTCCTATTTTTCATTCCTGCTCTGTTCTACCATCATAGGTTACTGTGCCAATAAGATCAGTAACACAAATCTGTTAGAGGCATGCAGTGGTAATTGCTCTTTGTTCTGCCAGGGAAAAATCCCCAACTAAACTTCAAAGCTAAACTTCAGGACACGTTGTAGTCCTGTAGATATGGCAGGAGATGTTACAATGATAGTGTATTTATCTATATATAGATATATGCTCAAAGCACTGGCAAATGAATTGCTTCACAAGGATGGAACTCTGCCTTTGAAGGCATTGATTTGCCTTCTTGTTGTCCACAACTTTTTCTCAATTGCATTCAGTAGAACTGGGTCTGATATCACTTGGTATAGTGTAAACCAGAAGAGATCACAAAATTTAATGTAATTTCTGTACCACTGTAAGGTCACAAGTGGACTCTCACCAGAAGAATTGCTTCTTTTTGTATTTGTTGATTCACAGTTTTTTTCAGCTTGGTTTTTGTGTACAGTTGATTTTAGTATTTCTTTTCCCCCCCACATTGCATATTAATTGCCCTTTTCAGTTACTCAACCCCTTCACCATTCTTCTTTTCTATTGTACAATACCATACTCAAAATGGACTGGGTATTCTTTTTCAAGACTAATTTTTAAACACTTTTTAAAAAATATATTAAAAAATATATTTTAATATATTAAAAATATATTAAAAAATATAGAGTACTTTAGTCAGATTTAAGTAAGTGACTTGAGACTTCACTGAGTGGGACATAAATCCAACAATATAAAAATACAGATAAACAGTTTTGAATTATCTATTAATCTTTCTTTGGTCTGAAGAGCTCTGAAACTATAAAGAAAAGGATGTAGGGAGACATTTTACCAACAGTGAACTTTGGGGTTTGTCTTTCTGTTACTTGTTCTTTGTGGATTTTTTTCAGAGAATGACATTAGTAATTCCTAGCTAGCAGCTAAAGTAAATCTGATTTAAGAAGGAAGCACAATACGAAAACTTGCAAGACATGTTTGCTCAACTGAAATCTAGTGAATAACAGTAGTGCAATTAGAGTGAAAGGACTCTTAGGGAAAAAATAAAAAAAAATAGCTTCTCAGAGCTATTTTAAGATCTTAGGTCATGAGTTAGGTCATGAGCTTCTTAACATTTGGTATGGTATCTGAGTAGACCTTCAGATTATAGATCAGGGCAGGTGCAGAACACTATGCTATAAATACTTTTATACTTAAGGAGTTCACTAATTTCTTGAATGACAAACCAAACAGAAACATTAGTTCTGAAGAGGAAAATTATTAAAATAATTTAAAACTTAATTTTCCAACAAATCATCCCATAGTTCTTAATTACAAAAGCTGAACTGCTCTCCACCATTACCTAGGAAATGTTACAGAAAACTTTTACAGGGTTACAGCATATATTGAGCATGACTGGCATGTTCTGGGGTATTTCTGTACTTGTTTGCTGCCTACTGAGCTGTGCAGAGGACTGGCCATCAGGATCCCTTCCTTCTGTCTTAGGGCCTTCTCATGCCTTATGGCTGGAGCATAGATGAGCAATTTGCCCAGGGAAAATCTGCTATTTTTATGCTTCTTTTAGAAATATTGTCACTCAATTTCTTTAGTGCAAAGCTCTTGGAGATCCTTACAGGATAAAATACACTGACTGTATTAGCAAAACCTGCCTGATTTCATCATTATTATTTTATTTGTTTTTCTAGGTGAATACAGATGTTTTCAATTTCCTATTTTTTGATAATATCATCCACTCGTGTTGCTGGCTCCCTTTGTCCAAAAGGAGCATTTCTGCTTAACAAGGGCAGCAGAGGTCTCAGAGACCTTTGAGAAATTGTTTTCTATTTCATTTATATTTGCCTTCCTGTGAGGGAACGCTTCACTTTTCAAATGACACATGCAGGCCTGTGAGTTCACTCTGACTGACCTAATTTGAATCGGTAATAGTCTTTTAGGAGGAATGTTTTATAGAACTGGCAGAACCAGTTGTTAGGTGTCATTTCCTGTATATTCCTATGGGAAAAAAAAAGAAAAAAAAGAAAAAAAAAGAGACCTAGGAGAAGAAGAAGTCAGTAAAGCAACTCCAAGGGAATGTTTGAAGTTTTTCCAAGTGATTATGACCACCTACCCTTTTGTCTGTTATCAGAATCAACCCCCTGTAACCAACCCAATCTTTGCCCAAAGAGCAGATCCTCCTCAAGGCAAATTTCTGCCTATGTCAAGGGATAGGTGACATGATATGGGAATTCCAAACACAGAAAACTGTCAAAATCTTGTCAATGCAAGCTTAGATATAGACATGGATACAGGGTTTGACTTGAGGCCTTGGAGAAAGCTTCCAAACTTAGAATCATAAGTAAGAATGTGATTTTAAATGGAAAGACATCAGATTAAATTGTAAGAAGTTTTAAGGTTTTAAAGTTAAGATATAGAGGTAATTATAAAAGTAATAAGAAGTTTAAGGTATAATAAGTAGTTTTGTGTGTCACTATATGATTAGAGAAGAAAGTCCGCACTGCAGCAGAGACGTATAAAACAAAATAAGTTATAAATTAGTTATTGGTGTGAAAGTAGAAACATTCTTTTGTGGCGTTAGTTTATTGGTTAAATAACTTTTAAAAGACCTTGTGACCCGTGGCCTTGTGACCACTGACCAAGAATGTCTGGTGAATAAGGGTGAATAAGAGTAAGACGTACTCATTCCTTCCTGAGACTGTAGAAGAAAATAATAAATCATTATTTTTGAAATGTCTCCCTGTGGTCCCATCTCTCTCACAAAATCTTTACTACATGACAGAAACATCATTATATAAACATGTCCTAGCCTTACTCAGTGCTATACTGTCAGTAAGCCTGAAGTGTGGCATCACCTGCTCACAGAAGGAGTTGTGAGTTCCAAAACCAGGTATCCTTTCCTGGTGCTTTGGCTTGGCTGTCTTGATTTTCGAAAGAGCCTAATTAAATTAACAGAATTCAAAATGAGTTGAGTAGATACTCCCCAGAAGAAAGTTATACTACTGCTAGGGAATTCCTGCACCATTTGTTGATGAGATTGAGATGAGATGAGGTGAAGTGAGATGAGATGAGATGAGATGACATGACATGACATGACATGACATGACATGACATGACGAGCCATTGTGAAAAACAAGAGGTGACAAGCAACATTAGAGAATTGGTATTATGTCATAAAAACAAAGTTTGTGCTGCCTTCTTTGTTCAATAAGTAAAAATAATTTGTATGCAATCTGTCTTCACATATTAATTAAAGAGGGAGAGACTATACAAGCTATTTAATTTCTAAGCCTATCTTTCTTGGCCAGCTGGAACAGAAGTTTCCAAGTTTTTGAAAATGTTAATGAAAGGTATAGCAATCATGTTAACACATGTCAGTACTTGTCACTTTTCCTCCAAGAGGAAAAGAATAAAATAAGTCACCATCAGCCAGTTCATCCCCATGGATAACAGGTATCATCTTCGTATAAACAAAGCTTAATAACTGAACTTATTTTCATATAAGTAGAACCTCACAATTTTTTTTTTTCCTGTGGAGGTGATACCATCCTTCAGGTGTTTTTGTTTAAACTTTGAGTTCCTTTCCTTCTCCCTGTATCTCATACTTTCTCATGTATCCTAGAGGCTCCCAAGTCATGGCCAAGATTCTTTTAGAAAGCTGGAGCTGGACAGGCATTCTTTTAAGAGTCTATCAGCACTATTCCCAAATTAGCCAGGGAGCTGTTTGTTTAATTTTGTAAGACAATTAATTAATTCCCTGGCCAATGCACCAAATAGTGTGGTGGGTTTAGTGTTGGTTAAAATTATTAGTGTATTTATTTATTTCTTGTTGTGAGATATGGATTAGGAGGAGGCTAAAATAGGCTTAAATTTTAAAAGGTATAGAGAAATTTTTTTAAAAGAACTAAAAGAATAAGGAGAATTAGAATAATACTTTTAGAATATATTTTTTTGTTTAATTTTTTTAATTGATAATGTAGATAAAACTTGGGATGTTAAATTAGTTACTAATTATATAGTAACTATATAATTTTTTATGAATAGTAGTTGTTTGGGAAAAACTTTGTAATTGTGAATTTTTTTTTATTTTTATGGCTTTACTATAGTTGTGTTTATGGGTTATGAATTTATGGGGTATTATTTTAACGATGAGTTTTTAGAGGTAAAGTTTGTTTTTAATTTGTTTTTGTGATTATTTTTATTTTTGGGAATAGAGGGGTTTTTCTTCCCTTCTGTTAATTTCTTGTTAATTTCTTTCACTGAAGTGAGAAGAGCTACCTCAGTGAGTTCCTAGCCATGATACTCTGTCACCCTGAAATTAAGCCTTCTGATAACGTCTTTATAGTTTTAGTTAATTTCCCATGATAGTCCTATAAACATGTTTATCACATTCCTTCTAAGAAATGTCTTTTGATGGACATTTCTCATGACCAGTGTGCTTATGAAGGTGGTAACTTAATTATCCAATCCCTGGTTGTTGTTGAGAATCTATAAATACTGGAGCCAAAGAACAAAAGATGGGGGTTTTTTTGTTTTGACACTGAGAGTGTTCGTGTGAATCATTTCATGTCCTTTAGTGATAATACTCTATGTTTTCTAAGTCATCTCTTGTGGCAGCGGAATACGTTCTCCTAAACTCGGGTCAAAGCATACTGATACATTTTAAAAAGCAGTCAGGTTGTTGAGCAATATGTAACTAGGTATCTTTTAGATACTCACTATACTTGTCCCTGAAAGGCCTTAACGAGTTCTAATTAACTGTAGTGTAAAATCAACATAAGTGCAAAGAGAGAAACTTTTTGCTATTATTGTTGTACTGGTTTGGTTATTAAACCAATGCAGTGAGAAATCATCTTTTCTTAAGCAGACATAAGGAAAGTTTCTATTTTGGCAGTGGACTTCTGCTCCCTAGAAGCAGTACACGTGAATCCCCATGCCTAGTTGTGAGCCTCTGAATTTTGTATAGTTCCTAGGTTAATTTCGTAGGTTAATTCAGATGATGGCCTTTCTGAGGACCTGGGGATGGTAACTGTTGTTCTGAACCCTCATCAGGAGGCTTCGCTATCTCGCAGAGCCGAAGTTTTGTGTTCCAGCTTGTTTAAACAAGGAGCTGGCCTCCGAGGCCTGCTTTGCAAACCCAGACCTTAACTGTCCTGGCAAGTACCATGGGCCAGAAGTTATAGCACATTCCCTCCTCCTGCAAAGTAACATCGCTTCAGCTGATCCAGTGACAGCACCAGGGAGGAATTTTCTGCTCCAAGCATTGAGTGTAGACAAAGAGGCTGCCTAATTTTCTCTTTGTGCAACCCAAATCCTGTGGGACTCATGCACATCCCTGTACTTTCTACACTGTACAAGGGAGCGTGCGTCCTGAGGACAGCGTGTTGGGTCTTGCTCACTCTGCTGATGAGACTGTGAGAGACACACCAGAAGTTAATTAAATAGGTCTCTACTTAATTATATGTAATTTTGTTAATTGTCTATCTGCTGCTGTTCCTCGCTGGCATTACGAAAGGGCGCAAGTCACCTCCGTAGTTGCTTTCCCTGCCCCAGCTTTTCCTGGGCTCCATCCCCCGCAGCTCTGGGTACCCCCGGCAGGGCCTGGCCCCACCATTGTCCCCTCTGAGGGTCGCAGTAGGTCTCGTCCGCCTTTTCCGCCCGCTCTTTGAGCCCGAGTGTGCGGCACCGAGGCACGGCTCTGTGCAGGCCCGAGAGCCCGGCCAGGTGCTGCGGGGGTCAGCGGTGCGCTTGGGAGCCGCCAGCCCCTCTGCCCTGCCCCGGCACTGCTCCGGGGGCCAGGGTGTCACCTCAGCCCCTTCCCCTCGGTGCGGCTCCCGGGGGAAGCCCAGCCCTGCCCGGGTCTCTCCGCAAAGCCCGGGGGTCGCGCTCGGAGCTGCAGGGGCCGGGGCAGCGCCCCGCCGCCCACATTTACTGCGGGCTATTAAACAGAGCTGCCCCCTCCTCCTCCTCCTCCCCTCCCCTCCGGCTGCCGGGGGTAGGTTCCGAGCGCATTCATTCCGTACGTGCATGCGATTAACCCCTTCCCGCCCGCTGCGATGGGCTCCGCCAGCCTCCCGCTGTGGAACACATTGATTTCCACGGCTGGGGGCGGCTCCAGCCACCCAGACACCCTGCCCGCTGTCAGCAGCCTTCTCGCCCGGCTCCTCAGCTCCCCGCTTGCTGCCTTTTTTCTTTTTTTTTTCTCTCCCAGGAACAGCAGCGAAATGCCCCGTCCTGCCTATTTGGAAATGGGAACAAATTGCTCCCCCGCCTTACCTCGCCCATCGCATCCCATATATAGTCATATCTACGGTCAAATGGCAGGCGGCAGCGAATGGGAAGGCTGTGCTTCCCAAAAAGACCTGGGGGCAGTGAGAGAGGGAAAGGGGTAGGGACGAAAGGAGGAGGGAGGGAAAAAAAAAAAAAAAAAAAGTCCTTTCCAAAAAAGTATTGGATGTCTTGAGGAATGCAGTCAGCCCCCTGGGAAAGTACATATCTGTGAGGCGCTCCCTGCCCGCCGCTTGCACACGGCTGGCGCCCGGTCCCGCACGGATCAAGCCCGGCAGCTCCGCTCCGCTCCCCGGGGGCCTGCTCCGGAATTGGGGCTGCTCCGCAACTTCACAAACTTTGCTTTCGGAAGTAGTTCGTGCGAGGACGCGCCCTAGCCCACCGCCACCATGGATGCCATCAAGAAGAAGATGCAGATGCTGAAGCTGGACAAGGAGAACGCCTTGGATAGAGCCGAGCAAGCCGAAGCGGACAAGAAGGCAGCGGAGGAGAGAAGCAAGCAGGTCTGCACCGAGAGCCCGGGAGCAGCCAGCGCCGGGGCGCTAATCTTTCCAGACTATTCTCTTTTTTTTTTTAATCCTCCCCTCTTCTTCCCCCCTCACCGTACCTTGTTATATTCCACCCCCGCGCCCCTGCAAAACTGGTTGAACTTTCCCTAAGGCAGAACTTCAGCCTGGCAGCCGCCGGCTGGAGGTTCCCAGGGGTGCGGCAGGAGGTCCTTCCCCCGTCCCCACCATTCCAGCGGGGGAGCAGGGCCCTGGGACAGCTACGTGGCGTCTGTGCCTTTGTCACAGGGGGTCGGCTTAGAGAGGCTGCCCGGAGCACCTGGGGAGCGCTGGACAGACGTGCAGCGATTTGGCAAAGGACAGTTAAAGCTGTGTTCTCCCACTCCAGCATCGCTCAGCAGATGTGTCCGATTCCAGCTGCCCTCCCATCCTTCTCCGGACGCATGCCCCACTTCTTTGTTGTTCTCCAACCCCCCTCCTTTACACCTAGGGCTTTATTCGATTCGGGGAGGGGGACGCATTGTTTGCACGTTTCTGGGAGATCCCGAAGGAGGAAGGAGAAAGGGAGAGTGATTTATAAATTAATTTCACAGTTTTCTAAGCCAAGGGAGAAACATATTTGTTATATTTCCTCTTGTGCACCTAGTTAGAGGATGACATTGTGCAATTGGAAAAGCAATTGCGTGTGACGGAGGATAACAGGGACCAAGTGCTGGAAGAGCTACACAAGTCTGAGGACAGCCTCCTCTCCGCAGAGGAGAATGCTGCCAAGGTATTGTGCCCTTGCTGCAAGCAAAGATGGTCTAACTGTCTCTCCTTCTTTCTCTCTCTGTCTGTCTGTCCTTTCTGTCTCTTCTGCACTCACACCTCTCCCTTTGCACGATCACGCTGCCTGCTGCACCTTTTCCTGCCCACCCTCCCCTCTCCACCACTTTCCACCCATATCCCAGCTGGAGGACGAACTGGTGGCTCTACAAAAGAAGCTGAAGGCCACTGAGGATGAGCTGGACAAATACTCCGAGTCCCTTAAAGATGCACAGGAAAAGTTGGAACTGGCTGACAAAAAGGCCACAGATGTAAGTTATCCCTTTCACCACAAGCCCAGTAGAGAAACCACACACTGCCTCTGCTCAGGACAGCCTGGACTCCTACTCAGCAGTACTGCAAAGCTTTGCTGAAGGCAGGGTCCAGGCACCTCCTGCACAGGAGGTAGGAAACACATCACTTCCTCCCTGCATGAGGTTTGCACACTCTCAGAGGCGCCTGATTTGGTTTCTGCTCACTTGAGATGTGCTTTTCATGTGTACTTGCCACTCTAGGTGTGAAAGTAAAGAAATGATGATTTATCTATTCAGGTGATGGGTGAAACGACTCAGGCTGGAGCAAAGCTGTCTTGATAGTGAAACAGCAGAGTTAATAATGAGTAGGTGCAGGAGAGGGAGATCCAGAAGAGCAAGGGCTGCTAGTTCTGTTTTCAAGAGAGCTGTTCCTAGGCATGCATGTGTTAGAACTGCTGCTAGATACTGGTTTGGCTCACTGGTCCTTGGGATAAAATGTCCTCTCCTGCACTTTGTTTTTTTCCTTTGTAAATCAGTGGAACTGCTTCACTTGTCAAAGAAAAGTTCAATCTTGTGTGATGGAAAATTGTCTGGAAGATGATACTTGCTAGTTTTGCAGTTCAGAGGACAGGGATCCTGGGAGCAAGCTGGGAGATATATATAGCTCAGCACTTTATATGGTAGTAAGGCAAGAGCTTGTGCCTCTCCCAAGCCCTCATCCCACCCACCTGTCTGTCCCTGACATGCATTTAATGGATTGCATGGAACCGTAAGAGTCTGTGCAGATAAGGTCCTGATTTCTATAGCTGCTGTTGGACAAGGTGATTTTCCTTGAGAAATCTCATGTCTGAATTACAGGATTAGATGAAACTACAGTATTTCCAAAGCAATGACCCTCCTTTTCCTAGAGCTTAACTTTAAAAGTCAACCTCAACACCATAGTGAAAAGGAGTTGCCACAAATGAAGCAAGCAAAGTATTTCAGGGGGAAGAAGGATACTTTCAGAAACGGAAATGTTACAAACAACTTCTCATGAAAGGCAACCTGTTTTAATCTTATTTCACTTCTGAAAGGAATAAAAGATAAAAAAAGGATTAGCTTCAGTATGGCAATTAAGTTATATAGCTTTGAAAGAGAACTCAAGAACTTTGCAAACAGAAGTGTTCAAAGGAACAGGGGAGAGGAATCCGTGTATAATGTGGATCAAATGTCTGCTTTGTGCATGGCTGCCATAGGAGAGGGAGCTTCCTAGCAGGACGTTTACTTAGCTTGTTCAAAGGAACTCCATATAGATGCAGGGGAGATATTCCTTATATGGAAAAGCATGCAGACTATTTGGAAATAGCTTGCCTAGGATGAAGGCAGGAAATGCTACTGGATTCCCGTCCTGAAACTAAGGATCTTCCTAACTTATCTCCATGCCACCTTCCCCTGTTGGAAAACAGCACTTGGAAGCTAGTTGAGGGGAATTTTATTTGCAGTCTTCCCTCAAGTGGAGGGTGGGAGAGTGTCTGGCTTGTTTTTATGGAGGAAAATACCTTATTTATTTGTATGCATAGAATATGTCTGACAGTTTAGGGACATATTTCTTGTTTTGGCAATGCAGAGTATATTTGGGACATTGCAGTTGACCCAGTACTTGCCGTATTAGTTTGGATAGTTTCAAGCCTTAGGAAAAGAGCAGAGGCAGGGAGGGAGTGCCGGCTCGCTGGGATGGACTCATCTCACACTGGGACGAGAAAATCTGACCTGTCCGGTATGACTCGTGTCCCAGAAGCCAGGCCCATCCCCGGAGCCGCCCCACCTGAGAAGGGGGCAGCTGCAGCCCCCTGTCCCCTGCCCGTGTCTCAGGAGCCAGGCCGGGCTCAGCAGCATCTGGCGGGTTGCTCGATGTCACTTTATGACGCTCATACGGGGGCGGTTTGGGGGGGGAGGTGGTTCTGGACCCCGGGTCCGGTCCGGTCCGGTCCGCGGCACCGCGCACGCTGTGCCGCCAGGCGGCGCCGCTGCCCCGGCACATCCAGCGGGCACGGCCGCGCTGCCGGCGGGAGCGGCCCAGCCCCGGTCAGGAGCGGCCCAGCCCCGGCGGGACCGGCCCAGCCCCGGCCGGGAGCGGCCCAGCCCCAGGACGCTTGGAGCGGCCTCCGTCCCCGCCCCATTGCCAGCCCGGTGCCGGCAGCCCGGTGCCCGCAGCCCCGCCCCGCAGCTCTGCGGCGCGGGGGGACTTCCGGGGCTGCGGCGGGCGGTGGGAGGTGGCGAGGGCTGGGCGAGGCGCGGGCATGGCGGCGATGAGCTCGCTCGAGGCCGTGCGCAGGAAGATTCGCAGCCTGCAGGAGCAGGCGGACGCCGCCGAGGAGCGGGCGGGACGGCTGCAGCGGGAGGTGGACCAGGAGCGGGCGTTGCGGGAGGAGGTAGGGTCGGCCCGGCTTGGGCCCGGGGCTTGGGGCTGCGGGTCTCGGGGCGCGGCCGCCCCGCCTTCCTCCCCGGCCGGCCGGCGGAGTGCGAGGCCGCTCGCTCCGCCGCCGTGTCCCACAGGATGGTTGTTACCTGGCGGGCGGGCCGGGCCGCAGCCCCGCGCTCCCGGCTCCGTAAGCCGAGAGCTGCGTGGGCCGGGCCCAGGTGCGCTGCGCGGGGAGCCGGCACTGGGTGTGCTGGTCAGCAGCAAAACCCCGAGCTGGAATGAGGTCGGACTTAGGCGGTATGTTTGAGATTACTTGTTTTGTATTAGGCTATGAGCAAGGTTTTATGGGGGTTTTTTTCCCTCCACACGTCTTAGTTCTCTTACCCCATCTAGACGGGTTCATCTGTGGGAAGTCAGCATGGCGGCTGTTGGGAAGGGTGTAAGAGTAAACCTGAGGTGGCCCATAGTACCTGACAGCACTCTGACAATGTACAGCCCTGGCCGCTGTACATCTGTACATCTCTAGTGTATATCTGTACATCTGTGGTGTGTATTCATCAAAACTGCTCGCCAACAGCGGAAAGGAACAGTAGGCTTGGTTTTAGGCAGAGGCAAGATCAGGTGTGAGCAGCATAGGCTTACGTAGCAGAGAGATGTAATTATGGGTGGCAATCACAATTAAAAAAACCTGATAGGGCTGTTCTTTGTTTTATCTCTGACCTTTGAGAGTTCCAGCAGCTGCAGCTTAATGTTTCCTGCTGTAAAATGTACAGTGTTCTTTGAGGCAGTTTCAGTGTCTACAGTGGCTGCATAAAAACAAAGCTTCTGGAGTAATTTATTACAATAGAAAAAAAAAAAGGTGATTGTTCGATTTCCTTATAATATGGGTCTTTCTGCACATTCTGGGCAGAAAGTTCAAAGGAAGAACCTCATTGTTACTTGCAGGTGATCTTCCTTACGGGGCAAAATATGGCTACTTGTGCTTGTGTAACTATTGCATTCTTGCAGATCACTTGGCGTATCTGTTTTTTCAAGTGAAGAACCATAAGTCATTTCATAAGGGTTACTGTTTTAAAAAAAACTTGTACTTGTTTTCTAACCTTTGTGGAGTAAAGGACACATAATATTCCTTATTCCAGTAACATGTGTTATTCTGAGCATGTTAAGGAATTTCTATTGAAAAGGGAAGTTTTGCTGTTAACTTCTGTGGCAGAGGGAATAGTTCTGGAGGAGTGATTACAGCCTTCTGGTGAAGTCTTCCCTTAAGAGTTCAGCTACATTGCAGTAAGGTTTAGGACCCCAAAGGTTAACGTTTGTCTCTTCCCTGGAGTTGGTTTATGTGGATGGTGTGGAATTCTGCAGAGCACGTTTACATGATATTGAAGTTTTTGTGTGGAAGAGTCAGTGCTGGGATGAGTAGAGGCTGAAAACTGAATTCCCAGGCACATGTGGATATGTGCTTTTTCTGCATTGCTGGCTGCAGATGAGGGGTTTTATTATTGCAGCTGTATTTCTGCAAGCTTGAGGAGGGAGAGCACTGCAGCAATCGAGCTGAGGTGTGACTCTGCCCCTTCCCTTCATGTGACCAACTAGGTTGTTATGGGAGGGGTTTTTTTTCTTCCTGTGCAAGGTACAGATACCGCAAACAACAAAAAAGCTACAGCTGTGGCCAAAACATAGCACAGCTTCCAGCTTTTGATTGTTAAACCAGATTGTTATAAGTTTCAAGGCTGTGATTAGCAGCCATTCCCTTAAAAAAGAATCTTCTGTTTTGAATACACACCTCTCAAGGGGCTGTTGGTAATCACTTTTTCAAAACTGCATTTTTCTTCCTCCTTCTGGAAAACAGAATCTCCCTTATAATAGTGATAATTACCACCCAGTGGTGACTTATCCATGTCATCACTCATTGTGAAAATATGTGGTGTGTAAGTGCTAGGGCAGAAATGCAAGTTATGTTTGCATGGTAGCAGTGGGAGTGCCCCAAATGTCACTGGCGTTTTTTCCTTCCTTGCCGTATAAGGAGAGAAGTCCTGCTCTGCAGAAGAATAACTGGGGCCATATAAGGCTGGTTGGTAAATCCTTAGTGAGCTACTGGAGCAGGAAGTGAAAACTTGAACTTTAGTCACCCTGTGTTTTTGAAGCACATTTTATGCTCTTATCATGACAAGGAGTCTTGACATGATAATAATTAACTTGTAACACTACAAATTTCCCTAGGGTATCCTTTATAAAAGGTCATTTTCTTTCTTAAATCTGAAAGTTCAAATTTTTACTGTTTTAAAGCCAGAAGTCCAAAACCACAGGTTTGGAATACTACTGCATTATTACATAGCTAAATATTTTCTATTTCGATTAATATGGATCTCTAAGGATGAAGTCTCTTCTCCTTCTGGTTCTAATGTGTTCACTGCCAATGCATATTAATGTTCAAAGATATAATTGCTTCCCTGTTTATGTGTTACTTTCAGTAATTCTAGCTGGACATCATTACTTTCACGTTAAAGGTTGTTTTACTTGTCTGGCCTGTAAGTAATTCTTTCTTGTGTTATGTTCTTATTGTGTAAAAAAAATCTTTGCTGTGGACAACTGTATCCAGCTACCTCTGGTTAGAGAAGAAAATGTACCAAATTGATACTTTTGGTACTGTTTTTGCCAGAGGATTGATTCTCCTTTCAACTAGACATCACAGGAAATTTGGGTGTGTACTTCCTCACATATAGCATATATACTTGGTGCTTAATATAGTTTTGTAAGAAAATTTAATGATGAGGTTACCACAAGAAGGCTGTTTTAGAACTTACTTTGCAACTTAAGCAAGTGTAGGTTTGAGGCTGTAATATATAATAGCTTGTAATGATAAGAAGCAGATGAATTGCAGGTGTTGTACAGAAGATTAAGTGAACAGGTAATTCAAGAAAGGCAAATTTAGGGAAAGATTGAGGATGGAACTATGGGAGGAAAAAAAATGTTTTAAGGGATTGCTGCCTGCACCAGGGCTCTTGCTTAAGAGCCTTTTTTGTCAACTCTTGCACAGCTTGCCTGTAAACAAAACTTCTGGGTATTTGGGCACTTCTTAAATGTTCTCATACTCCTTCTGTGTCAGGTGTCTCATTGCAAATGCTGATTCAGGTGGGTTTTACACTGAACCCTTCTTATGGAACTCAAGGAAATTCTTACAAAATATGGTGAAAGGTCATAAATAAAGGAAATGGGGTAACAGAAGAAGAATTGAGTAATTATTGTGTTGATCTGATTAGAAAAAGGGAAGGTCTGTAATTAATGCCTGCAAATACAATAACAGAAAATATTTGGGTAATGATGCAGTTCTTCTCATGCAGTTCTTCCCATGCAGTTCTTTCTAGTACAAATTGTAGTCTTTGATGTGCTTCATTGAAAGGAAGCATTAATCACTTTTTTTCCTCTATTAAGCAATAGCCTCACAATTCAATCATGTATATCTCTGTGTAATGGACTTTTTAGTGGATGAAGTCAGAAATTACAGAAGTGCTTTTAAATGGCACTAGCAGGTAATGGGGTAACCTTTTACAAGGGAAGATGTGTGCCTTACTATGAATTAATTTCAGTTCTTTCTGTGCTTAGGCTGAGAGTGAAGTTGCTTCTCTGAACAGACGCATCCAGCTGGTTGAGGAAGAGTTGGATCGGGCTCAGGAGCGCTTGGCTACTGCCCTGCAAAAGCTGGAGGAGGCTGAGAAGGCTGCAGATGAGAGTGAAAGGTGGGTGGAACCACATCTGAATGGATTGTTACCCTTATTACAAAGATCATAATTGCCAGGGTGTGGGTTAGGGAAATAAATTAAACCACTCCTAGGTCTCTGAACACGTGTGATCTGCTCTTCTTTTGCATACATGGACTTCAGTTACAGCTTTTCTGTACAAATGTCCAAAATACCTGGGCTTGGGTTCTTTTTCAGTTGTGAAGATGAGATTTAAGTGTGGTAGGTCTTCTGATGTATCAGGCCACATACTGGGAAAACTGCTTGGTCCAGCGTAGACTTCTCTTATTGGATGACAGCTCCTTGTGATAATCTTGTGCTGTTGGGTGATTCTTGCTTTTGTTGTGGGTAGAAAATCTCACCTGGAGAATAGCATAGTGCTGGAAGAGGCTTTGGTTCCCCTGTTGGCAGAATTGGTACCTGAATGTGGTGAGCAAAGGAAAGAGACTGATAATTCCTTTAGATTTCCAGAAGTTTGTAATGGAAGTTAGGAACTCAAGATCTGTAACTTTGGAATATCTTTTCTCTTCGTCCAATTGTATCTTATACCTATGATAGAACCTTTTGTTGTGAAAGAAACCCACACATTCTGCATGTGTATTTCTATGTTACTGAGGATGCAGTCTGTTGAAAAGAAATGTGCCAGAGACTCACAGTGTGTTTTGAAGTGTTTAAGGTCATTTTGGATCAGACATGTGCAACACATGGTGTTTCTTGTTATGAAGGATTCAAAATTTTGCTTTTAGACAGCACAGAGAGCTTGTAGGGCTCTGACATGGCAAAACCCAGGGGAGTCTGGCCCACAGACATGATTCCTGTCAGCCCTGCAAAGGTTGTAACATGGTGTTGATGAGTGTAAAAGCACAGGTGTTTTCAGTCTTATTAGGTCTTTAGAAGCAGCACCCTTTGCTTACCTTTCTATAAGATGAGTTTTCCCTGCAATTTAAAATGAAAAAGAATTCTACAGCTGAACTACAGTAAGAGCTAAACAGATCATGCTTTTTCTTCCTTCCTAAGACATGTTTTGTTCCTTGAACTTCTGAAATGTAAGTGCATGGCACTAAATCTATGGTGCGAAGACTCAACTGTGCTTCATTCACCTGAATACAACTGTCTGAAAGTTGCATACCACAAGAAGTAGAGCTGGAGATAAACTGGCAAGCCCTGAACCTTGCATTTCCTGTTTTTCAGAGGAATGAAGGTCATTGAAAATAGAGCCCAGAAGGATGAAGAGAAGATGGAAATCCAGGAGATCCAGCTTAAAGAGGCTAAGCACATTGCTGAGGAGGCTGACCGCAAGTATGAAGAGGTCAGTTCTTGAGTGCAGGTCATCTCTTTCTAAAGCCCATTAGGTTGTGCCTGTAATTTTTGGTTTTCTCTTTTGCCTCTTAAAGTTCAAAAGATCACAAACACCACTTTTCACAGCTGTGGAAGGAAAATAAGGCACTCAGATAGCTCAAGGGACAAGGTGACAGGAGATTTGTGCTTAGATCCTTCACTAAAATGTTTGAGAATACTCCCTAAGCTCTTAGGGAGAGATAAATTTTTCAGGTGCCTTTTGGTGAATGGAAGGGAGGTCTTGAAAATGTCAGATAACTCTCAAATTAATAATGAAGATATTACATAATCAGAACTCACATGTTGACCAGAAAGGGAAGAGGCCTGGCTCTCTGCTTTGTAGGTTCTAGAAGCAGGTAAGGTGTAGTGCAGCAACATAATAGCCCTGATTGTCTCCTGCCTATCCTTGTAGGTGGCTCGTAAGCTGGTGATCATTGAGAGTGACCTGGAGCGCGCTGAGGAGCGTGCTGAGCTATCAGAAAGGTAAGTGTGGAACTGCCCTGAGATGTATGTGAGGTGCTAGACTAGAACTATAACTGCATGAAACATTGGCAGCACACTGTGTGTTCAGCTCAAAGCTATGTTTTGCTCATTTACTGTAATTGTTGAAATAAGTGGTCAGTGCCAAAATAAACGTGTTCCTGTGTATGTGCGCGTGTGTTTTGTCACTGCATGCTGTACCTGCACACTGATTTTGTGAATGGCTTTTGTGCATTTCATGTGTTCACTAACAGCCAAGTCCGACAGCTGGAAGAACAGTTAAGAATAATGGATCAAACCTTGAAAGCATTAATGGCTGCAGAGGATAAGGTACTGATACTAATAAACAGTTTTTAGGTGTAACTGCAACCCAAGTCTTTCAGCTTCCATAGTCAGTTAGCTCACTCAGTAGTAACAAATATGTCCTTGCTATGCTCTTTACTCTCTCTGCATCTTGCTTTGGTGGTTTTCTTTGGTCTCTTTTTTTTTTTTTTTGTTTATTTATTGATTTTTGTCTTTAAAACTGATCTTCTGTGCAGCCAAAAGAAGCTGACCTGTCTCATGTGTAAAAGCTCTGTAAATGTTTGTGTGTAAGCCAAGAGCTGTAGATAAATTTCTTCTTTGTCATTGTCTTCGTGTGCACTTGAACTGGTATTTGGCACCACAAAGAGTTGCTTTTAATCTGTGATGGATCAGCTGCTTTTGAGGCTATTCTTTTGCCCTGTAATTGTTTTCATTTTTCTCTATCTTTTCCCCCTGTTTTCTCCTGTTTCTTTTGCTTGATTGAATCTTCCATCCTCCCCTTTCCTGCCTTCCCTCCGAAATAACAGCAAATGTGCTGAGCTTGAAGAGGAGTTGAAAACTGTGACCAACAACCTGAAGTCGCTGGAGGCTCAGGCTGAGAAGGTAGGCTAGAGACTTATGTGAGAATGTGTCCTTTACACTGTCATCTGGCCAACGGGGCTTTTTTTTTTTGACAATCACTTTGCAGCATTTCTTCAGGGCTGTTGTCAATAGAGGCATTTGGATTTACTACTCAATTCATATTTGGCTCCTATTGGAACATAGCATATCTTGCAGTTCCAAATAGGTCAGTATTATTTGGCCATGTGTTCTGTTGAGTACTCTGACAGGATTAAGTGTTAATTGTAGAATGTCCCAAAGAATGGCACTGTGTACTAACATTAAATTTCTCCAAAAGACATTCCTCTTTAAAACTGCAGTACTAATTTCTTCTCAAAGTTCCCACCATATTGCACTGGAACATAAGTCAAGGGAAGTTTGACTCTTGTAATAAACCGTATTACCACAACCTTCCAAGTGGAATTAATTCTGTTTTACCTATAACAATTTCTTGTGTGCAGATAATCTATTAGTAGAGTTTCAAATGTGGGGGTTTTTTTTGTATATTTAGAATACCCATCTAATACCAGTGATCCTCTTTCTAATTACAGTACTCACAGAAAGAAGACAAGTATGAAGAGGAGATTAAAGTTCTGACTGACAAACTGAAGGAGGTAAAATTAGGGTCACTCTTTGCAACACATCTTCCAATGCACCCTTGATTCTTTTAGTATTAACACTACTTTGATGCCTTAAGAATGACCATACCATTTTGGAAACAGTTTAATGTTAAATATCTCCCCTAGAAATTAGTTTATATTAGCCTTATTATTTGCCTCCTCTCACTGTACTTTTTTGCTCATTTGAATTACTTCTCCCCTACTCCAAAGTACTGTGTGTGTGTTTCCTAAAGTAGTCTGTGTTTGTCCTGACTTCAGGCTGAGACCCGTGCTGAGTTTGCTGAGAGGTCAGTAACCAAGCTGGAGAAGAGCATTGACGACCTAGAAGGTATGGAGGGGTTGTTTTTCTACTTACTGTGAAATACAAGTCTCTTATTCTTCTCTTGTGTGGGGCTTTTTGTTGGGTTTTTTTTAATACCCAATTCTACTGGGCTGATTTGTCCAACTTATATAAATGGGTCTGCCTAAAGAGCAGACAAAGTATTTTCCATGTGAAAGGTATTGATAACTTAAATGCTTCAGATGAATAGTGTTTTGCTCTTGCCTGTTACTTTTTCTCCTATGTTCTCAAGACTCCTTTCATTTTTTGCTTTATACTCTTCTTTTCAGAAGTTTAGGAGTATATAAATGTTACAGGGTAAATGATCAGATGACAAGTGCTATTATCACCTCAGTAAAAAGCTGATGAAGAGTTGCATTATGTTTGCAATAGTTAGGAATGTAGCAAACTAACCTAATTCATTACTGTGAAAAGTGTGGGCTGGGGCAGGCATTTTGTGACATAGACCAGTTGTTGGGTTTTGGTAAAGCTAATAGATTGTATACATAATCAGAAGGACAGCTTATTTATATTCAGAGGGTTTGTTTGTAAGGTTCTGATGAATCTATCAGAACTGCAGCAGAGTAGTGGAATGTGCTTTCTGCCTCTGGAAAAAATAATTCAGTAGGACTTTTTAATTTGAAGTTACATGGAGTTCACTATTTAGATGCGTTACACTAAGTGTAGGATTTGAAGAAGCTAAATTGCGTGGCATGACAGGCTGGATTCTGCATGAAGGCCATGAAATGCCTAAGTAGCTGCTGAAATTTTATGATCCCTTACTCAGAAGGAAGCAGAGAAGAAACGTAAGTGTTTAGAAGGAATAAAAATTGCTGTAAGAAGCTGAGTTTGACATCACACAAAACAGTGGTTTTTTTTAAAAAAAAGGTGGTAGAAAATGGTAATATCTTCCTTAAGCCACGTTTTTTGATCTTTTCTCCCTAGCTCCTTTGTGCCTTCCTAATTAAAACAAAAAAGTATTAAAACAAAAATCCACGGCAGTGAAACATGGATTTTTGCTTCTTTTGTACTCTTTCTTTCTCGGTTTTCTGTATATCACAGGCTGCCCCATTGGCAGTGCAGTTAATGAACTTGCATAGAACTGTTCACTGTTTTCTTTCTTTTATTCTTCTCTAATTTTGTTTCATTTTGTCTGTCGCAACACTTCTTTCTGTGCACTCTTCCCATTTCCTACGGCTTCTGGATGTCACCACCTTCACCTTCCATCCCATGATCCTGCTTCATTTCCTTGCACACCTCTGCCTTCCCTGGGGGAACATTAGATGAGCTCTATGCTCAGAAACTGAAGTACAAAGCCATCAGTGAGGAGCTGGACCACGCTCTCAATGATATGACTTCCATGTAAATGTCTTCCCAGCTTGTGCCTGCTCCTGCTTCCCTGCCCTCACTGATAGCGCACTACCGGCCTTGTGAAATGATGCTCCCTGTGTGGTGGGAGATGCTTTCCTTTAGACAGAATAGGTGTACAAAATACCATGAACAATTGCTTTACCCTGGCAAAGTGTGGGTGAGTGTTGTGCCGAGCCTGGTAAATACTCATGGTGATTTTGTAAGCTTGTGGTTACTCTCTGATTCTGTGTCTGCAGTCCTTGTGTCTTGTGGTTGCCCTTTGTTTGTAGCTCTGTGTTTATCCTTTCAGTTCACCTCTGTTCAAACACTATCCAGCAGGCTTATCATATTCATTTTACAAAAGAAAATTGCTGTGGTACATGTTGTATTCAAAGTGTATTTCTGTGCCTGCTGTCACAGTTTTTGCTCTGGCAAAGTTCCTACAAAAATGTCAGAGAAATTTAGATTTAGTTGTGTTCTCTATTAATGCCAGTAGAAAGTGTTTATCTAAATTTCTATAACAGCTCTGAAAATTTCAGCTGTTGTCACTAAATTACATGTGTGGAAATGGATTTAAAATACCTTGTCATTTAAACCTGTAAAGGCAACAATTGAATTGTAGGTTGCTTAGGCAACAATTGAATTGTAGGTTGCTTCTGCGTATTTTCTGGATAGCAATAGTAATTTTATTTGCATACACCAAAAATGTGGTAATACCAACTCTAGTCATAAGGAGAAGAATAAAGAGTGGCAGGAGAGAATCAGCCAGCTGTAAGGTGTAACTTGTCAGTGCAGTGTTTGACACAAACTGACTCATGTTCCACGGACTCTGAACAGAGGTCAGCTGTGCTGCCTCCACCTTCCCATGCATGAGCACTGCAGCAGACATGGGAAGGGGGAAGAGCTGTGGCTCTCAGGTGCAGTGTTTAGTCCCAACATTCCCTTTTGGAAGCCTAGACATGCTTTCAAAAAGACATAAGGTTTGCTTAGAGCTTGAAATATATTTTGTGTCCACCCATATTTTGAATGTTTTTTTGTCCCCATGTCTGTTCATGACTTTCCTCCACCTCTTTACCAATAGTTTAGTCCCTACTAAATGTTGCCTGCTTTGTATGCTTTGATTTTTTGTTTTTAAATTCCTTCCCAACATATGGTTTTGTTCAGTGGCTTATCAAGCAAATTGATTTCTTTCTTCCTCCTCTGTATACAGAGATTGCAATATTTCTTCAATTTTGGATATTTCTAAGTGGAAAACAGACTTAAAATTGTACTCTGCTGGTACATGAGGAAATGACTGTATCATTCCAGTCCCAGCATGGTGTGCTGTTTCTCTAGCACTGTCATCTCAGCATGCTGGGCTCTGCTGTGCCATTGCTGCTTCTTTGGAAGCCTTTACTGTACCTTTTTTTTCATTTTCTACCTTATCTCTTTTTCTTTTCATGCAGATAATTTTCTTTGCTTCAGTTCTCCAAAGACATCTTCATTGGGTTGGATAAAACATCTTTCCAAGCTTTGGATGTTTCATGGGTTCATTGTCCTGTCTTCTAGCTTAGTTGACTCTTCCTCTATCATCTGTCTCAGAACATGCTCTTTTTGTGCTCTGCTGTACAGAAACTACATTTCTCAATGTAAAATAAATATCCCAGCTGTATCCCTTTTGCTATTCCTTTGCCTTTTATTTATTTAAATAACTATTTAAGTTATTAATAAAATCTGTGCTTTTACGTCATTAGGGATTTCATTTTTTGGTGTTTTCATTTGTTAGCTGAAAACACTTTTGCCTGAATGTTGACAATGCCAAGCCAGTGAGTGCAGTGTGTGGGATGGTGTGAAAACTGACCAATTATTATCTTAGTTTTTTCTTAAACTCTGCTGCAGATAAAATGACAAATAGATGTAATAGGAATTTTTCCAGTTGTTATTGTTAGGACAAAATTTGCCAGGACAGTACTTCCTTGGGATCACTTGGTCGTGGGAGCATGGCTGAGAGAGCAGTTACATCCTTGATGTAACCACATTTTTCACTTTAAAGCCTGAAATCTTTTCCTAGCTTTATGCTGAAGCCTTCTTACCTTTATTTAAATGTGTTTGTTCATTAACTTATATATTTGAGACAGATTTAAAGAGGCAGCAGCAAAAACTTTAAATTCTTTTTTTCACCCAAAAATTATCCTTGAAATGTCTTGTGAAAAAGTTTTCCCTTTTCCACACTTCAGTTATTCAGCAGAGATGATGCTTGCTAACATTTTGGGATTTTTACAATATATTTTTCTTGAGTGGCATGATAGGATTGGAAGTTCATTCAGGACAATTTGGTAGCTTTCCATCTGTGTTTGGCTCAGACTTATGAGTTTGAACTGCAGACTCATGAGAAATGTTTCAAAGCTGGAGTAGGAAAGTTCTCATGATTATACTATTAATGAAATTACTCTGCTTCAAAGTGGAACATCATGGATTTCAGATTTCAGCTGATTTGTCACTGTCTAATTAAGGATGGAGCATTTAATGCTGACATCTTGTGCTTTTTTTGTATTGTTATTTGCAACTAGGGAGTTCATTGCCTTATTTTAACTTTATTTACATCACAGTGAAAGAAGTTATTTTCCAGTTCACATGAAAGTGAACTGTAATGAAAGTAAAAACTGGACAGATTTCTGGTGATGCTGTAACTGTATATTGCTAAAGTTCTGAAGTCACCAAAGCTAAAGAAATTGCTTATATCATAGCTGAATTGTAATTTTTAACTTGCAGAATAATGGAAATGTCTTTTCTAGTTCAGCTTCAAGATTATTCAACAGTGCAGTCTAAAGTAGATTTTCTCCCCTCCTCAGAACTTGTTTTCCAAATAAGCCTTGTGAATGGATGCATTCCCTTCCTGACCTGCCATCTGTGGATAACTTTGGCAAATCCCAGTTTTCTGCCTATGGCACATCCTAATGTTGCTGGCTGGGGGGAGAAGCCCAAATACAGGATATGTATCAGCAATCACAGATAGTTCAAGTAATAAAGTCCAGTAACTTACTGCTCTTCAGCTGACATACAGTAAGCAGCTGTGTGTGAAGGGTAACCAAATAGAATGGGATATATAAAAGTTAACCAAATATGATGGGATAAGCATTTGTAAAATGACTGAGGCTAATAACTTCACAAATGCAAGCGTTAGGGGGAATGTGTTCAACTGTAATTTGTCATCTGAACCAGAGTAAAATATGCTACAGCAACTCCAGCTTCTTAATCTATTGTGTTTTGTTTCATTGTCTTAGAGGAATTTTTTGTCCACTCAATTCCTTGCAATACTGGTGTTCCTTAAGAGAAGTAAACAAAAAAAGCAGATTCCATTGTAGGAATCTGTCAGTTTTTGACATAGTGATTTTAAAGATCAGTATTAAAATTTTGCCTTTTGTGTCAGTCATGCATGATCAGCTGCACACTGAAGGATGGCAGGTTGCTGAACAGAGTGCTGGGAACGGGCACTGTAGATCTCCAGGCAGAATTCCTGGGTGGTCCTGCTGCACTGATCTTCATTCCAGGGAGTTGTTGTGGCTCCCTGCTCCGATGTGGGATTGTAGCTGCCCTGTGTGGCTGGTTTTGTGCCTGAGGCTTCTTCACAGGAGTGCAGGGCTCTGCTGAGCAGAGGCTGAGCCGTGCTGGCTCTGCAGAGCCAGAGCTCCCTGCTCAGCTGCTGGGGCTCCTGCAGAGCCTGGCTCTGGCTGGAGCAGATAGACACATGGCCCATGGGGAATCAAGGGCTCACTGCACAGGGAAGTGCTTTCCCTGCTCTGCTGGGGGATTTAGTTGTTTTGGAAGCTGAGAAATACTGCAAATCTCTGCCTCAGTCAGAGAGGAGATTTCTGTGATGATGGTAAGCGTAAGCTCACATGACTTATTTTTGAATAACAACTATATACACCTTGCCAGACAAAGTGAAATTTTACTTACTCTAAGGTTTGGGTGTTTTTTTCCACATATCATTATCATGATGAGAGGGACAAGATCCATTTGTTAGTGGTGCAGGATGAGAGCTGTGAAATGTGCCCTGGCTTTCCTGAGCTAGCTGTGGGAGTTTGGGCTAGAGAGGAAGCTGGGAGGAGTTGCTCACCATACAAGCATGTCCTGCAGACCAGCTCACTGTGCAGCTTTGCCTTGTCCAGTGCCTGCAGGGGAAGAGGGTTCCTGTGGAAGCTGTTAGGCAGCTTGTGGAAAATAATTAGAAACAGTCATTTCCTGTAGGGGAATAATCTGGGATCAAGAGGTCAGGAGTGCAGTTAGGCTATTGGGAAGAACATGGACAATTTGAGAACACAAGATAGTCAAAAGCCATTGTGGAACATTTTTTTCACTCTGCAGAGCAACTCTCACTAAATGTGCTGTCACAACGTGGCTGTGGCTGTTCTATTTCAGCATGAATTGTCCCCTCTGTTTTTGAGCAAGGTGTTCATCCTTCCTTTTCATTTTCACCAAATGTCAGTCTGTTTTCTTACAAAGTAAAACTTGGCAATCTAAAGGTATCAAAATATGTTGATTCCAGTAACACAAGTATATTTTCCTGTCAAAAATAACATTTTAGACCATCAGATTTCCTAGGAAAGAAGTATGGGCTGAGTCAGACCTGGTGGTAGTTCCCTTAGAGTATCTCTCCTGCTGTTTCTTATGCTGGCTGTGGTGCAATTGCATTATCTCTACTGGCAGATGAGATTCCACCACACTTTAAATAGTTTGCAAGGAAAAATGGCACTCAGTAAACAAAACCAGTAAACAAACTCTTTCACAGTTGTACAGAAGACTAAAGCAAGACAGTACTTCTAGGAACATAGCTGCAGTTCTTCCATTTCTGTTCCAGTTTGTGTCTCACAGCTCTTCCCCACAACAGAATTCTTAGCCAGTTCTTCATGTGGTACAATAGCTGTTCCTTGGAGTAGCTATTTAATTACTAGAGTTCTAGAAACAGAGGTAAAATGTTTCTCTCTATGTTACTGAACTGTCTGTCATGTGACCAGTTTCTTTATTAACTCTTATTTAACTGTTTTCTCTGTCTAATCTGTCTTCATTCTGCCTCTTTTTTCCCTTCTAACCTGCTTGCTGCCTGTACAGACCAACTCTACCAGCAACTTGAGCAAAACAGCCGCCTAACTAATGAACTAAAGCTGGCATTGAATGAGGATTAAACTTTAGTCTGACTATATTTTTAAGTTGTTTGAAACAACTTCTTCCAAATTTCCATAAAGAATGAATCAGTAAATGTAAAAATCAGCAAGAAGCTTAGAAATTGATTTATTTTTTTTTAGCTGTTGATTCTGTGGTAAATGAATGAAAGAAATTCTCAGTTTCTCTTGGGAAAATAAGGAAATGCTTTTTCTGGATGAGGCTTTTCATTAAGTGTCTACACACCTATTTTGGAGGAGCACTAAGCTCTTCTGCTGTGAAGTAGCTTCTTTCCACTTAAGAGCAGAGCTACAGCATTTCGCTAACAATATCCAAAAAGTAATAGCCTGCATTGCAGAAAGGCACCCATTTTATCCAGCAGCATGAATTGGCCCTAAGGTTTTTACCACAGTGAGAGAAAAATATTCACTAGAATTCATATTTCTGTATTTCAAAACCAGCTTAAAGGATACTTACAGCTGTTTTGTCCGGAGACTTTGATGTGATAATTTTGCCTTACTATGAATTTGGCTTGTACTTGACATTTAAAAAAAAAAGAATGTGAGCTCCATCTGGCAATACCCAATCAGTTTAAAGGTATGCTTGCATAGTATGAAGTTAATATTACTGGATCCCAGTAGGATGCACCACCAGAACATTATGCTTATTTATTGTATCAACTATGTGTGTTAAGTGATTGTCCTATTAAAATGTGCATGCAACATAAGGCTACTAACTTCGAGTTTATTTATTTTCTAAAATAAATAAGTTTCTTAAAGGTCACTTCACTGAAAACTATTGTAGTTGTAATTTGTTTGTTCTTTGTATTTTTGAATTCTATGAAACTTATAATTGTGTATCTGCAAAGAACTTATTTTTTTTATTGCCTACTTTTATAGGGAAAAAAACCCCAAAAACTAAAAAAGGCACTTATTATCTCACAAACCTATAAGGAAAGAGCTTCCAGAACATTGTGTCTGTGTTGGCAGTGCATTTTCTTAACAAATGCAGCTGTAAATAGTTCTAAACTTGCATTACTTGCTGTTTGTTTTATTAGTTTGGAATTCTCTCTGGTTGTGTTATCTGGAAACATTGGTATTTATGAGCATGCACATTTCCTAACTTTCTAAACCCTCTGAGAGAAGTGATGATTGCATGCCTTCATGTTCTGAGAATCAGTGTCTCCAAAGAACTGCTATTCATGTTTTAATTTTCTAATCCCACAACAGAGAAAGTGGCGCATGCCAAAGAAGAAAACCTTAGTATGCATCAGATGCTGGATCAAACTTTACTGGAGTTAAACAACATGTGAAAACCTTCTTAGTGGCAACCACACTATTTGTTTTATTATTCTTACACCTGCTTGCCGTGGAGCCCCATAAACATGTCTTTATTTTAGTTTTACCACAGTCACAAGAACATCTGCTTAATTATCAAGCAGGGGTCAGGGAAACACCAAAATGGGCAAGCCATATGCGGGTTAAGTGACATTACATTATGGGTTAAACGTGCCATTTCCCAACAGAAATGTTACCTACACTTTGTAGAGAGTTCAGCAATTCGGTTTGCTTAGTCCTTGAAGAATCCTGGCTGTGGCAGAAAGTTTCCCACCTCAAGTGCCAACTACAGTTTTTACACGAGAAGAATGATTCATGTTCAAGAGAGATCAGGTGGAAATGGTGCTATTTTCAACAAAAGGTTCTACTTGAAGTCTTTTGTTTGATATCAGACAAGTCAGGAGTTGTCCAGCACAGTAATTTATTTTTATCATAACTTGACTGATCTGTGAGAATTTGGACTTTCTGTGCCTTCTAATTCAGTAAAATGAAGATATATAAGCAGTGGAGACAAGTGAAGGCTTCTGAAGGTTTTAAATTGTATTCTTGCAACTCAATACAGAAGTGTAGGTCAGCATTTCACCTTGAGTTTTCATTCAATTGTATTTTTCATGTTGAAATGAAAGAGTCAATAAATTCAGGACAAAACATTAATTTGGAAGAGATTGTGTTAAAATGTATTTTATTTGTGGGGGATTTGGGGTAGGGGAGGAATTTTTAAACTGATATTTGCCTCACTTTTTTCACACTTTCTTTGAGCAGTCTTAAAAGTATACCTGTATGTAAACATTGTATAATTATATGAAATAAAATGCACATTTTAGGACACTTTTTTAATTTTGTTCTCCTGTGGTTTGTTTTTCATCACATCAGTTTCCTGTGCATCCCTGTGTAAACTCTGCATGTGTGCAGTGTCTCTCATTGTGTGAAACACTGTTAACACACTGGCTCTTGGTATTTTCTGTGTTGTTAGGCCAATGTATAGAAATGTGCTGGTTTGGACAGATGTGGATCTGCTCAGAGGGCAGGAACCTGTCCCTGTCACTTGCCTGCATGCCCAGGTGTCTGCAAGATGCAGTTATCCCCTAGCAGATGACAGAGCTTTCCAGAATTACTTGTCATTGACCAAAATGTTTTTGGAAAGACCATTGCAGGGCTCCCATAGACGTCTTTGGGAAATGAGTCCTGGAGGCCATGCCCTTGGAAGCACTACCATCTATGTGTGTGTATTATCTGTGCTCATTTACTTCAATACTGTGGTAAACCTTGGAGAATCATGTCATGTTCATAAGAGAACTCAGCTTTTCGCTGCTGGTTGCTAATTTCTACATATGTAGGTGTCTTTATTTGAATTGTGAGGTCTGTCAATGGGCAACTTCAGGACTTAAAAATAATTTTTATTCCTTCTTTGTAGTATATTGCTGCAAGCTGATGCTGTCCATCCCTCTAGCAGCAAGGAGCTTGGTAGGAGACAGGTACAGAAAACCTTCGAGATCACCAAAGAATTTCCATTAGTGCACTCTTAGCAAGCAGCTGAAACCAGATGAGTTTATTGGCTGCTGCTGCAAGCTGCTAAAGGGGTAAAGTAATATGGTGCTGGAGATTTTGGTCTCCTCAGGGCTGAGCCCCTTGGGATACTCCCTCAAAGGGGAGTTTCCCCTATCTCAGTTCTGTTTCAGGAACAATTCTCCAAAGACTCGTTTACTTCTTTCTTGTGTTTATTAATATATATCAAAAGACTTGGCAGGTCTTCCCCAGACTTTCTGCTCAAGTTCAACCCACCATTGCCTGGCTCAAATTGGCTTGAAAGGCACAAAATGGCCTGAACAGCACAGCTTTTTTATCTTTATACTCATTCTTGCCCAATTAACTATAGACACATTTTTCTTAGTGACCCAATGACCCAACACTTCTGTGCTGCACTGTGGCATTTTCTATCCAATCAACTTTTACCCAAAAACCTCTAGAAGAAGAAGATGAAGAAGAAGGAAGATACAACACCCTAAACCCTCTATCTTAATACACAATAATTTCAGGATAAGTGCGAGTCAGAGAGGGAAGATGTACTGGTACAAGCCTGGCTTTTTCTGATTCTGTTTAAAGTGTGGAACATGGTAACACTAAAAGCTTTTGTGTGATTTATTGTCTGGTGCCAAGTCATCCTAAATGGAAAGGATTAAATCCCTGCCTTCATGTTTCTCCTGTGATTTTGGGTAGCAAAGCACGAGTTACAAGGCTCCTGCAGGGCCTTAGTTTGTACTGGAGACTGACAGATAAAATTCCAACCACATGGTACAAAGTTACTCATCTCTTGCTCCTTCCTTGCTTAGCTCAAGGATGAAGTGTCAGGTAGCTGAGCTCATAGAGTTCAGGTCCCCATGGATGTGTGGCTCCAGTGGTGCTGCTGCAGTCAGGAGGACTTCCCATAATGAAGTCCTGTGCTGGGAATTGTTTGTAGAGCAGGGCCCAAGGCCACCCAGAGAGCTGGAGGCTGTGCAGAACAGAGGAGCTCTTGGCACTGGGCTTCAAGTCTTACCCAGCCAAGTGTGCTGCCACCTCCACTGCATTGCTGGTGTGGTCCCTGCTATGTGCTTGAGTCCTGAGCAATGTATCTGAGTGAGGTCAGAGCGTTTTTTTGCTGCTTAAAATTGCTTTTCAGGAGACCACAAACTGCTTTGTGGTTTGGGAACCTGAGTTCAGCTCTCACTGTGTAAGGCTATGAGAAGTCTGTGGTTTTCATATCTCTTAATGGTACGTACCATTAACAAGGCAAGCATGTGCAAGTAAGGAGATAAGAATTGATCTGAAAAAAATATATTTACAGAGTAGACTTCCCCAAAGTGCACTGTTGCAGGTGAATAGGCAAATAAAAGCTTTCCAGTTTCAAGGAGAGCTGAATGGAGCAGTGAACGTGATGATGATGAATCACACCAAGTGGCTTTTTTGCCAACTAGCAACAGGCACATAAATACACACAAGGGCGTATTTGGTGGAGCAGGAAAATTGTTTTTACCATATCATAAGCCACTACCCTTCATGGGTTCTTTAGATGCAGTGTCTAATCATACACTCATTTTAAAAATGAACTCGGTGAAGCTACAAAGCACTGGCTTGCAAAAACAAGTAAATTGAGCCCAAATTTAACCCCATTCTAGCAAATTTGCAGCTACTTTTCTATTTTAAATAAAAATTTGTTAAATCACAGAACCCTGCATTGTTCAGCCTTCCTCAAGATGAATGTCCTGGTTTGGAGAGTTACTCACCCTTTCTTTTAATCTTTTAAAAATACATTTGGCAGTTTGAAATGTATCCTAATTGTACAGCCATGCTATGTAATTGTCTGGTTTGGTTTTTGAGCTGACCTCTCTCAATGAAATGAGTAGTTGTGAGAGCACCAGAACTGGCAAAACCTGCATTCTTGCAGATTCTTGTCTCATGGCTGGCTGTAAACTTGGAATGAATTCTTTCCCAGATACTGAGACATTTGTGTTGTTTTCTGCTCCCTCTTGGGATTTCTGTGATACTGAATAATATACAAGGCATGCTGCAGCATGTGCTTTCCTTCCATCATGACCCTCAGAGTCATGTTCTATCTTAATGGTTCTTTATGTTCACAAAAGTTGCAGGAATGTATGTTATCTTTTAGAGTTCTGTGTGGTCAGTTCAATCAAGAGTTATTGAATGGGTGAGAGATAAGAAGGAAAAGGAACTTAGATTAGGAAACAAGGCTAAAGCAGTAGGCTGCACCTATAGAGCACTGCCTCAGCTCTGGATCTGTAAGGTATTATGTGTATTAAATGCTACTCAAAATCTGGATTATATAAATACTGTTAATATAGGAATATCTATTACACTGAGCTGTCTACAACTGCTGCAATGTTCATTAGTTGCAGCAAAAGAAGAAAGCGATTAACCAACTAAATTTTAAAACTGGGGAAGGAAACACTCTACATGACTCAGCACAGAAAAACAGAGTGCTTTTTTTCTCAGGTGTTCCTCTGGGTGGGCTTCTTTTCATAATAAAACAGGAACATCAGTGAAAGATTAAATGGGAATTGAAGCAAAAAGGTCAAAGCGGAGGAAACGGGGATAATGCTTTTTATCTTCATGGAGGATTTTTTGAAAATGCACACAGGAATAGTTCTTTTAATAGAGGGAAGCTGTATAACTTACTGACTTCAGTGTGTGTTGTGTTCTTTCCAAGGTACAGAGAATCTGTACAAGCTTGCATAATCATCTTGGCTTCAGTCACAAACCCATCTAGTTTCTGTAAGTCAGAGCCTTGCCAGTTCATGAGCTGCACCTGAGAATTGCTTAAATGCAGGATGCCTCTCAATGCCAGCAGCTTAGTGAGCAATCTAGATAGTCCAGATGGGAACAATGGGAAACAGAAGCAGATAGAAGCATTACAGACACATAAAAACTCCTCACTTCTTTCCATTTGTTATTTTCTGATTGATGATGCACCAAAATAAAAGGACATTCCATAATACTTCGGATTTAAGTATTACGGACCTTAAGGACACCACAGCACTGGCTTCTTCTTATCTTTTTTCTGGTTTGAGGAATTGCTGGATAAAGATTAAACAGCATCTTTTTCATTAGAAAAGACACACAAAAACCCCAGGTCCTGTAGACCCAGCTGCAACTGCCAGAGCCACATGTCATAACACACTGACACACAGGGTTGTGAGAACATTTCTCTGTTCTTCACAGCAAGACTATGTGGATCATGGATATAAAGGGTTGATACATGTTGAAGACCACGATCCAGCAAAGTATTTTGAATGCCTTCTATTCCAGAGCCTGACTATGATCTGCTTCTTGGGATTGTTCCTTTCTTTGGTATAGTTTTCATTCTCTGCCCTGAGACACAAAGAGAAAGGTCGAGGAAGAATCCATGTGGTCTGTCACAGCCAAAGCTCATGGCAAACTGCTTCCTTGGCTAAAACCTGCCAGTGCTACACCTAGTGAGAGCTGGCTGTGCCACTGATGGAAATTATGCAGGTCTGGTGTTTCTACAGTACATTTTGTGAAAGAATAATCAGGGTGGTGCAGCTGCAAAGCTCTGGTAAGTTGTTTTACCTTGGGACACATTTGTATTGATAGTAATGTGGAGATCAGTGTGAGTTTCCAGTTTAAAAATAGAGCATTTCTTTGCAGACCCAACTGATAGTTTATTGTGTTTTTCTTGACAAGGATATTAGTTGGAGAAATAGCCTGGGAAAATGCTTCAAAATCTTTCTTGTATTATGTCTTTTTGCAGCCAGCAAAGATGAGCCTGCCAGACTTCTTTCTACTTAATCTGGATTTCTGTGCTACTTCCTCATTTTTTATTGTACACATGTAGACTATGAAATAGGATAAAAGGGTGATGTAATTTCTGCAGGCTGTCCAGAAAAAAAAAAAAAAAATCTGGAATGTGAATTAGGTGAGAAAATAGGAAGGGAAACAAGAAGATTAGAATTGCACATGGGGGCTAAAGGGCAGTTGGGACGGTACAGAGAACATGAAAGTGATCTGCAGAGGGATGAATCCTCCCCTCTAAATGCTGCTGCGTTGTTCTGCTTTGTCCTGCTCCTACAGCCTCCACATGCCTGTGCAGCCACCACATTCCTTTGCCACAGGGGAAGATTTGTGGCAAGGTCTAGGTAACAGGAATTCTTTGTCAACCTCGCCTGGGTTTAAAGTATGCAGGAATTTTTTCTGTAAAAATCCTTTCAGTGGTTATTGGCACTCCGGCAGAATCTGGGTAAAATTTCTCTCTGCTAGGATTTCATTATCAATTATCTTAACCAAGAAATGACAACACTTCAAAAAATAAAAACCAAAAATTCAAACCCACCTTTTTTGCTGCTTGTCAGCAGGTAGCAAACATGTAGCACATATATGTGTGCTTTTATTACATTCACATGTTGCTAAATCTAAGTGCAAGGCATTTCCAGGAAATGAACAACTGCTGGAAAGGATTGTGGATACAGGAGACAGCCCAACAGATGACCCAAACTGGCTGCAAGTCCTTGGGAGGTGCTCAGTGCTGAGACTTACTGTCATAAATTGGAATGAAAAGCACATGAGCTGACGTGTCTGTGTGCAGGAGATACAGACATTATTGCCATTGTGAGCAATTAAGTTAATTAAGTTATTGACTCCTCCCTCTGCATCTCCTTCATTATGTGCTGCCAGCAGTAGCAACACTACAGCTGGCAAAATGACTGATAGGAAGGGTTTATTCTAGATCCATTATATTTGTGGATCACAAGCTTTTAACAGTTTGGATTTAATTAAATAAAAATTATAAAATCCAAGTTTAAATTGAGTGCAGATTGTGTAGGGATTTGTGTCATTTCAGCTAAGCTGTTTTAAAGATCATTTTACCAAACCACCCAGGTGCATACACAGCTTTGGCCATACACACATATGGAGTACATACAACTAAGGCTTGCCTGTTTGACTAAGCCTTAATCAAACAAACAGTTCCATTAGAGCAAAGTCTCAGTGCTGCAGAATTGAGCTTTAATAGCTATTGCACAATGAAAAGTTCTCTCTGATGTCAAAGCTGCTGGGTCTTTAGCTGCTGTGACATTTGGTTTGTAGGTTTAAAAACCAAACAGCTGCCCACTGTGAGCAGTGCAATGTTATATTTCAATTTCTAAAGAAAAAGCTGGTGTTCTGAGGTGCTGAGCAGTTCTCTTTGATCTGAGTAAGACACCTGCATACTGTATTCAAGGGAATGAATAGAAATGGCAGAAATTCCTTTTCAAACTACTTTAAACCCAGAAAGCCCTAAAATCTGTTTTCCTAGTTCTTCTTTTGCCCATGTCTGTTTTTCCTGTGAATCAATATTGAAGACATTACTCTAACATCAGGTGTGTCACAGTTAGAGATGTATTTCTCAGACAACATGGGCATTTAGCTTTGCTTCTATTTTGTTTTCCTGACTGAAAATTTACAAGAACACAACAGCCCACATAAAAAATGCTTTTTACTCACACCAGTTGGTTAAATTTGCCAGGTACTAAGTCAAGTAGGAACTTGTTAGCTTTCATTACAGCACTTGGAAAAAGTGTCGTCATCCACTAAGTAGAGCACAGCCTCCCCTCCAGCACCAGCACGCCTTGAGCTTGATTCTCCTCTGAATAATGTGTCTTTATCTTAGCTTCACACTGCAGATTGCTTTTATTGGTGGTGAAAGGATGGAGAGAACCCAGGCTGAGTGGCAGACATTGAGATGAGTGTGCAGGTAGCAAAACTGTTCTACTGAGTAATGTTAATCACACTAAGGCATAACTATAAATTGTGTGATGTACATTGCTATATACCAGAAAGTACAAGTAGCATCTCAAAGAAGGAAATGGTTTTGTTCAAGGTAAAAGAAATAAATGACAGTATTTCCAATTCAAGCAGTTGATGAGTTATTCCAAGTCACGAGATGAACTGTCTTATACTTAGGGCATATTAGAAAAGACACTGTCCCAGGCAGTTGTCTTCCCTTAGTAACAAAGTTTTAAAAATTTTCTTGTTTCCCATAGCCCTGCTTGCAAAGCTACAAAAGAAATACTTACTTTAGTTTTTGCAAATATCTTGTTGTGGTATAAACCTGTGCAAATGTCATTAACTTGATTTATCCTGTATGGAAAGGGAATAAAGTAAAATCCCTGCTTACTAATTTGTGTACCATATAGCAATCAGACATCTTTAGAGGGGCTCTTCTGAAATAGATCTGAGTTTGGGAAGGAAAATATGAAGCACAAGAATGGAGGTTGTAGTATGCATGGACTCACACCCATAAGAATATGCAAGCCCAGTGCCAAATGCCTTCACCTAAATACCCAAGACATTACTAATTTGATGAGTCCTTTTCCTATTTTTTACTTGCCTAATAGCAGTTTCTCAATCTATCTGTACTCTATTCCCACGAAGAGCAATTTTAGTGGCACAGAGCATGTCTGCAAAGGAAAATGAAGGTGTAGTTGCAGCACAGGTAGGTGAAAGCACACAAGAATGGATGGTCAGAGCAGTAAACATGTGGAAAATGGACTGGCAACCAGCCCACACGTACAGCTGGGTGAGTATTTGGCATAAGCTGCAGAGAAGCCTTTAGCTTATGGCAGTAGATAACAGGAAAAATGCATGCTGGGGCTTCAAATAATGTTGAATGGCTTGGAAAAACTGCTAGATTAGGTACTGAGCAGGATCCAGAGTCTTCTCTCTAGGAGAACAGGTAAGTACAGTAAATGCAAATCAAGACTGTATTCCTCAGACAGGGTATGCCTGAAAATCCCACAGAAAATCTGGAAGCACATTTTTCTCCCTGCTGCTGTGTCTGTCTGAGCAAATGTGCCTGTTGTCTTTCTTGCTGACCTGTGGACACCTGGTGTGGCACTGGGTGCTGCCACTTGAGGATGCTGAATGTGCTTGCCTGGCCCACTCCTCTCACCAGTGTCAGTGTCCTCACAGCCACATCTCTGACTCACAGGCTCTGGGACATGTTCATTTCATGGAGCTTTTCCTTTGGGGAGAAAGGGTGGAAAGAGAGGTAGTTATCATCCAGTTGTGAGGAGCCTTTTCTAGAACAAGGCAGAAAGCTTCCCCAGGTGCCTGCACGTGTAATTCTGGGCACGAAAGCCTCACAATACCTTGTTAATATGTTTGATTTTTCAGGTGTTTTACACCTTCCATAGCTTGTTACTTTGTTTTGAAACAACAAACTCAAGTCTGAAAAGATACAACTGGAAAAGTCAAACTCACTGATGCTCTGTGGTGCCTCTGGCACTCTGAACAGTGCTAATGCACCATCATTTTCCACAGTGTCTTGGACCTCTGCCCAGTAAGGGGGAGTAAAGCTGGAGAGGCTAAAAAGGTTACACACAGCAATTGAATTCTAATGATAAATGTGAATACATTCTTAGGCACAAAATTGTTCAGTCCTCTCTGTGCTGTTTTCTACCAGGAGAGACTTACCTGGAAAATAACTTCAGGAAAAACAGGAAAAAAATTTCTGCATGTTTTCTTGTCTTTGGAGGGAGAGTGTGAGTGTGGTGGTTTTCTCTTTCTTTACATGGATGTATTCCACTAATGTTTCTTCACTACATACGTTCAGCAGGTGAAAATAATTTTTCCTCTGAGTCTGAAAATGTTTCAAGTAGACCCTGAATTAAAACTATGAGGAAATCACCACTGCAAAACTGGAATTTTAAAACTAATGTTTTTGCAAAGAAGAAAAATATGTGTGTGTGCCCTTTGGCTGATCTGTAACTGCAGCATGGTCTTTTCAGCATTCCTTTTCTGAACATGCAAAATATTTTCCAAACTCCCATCCTGTTTTTTTAGGAACTGTGCCAGACTGCATGCAACTTCTGAAACTAAAGCAGTAGCAGTGTGGCACTATAGAACTTGCATAGTCTATTTTGTTGAAATATATAATGCCAAGATGATGCATCCTGAGTACACAGGAAAGTGGAGTAAATTAAGCAGAGCTGGTGATAAACATGTTGATCTCACTGTCTGAAGACCCACTGCTTTTAATCCTACTCTTTCTCTTGGTCCAGGTGTCTTACGTGCTTAAAGATTTGTTCCTGACTAATGTTTCTCAGCTGACCTATGACCTTGGTTGGGAAAAGACCCAAACCAACCCAAACAACTTGGGGAAGATTTTAATCTTAAACTTGAGCTGTGAGTATACCCTTATTTCTGTACCTTTAGGGGGATTGTGCCTGGTTTTATGGCTGGGTCTGGCTGTCCTAGCAGAGAATGTTATGGGTGCACATTGGCAGGTCAGCTCTGTTCCTGCAGTGGTGCATACACTGAGATCATGTAGCTCTTACCTTACTTGATAAATAATAATACTCTGAGAACTGCTATACTGACCAAGACCAAACAAAAAAATTCATGTGTGTGAGGAGACTGTAATAACTGAGGTCAGTACCTCTGTGACAACCAAGGAAGCTCACATGGCAGTGGAGCTGCTCCTTCTGCTAGCAACTGGTTAAATGGGTGAGGGTTTTTACTGCCATCTGCTGCACAAATGCTTCAAGCCAGAGGGAAATAAAAATGCAGTCTCTTGGTTCTCAAATAAATGAAATTGCTACTGAAAAGAGAGATAAAGTAGAGCTTGATGTCTCTCTACATCTAATATTCCCTTTATTTATCTTCTTTTCTAATTCAGAAAGAATTTGGGTCTTATTTCCTTCCTGTGCTGAGAGTAGAATCATCAGGTTTGATCAAGGTAATTGTTATCCCTTCACTCTTCATGTTTTCCATCAACATTAATTTTCCACATATCTATGTATACACAGATAATATTTTTTGATTGCTGTTTTCCTATTTTTCTTCATTTTATCTTGTACAAATATAAATCACAGTCCTTTTTGACAACTTTAGCCCTTGTCTGTTAATTATATTCCATTAGATTCAACACTTTTAGATCCAGAAATCTTTACAAAAGTTAGTCTTTAGTTATTGGAATCCAGTTGGAATAATGGGAATCCTTTGGATTAATGGACCATTTCATTGTTTAACAATAAATCCAAAAAAGAAAACAAAGGAGCTTCCTTGTACTACTACTTTCTTCATTTTTAAAAGCCCTTTCCTACACATTCATCCTACAAGCTTCAGTCTGGGTCTGTGGCAGTTACAAATGGTATTTAATAATATGAAAGAGCAGAGATGGGTTCATGATTTCAGGCCTGACAAGCCCTTTATCAGGGGAATACTAATATTAATCACTCATTTTCTATCTTTCAAACCTGACATGTTCTTTGTTAAAAACATTACCCATTTTTTTTAATGAAGGGTTACATTTAGGGGTGTGTCACTGCAGAGTTTGTCAATGAACTAGAAAAGCAAATGAGATCATCGTAGCAAAAAATAGTGTGATCAAAGTCCAGACCTACAAGCAGGAATAGCCATAATAATACCTGTTAAACATTGCAGAGCCCTCAGAATCCACAAAAGCATTTGCAGAAATGGAGGAGGACTGACAGAAATGCTGAAGTTGTTTTCAAAATTCCTGGGTTTTTTTGTTTTTCTCTTTACCCCAAGACTTATGTTTTAGGAAATGCTGATGAAGCCTCACAATTTGCAAATGCTTGATGTTTCCACAAAGTGGTGGCTGTCAGCAGCAGTGTGAGCATGTTGTACCTTTTGCTGGTGGGCTGCACCACTGCAGAACAGCACAAAAGCTGCTGTGGTTCCCCAGCTCACATCATCACAGTGCTGTGTAAAAGCCAGTAAATGCTGTAGCATACAAGGGAAGAGCAAGATAACTGGGAAGATACACCAGCACTTTGTTTGAAAATCTTGTATTATTGAGCTCCTTGTGTTTGTTTTAGAGGCTCTAAAACCTTAAGGGACTCTTGATGGTGAGATTCCAGAACTCAGCCCAAGTGGAGGTGAGTGAACACAGCCCTGCCTTGCTGAGAGACTCGTTGTGTCACACCATTCTTTACCATCTGAATGAGGCATATCTCAACAAAAGCTAGGCAAGGAGGCAGACCAGGGAAGAGTCAGCTGGTTGAGTGCTAAACCAACTATGTGGAGTTTTTTCCACCATGCCAGAGGGGTCTCCAGATTGACTTTTCTGGATGTGTTAAAGAAGATGGATTACAGCTGAGACTCTGTGCCTATACTTAGTCATTGATGGACAAGAATAGAAGAAAAGCATTGTCTTTTTGGAGGGGTCAGTTTTCTTTCCCATGGAAAAGGGCTGCTGTTCCTGTCCACAGTCCTGTTGCCAGGAGTGGGGTTTCTGCCTCCAAAATTGGGAACAGAGCAGGATTCCTCCCAGACCCAGTCCATCCCCACCTGGAAGTCAGACTGTCCTTGGAGTGCCAGACACCTCTGACAACCTGACATCAGGATCAGAGCAGAGATAGTTTTCTTTCCCCTGGAAAAGGGCTGCTGATCGTGTCCAAGGGTCCATGGCTGGAAGTGGGATTCTGTCTCCAAAACTACAAGTGGAGCAGGATTCCTCCCAGACCCAAGTTGCCCCCACCTAGAATTTGGGCTGCCCTTGGAATGCCAAACACCTCAGAAGAACTTACATCAGGAACCTGATGGGGTCAGGTTTTTTTCCCCAGTTAAAGTGCCACCATTGATGTCCTGTGTCCAGGACCAGGCTTTTGCTCTGAAAATTACAAATGGAGCAGGATTCAGCCTGACCCTGATAGTAAAAGATTTTAAAATCATAAGAAATTTGGAGAGTTAGAAAGGAAGTTAGGCTTGGCAAGCCCTGGGAAAGGTGTTAAAGGTAGGCTCTGGGAAATGTTAGGCCTTGTGCTTGCTAAGATCATGTGAAACTGCACCTGTGTAGTCAGTATATGATAAATGATATAATTGTTAGATGTGATTAGATATAATTATTGTTTAAAGAATCATGAGAAACTATGTTAGGGGTTTGGGGGGATCATGAGAAATCCATGCTTGGGTAAAATCAATGCATACAATAGACCAATATAAGTTTAATAATTAATATGAAAGTTATAGAGTATAAAAGCATGTTCAACTCAAAACCTAGTCGGGTCAGATTTGGGTAGTGGTGGGAAGGTGCAGCTCTGTACTGACTTTTACTTCTAGAACATTTATCTATAGGCACAGATGCTGGACATCTGCAATGAAGATTTGGGAGTGAAAAGAGTGACAGCAGGTTTATCTGGAAAAGAAGATACAGAGCCTCAGTGCAATGTGCACAGCTCATTGCTGCTAAGAGAAGGGGGTACATTAAGAACATCTTCTGTCCCAACACTTCCTTTTGTGTGATCTCTAGCAGCTGGACTCAGCAGAAAGTGTGTGAAAGTGATTGAGCTGCAGATAATGGGTTTCACAGAGAAGAAGGAAAGGCAGCAAATTCTTCTGTCTTGGCACATCTCTCAGTCTGAACTGCAGCTGGAAATGTTTTGCTGTAATGATGGGCTCTGCCACCTTGAGAAAATGTACTGATATCTACAGTTGAGAAGGAAAGTGTGAATCATTACTGTGTTTTGTCTTGTTTACAGCCTGCAAAGGGACTATGAAAGCCAACACTGGCTTTTGTAGGACTTTTTTTTGCAAGCAGCTGCTGGATATTTTAGAGGGGTTTGGGATCTGCAAAACTGAGAGGGTAAGATGGTACACAGAGCTTGAGAGAAAGTGCATATCTCCAGGGAGGGGGATGCAGTTCAGTGCATGTGAGTTAAATGCTGAGCAGCTGATCACACAGAAAACATTCTAAAAGGATGAGGCTGTGCTGCAATTGCCTTATTTTTACAGCTTATAAACTGCTCAGCCAACAATGAAACTATTCCTCTTCTTTCCCTCTACATGTAAGAGCACTTTCTGTCAGTCTCCAGGTAGGAGCCAGGATCCACAGGGGAGCTCTCCCCAACTTTATCCCCACACAAACGGGGCCGGGCCAGAAAAGCGCTTGGCTTTTTCCTTGGCCCTGTCAGAGCTCATCAAAACAACCACACGATGGAACAAAACAACCACACGATGGAACAACCACACGATGGAACAACCACACGATGGTGCTGTCAGCTCGCAAAAGAAGGAAATGCACCAAGGCCAGCTCGAAACCACGGAATGCAGAGCCAAACTGAAAAATGTCCTTGCTCTCCAACCCATTGTTCCACCACAAAGAGATTTTGCTGATCTTCCCCTCCTGGTCTTCATTGCACCACACTCAAAGGGAAACGTGAACTCCTTTGTCCTCACTGAGCTTTTCACTCAGAGTCAGCTAAAAAACTTGAATACATCTGGTGAAGAACATCTCGCTGCCTACAACTTCGACTGCACCCATCAAACTATGAGCACAGCCCCCGCTCTGGGCACTTGGTTCTCAGCTCTAGGTACCGTCCTAAGCTTTCAGTTTCACAGGGTCAAGATCCAAATGTAAAGGCACCTGAGACTGCCCACACACTAAAGCTACCAGGACAAAAAAACTCAGCAGCTTGGTACTTGCATTCCCACTGAAAATTCAATAGTTCTAACCTAGAGAACTGCCTATTGGGAAAAGCCTTTAAATTCACTCAGACCACCCAAAGTTCCCATCCAAACTTGCTTTCTTTGCCAAAGAGCATATCAAAAGAAATGGCATTTCCTCTACCAAAATACAAAACACCCAGGGCCCAATCTACCTCTAGTATTGAATGCATCCAACAAATATGCCTGCACAAAAGGGGCCAGGACAGATATATCTTGCTGGACTATTCCTCGCCACAGAACCTTAACATCTGCTCCAACATCATTGGCATTATATCTTTTGCTTCCCAAGGAAAGGTTCTCCAAGTCACTTGGCCTTGCCTTGCTTTCAGTATCGTTCCTAGTTTTTCCTAGTCTACCCTTGCTTTGCTTGACTTGCCCATGTCTGCCTTGCCTGGCCCTACCTACAGCTTCCTTGCTTTGCTTTGCCTTGCCTGTCACTCCTTGCTTTGCACTCCATGCAGGCAAGGCAATGCAAACCAAGTGTAGGCTGCTGTAGGCATATCCAGGGGAGGTAGAGCAGTGAAGGGAAAGCAAATGGAGTGGTGAGAGAAGGCCCAGAAGTTGTAGGCAAGGCTGGGAATAGGAAGGTAAGCCCAGAGATGGGTAGGCCAGGCAGAATCAGAAAGGCCCTGGAGGAAACCAGCAGACAAGTCAAGGGTGGGGTATGGTTGTGCAGGAGAATGCAAGGCTAGGGAGGGTTAGAAGGGCAAGGCAAGGAAATTTGGGTTACCAAAGCAAGGCAAGGCAGGTGAGAGGTACATTCAAGCATTGCTGGTACTTGAAAGCAGCCAGAACAGAATGCTCTGTCCAGCCTTGATCTTGTTATAGATAGTTAATGTGATGGATTGGCTCTCACAATTAAAGGATGAATATTGTGGATATGTTAGGAAAAGTTTTATTGATATATAATTATGTTATAGTGATTTGTTATTTAGACATCCTCTGTTCTCCCCATAGTCTCCTAACCCATCCCTCTTGTATTGTTGCCACTGGATGGCCTCAGCAGTGGGAACACGTGAGGGAGGGGGACGTGTCCGTGTGCCCCTTGGATGGGGCAGATGTGGGGAGAACAGGCCTGTTAATAGAGCCATGACAACACCTGACCTCCAATCAAGCTGCAAGAAAGTTATCTCCAGCAATGGATGGCGAAGAAGAGTTGACAGACAGGTTTTGGGAATTTTTACACTGTGCAGTTTTTAACTGACACAACCCTAGGGCTATAAAAGGGGGAGCAGCCACTTTGTAGACGAGCACGTGGCAGATGCTCAGTGCTCCCAGAGCAGTGTCTCTTTCCTTATTCAGCCCTTCTGTTGTATTTTGTTAAGGTTTAATAAAGCTTTGAAATTTTAAAAGCTGAGAGTCATTTCTTCCAGTCTCACATGGGCTGTCTGTAATTGTGCACCTAAAACACTTGGGCTGCCTGCTTTCCTTCATCTGCAAAAGAACTGACATTCTGGGCCTCATTACAAGCCCAGCTGAACAAGGATAAGGTTGTCAGACAATTAGTTATTGGCCAATGATTAACTTCTAATTTTAGCAAGGCCTCTCTATCTACCTTTAATTTTAGCAAGGTCCATCTATTTATTTCAATTAGCTTCAGCAAAGCTTATTTTTAATTAAGGCCTCAGCTTCTCTAAAATCTTAAATTCTTCAAAGTTTGTGTCTCAGATCCTCTCCAAACTACTGTGAAGCAACGTGGACAAGTGGTGTTTAAAAAGAGGTCTTTTGGAGCCATGCATGCCTCCCTATAATACTCATCTTGCCAGTTAAGAAAATCCATGAATGGACACCAGAAAGAAAGAAGAATTTTAAAGTGTTAGGAAGAAAAAAATAAAAAAGGAATATTAACAGAAGCTCCTGGCCTAGTCCTTCCAGACAGGCAAAAAAAAAATTGAATTTTATGTGGGTGTTAAACAGGACCACACTAAAAGGATTTTAGTATGGGAAGACAGGGGAACACTGCAGCCTCTTGCTTACTCTCCTAAGAATGTAGACCCAGTGTCCTGGAGGCTGGCCTCATTGTCTGCAGAATTGTGCAAACATGGCTTTAATGGTAACTAAAGCCCTCAAACTGATGACAGGAGAATGTTTTATTATGAAAGTCTCACATCAAATGAAAGTTTTGTGAAGCAAAAAAGCCTCTAAGTGAATGTGCAGTACTCAGTTATTATAGTCTAAAGCTTATATAATGGAGCAGAAAGATTAGGGATTGAGAAGTGGGGAAGGGTTTAAGCCAGCCTCCTGTTTGAACAGTCCTGGAAAGAGGGTGAGGAAGAAACCCATGACAGTGTTCAATGGTACTGTGGGGATGGGATGAAGTTCAGGATGGAAGGGGGGATGGAGTGGTTTGGGATCTTGGAGTGGGGCACTAGAGGGAGGGAAAGCAGGAGGCACTTTTGGAGGGTGCCTGATGGTTGTAGGAATTTTGAGGCCCAGAAGTGTCTTCTGGGAGGCTGCAGTTTAATTGGGAAGGCTGAGGTAAAGGCCCTGAGCTGCAGAGGGAGGGAGGGAGGATTCCAGATCCAGTCTTACCAGCACCTAGAGCCTGAAATCTGGTGTTTACTGGCACCACCAGTGCCCAGATCCAGAAATTTCCCAGTGCTGGCACAGACCAAGTCCAGCAATTTGCTGGAATAGAAAGCCAAAATTGTTTCAGGAGGGAAGAGTGCTTGTAGCTCGATGAGTGTCTTCAGATTTGAATACCTGTGGGAAAACCTGTGCTAAACAAACCATAAAACTGGAGTTCAGGATTAACTGTGAAATCAGATAAAACACCCAGATCGGTAGCAGCAGACATGAAAAGAATGTGGCGAGGAATTCAGCTCAGGGGGATTCACTGATCATATCTCTCTGGAAAACAAGAGAACAAGGGCTACACAAAACTTTTGGCTGGTATGTGTTTTTAGAACTCTCTTGAGGGTTATCATTAACCAAGAACAAGAGATGTGTTTCACCAATCCAAAATAAATCAGTGCTATGAATGAAAAGTACTTTTATGATAGAGCAGAACATCAAATTTTGGAGATATCTTCCTCCTCCTTGTACATGCCTTGTTTGTAGATGACTCTTCTGTTGCCTTCACTTCCCTTTTTGCAGCTAAAATAAAACAAATTTATTAAATAATTGTAATGCAAATGAAGGAAAAGCACGGTTAGTTACTGAAAGTTGTCCATTATGCATGTATGAGATTATTTTCCTCTGCACTCGAGCAAATGTCACAGTAGCTTATTGTTTCGAATATTTCAGAGCACATTTTGCATGCAAGGTCAATGCTGAATGCAAAGGGAATCAGGCACAGGAAAATTTGTAATCTTAGAATTTTTTTTCCAGGATTTGGCTTTGTTGGCAAACAGTGGCTTAATAATCTTTTGGCAGTACATATTTCTTCCTCTAAAATGTTTCAACATTTGGGAGAGGTTTCCCTAAAATTCTATTCTCCTTGTTTCACTTACTGTTCCAGGAAAAAATGGAAGGATCCAAAAAGCAATTAGGAGGAGTTGTGCTAGCAAAAAGAACAAGCAAAGAACAAATGGCATTTGAGAAATAGAAAAACTGGGAAAATCTGTTATTGACTCAGCCTGATGTCACACAGGGGAAATAATGTCTAGAGTAATAAAAACAAATCATGGTTTGTAGGAAGAGATCATACCTTATAAAAGATAAAACCTTATCACTATAAAACATGTGAAAAGTTTTGGACAAGCAAGCACTTTGCTGTGTCAGAGGAAAGACATGATTTGGTTTTATTTGTGATGTGATAGCCAGACATCTTACCTTTTCTTCTTCAGTAGCCAGAAGGCTATTGCAAGAATGATGAGAACTCCCAGGATGCAGCCTATCACAACAGAAACCACAAAACCTGGGAAAAGTGGGAAAACAGGCACAACTGTAAATATCATTGAGTGGAGAAGGTGAGTCTCAAATAACATTTGCACTCTTCATCTGCAGCCTTTCTGCAGCCTGGTTACACCACTGTGGCTGTGAATGGGTGACTTTGCACAGATGTTCCCTGGAATGTCCCAATGCCACAGCTGGATCCACAGCTGTGAATGGGTGACTTTGCACAGATGTTCCCTGGAATGTCCCAATGCCACAGCTGGATCCACAGCTGTGAATGGGTGACTTTGCACAGATGTTCCCTGGAATGTCCCAGTCCCACAGCTGGATCCACAGCTGTGAATGGGTGACTTTGCACAGATGTTCCCTGGAATGTCCCAGCCCCACAGCTGGATCCACAGTTCACACTGCTGTAACGTGAGGCACGTGCTGAAGTCACAGTGGAGGCACCAGCACAGCAGCTCATAGCAGGAGCATGATTTTTATGCTATAATAAATTAGACATCATTAGACATCATAGAATTAAACCCAGGAAATCAAGGATATTAAATTCAGTGCCTTTTGTTTTCTCAAAGAGAGCACCACTGAATGTGGACAGCTGAAGAAGGTACAAATTAATTCACTATATTGGTATGAAGAACTGAGTGATCTCCTGTTTGCATAAAGATTTAAGGATTATCATAGTGCTATATTTGCGAGCTTCATGTACATTTTTGGCAATGGAAGTATTTTTTTATTTATTTTGGCCTCCACAAAGATTCTGGAGGTGAGCTCCTTTTTCTTAACTGCATTTTCTTAATTTACACATTGTTTTTTATATTTTATCAAATTATTGTTTCTCTCTAAGCAACATCAGAGCTCTTCCAGAGAAAAACTGACAGGTTTCATGTACTCCATCTAAATATTTTCTCCTGTTAAATCAGCTGTTGATAAAACATGAATGTAAAATGTGGAGTTCAACTGCATTTATTTTTTATGGACCCATTAATTTGAAGTCCAGCTGAATGGAAGAAGCTTACAATCCATGGAATTGAAGAAGTGCTGCTTTACAAAAGGTGAGTGTTGTTATAGCAAAGATGTGTCAAATGCACACAGAAATACAACACCAAAGAGATAACTGTAGAAAAAGAGCTTGTAGTTTGAAGAGGAAGGGTAGAGCAGTTCTGCCTGATGAGAGTATCTTAGAAAATTCAGTTAGATAGTATTTCAGTGTGGTACCCTATCAAAACTAGACACTGTTTAAATCATGGGCAGTGTCAAATTCCAGCTGCATGTATATGAAGGTGATTTTATTGGAATAAATAAAATACACAAAATATATTACAAACACATGGGAATTTTGCTGTGCAGTCCTTAAAGATTTGAGGCTTTTTGAAATGTGGTTCTTACAAATAGTGAGCCTGAATTTAGATATTCATTACTGGCATCAAAAATGTGGATAACTGAACACCTCAGTCATTTCCAATTTTAATACAAGAACACAGGCCAGTGGCCCCATCTTGTGTCTGTGCTCAGGTGAAGGTGGCAGCTCTCAGGCTGGTCAGTGATAAGGTAGAAAAGTTACTCTGAAAACCTGCTTAGTGGGGGCCTAGGTGTGCACAACAGGATTTCCTTTACAAATTTCAGTGGTTGCCTGGCCCAATCCTTAACTCTGTGCATGGTCTCTCCTTCCATTCTTGATAGGTGTGCTCTGTTCCTATTTGAGGTGCAGGTGTACTTTGACAGGAGCCTCTTTTTCTTTTTCTTTTTTTTCTTTGTTTCCTTTTTTTGCCCTTTCAGGTGAGGGGCTGCACCTGTGAGGGAGCTTTTGTTACTGCAATAAGTGGAATGTGAAATTACAGGGGCAATGAATACCTTTCTTGAAATGGGTTGAACATTTTTTCTGTGGTTCACTGATAGAGTCAATGAGCTTTTGTAATTAAATGTACTTATACTAAATGGGGTTTCTATTAAAGCAGCACTGAACAATATCTTTCATAGCCATAGGGACCAGTTCTGGGGTGTGAACAGCAGGATGGGAAATAACCCCTACAGTTTAACTCTGCTAAGTCATGCCAGCTTTAAAGATACATTGAAAATGTTTTTATGGCTGGTGTAATCTCTGCATGGGAGCCAATAATGTGGTTTAGCAGAGGAAGAAACAAATGTTATTATTTGGTTTGGCTCTGGTTCACAGCAACAATTTCGAGAAAGTCACATCTGGGTCAAATTTTCCCCTATAAATGGAAATAATAATGCTTACACTATTTCTGTGAAGTGTTTGGAGATTCCTGTGAAATTATAGTGTCTGATTTTCAGTCACTGGGATCGTGGGTTGTAACTCTCTACTATTAAGTACTGAGTGTGATTTTTAGAGAGAATATAGTCAGGTGCTGAAAGGTCAGCTTAAGAAACAGATGGGAAACTGCATTTCTCATTTCTGACTGACCACTTGAACTCAGCAGATCAGTGGCTCATAGATGTGGTTAGGAATTGACAACATAGCCTTGCCAAGCCCACCAGGTAGTGAATTTGATAAACAGAGGATGAGAGTAGAAAATGTAAAAGTTGGATCACTAGGATTCCATGGTGCACCTGTCATAATCACAAGGAAGCTGCTCACTCTGGAACTTCAGTTTCTGCAGAGGCATTGCTATAGTAGATTGTTCATGCAGGGATTTAAGCCCTGCAGAGGAAGCCTTAGTCTCAGAAATGTGGAAGCTGTATTGCAAATTCTGCTGGTTGAAATCATTGCACATAATCTGACTTGAGCAGAGATTTGAAGAGGATTATTAAAATAACTGTTCTGGACCCAACTAGTTCTCTAGTCAGCAGCCAGAGTTTGGGACTAGAGGTTGGAGAAGAAAGTTTTATATAAGTAATATAAGAATGCCACAGGGGGCATTCTTCTGGTTGGGCAATGCTTAAAAGCAGAAAAAGGCTGACATACTCGAGTTCTTTCCCTCTTTCACTATTCAGTCATCTTTTCATTTACTCAATTTATTGTTTGTGCAACTAGTATCACTTTGTGTATTAATCACAGAGATGTTAAGGGCTGTTGATAATTTAGTAAAGTTGTCATCTTCTTAGGTATTATGTTTAGAATCTAGCAACAAGAGAACTTCTAGTGTGATTCTCATTTTAAGAGACCAGCCAACTTTTGATGACAAATTTAAATCATCTCTGATTTCAGAGAAATGTTTTGCCCAGGATTTGTTTTGGCTGATCTTTCTGCTTTATAGCTTTCTATTAGAAGAGATATGTTATGAAAGGATCTGTCTGCAGAGGGAAATGGCAAGAGCAGCTACTACAGTGTGCCTGCAGGGAACTGTTTCTGTTGTGTGAAAGTGTGCAAAACAGACAACTCTTGTGTTTTCTGTTTCTACATCTAAACAGTGAAGAAAATGGCAGGCAAAGATGAAATGATGTGCTAACACATTTTATTAATTTGAAAGCTTACTGCTTGGCTAATCTGTTTTGGTGAAATCTGCTTTTTCTGTTAGAAATCTTTTACGCTCAGTTTCAAATATTATAGTGGATTGCCTAGATTCATCTGCCTTGAGTGTACATGCCAGCTTCATGGATCCTTGAGAGTATTTGTTTGCAAGACAACAGAAGTTGGAACAATACATTTTGCACAAACAATGTACTCAAAGGTCTTTCTCTGGGGTACAGGTCAGTGTCACAGCACAGAAGCAGACTTCTGTGCAAAGCCCCCCACCAAACTTATGTTGTTGTGTAACACTGCAGAGTTAAGCTTTTGAATAATAGCTCTTCCTCATAAAATGGTGGTGCTGGTTTTTTTAGTTAGTAACACTGAATCATACAAGCCAGTGTTATGAATTATATTTATTTGCCAAGTTTGAATTCCTCAAGGACATCTTCTGATTCTGTGTAATTTCCCCAAAACAGTGTCCCTGAAAGGGAAAAATTGTGACTCCCTTTGAACATGTGGTCTGCAGAAGATCAAGCTTGACCTTGCTGAGGATCAGCAAATGTCACTGGTGAGACAAGGCCATCTTAAACACATACACTGGCTGAAAGAGCCGAGTTGTGGAGCTGTTAAGTATTTAGAGTGACAGCAAATACTTCTGCCAAGCATGACAATCGTGTCTTCCTTCTTGTTTGTCCTTGCCCTTGCATTGCAGGGCTTGCCTGATACCCACTGTGGAAAAAAATTCTTACCTTCCCTGGGAATACCTTATTCTTGTACAGTTGCCCATGCACAAATGCAACATGAGAAGAAAAGGCAACAAAGCGAAGTGCAGGAAAAGGAGAAAGCTGTGTTTTTGTAGTGGTACAGGGCAGCAGAACTGCCTTTCCAGTTCTTCACATTTACACAGATCACTCTGCACTGTTTCTTTGCACAGAAGCATTCATACAACTCACCTTCATGGAAGGAGATAAAAACCAGTCTTTCACGGAATTCCTGGACGTTTCTGAAGTTATCCACCATTTCCAGGGGTTCTGGGTCATCACTCTCTGTGCAGTACATAGCTGTTTCCAGTGCCAGTAACTATAAAGGGAAGTACCTGTTCAGCTCCCAGACTACAGAGGAAGCAATGCCAGTGTGTGATCACTGGGAGTGTTTGAAAAAAAATTTAAAAAATGATGTAGTCCAAGGGAAGGGGATACATTAACTAATAATAAAGTCTCATGTGGTCTGTGAACCCACATACAGAGTAATGTGTAAACAGTGTGACATCTCCAAGCCCATACCTGTATTTTGTTTACATCCTGAGAAAACTACTGCTTGCTATCAGATTATCTGCCAGGATAACTGGATAGGAGGAAGCATGGTAGACTTTTTCAGCATGCTCTTCCTGGCACAGTCTAACTTCTAAGTAGTATTAAAGGCTACTTTTTGAAAGAATTCTTTATTCTGGTAGAAACATGGTCTGATGAACAAAGGCAAGAATGTATTTTCAAAATCAGGAGCTTGCAGTAATTTGATCCAAGATTTTGACAATAATATTTTCCCCCATGTCTATAATTAGGTGAATCAGAAGATAGTGATTGTGAGTTTATAGTGTTGGTAAGTGGCCACCTAAGAGCAAAAGAAGTTAATTAGATGAGAACAAAAAATATAAATTGGGAGAAAAGTAAGGGAATTCAAGATGGATAAATAACACAACACAAGATTTTTAGAAACTTTACAGGATCAAAATATCACTAACTGTCTGTCCTTTGTTCTGGACAGCTGAGAATGTGTTAATAGCAAACAGAATGGGATACTGATTTATCAGTCAGTTCTGTGCTATTCTTCCCACTTAAAAGATTTTAGTAATGTTCACCTTTCAGTTTTACAGAGAAATGAGAATATGTATTTGCTGTTCCTTAGCAGAACCAGTCAGGGAAATGTGTTCTGTTGGAACTTGCCTGCTCTTGAGAAATTTTAGCGGGGTATCGGAAAACTGTCCAGAGAACGCTGGGGTAGCAGGGAGGAGTTGTCAGGGAGCCCTCGTAGCGATAGTACTCATCCAGTCTGTCAGGAAGCAGCTCTTGAATATTGAAACCAGGGACCAGGACCTTCTGATCTAAAAAAGGGGTTCATGTTAAATATTGGGTCATGGCTACACAGGGAGTGCAGTGTTTTTGGTAAGTAGGATATTTTCAGTGTCATATCTCTAGGATAAGAAAAATACATTTTAGCAGAGATGATCCCAGTTTAATAAGGACTACAGCTTTTTAAGTTTCTTATGTACAAATCCTGTCTGCAACACCAAATGAGAGTTCTCTAAGATAAACTTTGGCCATATTAACTAAAAAACACCCTGTGTAAGAAGTAAGGCCCAGCCAGAATCACATGGGTTGTGCTAGCCATATGTTCTTGACAGGAGTGCACTGCATTTGGAAGCCTTTCACAGCTTGTGACAGATTTGCCTGGGATCTCTGGACTCTTTCTTCAGCCAGTTCAACCCTTCTGAGGGTGACATGTGATACTCCCAGCCATTCTCAATCTGATTTAGCCACTCACCCTTGTATTTCACATTCTGGAAGTGCCTGAAGATCTTCTCATAGGATGGGTTGAAGGGTCCAATCTGCAATGATCACATTATCAACAACTATGCAAGACACCAATCTGAATATGGGTCTGTGCTTCTTGCCTGTCCTAAGACAAGTGCCTCCACTGTCCAGATATTTATGTACTAAAATGGCATAAGTATTTTATAACTGAAAACATTCCCTATGTTCTCAGAGCCATGATGACATTCCTGCTCCAGGGCTGTTAGAGCTGCTGTGTTGTATTGTTGCCTTTACAACTGCAGTGCACTGACCCTATCACCCTTGGCTGCTCAGAGTGCTGTGCAAGTGAAGAGAAGCCCTTTCCTCTGAGAGCATTGCAGGCAGAAGTTCTCAACTGACAGGCTTCTCAGATCATCTCCCAGTTTCTGGTCAAAGCCGCATTTTTCCACCCACAAACATTTTTAGTCTGCTGCTCCTCACAGTCCAGGGAGGTAAAGAATGACCAGGGCCACAGGGCTACAGCTCAACTCTCTGGCTAAGGCTCTAACTCATCTATCACACAAGACTATGTTTTTCAACTGCTACAAAGCAGCTTTTTGGTCTAATAATCAATGCCTTTTTTAAGAATTCTTCAGAGCTTGTTCTTAGCAAATCCTCTGACAGCCAGACACAGTGTCCTTACATTAACTCTAACAACCACCAGCTATCTGGAAGGATTTCCAAGACCTAATCTCCATTGTTCACTGATTTGATTTTCAAGCACCATTGCTTAGAAATAACCAGAATCCCAGTATTTTTCCCTAGCATAATATACAATACTCTGACACTTTTCACAGCTACAACTTCCAAATGAACTGAAATTTAACACAAAATTACTGTCAGAATCTTAGAGGTGCCAGGGAGTGAGTTTGGGTAATATTAATGAGAGTTGTGTTTGCTAACTGGAACATTTTACTTTTTGATGGAAATGTGGAAACTTGTGGTTTTGGTTTGTAATGCTGCAGAAAATCCTCACATTTTAAAATTATCTTTACAGTCATCGAGGAGTTTTAATCTTCAAGAGAAAGAAGAATTATATATGTGTGAGCTACTAATTTTTTTCTTTCTGTTTAAGATCGTTATTATCTTCATATGTGGGACTTAAGAGAGGAAAATTGGAAAGCTGTCCTGACATCTTAAAATGTCACAGAATGTACTCATTTTCTGTAATCTGTAGTTCAAAGAATCTGTGAAGTTAGCAGGGAGAAGACTGTGGTTAAATCCTAATTACATGCAGTGGTCAAAGGCAGGGTTGTGCCTGCCTGTGCCTCTCTGCTGTGCTCAAACTGCTTCATGCTGCAGCAGGCAGCTTTGAGTAAATGAGCTTGAAATTCACTGTTTCCCCTTGTTTTATAAACACTACCATATTAGTTTGTAAATGAATACAAAAATAGACTTTAACATAGCTGAAGTGAATTTAAGAAAAATCATGAGGAAATGCTCAGAATTCTTCTTTTTGTAACATTTGCTCCTGGTTTGGTATGTGCTGCTAGAATCTGACCCTTTTATTTTTGGTGAAAGAGGAAAGGAAAACCTTTATTCAGCCACTGTATTGTTAAATAATGTAGGTAATTTTGTACATTAAAGGTCTCTCATAACTGAATGATTGAAAGCATATTCTAAACAGAAAAAAAAACCAAAAACCCCTGCAGCCTACCTCAAGGAGAACAGCCAAAACAGCCAGTCCATCTGCTTTGTCCATTGCTGCTGCTATATCTGGGTATTTCTCAGAGTTGTAATGTACAATATGGAGCTACAAAGGAGGAGATATTTTGTTACAATAACCTCTGGGTCATGCTCACATTTATGTTTCACAGTTAAAAAGGACTGTGCAGCCACCTCAGGATAAGACAATGCAGGAGGGCTCTTCAGTGATTTCTGGGTGCAGAGGTAAGACCTTTTTAGAGAAAGGCAGAACGTCCTGGGACTCCCAGACCTGCTGTAGCTGAGTTATACACAGCCCACACACACACCCATAATGCAGGGGGAAAGAGGATTCATGACTTCATGATTCATGACTTCAGCTTCAAGTACTAGCAAATTTTTCTGAAAAAATAACACCCAGCACTCCAATATTTGGAATGGAAACCCCAGTGCTAAATATAACTAGAGAAGAAATGGATTTGTAAAGTGCTGTTATGCAAGAAAATTATTCTAATTTATTTTTTTCATAATTTTGAGGTTAATATTTGATTGGTACCACTTTGAAACAATGGGACCTCCCCAACCTTCTTTGCTTCTTTCCCTGATCTGATCTGGCCTGCCTTACCTCTGCTGCAAAATGCTTCCCACTGATGGTGTGCTCAGAGCCTTTGGAGTGGTTTTGGTTTCCCCAGTGCAGGTGAAGTTGAGATGCAGTGTACTCAAATGGGAGGTTTCTGATGGACATAGCAGGTGACAGAAACATTTTCACTGCAAGCAGATCAAAACCAGAGAGGAACAAATGATACCACAGCTCTCAAGGACAGGGCAAATAAAAATACCGTGTCTAAGTGTATTATATCTAGAACATGAAAAAAGCAGATTCTTAACTCAAATCCATCTCAGTCTGTGGTAGGAGATAAACACTTCTGTTCTCTTTAAGCCTTTCTTGGTAGATCAGGATTTAGAATATTTAGAACGTACCCATTTCTATTTTCCTAAATACATTAATTGAATGTGACTATTGTTGCTAATGGAAATATTTCTTCTCCCTGAAGAATGTGAATTTATCTCAGACATTGATACGTTAAAACAAAATTTAGGCTCATGTACCTTCTTTCAGTCCCCTTATAATGGTTGAAAATGGCTTAATAAATTAATATTTCTCATGGTAATTTATATCTCCTGTTATATTGAATTCTGCTGCCTCTTCACCTTTTTTTTAGGAGCACATGACAAAACCAAATAAACACCCCCTTTCCTTGCTGCTCCCAAAACCCAGAACACTGATGTTGAGCAGCAAGGCCATCCCAGGCCTTAAGAATGAGCATTTCCTCTCTTGATGTGCAGGAGGGAGACTTTGTATGCATGACCCTCTCTTCTGCTCTCTAAGGCACTCTGGTGGGGCTTGTTGGGGTTTTTTTGGTGCAGAAACTCCAGTAATAATTCTCATCCCAGCAGAAACTTCCCAGTTGTTCATTTGGAGCGTTTGGTATTTCATAAAGCAATGGCATATGTCAAGAACAGATCTGTTTCTTAGCAATTTTTCCCTATTATTTTCCAGAGTGAATGCAGTTTGTTTCTGGACTGTCCTGGACATGTTTTTCAGGGGAAACAAGGCTCAAAACCATAGTGAAATAACAGTTTATGACCTTATGTATTTTTAGGCTCCCACTGAGAAGGGTTTTTTTGAGCCCTACTGTTTTCAGTCTAGCTGAAGTAGGTAATTGTGTCTGGATGAGCTGGCTGGTGAAGAACATCAATTATATATAGGAATGACCTGACAGCACAATATTAAGCATCCTACGGGTTTCCTATAGCTGAAAGAGAAGGTAGCAGCATAATGATCAGTCCAACAGAGGCTAATTTTTTGTTACTCAGAGGTAAATTAATTTGTATCTAAGTGAGGTTTCTAGAGTAGGATGCATCTCTACTGCTTTCTAGGAGAGCACTGACCTTGAAAATGAATTCCCATTTTCATGAGGGGGTTATATTTTTGTCTTGGCTTTCTTTAGGAAATAATCAAACTTTGTATTTTAGGGGTGAGATATGACAGTGGTAGTGACTTAGGTTATCCAAGGAAATTGCTTTTACCTGTGTAACTATTTTGGGAGGGACAGGCTCTCAGTGCTGTCCCTTTGGCTCCTTCTGCACTCTGGTACCCTTCAAGTATACAATGACAGTATTTCCTTCTCTGCCTATTGCCTGTCGTATCAGCCCAGTGCATTCAACTGTGGCACTCCAGTCTTTCACTCAGGACCAAGAAGGACTTTTAGGAAAAGAAGGCTCAGAAGGAAAGGATGTTCCAGCCATTCCTTATCTAGAGCAACCTGGTTTTAAAGGAGAAAGTGATCTAAAGGAAAACCAGAAATCTGTCATAAGAGGCTGGCCCTTACTGAAGAATAGGCTTATGATGTTCAATTGAGCAGGTCAGCTTCACTGAAGGAATGATAAAAAAGAGATTTTTGCATGTTGGTCAACTCATAACCAAGCATGTGAAAGCAGATGCCATTTAATAATGCAGATTATTCTGATACTTATGCAATAAAGGGAGATACAAAGAAGCAGGGTTTTGTAACTGTTCTTATTTCTATGTCTTCAAGTGTCTGAGGAAGGAATAAAAACTGGTGGGGCTGACTCACAAGTATTGTGTATTGTGTCATTATAGGAGACCTTTATGAAACAGCATCATCTCTGCCTTTACCTACTGTACTGACACTGATTGAGTGCTACTGTGGGGAGAGCCTGTTTGTATACTATATATAATTATTCTTCTGCCTTCTTACCTATCACTACCTATCACTGTCTATCTTACCTTACACGACATAGATTTCTGTCTCAAGTCAAAAGAACAGAATGGTGATCCTACATTTGTTTTCCCCACACCCCCACATAATTCACTTGAGCTGCTTTGATGAATGGAATAGACCCATTGCTCATATATTATCAGTTAATCTCTTTTTAACAGAATCACAAAGTCTGTTTCCATTACCAAAGTAATAAGAAAACCTTGGGCATTAATTCTGATATGCCTAGAGTTCAATTTAAATTTCTTTATTTAAAATTTGACTTACTGGGAATTCATTTGTACTTAGTACATTCCTAGGTTTCTCTAGCCTGTTCTGTAGATGTAGGTATGCTGATTTGAAGGCTTTCTCATCTGATTAGTAGCTTAATTTAATCTAATAATCAAAGTAGTCTACCCATGAAGTAAAAAACCACTGAGTTCCTGCAATTCTTTCTTTTAGCTTTCCTTTTAGCATCTGTGAGTTCCCTTACCTGAATGGCCATTATTGATCAATGTAAACTGGTCAGTGGAGGGCACATTATAGCCTATGAATTCTAAAGGCAAGAGATTAGAATCATACTGGAGAATATCTTTGTGGAAATTAATTGGTGATTGGAACACTCCTCCACAAAATGGGTATTTCTTTGGCCAGGCCTTCTCTCCATCAGGACCTGTGTGAATTAACAGAGACACATTTGTCAAACCTTTACTGTGCAATTAACATAGAAATTCCCCTGTGTCAGCCTTCACACAAAATTTGGAAAAGAAGCCTTTTTGGATTTTTTAAGACTTTTTTTTTTAAAAAGGACCTCATTAAAATAGAGGTAATGAAGGATACAATCATTTTTCTGAGGGTGTTGTGACTACAGACAGATTTGATTATATCAGACCCTCAGACTTTTCCTAACTGTACAAACTGTCTGGCAGTATCTAACAGGACTGCATAACCCACAGTGAAAAGCTAACTTGCAAAAATAAAAGGTGTTATGGTAATTTGACCTATAATCATTTGCTCAAACTCTGCTGAAACTTTTCTTCATCACAGACTTTTGCCCGAGGTAAGATCTGCAAAGAATACATAATATCAAGAGAATTTTAATTGTGCCTTTGATTTAATTACACATTAACAGATAGCAGCTGTTTGCAAACAACTGTAAGATGAGATGGATTGGATTTAAATGCCAGAGGAGGCACTTGCAACTTGTGTTTCTCCTTGTTTCTGAACATTTATCTTGATTCTTTCCAAGGCAGGAACGTCCTGGGATCACCCAGCCTGATGGTGTAACAGAGGACACCAGGCCTTCCTGGATTGATTTCTATTTCTGTGAGGCCATTTCTTTCAGAAGAGAACAGACATCTACTCCTCCTTTAGCATGCACATAAAAGATACTTCATTAGTGCCCAATGGATAATTACTGTCCTTGGCAGCTTGCTTTTCACCATGAGCCTGCTGTTCTCATGCTTTTGTTCTTCACTGAAGTACTTATAATATAGAGAATATAGTTTCTCACTTCCCATAAACTACATAGATCGAGTCCCTTGAGTCTTTGATTAGAAGGTTTCTTTTCCAAAACTATGATATTCCCAGTGGCTTCTTTGAGGATCAGGTCATCAGTGACAAAGCAAGTTCAGATATTTTCTGAAGGAAATTAACAGGCAGGAGGATACTATTAGCAGTTCACTTTATTTACATAAAGACAAGTAAATTTATTTACAATTGCCAAGTAAATGGATAGTGGGAGTGAATCTGACTTAAACATAGTGCATGTGACAGAATCAACAAGATCAGTTCTGGTGCTTAAGGACAGACTAACATCCTTGGTAAAGCTGTTAAAGATTATTCAAGAGAGCAGGTTAGCAGGTGGCATTGTTTGCAGTGTGGATACTCAGACTCTATCAGTGCTTTTTAGTATAAATAGGCCTTGCTGTTGCTGTAATTTAAATTTTTGACTCCAGTTCACTCACAATCACATCAATTTCTTTCTTACATCTTTGTGATAGTACCTTAAAGTTGCTGAAATTCTTTTCAAAAGCTAATAAACTGACAAAAGCTAATATGCTGACATCATAGAAGCCTCTCCTCCACCTATTTTAGGCAAATAACAAATACATCCAGAAGAGCATAAATTCCATACTATGGAATACATACTGAAGAAAATCTCCAAGGAAAATATGCATTAGGATATACCAAGAAATTACAGTTTCTTAGGTTCAAATTTGCCATGCAAGACGACAACACTAAAATTTAACACTTTACAAGGAGCTAAGATTGCAGCAATGTCAGAAAATTTTAAGACTTCAGTAATTTAAAAAGGTTTGATAAGGTAGTGAGTTTGCAAGAAGATTTTGATATGTTACATATCATAGCTATGGAGACTTGATAATTAAATACATGATTGATGTATAAAATAGAATAGAAGTCTAGTCCCAGACAGGGAGTCATGAAGTACCAATCATTTTTTCAGTACCGTGTTTGAATGCCTGAATGTCTGGAAGAGTTGGCAACAGAATATGGGAATTTCACACCTACATCAGCAGTTCAGTAGGAAAACTTTTGTCTTTCTATATAATGATGCAGTTATCACAGTCTTTATGTACCTTTACCAGCAGTTATCCTTTTCTTGATATAAATCTGCATCTCCTCTCACAGGCCTTTAAGCTACAGAACATTTTGCTTGTTTCTCATTCCTGCTCAATTAAAAAAGACCAACAAAACCAAACAAGACCTCTTTTTTGGTACAAACCCAGTTTTTATAGAAATTCTGTCTTTTGTCACATAGTCTTTCTAATTTAAGTGTCTCAAAACTCCTGTCTCAAAGAGCTGAGCTCACTGCAGCTCAGTTTTGCATGTGAAACTGAGATTTCCAAGGCAGATAAACCACACAGCTGAAAGGCATTTCTCAGCTAGGTCTGCTGAAAATTAATGATTGATTGTGAATCAGATTTTCTTTTTCCTGTGCCAGTACACTCAGATAAATTCAGTGGAAATCACACAGCGTTTACAAAGGCTTTGTCTGATCACTACTGAATAAAGAACAGCATGTGCATGTAAGATTGGCCTGTGCTACAAGTCCCAAAAGATATTAACATAAGAAGTACTGCAGAATTACCTCCAAAGTTAATTTCCTTTTTGTGTGACACATTTGTGACCTGGGCACTGCAGAAGTGTTTGGTGCTATGAGGATCCCAGCAGGATTGTGTCAGCAGAGCACTTGTGCCATGGGCCTGTTCTACCACCTCAACACTGTAATTCAGCTGCTGGAGCGAGCATGTTAAGGTAGGGAGCTGCAGGGGTCAGTGGAAGTAGGACCTTTCCTGCTGCCACTGCTCCCAGTGCTGCCAAGAGCACTCCCTGCCCTGGGGATTGCAAACTCAGGCTGCCCAAATCCAGCTTGTGGACTGCTTTGCTTGATACAAGTTTGCAGGACCACGTTCCCTTACCGCACTGAAAATAGCCCTGAGCCTGAGGTTGTCCTCACGGCTATTTCATAAAAGATGTCTGTAAATAAAGCAGGAATAATTCTCTGAATTGTCTACCCAGTGAGCTGAGCAAAACACCCTCAGGACCAAGGCTGCATGTGTCCATCATACCATCTCCTTTGACAGTTTTGTGCTTTCCAAATCCAGCCCCACAGCGCTGGTGCTTCCAGGCAACGCAGGACAGATGTTCCTTCATGAACAGTGGTGTCTGCTCCCAGGATGTACACATTGGCCCGTTTTAAATAAGGAGAAAATAGCCCTGTGAGACACCAGTGGTACCAACAGACTTTTGTTCTGATGGCAAATTAATATTTGTGTTGCTCCAGCTTCTCACAGTCTGGGCAAGTTCTCTTGATCTGAAGTAAATGTAGTAAAATGCATTGGGTCAGTAACACAGGGAATGCCTGGGGAATTTTTGCAGCCAGGCAGAGAATTTTTCCCTGTTTTCAGCCAGCTGGAAGCTGTAAAGCTGCCATTCACCTAGGGCTAGCTGGTGGTGGAGGCTGAGACTACAGGCTCCCTGCCATGGTGACATGACCATGTGGTTTCCTTTTTTCCCAGGGCTCAGTAATATCATTCTGTATACACAGAGCCAATATGTGTGTATTTTCCACACATGTGTCCAGAGGGGAGCTTGTGAGATAGAGGAATTGCCAGGGGCTGTAGCTGTCACTGTTACTTCATTCAAGTGCTGTATGAGAAATCTGGGGGGTGTTCTTGGGTGTTCACTAAAGCTGGCATTTCTGAAGGGGAAGTGCAAAGGTCTTAGCACAGCTTCTCAACACTTCACTGAATCGGAGTATTCAGCAACAGCAAAATAAAAGAGTTTTTAAGTAAAATTAGCCTGATATCTGTTACCAATAGTTCTTGTGTCTGCATTGCAGCATGGAGTTGTCTCTTCACATGCTAAAGTACATTAATAATTCTGTTGGCACTATTACTGCTAAAACATGTTAATAATTCTGTTAGCACTTATTACCTTAAACTTGTCTACAAAGCTAGTTTTCTCCATTGTAGCTGCTTGTCCACTCTGAAGGGATGATTCTAGTTCTATGATTTCAGTCCAGCCCACTTAAACTACAGAAACAGAGCCAGAATACAAAGAATTGAAGCCTAACATCCTCTTCTATCATTTTTTTTTCTGGCACAGAAGACTTCAGCCTGCACTTCACAGCCACAGAGCAGCATTGGCAAAAGCTGCCTGCACATGCTGTCCTGAGCTGTGGGGCAATGCAGCCACTCTTTAAGTTCTTTAACTGAAAACACTTTCCTTATGATAGACTCAAGCTACTTTGTCCATCTTACAGAAGATGGAGCTGCCCCTCAGAGAACACAAATCAAGCCTGTGTCACCAAGGGTGGAGGCCTCACTACTCTCTGGTGTTTCCTCCAGGCAATTTTTCTTTGGCTATGAATAAGGGTAATGAAAACAGGGAGAACAAATAGCATTGCTTCAGTTTGGCAAAGGAATAAGCAAACAAAGGAGAAGTTTAGTCTTTATATTTGATATATGAAATGCAGTCGTTTCATTATAGGCAAGGCAAACTCCTATTTCTTTGGAAAGCCTGTGCTGAATAGATAAGGCCTGATCACAAGTGGCATCATCTTGCTTTGTCAACATGGCCTGAGGTACTAACACTGCATCAATGCTCAGTTTTACAGATTGTAAAATGTGTAAAATACTCAATAAATAGAAATCTCTGACAATGAGCACTCAGATTTCTCCTCCACCCTTAATCTTGTACCTTGACCCTCATCTTGATACCAGTTTGTACTGTGGTTATAATGGCTTGATTTCCTTTCTATTCCATTGACTTAATTTCAGTGAGAGGCCCTGCAAGGTGTTTTTTAAGGGCAGAGATAAACAGTGGAAGATTTAGGATACCATAAGGAACCAAGACCAGTGGTAGAGTATGGAGGAGCTCTTTCCTTGCTTAGCACAGTCTCTCTAACAGCTCTTTTTCCCTTTGCTCTACCTCTGCTTTTCTGTACTATTCTGTACAAGTTCAGTTGCCACGTCAGTTTTTTGAAGTTGCTTTTATATAATTGCTTTTATATGTTCTTCTAGATTTATTTTTATTTTGCAATCAGTAGTTGAAGGAAAAAGATAATCTGTTTTGTGAACCTTCTCCCAATCCTCCATACATTTAGAATGTAGAAATCAGACTGCAGTATGGAAGAGCTTAACAGAAATTGGTGAAGTTGGGCAATGAGAATAATATGCTTTGAAATCAACACTAGTACCCAAATTCCTAGGAAGGGAGAAGTAAATAATTTAAACAAGGATTACCCTGGGAAGAAGGGCAAAACTTTTGCTTTCATGTTAGTAAAAAAAGTCTTGTTTTCTTTACTAACCAGCAGGGTTAGATTTATCTGATGGCTGCTGCCAGAGTGGAAAGCCCAGACTTTTGTTAAAGCTGTGTCAGGCTTTTTCCCAACTGGGAATGTGAGGTCTGTGCATGGACACTGGCAGATAGACGTGCAGCTGACACATTCTGCTTATGTGAAGTGAGTCAGGTAAACTGGAGCACAGCCAAAGGGTTCCTAGCTGCAAGTTCAGTCTCAGAGGTTCTTTGTGTTGTCTTGGAGCAGCACCAAAAGCTTAAGAACAAGCATTTTTTTCTGAGAGTCTCCATACTGCCTACTTCTGTGTGGGTATTAGGCATGTAAAATGCTACTCTGAATGAAGAAATACCTGGCTAGAGGATTTAATGAGTTAAAAGAAAAATGTTAGCTAATCCTTTTCCTGAGCAGCCACCAGGTCCTTCTTTGTTAGCAGAGGACTAAAAGGATTAGCTACAAATGAACACTGCTTTCCTAAAGATGATTTATTCTGCTTTGTCACTTCAAAGTTCAAGGACCTGAGCCTCTAGTAACAGAATACAGGTGACTTGCTGAACTCTGATTCTACCTGAAAAAGAGGACTCATGTGGGTAGGGAGAGAATATTCTTTGCAGAATTAGGCTGGAATGTGCTGCTGGCCTTTGGCTGCTGAGGAAACAGAGGGCTTCAGGGACCTTGTTCAGCTGTAGGGCCAGCTTTAGTCTGCTGAAATTCCTGCCATTCCACAAGGAAATTTAGAGCTCAGTAACTGATCCTCAGTCACTTAGATATGAAACCTGATGGATGAATAACAGATTACAAGAAAATTGATCAGATTCAAACCTGGGTAAGGATTGTGATCCCAGTAAATAGCAGAATACATTTGGCAGGTTGACTTTAAAGGCAGCCATAAGTTTGTAGGTATGAATTAGTACTTACCAATATAAGACCATTTGGACCCTGTTTAAAGACAAAGAAAATATTACTGTGAGTATTTGAAATTGGTCTTTCTCTGTAAAGAAACAAATTGCTACTTAAACCCATGTATTGAATGTTGCAATACTTTTGTCTGTCTTTCTAGTCCCAGCTGTTGAGCAAAACAGCAAAACTTTTTGACAATTTATGAATCTTTCTCACTCAAATTGTAATTATAATTATCCCTGTGATCCTGCACATCAGGGTGAATTTCTTGTGGTCACTTAAATCTTGGGGCAGGACTGCTGTCAGTACTTTTTTTTTAAATTGGAATATCCACAGACTTTGTCTGTAGGTACACCCCTAGGATTTTTCTCTTGTTAGGAAGCTAAGGAATATAAGTGGAATGTAACTACAACAATCCCCCCTATGCCTTCTTGAGGAGTTAGACAAATATCAGTGGATTGCTAGACTGAGAAGTGATGGACAGAAATGAATGAAAAGAAGGGAATATGATACATGAACCCATTTAATTCAGAGAATCCCAGGGAGGGGGAGTGTTCAAATGATGAATACTCATCCATTGCATAAGGAACTAAACTTGGGACAGTATCTCTGCGTGTATTTGGAAATGTCTGAATTTATTAAATGCTCTTTTTAATAATTTTTTTCCTGGTCCTGAAACCTACTTAAAAGCACTCAGCTTGCTGCATAATTAGAGGTATTTATCTTGGCAGACCTGAAGGGTTAGGGTTAGCAGGCAAATGCTGATCTTTACTCTCTGCAAATTTAATTTTATTTCTGCTTAGAAAACAGTCCTGAAATACAAATCTTGCAAACACTCGGTGCCTGTGCCTGTGAGTGTGTTTGTATGCATGCAGGCAAATATTTATCATTACATGCACATGTCTGCTCAGTACATGGTTCTTGACAGCATTTCTTGTGCTCTGATTGTGGGCACACATGCAGTTCTTCCCTAAGAATATTATGTTAAAATGTTTGGGATTAGTTTTTAAGGATGTGCAAATCAATTGCACTTAGCTCTTTTGTATTGATATGTGCTGGGAACATGAAACTCTCTGCTTTCAGTTTGTTAGGACCCATGTGCCTTGTTCTTTTACATTGAAATTTTCAAAGCAAGGTCTGTGTAATCGTGTTGGCTCAAGTCCTCAGGTTCCTCTCATAGAAGAATTCATATTTTAGACTTCAGATGAGAAACCTCATTCTCTTCTTGCCTTCTCTCTGCAGGGGATTGTCTCTTACTGGGTTTTTAGGGGGTTGCTTGTGTCCTTTGGTCATTCCATAGACAAAATTTACATAAAGATAAAAATGACTTGAAGTAGGTTTTAGAAATATCCTCATTTGAGCAGGGTTTGGAGAAATACTGGCTTAACTACAACAGCTACTGTGTTCATGCTCTTACTGACCATTAAAATGTGTATGAAGTATCAAAACTGATTTTTATAATCTATAGCAACTTTAAAACAATCACTTTTAAGCATTTACAATATTTTAGTCAGTTATGCCACTTGACACAAAAGTAAATGAACGCTTCAAGTCTTTTGCCAAGTGAAGCATTCCTCAACCTGTGAGCATTTTGATGACCTGCAGTTCACTGCTATTATGACTTTATAGTGAGCACGACCATAGAACAGCTGTAGGTAGTGCTGAGGCACATTTATGCTCATTTCATCTTGGATTAGGAGATGAATCAATGACCAGATGGCAGAACCTTCTTGATTTTGTGTGAATGAACACAGAGAGCTGCCAGCCTCAGACCCTGAACAAGGTTGTTTTTATTCTGCCTGAAAATGGAATGAGAGTCAGGCAGACTGTTAGACAGTGCCAAATCTAGAGGTGAACATTCAATGGCTCTGTGTCTGTGAACACTCTCCTGGCTCTTTGTTCATGTTGGGATGTGTATTGATGAGTGACAGAGGTACATGCCCATGCATGGCAGAGGAGGCTGCTAGAGCCAGTGTACCTGCATTTGACTGATCAAAAGACAGAGAAAAAATACATTTTCAGTGTCACTTGAGAGCTGGGAAGTGTGAATGGTTGTAGGTGTGATAATCAGAAAATGTCTGAGATACTTTTTCTCTTGCCATTTCTTGGTTGCAGGTCCCTGAGACAAGGCACTCTCCAGAATTTCTCCAGAATCTCCTTCAGGATGTATCATAACACATATCTTTTCAACACATCCTTTCAGTTCCAAACCTTCTGTATGGCCACAGAAAGCACCTGTAAAGCATCAAGCTTTATTTATTCTGTTGTTCTGGAAAGCATCAAGCTCTAGGAACCTCTGTCCTTCAGGTGGGAGATACTGATGTAGAATATAGGCATTTTTCAGAGGACATATGCACAAAATAAGAAGATGACCTTAAAAGTTTTAATTTCATGCCTGTTGCTGCTTATGCAAAAAAATGGTAAAATGTTTGTCCTGTCAGAGCTCTGCATGAACCAACAGCTCTGGATTATGTTTGAACCTCCTGGATTTTTGTCCCATGAATATACCTGCCAGGTAGATTATAATTAGTTTGAAAAAATGAAAATTGATTATAATCAGCTGGAATAGATGAACACTGACTCCTAAAAAGAGAGCAAGGAGTGCCAACCTCCTGAAATTAGTCTTGTTTCAATATAAGAGAATGACCTCTAGTGTATGGGATGCCTTACAGGGATCACTTTTTTCTCTCTGGTTTAAAAATAAACAGGCAGAGGGAAAGGTGTGATGCTTCCAGAAACTCTGAAAGGGCCAGTCTCTGCTTCATTTCATGAGAAATAAAATGATCACAAAGCAAAGCATACTGAGCATGCAAGTCTGTAATGTCAACTAAATCAAAGGACAAATTTCTCTTCCCTGTATATGTCAGAATACCTGTCCTGAGAAATTGAAACAAGGATACTAACTCCAAACAACAGCAGACTGCAACAATATAAAACTTTGAGAATGATATTGAATAGCAATAATGAGAAAATGCAATTTTTATGCATAAATAGCTGCCCTAATCTACAAGAGACAATAAAACAGAAAGCTGTAAGACTTTACCATTCAACGGCGCTTGCCTTGAGAGCTGTATCTTTAGGAAGAAAATAAGCACAGTAGCCACTGTGACTATACTGAAGCTCTTGGCTGACATCTCAAGGAAAGACTTATAATATTCCAGCAGTTCACAGATTTCTTTGCACTCTGAAGAAATTCCCTTGTAGACATGTGGCAAGTAGCAGAATATACAGAGCTTCTGCTAATGAGTTATTGCCCTCCTCTCCCCTTTTCTCTCTCCTAGCTTTTTATAAAGCTCCTGAGACTCAACCCAAAACAAATGATGTAATCAGACCTGCCTCTATGTCACAACACCCTCAGAAAACTGATCATATTCTTCATTACTTCAGTTTTAGTGAGGTCCTCACAGGGCAGACTCCAGCACTTAGAGAGGAAATTTAAACATGGAACTTGAGAAATTATTTAGCAGAGACAAAAATGCTTTAAAAAGCTGTAGCCCTATGGGCCATACCACAGTAGAGTTTTTCTAGCCTGTTTCAGAGAGTCTGCCACAGGTCCCATTTTTGGATCAGTTGGATACAGTATAATGGCCCACTGTGAAGACTGGAGGGGAGGGAGGAGAAGTGAGGCTCTGTGTGGGACTGGTAATAACTCAAAGGGACCATGGACACTTCCCACCAAAACCATCCAACTTGTCAAGAGCAGAGCTTTTTGAGCTGAAGGTTCTTGGAACCAGGAGGACTGAAAATTCATGATGCAATAGTCCCAGAATGTGATTATTATTCAGGACATGTATGAAGAGGGGTAAAGAGAAGCACAGGGTATAAGTTAATGTCCTCTTCTGTCAGTGATTGAGGAATAAGCTCTTAAAGTAAGGATAGCTGAGGAGCAGAAGGTGCTATTGAAGAGACTACTGGTTTTATTTGAGTACATTATTATTTATAATTGTTATTAACTGCTTGCTACATATCAGAAACAGCTTTATCATGTAATAGCATTGATTGGTCAAACTTTTTTTTCAACATCTTTATTTCTCAGCTACAGTGTAATTGCTCAGTGTTATTAGATGTCCTTATTTTTCTTACTGTTTATGAGGTTGATAAGGGGAAAGGAAAATTGATTGGAGCATGGCTCACTTGTGCCTAGAACCCAGGCAGGGCCGTGCTGTAAAGCATGATTCTGGTCTATTGCTGCTGTTCATGCATGGCCCAGTCCTCCCAGTATAGGCAGAGGGAGTCTGCAGAGAGCAGCAGCAACTAATTAATGTCCTGTAGCCTTTTAGAAAGCAGCAGTGGTTGAGAACACTTCCTCTCATATTTCTTCTCAGTATTTTGTAGATTGTAATTCTGCTTGTTTTGGTTCAGACAGATGTAATCAAGAGGAAGAGGGTGTAAGCTATAGAGAAAATGTTTTTAGCATGACTTTGCAAGTGCCATTGTCCAAAGCAGAGGGACACAGTCTAGCACATTGGTACAAAAGGCATGCTGAGTGTGTTCAGCATGAAGGCTATCAGCACACAGCTGTGGCTGCATGCAGGACCCTCTTAACCCGATGGAAACTTGGAAACACCATTTTATAGGTGTCTGTAGAATGAAATGGTTTTGTCATCAGCCTTCACATAGCTGGCAGCCTATCTGACAAGCTGCTAAGATTGGTATCAAGAGCTGAAAATTAACTTCTCTACAAAGACCATGTTGTGTAGGAGTGTATAGACCAAGCTATCTGCCAAACTGTGTTTTCTTATCTCCTTCCTTCATATTTTCTGCCAGTGTTCTTGAAGCATTCACCATGGTGAAGTATGCTCTGATTCTTAGAATCTCCCTCAGACCATTTTTGCATTTTCACAATCTGTACCTCTCCTCCCCCAGTTTCAGCTATAGCAGAAGACATTTTGGCTTCACATTTAAGAGAGGAATTCCAGGCAGTGCTTGTGCTTTCAAGGCTGGCTGGAGAGAAAGCTCTTTGCTTACAAAATATAAGCCATGTAAAAAGAGAAAAAAACTCCCCGACACAGTTACCTGCCTATGCTCTGCACAAACCAAACAGGGATTGCATTTTATTCTGGCTTTAAGAAATTTTAGGTTGCTAGCAGTCAGTTTTCATTTCTGCACCAGGACAAGGCAGAGACAAAGCAGCATTTTCATAAACTGGGGGAGCTCATGAGAAGTAGATTTGCATCCTGAGTATGAAACATCAGGCTGAAATTGTACAGTGTGGGTTTATCAGTCTTTAACTTGCACAGTCCCTTAACCTTAGTGGTGTTTTGTTTGAGCCTGTCACTAGCACCAGGGGACAATGAAAAAGATTCCTGTCTGTGGTGCAAACAGGTGAATGATCTGATCTGTCTGGTGGCCAAACTTAAGGAGGAAGTAGAAAGACTAATGAGTATTGAGGAATGTGGAAGGGAAATAGACTGGTGGAGTTTCAGCCTTCCATTCCTGTGAGAAGCCTACCAGGAGTCAGAGGACTCCCATGCCCCCACAATCAGGCAGGAGGAGGAGACCTAGTAGATGAAGTAGAATGGAAATGGGTCCCTCCTAAGGGAACTAATGAAAATTCTTCCTGGCCCCCATCACCTACCCAGGTGCCACTACAGAATATGTATGAGGCCCTGGATCCAGAGGGGCAGCCAGATGACACAGAAGAAAATAATGGAGCCTGGAGAGCCTCCCAATTACACTTGTCTGTCAGACAGATTGCTGCCTCTAGCATTAAAAACAAAAGAAGGGTAGTGGTAGTAGGTGACTCCTTTGTGAGGGGAACAGAAGGCCCCATATGTTGACTGGATCCATCCCACAGCGAGGTCTGCTGCCTCCCTGAGGCCCAGAGATGGGATATTACCAAGAGACTCATGGCCTGATTCAGCCCTCTGATTATTACCCACTGGTAATAGTCCAGGCTGGCAGAGACGAGATTGAAAAGAGGAGCACCAGGGTAATTAAAAGGGACTTCAGGGCTCTGGGTTGGTTGGACGATGGGGCAGAAGCACAGGTGGTGTTCTGCTCAGTGCCTTCAGTGGCAGGGACAAATGATGAAATGAACAGGAGAACCTGCATTACCAACAAGTGGCTTAAGGTCTGGTGCCATCAGCACACTTTTGGGCTCTTTGATCATGGGGCAATTTTTACAGCACCACATGGGCTCCAGCTATCTGTTAAGGGCAAAAGGATTCTAGCCCACAAATTGGCCCAACTAATTGAGGGGCTTTAAACTAGATTTGAAGGGGGAAGGGGATGCAAACCAGGTTCTCCAGGAACAGGCCCAAGGGTGGTAAGCCAGAGTCAGAGGTGAAAGCAGCAGCCCAGCTGAAGTGCATGTATACTAATGCACTGAGCATGGCTAACAAAGGCCACACCTGGAGTTCTGTGTCCAGTTCTGGCCCCTCAGTTTAGGAAGGACATTGAGACACTGGAGTGTGTCCAGAGGAGGGCAGTGAGGCTGGTGAGGGGCTGGGAACACAAGCCTGTGAGGAACAGCTGAGGGAGCTGGGGTTGTTTAGCCTGGAAAAAAGGAGACTCAGAGGTGACCTTATCACTCTCTACAACTCCCTGAAAGGAGGCTGTAGTTAGGTGGGGGTCAGGCTCTTCTCCCAGTCAACCACTGACAGAACAAGAGGACACAATCTTAAGCTGCATCAAGGGAAGTTTAGGTTAGATGTTAGAAGAAAATTCTCCTAAATTTGAAAGAGTGATTGGGCAATGGAACCATCTGCCCAGGGAGGTGGTGGAGTCACCGTCCCTGGATGCGTTTAAAAAAAGACTGGACGTGGCACTCAGTGCCATGGTTTAGTTGATGAGGAGGTGTTAGGTCATAGGTCAGACTTGATGATCTCAAAGGTCTTTCCCAGCCTAGTTCATTCTGTGATTCTGTTCTGATGTGAGCAGTGTCAAAGGTTGGAAGAGATATTGATACTGCATTTCTTTAAAAAACCTTTTAGCAAACATAGGAATAAATGGCCATTTATTCAAACAGACTATGGAGCCCCTTGCATACTGTAAACAGAGAGCAAAGAGGGTCAGTTGGATCCAAAGGAAGCAATTACCTCACTGTCTGCAGTAACTAAGATCAGTCTGGGTCATAGGGCCATCTTGTGGGGTCTCACCAACTCCCCAGTTTGGGAGACTGGTGGGTGTTGGGGGCACACCTGGCAATGGGTCCCAGTGACTGGATGTGCCTGATGCAAGGCTCAAATGATACAAACCCATGTAACTGCTGTCTATAAGCAAAAAGTTTAACCCCAGAGCTGTCTGAGGAAGGGCATAGCATTGACAGATGTAGCACAGCTGTCTCAGAAATCCTAACAATGTTTGAGGAGTCTTGGGTGTCAGGCAGTTTGCATGAGGGACACCAGACAGCCTTGAAATTGAGCCCTGCTTTCACATTTGAACTGTGCTGGAATACAAGCCTTGATGTCTATGTTTGAAATGGTACTGAATGCTGCCACTTTGTCCATTCTATTGGGATCTTAAATTGTGTAGGTAAAATATATTGTTCAGAGCTGTAGTATTTGTTGTCTTCTTTTTGACATGGATTCACTTAGAAAGGACAATCTATTGATAATTAATTATGTTTCCAAATTATGGGATTTTATGATTTGTATCTCAAGCAAGTTCCTTGTTTCCTTGACATGATTTTCCTTCAAGCCATTCAAAAGAACATTTCTAAGTTACTGTGAAATTCAGGAAATCATCCAGGGTATTTGCTTATATCCCATCTGAATGTGCATCCTGAGGTGCAGCGCATAATGGTAGATATTTTTCTGCTACCTTTTAATTTTGGTTTTGCCTCATTTTCATTACATCTGCAAGTTTTCAAGGTAAGAACTGCTTTTTTAAAATCTTTAAAAAAAATTTTAAAACCATTCACATTGCAGATGATGCACAAAACCAAGAGATACTGTTCCCTGGTCATTGCAAGCTATAGAGTTAGAGCAGGAATTCATAAATCCTTCTTCACAAATCTCCTGTGGATGAGGGCAGGAGAGGCACCTCAGATGTTCCTGCAGCCCATGCAGGGGACTGGGCTGTGCTGTTCATAATGATGGCTATGAATGACGTGTAAGAAGATCTTTTATCTAAAATGGGCTCCAACAAAATTCCTTGTCACCTACCAGGATGGTGACCCTGCCACCACATTAGAAGCACAAATGGTATCCTATGTTAGGAAAGCTTACCTAAGAAAGTTGCATGGAATAAGAACTTCAAAGGCAAAATATTTTTTGTGGTCGCTGGTGTGACTAACAGGGCTTCTATGTAGCAATTTATAAACAAGCTGAGAATTTGCCTGCGTGGGGGGAATGAGAAAGGATCCTTGCAAGGTGGAAACAGCCCAGAACAAATTTCCAGCAGAAGTTTCCAGCAAACCTAAAAAGTGAATTCACAGTGTGCTCAGGTGGGCTTTATATAACAACTAAATAATAGGTATATGTTTATAAGTCACTATATTTGTCCTGTCTGCACACACTAAAAAGCCCAAAAGTGTGGTTAAAAAAAGGCTCAAGCAAACAAGTCACAAAACAGAGTACAGCAAAGTGAGGCATTCCGCTGAAGATGGAACACAGTTTTCTCTTCACTGCTTTGCACCCCTGGATCCTGCCAGAAATATGCCTCAGAATAGCAGGATCATATTTGTTGCTGGCCTCTGCCGTCTGCTTCATTCACCACACATGGTCATGGTGTTGGCTCAAGCTAAGAGTAGGCAGACTAAAGCTATAGAGAAGACAGAGGCATTACATTGCCCTTGTCTAGGTTCTAAGCTGGCAGGCCAGGAGAGTGTGAGCTGGGCACGGTGCTGGAAGTCCCTATGATGGCTGTCACTTTCTGACTCTGGGAATGACTTCCTTCTGCCTAATTTCTGTCCCTACACATCTGTAAATATCTGTAGGTGCTGCATACTTTCCACGTTGCAGCCAGCCAGACCCATAAGGCAATATGAATTGAGGAAGTGTGGAAAAGTGTGGAAAAGTTCCTTCCAGTTGTGCCTTTTGCTCTGAGCATTAAGGTTCACTGCAGTTGCTGCTGCACAGGACACAGAGGCCCCTTGTCACTACTCCACCAGCTCCATCAACATAGGATGGCTGGCTAGAGTTCACCCACAAGTCTTTCCATTTCTCTTGGAGTGACTATGTCACTGAGGGAGGTTATGTGCTCATTAACTCCTATGCAACTCTAGTTTTTCTGTTACAAAGAAAAACCCCAAATAACAAAGCCAAGTCTCCTTAAGACTGGGGAAACAAACAAACAAACAAAAAAAACACAACAAAAAACAACAAACAAGCAAAGAAAACCACCAAAAAACTCCAAAACAAACAAACAACAAAAAAACCACAAAAAACCTCCCCCAAAACAAAAGAAAAACAAACCCTAAAACTCACTTCACCGCTTTTTCCAAAATATCTTTCAATTGTCTGCAGTGACTCACTGACTGCTACACATCAAGAGATCTAAAGGTATATTTTAAAATAAAACTAGAGAGATGAATATTAATTCTGCTTCAGTCTCAGCTCCAAATGTATTTATGGTTCAGTGTTCTGGGTTGAGCCTGTTCTAAATCAACAGGAGAACCTATGCTTAAGAAACTACAGGATGATTAAAATAGCCATCTCCTTTTGTGGACCTTCATGCAGAAACTCAAGGCAAGCTGTGCTCCAAGCACTATTTATATCTTTGGAAACATAAAAAGCTTGCTTGGTTTGTCTGGCTGGTAAACATTTTGCCAGTTTTATATTGGCTTTAAAAGCCAATGTGAAAGAAGTCAGTGTTGTAGTTTTCCAGAAATGTAAATCCTTCATGGTGACTGTAAAAGCCAGGGACTAAGGAGTGGAGAGACAGTGAGAAATGTGGTCCAGTTTTCAGCATGAAGACATGAAAAAGTTTTAAATTAAATGTATTCTGCTGATATTTTAATAATATGTCCCCAAAACCTTTCAAAGTATTGACTGTCATGCAGGAGTCCCCATCTGCTGGCCTGTGTTCCCTGTTTGGTTTGAACAGCTCCTGGTTTGAAACCTCCTCAACAAGGGGCTTTTTCAGGCAGACCTAGAACATGGAGCTGTTGGAGTTATCCCACCAGCTTGTTTGCTGTAGCAGTCTTGTGTCCAGAGCTGCAATGTGATATTTCATGCACACTGATAACCACATTATCATAGCAAGTAGGGTCAAAGGGACCAGCATAGCCCAGCACTGTAGAATGAGAACATTCCTGAATAGGTTCTTCTATTACAGAACCAAGAAATGCTGCAGCTGTTTGCTTACAGAGATGAATGGGAATAACTTCTTCACTGACAGGCAATGCATGAAGAGTTTTTCCACATTATCTACCTTTCCACATTTTCCACAAATCCGTCCAGATGATGGCAAGTCAGATGGATTCTTTAACTTTTCATTTCAGGCCTTAGTGATTCATCTTCACAACACCTTCACAACTTGTAGTCAGCTGACTAAATATAATCTCAAACTACTGAAGTGTTTGTAGGTATCTCTGAGAACAGAATAATTTGTAAACACTGTAAGCAGCATGTGCCAACAACAGATACAAAAAGTACACAGTGCACATCTTTGCGGGAAGAAGTTTGCAGGTAGTCCTAAGTCTTCCTAGTACATAGATACCTTGTGGTTTAATATTGCTAATGCTTAAACAGCACCATCAACAATATCTGCTCTGTAGGAACAGCCAGGGGTGACTCTGGGTAGTGGCAAGATTGCTGCCTGGAACAGCAGCCTGCTGGCAGCACAAGTGCCAGTGCCCCAGCCCCAGCCAGTCAGGCTGGCTCTGGCTCTGGGTGGTGTTCAGGAAGAAGGAGGGTATGGCAAAGTTTGGGGTCAGCCTGATCAGCGTCCCAGTAGTGTTTGAAGTGTTTGGAGCGTGCCAAGACTGCTTTTAAAGAATCAGTTCTGGTCACAGGATGTCCCGACAGCTTCTTATTTCAGAACAAGCTGAAAATTCCCCTGTCCCTTGAGATTTTGCCATCTCAAGTTTCAAGTTCCAGCTAGAGCAGAAACATTTCAGAAGGCCTTGTTCAGTCCTTGAATTCACAGATGTTAAGTGAAGGGAGTGAGGAAAGGAAATCTGGGCCAATGGTCTCCTATTTCACAATTCAGATTACTACTCAACATTGTGAATAACTGGCCCTGAAGAGTAACATAATAACAAAAATTGTAATCCTAGTGACATGGCAAGAAAATTCCTGTTTCCCTGGTAATGAGCTGATCTCCAAACAGGATAAAATGTGCCATTTTGCTAACACATATCTCATTCAATTTAGTTTATCAGTGAAGTATGTATACTGTCTTTGTGCATAATGACAAGTTTTTCAAGGGATACTTTGCTTTGGAGTCAAAACACTTCCAAACCAAAATGCTCTGAGATGCTGGCACCTTTTGTATTATCATTTACAGTTCTTTATGAACAGTAATATAGAACCAAGATCTGATATGTGTGCAGTATAGTACAGAATTCCTTCTGCAAAACTGGAAGCAAATACTGCAGCAGAGATACAGGTGGGATGCCTTTACAGCTTAGAGCAACAAAGCAGCAGAAATAGCTTGTACAGTGTTTTGACTATCAACAGTCTTGTTTAATATGGCAGAAAAGTGATATAATTTGTGTAGAATTACAGTTCACATGTACATATGATACTTTTACTATAGTAATATTCTACAGATATAATTAGGATATACAATTAGGTATTATAACAGAGGTTAGAAGTGAATCACCCAGTTCATCTTGGGACTTTCCATTTGTTAAGTATTTGAGATGGGAGTTCAGACATTAATTTAAATATTCCTTTTACAATGGTTTCTTTACATGTTACATTTCTTTTTTCACTGGCAAGTAGATTTTGCATTCTGATTCCTAAATTTTATCTGAAATGGTATAATTCTATACCATTTCATTATCTTCCTAATCCTCACAGATCATTACCAGAGTAAAATTTCTTCTATTTTTTGTGTCTGGATCATTGTTTGTTGTCCTTAGATTTGTTAATTAACTAATCATAGCAGTGAAATTGAAAACCTAAATGTCATTTAAACATGCAGTACTTGTGGCTTAGAATAGCTATGGGTTTGCCCCTTGTGACACAAGAAATTGTACCAGTGAGTTTTATGTTCTGGAGTTACTCAAGTGCTTTTGAAGAGTTTTCCCTTCCTTGATCAAATGGATGAGCTGGTTCCAACTATGTTTTCCAGACAAATAGGTACAGTAGGTTTTCTTTAAACAGCATGCTTGTAAGTTCTGTTCCATGCTCTGATACAGTATGTAAGCTGAGCTGCCTATTGTTTTCTAAAATATACCTGTACTTCCCTTATTTGCCAAAAATGAATGAGTGAGCCATGTTCACTCATTCATTTGATGAAGAGAAATTAGTTATCTTGGCTATTAAATGTTCTATTCTGATGGGATGAAATAAAGTATGCTGATCGTTAAAGAAGCTTAAGCAGAAGTACAGAATCATTATTTTCAAGACTGCCTTTGGGAATAATGTAATATAAAGTTTACATAACAAATACAGTAAAAGCTGAATGCCAGTGACATGAATTAGTACTTCTGGATGTCACCCTGATGCACTTGCATTATTGAGCAGGCTCTGGAGGACAGTAAACAATTGGTGAAGCTGGTGTCGAAAGCTGCCAGACATATGAGAACTTTCAGGCATTTGTTTACAGCATGAATTAAAAATAACTCTTTGTCTGTATGAATAATACCTTATGTGAAAACCATTCAGTTTATTTGGACCATTTTTTCATCACATCTCCATTGTTTTTTTCAAAAAAAACCACCATAGAGATTACTCACATTCACCTTTATTTATCCCCTTATATTGTGCCTGAGCTGGGATATTGCAGAATAGGCAAAGTCTGAGGCAAAACTAAAGCACTGCCTTTTTTTGTTCAATGAGATGCTTCTGGAATCCTTGGAAAAGTGTTGTAAAATTAGTGCAGGCTCTTAGAAATTAGAGAAATTAAATCTCAGACATATATTAAAATTATATGTAAAAAAATAAACAGAATTATTTGTAAAAAAAATATAAAAAATCCGATTCTGATGGAATTTGTATCAGCCCAATGCCATTTGTACTGCCAAAAGTCAATTTTATTTTCCACAGGAAGCAACTCATTAAGAAATGAGGGATGCCTCCATATTACTGCAGAGAACCATAAATCCCATGGCAGATATCCCGGGCGTTTTTTGCAGTGCCTGTGTGAGCAGGGAGAGTGCAGAACTCCGGCCCTGGTGCCTTTGCCCATGCCTTGTGTCACACCGCCCTCCAGGGGTGTGCTGGGCAGTGGTTTGGGCATGCTGGGAACCGAGTCCTGCCTATTTATACTCTTCAGTCTCAGGCTCCGTGTTCACAGATGCTTGCTCTGGGCCTTTGTCTACTTTTAAATTCTTTGTCCTTCACTTTGGAGATCTTGCACTTCCAGAGAAGAATCTCGAACCTTGTGAAGGGAGGTGCTTGTGCTCTTATGATCAAACACTGAAGAAGTGTATGAACTCTATTTTCAGAGGCCATACAGGAAATAGAAATAGATTTGTTAATGAGACAACGTGCCAGCAGAAACATGTTTGTGGTATTTCACGTGCTCTAGTGTAGTTTCATACACAGCTGCCTGCAGCTAAGCTTCTGTCCACTGCAGATGGCACAGAACTCACAGAACTGCTTGGCCAATTTCAGTAGAGGTTTTATTAAGATGAGACCTTGGTTTACAACTTCCCTATATTCTGATGCTTTCTATTGATATTTTGCCCGCAAGTATCTGCCTCAGATTTTGCATCTCCTTGTGCTGGGCTTCTGTGGTCTCCATCACTATTGCCATCGTACCTGAATGTTTCAGTGCCATACTTTTTGGAAATTAGAGGTGAAAGCCCAATCTAGCAAATTGCTACTAGGTCTGGATTGGCATGTAGTGTGTTCAGAGTGGTCACTTGTGAAGGCAAGTGGATCTTAGCTGCCACTTGGAATTAAACCCAATGCTCAGAGCAAAATGCTTGCTAATAATACTCATTTCAGCTGAGTGTTCAGGGCATCAGCCAATCTCCCTCATTCTGAATGAGAAGAAACGTGCCATGGGAGATGTTATTCTTTCTGTCTTTATGCATTTAATCTGGAGCTGGAGGATGGATGTGTATCCACAGAGATAGGAAAAGTCCAGTGTGTGAGCTCTGAACAGAGCTGGCCTCTTTTCACAGCTGTAGTTGAGAAGAACATTAGTCTTCAAACAAGCAAACAGGTCTACTTTGTAAAGAAATTGGTTTAAATAATTTTCCAGGTGATACACAAGAACTGTCTGGCAAAGACCAAACTATAGTTCTTCAGGTCAGCATTCATTCCACTTCTACAGCATCATCCCTTCTTAATTCCATGCTCCAAATTTCCACAGCAAATGTGGAAGTCAGCTAAGACTGAGTCATGTTCATCTAGTGGCTTTTACAGAAGCCAAGAACACAAGGAAAAACTCTGCTACTGAATCGTTAGCCCATATGATAATACAGGCAATGTTTTCAATAAGACAGAAATTCAGAATAATTTGTCTTCTGAATAAGTTCAGAAGACAAATATTTAACGCCACAAATTTTATTTCTGAGGCATACAGCAGAACAAAAGAACTCTCCATGCAAACTTCCCCAATCCCACTGTAAATCCTTAGCATATATGCAAGATACCAATTCAGAACCAAATTCTAAGCCCAAATACTCTCAGGTGGAACCTATAGAATAGATAGATGATTACATATATCCCAGAAGGGTGTGAAATATCTCTCTTGCAGGAGAGATGATGATGTGCTATACTAAACAGAAATTTCTAATATACAGTGCTGAATCACAAGCTCCAGTTCTGCACTGATTGCACCCATTATGAGCATGCCTGTAGGATTCATATTAGCTACCATCTAAAGTACTCTGATCTGAGGAAGAATGGGAGCAAGAGGTGAAACTCTGGTTCCAAATCATGTGATTTGCGCTAAAGAAATCTTACTGAAAAAGCTAACCAAAAAGGAAAATTATACCCAGAGCTTCTACCCCAGTCTTCCTCTGCACTCAACATGTACACCTCCCTGCAAGCCACTGAAAACTACCCTTGTTGTAAGCAAAGCTTTTGAGATCTGAGTGCTGAGAGTTGCATTAGTGATTATTTTTCAGTAGGCAAAGAGACTACATTACAAACATGCTTGTACTGGTCCTTATGCATCCTCATTGTTTGTGTGTAAGGATGGGTGGGGCACAACATGAGGATTAAATGTATGCATTGGTTAGAAAAGACAGCAAATGCAGTCAAACTGCTGCTTTAATTCAATGTATTGTCTCATTGTGGCAGAGGGTGCAGAGTAAACAAAAGGACCCTTTGGCTGATATAAAGGATGCTAACATGACCATCTTTTTAAAAGCTCCTTAAATTTGTACAAGTAATTCTTAGATGCATATCAAGGTTTGTATGTTGTATGAAGCAAATTTAAATATTGTTTTCCCAGATATTTTTTCTCTATTTGTATTTGCTTGTTTGAAAATTACATAAATATATGCTTTCTATATAACCTGTAAAGTATATGATGAGAATGTTACTTACCTAAGAGATCAAATATTACAAGTTTGAAGGATGGGGAACATGTAAGGAAGAACTATGGTTTTGAGTCAAGGTAATATTTGCAGCTATTTAATTCACAGTTTGGCAACTATGACCTAATGCTGCTTCTAGCTACACATCTAGAAATGTACACTAATTCCATGGAGTGTAGTCCAAGTAGTTTCTGATGCTGTGAAGAGTTGGATTTTTCACACTCTGAATTTTTCCCCCTTGTGTAAACAGGGTGAAAATGAACAAAGGGTAAATAATGGCATTTTGCCAAGGAGATTAGTGACCAAGACATCATTGATATTAATATTTAAAGTATCTCATCTGAAAATCCATACACAACTGTCAGCTTCTAGAATATTCTCCCGTGAAAGAGTGCAGTGCCACATAAAATACACTGAGATAAATGCTTTCTTTGTCTACAGAAAGATCACACAACAAGCAAAACCAGAGGCAAAATTGTGTTTTCACATTAGTTATGGTAAAATAAAGGGTCTAAAACTCCTAATATGCAATGGTTGTCACAGTTCCTTAGACTAAAAAAATCTCCACTTTTATGCTGGTGGACTTTATTTGCTCTATTTGAAAAGGAACTGCATATTGGTATTGCAAAGTACTGAGTGATAGAACTGTTGTTCTGCATTATCTGGTAAAGCTGTAACACAACATCTGTATTTTTATTACCACTTAACGGTTATAGTCATAGAGTAGGAAATTCAGTAACAAGCTGCATTTGAGGCCCGGTAACACTTTACAAAAAAACCTGGCACTTGCCTCAGACTGTGCATCTTCCAGAACAGAGCACTGGATGAGAGGCTGGACGTGAGCTGGCCATCAGTGCATGCAGCCCAGAAATGCAGGCGTGTCCTGGGGGGAAGGGGGGATTCCGCCCCACTCAGGTGAGCCCTCAGCGGCAGAGCTGCCTCCAGCTCTGGGGAGCCGGCACAGGAAGGACATGGAGCTGCTGGAGTGAGTCCGGAGGGGTGGAGCGGCTCTGCTGTGGGGAAAGACTGAAAGAATTGGGGATTGTTTAGCCAGGAGAAGACAAGCTTCAGGGTGACCAAACTGTGGCCTTCTAGTGCCTCAAGGGAACTTGCACGAAAAATGGGGCATACCTATATGGCAGAGCATGGAGCGATAGAGAACACGTAGGAACCGGTTCAGATTGAAAGAGAGAAGGTTTAGATTAGCTATTAGGATGTTCTTTATCCTCAGGGTGGCGAAGCACTGCCACAGGTTGCCCAGAGAAGCTGCGGATACCCCATCCCTGGAAGTGTTCAAGGCCAGGTGGGATGGGGCCTGGAGCCACCTGTTCTAGTGGAAGGGGTTGGAAGCAGATGCTCATCAGGCTCTTTCCACGCCCCAGCACGGCCCGGGCTCCGGCAGCCGCCGCTCTGTGGGCCGGGCCGGGCCGGGCCGGGCCCAGCCGCGTCACTCGGCGCGGCCCCGGAGCGCCCGGCTGCCCGCAAAGCCCGGCGCGCGAGGAGCGGCACGCGGAGCGGACGGGAGGGAGGGCGGCTGCCTGCAAAGCCCGGCCCGGCCGTACGCGGCGCGGAGCGGGAGGCCGTCCTTAAGATGGCTGTTGTGCGCGGGGCGCCGCCGCTGTAGTGCCGCGAGGAGCCGCCTGCCCGCTCCGCTCTGCCGCGCCCGCCATGGAGTGCCCGCACCTCGGCTCCAGCGTCTGCATTGCGCCCGACTCGGCCAAGTTCCCGCAGGGCTCGCCCTCCTCCTGGTGCTGTAGCGGTGAGTGCGGCCCGCGCTACGCGGCCCTCTCGGCCCGAAGTGGCTCAGCCGTTCCTTTGTCCTCAGTGCCCGGCGGCGGGAGGGCGCCCCGCGGGCGGGGGAGGGCGCGGGGGCGCGGGGGAGGGCGGCTGCCCCGGCCCCCACCCGCCGGGGCCGCCCCGCGGGACCCTCTGAAGGGGGCTGCGCCTTGCAGTCGCCGCCGCGCTCACGGGGGAGCCGCGTGTGGAGGCAGGAGCGGGGACTGCTCTCCCATCCCCGGCCCTGCCCCGGGCTCGCAGCGCTGTCCGGAGCGGGGCGGGCAGCGCCGACTTTCTCGCGGCGGGGCCGGCGTCCCCCGCCCCGGCGCTGCGGAACTCTGCGGGGCTGCGCTCCTTTTGTCTGCCGGTGGAGCTGCGTGCTCGGCTCTGCCCCGGGACCGCGGCCGAGGGGAGAGGAGCCGCTGCTAACTGCAGGGTCAGTGTGCTCTTCAAATACGTCTGAGGTTACTTTCTTTTTTATTTTAATAATACATTTTTGGAAGGACTTCGGACAGCGTAGTTTTAATAAGACTTGCGTCTGAAGGCGTCGCTTGGGACCCCCTTCAGGCCAAGTGAACGTGGTCTGTGGGGGATTTGGGAGTCACGCTCACCTGCCTGGGAGTCGATGGGAGTGTAGAGGTCGTCTTTTTTTTAGTACTTTGCTCTTTGATTTAATAATGCAAATATCCTGTCGTCACTACTGTCCCCTCGCATGATCTTGTTTGTTCAGGGGCATTCCCTTTAAACGTGCCGTGTGCCAGGTGTTTTAAAGTTAGGTTTCTGCCCAGCTAGCCCGCGATGTTTGCTGTCGGTGTTTGTTCGCTGTAGTTGTGTTCGGCTGTGCTCCGTGTGTGGGCACTCACAAGCACATCGCTTTAACGGGGAAGTAGGCCCCGCTTGGAGAAGAAATGGGTCTTGTGCCCCTAGGCACTGAAGAGAAGGGGAGAAATTCTCCTTTGGGAATGACCGACCGAGGAGCACTGAAGGGCTGCTTGTATTTTAAGATGTTTTTTTTTTTTTAAAGGAAAAATGGTTCTCCTTTGTCTGGTAGTGTCAGTGCCTTCGTGTGGGAAGGCTGCTACTTACTTAACTTCTTCCTTGATTGCAGTTTCCGGGAGCCAAGGTGTGGTAGTGTTTCTGCTTCCTTTTGCAAAACCAGTTATTTTTCTCTGTAATGCTTTTAATTTAGAGGGTGTACGCTTTACAGTGGAGTCAGGTGGAGAAATGTGGAGAATAAAAGGATAAGTATAGGAAAAATTGTTGTTCCTAATGTTTTTTTACAAAAATTAAAAAAAAAAAAAGAAAAAAATATTATTGACATGAAGTTTAACTCTGTGAGTCTATCTGTTATCTTCAGAATATCAAGGGTAAGCAAAGTTGTCAACAGGAAGTATATGGCAGTAGGGAGCCACCCTTCAGAGAACTTAAGAAAGATAAAAGCACCAAAATTTAAAATATATGCTGAGGTATTAATATAAGTTCCCAGCTTAAAATAATAGCCTGTTCATTGCTACCCTCTTATGTATTCTGCTTCTCAACAAAGAAGTTCAGCAGTTCGAACAATTCTTTCTTTGTTGTTCAGAGGAGTTTCTCCCAAAGCAGAACTTAGAGGGAAAGCCCAGCTGCTGGGCAATCACCTGAGTTATTTTATAGCACCGAGGCAGGAGGAAGGTGTGAGGGTTCTTTGGGAACTGAATAATGATGGCACCATATCTAGGGAAGTTTTTTGTTTGTAATGCTTTCTAAGAAAATAAAGATAAGTCACACAGTACTCGCATAGGTAACTTGAAGTCTTAACAAGTGGCTAGAGAAAAAAGCCTGAATTTAGAACAGTCCAGGGAACAAACAGCAGGCTCTTGTTAATTTAAAGTAAATTAAATGGTGGATTTTTTTTAAAAACAAATGTTGCATTTCTACTAGTATAGTAAAGCTGTAGTACCACAGTTCTTCCAGCTAGTAGTTATCCCAGGTTATTGTAACAATAGCAATGGCTATTGTTACATTAACTCTCTAATAGTATGCAGAGTACTGTTTTCTTGTTTTTACTCATTTTAGTGACATTAATCTTTTTAAAGATATGTAATACTGGTCTATGTTAAGTCACAGTAGATACTATGTCTTATTTGCTGGGCTTGAAGTAACTTTGTAATATAAAATTAAACAGAAAATGCTACATGTAAATTAATTCCTTGTCAAAATTTAATGAATTTCCTATTATTTTTGATGCTGTTTTCTAAGGTCGTGTGTTTTTAGTTCTGTATGGTGGTGGTGGTGGTGTCCCAGCTGTAGGGATACCAGTTGGAAGGCAGTTTTCTGCCTGTAATTACAGGGCATCTCTCGTCAAGTACATTGACTTAAACTAACTCAGAACTTGTCAGTCCTGTTGGTAGTTGCTGCTGACCTTTCCAGACAAGGATAGTGATGCAGGAAACTTTCTGGAAGCCACCTGATGTGCCAGTGATAGCAAAATTTTGCAGAATAGGTTGAAGAGTGAGTTTTAGTTCAGACTGCGAGTGGCTATTTTTATCATTATCTGGTGTTCTAGAGGTTTGTGGAGCTGTAGTTGCCATGCTGAGTGATGTACACTGTGTAATTATCTTTTCCTCCTCTCTACACAAAAACTCTTGATTGCAACAATAACTTCACATATTACCTATATGGAGGCACTTTTGAATATTGTTACTTGATCTTGAATATTGTGTCAGTGTGTAGTGGTGTTGTATTTGGTACTGATATTTGGAAGCCAGCCTTACTGAATACAGTAGTGAGTTGGTTAGAGGAGCCTGTGCATCAGCCTGAGCCACTGCGTTGGCCTAAATGAGTTTCCCTTGAAAGCTTCCTGCCAGAGTTGCTTTGGAGTCTTGTGATGAAGGAAGATTCTTAAAAAAGCACTGAGAGGAAGCACTGACAGCAAGGGTGTGATCCAAATATCAATGGGTTTGCTCTCCGTTAATAAGTAATGCAGTATGTTCATTTTAAAGTGGCACTACATCTTGTCTTATGTTTCTGTTAGGTGATTTGTCCCCCCCATTTAGAAAGTGGTGTGCTTTCCCCTGGGTGTTTAATCCAGTCAGGCCTGCTCTGTATAGTAAGCAATGCAGAAAGCAGCATGCATTTATTTGCTTTGAGAAGCTTCAAGATTATCAAAAGAGAGTGCAAAATGTTGGGGGGTTTTTGTTTGCTTTTTGTTGTCTTTTTTTTTGTGGGTCTATAGGCATTTTGTTGTTGTTGTAATTGGGCATTTAGGAGACATATATGTAAAGTAGAAATGGTATAGAAACTGAAAATGGCTTTTAATCAATGGCTGTCATGTGAAATAATGTGGGCAGATATCTGCTAATCCCAACTGGAGTGCAATTTTTCCACGCACTTTGATTTCTGAAGCTTGTGCTGAAGCTGGAAGCAGAGTAGCTGGAGGCATTGGCAGTACTGTGTCAGAGACTGAAGCTGTTGCATTTGTATGATGTGCCCACACCTTCAGAACTGTTGTGCAAATCATGTAATTAAGAAAAGTACTGTAGAACAGCTCAGATGTGGTATTTCTCAATAGCTTTTCATAGACTCATCAGACCATGGAGAGCCCTGCCTCACCGATGTGAGAAATGCAATCTCCTAAGCACACCTGTGGAAGTCTGGAGAGGTTTTCCAAATTTTTTCTGTGTGGTTGAGGATTCGTTAATTGTTCTCACTGGGCTCACTGCTTGTTCAGTGTAGAATTTGAAGTTCTGTCTTTAGAAGAACAACTGTGGACTGATAAGATTGTGTCTGCTGAAACAGAGGTGCTGTTGTTTTTGTTTTTTTTAAAGGGAAATTGTGCTTGTGAAGAATGCTTAAAACTTGCTTTTCAGATCACTGTCAGTTGAATACTTTTTTTTTCCCCCTTAAATAACATAATTTTGTTAGGTATTGAAGAGCAGTTCTCTATGTAGACTGGTATTTCCTGCAAAAGCTGAAATTATGTGCCTGGCATCAGTTTTTTTCATTCTGATTTCTGTTGTATAAGAGCTGTAATTGCACCAGTGGTCAGAAACATAAGTTGTGGGGTTTGGAAATGACATTAGGAATATGAAAGACAGGACAGCCAGCAGGAGCAAGCTGTTTGAGGCCTAGTGAACAGTGATTATGGTGGAAATCCACATGCTGAGTTAAGAACTTTGTGCACGTTTAAGTTACCAAAATATTTGGTAAATTCAGTTTGTTCAGAATAACTCTCGATATTCCGGAGTGCTTATTTAGATTTGAGGTCAAATGTTTTGGGCTGAGTAGAATTTTCAAGAATGTGACTGCACTGGGTCAGGCAGCTTTTGATGGTTTTTTTTTTTTGTTTGCCCCCACCCACCCCCCATCAGGTTTTGTTTTCTCAGTAAAATTAGTCCCACTGGTCTGCTTTCACTGGGGAAGGGAACGCCTTTCTGTCACACTGTGATTTTTGGCTCTGGACCATTGCAGTCAGTGCCAAAACAAGTATAGTGCAAAAGCACAGGTACAGACGTTACCCTCCTGGCTTTCCTTCTCATCCCAGCTGCTTCGTAGTGTTGCTTCTCCATTTCCATAAGTATTTTTATCTCTGCTTTTCCAGTTTTATTACTAGGGGACCTGATTTCTTCTGTCCTTTCATGATTACTGTAATATAGGAGGAGGAAAAACTTGCTGAAACTGGAGAGGGGTAGGTAGGACCTTATGACTAAGAAAACTTCAGTTCTTTGCATGTAAACTCAGGTTAAGATCATGGGCAGAGTGTGGACTCTGTATTGTGTGTGTGAGGATTCCTTGTCACCCTACATCTGGAAAATTATTTTGGCCTGGAAATTGGCAGATTTATTTTGAAATTCAAATGACAAAGGAAATATATTTTAAAAATTATACCTTTTTATTTAGTCACTTGTATTTCAGAGTTGGACACTCTTTCACCTTTTCATTTCTCTGGGTCTATGCAGGAATGTTTGTTAGTAACTCTAATTTGTAGGTTGTTCTATCTCCTTAGATTAGTTTCCTGGCTGTTTTAAGTTAGCTTGTTAGATTTGGGTTTTTTTCATACTCAGTCTTATTTTCCTTAAAATTGGTTTGTTTTTTTTTTTTTTTCCTGTTTGAATTGGTTACGGATGTGTGAACTGACCATGAGGTCAGCAGCCACCCTGGCCGGTGAGAGCACACTGCTTTGGAACCACTTCTGTTAGAAGATGCACATTTATTGAGATAGGATAAAATTCTTAATTTTGGTCTTATAAGTTAGATGGAAGTTTTCTTTTAATTCCAAAAAAAAGTGATTCTTTCTTTTCAGATGCTTAGTATTTTTAACAAGTCAGTAAACTTAAATTGGTGGTGATTAATATTTTCTAGATTTTATTTTTAAAATTTTGTTTATACTCTATTCAATGATCATAATCTATAACAAAATTTGAACATAAGTCTGGGAAAAGATGCTTCAGAGGAAAGAAGTAGACATTTAATACATTACCTTTGAGAAACGAGATCTAATCTTCATGATGATTTTGAAGATCAGCTTTGAAGGGCAGATTTTACTAGTGACTGTTCTAAGTGTCCAGTGCTTTGAAATGGCTATTCAAAATGTGGCACATAAGGAGACAGGATCATCTGATGCATTGTGGAAGTCGGATGAGACACTCATGTGTGCATGGTAAACTCTTGATTTACCTTAGATTGGGGCAGATCTCGATTACAGCTGGTTTCAGTGTAAGCAGGATGATTTTCACCTGCCTTTCCCAAGCTCTCCAGGGTATGCAGGTGTTAAACAATATCAGTGCCTTATGCTTTGTTTGTCTGATGATGTCACGGTGCTGAGGCTGACACACTTAGATTGTTTGGTTTTTTTTTTTTCTGGTTACATGTGTGTCTGAGGTTGACAGAATGAAAATTTCAGATGCAGTGTTTGGAATGAAATTAAGCTTTGAACCATTTCTCATTTGATCAGTAGCACTCAATTTAGTAACCCGTTCATGCTTCGCTTCCTGTTTTGACTAACATTCCTTACCTAGGTAAAAAGTGATTGAAGGTCATTAATTAAAATATTCCATGAAGATTAGAAAGTGGAATTTAATCAAAAATCTGTGTCTGAAAACTAGTTAGGGCTGTTCTGATTTATATTTAAGTATTGTTGGAGGAAACAGATTTTATTGTAGAATGAATTGGAATTGCTTTATGGTGCTCTTGTGGGAGTAGTGTAAGATTTTGTCCTTAGAAATTCTTTTCCTTGATTATAAGAGGATGTGTTAAATGGTACTTAATGTTAAATGGACATGATGAGTACACTTGGCATTTGAAACAAATGTAGTTTGAGATTTCTGTGGCAGATTTAATTACCCAGGTGAATCTAATCCCAATACCCCCAAGTAGCCTGGCAGAACAAGGTAGTGGTTCTGGAAGTTAGCCTGCCCCCAGTGGTGCAAGCAGTGAGCTTTTTGCCTGTGAAGCAAGGTGATACCTGCAGGTTTGGGGGTGGGGATTGAAGGTCCTTATCAGTATCAAACAGAGACATACTGATTCTTCAAGGTAATTCATGGGTGGGAATATGAGCATCTGCTTGTCTGTGTCAAAATAGGTGTATTTTCTCAAAAATAGCCTTGACACTTTTAATTTTTGGGGGGTTTTACCCTTCAGTTCATGTTTTGATTTGGTAGTGTTTTCATCCATCATGTGTTTCTTTCTCTTTTGTTTTTTTTTTTTGGTCACAGGGATGGTTTAATGTATCTTTTACTGGTATTGGGGAAGTAGGAATGTAAGAGTGGCAACTACAAACAAACAGATTATTACTAAATTATATAAAGCAGGAGACCTCTTTCTGTCTTCCCCCTCTTTTCCCTCCTATTCCCAGCTTGAATATTTTGACCTGCTATTAATTGCTGACTTACTCAAAATGACATTAAACTGTTGACTTTGCTATATTTTTTTTCTGGCTGCTGTCTGAAAATGAGCATTTATGTGTCTTGCTCTAACATAAAGATTGACTGACTTTATTTTTTTTTGGTGCTACTGCTACAGTGAGGAACTATATCTGTCTTTCTGTGAAGGCTAAAAGCATTGAATTTTAAAATATATGTATTTAAACGTGTATGCTAATTAGTTATCAAAGTAGCCAAACAACTAAAAAATAGTTTTGGAGTGTAAAGGAGAAATAAAGGCAGTGATTTTTTTTAAAAATGCTTTTGGCCATGCTTGTTCATTAAGGTCAGACTGCCTCTAATGTTTTCTTTCTGTTCATCTGTCCATACTTTTCACTTTGCTTTCAGGTAGGATGTGATTTTTGTGGTACATGCAGGAAGATCAACTGCTGACACATCTACATTGTCCTGAATTTTGGCTGGACATGTGGAAAGATGAGACTTTGAGACGAGATGGCAGTGGTGTAGCCTGGCAGCTGAATGTCTGTGTGTGACTGGCAGCGCTGATTCTGTCTCTCCCTCCCTTTGCCAGAGCAGCAGTGCAGGGAGCTCAGAGTCCCTGTAGCACTGCTGGGAGTGACCTGACTGGTTTGGCACCTTTCACCCCCCAGTTTGTTCAGCCACTTCCTGGGGACCTGTTTATACTGCTTACAAGTTTTCCTGACCTCCACGTCTTCTTTTCCATCATAGCGCTGAGAGTACAGGCAAACAAAAACGCCTGCATTTTTGTAACATCCCCGTTTCTCAGTGTGGAATTCTGGTTGCATAATCCAAGTGCTGAACTGAAGCCAGTGTGGTTCAGTGTAGGGGAGGGGAATTCCAGGCAGATGATCACGTTGTTCTCTGACATTCTTCAGCATTAGGAGTGTGTTGGGCACTTCGGTGACCTACTTACTCCGTGAAAAGTTGTGCACCTACCCCTGGTTTATATTCTCACTCAGGTGTTGTTTAGTGTGTCTAAATTATGTATGGTTTTCCACTGTAAGTGGGAGTGGTTCACTGTAACCATCTGTGAAATTTCTTCTGTGAGACTGAGCAATGCTTTTATTTAGCACGAGGAAACTACGTGTACAGGTATGCGTGATGTGCAAAACGAGATTCATTCTCCTGGTAAAATTTTAATCGTTTAATAAAGGACAATAGGAGACAAAGATAATAAAGCAAAGTTTAGCAGCAGGGTGCTTGGCATTCAGCCAAGAGCACAGCTGCTATTGCAGCGATACCCTTGACATACCTTTTCTATTGCATCAGCCTATTGCATATTCATAAACAATTATGGATATTTAAACTTTTCCCCAAACCAGTTTACGTGTTCCAAGAACTGTTTAGCATGGCTCCTCCTTGGGTCCACCTTTTTACAGCATGCATATTTCTTGGCTGTGGTTTTAGTACATTTTAATTATCACCCCTAGCTGGGGTTTTGGTCCATACTTTCTACAGATGGTAGGTGCTGATAGTTGGCATATCAGTAGTGGGGGTCTTCATCGTTCATATGTTCATTGGATGTTACCCCAACCAAGCAGGCAGTTCAATTACCATGAGCATAACTATACCAGCTATTTCATTACTATGTCTACATTTAGTTAATAACAGAGATAAAAACTGTATTTTTATAGCAAAGTTATTTTAACATTATACATATAGCATCCATTTTAATATTTGCAAAAAAGACAGTATTATTATATGTACTTAAAACAATGAACCCAAATAGTAGTTCACAAACTATCGCTAAATGACTTTTCTTCTTACTAAAAACCCAGTCTTCCTGATTATGGCTGAAAGATAAAGACAGAGGAAGTAACTTAGGGTTTTTCAATAACTGCAAGTGGGGGCTGTTTTTTTCTTTCTTTAAATGTTATTTGGAGTTTTATTTGAATTCTCTAACATTTGAATGTGATTTGAGTCAGGCTAGGACTTGATACTGTTGAGACTATTCTTCATTGTGAAAGAACGTTTTTCTGTGTTTAGTAACGCCTACCAGGAGACTTGCTTCCATGTGAATTCTCTTGCTTTGATATAAATGTCATTGAAATTCCCTTAATCTTTTTTTAACTTCAGTTATGTGTGTCTTAGCTTGTTTTAAAACAAAGCATTTAAAATAGTATAATTGAAAATTTTTTCCCCGTCTGTCTGGTTTAGTTTTGGCTAGAATGCTGTTTTTGTAAAATATGTTAGAAGCTGGGAACCTGTTCAGTTGTGTTGGTGTATGTGTGCTTAGCAGTAAGGAACTTACATTGCCTGTTAGGGATTTTTTCATGCTGCTGGTAAAAATACTGAAGTGCCTTGGAGGACACCTATGTGTTCTTTAAGGCTTGTTTGCTTCTGGCAATAAAATGTTTTTTCAGTGCCAGAGTGTCTGATTCTGCACATATCCACATGCTCTGCAGTCTTGGCTGATGTTATGTGATGAGGAATATTTTATGTGATTTGTAATATTTGCCTTAAGTTGCTGTTTATTGAATATGCTGGTTTATAACTGAGTTTGTGGGCCACGAGGAAAGAGTGCACATGGCTTTCAAATGTTGTGATTTAGTCCATTCATCTTGGTGGAAAATCCTTGGTTCCTGTCTCAATTTAAACAACTGAATATTTCATGTTTTGGATTTTGAATGTAGAGTGCATGGGTATTCCTTGCTGTGGAGCCTGCAGCCTAGGTGAAAGCTGTAACTGCTAGGCTAGGTGGAAGTTTCACCCTATCTCTTGCTTTGTCTCACGGTCCCCTGAAGAAATACTCACAGGAAGGAGTTGTCAGTCCTCCCTCAGCTTTTAGAAGTTGTTTGTAAAAATGTCTTTGAAGGATAGGAGGTACATGCATTAAACTTGAGATGTTCACATCTTGAATGAATGGGGATTTTGTGGAGAAAACTCCTCTCTTGATTTATTCAGCCCTTGAAGAGACTTGTGCCTGCATCCAGAATGAGTTCCAGAGCTGTGAATTCCAACAGAGGGCAGAACCTTTTTGCAGCTCTAGCATGTAAGCCCAGAGGAGGGACCACATTCAGTGTGTTTGTCTCCTTGATGTTTCTCATAGGTTAATATCTGGAGTGAGTCCCTGCTTAGAGCACCAGCTTTCATGAGAGACTCTCAGACACCTGATACCTGTTGTATATTGTATATGGAAAGTTTTATGTGTTCAATTCTGAGCTGTTTTGGCAAATCAGCTTACAAATTTGGCATAGAGTGATGGCTTTTGGGATATCTTCCCCTTAGCTGCAGTTAAAAGTATTTAAAGGATGAAGGTGTATGGGCTACTGGGCTCAGTTCTGAGTTATGCTGGAAAAATTATTTTGGTAAATGATTCGATCTCTCATTCTCATCTGTAAAATGGAAATGGGCTTTCAGAGAAATGCTCTGAATTCTGTGACTGAAAATCTTTGCATTTGAAATGCTGTTATTAAATTTTTTATAAATTTGGTCAAATACTTGTATTTATACTGTACTGAATTTTGTATTGTCACCAGGATTTTTGCATGCAAATTTCTCACACCTTCACTTCCAGATTCTTGGAAAAGGTAGCTTTCAGTCTGATTCCTTAGACCTGATGTATCACAGCAGAAGGGTCATGTTTTACAAAGAAGGGGTTTCTCGTTTTGGTGTGTGGGTTATTGCTGCTTTTTTCTTCACATGTTGCTAGTGGAGGCTGCCCAGATCTCTTGCAGCAATTGTCAGGTCCTTCAAGGAGCAAAATGGGAATCCTGGTACTAAATCATAGTTAAACAGGACACTGAGAGATTTTTAAGGCAAAGGTGTGGGAAAGGAAAAGTAGTCCATTTCTTACAACAATATTGTTGTGGGTTTTTTGGATAGGCACATGTGTGTCACATGATACAGCATGCTGTATTTACATAGCATAGGTATGTGTTTGTCACCAAGTGCTTGTGTTTGTAGGATGATTTCCTCAGCACGGTGTCAGTCAACCACTGACACCATAAGTATGTAAATATTGTTCCTTCTTCTGAAGTGGAGCAACAGTGGCATTTTTTATTCAGTTTAGCTTGTTTCTGTATAGCTGACCCACTGTGTGAACATGAAGTGAACTGACCAGGGGTCGGTTGGTCTGGAGATGTTTCTGTGCAGGTCACTGTGTTATTGAGGTGGTGTTACAAGGGAGTGCTGCTACAGCTCCTTTTGAGAGCTTAGCCCAGGCTGTCTGGTGAAGGCTGTGGGATTATTTGAAATAGTTTGGTGACCCTAATCTTGTTTCTATTCAATGACCTTTTAATAGAAGGACCAAAGCATTGCTCTTAATGTGCTAATATTTCTTTAGTGTAGCAATGAAGGGTTATTTTAAACGCTGGCTGTAAGCGCAATTCTGTAGCAGCTCTGGCCCAGGGTCATGTGTGCTGTGTTGATGGCATGGCTGTGCTGCTCCCAGATCTCTGGCAGCAGACACTGCATCTTGCAGGTTTCTGAACTTGGCTGCTTTACAAAAACTGCTTCCTGTTTGTCTCTTCCTCTTCCTGCTGCTTTTTTCTGTTGCCAGTTTCTCAGCTATGCAGTGTGCTGTTTAAACAAACCCATTAGTTACACATGGGTTCTATATTTCTCTATAGCTGTAACTTTCCTTCAGTGACAGTCTGCATCTTTGCTGTGTAAGAAATGCAGTGTTTGCCCAGAGCAGTCATGCTTCACATGAGTGCACTTGGAGTTCCTTTTCAATAAGAAAAAAAGTCAAATGCAAGAAGTACATATTTGCATGATCATGGGGGTAGGGGTGGGGTGGGGACACTGTAGTGAGTACACCAAACTGATCAGCTGTATCTTGCTCATGTTACCTGGTATAACTCAGTGAACCTTATCTGCGTGATCTGTAAAAAGTGGAAACTGTGTGGGTGTCTCTGAGAATTCCCCAAGTTATGTATGAGTCTTTGCTCTCCTGGGGAGGGATTGATTTAACTCTTCATTTAGAGAGGACTTTGCAGGCTGTATAACAAACACATCACTATTCAGGTTTTACTTACAGAAATCATTCTGCAAAAGTATTCTTCCTATTGCATGTTGAAAAATTGTGTTTCTAAATTGTGTTTCTAATCTAAAATCTATGATTTTGATGTTAGGTAGCAAATAGCCTCAGTTAAGATTGTGGCATTGCAGCTTTGCTTTCCCTTTTCTTTTGACACATTAGTGTCGTCTTTGCCCAACCACTTGAATCTATTATAAAAATAGAACAAATTGAGGCAGTTGGTAACTCTTTCAGTTGTCAAACTTTCATTAAAGCTGAGAAAGCAGCCAGTGTTTCTTGATCTGTATACCACTAAATAAGACAGATAATTTATTTTTTTTTACTGCAGTTACAATGATTGAATATAATTTTAATCCAAAGTAAGGGATGCTAATGTAATGCTCCCCTCTATTTTTTAAGTAGTGCTAAAAGAAAAACAAGCCAAACTCCCAAATTCCAAATGGAAAACTGATTATGGAGCAAATATATCTGTACCTGTACAAATGGGTTTGAAAGTCATTCCTCATGATTTAGTATAAGTGTCTGACCTGGAAGTCCAGAACACCCAAGTCGGTTTTAGGGGTCAGTTTCCAGGACTATAATGTTCTTTGAATTGAAAAAGTATTGGCTATGGATCTCTCACTTCTGGTCTACTTTAAAGCTTACTGCATTCATGTCAATACCCCATTTGAAAGGAATAATGTGAAGTGTCTTTACACATGAAGCCAACACGTCTACCTCTAGATTATAAGTAGCTCTGGACAGTGACAGTGATTGTGCTGTGCATTCCATGGTGTCTGTCTTGATAGAGTCTTGACTAATGCCTGAAACTTCCAGTCTAATTTAATTTATAAAGTAGGAAGATGATAATGGCTTCAGGATCTGAACTGAGTAATGCCTGGAGAGCCAGGCTTTAATGCAGCTATCTGCTGAGCCAATGTCAGAGAAATACAGAATGCAATCTTCAGCAATGTGTTAAAAAAAAATCAGTTGTGTAATTCTCTGAGAACAGAGCAATTGGAGGTCACAGATTTAACACTGGATTCTGTATTTGATCTTAGTGGGAGTCACTTTCATGTAGTGTGAGATTTTTGTGGGTGGAGATGTTTGTGCAGAAGATAAACTACACATTTCTGATGTGATGCAATTGGAGCAAAGTTCTTCCTAAAAGTTAAAGTAAACAAATGAGCCATCTTTTCCTATTCCCTGATACAAAAGATGGAAAATTTTAGTGTATGCAATCTTTTTGGTATTGTGCAGAGGTTGGACTTGTTTGCTGGCTTTGTGTAGAACATTTAAACCTGCAGAATGAGCACTCCTTCAGAGTAATTTACACTTGACAAACAAGCAGTACAGGTATTTAAAGTACCTGAATGTGAAATTGTAATTGTCTGGTAGGGGTGGAAAGTAGGTGTAATAGTTTCCATCATAATGCTTTGACCTTCTGGTTGAGAACCAGTTCCATGCATAGATGGTAACAAAGTGAAAGCAAACATGTTATTCACAGTAGGAAATTTCTGTTAGGATATAAATGCTAGGAAGACCTTTCTATGTTCCTGACATGGAAAGTATAGGGCAATGCTTTTGCCACACAGCACTTAAACACAAGATTAAGTGCATAAATTATTTTGGCTTCTTTTTCTTTCCTTCTGGTTAATATTTTACATTGCAGTTTGTAAATTCACATAGATAATACTGTATCAGGGTAGACCAGTGGTTCCTTTAGCCATTATTAATTGATATTAGCTGTTTAAGATCTTCCCTTTCTTTTCTGTTTGCCAGTGTTAAATTTTGGGTTTCTTGGTAACATTTTGGTCAAATTAGACAAACTTCTTCCACGTTCCTGAGTTGAAACATAAACCAAAACAGCCCTACCTGGCTGCCCTCTATCTATTGCAAGATGACCATTACAGCTGTGGGAATAAGCAGCTTTAGAAACAGAAAAATTGGGTTTTGCAGAACGAATGCCAGATAACTGAGATGTGTGAGAAAATCTCTTTCTCAAGTAAAGTAGCTGAAGGAAGCAGTTCTGGAGTCTTGACTAAAGAGTTTGAAAAAGTTACTTAATTAAGTATTTCAGGAGAATGTGCCTTTTTTCCCCCATGTAACACTGTAACATTCTCATTTTAAACATGCCTTGGATTTAGCTTTTAATTGAAATACAGCAGCTTTTTGTAATAATGAATTCAGATGCAAAAACCAGTTGTTTAAAAAGCAGTGTACGCTTTTATTCCCCACCCAATTTAAATAAAAAAGGTAAAATCTGGTAATGGAAAAATATATTAGGTCTTCTAAGTAGCTAAGCTTGTCAGTTCTCTGTTGAGTCAAAATTGACCCCTTCATTTTTAATGGACTTTTAATTTCACAAAGAAACTACTTTTCTTAGCTTGGTTTTCTCTGATAACCTTGGATCTTAACAGTTTGCTGTATACCATGGTTCAGAGCTTGGTGAACTGTATTTTGTTTTGCTACAAGTCCTGAATTAGCCTGCTCAGATGATCCTACCCTGGAGCAGCTTCTGTTCTGCTTTAGTTCTTCTTTTAAGGTGTGACTCCAGAAGGGGGAGGGCTGTTCTCAAGCTTTCCCACAATAAATAACAATACAAGTAATTTACATATACAACCAGAGTCAGTCCTCTTCTCTTTGTCTTTCTACGCCCTGGCCTCACAGACCTTTATGTTCCCAATGATTTTTCTTTCCTTTGTGACTCTCTTCACTGGCTGCTCCAAGCAGCAGAAATTTATGGTGTGTAAAATTCATGGGTCTGGTATCATATCCTTTTATATTTTATATATATATATTTGTTTCTGCCCTCATAGCAGTACACTTAGCATTTTAAATTTCTCATCAGATTAGTTGGGTATTTGAAAGTGTAATATTATTTTTGTAAATTTTGTGGAAATTGATAGTTGTTAAAAATTTTATTTAATTCAAATCTAAGTGTTGTATTTCATAGCATCCCTCATGCAGTGACCTGTTGGGTTGGAATTAGAGTTGGAATATCCCATTTCTATGGCTCTACCCTGAGATGGTGTTTAATCTTTTTTTAGTGTTTGCCATTTTTTTTTTCTGTTTAAGCCCTTTAGCTTAAAACATACATTAAATTTTCTAGACTTAAAATCTGACAGCCAAAAACTTAGATAACATCTTCTGATGTCTTAAGTAGATTGTGAAGCACAGCACTGGTGTTACATTTTAACCTTTCAGCTGCTTGTGCGGGACTGAGGGTGAAGTCATTATGGATAAATTCTTTATCAGGACTGGAGCATAGGAATACATATTGTATAAATGGTGTGTATTATCATGCATTGCACAGTAATTTATTCTGTGTGCTTCTTATCAGATTGCCAGGTTTTCTTGCAATGCCTTCTTTAAAATGGTTTCTTGTAGAACAAGTTTTATGAAACAGAAGTCCTGTAGGTTTTTATCTTGTGTTCACTGGACTGTTATTAAAAGCCAGAAGAAAAAAATCGGAAGGCTTACTAGTGTTTTTGCCCTGCTGATATTTTTGTATTGTATTTTAAAATCAAGTTGACTTCATTAATTTGACACTTTTTTTAAAAATCTTTTATAGTGTGCCGGTCAAATAAAAGCCCCTGGGTCTGTCTGACGTGTTCGAGTGTCCATTGTGGAAGGTGGGTACACTGTTAGTGTGCAAATCTTTTAATCAGACCTTTATCTTTCTCCTTTGTTGCTTGACTCTGAGGCAGTTCATTCAAAAATTCCCTGAAATAAACCTTTCATTATCTCATTTAACATTGTATGTTTATGCTTAATGTGGTTCTTCGCTACTTTATGAGAGTCCAGAGATTGCATTCAAGATATGGGGGGTTTTATTTCACTGGTTTTTAAGGTAAAGTAAAATTTAAAGTAAAGTAAAATGTCTAAGTAAATTAAAGTAAATGTGATTGCTCAGTTCAAAAAGTGTGTGGAGAACTGATAATTTAGTAGGTTATTGTAAAGTTCTGTTCTGGGGAAGATGTTTCTTTTGTCATAAAATAAACACAATAAGAATTGCAAAAGCCACAAGTTGGTACAGCTTATTTTGAGAGAAACAGCAACTATTCAGCTGGGACTGAAAATAGCTTAAATGTACTGTGTATAGTTTAGGACCTAAAATTATTGTCATTGCATGTAAGAAATAGCTGCCATCAGAATTCCTTCAGGCTTCACCTTGATGTTCGTATTAGTTGAAGTACACCAGATAAATTGTAGAGGAATTATACAGTCAATGCTGTTATTTATATGTCAGGATAATTGTAGAAAATGTGCTGCTACATAAATGTTTGAGATGTGCACATTAGTGGAATGCAGCTAGTGTTGACACTTAGTATCTGAGATGTGAACATGTTTTCATCTGTTGGGTAACATCTGTGCTGGTATGCTGTTATTCTGGGAAAGCACCATTAAACTTAGTGACTTTGTCTTTTAATGTGGATTAAATGAGCTTCAGATTTTCTTTGTTTGATCTGGGTAACACTAAGTGCCATAGTTTTAATAATGTGTCTTATTCAGAGTTTTGCCTTTTTTCCCACTATTTATTTATTTAATAAATTTATACTTGGTGAGAGCCAAGAGAGGAGGAGATACTTCATGGCATGCAATAAATAATTGGAATATTTTAATTGTTAAAGATTATTTCTGTCCACAAATGGCCTTTCTTATGTGCAGTTGGTAAACATTGAGTCAGTTATTTATGCAGTTTGTTTTGTCTTTCCAAACTGTTCCCATCCTTAGAATGGAAAATAATTGAATGAGAAGATAAAATTTACCTAGGGCTCTTGCATTTATAATGACTTTTTTTTTAATTAAAGGTGCTTAATTTCCTATATCTCAAACTTTGAGCATGAAAATGCTTATTGTGTCAGCAAAAGAACTGCAGGATTTTAGATTTCTTATTCCCTTATGTAACCACAAGCTCCAGAGCCCTTCAAGTTCATGAACTCGATGACTGTAAGATTAAATCATGCTGCAGAATAGGAAAGCTGAAAATGGGGGTCAGCACTCTGTTAAAGGGATCCCAAACACAGGTGCTGGGGGAAAAGGGTAGAGCTGCAAGAAGAGAAAAAGCAGTACAGGTATGGGAACAGGGAGTTAAGGATTTTCTCAGTTGTGGAAGTGCGTTAGTCTGTTGAGAGCACAGATCCTGGGATTTGGAACACAGGAGAGAGTAAAAGGGGAAAACATTGGAAAATTCAGCCAGTGGTTTCACACAAGTGAATTGTCTTTTTTAATGCCGATGTAAATAATGGATGACTTTTCTTCCCTATTTTTTAATGAATTTTTTAATTAATTAGATGTTTAGAAGTATAAACTTCTTTCTTTTACATTTATTTTAGATATGTGAATGGCCATGCAAAAAAGCATTATGAAGATGCACAGATTCCTATGACCAATCATAAGAAAACAGAAAAACAGGAGAAAGTTCAGCATACTGTTTGTATGGATTGCAGTAGTTACAGTACATACTGGTAAGGATTTAAACACCATAATTTCACAACTTTTTATATACTAGAAGGTGAAAAACATCAGACTCTTGTGCAGCATTATATTACACACATTTTTCATCATTTCATCTTTTGATTTCCAGACCTGTTTTTGGAACACTGCTTTTTCCTGTGTATTGTAGCACTGGCTGTAACTCACACATGTCAAATGTTTTAAACTGAAGAAACTTCTTAAAATAAGTGCTATGGGGTTTGGAGTTGCTTCTGTTTGCTTTGGGGTGTCTGGAGACCCAAACCTCTTACTTGTAAAAGCTGTTTGGTTGTCCTTACTTTTTGCAATGAGCTGGTGAGCCTTTCACATATCCTTTGTCAGGATTCAGAAAGTAAACTATTACACTGTTGTTCCTGCCCACGAGATTGGAATTAGAGTTGTGTCTGTGTGTGTACCTTCTGTGAGTCTGGGAAAGTGATGGATCCTATTGGGAAGCAGCATCAAGTCTCTGGCAAGAGTAAGGAAAAGAATGAGAAATGTTTCTTTAAGCAGCACAATGGCCTGGGCTGATTCCTTCAGTGGGGTTCTTGCAGTGTGATAAGCACTGTTCAGGGGAACTTAATATCGATGCTGCTAATGTTGGATACCCCACTGTCCTTGTTCCCCACAGGGCAAAGACTGGGGAGTCAGTGGCAAGCACTGCTTTTTGCCTCAAAAAAGCATCTTCTTCCCCCTTAAGCAAACCTGTTGACAGGTGCTTCCCCATTTGCAGCTGCTCCATGGTTTCCCATGTGTGTTGTTACTTGTGCGCTGTGGCAGTGCAGAATTTGAGGAGTGGAGATCTCTGAGAAATCCCTGCTATGGTCTTGTAAAATTACTGGATATATGACTTCTCTAATGGGCATTTTGTTCAAATAGTTGGGTGTCTTTTGGGTAGTTCATTAGGGAAAAAAAATCTGTTTGATGAAGTTTGGGTACCCAGTTTTATGAGGAATGCTTCTGTAAGAAATATTTTTATCCCCTGCAAGTAAAACCCCAGTTATGTGATTTCACCTGAAGAAATGTTGTTTGAAGCGACTAAAAAACTGCTCAGATGGTGCAAGCAGCTTGTAGACATTTCAGCCTAGAAGAAATGTTTGAGTAGCTTTGTGATGTAGGGGAATTTTGCTTTTATTTGCATTTTATTTTAATGACCAGAATTTTTACCTGCTTCTTTGTGAATACATGAGAAAATAGTCAAGTTTTCTAAGGGATACATATGCACAGGTTACCAGCATTGCAACAGCTGTGGGAAGCTAGTTTCACTCTCCCAATTATTACTGGTAGCAGCTGAGTTCTATGTTGTGGCTTTTTGTTTTGTTTGAATTATGCCCTGTCTTCCAATCATTCTGAAGGTAATAATCTGTGAATGAATTTTAGCAGGGTATTTAAAGTCTTTGATTATATCTCCATTATGACAAATAGTGTTCCCAGCTTGCTGAGCACCCTGCTTATCCCAAACCTTGTGTGGGCATTGCAGAATACCAGCAGCCAGACTGGGGGCTGTGGGGTCTGTTACTGACCCCAGGTGTGCTAGGAAGGGCAGGCAGACCTGCACCTGGGGTAGTGTGTGTTTGTGGGAGCACAGGAGGGAAGCAGTTCAGCTTGTGATGTCTTGTCTGCTGTAGTTGAAGGCTGAGTCATCTAGGGATGAACTGGAAAATAATTGTAGCCAGCTTTTCCCTTGGGGAGTTCCTGTTCTGGGTAATTCACCAGCAAATTATAACTCCTGTGCTAATGTGAAGATGAACAAGTTTCAAAAGCAGTTTATCTCTGCTTTCAATTAGGATACTTCAGTTTTTTTTCCCACATGATAATCAGGGAAAGATACTTGAATTTGTTACTGCATCCAATTGAAATGAGCACAGAAGTTTAAAGATAAAGCAGAAGATATCCAGATCAACTTTTCCCCCTTTATTTTGGACAGTACTGTGGAGGCTGCTGTCAAATAGTGCTGCCAGTTAAAACAAATAGCCGGGTAAATTTGAGACATAATTAGCTATTGTGGAGAGTGAATAGGCTTTCAATAGCTTTGAAAAGGCTATTTGTGAGCTGCAGTGTAGATGTGAATCCAGTAGACAGTGCTAAGTTTATGCCATGGTGGTTCTTTGAAGTGAACTTTTATGTAAAGATGAATATTTTATGCTACTGGTGTGGGCTGCCTCAGTAAACCATTCTAAGACTTAATTGAATTTTATTTCTTCTGTAAAAATAATGCAGATATTTTGATGCAGTGCTGTCTTTTATGTTTTTATTTGCAGTTCTGTTTACTGCACAAAGTTGAGTAGGATACTCTTACTTCATTTTTATCCTATGGATCCTGATTTACTGTGTTCCTTGGCTTGCATGATAGTAGCAGTGAACAGGCCTGGCCTTTCTAAGAAGGCAGCATTTGATCCTTTACCTTCCTTTGGCTGTGCCATAACCTGTCATGCAGTCTTTCCCAGAGTGTTCTGTTGTTTGCTTACTCAGTCCTCCTATTCAGCTGTTCAGTCTTACCAGTGGAGAAGTTGAGAGAATTCGTTAATATTTTATTTATTATGAGAGTACAACTCTCTTCTTGATTCTTTGGTCACTTTTGAGACAATGGATGCAATACTAAACCCTCAGACTAAATTACTTAACTGCTGAGAAAGAATTCTGAGTCCCACTTTATGGAGATAATCAGCCTTTAAGTTAGTTCTAAGGTAGTACACACAAAGAGTTTGCAAGAAATACAGATCTTTTTTTGTCTTCAAACTGTCATAGGGTGCTTTCTCATTCTCTGTTAGGTTTTTTGTGCACAAGAAGTAAAATGATATGTGTAAGAACCCCACTTTCCTGAAAGATGACTCTTGTAAATTGCTTTTCTCTGTGCTAGTGCACAGACAGTTGGCACAGAAGAAGAAAGGCTCCCCTGTTTATGTATTTGCATAATATGTTTCCTGTGTTCATTTAATCCCAGACACAGTTTGCAGGTCAGATTTCTCACCCATTACCCTCCTTGTTATCCCTTAAAGGGGCATAGTCATGTCAGGGCTGTGTGTGTTCCTGGCTGGTGGAAAAATAAACAACTGTCAAGGACTTAGAAAAATTATTTTTTTAGTCTTTGTGAAGATGATTCTCCTTAAAAAACTCTTACTGTGCTTGTGCCATGAGCGTTGGAAAATGAGATTGCTTAGTACTATTATTTTGCATTCTACAATCAGTAAAAATAAGAAGAGTAAAAAGCTTTTTATCCAGAAAGTAAAACTTGAGCTCTTTGTTTACTCAAATAAGTGTTTACTCATATAAGGTGCTGGCATAACTAAGAAAACCTGGGTTTTCTTAATTTTTCCAATCCTTCAAACTGTTCAAATCTAGTCAGGGCTTTAAAACACAGCATGAAGTTGTGTCCCTTCTAAGCACTGAAACAGCACTAAGTACTCATGTTCCCAGAGCAGTGCATGCATTCACTGTCCCAATGCCATTTTAGAAGCAAATGAGGCTTTGGAGGTAGCAGAGGTACTAAAAATAGAGTGTAGAGAGGAAAATACTGTGCGAAGCCATATAAGGGACCCTCTGCAAGGTATAGAACTTGTTCTGTGTTGTTGCTGTTAAAGCATATTGTAGAGCTGCTGTATCCAAAAGAGGTGTTTGTTACTTTGTGAAAATCCTGAGGATCACAAATTAAGCAGCTGTTTTTGAATGCCAGCTTCACATATAGGATGTCATTTCTCAGCAGTTTACCCTTAAGGTGTGTGGACTTAGCAAATTTAAGTTACTAAAACATCAACTACTTCTAAATCTGTTTATTTGGTTTATCCAAAGTAGATTGGAGGTATTATTTGTAATAGTAGTGCTGAATCCTCAGTGTTGCAAGAGTGGTGGTTTAAAAAACCTACCCACTAAAAAGAGAAATAGAAGTTTGTCTTGATTCTAAGTGAAACTTAGAATTACTTTTCCAGTGTTGCAAGCAATACATTTACTGATGTATTTGGTTTTATTCTTCCATCTTGTGACAAGTGCTAAACTGGTATGTAAAAATAAGGTTAATATGATCTTCAGGGCATGACAGCAGTGAAATCATTTTTCAGCAGTAAGTTCTCATAGAGGCTTTCAGTGGGCTTGTATCTGCTTCCATCCCCTGTTTTCTGAGCCGTAGCTGTTCCAGCATCAGTAGCAGCGTGGCTGTGCTGGTGCAGTCCGTGCTCTCGAGTCCCACGCTGTGTATTCTGCTGGCTGGGCTCGTGTGCTCTCAGCACTGGCCTGGGAGCCCACTCTTCTGTGGCAAATGCAGGAGCCCCTCATCAGGTCTTTGTAGGTGGCAGAAAAAGCTGACAAGGGCTAAGACCTGGCTGAAATATAAGCACATTAACAGACTTCTTCCCCCTCCCAAACTAACTTGACCTGTGGCCATCTTTAAAAACGTTTAAAAAAAACCCCAAACAACTGGTAATCTTAGTAATTTCTAGATCTTGTGTAAGTACCCATAACTGCTGTGTGCATTGCTTGGATGTCTTGAGTGTCACGTTCATTTCTCTTCTTGGGGCAAAAATCAGAGGTCCTGAACACACTAATCTTAGGGACTCCATTCAGTGACAAGGACCTTTACTTTCTCAACTCTATAGCCTTTCTGAGAATGTAGAGTTTGAAGTAACACTGGCAATAATGCAGATTTATGCAACAGAGTGCTGTGAATTCCAGTTGTGCTTGAAGTCAGTAGCTTCATTAAATTAGAAAGCAAATGTGGATCTTCTCCAGCAGAGGAATAACCTGAGGTGATGATGATGTATTTTGCATTTGAGTCACTCTTGTGCCAAAGGGAAAAGAGAGACATAGCTACAGTTCTGATATTAAACATATCCAAACTTAGTTTTCCTCACAGGACATGTTCACTTGCCTGCCAAAATTTGAAGCTGCAATTTGACACTTCACAGTATGTACAGAAACTGATGAGTGATGGAATGATATTTGTGGCTAAGCGTGAGGTGCGAGCTGCCACAGACTTCTGGCCTGACTTTGGAAAATTCAAGTGATCTCTTAGTCCATCTTCCCTGGTGTTTTTTCAGTAGCACAGACTTTTATGTTTTGTATGTATCTGTTCAGCACTTCAGGTTTCAGTGATGACTTTACAACATTAAAATAGTTTAAGAAGTAATAAAAGCTTTGTATTCTATTTACCAGAGGTCAGTTGGTCTTTTCTGATGATTCTGTGGATAGACTACTGAGTCTGCTTTTGGTTACACTGTTTCAGTTTGAACTGGAATTCTGCCTTGGGCCAGGCAGTACATCATGCTTTTGATTTCTAATAAACAACTAAACTAGAAGAAAATCCATGTAATAAGATGGTTCCTGTACTCTCTTCTGCTGGAGGGGCGTTCTCGGAGGAAAAATCAGTGTGAAGTACTGTGCTCCCCAGTTCTCATAATCTTTCACTGGATCCCTTTGGGGCTTGAGTGGTTTGATCTGCTTCACTGACATGCTTTGCATGTTCTGAAAGATGTTTTTCTTGCAGTTATCGCTGTGATGATTTTGTAGTCAATGATACCAAGCTGGGCCTGGTACAGAAGGTCAGGGAGCACCTACAGAACTTGGAGAAGTAAGTAGTTTGTTTGCATCCAGACTGCATTGGGCAGACTTGTAATAGTGCATCATTTAAGGTGGTATTCGTTTCATATGTGTATATAATTATATGTGTCTTAATTCTTCTATGTGTTTGACACTGTGTTTAAAAACCTTTTAATCACTGAGAATCAGAGGTGCAGAATAAATGGATTTGATTGATGATGATCATATGTCTTGTTTCTTATACAGTGAATCTTGCAGAAGCAGTATATTATGATGCAGGAATTTCTACCTAAATGATAATTCCTGTCTTTCCCAATATAAATGAGACAGATTTTTCAGAATTAAACAAATGGTGTTGTCAGAGCTTTGCAAAAAAAGCAGAATTAGCTTTTTTTATCAGAAATTCAAGAAGTGCAGTCTTCATTTTAATTGGTACAATTTGATTTGCTAGCAAAAAGATTAAGAAGTCTTATGGTCTTTGAACTGCAAAGAGACATTTTTTCCTTTGCCTCTATCTGGTGCTGTCCTACTGAAAAGCAGATAATCTCATCTGGGTGGTGAATGTGCTGTGGCCAGTCCTAGATAGCAAAGAGTGCTTGCACAGTTGGCCTGAAAAATCTTACCTAGTGCCAAGCAGAAATATTGTGTGCGTTCAGTGCTTCCAAATACATCAGAATGCCCCTGAGTTCACACAGGACTCCTGCTAAGGAATTGCTGTGATCAGGGGAAATGTCTAGATCTTCCCTGAGTCAAGTGTTTATCGATTACTTGGTAGGTTATATTAATATTTCCATTATTTTCCATCTTCTTTTGATGGCCTTGTCAGGTACATAATGAGATGTAAAGATGTTTAAGCATAAGGAGAAGTAAATTGGAAACATCCAAGTGATATTACTTCTTGGGAGGTAAAAGATACAGTGCAGGCTTCCATTCTGTCTGATGGTGGCTTTTGGACACTTGGAGGGCTTTTTAATGAAAAAGAAAGAAAAAGGCAAAAATCTGCCAACCAAACCTTGAAACAAGCTATGATTTCATGATCAAATTAGAGAGAAATCATCAACTGGTTTAATTGAGGGGCCATTAATTGCCATTGCTGTGTGAAAGAATAAGCAATTATTTTTGTAACTTAGTATTACACAAATCTTACAATTTTTTGTGTTTTAAGAGACGTCAACTATAATACACAAGCACTAAAATTCTGTATATTCTTGATTTTTAGTAACTTCATCTTGATTTTTTTTTTTTAATTGTATTCTTAAAGGCTTAGATTCTCCTGACAGAAGTATTTAATTTCTTAGACCTAGGAAAAGGTTAATATTTTAGATGACAATTAGCTGCTACTAAGACCACTCTCCAAGGCACACATCCCTGGGCAGAACATCCTGCATTAACTCCCTGCTGGGCCAGGGGGCTGTGCCCCAAGGGAGGTGCAGCCAGTTTCAGACTGCAGCAATGGGGAGCCTGTTTGCTGTCAGTGACAATTGGTGACATGTAGAATCACTCTGTTAAACATGAGTTGATTTTCTCTGGTTCATTCCACACAATATGTTGTTTTTGTGGTGAATAACCGCTTTCGATTGCTTTCCAGCAGTTCAGCCTTTACATCAGACAGACATAGGAAAAGAAAACTATTGGAAAACTCATCTCTGAACAGCAAGTTATTGAAAGTAAATGTAAGTACAACAGATCTGGTACAGTGAGTTTAAAGGGTTTTTGTAAACCTGCTGAGGTTTATAGTTGGCCTAGACCCAAATTTTGCTTGGTGTACTTTAGCACCTTCTGGCCACACCTAAAAGAGCCCCTTCACACACAAGCATGGCTGATACTCTGCTGCATTTCTGTTGATGTACACTGAGCTTTCCTGGGCTTTAGAAGGGTTTCATGTCAAGATGGAGCTTTGCTTTTCTGAACAGGCAAGGGGCTTTTGTCTTTTTTTGGTTTTTTTTATTCTCCCAGGTACAGAAGGCAAAGGAAGAGGTGCACCCTCTTGAGGGAGGTTGAGTAATTATTAAGAAAAAGTAAAAAAATGTTATCAGTTTTTTAAAAGAGCTTAATAAAACTTGCTTTCAAGAGGAACTATGGACTATTTTTAAGCTTTTTTTCTCCTCATTTCATTTTCCTGCTATTTTAACTTTAGACCTGCAGGATAGCACCCAGGAGAGGAGGATCCAGCCCTGGCTAGATGGAAGGGCTGTATTGTTTTTTCCAAATGAAGAAACAGTTTCTTCCAAACAAAGTCAGATGTCTTTTTTTGCACAGATTGGATTAAGGGAGTTTGGGAGTTTCTTATTTCATAATTTTGTCCCAGAATTTGAGGGTGGAGAGGGGAGATACTGACCCAGCTGTATTCAGCTGATTCATTTTCACCCTTGGGAAAATGGGAGAGAGATGGAGCAGAGCTCTTGGGCTGTGGGACAGCAGTGTCACCAAAGGGAGCTGGAGTTCCTTCAGCCATAGGAACAACTGCCTGAGAGGGTGTGAATGGGAGTAAGAGCTTGGGGTGGAGCAAAGCAATTGGTTGCTGTTTGGCAAAGTCTGGAGGGGTTTAGTTACTTTAGAAAATGCACTACTATAGTCAGTTTAGGGTTGTCTGAATGTGTTGCCTGTGCTTCCTGTACTGTCCAGATCTTGCAGAGATTGAGGAAGCCTGGGAGGAATAGTGAGCCTTTCTTGCTATGGCAGTACACAGCAGTATTGTCTGGAAAACACAAAGCCAGTACAAACCAGAAGAAAAATTCCAGGCAGTGTTTAGATAAGGACAAGACAGAATTAGAAAGCATGAACTAAATGCTTATTTTATTCTGCCTACTCTTTGCTGTTTTGTCAGTTTTATTAATACTTCAATATTGCCTCTAACAGGAGATTATCTTTTTGGAATGCTGAATCTTATTTCAAACTGCAGGGGCAATGCTGTGTGCATTAGTGCTGTGCTGTGGCACTTGGGGCAAGAGTGAGAAAAGAATCTGCTCAGGACACTGTGGTGTTTGCACATTGAGATTCTAAAAGATAGCCCAGCTTTTAAATTCTGTTAGAACAATGAAGAATGCCCAGAAATTTGATGAACTTCCAGTGTGGTATTTTGTGGACAGTGGATTGTGCAGAGTCTAGAATCATAAATACAACATCATCCACATTTTTCTTCCCTTTTGTCCCCACCCACCTGGAGATAATTTGACAAAAAGAAAGCTCATCTGTGGGTTCATTGTTCTAGGCTGTAAATGGTGTGTATTTTGCTTCTCTTTTTTTCAACTCTGTACCTTTTCTTTGCACAGTCTAACTTGACTGTTTATTTCCCAAATAAATGGGCTTTTCAGAAACCCTTCTGGCCACCACAGAACCCCACTGAGACTCTGACAAGTGCTAGTGACTTAAAAACTGGAGGTGGCCACACTGTGCATATTAGACATGGGAAAAGATGGATGAGGATTGGTACTTTCATTTTTATTTTTCAAAGGCACTGTAGGGAAATTGCTGTCCAGTTCTCACTGAACACTATTGGAGTGTATTTAACATATATACACACAAATCCTTGGCAATAAGAGCCTGTGATTAACTCTGTGTTGTCTGTTCTAGATTTATTTGCACACAAAAAGGCATAATACAGCTTTCTCTTGACCAGAATGAGTGAAAAAAACATTTTCATGTCAAGATGCAGCTTCAGGGCAGTTTGAGCTGCTGAGGTGGTTGCTTTGGGTTTGCAGCTGCACTCAGTGTAGTTGGTTATTGTTCAGCTCCAATTTTGTGTGCTGATCCAACACAAAATGATGTGATGACCCTGGAAGGGGGGAAGTGATAAATCTTTGTTTAACCTAACTGTTCTCATTCTAGGGAAGCACCACTACCCTTTGTGCCACAGGCCTTCGGAACTTGGGGAACACTTGTTTCATGAACGCAATCCTTCAGTCACTCAGGTACCTTCTGCAGCTCTCCCACCCCTCTCAAGGGGCTTGTGTGCTGGTTGGGCAGGTGAATTTGGCATGTTCTGGACCGAAGTGTACCTGAATTTGTAGGAGTGGTGTGCATGGGTTGATGAAGTTGTGTTTCATGGTGTGAGGCACATCCTGTGGTGCAGCATTCCAGAGGAAACCTGCCATGTCCTGGGCAGAACAGGAGAGTGCCCCTTCACTGCCAAGGCCAGTGAAATACTTTAACTTCTTCAGCAAATGCAAGTCTGGATTGTTAGGAAATGATACCTCAGTCTGGCAGGATATCTCTTGGTCAAAGCAGAGCCAAAATGTAATTAATTATTTTAGGAAGCTGGGATGACAGTGATATTTGCAGATCTACTTAGTTGCTGACAGAAGGCATTTGCTACAGTGTTTCTTGTCTCTTGAACTGTTTGTGATTGTCATCCTGTATCACTGCATGAAGTGGTGTTTATGCATTTCAAAGAACAAGTTCCAGAATACATACCATCCTTTTTCTCCACCCTTTTAAGGATTTCATTTTTATTTCCTCTTTCCCAGTAACATTCAGCAGTTTTGCTGTTACTTCAAAGAGTTGCCTGCAGTGGAGCTGAGGAATGGGAAGACGGCAGGGAGACGAACTTACCACACCAGGAGCCAGGGAGATAACAATGTGTAAGCTGTGTGTGCCTTGTGAGCTCTGAGCTGTGCAGGAAACAGCAAGTTTGGGCTGCTGGGGCCACTGGGCACTTTTGGTATTGCACAATTCACTGGGGAAAGAGGCACAGAAGAACAGTTGTCTACAAAGAAAGAAATTCTGTCACTTGCAGCTTGTTACAGGTCTGGTGCTGCAGGGAGAGGCAGTCAGGTAGTGCTGGATCATGACATGTTAAATCATGTTAAGGAGTCCTCTTGATATGTGCTGCAGACATTATGCTACTGAATTCCAGCTAAAATAGGGTCATGGGGATGTGACTGCAAGTCAACCTACTGTGACTATTACTACAAAAAATTCAGGAGTACGTGATTGATGATGTGTAGGTTGTTTGAGCAGTGTTAAAGGGGTGATATTAGCAGAGTCTGCACAAAAATGGCAAAGAGTGCATAGTGTTCACATGAGTCCTGAACATCTGAAATACATTTTTTCTGAAGCTGTGTGTCTTCACCATTATGAGTAGGATTTGGGACATAAAATCTTTGAAGCTACTGGAAAGGATATTAACCCAGTCATTAGTCTTAACCCAGCTAATTTCTGATACTTGTACCATTGAACAAGTAAACCTCTAAGGGCTGTAACACAAACCCACATTAAACAGCTCTTACTTTCTTTACAGTTCACTTGTGGAAGAATTCAGAAAGACACTCTGTGCTTTATGGCAAGGAAACCAAACTGCATTTAGTCCAGAGTCTTTATTTTATGTTGTTTGGAAAATAATGCCAAATTTTAGGTAAGTTTTTTTTTAAAATAACATTATTCTTGATTGCAACCACATATTGCTGGTGTCCTACTCTAAAATGGGCTGCTTTCACAGGATACACTCTGTGCAGCTTTCCATATGCTTACAGATGTGCTTTGAAAAGGATCTTTGCTTTGATCAATGGTTTTCTGTTCACCAGTAGTGCTCACTTTTTCCTTCTGCCCTTCTACCACATGTAGCAGTGTCAGAGAGGACAGAGATCTCAAATGAGAAATGGGGGTAGTTGTACCTTGGAGCCAGTGCTCCAGAAGAATGAAGCTATTGACTGGTAGGTAAGTGCCAAGTGCAGGGTGTTGACAGAACCAAGGCTTGGCTGCAATAAGAACATTATGTAGTCCAAATTAAAAAATGTATAGCACCTACAGGCCTAAATGCAAACATACTGGCTGAAACTTCCTTGATTCTCTCAAAATACAGTTGTCATCAACTGGACATATAAGGGCTCTAAGAGAAAAATCCTGTGCATAATAAACATTTTGGGCCCATAATAACAAAACAGATGATAGAGGGAAAAAGAAAGTTACTCAGGTAAACAAACCCAAGTACAGTTCCTCTCCAAGGTCTCCCTGTCCTGGCCCCCAAACCTCTTTCAAAGGAGGACTGAAACCTGTTAGGATATATTTTGATGAGGGTAAGTTGCTGTTGTAGTTTAACATAGTTTGTTTTTTAGTTGAGGAAAAACTCCATCAGGTATGGAAGTAATTCCCTATAGAAACATTAACAGCTTCCTTCCAACCTGACAAAACCAATCAGCTAGCTGATTTTAGATATTGACACCATGTTAAAGCATTTAAAAAAGCTAAGTGCACCTCTGTGAAATCAGCACAAACAACATAATCCCATTCAGAAGTGCAGGAAAAGCTGAAATCAACACCGTGAGCCTCTGTGGCCGTGCCTGGCAGAGATCATGTGGCCAACAACAAAAAGCCACTTCCTAATGCAAAGCCCAAATAAAATTAACTCTTTCAGTGCTATAAAATTCCATTTAAAAACAAACCTGCCAGCACCACTCCTCCCAAATAAAAATAAAAGCACATAAAAAGAAGAACATAAAGACAGCCAACATTGATAAAAAAAAAGTCAGAGCCCAAACAAGAAAAAAAATTTAAAAATTCATTAGTCTTAAGCTAAAATTCTCTTATAAAGCTGTGATGAATATATAATTAATACATCAGACTATTTTTTCCTATAAGTCATAAAATACATTGGAGAGATGTAGCATTTTAACCACATCCATGAGCAGAAGTACCAACACTAAAGCCAAGGAGATGTTGAAGTAGCTGTGATTTGCTGAAAAGCTTAAATAGAGAGAGAAAAACAAAAGATATGAAAAACCTTGCCCCAGGGATAGAAGAGGAAGACCTGTGTTTCCCAAAAATAGATGAAGAAAATTTTTGTACTAGAACAATTCATCTTTAAACTTGTACCCCAGTAAACTGAAATAACCCATGGTAGTATTTGTGAAAAAAGCTACCAAACATAGGAGAGATTTCATGACTGTAAATTTCCAGGCAGCTTCTATTTGTGAAAATTAAAACCACAAAAGAACTGTTTCTTGTGAAAAAGTCTCCATGACATGGCAAGAAAGACTCCTCTCCCTAAGTAAACTGAAAAAAGATTATTTTAAAAGTAATAACTGACTGAAAAGACAAAATTTTGTCTCTTTATGTTGTCAGAGAGAAAAGAGAAAGAGTTGGAGGGAGGAGAAGTGTTCTGAAGGTTGATTCTGATTTCTTATTTTTCTTTTAGTTCTGTTAATAAAGTTTTCTTTATACCCTTTAAAGTTGAGCCTACTTTGCTCTCTTCCTAATCCTTACCTCACAGCAAAAAATGAATAAATAATTCTAGTGAGTGTACTGGCATTTGGTCAGGGCTAAACTCAACTCCATTAATTGGTGCATTAACCAAAAAACTCAGATTGGCAAACTAAAACCACTACCACATTCTCAGATTGTAAAGATGTTCTCTTACCTGTTACATCTCCAGCAGTGCTCAAAAGATGCTGTGAACACATCTGCTCAAAAAATAACCCAAATGACACAAATCTGTTTATTCTGTTCTTCACACTGCCAGTTATGTTTCATTTGGTTTATGAGAATCAAGGAAGTTTAATACCAGTAGTTGCAAGTAGTGACCAAAACATTACAGGCAGACATCATCCTTTATGTCTTTGGCCAGTTTCCCTGTTCTTGTTAGAGCAAGTGAGGAACCTGTTCCTTGAAGTTCCTCAAGCAAGTTGTCAGCACTGTATCACAGCTTTTAAAAGAAAAAGTGCTGTTTGTTTGGGTTCTCCCTCTTCCCTTTTTATTCCAAGTTTTCTGAGAGCATGTCCACAATTAATGGATAAGAGAACTTATAAAATCAAATGGAGAACAGTCAGCTGCTTTTAGCAGATCCCCACTTCCACACGGTCCAGGGAGAAAATCTGAATTTGCTCAGAGCTTAGTTGAACCTTGTAAAAGCTAACGATGGTGAAATTCCAGTTGTGTCTCTTGTGCTCCCTCAGAGATGGGGAGGAGAAGGCAGATGGATGGATGTGTGGAAGAAAGATGGAGCAAGCAGTCTGCTAGCAGCACACCAGCCACTTTGGGCTGTGCTTATGGAGCCTGAAGTGGTGGGGCAGGGGAGGGGCAGCTGGAAATAGGTTCAGGTGTTTCAGTCCAACAAGATTTTAGTTGTTAAACTGGAGGACTGAGTGCTGCTCTCCCTAAGGAGGGTTACAGAAGAAGCTGCTGCTGCCTCACACTGCAGTAGAGAGGAGAGAATGCCATTTGTACTTACTGCAGGCACAACTGCAGGGCCTCTGGGCTCTCCTGATGCTGTGCAAGTCCTGCTCCCTGCTTGCTGTTGTGCTGCATGCCAGGGCAGTTCTGCTGCCTCATGCCAAGCTGCAAGATGTGCTTTGCTGATTTACTGCTGTATAAATAGTTGCTCTATTTTCCTGATAACTGATCCTCTTTATATCCTATCCTCTTGTCACTGGGAAAGAGTGTTAGGGGTGGGCTTGAATTGAATTGCTTTAGGTGGATGGATATCAGGTTTGTTACACAGACTGTCAGAGTAACTCTGCTTTTTGCTGAAGGGCTTTGACATAATTTATTTACAGTGCATTGTCCATACCATAGTATCCTTTTAGAGATCTGTATCTATAATTATGCTTCTTAACAAATCCAACTAATTTTCTATCTGTAGTCAGCATACTTAGAGGCAAGTATAAATACATGCTCCAGGAGCACAGCCAACAATGTGTAACAATTCCAGAGGTTTATTTGTTGCAGAGCAAGTGTGCCAAGCTCTTTTATGAGGAATTTCATGTAGAAAAGGTGTCTGAAGCAAAGACTTTCCAAACATTTAATCTTCAGGTGTTTAATGTGGTTGCTTATGTGGTTACTGAAGAAATCTGTATTCAGTAAACTAAGCAAATCCTGTGGTACCTTAGCAACTTTAAAGACATGCACAATTAACATGCAGCTTTGAAGCAGAGTTCAGTTCTACTACTTTGTTTTAACAAATGTACAATTATAATTTGTAACTTTGGGACAGTAAGTCCTATTTTTGGCTGTACAGGACTGTGGCCTGCTCAAGCACAGCAGTGTTTCTGTGTGCTGGGTTTTCTGTTGTGAAAGGCAGGCAGTGCTGATCATGTGTCTATACACAGATTCCTCAATTTATTTGAAAGCTGCTGGTTTGAAAGAAAGCATTACTGTAATTCTACAAGGTGAAAATTGAAATTTTTATTCTGTTATCTCTTAGCAATACTCTCCTAGGACACATCTGTGTTCCTCACTAAGAGCATCAGCCTCACATTGCATATTTCTGTTGCAGTGAGTCTGTTTGCATTTCTCCCCACCTCTGGGTACTCTGCCATGACCCTTACAGGATTTTCCCTCCCTGAGCACTCGCATTAAAAACCCATTGTATTTCTCTCCCAGCCATTCCTACCTGACAGCTACTGCCAGTACTTAGGTGGGGTAGTGAGGTGGAAAAGGGAAGGCCTAATAAAACAGCTTGTGAGAATGTACAGGAGGTGGAGGGGAAGCCAGCTCTTGCTGTGTAGGGGTTTCTGTAGCTTAGGCCTCCAATGACCTGCACATATTTGTGTTTGTGTTGCACAAAGCTTTCAGTGTTTCACTATGTATCCTGTCCTGTCTTTGTCTTGCTTAATGGCAAGTAAACAGCAGTTGTTTGTTGAATTTGATGCATGATTTAGCTTAAATAACTTTAAAAGGCATGTTTTACCCTTATGGCTTCTCTGTTCTTTTTGGTAAGGTTTGTTAGTGGTGAAATAATAATGGTGACTGAGCAGCATTGCTGCTGATGGCACAGCACGTGAGACTGCAGCCCTGTCCTACCGAATCCAAATGCTCAAAAGATGCTCTGAATACCTCACCATTACCTCACTCTCCCAGAAAATGAGTTATGCAGGGGAGGTGTGCAACTCCCAGCATGGCTGTAGATCTCATCCTAGAAGAAAAGGCGCTCTTGTCCTAATTATTTCAGAATTCATATTGATGCTGAAAGATGCATGTGGAAAACAAACCTAGAGATGAAATTCCTGCCTGTTGAGGAGGGGACTAAACAGACAAACACTTGTACCTGCCAAAGTGAGTGGGATCAGTGACTGAATGAGAACCACTCAGAAATACTGACTCTGCATCCCACATGAACAATACATTTTGTGGTGTCTTTCTTTTGAATCTTACCAGGTCTGAGATTACAATATATTGACCCTAATCTGTGGCCGATTCAAAGTAGGGACAAATGGTGCCCTGTGTGAATGAGATTCAGAGGAGTTCTGCTGAGACACAAATCAAACACAGTCAGTGCCAAAGGAGACAGAGGAGAAGCCACTGCTGCCATCCATTGTGTATTTCAGTTTAGAGGGACACTCCTGAGGTGCCCCTGGCACAGGCAGGGCTGGTGAAGCCAGGTAACAACATGACAGCTCCATTAGGCCCAGTGTGTGAGCACATGGCTGCTGCTCCCTGCTGTTTTCTCTTCCTGTCTGAATTGTATATTCTTAAAGGTTTCTCCATTCTCACAAGAGGCATGCAGGGAGTGTGAGCTGCAAAGGACCAAAATCATTTAATTTGTCAGGACCTTGCCGTGCCTTTCCAGAGGCTACCTGGAAAACTTTCTGGTACCAAGTGCATATGGAAAGTCTACACAGTATGATTAAACAAAGGGGTTTTTTTCCTGTGATTCTGGTGCTTGCTTTGTGTTGCCTCTAAAGCAATTTTGTTGTTTCCTTTTTTCTTAAGGGGATACCAGCAACAGGATGCCCATGAGTTCATGCGTTACCTTTTGGACCATCTACACCTGGAACTCCAGGGTGGCTTCAACGGTGTTCCACGTTCAGTAATCTTGCAAGAAAATTCTAACCTGTCTGCAAGCAACAAATGTTGCATGTAATGAGAAGTGTTTTTTAATTTCTTCAAAGCCTTCATGTCTTTGCATGAGTCTGCATGCGATGGCTGTGAAATTTCAGATTCAGGGTTCCTTGTTTTAAGTTTTCTTCAGTGCTTTTAACTTTATGCAGTGCAAAAATGATGGCCATAGATTTTGATGTTTAAATTGTCAGCAGACCCTCCTGGAGGAGGTCTGAGTAGTGCAGTTAGAGCTCGAAGTCAGCTTTCCTGCAGATGATATCATGTATCACTTGGCAGTTACAGTTAGTGCTTTTTTTTCTGCATAATTTTGATTTTCACACTACTGTACCTTGAAACAGGTGTAATTTGGGTGTTTCACTCTTTTCTGTAGTTCTCAAAGTACTGGTTTTTTCTGACCTCTGTCCTATCTGTGTTTTCTCTCAGACTGAAACTCTCACAAGAGAGAAAACCTTTTATTTGCTTCAGGAAGGAAAGTTGTCAGATCAGCCTGCACACTTGGTTGTTAAGTCCTTGATTCCCTACAGAAAACCTGACTTTGAGTTTTCCCTTCTGTACTGATTAGGACAGAGTATGCAGGCCTGAGATGCAGGGTTTTATTGATGCTTTGTTGGGGAAAGCCTGGAGTTCAGACTGTTCCTTTTTACTGCATTTATATTGTGTTGCTGATGCTTAAAAATCCCCCAGAAGAATCTTAAAATGTGTGTAGAATTGACATGTATTTGAAATCTAAACCAATTTTGTTTTGTCAGTATTTTGGATATCAAAATCCAAGGACAATTTAACCTTCGTTCACCTTTCTACTGTAAATTTGTCTTGAGAAGGGCTGTTCAAACAAACAGTGAGGCAGGTTAAGCTGGCCTTCTGTTGAGGGCATTTTAATGCTTCCAGTAAAGTAATAAATAGGCTGTCAATGCTCTCTTCTTGGGCACCAGTCCATTTGAGCAGCTATTTCTACCTGCTCAGGGAGCATTCAGATGAGCTGTAAAGATGTAGGTGGAGTGCAGGCAAGGAACACAGGTTTCTGCAAGCCTTAGTGTTGTATAATGTAACTTAAAATTTGTGTTTTATTTTTAATTGGACTACGAGAAGCAGGTCTATTACATAATCTGCTAAGATAATTCAGTAGGAGACTAATAAAAGCTTAGAGAACAATGCTGGTCTTGCACATTGTTTATCATGTCTTGAAGCAACTTAAGCTGTTGTTGGCAGTGAAGTGCAGAAATGTGCTTAAAGAAGTCAAAAGCACAATGTTAGAAAGGGTGTAGAGTTAAAACAAAAATAGGCTTGACCTACCTAAGAAGAAAGAATTTTTATTTCAGATAACATCTTAATTACAGGTTTAAAATCCTGGACCTGTGTGAGCATCAGGTCCAGCTCCACTATAGAAATGCACCCAAGTGCATCACAACACTGACAGTTTGAGCATCTGCCTGGAGTCCCCTGAGTCACCCTTTCTTTAGGTCCAGGATAAAGCAGTGTAGGCACTGTGTGTGGATGTGTCCCTGGGCAGCTGCAGTGCCTGGAGCACCCAGTCCCTGTTCCATGTGCTTGGCCTGGTAGTGGGAAGTGTGAAACCAAACAGGGGACACAGGTGGTGTGAATTCAGCTCAGGCTTTCCAGCTGACTGTACTTCTCTGATGTGGTTTGTCTAGAAATGGAGCGTCTACTGTTGTCACTGCCATTTTTGGAGGCATTCTTCAAAATGAAGTCAACTGCCTAATATGTGGGACTGAATCTAGAAAGTTTGACCCATTCCTAGGTAAGGTGCTGTCTCTTGTGTTCTAAATACTGTAGAACTATAACAAAAAACTACTACATAGAAAAAAGTGTGACTTAGAGCAGAAAACTAAATCTGAAGCTTCATAGATTTAGATGTCAGATAACAGAATTTCAGCCTAAAAAGACCAGGCATTGTTCTATTCAGACCTAATTTTGTTTTTTAAATCGTTGCTTTTCTAGACCTTTCGCTAGATATTCCAAGTCAGTTCAGAAATAAACGTACTAAAAACCAAGAGAGTGGACCAATGTGCACGCTACGAGGTAAGAGTGCCTGGCTAATGAAATCACAGCAGGCCTAAGAGGCTTTTCTTTCTAGTCACAGCATTTCTAATGTAGTTCACTCTTCCCAGCCACTGATCTGCATTGTTGCCAATGGGTGTTTGTCTGTCCACAGAAGTCCTTATGCCTGTGCCCACAGTGAGGGTTCTGCATTTAAGTCACATCAATGCAGTCCAGCAGGTTGGGCAGCAGTGGCATTACTGACCTTGGTTTTTACAGGATGTTATTTGTTACAAATTTGTGAACAGACTTGCTGAAAATCATGAAATACTCAACAAAACCCTGTTCTTGAGTCTGTTCACTTTGTATCTAAAGCCAAACAAGCTTTAAAAGTTGAATATTCTATGTTTGAAAGTCGTTGGTCTTTGTTTGAAAGCAGTTATGCTGAATGTTGGATGGAATTTTATTTGGAAGATGGAGATTTTGTGAATGCCTGTTACTTTCTTTCAAACTACTTCTGGCTGCTTTCAGGAACAGGGAAGGCTGCGTGTTACAACATGTTATTCTGTCAAAAAATTATTACACAGCTATCCATCCAGCACAGGTGGATATAAGTAGAATGGTTGTAGCAGATGAGGGCACCTATATTGCTGTGTTTGTTGTATTTCATGTTACAAAAATCACATGATGTATCTGCTTTTTCTAGATTGTCTTCGCAGTTTTACAGACCTGGAAGAACTTGATGAGACAGAGCTGTACATGTGTCACAAATGCAAAAAGAAACAGAAGTCCACCAAAAAATTCTGGATTCAGAAACTACCAAAGGTTTGTGTAAGAAATAAGTCTGACAAAAAAGGAAATAATGGTTCAACCAAGACCTCTTCCTGCCCATGGCAGTGTCCAGCATTGAGGTCAGCCCCCTCCTCTAACACACCTTTTGTGACTGTTCCCTGTAGGTGCTATGCTTACACTTGAAACGCTTTCACTGGACAGCTTATCTGAGAAACAAGGTTGATACGTATGTTGAGTTTCCCTTGCGAGGCCTAGACATGAAATGCTACTTGTTAGAGGTAAGAAGACCTACTGATGCCTCCTGCAGGAATTTGTTCCATGACATTATGTCTTTATTACAAATTACAGTGGGTGCTACTGAGATTTGAAGAGTTTTTTGGTTTTTTTTCCTACCACAGCCTGAAAACAGTGGCCCAGAGAGCTGCCTGTATGACCTTGTGGCTGTGGTTGTGCATCATGGCTCAGGGTGAGTACGTGGAGCCAGCCTGTCCTGGCACACACCTTCTCCCACTCAGGTACATGCAGAGTTAATGAAGGGGTTCTCTCCCTAGGGCACATATTTTAATTGGGGAAATAAACTGTAGTTTATAAACTGGCAGGGAGCAAAGTTGAGTTAATTTCAACAGATACAATAGAGCCAGGCTTGTGACTCTTCCTGGCAGCCTTTGGTGGTTAATGACTGCATGTGTGAGATGAAATGAAAATAGTCTAGTGCCTCTACAAATGAACAGCCCTGAACCAAGAGGAGGAGTTAGGGGGGCCTTCCAGAAATTAATGCCTCATTTTGAAATTCTTACTACAAAACAGTACTATTTTTTCCTCTTTTATTCATGTTGGAAGGCACAATTCCATTTATGCTAAAGAAGTGTGTGAGCATGCTTGGAACACCTGCAGCCCAAAGATGTGTATGGTGAAAGAGATCATCACCACCATCTTTTCTGCTACAGCAGTGAAGGCTCACAGGCACGTCCCAGAGCTGGCACAGGGCATGTTTTGAAGTAAAGTTACTGGGAGTCTTTTAACTTTTCCCAGCCCTGGACAGATCTATTGAGAGTAACAATAGAAGAGATAAGACAAAGTGTTCTTGATAAACTTTAATTTGGAGAACTTTTGAGTCCCACAGCTCAAAAAGAAGCATCCTCTGTGCAGGGCTGTGAGTACCTTCCTCCCTCAGGCTGCTGGCAGTCCCTTAGCTGCAGGAGAAGGTGCCTCAGGGAGGTGTGTCCCTGACTGTTGTCCCTCTGCCTGCCCCACAGTGTTGGCTCTGGCCACTACACAGCGTACGCAGCGCACGAGGGCCGCTGGTTCCACTTCAACGACAGTACTGTAACCCTGACTGACGAGGAGACTGTGGGCAAGGCCAAGGCCTACATCCTCTTCTACGTGGAGCGCCAAGCTAAGCCTGGAGCAGAGAAACTTTAATACCTCCTTTCCATTCTTACTTATCAAGTCCACTGGACAAACATTTCCATTTTTCCATAAATACTTGATCCAAGACTTATTAATTTCATTGTGCACTTTGCAATTTCCTCTTGTGGGTTTTTGTTTTGTTGTGTCAATGGTAGCATTTGACTTACTGAACTTGGACACAAACTAACTTTTTTTTAGTTATACCAGAAAACCTCAGCAGATTTTGATTTGCTGCTTTAGTTGTGATAACTCAGTTTTTATATATATAGTTTCATTAAATAGTTATTTGACTTTTTTATATTAATGTTTTCAGTTCTCACTTTCTAAAGGCACATTTACATCAAAAAACCTGTCCTCCTTACAAGCAAGATAAATGTGCTTTTGATCATGAAGAGCAATACAACGTCATGCTGTTTTCAGTTCTGTTATGTAGATATGATTTAATCTCTTTAAATCAAGGAGTTGTTTTTGCACATACTATTCTCCCTCGTGCAAGAAACTTAAACAGTGACTCTGACCAATCATCCTTTGTCTGAAGAAGAGAGGTGATGTGGCATCATTAAATAGACCAGGTAATTGCTGCTATCTTGGTGTGTATTCAGGCTGGTGACTTCCAGGAATCATTGTAAATAAACACTTGGTTCGATTCTATCAGTACTGCAATTTAATTCAAGTACTGCTCAGATACGCTCTGGCCCCTGCCCTCTGCTTTTTAGAAGAAATTAAAATTTAAAGAAATTTAAAACAATTATCTTAAAATTACCTGTCTAAACAACACTGAGTTTTATGGTTTCTCAGGTGAACCTGAATTGCATTAGACATCTCTTGGTTTAGACTGTCATCCTTAAATTTGATCATGAACACTTAGGTGCTTAAAAAATGGGGAGATTTCCTGGCAGTAGAATCCCAAGTAGCACCCCTTTAGTTCCTGCTGGGAATCTGAAGTACAGCCCCAAGGGCTGGGGTTTGTGAGAACAGGCATAGGTCTAAATGCAGCTCTGCTCCATGGCTACAGTTCAGGTGGAAGCAGGAGGAGACAGATGGTGTTGCAGGTGCTTTGCATGGAATTGTTCTGTCAGTTCAAATGCAGACTCAAGGGAGGATGCTCAGTCTCTCCCAGCAGAGCCCTCAGAGGGCAGGTGCTGAGCCAGGGAGGAGCAGGCTCAGGGAGCTCCTGTAGCATTTACACACTGGCCCAGGTGGCATTTTTGTTCAGTCTCTAGGTGAACGCTGGAGGCACGGTGCATGGTACCTAGCTGTCATGGAGAAAGACTATATAGTATAGTCCCAAACCAGTTTTAGCTCTACTGCTGATAAGCTGCTGGAAGTCAGCTACTATGATGGGAAAGGCAGACAGGAAAACCAGTACTGAAAAAGCCAGGAATCTGACAGAAAAACCTGAGATTGGAGAAATGTTGCAGTTCAGATCTGTTCTACCCCTCTATCCTTTCTAGCTGGCTCCCTTGTGCCAAACAAGGAGCTGGTACTCCTGAAAAGTACCAGCAGTTTGAGTCCCACCAAACAGCAGCTCTTAGTTCTGTTAACAGAAAATGCAGTTGTCTGAAAACACACAAGAACTCCAGCTGAGTCCTATTTTAGTTAATGCTGCTGAAGGACACAGAAAAGGGGCTGGAGCGGAGCCCAGAGCAGTCTGGGGCACAGGGAGTGCACAGCCTTGCCTTGGGATCCTGCTGGCTGTAACACACCAGGGGAAGGACAAATCACAGTCAGGCATTTGATACAGGGCCATTCCTGAGAGCTTTGTCACAGCATCTTAAACCAGGAAAGGGAGAAATTCGCTTCATCTGAAACTGCTGAAATAGTTCAGCCTAACTTAATGGGTTTTGAATATGTACACAGGTTAAGACTATAGAGTAATTTGATATAGTAACATATTTGTAAGGATGTTATCTTAAGTTGAACAGTAAATAGAACTTGTCATTGCTTTAAACTGTAGATAGTTTGTCACCTTCCTTTCCTTACAGACAGAGCCTTTCTTCTAATCAATGCAAACAGGTTGCTGATAGACAAGAAGAAAACAGGGCAGGTAAAGCATTGTACCACATTCCTGCCCTTCCTGCTGCTCACAGGGAGCTGCACAGATGCCACCTCTAGCTGTGTTTTCTATGCATGCTGCTTGGACTGGATTTCTTTAGAATTTATCTTTGAGAATGCCAAGCTTAAAATACACCACTCTCTCTGGGTCAGCAGCAGTTTAATAACTTACAGTAGTCAGGTGTATGCAGTGTTCTTGCAAAACAGTGATGTAAATGTGCCTTTCTGTATTTTTAGAGATTTAAATTTGTAATCTTCAGCAACATTCACTTATTTTAATCAACTTCTACTTGTCAGCAATTGTTTGGGTCAGAGTTCTGTTCTCACTTGAGCATTTTCTTTCAGTTCCATTTGCTGTGTCCCACGCAGCTCCTGGGCAGCGGTGTCTCCAGCAGGGCCATGTGGGGCCAGCCTGGGAACATGAAGCAATCACAGCAGGCTGTCCTTGCAGCAGGTGCTGCTCAGGACTCAGCCATATGCTTTGCTGGAACAAGTACATTGTAAATCCTTTCCTAATTTAACTCTCTCCCGCTGCAAACCCAGATGGACAGTATGAACAGTTTGTTGTGGCAACACAAGTATTTCTCTTCCTGGTGGAGAACTTTGCTTATCCACTGTATTCTATTCAGTGTGGTGTCAAAAAAAAAAAAACAAAACAAAAAAACCCCTGAGCACTGAACCAATAACATATACTGCACCTGGCCTAGTATTACTTTTTTAACCTAGCTTGTATATCCTATATTTATCTACTAGCTTGTGAGGGGGGGAATATCTCTTTCATTTAAGCCAAATGTTTCTTTTCTACTTACTGCTCATCATAGTACACACTAGCTGGCAAGAATTTTTTTCTTGCTTCAGATTGCTCTGCAAGCAGCAACTGCTCTCTACAGTTCAGAGACTTGCATCTTTTTCACCATAATGTGTCCAATCAAAGGTTGTCCTTTTGTTAGTTATTGTTTAGCCACATATACAACTGGAGCCAAGATTTATGTCAATCAAAACTGCAAAATGTCCAGCTCCTAAAGGTCAGCAAGAGAGAAGAATTGAAAAGTTTGAGACAGGCAGGGACAGTGGACTTGTATCAAAAGCAGGAGGCCATTTATGAAGATTTTACTAAATCAATGGGAAGTTCCCCAGCAATGTTTCATTACTGATGTGTCTGTGTCTTACTGATGAGGTAATGGGCACCTTGACAGCTGATTCCAACGTGCTTTAGGATATTCTCAAGTACTGTAGTGCCATAGTTGTAATTGTTTACCATTAAAATCTTGTGTGTAATTTTCAGTGAGGATTACTGACTGTGCTCATCTTGTGTGTTTCTGGAGCATTTCCAGGATGAATGTGAATTATATCTGATCACACAGTGTGTTTATGGAAAATGTGCCATTAAAAATGTCTCCTTTCCTTAGAAAATGAAACTTCTCTTGTCCTTCTACAGGCTTGCAGAACACAATACATTGGTAATACATTGGTGTATGTCCTCTGAACACAAATGGCAGCATACTGTACCTTGCTCTAGGAAAAATGAAATAAAGCAATTGCAGTGTTCCCAACTCTGTAACACCTCTACCAAACTTTGCACCAAACTCCAGAGAGGACCTGCCATTCCATTTTAAATGCCTTGTCACCCAACTGTTGTTAATTTTTATGTCATATTTTTGTGTGTCCCCTCTGTCTGGCAAGAGTCCATCTTTAGCAAAGCTGAATGACAGATTGTTGATCTGTTGTCAATTTGGGAGGTTTTCTAATTAATATTTTTAAAAATAGTATTCCTATAACTCTGAGAAGTCTCAACTGTTTAAATCTGCTCAAAAATGAAGGTAAGTTTGTGAGAGCTGAAACTGCTAATACAAGAATGAAGAACACCTGCAGACACACCTTTTAAACTGCCATTTTCCAGTGAACTGCATTACCTGGTATGTGAAATCTTCTTGTCCCTTTTTGTGGCACTGACCAGAGCTGTGTCTGAGGGGGGAGGGGGAACAGCAATCTTTTTATTTCAAAGAAAAGATTAAATGACAAAGGATATAAAAGCAAGAAGACTGGCAATTGTTAAACATAGCTTATTTTATATAGTAGAAAGTTACGAACTAAAGAATGAAGCAGAAAGAATTGCCATTTCTTTGTGTATGCCAGCTGTGTTCAGACACACACATTTATTCAAGCACTTCCTCAAGCTATGACTGTTGCAGACTACAAACAAATTTCAGACCTTGTTTTTCAGAGTTGAATTTTAAACTGCATTCTCGGGGTAAAAAGGAAGAGGTAAAATTGCGTCCCACTCCACCTTGTCCTGTATTAAAACACTCCTAATTGAATTGCCATAGGTACATAAAGTCTTCCAGTTACTATTTGTATGCAGGCCACTTGAAAAACTCCCCCAGTGCTGTTTGCTGAAACTTTTTATGGATTTGTTGAATTAATTTATTCTCTTGTATTAACACCAGGTAGAAGGTGACTAAAAAATACCTTCTCAAACATTTTTGGTTCACAAGCAGGAAAGTTAAAGGGAGGCTTATTGCTTTTAATTCCAACCTGCCCTTGCTGTAGCTTTATTTTTCTTCTAGGAACAACTTTCTGCTACACTTTCTCCAGTTACTGTACAAACAGGTACTTTTACCTGGAAAATGACTTTCCCGTCTCCTTTTTGCACCAAAGGGTGGAAAAAAGGTTTCTGTGGTAATGGAACTAAACCTACAAAACTGGAACAGCCAAACTTGTAAACTCAAGCCAATAGAAGACAGCTCTTAATAGCACAAGCCCCCAAGGAACTAAACATAGCCTTGCTGTTCCCATGCGTGCCTGCCCCTGTGTCATTGCTTCCCCCCTGCAGAAGGTGGGGACACAGCCAGCTTTGTTTACAGAATCACAGCTCAGCCTCACATAACTGTGGGCAGGAAACTGCCCCTAACTGGGGCTTGTAAACTGAACTGCAGACTCTGTGTGTGCTTCAAGGCACCCAGATAATGGTTCAGCTCCTTCTAAAAAACTGTTTATGAAAGTTCCATTATCTGTGTAATAGTCCTTGAACATGAATCAAATGTGCAGACTCAGAAAAATCAATGAACCAGTAGCGAGTAGAAGTGGTGTACACTCTAAAACCGAAGTTACTGCTCAGAAAGCCAAATCTCTGGAATGGGAAACACTCATAAAAATACACCTGGCAACTGTAGCTACAGCCCCACCCACCCCAGGAACTCAGTACAAAATCTTTGCTAAATTTCAGGAGAGTCTACAAGGGAAAAAAAAAATTCCTTTTAAGGAAGCATTTCATGTCAAGTTGTACATGCCCATTCCATTCCCCTGGACAAAGGAAGCACAAGCTGCATACATGGTTCTTTTCCTTTCCCTGTTCTGAGCTTCTGCACCAGTTGTTAGCCAAAAATAAACCCCATTCCACAACCATATATGTGCAACAGCCTCCTGGTGAGTGTGAGCCCCCTCCAGCACTGCTGTTTCTCCACGAGGCCAAGAGACTGCCACTGCTGCCGGGCAATGCACATAACCCAGCTCAACCGGGAATGCCTTTTACATCTCTTCTCTTTTCTGGACAAAAACAGTAGGAAAAATCTAGCAAAAACATGTCACAAGTTGCTAGAAGTGTTTCAAGATCCTTTACTGTGGTCTTTGTTGAACTTTCATTCTCCTGTGGAACTAAAGAAGGATAATTTTCTCCTGGGACCTGCTTTAAAACACTTATCCATCTGCTGGTATTCAGAGAGAGTCAAGGTGTGTAACATTGAGGACTGGATGAAAAACAGTTTCCAGAAAGACTTCTGTAAGAGGCATGAGAACACTGTCAGTGATTTTTTACTAGACGTTTGCAACAGGTATGTTCTGTGGGTGTGAGTGTGCAGTAACTGCCTTGGGATGAGTGAAGTTGGAGTTATTTCAAATACTCCATAGTCCCTGCCTAAAATGGAGCATGAAGTACATGACTGCTTTGCCTTTATAACTTTAGGGTAATGTAAGTTCATTTTACATTTACCGTGGCAATAGTGTATATTTCATGTGCATTTCCCTTAAGTCTATGTTTTCCTTCTTTTTTCCTAAGAATTATTTATTAATACGGGAAAGTGCACTGCTGCTCTGCTGAACTGCAACGTTCTAGCAGTGTCTGGGGGGTGCCTGGAGCAGAGCCCTGATTTCAAACAGTGAACACACCTCATTACAACCAAGTTCAATTAACATGTTACTAAGTGTCAGTTTTAGTTCAGTCTAAGAAATAAATATTGCCATTATACTGGAGTTTAAACTCTTAGCTGCAGTGAGAAATGCCACCACGGAAAAACAACTCTGGGTGCACAGTTTTTCCTTCGCAGGCGTGCTGCAGAGCAGTGACAGGAGGAGGCTCACAGGGTAGAGCCAGTCCCACTGTGTGTGTGTAACACCAGGGCTGGCTTGGCTCCCTGACATGGTGCACCTGTGCCCTCAGCTTTGGAACTCCTGAAAAAAGCCAACAAATGATGGGATAGTGACAGGACACAATGTCTTGGTGAGAGCCAGCACCAGTGTGCACCAATCTCAAAACAAGGACTGAAAACCAGCTTCAAACCAGGGATTAAATTTCAAGTGCCAGATTTCTGATGTTCTAGAACAACTGATAAAAATCTGGCTTAATTAAGGAGGAATCAGCATACACTTGTGCCTAGAAAGTATAATACAAGGTCCTGCCCCTTTTTGCTGCAACCCATTGAAAACATTCCCAGTCAAAATTCCTAGCACTGTGTACAAAGAAAAATGCAAATTAAATATCCAGCTTTTCTTCCTGAGCTTGAAGTAGTTTTATTCTGTTAGAGCCTTTCTTGACTGCTGCCAGCTTCTTCCTCCAACTGCTCCTAATAAGAAAAGATTAAAAGAAAAAAAAATCTGTCTAGAGGTCTCACAAGGGCAATGTTAACACCGACCTGTGTGTGATGCTCTGTGTAGATAAACAGGTGGATGCTGAACTGCTACTGCCTGGAGAGGGGGCTGAGCCAGGAGCCTGACACAGCACAGCTTCACAGGCTGCTGCACAGGGCCCTGCTGAGCACAGCAGCTGCTCCAGGACAGCTCCTGTACAGCATCAACACCCCACTGGAGACAGGCCTTTCCTGTACTTCCCCAGGCATACTCAAGCAGCAAGAAAAAGTTTTTTTTCATTTGTTGCAACATTGTTTATAACAACACAGTTACCAGTTTCAGTAACTCATAGGAAAGTTTGAGAGCTGTGTGGGGTTTGAACATTAACACTCTTTGGGAAGCAGCTGGCACCTATTCAGTAAATCCAAGGAGATAAAATGTATCTGTGATTCCTGAAAATGAAGAGTGGGAGTGTCTTACTTGCTCATGCTTAGCATGTCTGCACAGCAGTCTCTTCTCTCAATTGACCTCCACTTCATCCTGAAACAAATCTCTACTGGTTCTCCACTGTCTGTGCCTGGAGAAGCACAGCACCGTCCAACTCCTTAAGCAAAAATGGTGCAGCAGCAGCAGCTTCAATAGGCCTCCACATGCCCCTGTGCCAGCTGAACTAGAGATGTTGTTACCAACAGAAAAAGCAAAGGAGGTAAAGCTTTGCCTTTAGTTAAGCTTAACGTTAAGATCTATGTGGGTGCTCACCTACTTGTGCCTCCTTGCCCCTCCTGATGAAGAGAAGGCATTCTTCCAGCCTTTGTATTTATTCTTGATGCTATTTGCTTCTGCAAGCTCTGTGATTTATTTCCCCCATCTCACTGTCACCATCCTGCTTTCAGATGTCCAAATCTGCTGTCTCTGACCCTCTCTGGATGTGGCCACGTTACAGATGACTGCATTTTGCAGCTTCTCAAGCACTGCCCAAACCTGAAGAGCCTCAAACTGGAGAACTGTGTGCGGATCACTGACCACACCCTGCAGGCAGTGACCCTCCACGGGGCATCACTGCGAACACTCCACGTGGATTTCTGCCGCAATGTAACACAAGCTGGGCTAGAGAGAGTCAGGGAAAAGTGTCCTTCAATAATGCTGAGAGCAGAGAAAAGTGCTAACATGATCCCAGACAGTAAGCCAGAGAAAAAGCTGATGCTTCAAAAAGCATCAAGAAAATTGGTTCAGCTTTAAATACAGCAAAATAATCAGTGTGGGTATTTTACCTGAGATAGCAGTGAACTGTGGCTACTTCCATGGGTTCTGGTCAAGTCCAAACAAATGGCTGTTTTGTAAAGGGTCTGCTGGGAAAAGGCATGCATCTCCCTCTGGATGGGCTTCAGGAAAAAAACATTTGCTCTCTGTTGTTCTTTGAAACTGGAAAACCCTGCATTGCTGACACAAAATGTCAGACCTGCTGAAAACTGCATTTCTGGTACCCTCCTGCTGCAGATACACCTCACTCAGAAGAGGGAAACAGCAGTGTGTTTTTTGAGGCCAAATAATTTGATGGAGTCCATACATTTTAGGAACTTTTACGAAAGTTTAACAGTAGTTTGACATGGTGCAGTAAGCTTGATGGCAAGGTTCACTGACTGCATGGAAGAAACACGGAGTGAACTGAGGCAAAATGAGTCACACGGGGACCTGAGAAGCCAAACATTAAGGAAGAGCCTCCCACTGGATCACAAGGTTCAGACTGGACCCTGCAGTTTCAAAACTCCTTATATAATGGGCAAGGGCATAAAGCCACAGCAGAGAGAGCCTGAGTCACTGTAGGATATTGACACATTTTGGGGCAAGAATGATTAACAAACATCTGTTAAAGGATATATCCAGTCAGTCATTCCATCCACTAAGGAGGAGAACCACTCCCTGAAAGATCTTCCTAGAGCAAAAGCAGAGTACTGACCACCAGCACTTCATCAGTGATTAACAGTGGCAGCTAATTTACCAGGTTTTTTTTATTTAATGAGGGAAGTATGGATTCAAGGCACACAAACCAGTTTGACCCTCTGCATGATGTACTTACATAATATAAGATGCACCAAGTTATTTTTTAAAGCTGATGTTAAAGGCGGTGCAATATGAACAAGTGGTAGTTCAGAGAGCTAACCCACAAGAAAAGACAGTGACTAACAGCCTGTAGCTAAATTAGGAACACACTGCAGACCAGCTCTATATAAACACCCATTTCTCACTGCAAAGTACAAAACCAGTAGCTATTTTCATCCCAAAGCACGAGGCTGTCCCTTTCCTGCAGACTGCTCTGCTACCTGGAATCAAACTTTTTTTTTTTACATGCTTTTGATGCTATGCCACCATCTACAAAATTTGACACCAAAGAGGACTCCACAGGTCTCAACATAACTAAATATACTTCTCCTTCAGATCCTGGTTAATTGATCCACAGATATCTTTGGTACTCTCTGATTTGGCTGAGCTAAGAAATAAATTACAGCAACTTAGTCAAACAATGCTGCAATTCCAGAGAAATACTTGACCAGTATGAGCATCTGTAAGAAACACTCACCCAGAAAACCAATTATGAAAATCAAATATTGCATCTTCATTACTTAGAGATATTTAACAGCATGACATTGTAAAACTGGTATTTCATTAACTCCTTCTTAAAGTTTAATTAGGGCCCTTACACACCACAAGGTAAGGAAGAAAACTGGAGTGGACAAGGAACACCAGCAGTCATCACCCAGCACAAACAACTGCAAAAGGACATTGCTGAGCTGAACTAATTTACTGTGATGTGGAAATAGGGAAGCTGACACAACTCGTACCGTGGATACACAACTGCAGTTCCACACACTGCTGACAAGCCAAAACCAGGTATGAATTTACACAGTCACTGCAGCAAGCAAAGACCTCCTTGTGCCACCAGTTCTCCCAGCACTCTGTGGTGAAAGACACATCACTGTACGAATAACAGGAACAGATTTTCAAGTAGCTACAAGATAGGAAAGCACATTTGCATCTATCTAGATATTACTCAAGTCTTTTGTCAGTTTTCTACCAGGACTGAGGGGGTGGGGGGATTGGCAGGGTATTTTGTGGGGTTTGTAGTTTGTTTTTAAATTTTCTTTTATAGAGCTAAAAAGGGTCTTCTCAAACATTTTCCACTTGATTTCTTTGCCTACTTGTATAACAATGCTCTAACTCATTACTTTGTTCTTCCCCTCCTGAATGGGGATATTTGTTCATGACATGGTAAAATATGAACACAATTTTACTGACATGTTTTTTCAGCATCAATAATGAATTTTCTTACTTCACAATCCAATTTGGAAATTGAGTATAGAAAATGATAGACATTTTACTTAGGGTATTATGGAAGGATGGAAACATGTCTACAGTTTTCTTTAGTTCCAAGCCATTAAAGTACCATCAAGCACAAACCTTTAATCAACATCTCCTCTGATTTTACTGAAAACTGCCTCCAAAAAGATCTTCATTTTCCATAAAGTCAACTGCAGTCCACATAAAACTGCCATTTTTAGACACAGTTCTATTACTTTCTGTGCTGATTGAACAGGCTGACAAATCAGTGCCACTAAGACACATCTATGAGGTGTAGAAGGCAATAATACAGGACTTAATACAGCAGTTTCCCTATTCATTTAAATACTGTATTTTTTACCTATTAAACCTACACATTTAGGCCAAGGTGTGACTAAACATCCTCACAACACAGTGATGGGACACCAACATCTCAATCCAATTTGAAACCTAATGCACAATGAAGCAGGAAACCAAGAGACCCTCCTTCCCCCAACTCCTGATCCCCCTCAAATGTTTCCCTGCAGTGTGGTCTTTGATTATTGCTAGGCTTTTGCCTTTTTTCATAGCCAGCAAATAGTCCTAAATGACAGAACTTCACCAGGTAAAACCCAGATTTGCAAGTTTTTACAGCTTACCAAGCCCCCTCTCTGAGCACTGGCAGCAATACAGCAGCACAGTCTTGGACACCCAGGGAATTTCCCAACCAGTCCTTGCTAATGTACAACAGACACATCAGAAAAAAACCCAGGAATTTCTACCCAATACTCCAGACTCAGATGGACCAGTCTTGCTCCCGGTGAGGTTACACTAATAAACATTTCCACCAGCCCTCAGTCACCACAGGATCTTCCCAAGGAGCTGAGGGAGGAAGAGGCTGGGGGAAATGGGAGCAGAGCAGCTCTGACTCCATCTGGGGACAGCCTCTCCCCTTTTCCTCCCCCAGGTACATCCTGCTCTGAACAACAAGCAGCATTTCTAGCTTGACATCAGTGATGTCATTCATAGAGACAATGGGCCATTATCTACTGCCCACCACCTTCCTACAGCACAGAGCAGAGATCTCCTTGTGCAGTGTACTGATGTCCTAATCAAACAGGAACATCAATCACCATGTAAGCCAAACCATGCTGATCACAGAGCTGCAACAAAACTGAGACCAAAGGCAGAACTAAAAATGTGAATAAAATCCACAGCCTCAACTACTACGCTGTCCTTTCCATTTTAATTTTTGTGTACTCTGAGCAGGAATCAACTACATCAGTGTGTCCTTTAAAAAATATTATTATTTTGCTTTAATATTTAAAGTTTTCTGAATCAAGGTGGCAGCATGCTGTTACTGTCAACAACTACTCTGGAGGAGCAAAATGTTTAAACAAAAAGCAAGAAGGAACCAAGCACAGCATGAACTTGTACAGCAGCATGAGGAATGAACAGCAGAACACCTGAGCAGGGCCTCAGGCCAGGAGAAGGCAGAGCACAGGGCTACACAGCAGAGTCCAGCAGAGTAAACATTTAAAGATGCTTCAAATGTCACACCCTGTCTCAACACTGTAACACTATCATTTCCTGAGACAAAATATAAAAGTATGAAACCTGAGTAAACCAACCACAGTTCACAAATGCATACAAGCAACAGAGTCTTGAATTTGCTTTATTTTTCTCTGCAGAAGGAACCCTGCACAGGCAATTCAAATTAAAACAAAATAAATATGTGAATATTCATGTAAAACTGTCCTGGCTAATGAACAATTATACACAATGTACAACTCTTCATGTTCACTGGGAGGGCTTACAAATTACTATTCCCAACAAAAATGCACCAAAATGTCTCCATGCAAACTTATCAAAGTGACCAAAAAAGGAGAAAAAACTTACCGATCATATTTTTTTGTTTTGTTTTTCCTTTTTTCTTTTTTACAATCACAAAAAATAAAAACATCTAATTTTTTTGTTACATTTAGAGTAACTAAAATGTGGCCACCATCTATTAAGATCTGGTTTTTTATGCTCCTAAAACATCTATGGTTACTGTAAAATTATGTCAACGATGAATTGGACTTAGGGCACTATATGTAGTAAAAGGAAGATGATTTTGTTCACAGAATGTTAATAATCTGTGTCTGAGCCCTCTGCATTGTCCACATTCCGGGAGAGCATGTAATTGTCCATGTCTATAGACCTGCAATTATTGATTGCATAGCGCAAACGCTCTGCCATGATTAGTTGACTGGAGTAAGGTGGGAGCCTCAGTTGAAAGAAACAAGTCTGTGAGGTAGGCAAGCTGTCGTAAGGCTGTGGAAATGGATAAAAGGTTGGACACTGGTAAGTTGTGAATGAAGTTTAAAATGCAAAATAACCACATTTCATTGCTCCTTGCCTCTATCGTTTTCACATTCTATCTCAAATCCTTTTAAGAAGCAATCTGACCTCCCTTGTTCACAGCATTTGTTCCATCCTTAAGTATGTCCAAAACCACTGTATCACCTATTTGCACCTACTCTGCAAAAAACTCAACCCGCTGCTGAATTCAGCCTTTTGAAAGTTGATCACACTGCTGTTTAGATACTAAACAACGTTCAAACTACATACCACAGTGTGCCTTCTGAGAGGCAATCTGAGAGACACTTAACCAAAGATAACAAAAGAAACCTGTTAGCTGAGATTTTGTCAAGTTTTTGGTTTGTGTTGTTCACAGAGAATGTGCTTTCACTGCACAAAACCCCAAAGTAATTCCAAATGAATGCACCCTGCTTATAAAACAATACACTGTAAACTCATTGCAGTGGTTTTAAAACATTAAGAGTTCACTAGTGGTCGTATGTTGACACTCACACAAAATTATTGTGAGTGTCACAAAATAATAATTTCTTAGAAAGAAAATTGCTAAATATAAAGAGACTGGAACAGGTACAGTAGACAAAGGTTTCTTTCTTGTCTTGATCTCCAATCACCAACTGTACCATTTAAATTAAGATGAAATTCATGCAGCCCCTGTCCTCCAGAATTAAAATATCTGAGTTTATTAACTCAGAGCATATACCAACCCATACTTCTTCTGTAAATTTACCATTATGGAAATTGTCTCCTAGTGCCAAAGCACAGACTATACTAGAAAGGAAATAATAACAACAACAATAATAATAATAATGTCATTGTCTTACCCTATCAACCTTCATTATTTGGAATCGCTGAGAGATATCAGCTGTGTTGGCTGGCAATCGAGATCTTCCTGACACAAATCTCATGAAAAGGACTCTCTCCTCATTTGAAAATTCTTCCAGGGTGTGCCAGAACCACTGCACCAGCTGATGCTGCTCATCAACTTCTCTGTATCGCACAACCTTCTTCAGAACCTCAACTGATATTTCTGGCATTCCACAGACCATCTGCTCCAACTGCTTGGCAGTCAGAAGGGACAGCAAAGGAACGGGAACAATCCAAGACATTCCTTCCCTGACAGCAGCCACCTATTGGCCAAAAAAAGGAGAGACATTTGAAGTGCAACTGTCCAATCTCTGCCCCTTCCTGGACCATCCAAACACAAAAGTAACTTCTCAGCTGAGAAATGGCATCAAGAGACAGAATTACCAATGTCTGCCAAATACAGCCTCCCACACATGCAGCCCCTGCAGGGGCTGTATTGTTTCTCAAAATCCTGGAGAATATTGCAGATATTTTAAATTTTAATTGTGCATTAAAGAACACGTTCTGATCAAAACCAGAACTATTTAAAAAAATTACAAGTTGGCAGCACAAATAATGACATCTAAATCAAGCAACTGTGTTAATACAAAGAATTTTTGTCATGTTCCAGTCAGATGTGTGGTGACAATGCTGTACTTGTTCTGCAAGACTTGGGATTTGGTACCTTTTTCTAATGGTACCCTCTCTTTGGTACCTGCTTTCTAATGCAGGTAATATCACACAGGCATCTTTAACTTCTAATTAGAATACTGCTTCCACAAAGGTCCCTTATACAAATGACAAAATATACAGAACTATGCAAGTAAGTAATGAACACTCCCCAAAACATACCGTGAAATATTTGCAGGATTTGTGTTATAATAAAAGAGGAACAGTTTCAAGCTAAACAAATGTTTGTCAATAATATTTACTTTAGTCAATCTCTGTGTTGTTCACATGGGCAGGTTTTTTCCCAAGTGGGGCTGCTCAAATGGAAGACTAGCTCTGTTTTCTAATGTGATTTTGCCAACTGAGCAATTACTGAGAAAAAACAAGACTAAGTTTTAAAAAAGGGCCAAAACAATTTGTGAGGAAGAAAAAACACAGAGACCCAGAAAGATGCAGAAAGCCAAGCTTTTCTTACCACTGAATGAAGTGTAATGGGAATAGGCACTAATCACCCCATCACAACAACTGGTCATAAACAGACACATCAGAGAAAATAACACAACTGTTCATAGCGGTTCTTACCTGCCGGTCCATTTCATGGAGTCTGTACTCAATTGCCCTCTCCACATACTCTTTCCTGTTTGAAAAGGTAAGTGGGATACTGTTCCCTCCAGGGATTATGGGAACCATTTTACCATCAGCACTTTGGCCAACAAAAGAATCTAAAGGAATCATCTGTTATGCAAAACAGGAGAAGCATAAGTCACTCCAGTGATCCAAGTACAGCATTTTACTACAAGTTACCTAGAACTACATATAGTAAGATCAAAAACTATTCTAAATGCACACAAAGTGCTTGTTATCCCAAGAATGGAGATTGAAATTATAGAAATACTAATGTGAATGTCAATCTGATTAAGTAACTGCTTTCAGAATAAATCTGAAAGTGCTGACTTTCTTATCGTACCTCATGGAAATTTTCTTCGGTAATCCCACTGTCTTCAATGTGAAGAATGCTGTTGAGGGTCTGCACATAGAGCAGATCTACCTCCTCCAAATCCTCCAAGATGAGTGGGATACAACAAAGTTGCTTCCAGACCATTGGAGCCAAATGAAGATCTAATGGCTTTTTTGTACGAATAGCTACACCCATGAGAATGCCCAAGAACTTAAACTGCATCAGATGTTCATCTAAACATGCTGAAGGGTTAAAGAGAAACCTGAAAGGACAAAGAAGCAGTGAAGAGCATTATTTCTATGCTACTTCATTAGAAGTAAAAGGGAAAATACTTCACAGCACAGTAACTGCCAGAACATTTAGAAGCAAGGGCTGTCCAAATAAGATTATTGTTATCTTTAGCTGTTAAAACATTGGAGGCTGAGGGAGGCAGAACTCCTGAGCACAAAGCCTGGCATCTTGATGTTACTCTGAATTCTGTCATCAGCAATCCAGCAAGCCCATGTTAAAGCCATGCCCTGGCTCCACAATGAAGTGGCAACACACCCTGAAGGAAAAAATATACTAGAGACAATCATAAAGTCTCATCATTTGGTACAACACAGTCAACAGAAGATCAGGATTTTCACCCACAACCATCTGCAATAAAAGTAAGAACTGGACAACTTACCTATCCCTATTGTAGCCTACTTCAGCTGTAGCATTTGGGGAAGGAATAACCAGGTCTACTATTCCAGTTTCCAGTTCCTTAAAAATTAATAACAAAACAACAAAAAAGCCTTCTTAGAAAGACAGAAAGCAAACCTATGACAGAACTATTAAGACAGTATAGCATTACAAGACAGAATATTTCACTAGAGTGATGACTACTCCTTACAAATTAATATGAAACCCTGTGAGAAAGTAAACATGGCAGGATGATTTTAACTAGTAAAGACATGTTTATTTCAAGACCTGTCTTTATGTCAGGCTACAGGGTTTTTTTTCCAGCCACTGCACTTTGATACATTCCTGTTACATGTTTCCAAAATATTCACAGATGTACCTGACACATTTCTGTAATGGTGTCATCAAACACTCCACCTGCATCATCAGCTCCTTCTCCAACCAGTTTCACTTTCCAGGCACGGGAGGGTAAGCGAAGGTCTGATGCATTCAGCTTTACCACTTGCCTTGCTATCTGGACAAAAATGGGCTTGCACTTCCGACCCCTTTGGGGGAAAGAGACACAGCCACAAATGTAACTCACAATCATGTAAAGGCTCTGAGTCATTTGATCAGCAAAGCTGTCCAGAGAGAGCTCAGAATGCCAAAGCAGAAGGCAATGTATGAATCTCAGTATGCACACAAGGTGTAGCCTGAGGCCTGGGAGAGCAGCACTGACCTGGTGGAGATCCTTTTCACAGTGATCTGGGGCCCGTAGTTCTTGCCCTGCACCATGGTTTTGCCTATGGAGCGCACCATGGGCAGGGTGTACACCCGTGGTGCCAGCAAGGGCCTCAGCTGTCCCTGCACTATCCCCCACGTGCCAGCATTGTAATGAGATGTACTGTTCTGCAATAAAGCAAGAATGAGAATAAATGTATCAATAAAGGACATGATTCCATTCTTTACAGAATAAAACCCTAACTGGCACTTCAATGTTTCAGAAAACAGGTCAGCGCTTTCTGGTCTTAGCTTTGAGCTAGTAAGCTTTTGGAAACCAGAACATTGACTAGTCTGTGCTAGCATAAGTGAAAATATAAAGCAATACATTCATAAAATTTACTTTATTCCAGAATTATTTATTTTTTTTTTTTTTACCAAAAAATTACAGAGCTTATTACTAAGGTGCATCTAGATCTGGTCAGAAACTCTCTAGCAGAACAACACAGCCAAGCAAGTTTTTTCAAATGGAATTTTACCTGGTTATTGGGGCTGAGGTTCAGTAATCGCCATGAAGAGTACATGAGGTCAGAAAAATGGTACAGCAGTCTCAGCCTGGCTCTCACTGTATGAATGCTCACTTCTTTCAGTGCCCCATACTGAGGTGGAATGGCATCAGGTAAACCAAGCTGCAAAGGCACCGAAACACCTGCCACAGAAAGAGAAACCAAGCACTGTTTGAGAAAGGGGAGCTGGATTGCTTTGGCTGGGATGAAGCTGATTTTCCTCACAGTAGCTTCCACAGTGCTCAGCTGCCTACTGGGGTTAAGCCACAACAGAAGCCAAACTGACAGTAAGATAATCTGGATATCGAACAAAGAAGGGTATGGATATAAAACAAAACCAATTTTGTCCTGAATATTTAGAAACTCGTTGCACTTGCAGCCCAGGAAGTATCAGGACCAGACAAAAGCTCAGTTGCTTACCTGGAGCTCGAGGGGGGACGGGTGGAGCTGTCCAGGCTGCGCTGTGGCAGCGGCCAGCCGAGATCTGCCGCACGTTCTTCCCCTGCAGCACCGTCACCAGTGTGGGCTCCCTCACGTGGTTGGTGTGGCCCAGCCCCAGCTGCCAAAAGGCAACAATCAACAACTCATGACATTTCAACAGCTCTCCAAGGAAGAATTCAGAGGAGATGGTAAAAATTGTGATAAAAAACATCTGCCATATATATATATAAAAAATATATATATTTTTACCTTTTGTTTTTGACAAAATACTGCACCTTCACCCAACAAGTGTAACAGACCCAGGTGTCAAAGAGACCTGAAAACAGCTGGAGACCTCTTGAAAAATCTTTCCCAGACTGAGGATCTGATCCATGCTGCTAAGTCCTGTATTGCAGTCTCATACACAGACAACAAAGCTCCTACATCTCTCCTCTGTGCTATTTAAACAGCATTTTTGTTCTACAATGTAAATCCTGGTTTACGACAAGAGTTTGTGTAAAGAGAACGTTTACTGAAGCTGTTGTTACTTTTCACTGAGTTTCATATCATATCCTAATTTCATATTCTGTGAGTTAAAAATTTCATGTCACAAAAGTATATTTTTTTCTCCACTTCATATAAAACCAGTATTTTGAACCACAAGGAAAATAATATAAACAGCTTTCATTATTAATTTTTACACTACATTTTTACACTATTTTTTCTCTTCTAAAAATACAAAGTACCATATTAAAAAAAACCCAAATAAAAATAAATTTGAAAAACCACCTCAAAGAAGTTCCTCAAAAAATTAGTCCAAAAACTTTGCTCAACCAGCCTTCTCAAAAACTCAATCCTAGAACACCACAGGATGAAGTTTGCCCAAACTTCCTGAAACACCAGTAGCTAATACATCAAGAGACTCTTCCTTGAATTTGTAGTCTGCAGTTGAAAAATCTGAGTTATCTATCTGGTGTAGGTGGAGAATTTCTCATTTACTAAATTATTTTCTGACTTAAAAAAAAAATCACTCCTTTAAAAAGGTTCATTTATATTTTCATTATGAAAAGCATCTAAAGAGCTCAAAAATCAAAAATTGACACCAAACATAAATTTTATTATGTTAAGAAGACTGATGACAGCTTAAGAACTAGGAGAAAATCTGCAATTTTTTAAAAAAGCTTGGATTAGAGTAATTTGGGTTGGATCTTTTGAGTACTTTTCCAAACTGATACCATGGAAGAAGGCAGAGAGTAAACAAGAAAATAATGTGAATCACCTAAAACATGATGATGCTGAGGGGTGAAGGAGGGAAGGAAAATCAAAGCTTTCTTTTCCACCCAAGGGAAGCCACGGCCAGCAGAGCTGTGAAGGGCAGGGAGAGGCTCCCAGGGGTCAGGAGCAGAGAGCAGGGCATACCTGGCCTTCGGAGTTGCTGCCCCAGGCGTAGACATCTCCGGTGGAGGACAGGGCCAGCGTGTGCTCGGCACCCACCGCGATGTCCTCGATGAAGACCCCGGCCAGCAGCGGCACCTGCTGCGGGCGGTTGTGGTTGCGGGCACGGCCCTCGGGCAGCCCGATCAGGCGATCTGCAAGGGCAAGCAGCACTCAGGGGTTTATCACAGGCACAAGCAGGGGAGGGACAGACAGCTGTTCTGTACAGTCCTGGGGCTGGGACACAAAGGGAACCCTTTAGGTACAAAAGGTGTAGGTATTCCCTGCAAACTAGTAGTGCCTCCAGTGCTCATTTTACACTGCTAAAGCTGTTCCGTGGCCATGGTCCGTCTGAAACAAGAGCAAATTCTGCTAAACCAAGGCCTCTAGATCTAAATGCTCTAGGTCTACATCTAGAGCATGATCTAAATGATCTAGATCATGTTTATAACAAACATGAGTTAACTGACTTCAGAAGTTTCTGCACATTTCATTCAGTGCCCATGGAAATCCTCCTCCCCAGATTGTTAAATGTATGTAAGCATGTGCACTTAACTAGACAATGTAAACACTGAAGTAACCTAACATTTTTAGGTGTGCAAAATTCAATGAAGTTTTAGGAAAATGCTTTTCAGAAAGCATATTAGTAAAATTAAAGGCTGTGCTGAGATTAAACTAGAACTATCTACAAATCTGGATTTCAGGTGTATGTTAAAATTGCATTGTTCAAATTTCAAAATTTAGATTAGGGCAGCATGTTTCTAAAAATTAGCATTAGGCAGTCTTAGAAATATGTCTTAACAGTCTTCCTTTTCACCTGCAATATACAAACCTAAACATGGAAATGTCTAAAGAGCAGTTTGTCTTACCTTGGCCAAAAGTGTACACGTGACCATCTTTTGTCAGTGCAACAGAGAACTGAGTTCCACAGGCAACTTTTTTTATTCCAATTCCACAAAGAATATCCACTTTCTATTGGGTAAAGTGAAAGGAAAACCAGCTATAGTATTACAAGGATATAAACAGAAAGCAAACACAAATTTAATCTGTAACTCCTGCTTCCAAAAAATATTTTTTTTAATTCCCACTGAGCAGCACACACATTGTACAATTATTTTAATTAGCACTTGGAAATTAATACAGGAAACAAACACTTTTTTTTTTTTTTTTCAATGGAATGAACACCTTATTCTATGTAGGATGATTCAAAATACCTTTTTTTTTTCTGGGAGTGAGGGGGAGTGGCATGGGAAGAAGTAGATGGGTGTGTAAACAACCTTCTCCCCAGTTTCCAAAAGAAGAAATCTCTCTTCTCTAAGATAAGCCTCAGATTTTCACTATTTGTACTGCTCTTGGGACACAGCCACTATAATGCACACAAAATTCTTGAGAGTAGCAGGCTCAGCATAATGTGTCATCAGAATTATGTGTGCCAGATTGTGTAACAACAGCATGGAATTAATAACATTAATAACATCTGGAAATCTCACTCTCAACACTGTGCAACACCTTTAACAGCACTGAAAGTTTATACAAAGAATCATTTCAACATCCTAACCTGTGGTGAGGACTTTGCAGTGGAATTTCCCAAACCAAGTTTACCATAATCTCCATCTCCAAAAGCCCAAACCATTGAGCCATCTGTTGACACAGCCACGGTGTGATTGAGGCCACAGGCCACCTGAGTGAGAGAAATTATGTTATTACCACTTCTTTTGCTGACTTATTAACTTAAACATACCAACTACCTCTAAGAAGAAAAACTGTGTTTTAAAAATGAACTATCCCTGTAAAAATACTAAAACTTCCATTGCTTATTAGTGTCTTAAAGACACTTGAGACTGAAAAAATATAGCAGTATTTTTTCAACACTTCCTTTCTCTCAGCTCATAGAACCAAAGGATAGTATTACAGCACACATGTTCCCTGCTTAAAAATCCAGAAAATCTCATGAACTCATGCTTAAAAATGCCCAAATCTTGAAATGTTAAAATGTTAAGAACATGGACAGTTTTGCACAAAGAAGATCAAAAGAGTCAGGAAAGTAATTAATTAAAAACTCAGGCATAGTCCAATTCTTCCATCAAAATCAAGGTTAAAAACCACAAATGAACACATAAATATGTTAAAAACATAAGCTTTAAACTAAGATACATTGCTAATCTTAGATAAACCATGCCTGGCCAATCTGGTAACCTTCCAGCGCCGTCACTCTTTCTGGAAGTTTCTTGTTGGAAGTATTTCCAAGCCCCAATCGACCATAATCACCATTTCCAAATGTAAAAAGTTTGCCATCTGCTGTTACCACAGCTGAGTGTTTGAAGCCACATGACATCTGGAAGTAAAATAAGCATTATTTTTACACCCATTTTAGATCTGGGTAGAAGTTTATTACATGTACATATGCAATACCTTTCTTGTCCCTAAACTATATTCCTTTATAAAGAGCTAAAATACAGACATTTTAGTATTAACGATTTCTCCAGTAACTCAACTCTTAACTCTTTTCAATGACAATATTATGGAGGGGCACTAGAGGATATTTGCATGAAGAATTTGCTGTGTGATTATCTAATTTTTTTATAAAAACACCTGCAGTCAAAATGCCAAAAGCAAATATGGTTTTGTGCATTCTTAGTACTTAAGAAGGGGTCTTGGTGACCAGTTTTGTAGGTGAAAGTTACCTGACAAGGACAAAGGGAAAGTTATAAATCATGTCAGCATTTTGATCATCTTTAAACCAGCCCTTTCTTCCATGCTTTCTATTTTAAGTCCTCTCCAGTACTGTCAATTAATATCTGTGGTATTGACATCCTTTAACTGGAAATGACCACCTTGGCTCATAAAACCCAGAGAAGTAAAAAGTAGCCTGTTTTCACGTAGCTCTACAGCACTGGTTTCCCCAGGCCTGCAGCTGGAAGGAGACAGAAATATTTTGAAACCTGCACAACTTCTTCTCCCTGCAGAGCCTCGATCTGCCTGGGCCTGCGCTGCCTGTCGCTGTTCCCGTGGCCCAGCTTGCCATAGTCCCCATCTCCCCAGCTGAAGACTTCCCCGCTTTCTGTTAAAGCCATGGAATGCCCATCAGACCCACAGGAGGTCACCAGCTGTGTCACAACAAAGCCTGGCAAAGACAAGTGAGAAAAAAAAGCTTAGCATCACTCATAACAGACTCTTACATTTATCCATGGGTGCCTTGTGCCAATTAGGTCTGGGGAAAGGAACAAACTGCAGTAAGGCTTTTTTTATAGTAATTAATTTACTTTTATTTTCAACAAAACCTTTGTTTTCTTATTGAGAACTTGGACATCTGTCCTGCCATTAGTTTTGAAATTAAATGTTCCTAATTTGAGTAGGCAGTTTTCCCTGAAGCCTTCTTAAAATTAAGGAATTTTACCATACTGCTATTTAAATCTTAAGGAAATATGAAGATCTCCTTTATTTGTTCCATTTTTAAATTAAAAACTACAATATTCTAAGAAGTAAATCTGCAGAAAAGAATCAGCATAAACAATTATACTAACTACCAAAATGCTTATTTGTGCTCCTATCACTGGATTCCTCTTAAACCCAACAGTTTTACCTTGCAGTGCTGAAATGACAGTTAAGACATGAAGATCATCAGAATTTCCTTGTCCCAGTCGCCCATAGCTCCCTTCACCACAAGCCAAAACTGTGCCATTGGCTTGGATGACAAAAGTACAATTCTGACCACAAACCACCTAGGCCAGAAAGACATGAAGGAATGTTAATAAATTACATAAATTATATAGCATTTATAAACTATATGCTAAATGCAGCAATACTTGTAATACTGTAATACTTGCATTACAGTGTAATTTGTTTTCTTAGCAATTATATCAAGACAATAGTCTATCAAGTCAGTGTTATTTCAGGAAGCAAAACCACCACGTGTACCATGTGAAAGTTGTGCAGGTATTTTCAAATCATGCTCATATAAAATAATTCTGTGTTGTCAGATTTCAGTGGCTTCTGGGCTTGACTTTGGTAAATAATTTAAGATCTCCTTTCTAATGAAACCCATGTTTTGAGATACTTAAGAGTTAATTCAAACAGCAAGTTGAAAAGACATTTAGAGAGGGATTTTGACAAACTGTACAAACAATAGATGGCAAATGAAGAAATCATGACTGGTTCTAAGCAATCACCTGCTGGGCCTGGGAGAATGAAGGTGCTGCCACTGGGATCATGACATTTCTGCCAGCCTCTGCCAGCTGCCCATGTCGTCCTGCTCCCCACAGGTACACGTCACATTTGCCTCCCAAATGCCAATCCTAGGCATGAAACAAGGCTTTAGAACAAGAGCACTTTCAACAGCCTGCCACATTTCAAAAGAAAACCCCTCCAAAACACCCCAAACTCTCTGAACCATCAATTTCACTGACCTCTGGCCTTGATGTTGCCCAAGACATGATCTGTTCATCCATGCCATTGATCCACTTACTGTTATCCTACACAGCAAAAGCCACATTTAGCACATTTAGCTCAAGAGATGCTTATTATTTTTGTTATACCATACATATTTTCTTAAGAACACTGTTTAAATTATTCTAAACAATTCAGCAATAAGAGCAAATGTGTGCAGACTAGCAATGGCACTGTTACCCACGACTTGCAATCCGAATCAATGAAAGAAAAACTAAATTCATTATGAAGTAATCTTTTCCTACTTACTGATGCATAGGGCTTTTTGAAGTTTCAATTGCAAACACTGGATTGAAATGTAATAAGCTTGCTCATAAAAAATTCTTATTCAAAAATTTCTGTTTTGGTTTATATAACAAGTCATGAAGAAAATCGACACTAAGAAAATAATTTGGTGTGGGAATGTGACGAAATGTTACTCTTAAAATAGTACTACAAAGTTCTACATTTCTTCCTATCACATATGGAAATTACTGTCATAGTTTTGGGTTGTTTGTATTTTAATATGCAACTGACTTGCACTCAGTACACACACACAGAGCGCAATCTTAACAGTATATTCTAACCAGTTAATTAAAAAATAAACTTACACTTCTTGCTGGTGCTTACATTACTAAATATAAATGTTTACAGTTCAGAGATGTTCACTGCATCATACCATGTGCTCAGTATCAGAACACTTAGCTGTTGAGACAATAAACCAACTTTTACCATCAGGAGAGTAAGCTCATCCTCTGGAACAGGCTCCAGGTCTGGGACGGTGAAGGACTCTGGGAACTGAGCTCCCTTGGCCAGGGCTTCAGCAGCTTTTATGGTAGTGGAGAAGCACTCGAGCCAGGCCCATTCCGTGGGGTTCCAGGCAGAGGGGTCAGGGAGGCAGCTCTGGTGGTGAGGGGGCACGGGGGGGCTGCAGAGCAGCTGGTCCAGGTGCAGCCCCACGGCCAGCGATGCCAAGCACTGCATGTAGGGGCTGTGAACCAGCTGGTCCCCACACACCACATGGGGCTGCAGGGCAGCAGGGAGAGAAAGGGAACACCCAGTTAGAAACACACAACAATCCTTAAAAGGTAATCCTGTAGAACAATACCTTCCTCCATGCTTAACTGAAGTTTTTCTAATATTTTAAATATTTTCAAATTAGGAGATTACTAGCTCTGAGAATAGTGAAAGATATTGCAAATAGGACGTAGGAAAGTCTTCTGGGTTCTCTTGTGAAAGACTGAAACCAGCTGAGATCTGAAGAGTAAACTCCTATCAACCACAAATGCTAAACATTTGCATTACTCCTACCTTTTCATAGGCGTACTGCTCCTGCAGCATGACGGGCAGGCGCTCCAGGAACGCGCGCATGCACGGAGCCATGTTCAAGCCCAGAACTCCCTGCTGCTTCAGCGCAGTCCTGCACGTTGCCAGCACGTGATTGGAAGAGATCCACTCTGAGGTGCAGTTCACCACCAACACATCCTGTTCAACAGCAGTTACGTGACACGTTAGAAATTAAAATTTCACCAAGAAGGATCGCTCAGCTCCATTGATTTATCACCAACCATCTTGGTTTCCACAGGAGCCAGAAAAAAGACAGATTCAAACATTTCTGTCTCACCTTTGATCTGTTAGAGCAGGCAGCTACTCCAACCTCAGGGATCCACACTGCAGTCTGGATAGCTCCAGACCCTATCACAACACTCTGCAATACTGAACCATCCTAGGAAAGAAGGGGTTGGAGTCAGGTGCAGAAACAGCTACAGTTCTGTTCCAGCACATACAATATTCCTAAGGGCTGATACTCTCAGAAGCTTTCAATAACTATTTAAAAACAATCTGCTTAACCTAAAAGCAGAAACCTCTCATTTTCATAATATTAAGGAGATAATACAACTAAGGATTTACAAGTGTTTAATAATCCACATTATCTGGCTCTTTAAAGAGTCCTCAACATAAAAGAATATTGTTCTTAACTATAAAGAAAGTGGCTGGTTCTGCAAAGCTTAACTAACATGACCAAACCTACAGAGTCAATCAATACTGAACCATAAAGTACTTCAGTGTTCAGTACAATTTCAATTTATATTTTTTTATTTATGAAGTTATAACATTATTTTACATCACACTTTCTCTAATGTATCTAACACATGGTGGGGTGGAAGCTAGTCTGATACCTTGACCATTTCAGATACCAAGAATGAGAATCAAGCCACACCAAAGACCATCTTACCCGTAAAGACCAGATATTCATGAGGCCTCCAAGGCCCCCAGACACCAGTACCAGCCCATCAGGACTGAAAGCCACAGTGCGGACAGGAGTGATATGTCCTCTCAGCTGGAACACACACTTCACTTCCACTGCCTTCCTGTATCCATCCTGCAAGCAATTGCACACTTAGGGAACACTGCACTACTTCCAGGAAATGGAGCAGCATGACAGTGCCTGTATTCTGCAATAAATACTGATCACCCACACAAATGGTCAAGTTCTACTAAATTTAAAATCCCCCAGGACCATGACAATATTTTATAGATATCTCGATAACATTATCAGCTTTCCTCCCCTTACAGAATGCCACCAACATCAAAGACTAGATTGCAATTTATGTAGGTGAAAATAATCACCTTCACTCTTTGTCTACAAAAAACTTTGAACCCCCACTAAATTTTAGGGTAAATGGATCAACTTTGAAAGAAAAGAAAACAGATCAAAATACAATCATTAGCCTTAATCTTAAATAAATTTTTCAATTTCCTGTTCTGAAAATGGCCACACACAAATGCAATGTAAATATTTTTAGCAACTTTCTTCTCTCAGGAAACACTGAGATTCAAGTAAGTTGCTCACATTCTTCTCCTCTCTCAACTTCACAATGAGCAAAGGGAATTTCTTACACACCAAGTTCCCTCCTTTTACCTTGGCACTTGTTTCTTGCTCCCACCATCCTTCTGAGCAAGCTGAGCTGGACTGCAATGTGATTACTATGTCCTGGGGAACAGTCCAGACACACACCAAACCATTCTGGCATCCCCTAAAGCATGTCAGGTGACATCAGAAAAACAAAATGAAGACATTAACTAACAAAATATCAATGATCTGATATTAACCTATATACCAGTAGTCTTCACCACTTGCCTATAAAACTGCATTGCATCATTTTATCTAAAGTAGAAAAGCCTGTTCCCAATGGGTAAATACATTTTTTTCCTATTCCTCACACCCTGTAGCTTTTCCATTTCTACTGACAACATATTCCCAGAAAAAATACTTGGTTGAATTAAAAAAATTCCAAGCAGGACCAGCACCCACAGGTCATGGAGAAAACAGCTGGTTACACAACCAGGGTTACTCTTTTTATTTGAATTCTGGAACCTCATGAATCTCACGGCAACTGACTTAAAGAAGGAATATTATTTTTAAAAAAACAAACCCTTTTCTTTGCTATAACACTAGAGACTGACAGAAAAGACCTGCAGAACAACAACAAAACAGTGACTTACGTAGCTAACAGAAGGTGTGCCTTGGGTCCTTTCCCTGGCAGAGCACACCAGGCAATGGCATTCACCAGGGCTGGGTGGGACAGGGAATGCAGGCGCCTCCAGCAGCCTCCCAGACACCCCCAGAGCTTCACTGTTTCCTCTTTGGCACAGGTCAGGAGAATCTTACCAGCTGGATCCCACTTCATACTAACAACCATATCCTGTTGGTTTTAAAAAAATGAAAAGTTGGCATGAAGTAACAGAGTAGTGAGGAGGAAATTTAACTCTCAGAGTAAATTTTTGATTACTGATGTATTTAGTAATTTTAATTTAGTAATTTTAATTTTAAATTAAAAAAAATTAAATTTAATAATTTAATTACTAATAACAAAAAATATTCTCATATAAATCACAGATAGCAAGTTGCAATTATAAAGTCATTGTGATACATTCCAGAAGTATCCAATTAAAAAGACTTTAAGAAGTTTGCTGAAAGAAACTAAATGGGAAACACAGAAAAAGATGTTTTCTTTTCACTGCAAACCCTTCTTGATTATTTTTCCCCAGATGTAGCTTTGAGTCTGAGGTAAGAAAGGAAGACAGCCCACAGTAGGAAGTACAGATTTATTGCCACAGTGTGCTTCCTTCTGAGATTGCCCTGCTTCACACAACCAGAGCAGCTCTTAGAAGCATTCAAGATGCTCTTACTACACCTACATTTGAGGAATTCTGCTCTTAGCCTAACAAATAATTCGTGGACTATTACTGACTCATTAGTACAAACTGGCCAAGCAAATGTTCTAAACCTTTGCAACTGCATATTTAGAAAAACACCTTTTGCTTTGCACAGGAAGCTAAACCAAAACATTTGACATGAACAAAAACAAAATTTATTATAAGCACCTTTACCAAGTCAACTAATTAGCCTTTTAAATCCAGTCAATGCACAACTGTGTGCTTAATTCATTATTTTTCCTTTTTTATATATATATTTGTTAGACTGTTCCTTTAGAGTACATTATGTTAATACATGTATCAGAAATAGGTATGAATTTTTAAAATAATCTGCACTTGCCTTTATAAATAGCTTTCAAATAGAGAGAACAGCTTACACAGCTTTTACCTACAGAAATTCTCCATCAGTTTAAGAAAGACCAGCTCTACCTTATGTGCATCGATGAGAACAACTCCTCCTTTCTCAGCTGGTTCCTTTGTTCCTAGGAGCAATTTTCCATCTGAATAGCCAACAGCAAATGGTCTGTCTTCACTGAACCAGGCCAGGCATGTGACAGACACTGCATGAGCAGACAACACAAACATTCATTGAACTAAACTCAACTTCACTCCTACCAACGAAGTTCTTGCAGTGCAGTTGTCTAAATTATGAAGTGCATAACAATGTCCACCACCACCACCAAGGTCATGTAACATATTCTTGTCTGAAAATTTTCTTGAATTCATACGGTAAAGGTAAAACTGTCACTGTAATGATAGTTGCTGAGATTATTTTGCACTCGTTTTCTCATTCTTCTTTTTATGAAAATAACTGAATTTATATTCCTGGCATAGTGAAAAATGCCTGGCATAACATGTCAAAGAAAAAGAGCAGACTGAATTTCATTTCTGTATCTGAGACAGGCTTCTAAAAATGCTCTGAAAACATCCGCTTTCCTTAGCAAGAAGATACTGCTTCACCTGAGGCTGCAAAAAAATATCTGTAGGCTTCCTGAAGAAGCAATATGCAAAACCACACAACACTACCAAAGATGTGCTACTTGATGTCCTCTGGGACTGGAACTATAAAGGAAAAATGGCAATAATTGAGAAATTCAAATGATCCTGTGCATGCTATCTGCAGACAGAGCAGACACTGCAGGGGATCTCTACTGACTGTCCACAATGGCAAGGAATGGCAGGATTTTACCAGGTTGCTATAAACTGTTTGCCTCTGCTGTGGAGGAATCAGGGTGCAGACAGAGATACCACAGACTCTTCTGCTCCCATCAACCAGAAATCCCATGAACAATAACCAAAAATGATTATATACTTCCTTCATAAAAAGTGGGAGTGTGTTCCAATTTTAATTTCAAATGCTGATGCAGTCTCTTACCATCCTTTCTGTAGCAGTGTTCCAGTTCCAGCCGGTGCATGGCTGAAATGTCCACAACTTCAATAAGAGCCAGGGATCCATCCATGCGCCCAATTAACAACAATTCTGGAGCATCTCCAGTCCATGCTGCAGCTGGCCCTTCTTCTGGCCAGGCTAGAGCAGATACCCAGTGAGGCTGAAGATCTAACAAGCCTTTTCCTCCTAGGAGATTAAAAAGTCTGTTAAAACTACTTCATCTCCAAAGAAAAGAAAACAATAATACTTTCCATGGGAAAAAAAATATCAGGAGATCTTATTGAGAGCTAGGACATACTATAAATTCACCTAAGTTACAAGAATATAAAGCAATGGTTCACTAATCTACACAGACACAAAATCTAGGTAACAAATCTCAATTATCATTCAAGTTAGGTAGTTTTGTTAAAGAAGGAAACAATTCTTCACTACCCAGTAAATTTACACTTTTCTTGGGGACTGTCTATTACCAGGGGCACAGTAACCGGGGACTTTACTGAGTGCAAGGCAACAGAATGAAGCTTCCATTATTACAAATTACAGGGATTGAAAGTCTTCTGCTCAAAGATGTGTATCACACATCCACTCGGGGTTAGTGCCTCTCTCAGACTAAACAGGTTCACAAGACACTGTGGGAGATGGGAGGCATTTAAATGGGACAGTTAAACACTGGGGTAAACCAACATGCAGTGAGTGACTTGGCAGCTCCCCTAGAAATATGCTGGACCAGGAAATGACCACAGGCAGCTCAGGACATACCATTGACTTGCCAGATGTTCACCATCTTTTCTGTAGCTCCAGCCAGGTACTTGCCACTGATGCTCCAACAAACAAGAGATAAACTAAGGTCACTGGGTGACCCCAGAGCTTCTTCAGAGTCACCTTCTCTGTAATAGAATAAAATAATGAAATTAAGAGGGCATTTCCTTTAAGCAGACAGGAAAACCTAGAACTCATAAAGTATCTGAGCTATAACCTGGAATCCTGCCCACACAGCAGATTCACATAATACATATTTCTGCTCACAATACTACATTCTCTCTAAAACCACTTCAAAATACAGTATGAGATACTGATTATTTCCAAGAAATTTCAAGTTAGGTTTCAAATGAAAACTCTTCACCTACTTATTTCTCAAATTTAATATCTTCAGCAAAGGCAAGATTTTCTGGGAAGAATAAAATGAAGCAATAATTTGGACAAGAAATGAAAGAGACACATCCTTCTAGCAATTCTACTTTAAACTCTTCCTCCTGTTGCCATCTTGTTACACTGCTCTAAAACTCCATTTTAAAGTCTGCTTTGCCTAACTGTAACAGGGTCACAGATACCTTTAATCATCCTCAGGATCATACACAACAACCACATTTTTTACTGCTTTTAGTACAAGAACAATGAAGGTTATATCATTTGTTATATCATTCTGGTTGTTCCTTTTAAGGCCACATCTAACAGCAGCAAGCAAACAAGAACTAAGCCAACCACTAAACAATTGTCACAAAACAACCTAGTAACTCGCTATTGCTTCTTCATTTTCCAAGTTCAACTCACCTATGCTTCACTACAGAATTAGATTTTGATCTTTTCTTTTGCTTTCCTTTTTGTACACACCCAAAAAACAAAAAAGTACTTCCAAGACAATGTAGAATTAAATTTAGATGCTGTATCTCAGAAGTCAAAATTCTTTTTTCACACTTGAATCAAATGACCAGACTTGCAATAATCATGCTATATATGCTGGAGCTGTCCACTGGAACCCATTGAAGGGATATTCACTTTTCTGCTGTATCATAATCCCATACCATTTTTATTTTACCCATGTCTCCTTTTATCTATTAATTAAGGATGTTTTTAAACAGCATTGACATGATCTCTTTATGGAGACTCTTACCATGTTGACACTTAAGTTCTGTTTTCAGTTTTAAGCTATTTAATTTATTTTGCACGCCCTAAACATATCAACAGAATAAAAATGAGATTTTAAGTGCAGGAGATAATGAGAACAGCCAAACCTGCAGTATCTTGCACAGTTACAATTTAAATTAAGTATCTGGCTGTTGTAAAAGAATCAACTTACAGCTTGTTGAGCACACAGGTCTGTTGCAATGAATATTGCTTCTTTGTCACATTCCACACTCTGATGGTGCCATCATTCCCACTGGTTGCCAAAAGTCCCTTTTTATTGCACCAAACACATGTCATGACCTACAAATACCAAAATAATCATGGCAAAACTGGAATTTAAAACTTGGGTACGTTTGCTCACTAATATTAAGCAAACACTAACCAATGAGACAGTGATTGAAATACCCTGTAACAACCAAAGTAGATTAACTTTTCTACTTTTACAGCATTATTTACTGCAATAAAGCAAGCTTGATAGGGAGGCCCCATGCTCCACAGGCTGCTATTTCACAGAACACTGCACAAATATGTTAACTACTATGAAAGAAAAATTAATGCAAATTAACATCTAAGGAAATATTCACATTCTGCTGATTTTATATACCACGAGAACATTTTCATGACCCCTTTAACTAAAGCCTCCAAGAAGCTGAACTTTTTTCTGCATCAGAGGTGCAATAACTTACATCAAGCAATAACTATTTCTCAAAATTCACGTGGGAAACCATTTCAGAGAGCGCAATTGTAAACTGACGCTCTTTTCCTTTTTCTGTGCTCTCCAAAGCGAGCAGGGAAGCGGGTACAGCGGGGGAGCCTCGCTTACCCTGTTCTGGTGAGCCTCAAGCTTGATGAAGGAGCACTTGCGCAGGTCTCCACCCATGTCAGCGAGGGTCTGCGGCGTGCTCTGGTTGTCGCGGTCGTGCGCGGCCAGCGTGCGCACCAGCTGCTGCGCTGCCCACTGCCGGTGCTGCGACGACAGGCGCGACGACAAGCAGCACGCTGCCAGCGCGTTCGCCAGCTCCAGAGGGCCTACAGCAGAGGGATCATAGCAAGGATGGGCATACAAATGGGCAATTAAACCTGCTTAGACAAAACAGTGAGATGATGCCTAGATGAGTACACACGTGAACACAGCAACAGCCAGCATTTCCAGAAAGAGATTAACGAGCATCTTAGCAGAACGTTACAATCATTTCAACTATAGTAAAAACACTCTTCTGATACTAAGAACAAAATAACCCCAGTTCAATTTTCACAAAAAGAACCTTAAGAATAGAATTCCAAATAGCCTTATTCTCACTATATGAAAATAGCTGGTCAAAGAGCAAGTGCTTTCTAAACAGCAAAAGGCTCCTCTGACAGAGACCTGCCACTGTCACTGCCCTGTTCCTCCTTCTCTAGCCCAGCCTGGGGCGAAGCACAGCTGTTAATTTGTGGCTCACTGACCCCTCAGAGGAGAGGCAGCCCCAATTTTGCCTCAGACACAGGACAGCACTTGGGAAGTGGCAATCAGCTGTTACCTTCCCTAATTTCATCAGGAGGCACAACCAGGCTCAATGTCTCAGCTCTATGGCTTTGCATACACACACATTCAGACTATATTTTGAAGTAGTGAAAGATGCAATTGCAGAATAAGATCATATTTCTAAGTAAAATGTGTGTCATAAACTGTAACATTCCTTTGATCAAAACAAGTTTTGTACATTTTTAAAAGTGTATCTATTTATACATTACTCTAGCAAGCCTCTCCCTTACATACAAACGAGGAACTGAAGATCTAATTAATATTTAAAAACAAAGCTGCATCATACCTTTCTTTTCAATTTCAGCTTTATCATAGTTTGGCCTCAGTTTGGCCCCTTTGTCAGCCAACAGTGCTACAAGTGCTTGAGTAACTACAAAATTTGGAGAAGTGACAAGTTTGTTTTCTTCTGCAATTCCTCTTAAAAAACTTGGCAAAAATTTTCTCTGAATTGGATCATCGACTGTTGTCAAATTCACACCAGTTGCTGCAGATATCAAATTCTGAAAAGAAATAATTGGCGATAAATAATCAGAACAAATGGAGCTACCAAATTTAGAGACACTTTCAGTTGCACAAATTGTGCATAGTTTTACAGATTTTTCTTTTTTTTTCTGTTTTCTACATAGAATTGACTCAATTAAAAAGCTGAAACCTTGACAGAAAAACCCTACGAACAGAAAAAGCATATCCATTTTCCCCACTTGAAAAGAGTAGTCAGCAAAGACACATACAGTTATTTGGTTTTTACCAACAATCAAACCCTGTGCAAAGCAATAAAAAGGGACTCTAAGGAGATCCTCAAACTGAGGGCAGTCTCACCCCAGTTGAGAAGACAAAAGCACAAATAATCAAAGTAGTCTCCAGTGTTGCAGTGTTCTCAATTTGTTCCACTTCTCCCCATATTGTTGGTTTGTCCCAAGATGCATCCTCCCATTCAGTTGTCCATCTTGTTGTAAACCTTTCCCTTGTTCCCCAATGTTCCCTGTTCCTCCTCCCACCAAGCTGTCAATCCCACCTTATCCCAGCCCCTCTGCCCTGGGAACCCCACAGGTTTGTTTGAATTGTCCCCTCTCCCTGTGTCTCCCCATTGGGTTATATACTACAAACCCCACCTTATGCTCCTCCTGTCTTCCTCCTGTTGCTTAAAAATTTTGTACCCTCCCCTAGAACCTCTTCCATATAAAACTCCCTGCTCACCCACTTTGTGTCTTTCACCCCTGGACCCTCCTCGTGAATAAACCACCTTGGAAATCATACAAAAGACCTCTCCCTCATCCTTGCCTGTGCCTGCCAAGCCCCAAAGTGCTGTAATGCTGCACCCTGCAGCAGCTGCATCTCTGATACTGACTTTGGAGAGCAGCCCACCCCGTGACACAGTGTCAGGAGTTAGCTGGGGCAATCCGGCACTGTGTCACTCCAGGTACTGAAGTCCTACCTGAGTACATAACTGCACCAGCAGCTTTGCAGCACTGGGAGTGTTTGATGCCAAGCAGCCAACTGCAGTGCTCAGATAGGCAAGGCAAGAGATGGGCTTGCTGGTTTTGCTGTGGATGCCCCTGGATCTCTCTGTGGAGCTGGACACTGTGGATGGGCTCGTGGACAGGCCTGCCCTCCCCGCTGCTGCCAGGCACATCAAACGAACCAAAGTGCGGATGTCTGTCAAGCCCAGGGATTCAAGACCAGCTGCCAGGCTACAACTGGAACCACTGTGGAAATGGATATAAAAGCCCTTGGTTCAAAAGAACAAAATCGACAGAACTTTTTCTTTTAGCAGTATTATTTAAGTACGGACACGAGAATGGTTTCCCCAATTAGTTTGAAATTGCATGCTTAGCCAACAGAACCGGGTAACCGGTTACAAAAGGCAAGTGTTGGAATCCAAAATAAAAGCCTCTCTGAGCTCCTCTGAGAGAGAAAAGAATTAAAATATATTAAACCATAGATATAAAGTAAAAATGTAAGTTTTAGTTTTAGGTAGGTAAAAACATAGCTTAAGTGCCCTAAGAGTCTCTGTTAGCTAGTGAAAAGCCTTATCACCCAGTTCAAAGTTCAGTGATAATACCCTTCATAGATTCAACTTAGCTCTAGAAATAATGAAAATATAGTTTGCATTCTTGGATAGAACAGATATGATTATTCATGTAAACAGATAATACCCTATACCTAAGATTTAAGTAAAAAGAACACTGCTTTTGCATGTTAGAATTAAGTTCAGATTGGTGTAGGAAGTATTGTTTCAGAAGTGTGTTTTTAGCTGATTGGATGATTTATGAATTTAATCCCCTGTATTGGGGATTGGAAAAAATAATCCAAAGAACAACAGCAGCACCATCATCACCACCAACTGCTTTTGTGGCCCAGGACAGACAGAATGCCACGCTGAGAAGCTGCTGCTTAGAATTCACGACTTTATGCCAAAAGTTTTAGCAAAGACTTTAACTTTCTGAACTCCTTGACTTTAAAACCGATACATATATACAATATACACTTTTCTAGCAGCTATCAACTGCTCATGTCTCTTTGAGACCGGGAAAATCCCCTAAAATCCCCACTGAAGTGTCAACAGGAAAGGTCAAAGTGTTTCCAAAGATGTCACAAACCTGACAGACAGAAGTGAGAGTGCTCTCATAACCATTGTTCTTGCCAGGAGCACTTGGGCAGCAGCTGTCACTCTTCTGAGAGCCATGACACGGTCGTGTGGATTTACCAGGGCAGCTGCTTGTTCTCCTAAGGTTATCCTGCCAGAAGAACTTTTTTCTATTGAGCCGTGACAGCCTTGGAAATAATGATGACTTGCATTAGTGTTTAAAGAAAATAAAAGTTAACATATAGTAATAAAAACAGAAGCAAAATCAGCCTAAGTTACACGTTCATTTTTTAGTATTTCATACATACAAATAATAATGACTGAGAGGAAAATACACTCCTGAAATACACTCCATAACCTAATTATTCCTTATTTTCAAGGAGACATGAACACAATCTGACATACTCAGTCTTAGTTCCTCTGATTCCCTTTTCATCAGTGGGGACTATTTTTAACTCCCAACTTCAAACCATTCATTGGGTTCTGCAAAACATGTTACACTGGCATCTACTTTTGACTATGGTCAAAAGTTCTGTAAGCAAAATTCAATCCTTCTGTCAATTCATAATGCCTCACACTCCTCTCTCTAATTTTCCTATAACAAAAGGACAATTCAGTGCTTGTCTCCACTTCCTCATGGTGACAGGCAGGAACTCCTGTCAGGATGTTCCTGCCTTGCCTCTAGAAAAACCCCACTAAAAAGGGGAGAAGGTGGTGATAGTTGTTATCACTGTTGTTGCTGCTGCTGCTGTTAGTATCATTCTTTCTTTAAATGAAATGAATTTCAAATGTACCTATTTGCATTAATGTCTCTTCCATACTGTTGGTGGCTGTCACCATTGCAACTGAAGCACCCAGGGGGTCACTGTCAGGGAACTGAACAGGTTCGGGTACAATGCGTCGATCATTTAACCCAAGAGGCCCAGCCAGCAGTTCAAACTCCTCTTCTCCTGTCAGCTTTTCATCTTCATCCACATCTAACATGTCCCAGTCTTCTAGAATTGGAAAAATATAATTAGACTTGGTTACAAAAGCTCAAATATGGAATAATTTCAGTTCACTAAAAGAACCAAACAGTAGAAGGTATGAAATGTATATACTGTAATCTACAGCACAACAGCATTAAAAATTCATCTTCTGATGTTGACATAGACACAACAAAGTAAATCACAAAAACAAAGTCCTGTTCCTGCCCTCTCTATTCAACTTGATCTTTATATTGCAAAAAAGTTTAATGATTCTCTGAAGATTCTCTGAAGTATCAAACTATCTGCTCTTTAAAAAGGCAGACATTAGGGGTCATCACATACAGCACAAGACAGCTCCAAAACCTGGAGTACAGTGAAAAGTGCAGGCATACAGTTGTGCTTTAAATAATGGTAACAAGTGCTTATTCCAAAGGACTGAATGGTAAAGACAGATGTTAGGAATTTCTGATTTTCATATTTATCAAAAAAGCCTGCATTAGTTCATGAGTTATAACTGAACACCCAGCCTTTTGCTTTGCATTCCCAGGGAACAAAAAAACCTAAACAACAAAGAAAAACTACTTTAACTGCAATTCAACGAGGCATTTCCTTCACTTGCCAACCATTTACACACAAGTCAGCTGATATTTGCTGATCTGTCTGCTCTGTCTCACTCTGCACAGAGTAGAATCAGACCTTTGATACACCTTTGATCTACAGCAGACAGACCTGCCCTAAGTACTGGAGCACTCAATTTAGTTGCAAATAGATAAATATAGTAAATCACACAATTGTGGTCACAGGAGCTACAGAAAGGACCAGAATCACAGAACCACCCGGGAAAGGTTTTCTACACACATTAGAAATAATCTGTTTAAAGTGAAAGCCACCCTCAGAATGCTCTCAGCTTGGACAAAGGGAGGAAAATTAAAAACAAGACTAATGACAGACTTTTGGGACACTAACTTACTGTTACAATAATTAATTTTTCTCACAAGGCAGCTTAAGAAAGATATTTGAACATAAGATTTTGTATGTGCAGTTCTGGATGTAACATCTCCTCACAAGACCTTATCAACCCCAGGTTAGGTGTTTGCCCTTTCAGCTGCTTACATGAAAGACAGGGGAAAGAAGTCATTTTTTTTTTTCCACTGAACGAAATAAATCCCAAAAACTAAAATACTGTATCTAACCAGAAGAGATTTTAAAATACACCTTTGGTTTATTTGCATGAAAGTACCTCTTAGAAAAAACAAAACCTTGTGCAACTTAAAAACATACCTTCATAGACACTGTCTTGTTTACCTATTAGATCAGGAGCCTGGCCTTTGTACCTGTATGATAAATTAACAAAGAAAATTACTGAGTGGCTCTAATATTTTATAAATACACAGAACAATTTTTCATTTGGTTCCCTATTTAGTCTAACTTTACTGTTAGGTCTATATGTATTTATGAATGATTCCAGAAAAGCCTAGTAACAGAGAAACAGTTAAAATAGTTTCTGAAAGTGTGTGTGGAGGGGGAAAGCACTTTGCTGTACTAATGTGCAAAAAAGTCCACAGAAAAAATACTGGAATTGTCAGACAAAATTGATAAAGCATTTTCAAAAGTCACTAAGAAGGAGGCAACATCCCAAGAAATTATTCCCTGTTCTTAATTTAAAAACCAGAAATATCAAATCAACCTTTTTTTTCTAAATATAAATTTGTTGAATACAGAGAATGATTTTAAGTAGCAGAAAATCCTGCCAGAAATTCTTATCTCCTAAATAAAATTCTTAAAATACTGATTGGCTGATAACCACGTTTAGTTTCCTTTCTTCATCCACTGCCTTCCATTTCTGTACCTTTCCGAGGCTGATGTTTTAGATTTGCTCTTGAGGGCCAGGTATTTCTCTCTGCAGATGCCACACAGGAGGTAGTAGGGGTTGCCACTGCCACACTCCCCCCCGAACCAGCCATCCACGTAGGAGCCGTTGCTGCGGTAGCCCTGGCGGTTGGCGCTGCGCCCGCAGCCAGGGTGGTTCCTCTTCATGTGCTGGTTGAAGCTGACCACACTGGATTCACACAGCTCACAAACCACCACTTCTTCTCTGTCTTCAGATTCACAGACGTGCTGCACAGCAACATTTTCACATGTTATTAGTACAGAGTAAGTGTCTGCACCCTAAGCATAAAACATGCCAATCCTTAGGTGGGTGTCCCTGCACATTTCTGTCACTAAGTGATATTTATATGGTTGACTTGTACAAAAGCAAAGCAGAAACATACAATTTATGACATAATGAAGACCATCTCAGAACAGGAAAAACATTTGGAAGTAAAGTTTCAGAGGAGACAACTTCCTATTTCATGTTAGATCAACTAAAAAAATTCTTGACAGTGTAACTTTTAATTTGTAACCCTGTCATATTCAACACTGTCTCTATCTGGTTCTCCTCAAACTTGCCTGAAAATAGAGCTAACAAAGGAAAAGAATCCTTTTTTGCTTTCAGACAATCAGATTTTACATTTACAGAGCATTTGTGACAGCAAATATCAAGGTTTATCTCAATATGAAGTCCCTTTTTCATTAATACATTTCTATCCTGAGACAAAAATTTCATTGAGATGTTTCAGTGAAACAAGCATTCTCAAAAATTCAATAGGTATCCTGCAACTTGCTTCCATGTCAAAGCTAGGTAGCATCATAATTAGGAGATGAAAAGCTGAGGGTTGATTGTCTAATTTGACATAGATAATCCAAAAATCAACAAAGTGTTGTTATTGTATTTGTATTCCACCTCTACAGTTTTTTTAGTGCTCTATACAACAATTCAGTGAGGACTGTCACCACATCCTTCCCTGAGAATGGAATACAATTAAATTAAGAAAAGCTGATTTAAGTGCAAATTATGTTGCTACAGATTGGATACCATTAGCAGTAGCAGGAGAAGAAACATTTACAACTGTGTTTGTTATCTCACAGCTGAGACATCTGGAACACCTACTTGATTTCTAATTGGTATCATCAGAACAACTATATGAGTTCTGTTCCCATCTTTCAGGGTAGGAAGAAAACTACGTGTGGAAGTGCAGAGCAAGAAACACAAGAAATCACTATTCTTAATCTAGAAGTGATGCTACAGAATACAAGATGATTTTAAGCACTGCTGGCACTTAGTAAGATATTTTCAAACAGGCTCTAAGCATACACATATTACTTTAAATTTAAAAATATAAGCATGCAAAAAGCAGTAAGTCAAAGCAGCCCCTGCTGCAGTCACACACACCCAGGTAGGCCAATCCAGTACCTCTGGGATCCACATTCCCAGAATATCATTATCACCAGCCAGGTCTTGCCCAAACATAGCTTCCATTGCTTCATCATCAAGGTCAATCTCCAACTCCTCATCCAAGTTGAAGTCATACAGTGCCCCTGGATCTTGCTGCAAGGAGATCCCTTCCCTGCGGCTCTGGGTCCTGTGGGCCTGCACTGAGCGGTACAGTCCCGCTCAAGGTAGGAAAGAGAGAAAACAGGAAAGCAGGACTTTCATTTTCCATGGCAAAGAGATGGCAGTACTTCCAATTTCCTTTTTAATTCTTCTGCTAAAATATCTACTTATCACCCATTTACATTGGCACACATATGAGAAGGAATTTTCCAAACATCATGCAAAATCCCAGTCCCCCTCCCATTCATTTCCTGGATAAGCAAAGCCTTTGGAATTCTTTCAGTCCCTTACCAGCACGTGCCAGCAATGTCCGGGCAGCTAAATCAAATTTGTGCCTCCGTGTGACAGCCGACCGACTTCGAGAGGGAGGGCCACTTGCTGCAGCTGCATTATCCACATGATCCAGATTATCAGGGCTACAGGAATTCAGCATTTACAGGTCAATCAAACCAAGTTTTAAACAACCACATACAAGAACTAAGCCATATTTATTAGCATTTTTTCCTTTCTTTAATGGAAGAAAATAAAGGAATATAGAATTCTTCAGTTTCAAGGAGCACATATATACTGTTTTGACTGCAAGAGTTACCTCAAACAAATTAGATGCAATAAAGTCAACACCTATTAGATCTTCCAGAGTGCCTAAGCACAGCAGAAATTTTGAGAAAGCACTCATTTTATACTAGGTTAATTACTAGCTTGAATAGTTAATTAATCAGCTTCAGTTAGTTTTTTCTCCTCTTTCAAAGAAATAAAATCATCTCTGCTGTTGCTGGCTGAGTCAATTTGCCTTTGGCATCACACATGAATCTGGTAAAACATGAATTTAATGGAATTTTTCTTTATTTCTTGGTCTTTTAGTTAAAATGCAACTATAAGGCCTCTTTTTTTCCAATTTTTTTTTTTGTGAAGAAAACATGCTCAGCTACATTCTTCCCTAGTTCTGCACACAAACAGTGCTGGAAAATAAATGCACCATGTACACCTAATTTAATTGCATCTTTGCTTCTGCTCATGCTGTAACAAAATTCTAAAGTTACATTACAAAGTAAGTCTCCATCAGCAACAATGAATTTGTGAGATTCCCAGTTTTAGGAACTGATTACAAGCAACTACAGGAAAATTATTTTACCTCTCACTAAAGCCTTCCTCCATTTCAGTGGCATCAGCAGAAGGGATATCACCTGGAGATTGCAAATAGCAATGGTCCCCAGATTTTCCACCAGTGCCAGAGATGACAGTCCCATGCCGTGACTCCGCAGTCCCCTCTGACTGGGGCTCTTCATCATCTTCGTTTCCAGGGTGCTCGATCATCCACATGGCCAGCACTGTGATGTTCTGTGCATCTGCTTCTCCTCTGGCACCTGAAAGCAGGAAAACCACACTTTGGAACTCTATTTTAGCACAGATGGTTACAAAAGATGCAATCTGGTTTTCCAAATAAATAGTTATAGAACTTAAAAATGAAGTATTCTATTGGAAAACAAGTGTTTCATATGTATCCAGTCTTTCAGTTAAAGTGATACTATAGCTATACATTACCTGTAGCTTCCATAGCTTTTGCAATTTGCCTGAGGGAGAACCCCATTTCTAGCAAGGGAACAGCAATGGCAGGAGGAGGAGGGGAGGTTGAAAGTCGGCTGCTTGGATCAGACAAAGCTTAAAAGACAGAAAATAATAAATGTAAAGCACATAAATCTTTCTCTAGTGTTACTTTATTTCACCTTACTTTGATATATCAGTTTGAGCTAAGGAAATAATTACTCTCAACTTTTCTCTCAATTACTTCCCACAAAGCAAGATGCCTTCTGTAGCAAAACCATTCTTCTTTGTAACATAGATTATGCTGACTGACTCTGTTTGATCAAGTAGGATACTGATGATATGCAAAGAACTATTTAAGCAATTTCTATTGTTTTCATTTTGAACTGTATCAAATTATCTACTTGATCTATATTTAGGTAGCCTAGATAAAGTTATCCTTGTCCAAATCATTGAGATTCCCAAATGGTACAATCATTATACATTCTTCTTAAGGTACAGAAAGAGACCTCAGCTGAACTGGGAATGTATCTGAAAAACCTCTTTGTGGATGATGGCTGTATTTCTGTGGAGAGCCATTCAAAGGGCTCTAAAGAGGTCAGTTACTGCCCCAAACCCACAGTTTCTTTCTGACTTGCCATAAAAGTGATGCCAAATCAGTAAAGACAAAAATGCACTAACAAACACTGTTGTAAAGACACTATCATGACTAGAAGCAAGTAATTTCATCATTAAATCAAAAGGAAAAAAAAAGAGACATGAAACTGAGCAGACCAGTTGCTATGCAACAAATGAACCACTAAAGCTTCCAACTAATAGTACAGATATAAGAGCAAAAACAAAACCTACTTGTGCATGTATCATAAAATACATCATCTTTTGTTTTCTGTGTGGTATGTGACCTAACAAAAGCTAAAAAATTACTGCACTTTCCAGCAGCACACAGCCAAGGAAACAAGCCCAAATCAGATGAACATTTTGAAGCAGTTACCAATTACACTTCCTTATTGTTTTTGTATCCAACACAGTTTTTAAAAAGTCATTTTGCTTGCTTGATACAGCCTATAGCTATATAAGCTTTCCTAAGATAGTAACTAAAAGGTTTTCAACAATGCTTTGCATGTTAGTTTGCCTTAAGAAGAAACTCTGTTGGGTTTCCATCTCTTAGAACACGACTCCTGAGCTCCTGTGACTTTCCTAACTTGTCCCAAATTTCCATTCCACTGACAAGTTTACCTGTGCGATTAGCAGGCCGTGCAGACTGGGAATCTGGAGAGGTCAAACTTTGTCTCCTTCCAACTTCATCTGAAGGAGATGTTGGTAAAGAAGATATTGGAGGAGTCTGAGCACGTCGTGCTGGCAGTACAGTTGTAGTAGGATAACTGGAGAACATTTGCCTTGAAAAAAAGAACAATATACATTTATATTAAACAGTACCGTGCTGAAAAAAGTCTGACACAAGAACATCCAATTGGAGTGCACCTGGAAAATGCTACATGATGCAATTGAGTTTAGTAAGGGTAAGACACAACACATTTTGAGGCAACAGCTCATTCCTATCAACTATATCTGTACATTTAAGTTCTAAGCATGACATAAAAACAAAGTCCTCAGAGACCAGGAGTTGTTCTAGGAGAAGATAAATAAGCATTTTTCTCATTTCCATAGAGTGTTTAGAACTCAGGCTGACTAATCAGGTAAGTATTTCATTTTCACTGTCCTAGTATGGAGATATTGTTCTGGATTTTTTGAAAAGATGTCTAAGAAACTTCTATGAATTAATAAACTTAGAAAAGTATTCTATGTAAGGTAAAGTAGATTTCCTTTGACAGCACAAATTGCCTCTGGAAATTCAGTAGTTTATTTTCCATTTCAGTATGTCAGGTTAAGCTGAAACAACATCTTAGCTTTACAGAATGTTACCTACTAACATCTATTCTAGTTTAAGAATGAAACATTTATTAAAATACAGAACTTCAGAGATTTGTAATTTGAACTATACCAAATAAACAAGAGAACTGAAGGACAACTTAAGGAGAACATTTTATCCTTAAAAGTATTCAGGTATTACATTTATATACAATGTACAGCAAAAGCTTACCAGCCTTCTAATAGAAAACACAAACCCTGCAAGGCAAAGTAACATTTCAACTGTGTCCCTCTGCAGAGGTGGTTCTTGGAAGCATTTTCAAAGGCTTACCCAGCTAAAGACAAATATTCTACATAAACCACACAACTGCTTCTCTACACCCACAGAATCATACATGCTGATAGGGTATTTTACCTCAGGAGACTGAGAGGCATAACACCAGGTGATTCTGATGCTGGAACTGTTTCTGTATCAGTTACTGGAGTAGTAGCAGTGGTGGTATCCTCCAGAGAGCTGCTCATGAAAGATGTTGTGCTAGAAGCAGAAGGGCTGGTTGTAACTGGTGTTTGGGCTTGCTGAGACTGATCACCTTCTTCCACTTGTTGCTCTACTTCTGCAACAGTAAAATAAGGATGTTATAGCAACATTAATATAATTGTGTAGATCAAAACAGCAGCCATGGCTAAACTTTCAACTTTCAAAAATACAAAATAACAAAATATAAAAATAACTATCATTATTTAGAATGCGCAAATCCTTATGACAAGAATATACCGTATTGCTCATTTTGAAAGTATTAAAGACATTAAAAACTCTTATTTCTAGCTGATTCACTTTTTATTAAGGTAAGGAATTAGAAAAAAGGCAACAATCAGTGTTATGTCTATAAAACAGTGAATGAAGTTTTGCAAAATGTCCCATTGTCCTGGGGTGACTTTATGATGCTTGTATCCCCAGACTCCTTGTTTATGTTACATATTAAATTCTACACCTTTAAGACTGGCTCTGAAAGCAAAGGGAGGGAAGAAGAAGCTGCAGTTTGTGTTGAGGAAGAGCACTCAACTCCCCTGCATCCACCTCCTGGACTGTGTTGTCTGCAGCACAGACAGTGAGACACAGCTCTCATTTGCTTTAGTTAGTTTTTCGCTAGCTGAGGCAGGGAAGTTCCCTGGACTGGTTTGTTTTTTTTCCCCTTTTTCTTAAATCTGTTCAAACCAGCTCTAGACTGAAAAAATAGACAAACCCCGGAAGCTCACACCTGCAGTCCACCAGGGCCTGGGCCGTGGCACTTTCCAGGGCAGGAGGGAGAACATGAGCAAGCTGAACAACACCACATAAAAAAAACATTTTCTGGATTTGCCATCTCATCAAACAGTGAGAGGTTTTATTGATTAAAATTATTCAATTTCTGTTATATAAACAGGTTTTTTCCACTTTTCTCCAAGGAAATCTTTTCCTGAACCAGTTGGGGAAGGGGCTGCTTGAATGTTTCCTGGAAGGACCCCATCCAGAAGTTCTCTCCCAAATTTTCCCTAAACCAGAACACTGATTTAAGATTCCCCCAAAGTATAACCACTACAAATTGACAAGACTGTGTCAACTGTCTTATCATTATTACTATTCATGTTATTATTCATTTTAATCTCATTTTGAAAACGTACCTTGTTTAAGTCTGCCACCAAACTGGTCCTCCAGCAGCCCATGAACCACTAATTTGTAGATAATGGCCTGTGCTCGCTCCAGATCCGCCAGCCCCAGCGCTCTCTTGATGGGCGAGCGCGTGACCGCGCGTTTCACCATGTGCCGCATGAGGAACTGCAGCGCTGCGCGCAGCTCCACGTCCTCGTGCACCACCGGGGACCCCGCACAGTCAGAGTTGTGGCCATTCTCTGCCAGCACTTTGGGGATCAACAGCAGCTCAGCGTACTTACTACAACTAAGAAGAACACTAAGTGACTTCATAGCACCAAGATAAAGGTAAGACAGCTGTACAGCTCGGATTTCTGACTGCACTATATCGTGACTTCGTGGGGTGTGTTCATGGTTCTTTTTTCTTCCTTCAGCAGGTTGGTGTTGGGATTCCATACCTAGTGTTGACGGTTCGAAAGAAAAGGAAACAATTTCATTTTCCGACTTAGAGGCTGCGGCACCATGTCCTTTGTTATCATCAGCACTTTGGCCTAATCGTGTATCTGATCCAACGTCACCCTCCATCTTCTGCTCCACTTCCCCTTTATCCTCAGATTCATGTCTGTGTTTTTTCTCGTGTCTCTTGGTGCTTTGCTTTCCTGTATCTTCATGAATGCCAGTCAGATAGGTAAGGTCCAGCAACACAGTAGCTGTCAGCCCACGAAATCTTGCAACATCAAAAGGCAGTGGTTCACAGGGCTCCAGATTATACAATGGAGTATCACTAGGCGACCAAAAAGTTGGGAAGCTTTAATAAAGATCAGAATGACACAGGAAAAAGCAAGTGAGGGAGAGACAGGAGGAAAGTACAGGAAATAATGTAGGCAAATAGGATGTAAAATATATTTAATAAAACAAACCAATCCTAAAAATTAAATGCAAAGAGGGGAAAATGAGGTTACGATCAGAAAACAGGGAGATATGGTTTCAAAGCAAATGCAACAAAGCATACACAGGTTTTCAACAACAAGCACTGAAACCCAAAAGCTCCACAGAAGCTGTCCATTCTGTGCTGACACAGGCTCTGGATATACTATTTACCAGAAATATGTAGCAGACTTTTATTAGGAAAAGCTATCTGAAAGTAAATATTATCATCATACCTGAATCTTAACAGGTATAAAAGCTTATAAAGAAAACTTTTAAACATTAAGGAAAAGCTTTGATTGACCTCAGCTATTCATCACCACGAGCACACCACTGAGAGCTCAGGACAATTCTGTCTAGTCTCAGGTGCATCAGGACAGATCATCAGGTGAGGACAGTGACCTTTGAAAAGCATGGGTCAGAAAACCTAACAGACACCTTTATCTCTCCATTTACATTCAGTGATATTTTCTGGTACTATTTAGGACTGTTACACTTGACTGATTTCCACTTGAAGCAGGACAAAAATTCACCAGCCTGTATTTCCTTAAACCTTGTATTTCCATACATCCAGCAGATAAATTACTTTTAAATCTTCCTTTTATTATCCCAGAAAGTTTTCCCATCTTACAATGTAAATGTCTACCTAAAAATGAAAGCAAGCTTTAGCCTGGTTTTAATTAAAAAGGTATAAAATAAACCTAATTAAATGCTTTATCAAAAGCTTGCTTATGTTCAAGTGATGTTCCACATCACTCAAATAAAGCTTTGAATTATTTTAAGAGCACTTTTGTTTTAAGGCTATACTGTCACACAGGCATACTTGAAAGAATTTATATCTGGAACTAAATCAATTGCACATCAGTATATTTAGTCAAAGTAACAACAACCTTTGCAAAGACAAAACAGATATAATGCTGCCACAGCTGGAAAAGTAAAGTGACCTCAGCTATTTCAGAATGTAACTGTAACTGGCAAAAAATTGTAACAGGGAAAAAAAATTAAAAATCACTGATCAATTTCTTCAAAAGTCTTCTTCAGCTATAGGCAGAAGGAGTTCAAGAAACTAAGTTAATCAAATCTTTTCTGCACAAAAACATGCAATTCTTGTGAGAGCAGCACCAAGAAGCTCTCAGGGAAGCTTTGTTTCAGCTTCCTTCCAGGTGCTTTCTCTTGTCTGCAAGAATGGTGGGAAAAGGAGCATGTCCTTCAAGCCTTAAGCACTCGAAGGCAGGTGGGAGAATGAATGGACACTTCTTCAAGGCAGCGTTAATTTCAATACCACTGAAGTCTACACTTGAAGTGATTGATCAGCATGACTAATATAAAGGATAGGTTACTTCTGAGGATTCCCAACCACAAACCACTACCACTAGACAGTAGAAAGTGTAGGAAATGGGCATACCTGATTGTAATCTCTGCTTCATCCCACTGGACCTTGGCAGAGGTACTGCCCTCCTTCACCACCCCCAGCAGGGTGGCGTGACGGCCTGTTTGCTTGTGGACACATCGACCTCCAACCCTGAGCCCAGCATCCACTCCACCAATCACTGCTAGGACAGGCCACACCTCCACACAGAGCATCTTCAGCTGCACCTCTGGGAGCTCCGCCAGGCTATGCCGGCTGTGCTTGCATTTCTCCTCCTCTTTGTTTTCTTTCTCCTCTCTCACCTCATTCTCTTCTCGGCTTTGAACAGAGCGACTTTTCTTCAGTTTTTGACCTGCTTCTTTAAGACATGTTTTGATTTTATTCAGTCTTTCCATCATTTTTTTATTGATGCAGTGTGTCCAGCGGTCCGTGCGATGCAGGATTCGAATGAGCTGGATCGTGGCTTCTGCAAGCACTGCAGCAACAGGACTGCAGATGGGATCACCAGGCAACAAATCTCTAGGTGTCCCACGCATCTGCATATCACAGATCTTCACCTGTTTGAAGAGAATAGTTTACAAGTTACCTTCTCAATATACCTCAAATAAGCTCTTCTTATCTATACTGGAGTCACCTCCAGAATAGAAATAATTACTAGCACTGCCTTTTATGTCCCTTTGAATCCCTAGGAAATCCACCTTAACACTGAGAAAAACCTCCATCCTTCAGACTCAACAATGCTGAAATTACCTATTTTGTGGTTTCTTACAAAAGACTATCTAGAAATCCTAACACTATGTTCTCCTTGGTTCCTGAGGAATAGAATTTTTTGTGTAGAACATGAAACTTTTAAATCTATTCTGAACAGGAAAATACATTTTAAAATTACAATAGTTAAAACACTATCAGCAATGCTGTTTTGGTCAGTAATTCAAAGCAGCACCGTACAGGCTGCTCTGATGACTACTGACTTTATACCAGCCTAAACCAGTAAAATGAACTCCTCAGATGAACTTTTAAGTTACCTTCTCTCCTGGGTTACTGCTATAGAACATAACACAAGGATATAATTCAGCTGCATCCACATCTTCAAAAGCTAGTTTTGGTTCCTAGGGAAGAAACAAAACAAAAACCTTTCAATCTTAGAGCACCTTAACAAACAAAAATATGAAACATGGAAAAGTTATGTCTGTATTATAAATCATCTAAGTACTTAAACTGCCACATGTTTTGACTCTCATGCTTACCCAAGTCATATTATTATTGCAAAAAAAACCCACCAAAAAACTAATTGATGTCAAATACCTCTCCATTTTTACCGAAGGAAATAGTTCTTGCTTCCATATCTAGCACACATGTGATGAAATCTCCTTGGGTAAAGCTTGACAGAGTCAAAGTCTGCTCTCCATTGTGATACAGGTTGCCACTGTAGGCTCTGTAGAGCCACATATCTGAGGTAGTGCGGTGGTTGAAGTCATGCACGGGCCAGCGAGACACTCCCACACAAGTGCCCTCATTGCCTCGGTTCTCCTTCACAATGTAGAACTGGCAGGCAAAACAAACACATAGGGAAAAATGTCAGGAATATACACTTCAACACAACAAAGAAACGAAAATCTTCCTTACACATACATATGTCTACTTTTAACCGCTTTTCACAGAAGCTTTTAATGAGAAAAACAGAAAGTTTATATTGTAAAACCATAAAATAATCCCTCCAAATGATGTATTAAGCACTGTTCTTGTCAGTCAGGCTGACGTGTTTTTTTGCAAGAAAACAAAATGCTTTGTTAAATGTTTTTATACAAAAAAATCCTAAATCTACATAATTCAGGAGGTAAGTTTTGCAAAACTGCACATGGATGCTGACTATGGACCTTAGGGACAAGTACTGTTACCTCTAATAACACATAATACAAGTTCACAGTCCCCAATCTGTGTGCCAAAATACTCAAATTCCACCACTCAAAAGCAGCCACAAACTCTTCCCTTGGGACTGAAAATCACAGAATGATTTAGGCTGGAGAAGATCCTTACAAATCATTAAGTCCAACCTTAAATGTAACACTACCATTTACTCAAGAATGACGTCATAAGCAAAAAGCACAGGCAACTGCTGTTAATAAATCACAGCACATCTCACATGAGAGAGAAGGTAAGAAATACACATTTATGCAACCTACCTTCCACTGGTAACACCCTGAAGTAACTCCAGTAGATGCTAAGCCATATCCTTTGCCTCCACTTCCATGAGTTAGAATCTGCCCATTCTCCACTATGCAGCACTGAGCTTTCTCAGGATCAAAGGACACTTCTTGGATGGGAAGATTCTCATCTTCATCCTCAGACTCTCCTTGCTTCTACCAGAAACAGGACAAAACATTTGTGGTAAATGTGATTCAGCTGCATTCAGTCACAAGAGGAAGTACAAGTATAGTTACCTGGAGCTTCATTTCTTGTTCTTTCTCCTTTATTTGAATTGCATGTTTGGCCTGAGCTATCGGAGTCTCCCACATGCAGTCAGACAGAAGTGAGAACAATCGTTCAATAACCTGGGGCATTGGGACAGAATTCAGATAATTTTAACTCCAACATGAGAACAACAGCAACATTATGTAGTTTTACTTTGCTTTGTAGGAACAAGTATCAAAATATTTAGTGTTCTTAGAAAGCACATAGCTACACTCAGCCTTGTTTGATTTGGATTTTGAAACCTATCAAACATTTAGAAGTCTAAGAGACTTTTTGAGAAAATGTGAAAGTTTATAACAAAATATAAAGACCTGAGCCATCTGATCATCTTCAACACCAGATTCACAAGCAGGTAACACAGCTTCTAGTACATGAAGTGCGAGCAGTCTAGTCCTCAGATTGCCAACCAAGGGAACTCCTGAAGATGGAACAATGTGTCAATAATCTTAAAATTACTTCTGCTCCAGGCCTGCCCCTGGCTCCATGCCCCCAGCCTTTAACCCCTGTACACCTGTACTGCAGTTGGTTTGAACTGTTCAGTAGGAATATTCACTATGTAATACATGTTCTAACAGGGCTTAGTTTTTGAAACTGCACTACAGAAATCCAAAGTAGACATGGAGCACATTTTGACATGATCATACCTGAGCAACACTTCTGGGAAGCAATGTTAAGGAGGACTTCTGTCCACTTTGGAGATGCCATCTTGGACTGAATTGCTTTTGAAGACACAACTCTACGCAGGAAAACAAGAAAGTCTCCCAGGTGCAATTCTGCTGCATGTTGCTTTCGGAGGGCAGCTAGGAAGTTAAAGCAAAGTTTTCATTTACAGCCTTAATATTACAACTTGACTGGCAGTCCTGGTTACTGGGAACAACCTGCTCTGCAGGTAAAAGTACAATAATCAGTTATTATGTGATGGCTGGCTGTCAACTTTGGCTGGGTGGCAGGTGCCCATCAAGCTGTGCTCTCACTCCAGCTCCTCAGCAAGACATAGAGAGAAAATAACAATAAACATTTGTGGGTCAAGGTAAGGGAGGGAGACCTCTGTGGCAAGACCTCACATTCTAATTCCTGATTAATTATCTTATTAATTCATCAGACAGTGCATTATTTATAAGTAAAGACAGTTAAAAGCACAAACAAAAACATATGTACAACACTTAAAACAAAGCTACAATTAAAAATTCTCCAAACACAATTTCCACTAAAATTCAAAATGCTCATTAAGGGATTGCAAGCTACATGAGGACACCAGTATTTCAGAAAATGTTTTGTTGAAGATTTTTTCATATGACACAGTTGTGTCACCTTCTTGCCATCCCCTCAGACTGCAAAACTGCATAATACAAATACAATAATTTCCTGAATAAAGCTGTATTTTTTTATAGTTTGAAATTTAGATAATTATGACCACATTTATGAAAAACACCACAATCACCAATGCATTTTTCAATGAAAACTGTATTCTCTTCCTAATTCCAAACCCAATGACATAATTCTTATTCTCAGCCTGCTCCTATCCTTACAGCTTTGAACCTTTGTGGCTCAATTTTATATTAATCTGAACTGAGCACAAAATCATTTGATGACTTTAATCTAATTTACAGAGTTAAAAATGACCCAACAGAAACCAATACACAACAGAGTGGATGAGGACCTCAGCATTCTGTGGTTTCCTCTATTATGCTTCCTGGTATTTTAGAATCATAACAGAAATTATGTAAGGTAATTACCTCTGAAGTCTCTCTTCTCATTTTCCCCATTCAAATCTGCCTTTTTTGATTCCACTTCACCTTCCTCACCCTCCTCTTCTCCAAAGGAAGCCATCAGCATCACACCAGCTTGTGATAGCAAGTTCTTCAGCTGGCTGCACAATAAATCCAGCAAGGACTGCACCACCTTTGGGCTCAGTTTATCTGCATAGGTTCTGTACACACACACAGAAAAAGTAAAGTGCACTTGAGAGCTGATCCAAGGAGCAATTGCAGCAGGTTACTTTTCCCCATCCTCCTCTACAGGCTTAGATTCTTTTAATTATTTTAACCCTATTTTTAAAACAAATTAAAACGGTCCAATCTTTGGAGTCAAAGAATAAGTTTTCAGTACTTTCTAGGGAAAAAAGGAACAACTCTGTTAATCATAATTCCACTGCAATTTCTAAAGATGGGGTGCTGTTTCTATGTGTTTGGGGGACTTTTTTGATGTAGGATTTTTGGGCTTTTTTACATAACAGATTTGGCAGATAAATGCAATGTGTTGTACAAAGACTGAAAGAAAGATGAAAGTAGTGAACATCAAACAATAGTCTCACCTCAACTAGAAAATACTTTCTCCACTTTTCTCTACTGAGTAAGACTAAATTTTTAAGAATTGGTAGGACTTTGCATACTGTCCCATGGTCTAGCATGAGAGACCACTATTTCTTAGAAAATTATTTCATATTCTGGAAAGAAGCACGGTGTCCTGCTCTGAGGAACTCCCACATTAACAGCATTGCCTTTACACAAATAACTTTTACACAGCAAGAGAATATGTTCTCACATCAACTGAACACACTTCCACACAAAGCTGAAGTAGCAAAGTGGGGATCACTAGAATACAGTGTTTACAGACCACAAAGCTGTGATTATTCAGGTTCAAACACTCACAACTAAAAAATATTTGTTAGTCTTACATGCATCTTTCTGATGAATAATGATGACTCTTCCCCCACCCCCTTCACTTATGTATTTCTGAGCAACATTTATTGTCCTAATGAAAGCTCACACATTTTTCAAGGGTGCTGATAAGCTCAGTGATGAAGTTTACTGAAAGCAAGGGACACTCACCCTGTGGTGATAGCCAGGATTTGCAGCAGTCTTGTGCTCGCTACTTTTAAAGCTGTGCTGAGCTGAGAAATCCCAGTTTTGGGCAGCAGCTGCAGAGGCTGTCCTAACATGGTGTCTGTGCCACACAGCTGGGACAGCACATTCAGCAGCCCCGTGGAAATGGCCAAGGAGACATCGACGGGCTGATAGTGCACGCTGAGAGCAAAGACTGTCACCAAGAGAAGACGCTGTTGTGCTTCTAAGATTAAAATAAAGTTGTTTTTAATTAATAAGATGTTCAGGGCAAGAATTCTAAGACAGAAGATCAGCAGATTACTTTTAAAATATAATTTAATCAATTAAATTATCAAAGCAAAAAGTAAGTCTTGTCAGACACTTTGAGGTAGTCTTTCTGATGAACCACTTCTTTAACTCAATGTAACTCTGTATCAAAATTGCCCAAGAAAGAGCAGCATGCAGATCTAGTTTGTGATATAAATGTTCTGAGGCTAAATCTCAAACCAGAATCTTCTATCTAAGGTGAAGTACTTAATTTTGTAATTGTTTCACATTATTTCTCAAGGTGAAACACCAAAACAACCCAGGTAACAATGTCCACTGGGTTCTACCAACAAATGCAGATTTCTCTCTTTTAAGAAAAGAAGTCAGATAGGTAATTCAGTGAATTCTGGTCACTAAAATCAAAGTCTGTCTTGGAAAACATACAAGCTGTCCTACTGTACATTAGAGAACATCTGGTTTGCAAATTTGCTTTTCACTTACCTATGTGATGCTTATTAGCTTGCAGAGCTCTTTCCAACGTAGCAGATAACTGCTGGTAAATTTTGTGCACAGCCATCTGAATTTCAATTTGAATACTCCTCTTGGCTGCTCTGATACCATCCTGGGCCAAACAAACCAATAAAGATTATAAAAACTGAGACATTTTTATCGCTGGGTTATTGAAACAGCAGAAACTGCTGAAGTACACACCTGGTAGTGATGCAATCTTACACTCTCTCCTTTGGCCCCTGCATGTCCTACAGTGCCCAGACCAAAGCAGCCAGCAAGAAACTGGAGTCTAACAGAAGTAAGCAGTGAAGAAGACTGAAATCCTGGTATCTGGCGGTTTCCCATTAATGGCACACAGCCTTTTTCCTCCATTCCTGATAGAAGCACCAAAATCTGGTGAAGTGCTTCCAGACGAAGCTAAAAATAAATGCAAGCAAAATACAATATTAAGTAAGAAGCCACTACCCCTAGAAATGGAAATTGGATTATACTGAACTGTAAGCAAGGATGAATGAGGTCACCATTTTCTCCTTCAGGTGTTTTCTTGTAATAGGGAACACTTTCAGTTTTGTTTTGGAGTTAGTTAACCTAACATTCACTGTTCTAGTTAAGATATTTAACAGAAAAGAAGGAAAAACTACTTTAACACATAGAATTTGAACACTGTTTCAAAAAAATTCCTATAATAAGCATAATGTATGAAGAATAAGAAGAGTTGTTAAACTAAAATTTACCTCAGCCCTCAACTGCTGCTGTTCCATTGCAATTATTGATGCTTGTGGACTGGTGGACATACTTTCCTCTGGTTCCTTAAATCCTGGGGAATTTCCCACATCTCCACTTACAAAACTGACAGCATTTTCAATCAAAGTATGAACTCCAAGGGATCTTGAGAGATCAAAATCAGACTCAACAAATGAGTAGGAGGATGTGTATAACCAATCTCTGCTGTGTTTCAGTCGAACCCACGAGTCACTCAGAGATTCCATTTGACTGTGTATTGCTCCTAAAGATACACAGAAGGAAGTTTCATCAACTCTAATACAGGTAACACGTTTTGGCAGTAGGTAAAGACTGAGCTGCTGCTACTGACACAGGTGGAAAATGAATATTCATGTTAATTATACCATGCATTAAGCAACTTAGAGCAAAACACTTGATTTAGATTTACAGCAATTTCCTTAAAGAAAAGGCTGTATTTCTCTTAAATGTTAAGCACTATTGCAAAAAGCTGCCATGTGAAAAAACAAAAAGAAGCCACTCAAACTGCTCAGCTTAAAGCTAGAACACTGAATAAAAAATGCTTTGCAGCTAAATGACAAAAGAGTAAAGAAAGAAATTTCTACCAACACAACTTAGGCACCTGGATATTTACTTCAACGTTTAAACATTAAGCAAGAGTGGTTTTGGTTTTAATCGCTGCATTTCATAGTTTTGGAAAACCACAATGTTATTCTGAATGAAGTATTTACAGAATTCATGACTGTAGAAGAGAACAGAATTTTTTTAGACTAACAGAGAACATTTACTTTTACTTAAGACAGATACATGTATATTAAGCACTGTCTAGACTAAGTGTTAGATTTCTTTCATCTGGCAGTTTCACAAGTTTATTTTCAAGTATTTCCTATCATCAGCATTCCTTTACCTGAAACTTTACTGCCACTAATAAATGGACTTCTTCAAATGAGCATCAGTCATCAGACTGCAGCACTGGAATTTATCACCATAAATAAGTTTGGTCTCATTTCCAATAGAGTTTTGCCAGAACTCCCTCCCTAGCACAAATGAGTGCTAGGGAGGGAGTCATAACTTCATCAGCAGTTAATTGATAGGCATCAGTCAGTATTTTCCTCCTTTTAAAAGTGCTGTTTGCCCACTTGGAGCCATGCAAAGTACTGCAAGAGGGCACACGCTGCTCAGAAGAACTTCCCGTCTGTACAGATAGACAGTGTCTGGAGACCTCAGTGGAAACTGTATTAAACTAAACTAAACTGTATTTAAACTAACTTTGAAATTTTAGTTTGGATTATTCACAAAATGTACAAAAAATGTTTAAATATTTATGTACTTTGTGTACAGTAAGTTATAATTTGGAGAATCACAACCTGCTCACAGTAATTGTACAAATCTGTACGAGTGAAGAATGTGTTTAAAACTTCAGTTTTAAACATCTTTCTGCAGGGTATCAGCTTCAAACACTATTAAACATAGCCATTTTCAGGGAAGTCACACAAATTCATAGGAATTCATTTGTCCAAAGCCTGCTTTCATCAGTAAGGCTGAGTTCCAATGGTAACAGCCAGATCCAAATCCCATGGCCTCCTTTAAACACTGCCTACCAATATCAGCTGCTCACAGGAACAAGCAAAGACAGACACAGAGGTTTTGAACTTGGACTAAAACTTTCCTAGCAACCTACATAACTTTTTTCCTGAAGTAAAGGCAAAATGCTGTTATTCTGCCACTGAGTCAGCACATGCAGGTCACAATTTGCACCTTCATGCAATTTACAAATTCGAAATACTGTGAAGTTTTTCTTCTCTTTTGTCAATAAGGTTACCTTCACTTAGTTGTCAAAAATTTAATTTTCAGGGCTATAAATTATGAAAACCTGTTTGCATCCCATTTTGTTTTCAGCAAATAGTGTTAATGTGCATTTCCATATTATTCTTAACAGCTGCTACTAAGCAGACTGCTATGGCTTCAGAAAGAACCATCACATCGATCATACAGACTCGAGTTTATTTTGGATAATGCAAAGATCATGCTCAAACACTTCTTTTCAAAGTGCTATCTAATTTCCTAATCTCTGCTACTTTATGTAACACAGTAAGACTACATGGTTTACAGAGAGCAACCTATTTTATCATGTCTACTATGAAAAAAATGAAAGAAATTCTGTTACTCAATTTTACAGTTTATACCTGGCAATAATATTTAAAAAAAAGACAGATGACCTTACTCTAATTTTAACATCAATTTTTAGAATTGATTTAAAGCCTTCCTTTAAAATCTAAGTTCCATGGGGAAGTGGTCAGTGAGAAACATAAGATAAATAGACAGAACAGACCAAATAGGTGCTAAAATACTCTGTTTCATGTAGATGTGGTTTCCTGGCAAGTGCATGGTGAACAGAGCCCAGGGGAGAGGATAAATGAAGCCTCAGATTACCCACAGGAAGCACAGCTAAACCATTTCCAAGTCCACAAACGTTGCCTACACAGCAACAGCTCTTTCCAAAAGCCCTCCAACCTTTGTGCAGCAGGGGAGCTCAAAACAGCCCACAGTGACTTCAGCTTCCTCCCCTCCACCTGCCCCACACTACACTATGCCACACCACAGAATCAAAGTATTTGTATAGAAACAAAAAACAATTCCAATGGCTTAAATCATAAGCTGAAGGAAACCTTTAATGGGTTTACAGAACATCAGAAGAAAATTTAGTTCTGTTAGGCAACAAACCTTAGAAGAAACCCAACCACATATTAATAAAACCCTAAATTATTTCATATGTGAAGAAACTATGAGGTCTTAGGTAATAACTGCACAAAATGCAAGAATGTTTAAATATAAGACCCATGTAAAATTGTTTCTAATTTGGAGGAAAGTGCAGTGATTATGAGTTACAGATTAAACATAAAACAATAGAAGTTATAACTTCTAGGTTATAAAGGAGAGGGTTTAAACACAAGTATGTCAGAAATCAAAAGAGCATAAATCAGAATTACAAGTGTTTAACCATTAGGGCACAGAGATCTAAAAGTAATTTCTTCCCTCTTGAAGATATTACATATCAGCAGAAGAATCAAATGTGTGACTACATTGGAGCTCAGCTTGATTCTGTGTAACATCAATCACACAGAATTGATTGCAGTACAGCACTTCCAGAAGCCTCTACAATCACATGAACAGAGCTGCACAGACGAATAAACCTGAAGCTTACAGTAAAGAAAATTTACTTGTCCTTATAAGCCAGCTTGTAATAATGAGTTTTCTAAATGAATGTGGCACAGCTGCAATACACTCTTTATAAAACAAAAAGTATGTAGGGAAGCTATAGAGACAAAAAAATAAACATGCCGTAAGTTACTTGCTTGAAGCTCTTCTTTTCTCTGGGGCTCAACTGGCCAAAAAGGAGTAAATACACTATACCACACAAGAATCAGAAGACAAAAGCAGACATTTGAAACAGCAGGTAACATACTAATAAAATCTCTTCCTCATATTATTCTGACTTAAACAATCAGTCTCATCTCAATCAATACAATATACCAAGGAGCAAGGTATGTGGAAATTTACTCTTGTTTGGCATGAATACAGCCTAAGACAACAGTCTTTCTAAATTCTCCACCTTCAAGGAAAAAAGAAATAATCCCCTGTAGCACAGCTGTAGGCATTCATGTGTGTATTCTTGTATGTTCAAGTCCCTTCCTTAAGCACAGTTTGTCAATTTTAAAAGGCAGAATTCATAAATATTTCAATTCCATTTCAATTTAAGTTGCTACTTTTTTTGGAGTAGCCCAGTTGTGTCAGTAAGGCACAGCAGTACACTCAAGTACACTGAAATTCACTGAGTTAAGTGGTAGGTGACGAAATGCCAAAAGTGGAGGACTCTCACTGATCTCTGCCCTGTGGCCTGAGCTTTCCTTACTGCTGTGCACCTGATGTGGTGTACAGCACCCAACAGACACTGTACACAACATGTACAACATCTGCATGTACAACTCTCTGGATCTTCAAAACTGAAAAAATTAATCCAAGCAACAGAAAAAACAAAGGGCTTAGATACAAGGGGAAAAGAAAAATGTGCTGCTCATCATCCCTTACTGCAAAATTGCTCAAAAAGACTTCTTCTGTAGGGATGGAAGGAAAAGTTTACTGATACAGAAATAACTGAATAATAGCAAGGAACAAGATACTGAAAGGATCTCAGACTGAAGTAGGAATAGCCCAGTTCTCTTTCTGAATAGACAAAATAAATTAAGAAGGCAATTAGAATAAAAATTGGACTGAGTGGCTAAGATGTTAATTAAGTTAAAAGAGAATGCTTTTCCTTCCATACTCATCTGCAAGACCATAGGAACTCATAGTATTATCTCCTTTATTCGTCACAGCACACCACAAAAATAAAACTGAAGGGGATTCACCAAACATGCCTAGCTGGCATTTCACTGTGCCAGCCACATGACAAGGGGTGGACAAGGTAAAAAAGCTGCAAGTTACACCTTCACCAAACACTGGGACACGCTTCAGTTCTAGGAGATAACTAGGATTCACAAAACAGACATGTCACAAGAGACACAAGACCATAAAAAGCACTGAACAGCCCATCCATTTATCACACAAATATTTGTAGATCTTTTCTTGACCTTGACAGACCTATGAGGAACATTTGCCTGTAGGTGCACCCTGCATTCTCTGACTCTGGCATTGGTTATGAATCAAAACTGGCATATATATCACCCAACACAAGCAGACAAGCTTGCATTACTGTGTGCTAACTCCCAAGGAAGTCTTCCAGTACCAAAACAGAGGTATCTGTACATGACATGTTTGTGACATGTTTGCAAATGGGCAATTTGAGCTTCTTTTAAGGTTCTGGACAGATTTCACTGTATTTACATGTTTCTCCTCAGTGTTCAGAGGATCTTCTTGCTATAATACAAGTTCTGATGAAGTCTACTCTTGCACTATGCCTCACTTCCTGAGGCTCATGGCTTAAGCAACAGCCCAGGAACCATGATCCATGAGACATACTGTATCTGAGACATAATCCAAGATCATTTCCAAGGTTACTTTTAGGACACAGAGAATATCAAGTACAGAGTTCAATGTCAGAGTAATGGCAAAACTAAAAATGCTGACTTCAAAAATGACCTGCAGATCAGGGGTTGACAAGAGGCCTTCTGATGGATCTTCTAATCCTAAGAATGCCATGATACAGCTGCTGTCACAGTAGAAGCACCTCTAGTGCATTTTTTTATTTGTTCAGCTGTTTCAATTGATTATGCATGGTCAAGGCATCTCTTTCCACATTACTTAAATACTGAAATCTAATGGGTGCTGCCACTGACAGTAACCTTTGCAATTCCAAAAGACTTTAAAAGGCATGGAACCTCTGAGTACTCTGCTCAGTGATGAAGCCTTTTAAACCAGAACTCTTACCTTACCCAACAGTATCGAGGCTTCTGTTACTGACACATATCATAACTCAGCCTAATTCCTGTTTGCATGGTCACATGTTTTTTACAGATACAGAAGACCTGAGCCATGATTCTCAGACAGATTCTGCACCATCCAGATGGAAGAGGGACTTTTTAGTCCCTCCACCACCTTCTATCAAGGAGCTCACTAAGATTCCCCAGTATGAATCAGTAACAAAGAACAATAGAAAATGTGGTTGCTTGGTTCTATAGGTGTGCTGGTGTTGGATGCAAAGTAAAGCAGTGTCTTCTGAAAGCAAGTTCTCCAAGTTCAAGCACATCTTATGGTAAAAGTTCATTGTTAGCACAAGAATAGAATGTCCTACATAAACTTCTTTCACAATTATTTATTCCTGAAGTCACATGAGTGAAAACAGAATGCATGTTTCTGATTCACTTAACAGAAAACCTCACTTGTTTCAAAAGAGAATTACAATTCTAGAAACCAGAATGAAGAGTTATAACCAAGGAAATATTATAACCAAGGCACAAAGCAACAGAACTTCACACAACAGAGAGCAGGTAGCAGTTATTTTAAATGCTATTTTTAAATGCTCAGTTTTAACACCTGTTATGTAACTGTAAACTGTATCAATGGGAAACACAGTTTAACTTAAGAAATTAACATTTATCAGGTTAGTATTCACTAGGTAAACAAAAGAACTTACCCCTCTTCCTGTGTGATGCTGCCAAATCCAAATCAACATTTCGTCTTCCACTCTAGATTAAAATATTAATAAAAGCCTCATTTCCTCAGGTGATCATATGTGGTGCATGTCAGTATTTACATTTCATCCCTCTACCCATAAAAGTGAGACAGTTAACAGAGCTACAATTATTTCAATGGTTTTTTTACCACTAGTGCTTTCTCTTAACAATAATGAATTAATGTATCAAAACACAGTGCTAAACAAATGTTTCAGATGTACTTCCCATCTAAACATTCCATTGACAATCCCCAAATACATCATGCTGGTTTACATACCAGTGAATAACCTTCCTCATCCGATTCCGGCTGAGACAAATCAGATTCACTTCTTGACTTCATCAGTCTGTAGCTTGAGCTTGCATGGATTGAGCGACTTTCTGCTGTAAGACTTTCACTCCTGCTTCAGGTGCACACATGTTCACGTGGCACACACACAGAGAAAAAAAACCACTGATATTACACAGAAGTAAGAGTTGATAGACAAATTTAGCAGGCGTCACAGTTTTGTCTGGGAGGAGACCATGACAGAACACCACAATACTACATTGAAGAGGAAAAGAATGGTCTGATGGCTTCAATTATGCTTATAAAGGGTATTAGTAAACTTTGTTACTTCTTAACAGCCTTGCTGGTCAACTAAACAAATGTCAACCTTGAATAAGTGATTGCTCTAGAGCCTTCTAAGTATTACACAGAGTAAAAAGAAACACTCTGAGCTGAGAGGGCAAGAAACAGAGACAGAGTAAGTGGGTGAAAATCAGTACTGAACTTGTTAAAAACCCACTCATAAAATGTATCCTAAAGTTGATATGCTGGAGATGAAAGCCACTTTGACAATGACAGAGGCAGCCACCCCTGGCTTTAGGGACTGGATTTCCAAAAAGAGGCAAAAAGAATAAAAGAGGACTGAATATATAAAATTTTTCTCTCCAACATCTTAATATCTTTCCCATCAATATCTTAATTTAAAATATTGAAACAGGACACCTAAAAACAAAGTCTTACCCATGCCTGTGACAGAAATATTTATAAAAATCAACCATGAACTCTTCTGTCATAATAGGCTTTGAATATTTTGTTTTAAACATATAGGTTTGTTTTTTTTAACACCACTATATAGGACACTGGTATGGTTCAAAAAATCACAAATATGGTAAAAAAAATCCAAACACACAGAACTTAAAGAAAAAATAAACAACTTTTACAAGTGTCTCATGCTGTCTATACATGTGATGATCTGAACTATTTAACACTAAGCCCTACTTTGAAACTTAAATAGGGTCCACACAGAATAAAACTCCTCAGGTTTAGTTAGCATGGCCAAGGAAAATTTAGAAAAATCACTATTTTCAATGGAAGCATAACACTGCTATCAGCAGAAATTTTCTTCTAAAAAAATTGAAATAACCATGAGAGGAAAACTGGGGTTGTTTAATCAATTCTCTAGGGAGCAGAGAAGAGTTAACCATGGTATAGAATCAGCAAAGCCCACCTGGTCATGAGGCCGATGCCCTCGGGAGCAGCAGAGGGAGGCTGCTGGAGCTGCCCATCCTCCCTGCGCTTCTGCAGCTCCTCAATGACAGGGCTCACGCCCAAGATCAGCAAGGCACATCTGTGGATCACAGAGTTGCAGGCAGCAGTGTACACATCCTGCCCTTCTGTCAGATCAGTGCTGATCCTTCGCTCCTGCTGGGACTGAGCAGGTGGATCATCAAGTCTAGTCCCTGTCCCCGTGCTCATCCTATCTCGATCCCGACTGCGAGCTACTTCACGGGCTGATAGGAAACATTGAAAGATTTCTGTAACATGCAACACAAAAAGAAAGTCTTAACTTCTAGACAAAGCTACAGAGAATAAAATATTCATCTACATCTTGGGCCAAAAACTGCCCCACTACAAAGAACAACTAATATTTTTCTAACAGCAAAAGAATACAATAATAATACAATGCCATAAAGGAAGTCATGCAAACAAGTTAAATGAAGCATTTACACAACATTACTTTGAAAATGAAGGACAATGCACTTTGACAGAACACCAAAACTCTTTCAGTGTCTTACTGCAACCCAATTCCTGTTTGAATAGCATCAAAGAGAAAGAGATTATTTCACGTTTGCCTTTTAGAAGATGTATGTAAAATAATGCTTCTGTAAATCTGTACTGCAAACACCAGAATATCTCCAATTCGATACTGGAACAGTGTCAGGCTTTTATTAGCTTTGGGCAGTACAATGAAGATCAAAATTCTTAGCCTACTTCATTCTGCTGTAGTCTAAAGGGTCAGCTTCTTCCAAAGAGTATGTGTGAGAGACCTCCTCATCTATGTCAAATGAACTAAAGTTCTCTTGATTTAATAATTTTAATTTTAAAGATTCAGGTACCCTTTGGAAAGGCAAAGGTAAAACTAAATACTTCCTTCACTGAAATGAATAGAACTCCACAAGTCAGCTTGAGCATCCCTTAGGAACACAAGTGAGTCATCATCTTCCTGCTTATGTGTACATGTAACACTATTGTCTGTCTGGACATTTATGGATATATTTATTGTATCCAGAAGTCCAGTGGAATTTGAGAGCTCTGAGCATTTGTCCAAAATAATTGCAAATCTAGCAGCCAAACATACTGCATGCGCTGAGCAGGTGATGTGTAAATTTCCTAGAACAACAAATCAGCTTTTGAATGTGCACTTCAGCTCCACTGCACTGTCCATGGAACAATGCATCCTACAAAACTAAAGGTATAACATACATTTTGATCAATAAGGTCCCAAAGAGAAATGCAGGAGTCCTAATAGGAAACTGTCAACAAAACAAGAGATGACAGCAGAGACTGGAAAAAAGATGAACATTTTAACAGTATCGAGAGGAACAGTATTTGGAAAAGAAAAAGAAAATTGTGCAGCTATGGAAAATATTTTAAGTCAGCCAATTTCAATTTTTAAGCTACATGCATTGTACAGAAATGTTCCAAGGCAGTGTAACACAAATGCTATCTTGGAGAACACTCAGTTCACAACAGAGAAAAAACCAACCTTGTGTGACTGTTGCTTTACTGAAACTGTAAAAATGAAGGATTAACTACCCCATCAAGCTGGACTACAAGCCCAAATCAGTGTAAGAACACTTTGTGAAATTCACCTTTTTCAACCTATCTTCTGAAGAATTAAACAAAATGTTTATAAAGTCCAGGAGAAAATATGACAAATAGTGTTAAAAATACCAAACTGACTAAAACTTCCACATTTTTAAGAGCAGAGATATTCAAAGACAGAAATTACTTCCAACAAAGTCCACTATTATCAACAGTTTTGTTTCCAAACTTCAGAATAGCATTCCCTTCAAAGCTTACCACATAAAATAATAACAGAAACACAGCCAAAATTCTGTATCTAGATACTGATGAAAACTCAGAGGTCTAATGACAAGAACTTTAGAGAAAACAAGATGAAACCAAGTAGTCTTGTAGACAGTGCATATAGAAGTGCTGGTATATGTCAGATGCCCTGAATTGCAGTGAACTCACTTAGTATTCACATTCCTGTGTATCTAAAAAACTTCCCTGAAACATAAAAAAACTACATCATTGTATAAAAATAAACCTCTCAAAATGTTTATGCAGACAGGTCTTTCCTAATCTTTTAAATAATTTTCCAGTTTTCCCTCAGAGTGAAAAAGACATTGTCCATCCGAAGGGCATGGAATTATTGACACACATAACCAGTACTTACTACCAGCTGTCATAACTTCATGTTCTCTTTCCTCCTCTTCATCTTCTTGTTCTGGGTGTCCTTCCTCCCTGTCACGTTCTGCCTGCTCCTCCATTTCTGCTTCTTCATCAATTGTACGAGTAAAAGAATGGTCTTGAGTATCAACATCAGCAGATTCTTGGTTATCTAGAATCTTGATTAAGAATAATACACATATGAAGTGAAATTAATTCTAACCAAAATTAAAGATATATGTACAAGAACAGTGGTATTTAATAAGAGGTTTCTTCCTCTTATTTCCAAAAGAATACCTTTGATACCGTGTGAAATAAACAACAAAGAAAATAGTTTGCATTCAATATTTTAAGTATTTAAGCTGGAAAATTAAATTCTCCTTTTGTAACCATGACTCAGATTATCTGCAGAAAAATGTCTCCATGTAATTCTTACTTAGACACTACAGTCAAACTTTGACACTTCAGCACCAAAGCCTTTAGAAACCATAAGCCTGGGTATACTGTGCAAAAGCAAACCAGGTACTTTTTCCCAATGGCATTCAATCTGAAGCAACAAATTTACTGCATATATATAGAAGTATTGCATCTGTAAGTTTGAGAACTGCTGGGAGTAACAGAACATACTGCATGCACACCCAATGCCTTCAGAAGTGCTGAGTCTCTTGCAACTATGTTAGACCCCTACCCTGAGAAAGGAAGTGGGCAAAACACACACATCCCCGTAATATTTATGACAAGTAGGAGACATACCTGCATTATTTTAAAGAGCACCACTAGTGCTTTACAATACAGCTAGAAAGCCTCCTAAATCCTGATGTTACATGAGAATTTTGTTCATTAAAAATATCTTACTTGTAGATTGCAAGCCACAATTAAATATCCTATCAAAGAAACCTGCTTTAAGGACTACTTTGTATTGCCAAACAGGCCCCAACCCTGTAATTCACAATTTATTATCTGGCTTAATAAAGTTTTTCAGAAGTTGCCAGTTTCAGGCCCAGTGCTCTCATATCAGACACTCACATAGGGCTGACAAGTTGCCCTAAAGCAATGCTAGGACTAAGATTATATGACCATGGAGGAAGGAAGGGGTAGGCAAGGTAGGGGAAGAGAGAGGTTCACAGATCAGAGGCCCAGACAATGCAGCTGGATTCAGGAATGGCAACCAGACAAAGCTGTGGCCTGCTCAACACAGCTGAGCCACCTCCAGCTAAGCTGTATGTATTCTATGGCCCAGAATTCTAGAGATGGGAAGAGGGGAAGCCAGGCTTGAGGCTGGGCTTGGGTTGAATGATGCCAACCAATCATTTGCTTTAATTGATTTAATATCACATACTCCAGACTAATGGATTCCAAATTATCCCCTGCCCATTTTCATTTGGAAACTCACAAAGGTTTTTCAAAAGGATAGAAAAAAAAACCAACTTGGCAATTATGTAATATTTTCTTAATAGCCAGTAAAGCCAGAAGAACTGCAAAGAGATACACAGCCTTACCCATCTGTCTTTGGAGGATGACCTGGTCTGAATAAGCTCCATGTTCTTGCAGGCAAGCAAGCGACTCCGAACTTTATACACACAGCGGTAAACTTCTGCCAAGGCCTTGCCAGGCTGGTACCTACAGAAAATCACACCCAAGCCAGAAAAAAAATCACACCAACTTCCTTTCAAAAAGTCAAGCTGAAATTTTAAAAGCAGCTTTAAGTTACTTGCCTGCTCTCACCACAAGCTTGACTAAGTAAACTTGTATGTTTCAGAAGAGCTGCAAGGACAAATCTGGACACAGTGTCTAAGAGTGATTCATTACTTAAAGTTGCAGTATCCCAATCTGAAAGTAGAAAAGATTCATCAAAACTGGCTACAGTTCCCAAAAACCAAAAATTTTTTCAATATTGTATTCAGTATCTCGAGCCATTTAAGTCCTTTTTTTTTTTTTGAGATGACTTTTATTTAAATTTAAATTTAATTTAAAAAAAACTTTTCCCCACTTTAAAAAACCCACATTTTTTGTATTATTATTATACTATATATTTATATTATTATATATTTTATATAATATGCATTTATATAATATAACTTATATATTATTATATATATTATGTATTATTAATTTATATTATTTAATATTTCATATTGCACCACTATGAAAAAACTGAACTGCCAAGCAAACCTTCACAAAGCACCATAATTTTCCTTTGGGAAACAAAAAATTACTGTCCTCCTTTGTTACAAATATTTTTATAATGTATTTTTCTGTTAAATGTTAGCTATAAATCCTTGTGAACTGCTGTAGAAGTGACAAGAAGTACCTGGCCATAGGAAAGTCTAGTCTAACACACCAGCTCCTCAGCAAGTTCCATGACTTTGCCTGTGATGCTACGCTAACATGACCACACCACTTTAAGTCAGCTGAACAGAGCTGAACATATCAACCTCTAAGGAACCCAGTTCCACAGCCTGAATTATACAGATCAGCCCACTCAACTCAGATTGTACAAACATAACCAGCACTGTTTTAACTGGAATTCCCATTTCTGTGGAATCCTGTAACAGAATTCCTGTGTTGCTCTCAACAGGCACACAATACCATTTGCTCTTTTCTTCATCTGGCTCAGCTTGGCCAGAGCTACAGAAAATGATCTCTGGATACAGCAGTTACAGTACAACTACAATGCTCATCTCATCAAAAGGAACCTGGAAAGCTTGAGCAGGAAACCCAGATTTTAGGCAATAAGCATGAAAAACTATTACTACTGTAAGACCAGCCTCCCAGAGACTTGAAAAACAAAAGATGATTTACCCCTTCATTCCATTCCTAACATATTTTGCAAGTTACTTTGCCTTCCCCTATCTCCTCCCCTTTAACTTTTCTTTTTAATTGTAAGTTTCACCCTGCTCCACTCAGAAAATAGAAAAAACAACAACTGAATAAACAAACAAGGGTTTCTTCTTACCAGTTCAGAGGGAAAAGCAACACAAAGCTACATGTCTGCCAAGCACTGAAATCAGTGTCAAAAGTAAGGAACACAAAAAGCAAAAGAAAGATCATAGAACATAATAATAAATTAAGTTTATCATGTTGTAGAATTAAAAATCATTGCCAAAGAAAATACAGGATTATGCTAGGAGAATAGCTGGAGCATTTAACTTGTTTTCAACATCCACAGGTATTTTCAGCACTTTACCTTTACTGACAGCATAGTCCTGCATACTCATCCAGAGGCTCCTTGCTGGCTCTTTTGTACAACCCAAGGCCAAATCAACATAGACTGTGATCTCTGGTCTCAGCTTGTAATCAAAGGGCTTCTGCTCCTCATTTCCAGACAGGGCCACTTCTAACAAGGAGCTCATGCATTTGTCTAACAGAAGGGAAATACCAAAGAAATTAAACTCCAAATTTTGGGGATTTGCATCTATCTAAATGCATTTAAACCACCTTTCACCTTCCTCTTAGTTAAAAAAAAAAAAAAAAAAAAAAATCAAGACATCTCATTGCCCTTCCAGAAATTCACCTTACACAGTGAAGTGACTTAAAATACAATCTACATAAAATCTATGGAGATTTAGAAGCATTATACAACTCTTCTTCAAGAACATAAATCTGTATCATTAACTTTACCTGAATGCACAGCTATACACTTGAAACTACTGCCTGGACCCATTTCAAAATGTCTCTGTCTTGCAAGGCTTGAAGCAGCCTACTCAGAACCAGAGGGAGGAGGAGATGTGAACTAAGAGGAACAGGGCATAAAAACATAAGTGCCCCATTCAGATAGGAAGGGATAACTGGAACACCACTGCTGAGTTGTTGATAATCCTGGTAGATCAAAAAGAATGACATTTGCTATTGTGTTGTTTCTAATTCATAAAACATTCATTTTGCAGGTAGAATAAAACAGAAGAGCTTTCCCAACAATTAATATAAAAAAAAATTAGTTCCTGGAGCATCTGTTAAATGCTGAGCATCTAAGAGCAAAAAATTTCCAAATAACTGTGTGAAGTCTGTGGTCTTTCATTGAGAAATTGTGATTTCTTTTCTCCTACATGGGTTTCCAAGACTACATCATAACCTTAAATATAATTTTGGAATTTTTTGTATTACTACACAAATAGACAACACTAAAAGACAAACCTTAAGTACAGAGACTTATTCAAACATCATCAGAAATTTCCCACCTGAACACATATTTACCCAGGCCATTAGACACTGGCACTGAACAGCTCACCTAAATGAGGAATATCCATCTCCACTCCATCGCTGAACAGTGGGGTTTTGAGCCAGTAGGCTGTGTCCTGCTCCTCGGGGGACACTGGAGGGCCCTGCAGCATCCCCCCAAGGCAGCGCCCGATGAGCAGGGCCACCGTCCTCTCCAGGTCCACTAGCCACACCCACGACTGGGCAGGCTGTGGCAGAGGCACGCCTGCAGGGTCGATCAACTCAGGGCCACCTGCGAGAATTCACTGCCAGGTTAGTCACCCATGCACAGGTGTCACAAACAATTCCAGAATTCCAAAGCTAATGGCAGATCTTGTTATATATTTTATATATATATATCATATTTCCCAGTTAATCGCAGATTTGCCCCCCCAGTCAGCAACTTTTCAACTGAAGAAACAGCAGCTAGGACAAACAAATCGCTGAACATTGGAACTACAGCACAGCAGAAGCCACCACCATTCATGGTGCAGCTGTTCATGAAGTAAAGGCTCTTTTAAGCTCTGCCCAAGAACCTGCTTTGTCTAATACACACATCTCTGTGTTCTGATAAACATGTACAGATTAAGGATACAACTGGAAACAGCACTCAGAGCAGAAAAAATGTTTCACAGCAAGGGATATTAATACATTAAGGAAATTGAAAAGGAGATATAGCAAGACACATAGTTTAAAAAAACAGCCATCTTAAAAGGGAATTCTACTACAGAACGTGCCATTGTTTAATTTTCAGATTAAAAGTACGTTTGTTATTATACCTACCATGAAGAGGCCACTGTAATTCCTGATCTTCCAAAAGGGCTGCAGCAGGCAAGAGTCTGTTGAGACAATCTAAAGGTGGCAGCAGATCCAGCAGGTAACTCAGCAGAGGCCGGGCTACTGACACGGGCAGCAGCAACAGTGAGTTCACAATTTGAGAGAGCATACTGCCAGCAGCTGATACATAAATCACATCTGCAGAGAAAAAACCAAACCTGAATTAGTTACAGTTATGGAATTATGTAAGCACAATTTAACAAGTCAAAGAATTGTACCTCAGCTATCTCAGAATGTCTTAAACAATAAAGGTTGAATTGATGGGTTTGTTTAATAATTATTAATCTATTATTTTAGTTAAACACTTTTCAGTAATCACAATAACTGAACTTTTAAAAAGAGAAATCTAGAACTAATGAAATTGAAATACTAACACACATTCAGTATTCTGTTCACATTCTGAAGTGAAGGTGAAGAGAATGGACAATTCACATTCTCCAACCTGTGCTTTTCCTGCACACAAAATGTCCTACCAAAAACATGGACCAGATCCATACCTGGGTAGGCACCTCATCTCCACCATTGGGGGAGACTTGGGATGCCTAATTTATGCAGATATAGGAAAAATAAGGTATTTTAAAATTCAAACCTAAGCCAAAAAAAGTTCCCTAAGGTTACAAAGCCATCATGACTGATTTTTCCATGGACAGTTACCTCTCAGTTTTTCTCCAACACTACCATTCCAAGAGCTTTCCTTAAGCAGCGTTGCAGAACGGGAATAGATATCTGTAGCATGAGGCAACAAAAGCTGAAGGTGTTTGTGAAGCAGCGCCACGCTGCTGGAATTCTAGAAGGAAACAAATATAGGAACAGTACTGTAAATACATAAAAAGGGTTCACTATTTAAATCACTTCAGCTTTCAAATACTCAGATTTTCAAAAGGAACCTTACAACATTCTAGTGTTTATGAATACTGAATTATTTTTTTGTCTCCTAAACGGTAAAAATAAGGACACACACCTCAGTAACACTGTTGATGTGGCAATAAGCCAGCAATTGTTTCTGCAGGGAACATAAAAGCTCATGCAGATGAGCAGGTTGGCTGTTTTCTGATGATGATGTACCTAGTAAAAATTTATCACTGTTTTTTTCCAGTTCTCCAAAGGCTTGGTCCTATTAAGACAAAAGGGGATAAAGATATCAATTAACTCTGCTTCAAGCGCTATAACACTTTACTATCACCTAAAAAGAAGCATTTTCATCTTTACTATATGCAGCTGTAATTACTGAAGAAATTGGATAATGTCAAGTGGATAATGGGATAACCAAACTTGAAATTCTGATTGTTTATAATGTCACAGCAGCTACTGTGGTAGTCATCAGGCAAACACTTCTTAAAATGTTTCTTTTGCATGCAGCAATGTTTTTATTCCTCACCAAGGATAACTAGATGAAAAACTTCACTTCCTAACCTAGCCTCTAAAGCACAATGTGTTAAAATAAGGAATAATTATTAGGATCTCTTGTGGGCTGATGCACAAGATATCTCACATTAGAATCCCTTTTTACACTGTCTAGGTTGGCAATAGAAGAACATAGATGGCTGCTTGACTTCCTTTGGAATCCACTGGAAAAAGTGAGTTAGTTTCAAGCAGCCAATTCAAAGCAGACAGTTTCACCTTGCTGACTGAAGGAGGTCTAGAGAGAAGAACAAAGCACTGCCACCCTGCACTGAGGAGCTCCACACTACACCAGGGAAGTCCAAACCTCTAATATTGTCTCACTGTTGAATTCAACTGGCTGGTTGAATAAAAAGCTGAGTCAGGGATTTGCTCTCGTGCTCCCCAACACTTTCTAAGAACAACAATCTGGCTGACACACTGTGTTAATAAAACCTGTACTTGCTGCTCTATTACAAGGCAGTTACCACCCTAGTGAAGTTAATTAAACAGATTCATGCTCCTGGTGTCTGCTTATTGCTCCCTGGTGGCTGAGATTATACAGACACTGCTTACAACCAATTTACTTCTTATGTTACGTTTTCTCTTCTAAAAAAATCTGAAGGCAAAGCAAGAGCAATAAAAACAGTGTGATATGAAACCAGCTGCATTTACATAAGTTACATTAAACAATAAATACCACTATGGAAATACTAGAACCATACTGTTAGAGATTATTTAACTGACTTCAGTCCACTTAAATACATGTGGCACTGCTACTTTAGATAAACAAAATGAGCATCATTTCCTTAAGATGGGGGATAATAGTAACGCTTCAAAGTATCAAAAATTAATTATAATTTTAAAAAATATGAAGACAGTACATACTGTATAAAATCCCAAGTTTCTTAGAAGAGTCTTCATTAAGATTTCAGCTAGATGAGTATCTGGATGACTGCTCTGGACAGCATATGCTTGATCAGAGAGGTTTCCATAGCTGATACACAACGAGGAAGTTTCTGTGGTATCGGATGGGGAGCTATAGCCAAGCAGGGAAGCTACGTGGGTGTGATCCTGCAAGCTTGTCAGAATGATGTCCAACTGCATTCTCTAAAGAATGTTTAGACACAAAAATCACTCTTTGTTAATAAAGATAAAATAATGAACTAAGAATAAGAAAGTGTTAGGCATAGTCAGACAATAAAAATATTCTAATGGGACATAGAAACAAGCTGGAGGGCTTTACAAAAATATTCCAGGTTTTCCTTAAGATTTGTACTATTAGAGAGTGGATAAATATACTGAATTAGATTCACCATACCCAGTAAAAATCTGAGATTAACAGAGACAGAAACTAGATTGTCCACATGGTGGGCAATAAGGGCAAGACACTGAACCAAACACTTTCTCCAGTATGTCCTGGTTATCTGATTATTTGGGAAGAGGGGTAGGGGAGACACAATTTCTCTACACTGTACATCAGAAAAAGGGTACAAAAAAGAACCTTGCAGTCATCTTTGCAAAGCAGAGTGAAGTCCATGTAAGGAAAGCATTATGCAAGTATTCATCCCAGAAAACAGTTAATTTTCTCTTACTGTAATTACTAGATTCAATCAATCAATCTAGTACTCAAGTTTACATAATCTCTAAACTTGTCTGGATACAGTACCACAGCAATTGCTAAGCTCTCTGTAGATGACCTCCACTTGAGAAAACAAGCAGTGTGGTCCCTGCCTCACTCCCCTGTGGTTTAGCCAGGCTGCCCTACAGCAGATTTTGTTACACTGGGGTTTGCACTGCATCTCCCCAGAAATGTGCCTGCACTCTGCAAATGGGGCTCACCTCATAACTCAAAATGCTCTCACAGAAAAACCCAAAGCAAACCACAACTGCTCTCAGTCATGTTTTTACTTGACCTTACCTGTCCTTTTGATAAGCTTTCCCATCTATCAGGACCTTGGGGCAGAAGAGAATGGAGCAATTCCATTCTCTCTCGCAATGGAGGAAGTAGCATAGTTGCTCCAACTGACAGTGTCTCAATTACAACCTAAAGTTAGGGCAGACAAAAATACTTCTTCAGTGGAGAAAGAACATAATCAACCCACCTGTATCTTCAAAAAATACCATACATCACATGATATATCCCAAGTATCTGCTTAATTTCATTTAATATTAGAATTCTACCACACTATAGCACACTAATCTTTTATGCTGTAACACAAACACATGCAGTACATTGAAGGAGTGAAACAAGACCAACAAATGTTGCTATTTCCTGTAATAGTGCATCTTAGGAGAATTACTCAACCAAGTAAGTTACTCAATCCACAACAATAACATTTAAGGTTCACTATTACAGGGAAGATCAATTTGAAAGTTACAAAATTAAGCAGCTTTCTAAAATTCTAATGAGTAAAAATGGCAAGTCAAAATCATTCAAAAAGTCTGATAAATATCCAACTACACACACAAAAAAAAGAGAACACAGTAGTACAATTTTCACATGTAAACAACAAGGCATTACTTACTTCTTGAATTTCATCAGGGACAGAAGAGTCCATCAGTCTGAACAAGAGATTTCGAAGAGGACCAGCCTGCCGACCGAGAATGCTGGTGGCTACACCTCCAGCCAGTGCAAGTGCAAGGTGATTAGAAAGCAGCTTCAAACACAATTTAAGAAAATTGTGATGTTCCCTATAAAAGGAATATATACCTGTTAACCTCTCCTATTATTAGCATTGCTCCCTTCCACTTATTTGTGTGCAAAGCTTTTAACTCTCCTTTGATTTTTCGTATTAGAAAGGCAAGTAAATTCCAACCGGGAGTTTAAGAAAACTCCTCTGAGGAACTTACTGCCAGCCTGCTTAAAAGAACAAAAACTGAAACTAGAATAGAAAAGTGTCTTTGTGGACAACAGTTGCAAGAGACGTTTACTTTAAATTAGTAGTTTCATGAATTACGAAGCAAAACTGTCCCAAAACACCAAAATAAACAATAATACGATACACAGAGGAAAACAAAAATCTTTAAGTAATAAATGTATTCTTTTCTCAGAAGATTTAGAAGTACAACAGTCAGGTTAAAAACAAAAAGTCAGGATATTCATTTCTAGTCCTCTTAAAAAAAATTTGAAACACGGCTTACAGGAGTAAGAACTGACAACACAGAAACAATAAAGGCATTTCAACTACATAGAAAAGTATGTTTCAAAGGAAAACTCAGAAGCACTTAATTCTTTGCATAATTAAAATTAATTTCAGACTAAAGATCCTGCTACATTTGAGACACTATAAAGCTCCTCTGTTATACAAATGCACTAGAATAATTTACACAAATGGCACCTGAATGAGCAAGTAAACCAGACTTATGCTTGTTAAGGAATAGACTAATCCATGCACCACTGCTGTAAAGAAAAAACAAATATAAAAATCTGTAACACACATATGCTGTATGTACCTTGATGAAGGAAAAGGAAGAGGAGGAATTTCACTGTTAATTTTGTCACAGTAGTGCTCAAGAAAAGAACGAAGATGTGAAAAGGTGCTTTCTTCAAGATCAACACAATAGGGTCTGTGCCATGCCACAACTTGTCTGGAATCAAGCATCAAAGAAAATTACCTTCTAGAAATCTTTAACCACTTTAATAAATTAATAATTTAAACAGGTTGAACACTGAATACACTTAATTAAACTAGTTTCTTTCTTAGAACAAAGTAATACAACTATGGCAGACCTGCTTCCTGATCCAGACAACTTCCTGATCCACGAAGGTATTTTCTGCTCTCTTTTCTGTACAGCTCTTTACAATCAAACACTCCACATTTATGGACAAAAACACCTCAATACCATAATTCTGAAGCTATATACATTTAATCTGATTCATGCAAAGGCTGACCACTACTCATAAAGCTTTAGTACAAGGTTTTAGTACAAATGTTAGAGACATTGATAAAACGCAGGGAGAACTCAAATGCAGAAGTAGCACTTAGTCCTATTTGAGTCTATCAACCAATTTCCTTAGTTGATAGCTCCCTCAAAAACAAGGCATTTGAAATTCTTCCTCAATTATCTTCCAAATATTAAGTTTTTCTGTTCCTTTGTGTTAGTCCATACATAGAAGTTTGCCAGTTCACTTCAATTACTTGCAAACATCTTTCATGTGAAAGTATTATGAGTTATTGTATATTAATAACCAATATATTTATTTAGGTACCTATTTTCAGTTTAACATGTAGCCATACAGAAATTTTTTAAGATCTTTAAATGCACCTCAGTAATTTGTCTGAACTTTCCAAAGTTTCCTGATTAGTGTACTACTTATTACACTAAAAGAAACTTCTCCAGCCATAAAAAATACCCTCAGAAGCGAAAAATAAATACTGAGTTTTTTCACCTCCCACTGACCACCTTGCCAATATTTAGTAAACAGAGGTAGGTTTTGTCTAACTACATGGAAGAAACATTCATATATAAAGCAGAATCTTTGGTGCTGATACATTTTCACTTGTAATATGCAACAATTAAAAAAGAGGGAAGAAAGGGAAGAGGAAGACTACTTTCCAAACCAAAACCTTACAACCAGAGTGCTCGACACACATGATGTGGGAACACCTTCAGGAAATAGTTAAACGTATCCCAAAATGGACTTGCATAAAAGAATAAAATGATACCTGTCCCAAATGTCATTGTTACCTGTCCCTTGGAAGAGCCGTCCAGGCAAGGCTATGGGATGTTCCAGCTGAAATCTGTTGAATTGCAACTCCATCTAAACCACTTACTTTCTTCGGTTTAGTAATGGGGCCAGTAGAGTTTCCTTGACCACACTGTCCCATTGAATTGTTACCCCATGCATAAACTTCATTATCTATAAACACAGATAAAGTAGAAAACAAAAGCTGAGCTACAACTGCTTTGATCAAGAGGAGGATTATGTATCTTTACATCTTATTCTCTTTACCATGAGAAAGTGCCAGACAGTGACTGTCACCAATGGAAATGTCAACTATTCTGGTAGCAGACAGCTCTTCGATGAGCTTGGGTCTGAGAGCAGTCGCCTCCGAAGAGCCACAGCCAAGGCAGGCCCCGCAGCCCCACGCATAAACCTGGAGCAAAGAAACCACAGAACAGCTACAGGTCACACTTGTGCTACAGCAAACAACATCCCAGCAAACCACCTGGACAATGACTGCAATTACACTTTCAGCACAATGTGCTTTCCTAACTGAAATGACTTTCCTGACTGAACACACATCTCATAAAGTGTGCATTCCTTCCCCCAACCACCGAGGTGCCAAGAGCACAGCAAAGGGGGAGGCTGCTGCAGGAAAACAAACTGCTACAGTGAATGTCAACATGGCTAACCCCTACTTTGAAAACCCACTGCCCCTGAATCACAGAGCTGGGGATGGGGAAGCCAGCTGGGTTACACCTGTGGAAATGCTTATTGGATGACATGTATCCATCATGCCAGGAAGGGCCCTCGTTTACCACCTCAACATTTATCTCCAAGCACTCCTGAGATTTTTCAGAGTAGAAATAAAACTTGTAGTTAACACCTATATTCTAATATACACATACATTTAAAAAAACTATTAAATCACTTAATCACCTGAGTTGGTTACTGTATTACAAATTACAAGCATTTCACTTCTGTTTGTTTCTTGAATCCAATTTGATTTCATGCTGGTTACATTTATTAACCTAAAAATATTACATTTTCTATGACTAAGCAAAAATCTTGAAAATTGTGTTTTAAATGACAGCACATTTTGAAATACTCTTGTGCTTTAGATACTTCAATCTCTAATCAAGAGCTTCATTTCTACTTAAGTACTAGTTGAACATTTTTTCAACAGTCAAAATAATAAATGCTGAGGTAACGTGAACGCAGGCCCTCTTCACCAACACCTGTAATTTGAGTGAAAATCTGGTTTTGCCTACCTGCCCTGTTGATGTCAAAGCAAGCGAAGACTGACTCCCAGCACAAACTTTTCGAATAAACATTCCTTGCAAGGCTTCTATAACTTTAGGTTTATATACTCTATTTGTATCACCATGACCAAGTTTGCCTACAAAAGGAGGAAATATTACTGAAAGGTATTTTCAATAGATAGACAGCAATTAAAAGCACCCCAAAAGAGTTTATTTTGATTTTCAAAAATGTCAGAGCGGATTTTTATTATTAAAACATATTAATATTTTTTATAAAACATATTCTCTTTCAATTACAATAATTACAGATTTAAATAATTATATTTATTATAGTTTATTTTAAAATTGAAATACTAATCCAAGGCAGTTTAGATGTAATAGTTTGCAGGACATAGAAAACTATCGTCATATCATGAGTGAGCTTATTTGAAAGTCATCTGCACGGCATTTTTTCCAGAATTGCTCATCCAGTCACTGATCTTTCTGCATTGTGAAACCCTTCCCCTGCTGATAATCACTTTTTTAACCCTATAATCTTGCAGGTGAACTTCAGATATTGTGTTTAGATGTTTTAAGAATCCCTTCCTTGAACAGCTACTAAGTGAATAAAAGCCAGAACCAAACTGCAAGGAGTACTGAAACTACGAGGCGGATGGAATAAGACAAAAATTATTACTAAAACATTCATTTTACCCACCATTGTCTCCTCCTCCAAATGACCACACTGTTCTCCCATCTTTGGATAAAGCTATTGTGTGGGAACTGCCACAGGAAACCTCTCCTACATTGCTAATATCTTTTACTAAAGTTGGAACGTTGCGGCTGTTGCTGTCACCGTGACCTAAGGAAAAAAGAAAAAAAGTATTTTCTTTTTGTGAAGATTAAAGTCCTATTTCTGTTTTGTAATCAAGATTTCGCAAATTCCACATATATTGCAGTCATCACAAGTCATGATTCTGCCTTTTTGGAAAGGTTTGTAGTAAGGTTTGGAAGACATCTGTCATAAAGTTGCAACATTTAATCTTTACAACATACTCCAGAGCACCTGTTCATATCTCACTGCCTCTAAAACTTATGATTATTTTCTACCTAGCTGAAAAGAAATAAAAAGAACTGCTAGCACAACTGCCTTCAACACCAGCTGATTAGGTAGCTAGACTTCCCAATACTGGGCAGCAGGTGTCCTGCACAGCATGAGGAAGATGCAGTGAGGGCCCTCTTGTACTCCTCTCCATACAGCACAAACTGAAGAGATTAATTTAAGAGGGAAATTAATAGCACTGGTATGCATAACTGATTAAATATGAACAACTTCCCATAATCTAATGAAACATTACTTTTTAGCTTCATTCTGGAACTCACCATTGTACACCCCAACAAAGGACATCAAAACTACAATAATCTAAACCTCAAGGAGAACATTTCTACAATTCCCAACAAAATTCCAGTTAAGCATCTAACAGAGCTCAGAACTTCTACTGATTCCCTTGAAAGCTGTGACTGTCAAATGGTGTCCTCATATTCCACCCCTGCCACTTGCTTGCTTTCACCCCTCTATACTTGATGATTGTGACATTCAAAGAAAAGAAAACAGAAGGGAACTAAAGCCCAACTTTAAACAATTTTCTATGCAAAATCTGTTGGTTCAACTGAACCTGCTCAAGAAGGGTTGTTTTATACCAGGCATAGCAGCTCTACATCATCTAAAAGATGATGAAACAGACAAGTGAACTTGAAGGAAATAGTAATACAGGGTTTCTTGTTTCAGTTAAATTGAACTTTTTAGATGTATTAAGGTAAAAGGACACTAAGTCATTCTGGCAAACTTAACACCAAGTACCCTTATTAGAATCAGACCCTTGACATTATTAGCCAGTTATTCCTGACTCTTCAAAGAATCATTCTACCATCACACTAGATAAGGTTTATCTAGAATTCCAGTTTATTTAAAATGTCTACTGTTTACATTCCAGTGGCATTAGCAACCACATAGTCTTATGAATGAATAAAAGCAACTTGGCTTGAAATGAAAAATCTTTTTAAAAAATCTTTGTAAAATTAACTGCATTCAAAATTTTTAAGAGTCTCAGCACTTGCCAGCTGTACACAAACACCTAAGGTAAATGTGTATGTGTACATAGAGGGGACAACTAGAGAACAAGGCAAACAGATGTATAAAATCATTACTAGACACAGACTAGATGCTTTTTTCCAAAAGCATGTAATGAAATTTTCAAATTACCTAATCTTCCAAAGTCTCCTTCTCCCCATGTGTACAGCTCTCCATCTTCTGTAACAGCAGCACTGTGTCTGTAGCCCGCTGATACACACACAACCACCTACATTACATGCAAAAAGAAAGATGAAGTTTTTACACAAATCGAGTGGCAAGTTCAAAAGCTTGGGAGAGGTCCAGTTTCAGAAGGAGTCTACACAAACTAACCTGCTCATGGATCAAGTACACACATAACCTTTACAATCTTTTCTATTTATTTGGTAAGGGGAGACAAGTACATAAAAAGGCAAGTTTATATGTAAATCTACTAATGATTTCTTTATCAAGCAGCTTTAGTATCATGATATCTTAGTCTTACAGGAGAAAAAAGCAGCATCAGTGGATGTTTAAGACACTAAACAAGCTGTATGTGAAAGCCTTGATATTGCAACCAGCAAAATTGAAACTGCAATTCAGCGAAAGCCCCTAAACAAGTTTGACTCAAGACTATGAGAAGCTTTCCTGACAATGCCACTGCCCAAATCATGGGCCTACAGGCAACCATAAGCTCTGGTGTTTTGCTGACAGCAAACCCAGCCTCAAAGAGAAATCTAGAAAAAACACAGAATTTTTCTTAGAATTTATCCATTTCAAATTTTACACAACATCTTGGCTGAACAGAAGAAAAACAGGAGCTCTATTATACAAAACATACCTTCCCTTGTAGGGGACCCTGAATAAGTTTGGGATATTTCTGAGTAGAACTATTTCCATGTCCCAGTTTTCCGTAGTCACCATCACCCCAGCTGAAGACTTCCCCTTCTGTTGTAAATGCTAAAGTGTGACCATCAGATCCTTTTGAAGATGACACCTTTTTAATAGACCTGTGAGGCTCAAAAGTCAATTTTTTCAATGTTGACTGATTGTTGGAATCTCCCAGTCCCAGTCTCCCATAGCTGCCTTTTCCACAGGCTCGAACAGAACCATCCGTAGAAATGACAAATGTACAATATTGTCCAGCTTCAATCTACAAAGAGAAAAAAGGATTCAACAGAGAAATGCAGAGATTAGATAAATCCAGAATTTACATATAGGTCTAGAAGTCTGTATTTTTTTAACAGAACTTCAGATTTCTTCATATAACATGACGTAAAAATTAATTTTATTTCAGCAAGCAGTAAAACTAGAATTCTTGGGAAGTATGTTATGATTAAATTTAGTTTCATAATAGACTAAAGGATGCAAACAGTGATTATTTTATTTATTTGTATCTCCTTCTACAGACTATTGAACTTGAACTGCACTCTGATCTCCAAAACTCATGGATGGAAATCTTAGTTTTTTAAAAGCAAAAAAGACAAAGTAACAGCTTGATAAAACACTGTAGTTTTTTGCTTAATTTTAACCAGTACCAAGAGGAAACATTACAGAAATAGACCAAATGCTAAAAATCCATTCACTTGAGACTATAAACTTTAATTATGTGAACATCAAAGAAATATGATTAAAAGCTCTTGAGAAAATAAGAACTTGCCCCTATTGGGAAGTCAGTGCTCAGCTGACAAATGACCCAACAACAAACAGATTAACACAGAAATCATTCCCTATAGGAATCTGAACACAGCAGAAGTGCATATCAGGTTCCATCTGAAGCATAAAACAGCCCCAAACAGGTGGCCACAGCCCTGTTTAATAGGAATTAATGTCTTTATACAGATAATCCTACAGCAATCATCAGTGAAGGCTAAGTGGAAAAATCACATAAATTTGTTGTATAGTTGTATACAGTACTATTAAAAGAGTAATCCATTCATTCAGATCATGCATTTCATTCTGGTGTATTAGTATTTTGAATGTTTTGAAAGTTTTCTGAATGCATAAACTTGCTTTATGATGTCCAGTCCTATAGCCCTTTGGAATATAGAATACATCAATGATGTCCATACACAATTTCAGAAACACACTTAAATTGTCTAGTGACCAAAAAGTGATTTTACTTAAGTCAACACTGCAAAGCCAATATAGTATCAGAAGAGCAAACATGACAAAACATAAAATACATATTTTAATTTTTAGTTATTTTAATTTAAAATGTAGTTTAAAATTATTTATTTTAATCTATTAATACTATTTTTATATTTTAAAATTAATTTTAATATTTTTTTATATTTATCTCTATATAAAAATATTCTGGGCCATGCACCAGCAGAAGTTGCTCAGTTGCAACTGCAGAATCTGTGACTGAGAGCAGGAAGAGTGTGTACACTGATGTTCAGAAAGCTAATTAGGGTTGCTGTGTCAGCAGCTAGCCCAGTTTGAGCTTCAAACTCGGCAATCTTGGGTGTGAAAACCACCAATGGAAAAGAACATGGAGTCATTAAGACACCTTTTAACCAGCAATAAAAACAAAGAAAACACAAACAAAAATCAAAACAAATCCACCAAAAAAAATTACAGACAAACTACACTTGTTCCCACAGAGCAAGTCAGGCAATTCAGTCATTCTTGTTACATGGATATTTATCTGTGTGTGTCACTAACAACAAACCAGAATGTTTTTCCCAGGCATCCATAAAATTAGAGAGAAAGTCTCAAGAAAATAACTTGTGTGACCAATTCCAAGCATCATCCCTTCATTACAACTTGACACTCAGCAATAAAGCACTATTTTTCAATTTCTTACTGTGACTATGAAGCTGCTGAATGTTACATAATGCACCACTAACAAAAATCACTCACAGTCTGTGCATCAGAAAAGCTTGGTGCGAGCTTGGGTTGAAGTATTTTCTCTTGAGTTCCTTCTACCAGCTGGTGACTGCTGTTACTGCCCCACACATACACCTCACAGGTCTCCGACACAATGGGAGCATCGCCCGTTTGAATGCTGTCAGGGCTGGCACATGTCCTTGAATAGTCTGAAGCCATTCGACAAACCTGTTCAAACCAAAGCTTTGTTACACAGTAGTATTTTATAGCTCCTTTCATACAGTTATAGTGTTTAATACAGCTTTAACTGCTCCTCAACATGGTAACTGCCTAAAATACAAATCACCACAGCTATATCATTAGCTTGCCCAAATGACTTTATCTCAGTACATCTTAGTTTTTCAATGTTTTTTCACCTCTTCTACCCCAGAATAACACGGCCAAGACTGGACTACACGCACATGTGCACACCAATCACATGTGTGAGGAGGAAGTAAACTACAGTAACTTCAAAGTTTTTTTAGACATACCTCTTCAAATAAGCACAGAGCTGCCTCATACAGAGAACATAAGCCATCAGATGTTCTTGTTGGCTCTCTCCATTGACTTCGATCAGCAGATGATCCCTACAATATTTAAATGCTGTTATTAGGAGAGACACGCTTCCAATACAGCAGCAGTCCACCTGAACAAAATTCATTTGGGATTTGTTCTTACTGCTAAGCAAAAACTAATGGCTCTTTCTATTAGCTTAAGCATACTACCTCTCTCCTGAGCTGTGATACCTGCATACGCTTCAGGAAAACACAACTGTCACAAGTGCTAGTCCAACATTCTTACTTGATTCAGTTTTGTGAAAGTATCTGGGTTCAAAGTTAATTTCACCCAATACTATTTTGTAATTAAATGCATGTTATTTGCATTTAACGTGATAATTATTTTAGAATTACCAATCATGATTAATTTTCTGTTTTCATATCTCTCATATTTTGGTCTCTAATTGTATATATAGCCCAAAACCAACAACAAATAAAATTGTTCATCACAACATTTAATCCAAATCAGATACTGCTACTGCCATGCTCTTCTCATGGACCCCATTCTCCAAACCATTTTTTAGATTTTTTTAGAATCTTTTTTAGATATTAAAGTTTATGTTTATTAACAAGCAGTACAAGCCTGAAAGAAAATAATGACTACTTGAGGGGAAAAGTCATTCCCTGTTTCAGTCTGAACACTATGAGGCAGAAGCTTGCCACAGCTTCCAACTGTGTACTGTGCAGTAATTTCATACCTTTAAAAGCAATATTCATCTAGCACCAGCAGTAAGCATTCAATATACAAAGCAGTGTGCCACACTTTCAATTTAGCTCATTTTCTATCACATTAATTTCTGAGCATCAGCAAAACTGCTGAACATCCTGAAGATTTATAAGCAGAGGCCTAGGTGAATGGGAGAGCAGGAATGTGCAATGAAAGTAACTAAAAGGAAACAAGGTATATTACAGAACTTTAGATTTTCTAACTTTTTCTGCTATGAACTAAAATGTACAAGTCCAAGTGGATCAAGTATGTCCTCAATTCTTTCCCTGAAGTTAGAGCATAACACCAAAAAATGGCAACACAGAGATAGTTTTGCTGTTTCATCCTGACCTATCAGAAAACAGGTGGGCAGGAAGGGAGAGGAGGAGATGGTGGGTAACAGAGGAAATACAGGGGAAAAAAATTCATGAAAGATTCCCCTTTCTAACATATTCAGCAAACTGGCATTCAGTGTGGAGGAAGTATTCAGTAAAAATGCAACTACACTGCAATGCAGAAAAGCCAGAGGTGGTTATACCTACCAGAGATCGTCGCATCTGGGTCAATATACTCATAAAGCAATCAAAGCTGATCATCCCTTCTGGACTTTGCAGCAACTTGGATTTCTCCATGGTGTTTACTACAGCTGAAGCACCTAAAGCCATTTCTATCCATTCAAGAAGGTATCTCAAGGCACCTCGTTGGGCAGCCAAACCAAGAAGCAACTCAGAAGCTAATCTACGACCTAGAGTATCTGCCCCAGAGTTTGGAATCGTTACTCCTTTAAGAAAAGTTGTTACTTGTGATAAACAGTCCAAACCCATTGGTGGAATCTTGCTTTCATTTGCTAGAGATAAAGGTGGTAAAGAGCTAACAACTTCTATTGCAGTGTGGATAACATCATTGCAGAGGCTGAGGCCAGGTCCTGCTGCAGGCATCATCCAGCTTTGTCTCAGCAGTGCAAATAACAAGCTCAATCCAGTCCGAACTCCCATTTCTATCAGCGCGTCTGTGCTTGACCTGGGGCGTTCACTGACACAGTGCACATCTGTGGATCCAGAACTGCTTTCTGGTGAATGCTGCTGTTGTTTCACCTTACCCTTATCATGGTATTTATTAGAAAGTGCATAGAAGACACGCTGCAGCACAAGGAGACGCTTTCGAAGAGCTCCAGCAAACGGAGAGTCTGAGCACACCATCTTTGCCAGTGCCAGCTGGCTGCTAAGAAGGGCATCCAAATAGTGGTCCTGTTCATCACTAGATAGAGATTCCCGCTCAAAATCTGGTAACTGAGGTCCTTTGAGGCACAGAACCTGCTGGGGCAATGGCACTACTTCTTTATTGCTAACTAACTTAGCATACAAGACAGAAACTCCCTCCCTTGTTGCAATAGATTCACTGTCTTCTGTGATCCAGGAGCTGTTTAGGTGTTCAAGCCATTTCAGCTTCACAGGTGGGACCATAGCTGCCATACTGGTTTACTTCTTTGCCATTAGTCCTGAAGATGAAAAAAACTGTCAATAGGTATGCAGTATTATCTACATATCTTATTACTTACAGCAAGACAATCCCAAATAATCCTTTCAGAAGGTAAACAGCAAAAGATAAACCACCAAGAATTATCAGTTTCACCATATGGTCTACATGTATGTGCAACTTATTTAAAATGATGTAAGAATTTTAGTATAAGTCATTCTGAATTTTCTAAATCCATATGTACAAAAATCCACACGAAGCAAATTTAATTCTGCTAAGTGATATGAACAGCATTTAACAGATAAGGCAATTGAAGATTTAGATGTTGAGAACCACAAAGGTGCAGCGCTGATAAGCATACCTCAGCACTAAGATGATTTTTATCTTCAGGATCATCCATGTAATGGCATGATATTCTGCTATTTTATATTAATAAAGGATCACAATTCCACAACATACACTGAATTCAAAAAATTTCTCACATACAAGAACACAGACTGATAACAAATAGTTGAGTCCAGGGTTCTTCTAAATCTATGTCTGAGGAAAGTTTTTAAAATTAATGAATTAAAAGAACATTCTGATACCAAAGAGTTAGTAATTTTAATGCCAGAGGCATTTAGAACTTCAGTTTCTTTGGGAGAATTCTTAATGTCAACTCAAAATTTTGCCAAGGTAGTTTATAGTTTAATATGCAAAGAGACCGCCTCAAAGTGAGTGTTTACAAACTGCTCATTTTAAAAAAAATTCTTTAAAGTAATGCTTTACCTACTATTGTACAAAACAGATCAGTTTAACTCCTGTTTTATAATCATTAACCATGGGTTACATAGGTTCTGAATGATCACTTTCTGTTCTTTGACCCTTTAAGTCCTAATGTATTACAATTTCACCAAAAAGTACTATAATTTCCTGAAGGAGAGTGTTATGTCCTTTGTAAGCTCTATTTGATCTAATTTCAAATTAAACTCCTGAGGGTGGAGGGAGTCTCTGCCATGTAGTGAAAGTCAGTGCTGCTGCCATGCCAGGGCAATGGATAACAGGCAGTGCAACTTGGTCCTCATTTTGTCTTGACATTTCACACTTAGAAAACAAATAAAAATATAAATTACTATAAAAGTATAAACCACTACAGTTATTCTGCCAATATATCTACCAAAAAAGCACACTATGTGCTATTAAGCACCTGCTTTTATTTCTGCCAAATTTTCCCTACAATAAATACCTTCATAAAAAGCTTTATGTGAGCCCCAGTGAGCCTTACCCAAGTAACTTCTGTTGTGCTACAGCAGCCCATTACCCAGGTCTATCCCACAGAAACTGGAACCATAGCTGTTAAACACCATGCAGAGCAGGGAGCATTCCTCACATTTCATACAAGACACACCTTCTGTCTACTCACACCACAAAACTCCACAGCCTCCAAGTGACACAGATAGGAACTATTAGGCTCAGGACCCTGTTTACTAAGACAGGGCAACACCATCTCCTTTGTCAGAAAGGACTGGCCAGCTACCATTTGATCCTAACAGAAACTATAAGGCAAATTAATGAAAACATCCTAACTCTGGTCTTATGTGAAGTTTGTGCCTTCTCAAGAGGTAAAACATGGGGATGTAGCTCCATTAAAAAGTTCCCTAAACAGACTCATTCATGGGCTTTATGCTTTCACCAGCTACTCTTCTTTCAGAAACTTCAAAATGTGCTCATGTACCTCAAAGGTGCCAGTACTGCTGCTTTTCCTGAAAGCTGATAGATTTCTTCTCTCCTGCTCTTGTATGCACCTCTAAAAATAGAGACTGAAGCTTGAAGCTGAGGTCTTAGCAGTGCCCTACTCTCCTGCAGCTTTCAAAAGAAATCCATTGGTGCACCTTGAAAATAACATTCAGTTTCATGTGACAGGCAGAAGGCTTTAACCAGACACTGCTGATAATCCTGGAAATGCTCTCTGAATATAAATGTAAAAGATTTCTCTCTGCATGTAACAACTACAGATCACTGAAGTTAAGCAGAAACAAGGTAACAACTACCACAAATACATGGTTTATAATCGCTCCAGAGCCTGGACACAAACATCTCAGTTCTTTTTAGGGCAGACCAAAAGAAAATACATTTGGCTTTGACAACTCAGGTGAATACTGGCTGCTGTTTCACTCTATGTGACCACTGCTGGGTCAGGTGAACATGTGGAAGGTATCTAGTGTGCAGGGTGGGCCAGTCCTGCAGGGTGCAGTCCCAAACACTTTCTGAACATGCTGATCACATGGCCAAGCACAAAGGGAGAAGCCAGAAACATGGGACAAGTGGAGAAAAGTAATTTTTGTTTGTTATCTTAATCCTAATAACAGTCTAAATGTACACAACAGCTTTATAAAACTATTTCAGACTTAAAACACTTAAAACACTTCAAACTCAAGTACCCAGAACTTTCTGGGATTTGTATTTAAAAAAACTTTAAAAATTTTTTTAAAAAAGCCCATCTCACCTGCCCTTATTCCTCCCTTTCTCCTCCTGCTCCTCAAGGGGAAAAAAAAAAGCAAACTGTGAGAATGTGCAACACATTTGTCGTATCTTTTAGAACCACAGTTCCTGTTTGAGGAAATCACCATTTTGGGGGAGTAAGTGTTTGCATATATTTTACTGTTGCCTACTGATAAGTCAACTAAAATGGGACTTAAAACAAATAGCTGAACAAGGATTCCAACAACAATACCAAATTTAACACCTATTTCAAAAGCTTACTCCAGGGAACAGTGGGGACAAAATGTATACATCAAACCCTAAAAGCCAAATTCTGTGTATCCTCCATGCAGAATTTTTCTTTTAAAATAGCAGTGGCAGCAACTTGAGCATCAGGGGAAGATGTGAAGGCAACTAAGCCTGCCTTGAGAGCTTGTTCACCCTGAAAACCACAGCCAGAGTTGCAACTGAACTCAGGGAAAGGCTCAGGTTTATCAAAACCTCTACTGGAATATGTGCACAAGTTCAGGGAAAGCTGTTGTTACCCAGCACTGCACTGAACACCAACTGCTGTTTGTTTCTCTCACAGGAGATGAAAGGGAATGTAAGAAAAAGAATTTTAAAATTAAACCTGTGAAAACTCGAGGAATATAATCAGGGAAGGCTTTTGCCTGAGCTGAGAGTAGAACATTTAAATAATGGAAGGAAATATTCTTAAGAGAGCTCTCTCTCAATGTTATAAGAAACACAGAAATTACCTGCAGCAGAGACAAAGGTTCTTTTCACTTTTACCAATCCATTGCTTTAAATGTACCTGAAGGTGAACCTGTAACTTCCAAAGCTGAATCCCAGTGCAGACTAATTGTGTAACCCTTGAGTTTCAGATTCTGTCTCTTCAAACTCAAAAGTCAAAACTGGGTACTCTGGATCTGTCCATGGTTTTCCCCATGTGCAAACAAACACATCACACAGCCAAACTACCATTCAAATTCTAAGCTCGGAATCAAGTCTCCACATCTTGCAATAACTAGTAAGCACAGACAGGAGGTAATAGGATTCATTTCAAATTCAAAGAAATCAACTCACAAGCAGCCCTAATAGTTGTGAAAACATAATAATTAAATGATTGGCATGTGTTTCCACACAGCCAAGAACTCAGAAAGCTGATGACAAATTTCATTACCACTTTATCCATTTATTTCTCTTCATCTATATAGTAGTTCTAGGGTTTAGATTAAACAAATGCTTAGAATTTAACAAAAGCTCCTCGGAAGTTGCTGTGTGTAGATCTAAGAGAAAGATTGATGGGACAATTTAAGGAAAGGTGGACATTGGGCTGTGACTACGTCACACTCTGTAGCTCCTTTTGAGGAGATCAAGAACAGCTCTAGGCAATTCCAGAGAGTTAACTCTGAATTCCTGTAGGAAGGGATATAAGTATGAAATTCACAACAAGAAAAAATTGAAGGGTTTATGTTTTGTTTTAAAGAAAGTTATAGAAAAAAATCCTTAAAAAGTAGAAGACAGGATTATTATCTCGCTGTTTTAAGTAGAGAATGTGACAGCACAGTTTCCCCACAAAACAGGTTTTGCTTTTTTAGTCCTAAGCACAGAAACTCAACTTATCAACACACAGAAACCACCAAAACATGTGGAAGGGAGGAGCTGATTTTAGAGCCCTTTTTTTTCTTTTTTCCCCAAAATATCATCATCTCCAACACAGTGGCTCTACCTCATTGCCAAATGCAGGTATTCACTAGGATTCCAGCAAGAATAATACAATTCCACAGATGAGGAGGAAGAAGGTACAACTGCTGCTCAGGCTGTGAAAAGGAAAAACTGAACAATCAGCTCAGAAATGTAAGTAAATCTTGAAGTGGTTTTCCATTGCTTGTACAAACCCAAATCTTGCAGCTTAACTGCTGTTTTACAGCTTTTTGCTTTCCTCCCTGTACAAGGCCCAAAGAAGTAAACATTGTAATACAGGGATAAAATGCAAAATTGATCTTGCATAAAGTGCTGTCAAATGAACACAGCAAACAAGGGGAATGTATTTTAACCTAAGTCTTTAAGCTAGGCAGAGCTTCTCACAGTCCATGGAGATTTTCAAACACATAAAATGCATAAAATTATATACAGTATCTTCAATCACTATGAAGAAAATCCATTTTCTTAGATCAGTAACACTAGCATGCACACTGAAGCTATAACAAGGACAGAATTTAATAAAGCCACATACTACCACGTTTTTCTTTAACTTAGCCTGACTCCAGCAGAAATCAAGCACACACCAAAACAATTATTCTGACAGAGGCCAAGTGCTCAGGCTCTTAGAACTCCTACAATAGTAGCTGAAGGCTTTATTTTCTGCAAAGCTCTTGAAAAACTGCACCTATAAAGCTGTAAATATTGTATCTCCTAAAAATCGAAAGTTTTCTCAGAGGAAAAATAAACCTCACAAGCACTTATTCTCTCCCTCTCTGCAAATCCACAAGTTCAGCAACCTTTGTAAGATGCTGACTACATTTATTTTATGGGGAACCTAATTACAAAAGCTTGTGACAAGAAGTCCGTCTGTACAGTCAAATCACAGGCAGAAAACGCCAAAATTAAATACGAAATCTGGCTGTGAAATGAATTCTATTCACTGCCTGCTGGTGATGTTGTACCACACACATATACAGAGCTCTTCACTGTGTATTCATTGACAATGAACTTCCCTGGATTCTGCAACAGTTCCATTTATTATTTTCAACATGAGGGGCTCCTAGAATACTTCCTGTGCCCAAAGTCCCTTAAGCATGATGTCACCTGGGTGGTTTCTAAAAAGGATTTGAAAATTTAATATTTAAACAGATGGCAGCCAGATCACACTACAGCTCTTGATGCTGCCACAAGTAGTTTGCAATGGTGAGAAAAGAACATCTGGGATGGGCCAGAAAAATCAAGCATTTTGCGGCTCACACAAAATTCAGGAAATATTTCAGAATCAGAATAATAAGATAATTACATTCTTCTCATTAATAATATAATTCAATTAATTCACTGCACGTGACACTGACTACTGAAGAACTTTATTCTCTTATTTTAGATAATTTGTGATGAAGTTCTGAGTTCATTGCCAATCACAGCTCTGAAAAAGCTAATTTTCTTAAAATATGACAGAAAACCTAACACAATATGTTTCTATTTACTGCCTCACTGTGACGGCAGTATTACAGCTGCATTATACAAGTGGAATCTCTTCAAAGTTGCAACATTTTAGTTTCGTAGCATAAGCACTTTGAACCCTTCTAAACTATCTGTTAAGTCATATACATGTAACATTCTTACCACTACACCAAAGTCTTTAGTCTGTATCCAAGCCTACTAAATTATTATCTAAAAATTCTGTCAAATTCCTAACCTGTACCACTCCAGAGCTGAATGTGGAATTCAAGATGTGGCTGTACCTTCCTTCTGTACAACAGAAGGCCTGTTCTCTGGTTTTGCCAAGTTCTACTCCTAACAGCTCCTGATGTTCCATAAAATGAAAGATTACCTTAAATTTTTATCATTCCAGTTTTTCATACTTCTTACAAAGAAGCCACAAAGTCCCAGTAAGTATCTTGCTTTGCATACTGCCAGCTGGTAGAGTGCAGCAATTTTTGCAACCCTTATTAGAACTTTACAATCTGAAAGTACAACTAAACCAAATGGAAGTGCTTCCCTTTTTTCATAAATAAGGGATTGTATACATAGGATTTAGCAGAAGGTATCAGAGTGCCAAACAACATTTACAGCTGTTTACTTGAAAGGTAATTTAGAAACCAAGAATATATAAAAGTAATTAAAATCCTGCCTTGCCACATGCCAAAAATATGAAATGTACAGAAACACTAAGCCCACAAGATGTTTCATACTGCTCATGGCCAGGGGACACTATGACATTGAAACCAACAGGACATAATGTTGCCTAGAAAAGTTATCTGTTCAATATTTCACTGGTGCCAAAAAGCAGTGTAGGTCACTATGCAAGATAGGAATCTTCAAATGTCCTTTTTGGCCTGTCCACGTAGTCTAGACACACTGCCATGATAGATGCAAGGTGAATGGAATCTGTCTAAAACACTAAAACAGTCATGGGAAAAAGAGAAAATGATAAATTAGAAAAAACTGACACTGCAGAGAAATTACTAAAAATTCATGAAGAATTGAAAGCAGAGACAAAAAGTGTCATTAGAAGCAGCAAAAAAAAAAGAAAAAAGGCAGCAGGCAAGAGGAGATGGACTGCAAAACAGTGCAGGAAAAACGAGTTGTGGTCTCCTACAAATCTGGAATGGAAAGCAAGGAGCAAAAGGAACTAACCCAGAAAAAGCAAGCAAGAACAGCAACTACAGCAAATTGTTCTTCACTCCTGAAACATTACAGTGAAATACACACCAGCATTAATTCATGTGAACATCTGTCTCCACTGAGTACAATGGCCACTATCTTTCCTCCTTGTATTAGCCTCCTGCTCAGCATATGGAAACCAAATGAATGACATTATCATTCAGAGAAAGATTAATTCTGTAAAAAACCATCAACTTTTCTTTCCAAATAATGAATTTCACATAACCTCGTATTTGTTAAATAAGTCATGGTAAGGTTCTACTCAATATTTTTCCAGTTTTGGTCTTCCTACATGATTTTGTGGGATTATTTATTTATTCATTATCAGGTATAGCATTGAAACCAACATAGCCCTCTATTTTCAGTTTGTCACGGCTGGTCACTCCAAAACATTTTCGGAGATAGATTAAAGGAAGACAAAGTTATTTTTAAGTTGATACAAAATTAAAGCCATTTACCCTTTTGCCCTTAGGGTTTAAAAAGAAAGTGATACAAAAACATAATCATGGTTTGTCAATGTAAACCCCTAGGGGCTGTACAAAATCTACTCAAGCAGAGAAGAAATAAAAAAATATCATTACTGTTCAGCAGATAAACTTAGAAAAATCAATTTAATCCATTACTTCTTCAGATGCTTTAAGGTTACTGAAACAAAAGCTGAGAATGCAAGATGCCGCACATACACAATCATCAAAAGCAGTTGGAGCTGAAATCCCCACGCATCAAAAACATCCCAAAAATTCGAGCAAAGAAAGGTGCCTGATCTTGCACTGGAAAAGGGATGAAAACTCTGGTGAGGTTTTAGCACTACCACTCTCCCCAAAAGGTACAATCACTTGTACTTCTACTGTGTAGTTACAGTATTTACAACCAGCACAACACATAGAATGACACATTTTCTTGCAAAAACTACAAAAATTTTGAAGATTTATTTACTAGAAATCATGACTTGAAATTGAGAAACTCAGCAACAGACAGGAGAGTGCACTATGTACAGACAGTCAAAATTCAAATACATTCAAGTTAGTTGTAGGTAATCAGAAAGGTGGACTGCAGCCTTTCTATACATATAAAGGAGACATAAGAGCAATACAGAGAGGCCTGTGGTTACAGGACAACAGGAAATGGTTTTAAAATGAATATGGGTAGGTTTAGATTGGATATAAAGAAGAAACATCTCAATGAGGGTGCTGAGACACTGAAGCAGGTTGCCCAGCTAAGTTGTGGATGCCCCTCTGTGTTAACACTTCCTGTTAATATTTGCATTTCTTGACTCAGATAATTCCTGTTGTAACTCATTGAAGAATAAACTTCTATTGTATAAATTCATGCATTTGTAAGGGAATGTTTTGAGGATGAAATTTCAGTATTATCTAGTCCTGACAGAAAAAAAAAAAAAAATTACTAGTAAGGAGGATTCAAACTGCAGGCTATTCTTTAAGCAGCAAATGAATTCCAGCTTCCAGCAGAGAAGATGATTGCTTGAGCCACCTGAACATCCTCCCAACTAGCTTGGTGATATCAGGTCAATCACAACAGGCAGCCCAGGCCAAGTAATACACCTGGCCAGTTCTAAGGTCACAGTTACGCTTGCTGTTGATGGGCAAATCCTGGAGCCACTGGGCTCCGGGCTGGCTTTGTTTTCTCTTTTTTTAAATTAAGAATTTACAAGGGTTACTCTGAATGACTCTAATGCACAGCAAGCAGCTGCAGCACACTAGCAGTTATTTCAAGCAGCCCTGTGACAGCAGAGCTTCGATTTCTGAGGGCTACTTCAGATGTTTTTAAAGAGCTAACACCTACTAGATTTGAATGTTCCACTTGACTGTCAGTCACAAGGGAGACAGGCAAAAAGAAAACCTGGCAGCAATTTCAGAGTTTGAGTACTTTTGAGAGCCAATTACAGGAAACACAACCAGCACAGTACTCACCATTCACTAGGACAACTTTGACAGCCGGAAGTCAAAGCAGCCATAGAGAACTGCATCCTACTTTTTACTAAAACACACCAATGCAAGATAAAAATCTCTTGAGTTACATGAACAAAGGAAGATTAAGTATCTTTACAGGATCAAAGACTGTTGTATTGAAAGGCAAATGACTTCCTTACAACCTATGACCAGAAATCAAATGGCTGCTCGACCAAGCCTACCTGAAATACATATAATTTCAGTCTCTGTTACTTATTTTTAAAATGGGGATAAGTGCATCTCTACCCCATGAATATAACAACAATTACACTAAAACCAGAAAGACTGGAATACTATGTGTGTCTTAATGTCTTAAACAAAAGAACTTAAACATACATAATTTCACTACTCAAACACAAAGATTATTGCTAATTTCACATGTAGCTTTCCTCATCTTTAAACTGGCCCTACTTCAGTCACTACTGATAATTTAAAATATACAGAACCTCCCTGTACAGTTTTCTTTGAAAAATAAAGATTATGGCTACCTCAGATTGGTAAATTAAAGGCAAAAAACAACAAAGATCTTTAGTCAAGTCACATAAATCGTTTTTAATCGTTTCCTAATCAACAACTATCCATTTAATTCTGTTCTGAAACAGCAGAACAAGTTTTCACCAGTAAACTATTTTTTAATTAATGGATTAAATTAATTTTAAAATGTTGTGTTATATTCTTACTACGCTAAGCAGTCACTTGGCAAAAATAAGTCAAAGACTTTACATCCTTATGCTTAATTAACAGTTCGATAAATATCTCCTTTACATGGTTTCCAAAAAAAAAAATTCAACACTCCCACTTCTCCTTCAACTTATATACTTCCAACCACAAAAACACATTAAATCTTAATGTTCAAAGAACAAAACACACATGACATATTTAAATAAGAACACAGGAGCAGAGAGGAAAACTGCAGTACAGGTTTGCACTCAGAGACAAAAAGCTTTAAGATGTTTCATTTTAAAACACAACCTTTGTGATAGAGCCACCTAACAAATTCCTCATAGGTGCAAGGATACAGGAGGCTAGCAATGTCCTTCTGCTCTGTAGCACATTGTACAGCTTCTAATCTTTCATGTAAAAACCAGATTCCTCTCAGAAAGGGGAAGCAGTAGCAGACTGACCAGGTATACAGTCTACCTTTCCAGATTAAATACCTATTATATTTTTCCCCAAAACTATGTTTGACTTAACCCTGAGCTCCAAGTCCTCCGCAGTTCCACATACCAATGGAGCAGATGTGGTAAATATGGGGTCTCTAACAAGAAGCATTAAATTCAGCACATGTAAACTTAAGAGTTCTGAGGTTTTATTATGAAATACCAGCATAGAACACTCCGCTAAACTACAAATCTGTGTACATAAACAGATACATATAGGATATGTATACACGTACATAGAGCACGTGGTTCCAGCTACAGGAAATTATGCCATTCATGAGGAAACAATCAGCTTAGATACGTAACAACAGAAACGAAAATGTTTCAACTGCACTACATCTCTCCTATATACACTGTGAAAGGGGAAGGGCATAACAATAGGATTCTGCCCTTTAAAAAAACACATGAAAAGCAGCTTGTGTACAGCAACATCTCAATTAAATTAACCATATGCAGTAAAAAAAAAACAAAACCAAAACAACCAGAAGCACAACAACAAAACAACTGCTAGGACTTCACTTTGAAATACAAAATAAATCACCTCTAAGTAGGAGTATACATATAATGTTTCAGTACTGCAAGCAAAAGCCAGCAAATATGCCATGAGAAGACAGTGCAATTCAGATGACAGGTCTGGAAGTACAAGGAACACCTACCTACAGTCATGCACACAGTTGATGAAGATAAACATGACAAATTTCAGACTAAATTTTGTGACACCTGCCGGGTCCACCTGGGATGCACGTAGCCAGAGATGCATTTAACACTTAGAGGAAAATGCGCGACCACACTACAACCGCATTCAAGACGTTCATGGGGAAAAAGCACAGGCTCCTGGAACCTCAGCCAAAGCACAATGCCGAATCCGTACAGTTTATACCGTTTTGAAGAGGCACAAAAAGCTCCCACGAATGAAGAAGAGCTGCCGGAGGACGCCCGTCCCTCTCCTATCCTCAGCAACGAGGCAGTGATACCTAACCGGCCCCACCTGTCTCTCCTTTTCCTCACGGCCGCCTGCACCTTCCCCCGCTCCCGGACACCCACAGCTGCAGCCGCGGCCCCGCCGTGCTATCGGGCGGGGAGAGAGCGGGGGGAGCGCGGGGAGAGCCCCCCGGCCCTGGGTTCGCCCAGGCCTCCCGCCCCTGCCCGCGCTCCTCAGCCCCACGCGGCCACGCGCTCACCAGGCAGCGGCGGGGGGAGGCGGAGGCGCTCGGGCCGGGAGCCCCGCGGAGCCGGCGGGGCGCGGGGAGCGGAGATCCCGCCGGGAGCCGCGTCCTCCGGGCCCGGATTGTCACAGGGAAAACATGACGCGGGCGGGGAGCCGCCGATCTCGCGGGGCTACAGCGCGGCTCTCGCGAGAGCGCCGGCCGCTCCCCGCCTCCGCCCGCCACCGCCTCCCGCGCGCAGGCACGCGCGGCTCGCCGCTGAGGGCGGAGCGGCCGCAGAGCTGAGGGGACGCGGCTCGTCCCGGCAAAATGGGAGCGCCGCTGGCACCGGGAATGGACACAGTGGCAAAACGGTCGGGTTTATTGGTCCTTCTGCGAGCGCGAGGAAGAGCAGACAAATGCTTTTGCATGAAAACGACCGAAGAAACGGATCAGGGAAACGAAGCACGTAATTTAGGTGAGGATCCTGATGGAATTGATGTATTGGACGGTCAGTGAAGAGAAATGGATGCTGTATGCAGGGACAAAAAGTGCAGAAAAGGCAGAACGAATCGCATCAATGGACAAGCAGGAGTATATTAAAGCGTTTGATTAAACAAAATGAACAACGTAACAACAAATGGTAAAACAGTCACTGAGGAATGAAATTCCAAGTCTAAAGGATAAAGGATACAGTAAACACTGTCACAGGTTCAGATGGTGGCAGCAACAATGGCACATCAAGATCAGCGAGACCAAAGTGGCAAGAAACAAGACAATGAGAAATCTTAGTTATACCTACATGAATTGGTAAAGTCCATACAATATTAGGAATGTCATCACTTAATCAGTAGACATTCGTAGACTAAGTAAACGGGAAAACTGACAAGAAGCAAGAGGAAAACTGCAAGAAGGGACTGTGTATGTTTCGGTACATTGGCCTAAGGTAGGAATACAATGGAAGCTTACGAAGATTGGTGATGTGAAATAGGTGAACAGGGAATGATTGTCTACACTCTTCCGGTGGAAGAGCTAGAACGTAACAAGAGGAACTAGAAAAATTCATAACAAAAGAATTACTATGTTTTCATTCACGTACAATTAAACTGCAGAACACCTTCATGCAGGACCAAATATAGTAGAAGTTTACCTGGACTCAAAAAGAGACAGGAAAGAAAAAAGGCCATCACAGTTTACCAAAGACATCTCTGGTTGAAAAACACCTCAGCCCACAGAAAGCCCTACAATATTTGGGGACACTTTACTCTGTGCTTGCTCCATCCTTTCCTTCCCAAGGCATGGACTGATGGCTGGCTCAGACATGGCACCAGTGCACCAGAGATCCCATCCTTATGCCCTTATCCTATGGCCCATATTTCCTGGATCTCTCCTCAGTAGCCTTAATGCTTTATTCTGAGTTTTGAAGTGTTAGTGGAGGTCCCTAAGGGTAGAGCTCATCTCCCTGGAGGAACTGTTGCATTTCAAGACACAAGGTCCAATCAAAATTGGACTAAATGTCCCTGGGCACTTTGGAGATACATCCCAGGTACTGATGGCTCTTCATTCTGCCCCCTAAAAGGCAACTCTGGGATACACAGTGTTTTTCATGAGAATAAAACCCAAATGCCTTGCTTGGGAAAGTCTGACCCAACCAAGCTAAAAATCACAGATTAAGAAAAAGTCTGTTAGCAATTTACTCATGTAATATCAACCCACAGGATGATGGTCAAGACAGCCCATTTTTGTTCAATAAGTTGTAAGATTTTTTTTTTAGTTTTGTACCTCTAACTACACCAGCTAATCTTTTGTCTAAAAGTCAAACTCTGCTGTGAATGAGCAGCTCCTCTGTTGATGAGACCACCTGTGCTAACAAATACCACCAAAAATGGGGTAAATTATAAAAACATTTTAAAATATTCGTTAAATATTTCAAATATGTCAGCTAAAGGATGTTGTGTAAGAAATAAACTTTAAAAAAATCAACAGATACATGAAAACTCATTCAGTGCAGACATGTCCAGCAGATCTGCCACTCCACAGAAAACAGAAAATACAGACACACTGCAGTGTGTACTCTTCTCTGTGCTCACATGCCCCACGCCTACACACATTAGTCACAACAGGAAGACAAATCCTTATCATTGACTGCAGCTTTTATAGCTTGCAGGCTCCACCTGCAGCCAAGCATTCTACAAGTCTCAAGAAATTTCTTAGGCTTCCAAATATCTAATGCTTTTAAGTCATGTACACTTAGAAAGTACTGAAGTTTTGTGAACTTAGTATTTGTTTTGTTTGTCAATTTTTGACCCAGCCCATCAATCACTCTGCAGTACTGGGAGTCAAGGGCTGTCCCCTTGTCGTTTGCCTGGATGCAGGTGCAGGGCTGGAGGTGAGTGCGGGGCTATTTCCAGGGGCTCACTGATACCAGAACTTAAGTTACACTGGAGGACCATTGCTACTAATCTTTGTGAATTCTCACATGAAGCTTGTTTATTAGATAGCTATGGATGCTGAATGCAAGAAAGCAGGCAGGGAGCACAGAGCCTGTGTGAAACTAAGTCACACAAGGTTCTCACTCTGGCCTGAGAAATCATACAGAGGAACCCAAAAAGTCCTTGGAGAAGGACAACAACCTTTGCAGGTGTTGCTTGGATCCTTGTTGTTTACTTGCCAGAAACAGTCAAGGAGTGTAGTTCCTAATTGTCCAATAATAGTGATGTGTTGATTTAATGACCAATGAGAGTTTTACCTCTCGGACCTTCTCAGACCTGTCTATAAAAGAATATCTGGAATAATAAAACTAGCTCTCTTGTATAACCCATCTAGAGAGTCTATGTCATACTGCTTTGCTGTTCCTAATATAGTCCGACATCTGCTAGAGCCCCGATGCGTGTTGCAGCCATGAGCTGAAGGACATTGGAGTCTCCCTCCTCCTCTGAGAGGTAAGGAGTTTTTCCCCGTGTGCTCCTGGAGAGCTACAGATCTCAGTGACCCCGGGCAGAGGGCCCAGCTGGTGAGTGGGCCTGGAACGGGAAATCTCAACGAAGCTAGAGCTTACATTCCCAGGATAAGCCACTGCGTTAGCACATTGCACTCGCAGGCCGTTGAGATAAAGGTTTTCCACAAAGGGAAACCAAAGTTCCACAGAGGAACAGCTCATCCTCTCTCTGAACTGGCTGTATGCAGTGCTTAGGACTCACTGTCTCAGAAGGCTTTAAAGCGTTACAGCTGTGGCCATCTGGGAGTGGTAAGGCGAGAGCGGATCAGCCGGGGTGGGTCCCCGTTTGATGGATCCCCGGATAGCCCGGTGCCAGCCAGAGCAGCTCGGCTCCTGGAAACGCCTGTGGATGCAGATCTGGGAGATCATGCCGGGGATCCGCAACCTCGACTTGCAGCAGCGGCAGGAGCGGCAGCAGCAGCAGCGCGGCCAGCCCGGCCCCCTCACCTGGCATGGTCTGTCCCCCCGTGCCAGCCCACCCGGACTTCTGGAGACGTGGACTACCTCTGCTCATACAGCTTTGCGCCGAACACCGTGGTCCCGAAGCTGAGAGAAAGTCAGACAAAAGACACTGCAACAAGAGTTTTCTCCGTGGTCCCGCCCCGTGGGTTTCGGGGTGAAAAGTTTGCCTTCTGAGTGTTTATGCCTTTAGCTGTGTTTGTTTGAAGGATTGCCCGTGTGCTCTCCCAGCGGCGCGGCGGGCGGCGGTCCCCCCTCGCTCCAGCGGCGGAGGGGGCCGGGACAGCGGCCGGGCGGGGGCTGGCGCACAGCGGCTCCGCTTTCTCGGTCTGGGTTCCCCCATTCCCACCTCGCGGCAAGCAGCACCGCTGTGGGATCAGCGCACAGCGGCTCCGCTTTCTCGGTCTGGGTTCCCCCATTCCCACCTCGCGGCAAGCAGCACCGCTGTGGGATCAGCACACAGCGGCTCCGCTTTCTCGGTCTGGGTTCCCCCACTCCCACCTCGCGGCAAGCAGCACCGCTGTGGGATCAGCACACAGCGGGGCTTGGCTCGGCTCCGCCGCTCCCAAAGATCGGCTCCGCCAAGGGAAACAGCTCCGTTCCCCTCCCGCCCCCTTCCCCTGGGTACTGATATATTGATTACAGAGTGTGAATCTACTGATACGATATTATATTGTTGATAAGTTACAGTTTTACAGGTTCATTTGTTTTTTACCCCAGGATTTTTGGGAATTTTGTTTTAAAATTATATCATGTAGGAGATTCTTTTCCAGTTGGGGTGGGCACTGGCCACGGCTTAGCTCTTTCTGGATAACAATTACCAACAGACCCAGATATTTCTGCAGCAAAAATTACATACAAGTACTTTGACTCGGCAATTTGACTTGTTAAAATTATAAGAGCTGAACTGATCTTTGGAGGGAACCTGAAACCCTTGCCATGCAGAGGTGTTTAGGTCTTTTCACTGGAAAGAAACACTTTAGCTGTTTGCAGTTTCTGGACTGATCAAATCTATAAAAAAACAATTAAAAATATGAATTTAAACAATTCAGGTTCATCAGGCAAAATTCCTTCATTGATATTACTGTTTTCAATTTAGATTCTCATCCTACAGGTACCATTGGCAAAATTGAGCAAGCAATGGTCCGACCCTGCACATCCTGTAATGGGTCTCTCTAAAGCCCATACAGCTCACTCTGGTATTTTGACCACACTTTCTGCAAAATTTAAAAAGTTTAAGTGCAAATACACAGATTTCCAACAGCACGGAAAGTGCTTTGGAGATTCAGGTCTCAATATTTGGCCTGTACAGTTTTGCAGCCTTTATCAGAGTAGACCTTCTGCTCCTTGGGAAAGTAGGTTAACTCATCAGCTATCACATGCCTTTGCATTCAAAAAAAAACCAGAAACAAAAGGCAGCACCCATGCTGTCTGAATTATTTGAAACAATTTGAAAATTGTGAAAAACAGGAAAAGCTATTGATACCTGGAAGGATTAATCTGACTGGCAAGTACCAGAAGGTCACAAACCAAGCTTGGCCCAATTAGGTACCCCTGACTTTGGTCATTGAACCTGCTTTTATAGCAGACATAACCAAATGTTTGCATTATTCACTTTTGAAAGAGGTCAGTGGTGCAACCTTGTTTCATTATTGAAATTTTTCCTGCACATTTAGAGTCACTCCAGTTTACCAGGTTTAACTGGCTGCTTGCAAGAATGAACAGGACTTGATGGTAATGCATGAAGGATTTGTGCCTGTGCCTGAGAACTTCCCTGACCATTCTAAGTCAGTGTCCAATCAAGGTCTTGTCTGGTAATCGACAAGTTACTAAAGGGACCTCTGATGCTGTGTTTGTTCTCTTTCCTGCAAGGGCCCAGCAGGAGATTACAAACGCTGCCTTTCTGCCCTAAAACAAAAAAGGGGAATTATGGATGCTGAATGCAAGAAAGCAGGCAGGGAGCACAGAGCCTGTGTGAAACTGAGTCACACAAGGTTCTCACTCTGGCCTGAGAAATCATATGGAGGAATCCAAACAGTCCTTGGAGAAGGACAACAACCTTTGCAGGTGTTGCTTGGATCCTTGTTGTTTACTTGCAAGAAACAGTCAAAGGGTGTAGTTCTTAATTGTCCAATAATAGTGATGTGTTGTTTTAAAGACCAGTGAGAGTTTTACCTCTTGGAACTGTAGAGTCTGTGTCGTTACTTTTGCCGTTCCCAATACACAGCAACAGATAGCAACTGTTAATATTCTGTATTAACTACAATCTTTTCTAAGTCAAGTGACTTCCACAGTTTCTCCTTCAGAGCCGGACCCCCAATGCCTGAGTTACTGTCTGCATCTACAGCCAGCTGGACTTGGAAGCTTTTGAACTGGAATAAAACCCAGCATGGCAAGTGGTGCAGGATGAGGTCTATTCCATCACCCTGTACTAAGCAGGAAAGTATTGTCAGAATTATTGAGAACCCAAACAAAGCAAACACCATTCTAGCCTACTATTCTAGCCCTATTCCAGATCTAGTACTCTAGCAGGTCTGAAAATAAGGATATAAATAAGGGGAACAAATCTACATTTGCTCTTGCACTGCCAATGTCACCACAATTCAGCCACCTCATTTGAGAGTCAACTATCATTAAATGAAAACACAGAACTTGCATCCTTTGGAAATTGCAGAGGCTCCTGAAACTCATTTGGAGTTTGGTACCCTGAGGACATACCAGAGGAAAGATGAACCCTCCAGCCACCTGAAGCTATATATTAACAGAGTGAAAATAGCAAAAAAGATGAGGAGAGTTTTACAGGACAACCCTAGACACAGGCCAAGAATACTTGAATCACAGCTTTCCAGTGGGCAACATCATTCATCCTCTCCCCCTCCTTCACAGCAAGCATAAGCGGAAGTATTTAAAACTACAAATCTCAAGAGTTCAGCCTATATCATCCCTGGCTGCAGGACATACATCCTCTATTTCCAAAATAGTTTCCATCTTAGCTTCAAAGCATAGAGGGACACCAGGAGAAAGCCCATATGATCATGGAGGTTTCAAGGGAAAGGAGGCTGTATAGAGTACCTCTGTTATCTTTGTGCTCTCATCTCTTCTTTAAAACAGAAATAATCCTTTATGATGACTGGAGACCTCAAGTCCCACCTACAGTTTTCCTCCTTCCCAGCTTCACTTGGACTAAGGCAGATTTCTTCCAGCTTTTAGTTCTACAAGACCTGTTTTACATCAATGATTCCCTATTACTTTGCATGAGTTACTGCATTATTTATTAGTTTAAAATGTACTGTTATGTAATCGCATCAAAGGTACTTTTAATCTTAAGCAAAGAAGAGAAAGGTATGATAATGACAAAGTAATGCACAATTTCACATCAAATGTTTTTCTGAAACTGTTAGTAATTATCTTTTACTTTTTTAGTAACCACATTTAACTCTTCATCCTCTTCTGATCTAAACATTTCACCAGGGCTATGACCAATTCCACTCTCACTATTTTTTAAGATCTTTTTTTATAAAGTAGTGCCTAGGAAAGAACCAAACATCCAGCATGAGGCTATGCAGTTAATCTAGGCCTTATTCTTAACTACTTCTCCACAATGCAGGATAATTTCAGTAAATGGGAATTTATATTTGAAATACCTCAATTAACTGTGTTTTGATTTTACTGACTTCTCTTTTTCCAGCAGACTTTGCTATCATTGACATGCCTTGCTGTTGTCATGGCAATGAAAGGAGTCTGTATGGTTTGGGATGTGACTCAGAAAAAAATTTATACAGAAATGGGCCATTAGAACAAAGGACACTGAATGTTTCTGTGCTACCAGTTAATAAATGGTCAACAAAAAAACAAAGATTCTAAATCAGAACAAATGACACCAAACAAAGCTTGATTGGATAGAAGATATCAAATTATTACTTGTGACCCTCTCTTGCATTTACATCTCTGTGCGAGTATAGCTTTATCATCCCCAAGAGTAATTAAAATCACAGTGATCAGCCTGGACACTTATTTAATGAGAACAGAACCCAGATTTGCCCAAAGAAGTTACATTCTTAGTGTTCAGAAAAATGAGGAGTCTTGCATTGTGGGCTTACTCCAACAAAGAGTCTCAAAGCCATCATCTCTGTGAGGGGTCCTTCAAAGGCAAGGCCCTTCCCATGGCTCACAATTTACATAAGGCAAAAGAGAGGCAAGTTTGCCAATTAAAAGATGAGGAAAGGAGCTTGTGGCAGCCACTGAGGAGGTGTGGACAGAGCAGTTGCAAGCACTAAAGCCAACCTACACCAATCTATGAAGTGCATGGAAAAATTACTTTTAGCTAGGCTAAAAATACCATTTACCTGTCTTCTCTATGTTGCTTATGACAACATTGGCTCCTTTCCTGTGGATCCAAGGTATGTGAGTGGAGCTGTCATTAGATCATTTGCCTGTGCAGAGATGCCAAATGAGAAGGCACTGAAATGTATGCATCTGTATCAGTCCTTAATTTAATCTTCTGACTCTGGTTCTGGAGTGACAGTTCCTCTGCATGGCACTTCCTATTCATACCAAGCTAAGCCATAATGAGTGTTATTTATTAGAAAGCAATTTAAAGCCACATCCACACAGACAGCTGGCTCTTACCCCAGTACAAATCATCAGTGCCACATAATCAGCAGTTTCAGAGCTCAGGATTGCAGGTAGTTGTGTCACCTCTTCTACTGTTGGACTCAACTGTGAAATGCAGGGTAGGAACCAGTCTGAAGTAACCTCAAATTTAAGATCTAGTTCAATCCATGGCCATCTCTCCACTTCTTTAGCTAGCTGGTAACTTTTTCAAACTGTTTCGCTCAGCCCAGCTTTGTATCAAGGCTCCACACTTCAGAACTGCCCTTGGCCAAGCCAAGACAGAAAACATTCTGAAGAACAACTAGGGAAAATGCGTGGGAAACAAGAGGGGTTTGCACTGGAAGACAATGAATGATAATATACAGGGGAAATTAAAAGGATTATACATGAACAACTAAGTAACAACTGAATACATACACGAGACTAATCCCAAACAAATCTGTATCTCAAAGCATTTTGAGCATATGTGGCAAGCAGGTTACTAGGGCTTCATGAGGATTAGTAATTCTCATTAGCTCAGTATGGTTACATCCAATGCACAGCCACAGTTCAGCTTAAATACAGTGTCACAGTAATACCTATAATGCATAAAGATACTGGAGAGAACTGAAAAACAAAAGAGAATGGCCAATGGTCAAAGTACCATTCATAGGATTGCCATTCCCAGCTGCATTCTTACATGTTGGTTAAAATTCCTCTGGGGTCTCATGAGCAAATTTTGGTGCTCTGCTGTCCTCTAAAAACAACCCCTGTTGCACAACCCTGTAGCATGTCCCCACTTCCCATGCTTTTAGCAATACAGTCAGGAAAAGTGCCTGTCACAATTGCTTTTCCCTGCCATGCCCTGCAGTCTCTTACTCAGTGAGCAAGACCTCCTTTGAATGGAAACATGGAAAAAAGGCACCACAGAGCTCTAACAGCCCCTTTGTGCTTCCTACTGGAAACTCCCCATCTCTTTGCATTTTCAGTGGAGAGGTTAACCAGCTTCCATGGCCCTGGAGCAATAGGAGCAAACAGACCAGTTGCTCTTGGCAGAACACAAGGGTATGGACCCAGGCTCTGCCAAATACAGCACGAAAGAGCTGTGTGCCCATCCCCAGCAGCCTCAGAGCCCTCCCAAAAGGGAGCACCTGCAGGGCTGCACCAGTTAATATTCACAGAGAATTGCATAACATCAAACTGGGTTCAGTAGCAAAAGAACACTTGAGCTGTTTTGAACAAGCACTGCTCTGATTTCTTCAATGGAACCCAAGACAGGTGAAAAATTTAGGAAAGGTAGACTAAAGTTTATGCAATTCATAAGCACAGCACTGATCAAGTCCCCATTTTCATAACAAAAAAAACCCAACCCTTCATTTAGAGGGCTTCAGATAAGCAAAAAGCTTCCATTTTTTTCATTGAGGCCGTCTGACCTTGAGTAAGTCCCCTTCCTCGTTATTTCTCTCTGAAATAAGTTACACATCTAGCTACTGGCACAGGCCTGCTTTTCAAATTAGTCTAATCTTTTTGCACAGATGCAAAATATTATTATCCTTTACCACAATTGTTCCATGCAAGATCCTATGCATCATTTCTTTCATTAGAATTTAATTTTCTAAGTCAGAATATACAGTAATTTTATAAAAGGCATTAACAAATATTAAATCTAGGAAAAATATTTTTTTTATAATTGTGATTTAGTTTTTCTTTTTAGAATACAAATGCATAAAAAAATAAGAGCTGTCCTCCAAATTAGCAACATTCCAAGAGCACAATTACTCAGGTAATTGTGCCACATGAAGCCTGAAAGCCTAAAAGATACTGTAAAACCTTTTGTCTCTACAGCATATTCAAATGCATTGTTCAGCATTTTTAGAAATAATTTCTTTTTCCATGTTATCTAGATCATTCCTCAGAATAAACCAGTAAAAAATTTTAAAAAATATTTTCAAAAAAAAACTTTTTAGGGGAAAAACCAAAGTTACAACTCTATTTTTGCCCCAGAATTTCTTTCTGCACTTGAGCTACAAAAGCAATTTCGATTTTCTTGGAATCTATCTTCCTTTTAAATTCTGACAGCTATGTTCCTTCCTTGCTCATGCTCCATTCTACCATTTCACTACCTTTCCCTCTCTTTTCCTAAGTCCAGTCCTCTAACTACTGGGTTTTTTTAATTGACTTCTCTTTGGCTTCTGTCAGTTCATTAACATTTTTCTAATCTTTAACTCAAAGTGGATATTCTAGCTGTTGTCTGAAAGCTGTACAATGAGGAATTATCCTTGTGCTTTCCTGAATCAATGACTACTCTGTAAGGCTAAAAGCAGCTTTTCTCTACTCATTGTTTTCACATTTCCTCTCAGTCCATGTGTTCTTGCATTCTTTTTTTTTCCCAACAAACACCACAAGACAAATAATATCCTCCCATACTTTTCACTTTGAGATCTCACAATTTTTTTCAAAAAGAATCCTCTTTCCCTTACACAGGGGGGAAAAAGGTACAAGTAGAATAGAGTTATATCACCCCAATATGTCTAATATAGGCTGTGTTTCAGTTCAGCATATTAGCTAATATTCTCCTTGTACAAGAAAACCCCTGCTCATAGTGCTCCTTATAGAAGGGACTGGTAAAGTTCCAAATTGCTTTTTCCTGTCCCACACAGCTCCTTGGGCTGCTCCCACCACAACACCTGGCTGCTGCTGGCCAAAGAACACGTCCACTCACAAGTGCAACTCAGAAGTGTAAAGGTCACTTTCCAAATGAATACTGGAAAGAAATCTCTCACTTGGAGTGCTATCATCATCTTCATTTTAGAGAGGTGAAAACTAAGCCTAGACAGACTTTTCCAATTCCAGGGTTTAACCCAAAAGCTCAGAGCTCCTTCCACACATACCTGGCTTTGTATGTGCTACAAAGTCCTGGACATGATAAACAGAATCACAGAGCAACCAACAGACATTTCCTCTTTGACCTAGCTAATTCAGCCCTAAATCACCCACAAGAGAGATGAGTTAGAACATTTGTATCATGAAACACTAATAAACACTTGAGCCAATTACGAAAACAGGTACAAGTCGATAAAATTGATTAAAGGACGGAAAAAAAAGGGAAAGAAAAAAGAGCAAGGCAAATGCACAACAATTAATTTCAAACCCCATCCTACAACTACTTTTGAATTTTCTCCAAATGGACTATATCAAGCTCTATGTAGATAGTGTTAAATCAATTACAGAATCACATGGAAAATGACAGTAAAACCTCTTTTACTCCTCATCCCAAGAGTGAAACCAAACTACCACCAACACACCTTAGTAGTTTTCTCTTTTTGTTTGTTTTAAAAAAGCCTGGAATTCTCCTAACAGAAAAATACAAAATAACCCCAAGTTTTGCTTTGAAATGGAAAGCAGTTCCATTATACAGAAAGTTTGGCTAGATGAATAGAAAGCTCTGCCCTTTGCACAAAAGGGCTGTGAAGAGCATCCTGTAAACCAAGCTGGTGTCCTAAAGAACATCCCATCAATACATCCTCTGAGTAATTCACATATTTAGGATGGTATGTAAATTATACCCCCAGCTGAACTTTATAGATAATTTTTTGAATTAGCTTAAAATTCATTGTGTGAGTATTCTGCTTCCAGGTGAAGCACTAAGTTCCTGCTCTGTACTATCATATATAGAATTTACCATATCAATGCTCAATTAGATACCTGCTGTGCCAGCCTTTGAGTTAGGAGAGGCTTTGGGATCCTTTTTGGTCCTTCTCTCCCATTTGTCTTTCAGTGATGTTATCCAGTACTGAATATTAGTGCTAAGAACAAAGTCCAAGCTACGGAATTAAACATACTGATAAGACAAGTGCCAGAATGGCTCATTTCAGTGTGGTGACGTGGGAATGACAACAGGCATCTCTTTTCAGTTGCTGTGGGGTGTCACAGAAATAAAAAATTCCTGTTATATTGCAAGGTACCAGGACATGGTACGTGGACAATGCCTAAGGACAATGGATGGACCCACACCCACTGCCATCTCCTACACCTCCCCTAATGTTTGCTGCCCGCACTGTCCAATACAGTGACCCTTTCCCACCTCTCCCAGCTTCTCCTCGGTGTCATTGCCCTGCTTCCCTCATCCAGTACCCCTTCTCCCCTTTTTAGGGATATTTCCCAATTTGTCTCTCTCATCAACATGTGAACATGTGACCCAGCCCCCTGCACTGCAAGACCAGCCAGACTGCAAATACACTTTGTTCTAGTTGGCCTCTGCTCAGTGCACACAACAAGATTGGTGCACTGTCAGGGGACCCGTGTCCTATAGCCTGGCATGGAGGGGCTCCCGTGGAACACTGTGATCCAGTGCTTGGAAAGGCAACCTGTTCCACTTCAGTGCTCATTCACATGAGCCTTGGGCAGAGGAGAGGCTCCAGCATCGACTGGGTACAACAGAGAAATTGAGGGAAGCACAGGAATGAGACAGTTTGGTATTTTATATATTGGTATATATACTGCAATATTTTCAATGCGTGGATTCTAACTGGCCCACCATCATTCACAAGGTTTCTGTAGGATGTACAGCCATACACAACAGAGAACAAACTATTTTAGTACTAAGAGATGCCACTCCAGGAAATGTCTTTAGCTCTTCTTCCATGTAACAGGTGTCTTAAGAAAAATATGCCAAAGGAATTAAAAGCAAAACCAGTGTCATCCTTTCATGCAGCAGTTGAGTAAAACAATACAAATTAATGTTATTGTTCATGTACTGCTGGAAGAATGATTTTTAAAGTTCATGACTGAAGACAAAACAAAACAAAAAAATCCAGTCATTTACTTTGGCCACAGTTTAGAAGCGATCCAACAATCATGACCCAGCTAAACCAAAAGCAGCAAGGTAGTTAAAGCAATATGGACAACACTTTCTATTACATTTGCATGCTCCATGTGTGGGAACCAATTCCAAATCAAATCCTTGAATCAAAAGCTGAAATGCTACCATGAAAACAAGGAATCAACACTACAGGAAGGTAATGCAGAAGTATTGTTCACAGCAGCAGCAGTTTTGCAGGAAAGTAACTTGGGACATACAGTTTGAGAATGGCAAGAGGAAAACCCTGCTAAGGATTTGAAAGAGAAGTTAACATGAAGAAACATTGCTGGATCTTGCATCCAGATTTCAAAGGCCAAGGTATAAAGTGGAAAATTTTTATAAATACGCTGACATGATTAGTGAAAGAGAGTGATCACTTACACCAGGCCTTTCAAAAAGCAAAAGCGCAGTCCCGGTGACCTGAGCAAAACAGAAGCTCCCTGACACAATACCCATCAAGCCAGAGTACTCTGCTTGCTGCTTTTCCATTACTGGTAACTCTTGGACAGAAGCCCTGTGGAGACCTGTAGTGATGCTCTCCAACACCCCTCTGCCAGGACCCCTGAACACACCCAGCCCTTAGAGTTTACCTTATGATCCTATGCCCTGCCAGGGAATTACAGGGTTGAAACTGTTATAAATGAAATTAGAATTTTGACAACTAGGTTTATTGAGTAAACAGAAGTTTAATGAAAAATTAATACAATTTAATAAATTGAATAGTAATTTGGTATAAAAGAATACAATTTAGTAAAACAATACAATTCAACAAAAAAATACAGTTTATCTATGTAATTTGCCAGTAATTAAGTATGATTAAAGCATAAGCAAAACCGACTGGGGTACGGAGAGGGCCTCTCACCCTTCCTCACATACAAAACAAAACAATTCAAACTAAACTGATATACTGTATACTTATACATATTTATTAATGTTTCCTGTAAGTCTTCTCCTATTTCCAATTCTTTAATTTTACACCACTGTTCTTCATGGTGCATGCCTCACTTCTTGCTAGGGGGTCTTCAGTCTTCTTTTGGTGGTCTTTGGATGAAGGCTTACACTCATCCTTTTTGTCCTCTGCACGGCCTCACAGGTTGCACATGTGTACTGAGCATTGTGTTATGTAGGTCTACTCATTAGTCTTATATTTAATAATTTTCAGGCCCCATGCCTAAAGTCGTTCCAACTTTGTCCATCTCAAGGTTGATTTTGTCTTGGGACATCACTTATCTCAAAACTACATCCTGTACCTTAATTTTAACATGTAACATCTGTAAAGGGGTGTATCTGCCTTGTAACACTGATTCTCTTAATTGCTTCTAATAATAACTTTAATAACAGTTACAATTTAGTTAGCACAAATCATTTCCATTTATTACAAAACTGTGCCAGAGCTGAGTACTGGAGAAGAGATTAGGCTATCAGGCACATGGAGCAGGGAGACAATTAGGCAAAACAATAGTGAAATAACAGGGAGGGCAGGTATCTGCCTGTCAATCTATTCAGGCACGGATGTGGGACATCTGAATTTTCAAACCAAAGTTCATTCAGTTCCTGGTTGTTCTAACATGCCCCAGGATCCAGAGCCATGCTTAAACTGAGGCAGGACAGACAGGAAGTCTACAGCAATGAAAAGAGCACAGACACGGCCGCTTCCTTTGAAGCAGGCCACAGAGAAGGATTTTCAGGTTTTGCAAAGACAGGAATGCTTAGATCTAAATAGAGAGCGCAGCATAGGACAAAGCTCCTTCAGAAGAGCACCTGGTAGAGATATGTAACCCTGTCCTTCAGAGAGCTCAGGGTCAGACTTTTAATTCAATTCTAGATGTTCTTCTCTACCTGAAAATAATGATTTTTACAGCATGAGAAATCAGGCTGTGCTGCACAGTAGTGTGACACATGAATGTGACATGCGGGACTGCAAGACCACATAGTACCAGAAACAAAGGACGGCCATTGGATCCCGGTGGAGCAGCAGGGCACAGCTAATTGCTAAAAGCAATTAGTGCCACGGGAAACCGGCCAGCCTGCCCTGGCCAGCAGCCATCCCTGCACAACAGCTACAGGGCACTGCAGCTTGACATGGTGCCAACCATGGGCCATCTCCAAACACACAATGTCACTTCATATTTTGGGATACTGGATCAGAGAACAAAAAAATACCGCCTAGCAAATGCCCAGCAACTTCTCAAAGTAGTGAGTCATGATTTCTGTAGCTTCCCTATGAAGTGATCAGATGCTTAACTCCCCTTAAGTTACAGTTCAATGAAAAGTTAAGAAGGTGTTTAGCCTGTATTTAAAAATAGGCATGAATCCAGTCTTTTCATGAACTTGCTCGGTTTTTGTGAGCAAGAACCCACGTGACAAAGCAAGTCAAGTTGATCAGTGTCTTACTAAGCCTTGGAGGATATTTCTCAGTATTCTGAAAACTGCCTATGACTAGACAGTGCTCAGACACCATGTACAAACATAGTAAGGGATTTTAAATAGAATACTGTAACAAAATTTGCTGGTTTCTTTTCTGTGTATATTAGCTAGGCCATTTGAAGACCAGATAAATTTTTATTAAGTCTCAATTCTGCTGATCTTTAGCATTTGGATCAGAAGAGATCTTGACTAACATTTTATAGCTCTACATATAACTTTCTCAAAAATCACTGACCTCAAAATCAGCATCCTATTTTTACTGAACAAAAATCAAAGGTAAACAGTGTGTCACTTTCAAAGTACTTAAGACTTAACATGTGCTCAGGTGCAAACCACATGTCTGCCATTAACTGTACCGCCTGACAACAGTTTCAGTAATATGTTATTTCAACAGAGCATAAGAAAGCTGCAGTAGTCATTAGAAAGAAAAATTGTTAAGGAGAGAAAATCTTTGCTTCATGCAACACTAGGTCATTAGATACTAGGACATTAACATGATCTTTCTTTTGGCTGGCAATAGCTGTACACATAGCTATCAGTACAGGAAAATTTACATAAACATTATGAAAGCTTCATTAAAAGCAGCTGCATAAAAAATTGGTTTGAAAAGTACATACCATTTTATAACTTTCCAATTTTTTTATTTGGTGGTTTTAGATTTTTTTTTTCTTCTTACAAAACTTCTGTGTAATCTTTTGTTCCCTTTTTCTCTAAGGAGTTGCTAAACAAAGCTGCTACAAGTACAAAAAAGCGTAAGAGGCTGGGTGGGGTAAGGGGAAACCTGTGAGATGGAGCATTTAAACACTCTTAGCTTTCCTTTGTTACCAAATAAAATGATAATGAATGAACACTACTGTTCATTCAATACAGAAAATTGGCTTTTCAACTGATTCTTAGATTCCTATGTTATAAATGAAATTAGAATTTTGACAACTAGGTCCCTTGATTTAATAACAGTTTAATTAAAAATTAATACAATTTAGTAAATCGAATAGTAATTTGGTATAAAAGAATACAGTTTAGTAAAATAATACAATTTAGTAAAATATTACAATTTATATATATAATTTGCCAGTAATTAAGGATGATTAAAGCATAAGCAAAACCAACCGGGGTACAGGGAGGGCTTGTTACCCCACCTCACGTAGGAAACCAACCGGGGTATGGAGGGGGTTTCTTACCCTGCCTCACGTACAAAACAAAGCACTTCAAGTTAAATTTATATACTGTATGTTTATACATATTCATTAATGTTTCCCATCAGTTTCCTCCTATTTCCCATTTTTCTGACTTTACGTCACTTTTCCTCACGGCACATGCCTCACTTGTTGTTAGGGGGTCTTCAGTCTTCTTTTGGGGTCTTTTGGTGAAGGATTCTCCTCTTCCTCATTGTCCTTTGGATAACCTCACAGTTTTATATGTGTGTACTAAGTGTTGTTATGTTACTTTACTAATTAGTCTTATATTTAGTGATTTTTAGGCCCAATGCCTAAAGTCGTTCTAATTTTGTCCATCTGAAAGCCATTTTCATCTTGGGACATCACTTATCTCAAAACTACACCCTGTACCTCAATTTTAACATGTAACATCTGTAAAGGGGTACATCTGCCTTGTAACACTGATTCTTTTGGTTGCTTCTAATAATAACTTTCCAAATAGTTACAATTTAGTTAGCATAAATCATTTCCATTTATTACACCCATGACAGTGTTGGAAGTTAATTTTGCTCAATTTCCATTCAGAGTTTGCATTTCTTCTGAGAAGAATAAATATATTCTGAAGAATTACAACTAGTTGTAGGTTTTTTGCCTTAAACCAAGCAAGTCACACATATTTGGTTCTCAAGCAGATTTTTCTTGATTTTCTTGATTTATTAATTAATTCTTATTCTTCTTAATTACTACACCTCACCTTGCAGATTTAATTTGTGTTTTTTAAAAATTTTGTCAACCGATTTATCAGCCTTAAACTCAGGTGCAGAGATTCAATAAGAAAAATACATTTCAGATCCCATGGCTCAGGTCTTGGCACAAGTGTAATGCATAGCATGGTAAGAATTTACTTGAATTGAGGTGTATTTACTTGAATTAGAACCATCTGTGTTGCTCACAAGCAGTGGAGAGAAATAGAAACAGACTAATTTAGTCATTTAGGGGCATGTGTTCTATCAGCTTGCCAGAAAAAGCCCCACTGAGCTCATTTGATGCTCAAGTAGGACACATGAACAAAGATAATAGAGTACCTGTTTTGAAAGGTGCCTTTTGGTCCCACAAAACACAACTTCTTCTGGAGGAAAATTTGTTTGCTGTAGTCTCAAAAGAGGGATTTTCAGTGATTCTTCCACTAGGGAGTGGAAAAGAATCTTATTTTTTTTCACAGGTGCTCTCTGGGTGCAGAGTCAAGAACAGAGGCCAAACCATGCAGGGACTGCTCGACAAGTCTCCTTCAAGCCTTTAGTCACCCTTCTGGAGCTCAAAGTATTTCCTCCATCAACCCTGCTACCTGGTGGAACTGGGAATCCCACATTACCATCAGGGCCATTTGGACTGTGAGAGTTCATAACTCACAGCGTTGCTTCCAGGCCACATTTTGCAGAAGTGATGACAGAAGGAGAAGGAAATGTTACATTCACCACAGCCTCAGAAGAGTATTTATCTGCCACTTGCAGATAAGTAGTACCTTGTCAGCAGCCTCCCCTTAAACATACTGTACACTGGATATCTGTTAGGGGGGCAGAGAAGGTGTCTCCCTAATAATGCCCACTCAAAAAAAACCCACAGGCTGCTTCAGCTGTGTGCAATGGATTACTTAGCAAAGACAGAACAGCTCCTGAACAGCCAGCAGCAACGCCCAAAATTTGGCCCTCTGATTTTTCAACATGAAAGAAAGAAATTCTCGTGTTCACAAAAACGCTAACAAGAACAGGTCAGTCCTCTTACTTGCTAAAATTCACCTGCTGGACTGCTGATCTGTGTCTCCCAAATTAACAGTGTTCTGCCAGAATCTTTCAAATTTCCTGCAGATCATTTAGTTTATCAAAGATCAGGCATCCCCTTTTATATGAGCAGTAACAACAGAGAGAGACTCTTCAGATCACAGCAGGTCATAAGTATTTTAATTAATTTCAATTACAGAAATTGCTTGAAGCTGAGGCATGCAGATTGCTAGTGCAGGTTTTGTCATGAAGAGCATGTCCCAAAAAGCATTGAAAGTCATGTCCCTAACTTACAGACAGCATTGTCATTTTTGTCACATTCAGGCATTGCTGTGCTTTTATTTTGGTTTAAGTTGACAGAAGAGATTTTTATTGTCCTCTTCTGCTAATGAGAGTTTTCTAGCAGCAGACAGGTTCAGTGGTCTGAGACCCTAATTGGTCTACCTTTAACACTAGACATAAATTATTTGCACAGATAGTTCTAAAGACAAATGGGCTTGGCATGACATCTGGCAGTCAAACACCTCTATTTTCCCACAGGGCTTTTTGGCCCACGTTACTGTTACCTGAACTTATCAAAAATGAAACCCATCTGAACACTCCATTAGATTTTACCTTACTCAGTGGAGCCAAAGCCATTAAACAGAATAAATGTGCATAATCATCAATGGGGAAAAAAAAATTGCAGTCCCATTTCCAACAGTCTGTAGCCTTTTGATTTTCAAAACAAACAGAATGAACATCTGGAATTCTTACAGTGATTTTTGAAAGAAATAAACAGTCAATGCTCCTTGAAATGGAAAATCTGAGTGGAAGTACAGTTTGGGGTGAGGAAAGCAAGGCAAGAAATCTACATCAAAAGACAAGAAAGGAATCCACAGATTCTTGCAAACATACTCCCTTGTTTGACAATTTAGAGAGGTGTACTAGCACATTTATCTTCATTCTGCTCCCTAAAGATTTTGTTCTGAGGTCCTTCCCTTCCAGGTATTCTTAGAGAAGATCACTGCTGTTTCTGAAGTGATTGAAATCCCACCTCCCCTGTCCAATCTGCCCCAAAACATACTTTTCTAAGTAGAATAGATGCACTGAACTTGTGTTTTCTGGCACTTGGCACTTGATGCAAACAGAAACTTTTCATTTTCATGAAAACTGCATCAGTTTTTCCCACAGTATTTTATGAAAAGTGAAAGTTGGCAGACTTTCCTTATGAACATACGGATCTCACTGATAAGGCTATCTCAAGCACTTAGTCTGTGGTATGATACACAGTCTGTGCCACCTCAGGGGCATCCCACCCATGTCTGACAGGCTCTAAGAACTCCTCCACTTAAAACAGCAACTTTGATATCTGCTAATTTTCAAAACCCTTGGTGCATCTCTACAATTATTAATTAACATATCCAACAAACTGACAGCCCTCTGAAGTGCATTTTATCCCTACAAAAAAGACACTGAAGAGCAGGGACCTACTACACCAGGTTAAATAAAACAGCTGCAGGTGCTTCTCCCCACCATTAAAAAAAATAAAAAAAATAAAAAGCTTTTCAAGCACTTTTCAGCACCTCATCATAGCCCTCAAATCACTCTACAGATAATAGAAAAACAATTCTAAAATTACTAATGGGCCCTAGATAATTCACAGAATAAAAAAATGCTGAAGACTAACTCCTCTTCAAGGCTTCTTTCCTTTAGTGCTGTACTGGGCCATGGGAGAGTGTCTACCTCTGGAGGCAGCCCTGAATTGTAAGGTGGAACCAGGCACCAAGCTCCTCATTCAACACGGCCACCTGAGGTGCTGCAGCTTCTCCCTCTGCACTTGGAGCTGGCTCAGAGCACAGGGAGTGAGCATTTGTCACTACCCTGGTGTCGAGGGCCCTCAGCTGATAAGGGGTGAGACCTCTGGTGGCCACAAGGCACACAGGGACCATTTCCATATTTTAGCTCAAAGGCCTTTAGCACATGCCATTGCAGACTAAATAGCCTCAGCTTTTGAAGCAAAACGAGGTGACACCCGCTGGCCCTGAGCACTGATGTTATGAACAGATGAATTAACAGTTACCCCATTAATTAACAGTCAAAAACAAGGACAACTGAGGATGAGACCCCAGGCAGCAAGTCAGAGATACAAGCAGCAGACTGTGAACCACGGAGTGTCTCCTTGGACACCGGTTCTGCAGAAAGACACCGCTGCTGGGCACCCCGGGGGTTTTAAAGTCTCTTAAAGTTGCGGACTGATGCACTTTGGATCCTTTCATTGCTTGGTCCTTTCTCTGGTCACTGGTTGCTCCATTTAGTGGTGCATTCCTGACCAATCATTCTGGAATGCCTCGATTTCACTGCCTGGCTCACTCTCCTGTTACAGGTTGCTGTCCTCACCCCATGAGGCAACATTCTGGAAAGTTCCCGACACTGAACTCACTGGGTCCTCACCGCCCCCCTCTAGTGGGCACACTCTCACACTACAGCACCTTCAACTTCATAACTTATTACTTCAATTAGGCATAACAATTCATTATATTAATTAACAATTCATAACAAAATTGCATTATTAACAATTCATAACCCCACATATGAAAGCCAACTTTATTTGTAACATGGACACCCAGGAAATCACTTCTGGAATGGAGCTAGTACAGCTAACTGCAAAAAACCACTACAGGAAGGAAACAAGGAGCTTTTGCTCCAGAGAGCAGAGGCTTCCGCAGGACAGAAGTGGTTCAGCCTCACTGTGTGCAACTCTGAGACACTTTTGTTTCTGTGTGCACAGAAAACACAACTGTCCCTCCTGTAAGCAGCACTACCAAGGTTCCTCTAACTGCAGTCTGAAAAAATCTGTATTTACCAACTACAGCAAAAGCTGAGGTCCTTGCAACTCCACATACATGACTATTTTTACCTCTCCATCAGTGATACCAGGATATACTTCTCAAGAAAATAATAAATTGCCTTATATGCTCTAGAAAGCCCAAAACTAGAGATCTAAATAATTTTATACAGTTTGCTCTGGTAACTGATCAGTCATTTCATTTACCATGGTTCCATTTACAATGGCATTATAGTGACTCTGTATATCACACCAGGCCTGGATGGTATGGTTGGGTGCTACCTTGGGATCCTTGGAAAGAGGTCCCAAAGAGTGTGACAAATAAAAGAGGGATGATCACAATTCAGTGAGACAAAAAGTAAAAATCTTTAATTCCGAAACAACAAACACATGAGCCAAACAACAGTATAGGGCAGACCAAAAAGGTCAGGGTCCAGGGTAGAAAGTAACTCATATAAGGTAGGTTGAGGGCAGAGTTTGAGTGGAAGGAATCAGTAAGGACAGGGATTCAGAATGTGCAAAATAATGCAGCAAAATTTAACCAGTAACAACCAAGAAACCATAGAACCTTCTAGTTACATTTACATACAACTATTCAGGGGGAAGTGTGGGTAATACTTTGCTCTCTATGACTTAGGGGACTTTTCCCACGGCCTTAAGTCAGAGTTTTCATCAACCCTCAACAACTCTGCATTAATAACTTTGGGAAATCATATATTTTCCTGTACATTATATTTTTTCCAACATTGTGCATGTCAAATAGATTAGCCCTATGAATTCAGTCTTTTGTATTAAAAAATCCCAAATGTAGGTCAGTATTTGCGTAACAGGACAATCTTTCAACCTTGGGCCACAAGTCTGTAAACCACCAGGGTCAATTTCTGACCCTTGGCATGACACACCGCGTTTGGTAACTGATCTGCCCCACCGAGTGGCTTTGGATATACTTCAACTACACAGCTGCCTGCTTTATGTCATTCCAGATGGCCTACAGACTCCTGGAGAATTTCTGCCTGGCAGAATAACCAAACTCCAGGAAAGGATTTGGAATCTCTAATTTGTTGATTTGCTCATAGTGGTGGATTGGCATTTAGGGGGAAAAAAAAAGAGGAACACCCATGGAAGTGATGGCTCTGAGAGAGGCTGCCGGGAGTTCCCTCTCTGCCTGAGACCTGACAGTATTGTTCACCACTGAAAACTGGTATTACCTCTGTGACTACATACCACTTTCTAAACCTAAGCCCGGGAGCTTCTGGCTCTCTTCTGTTTCCGGCCCTGAAAGTTAACAGAGCTCTAGTGCAGCTGCCCCCTCCCCACCTCGCAGCCTGTCGGGCGGGGTCTGAGCCGGACCCCAGCGGCTCCCGGGTGGGGAACTGACACAGGCCAGGGATTTCCCGGGCCAGCTCAGATCGGTTTTCTGTTCCTCTCTGCCTCGGGCCAGGAGGGGCCCGAACCAAGGCTGCTGTTTGAGCCCCAGCTCGGGTTTGGCTTTTCAGCCCTTCTTTGAACACGCGTCTCTGAGGCCAGGCGAAGGAATGAGGGGAGGACTCTTCTGGTTTGCAATTCACAGATTTGTTTTGCAAGGAGAAATCCAGGAGGAATGGCAAAGGATAGGGGGTCTGACCGTCTCCTTTGAAAGGGTTAACGCCTCGGGGGCTTGGGAATTGTGAGAACCAGTTAGACATTACAGCTGGCGGGCACACAAACTTTCCACAAATAAAATACCGACAGGTAAAGATAAACAGTAACGGAGATAGGAATTCTCTAATTAATTCCCGAGCATTAGGGGCTTTTCCAAGACGGGGTGGAGCCGCGGGGCAGGGATCCACTGGCCGAGCCTGTGCCGCTGGAGCCCAGGGAACTGGGAACACACGGGCCAAAGCGGCAGAGACGCCGCGCCGGGGCCGGAGGAACAAAAAGCGGATCTGCAGCGGATCGCCCGCCGGGGCCCCACAACAAAGGAGCAGCTTCCCCTCGGCTGTGCGGGCCGGCCGGAGGGAAAATGGACACAGACACAGCACGGGGAGAAACGCGAGCTGCAGCCGGAGCCCGGGGTCCCGTGGGCCAGGGCCCGTGTGAGAGAACCCGCTGAGGGGGAAGGCGGCGGCGCGGGAAGGGATTGATCACACAGTGACAGCGGTTCAGGGGGAGGGGGTCACACAGTGACAGCGGTTCAGGGGGAGGGGGTCACACAGTGACAGCGGTTCACGGGGAGGGGGGTCACACAGTGACACCGGCGGAGGCGCGGGCCCGCAGGCAGTGGGGGCGGCAGGCACAGCCACAGCCGCGGGAAACGGGGAAGGGGCGGGGAGAACCCGGCAGAAGCTTCAATCGCGGCAGCGAAGGAAAAACAAACACAAAAGCCTCTAACCTAGCTGGCAAACTAAAAATTCCACCACAACAGGGGATGGAGGCTGCGGGGCCTCGGTGCCGGGTTTTCCCGAGAAGCCTTCTGGGTCCTGTAGCAGCAGAGTGACCGAAGAGTTCCCGGGGCCCCGGACAGCTGCTGACACTCGCCAAACCCCCACCATGGCCCGCACACACTGCTCTGAACCAGAACTGTCTGCTCCTCCCCCGGGGCAGCTGGGCTGAGAGACACCTGAAATCTGACAGCAGGAATATCTGCCGTGGCTTGGGCCAGAATTTAACCCTTCACCACCTAGATGAGACCTGCCGATTTAATCCCTTTCCAGAGAGAGGAAAGTGAGAGTGATCAACATGTAAAGAGATAAAGAGATAACAAACCATCAAAGGCAGTAAAAGAAGGAGTCGAGCCTCAGTTGGAAGAATGAGGAGATGCTTTAATAAGCTTTTTAAGAATAAGAAATATTCTTTTGGTAAGGCCATGGAGATGGACAATAATGTTCTAAAAAACCCCTTTATTTCATGAAAGAGTATTTGAGAGAAATGAAGTATTTCAAAGTGTAGATCTGAGCAAAGGTATCCATTGATAAAGCTAAGCAGATGGTGGGGTAGTTGTGATCCCATGAGATGCTGGAACAGAGAGAGAAGTGAGAGTTGATGAAGACCCTTGGCCCCCAGAAGAAAAAGAGAAAACATCTGTTCCCAGAGATGATCACGGAGACAGATGAAGAGAACCGTGGCCTCCTTCATGGGGACGAAATCCATGAGAAAACTGTTTTCTTGTAGAGAACTCTCCATGGAATGACAAGAGAAAACTCTTCTCCATACAAAGACTGATGAAAAAACTATTATATAATTGGCATTGCTTTAACATCCCAACTTTTGTCTCTATGTTGTCCGTTGAGAAAGGAAAAAGTTGCAAGGGGGGGGGAGGAGGGGAAGAAAAGGTTTCTGGAGGTTTTATTCTGGTTTCTTATTCTTGCAGTTCTGTTAATAAACAACTTTCTTTATTCGTTCTAAGTTTTAAGCCTGTTTTCCCCTTCTCCTAATCCATGTCTCACAGCAGAAAATGAGTAAGTACACTGGTGATTCTTAGCTAGTGCTAAAAACTACCACACTCATATGACTACAAATCCCGGCACACACACTGTTCAGGGGACATTGCATTTTTACATACTGACTTCCACTACCACTGGCTTGCACTGGCTCCTGTGCCAGACACAGAAAAGGCTTGCTTTCTGCTTTGATCCAGGTGCAGATGCAGGGAAATGGAGCATTACATATTCCCAATTGCTCATGATCACAGGCTTTAAGTCATTCACATTTCAAAATCAGATTTCACTTGTTGCAGACTTCTGAGGACTTAACTTTCTATGCTGCAGTGTGAACCAAGACAAGATTAAAGGATCAGCACCAAGACCAAAACTCCATCCTTCTGTTATTTTCTCTTAAATTGCATGACTAGGACTAAACCAAATTTAGCATTTCCCATCCTTTGCTAACTGAATGAGACGCTCTAAGCTAAAAATTAGAAAGGCAAAACCCCAAACTTCAAGAGAGTAAATCTAATTAAATTCAAATTCCATACCAATACATTACGGCATAATTTATGTATATAGAGTAGAAAGATTGAAAAGATAAAAAAAATTCTCAGGTAATTAATTTATCAAATAATTGTTATATTAAGACAATTCACACACACACAAGATACTTCAAACAATTATTTTTAACAAAGCATTGTATGTAGTTCACAAGGTTCATCCTTGGGAAAAACATATTTTAGGAAATATTGATGCGACACCATTTTTCTTAGGTTTTCTGTTTAGCAGACACATCCCACCCGAAAAATGCCATGACTGAGCACAGTTCCAAGTAGAACAGGAAAATGTTACACCTCTGAGATGGATGGTCACAAGTTGTAGCAAACTGCTATAAAAAGCTAATGCTCAGTGACAGTCTCTGCACCTATCCCCCAAAAATAACAGCAAACTACACCAGCAGTGACACTGTCAGGAGACACCTGAGCAGGCTCTGGCACAAGGAGTTGCAGGTAGAGCCCCAGGTCCATGCTTAGGCTCCTGGATCACCCATGTTTCTATATGGGGTACACTGTGCACAGGGCATGGTCACAGACCGCTTGTGTATACACCAGACCCAGACCCACAGCCAGGTCAGCCATTCCTTCCCATCTTCTCACACAACCAAAGACCACCTGACTCCATCAGGGCTCCCCAAGGCTTGTCCTCAATCCACCCTTCCCTCAGCAAAGCTACTCACCATGACAAGGACCATGACTTCTTGTCCATTTGAAACCTTCGCGCTCTCACCAGGAGCTCTGCCTCAGGGTCTGACTTCTGCCCCTGAGCCTCAGCAACAAACCTGCCCACTCCAGCTGGGGTCTGGCCATCCCCCGCAATCCTCCTACCCTTTGTGCTCCTTCCGGAGGGGGTTTGCTGTAATATCACTCATCAGGCTCACGATCACTTCCAGCTGATGGCTCCCTGCCAACCCCGTCCAGTAACAAGGTGCACCTGACCCTCTTTAACCCCTCTCACTCACACATGCTTAAAATTACGTATTACCTACCATTTGAGCACCCGAGTTGTTAAAAGTTTGAAGTTTATGTAAAAACATAAAAAACATATGTAAAAACATTTATGTGAACAATACAGAATGTCAGCTAGTTACAGTGACCATACAGAAATGAGAGAAGGAAAAGAAACGCCTAAGTTATTTGATTAATTGTTAAATATATACCTTCTTTTCCCTGCACATACAAATTCCTTGATCTACATAAAAACGTAGATAGGAACAATACCTCTTATTAAGAGATAGAAGGAGCAAGCGAAAGTAAACGGAGTAGAAGAGCACAGAGCAGAGGCGAGGGCAGGAATAGCAGAGCTGCTGGGGCCGGCTGTGGCCGGGCCTACCTCGCTGCCGAGGGTGCGGGACACCGGGCTGCGCTGTGGGGACCTCGATCCTGAGGGGGAAGCTCAGCCCATCGGGCCCACCAAGGGCGACACGGCGAGCCGGTGCCACGGAGGCGGCTCCTCCACAGCCCCAGAGCGGCTCTCCCGCCACCTTGGTCTCGATGAGCCCCCCTCACCCCAGCGGGGCAGGGGCGGCACCGACCCGGCCCGGTGCCGCCGGCCCGGGCCCGCTCCCCGCCGCTGAGGGGCGGCTGCTGCGGCCCGCGGGGCTCCGCGGCTGAGGGACCTCGCCTCAGGCCCCGCTCCCGGACTGGGGGAAACAGACACACCCGTCCTGCTTTCCAACATTTTATTAGCAAATCACAATAACAAATATCTTCGCTATTTTTGACAGGCTGTAGTATTTCCAGGCACACAAAAAATCCCCCAAACCAACAAACAAAACAACAAAAATATGTCTATTAAAAAACATCACTGCCAAAATAAGAATCAAAATAGCCAAATAGGTATACTTTAAGAAAAATATGTGTGGTCTTTTGTGGGGTTTTTTTATTGTGCTTTATCTTTTTCTTTTTTTTTCCCCCCCCAGACTATCACTTCATTTCTCTCCAGGTTCCCTACTGCAAAACAGAGTAATACATAGAAAATACGTTTTTTTTTTCTCCCAGCAAGATTCTGTAACACAAATTCTTTTAATGTTCTGTTTTCTTCCATGTCTTTCTTCTGGCCCCTTACTAAAAGGAACCTGTAGGTGGTTGTTCAAAACCCATGGGTGATGAATTCAGACCAAACCCTGCAGTGAGCAGGCGTTGTGCCAGCACTGGAAGCAGCACAATTGCACTGTGCTGCCCTGAGCGGGCTAAGCTTCACCCCATGGAACAGACAGGGCCACGGACACAGCTGGGAAAACACTGTAAAGCTTCCTAATGCATCACCAACATTAGTCCTGAGAACAAGAGATTCTACACCCACAGCATGCTCCTACCTGGAACAAGCAGGAGATAGTTTGGACAGGACAGGAGTGCTGCATGTTGTGGGCTCTGTGCAATGAAGTTGCTTGGAAGCCATGAGGAATGACTGAATGCCAGAGAGAAAGATCTGGCCTTAGCTCACATGGACACAAAGATGACTGAACAGTGAGATGTCTGTAATGTCTCTGTTGAAATACCACCTCAAGTCTTTATAAATGTAGAATCAATAAGCCAGAGCTTCACACAGCCTTGCACTCCTCTGTCTGCCTTTCTGCTGTGTCCCATCTTTCTTAGTAGTTGCTAGAATTTTACATGAGAATGACTCCATTTCCATGGGAGCACAATCCTGATCCAACAACCTATTTTAACAAGGACCCATTTTTTAAAAGTGTGATTTACATACACATGCCACAATCTAAAATTTGGAAACCAAAGATGTTTTTAAAGTCTAGAAATTCATAAAAATACCACTGGCTTGGAGTCTGTTTCGTTTTCCACATCCTTGGGAAAGCAGGAAGCAAAATTTAGTAGGTAAGCTGAGTGGTTTTTTTTATCCAAATATATATTTTTAGTGTTCTGTTTATGAAACAGACACTCCATGACACTGCCATGGTTTGCCTGGTTGGCAACTAGGCCCCACACAGCCTCTCACTCACCTTCCCCTGGCCCTGGTGGGGAGAATTGGAAAGCAAACCTCAAGGGTTACTTTGAGATAAGAACAGTTTTGTAATTGAACTAAAGCAAAATATAATAATAATAATAATAATTAATAATAATGGAAGGGAAAAGAGAAGAATAAAATCCAGGAAAGACAAGTGATGCATAACACAATTGTTCACCACTCACGGGCCAATACCCAGCCCATCCCTGAGCAGTGACCTGTGTCTCTCAGCCAATTCACCCCAGTTTACACACTGAGCATGATATTCCATGGGCTGGAATATCCCTTTGACCATTTTGGGTCAGCTGTCCCTGGCTATGGTCCCTCCCAGCTTTTTGTGCACCTCATCACAAGCAGAGCATGGGAAACTGAAAAGTTCTGACTTATGGTAATCACTGCTTAGCAACAACTAAAACATCAGCATATTACCAACAACCTTATTCTCATATTGAATCTAAAACACAGCACAGTACCAGCTACTAAGCAGAAAATTAACTATATTCCAGCTGAAATGAGGATACACTGAAACCTCAGGTTTCCCTGTTACTGCTCCCTCTTAATACATACATTACTGCAACACTTTTTGAGGATTCTGTCTCAAGAATTACACAGAAAGTTCAGAAATACACCTTTTAACTGAATATGTAGAGAAGCCCATGCCCTGCACCCTATCCCTTGACCAGCACACATCACAGGCTATGGCAGCACAAGATACAAAATAAAAAAATTAAAGAAGTAGTATAAAAATGCAGTGCCATATTTGCAGAAACATTTACTCTCCAGCCTCCACAATTCATATATCCACATTCTCTTTCCTTTCCTCCATCATTCCCAGTCCAGGATCACCTCCATGTCCCTTTCATTTCACCCCCTCCTTCATTTTATGTTTCTTCCATCAAATCCTACATTCTGCCTCTCTCCTCCAAAGCTTCTCATAAATTTCCTTCCTTTCACAGAAGTAATTTCTTATCAACTGCATTTTAGTCTCTAAGCAAGGACACAAAGTTACAAATAAAAGCAGCATATTTTTATTTCTCTCTTAGAAACTGGAAGCCATCAAAGTTAAGCTGATACTAGTTTTCAACACCTGCTCCAAAACCTTAGCCTAGAGGTGACAAGTGTAAAGTCAACAAAATCAGTTTCCTCATCCATCTATAGTTGTTTCTAATAGACATGCTTTCTGATTTTTAATTCCTTAAATGGCAAAATAAATAGGAACTTCTAATAGCAAATACATTCAATGAAAAAATACCCTATGCACATTTTTTGGTACCAATTGAACAATACTGGCTTAGAAACTAATATAGTTAAAATGATGCAACTTCCCTGTGCAAAGATGTTACATCAATATCAAAGTGCTTATTCCTCAATTTTGGATACAACTCCCTGAATAAAATACAGATGTCTGCAGTCTGGGTTACATGTAAACAGCACCTGTACAAATAGGTGTTAACAAGTCTCCAATTTGCTGACAATAAAAATATTGATGATAATAATAACAAAGTCTAATAAAGACTATTTCTTCACATGCCTTAGGTTTCTAAATGCCCTTTTGTTTGGTAAGGCACCTGCCATTATTCTGTGAAAATGCTGTATTTGGGTGCATGTAAATCACCACAGAATTTTTTTCTCTTTTTCATCCAAAAATTGCCTTGGCCTACCTCAGTGCCACAGTCAGTTGTACTCCCACTGACAAAGGGAGTTGTGCTAATCCCCAGCCAGACACAATGGCCAGAGCACAGTTCTTGTTGCATTTCAGAACTATTTACTGCCACGTCCACAAAATCAAGGTTATGGTATGTAATGTCACTGTGATTTTCTCTTCAGTTACAGCAATAACAGAATGCTGCACACAGTGAACAAAACCTGTCAGATACCTGCCATCAAATATTTATGCTATTAATAAATATAAAAATTGCATTAAAAAAATCCTTAAGACTCACTAGAAACTTCCCTGATCAAAATAATAATGCACATAGTCTTAACCACTGTGCAGAAAGTTAATTATTCTGCAGTAAAAGATTATCAGTAGGAACCCCACACCCTGACTGGACTCAGCATCAGAAATAGACTGAAGTATCACTGAAACACTCAACATATAAAAGGACTCCAGCTGGTGCTTGTGTTGTAGGATTTCCCTGGGAATCTTGATTCCAAATTTTCTAAAATGCTCAGTAGGCATTTAAGACCATCATCCAGTTGTTGGTGTAGTTTGAGAAGCAAGAAGCAAGGATTCAGACAAGAAGTCCAAGTCTGCTGCCAGGGCTGCTTACTTCAGCAAGGATGAAAGTTTCCTGCCTCCTGGCCATGGAATTCTCATCCCATTACGATAGGCTGCTTCTCCTCTGAGGTGCTTTTCTTTGTAAAAGATCCTCACTGTCGCTTTCACAGTTTCTCTGAAATAGAAAGGCCACAAAGTCTCTGTCGTGTAAATTAGATACCATGCTCTTATACATACTGTTCCAGTATTATCAGTATCATCTACTGGGAAGAGCAGAGCTAATACAGCTCTCACATTTTCACTCCAGAAGGTCACAGGCAGTGCCAGGGTCCCCCACCCTCCATCACAGAGCTGGGCACAAGAGCAGTGAGGTTCCCTGTGACTGATTGGATCTCAGTCACACCCCATGGTTACTGCCTGGGATCCAGACATCATCTACAGGCTCCTTGCTGCTGCTTTACACAATAAATGCACTTAGAAGGTCTACCAAGGTGCTGGCTCTCCCTACACAAGATTCCTGTCACAGTAACAGAACATACAGCAGCATTCAAGACACAAATGATGCCATGGTCTCATCTAGTTTCCCTCTCTGAGCCACTGCTCTCCTGTTGGGCTGTTCATTCATATAAGGACAGCAGAAATGACTGCACAGTAAGTTCTTCTTCCTTCTACCTACCGAACTCTCATCTTGGGTCAGGACCTTCTTCGCCAGCGAGTACGATAAGTGGTTGCACAGGGAAACAACACGGTATGAAAGCTGTGCAGAGAGGGAGGAAAACCAATTTAAAACCCATAAATACTCAGTGTAGACATATTCAAACACATTTCATTCATTTACTGCCTATTACAATTTTACGTTGAAGCTCTATCTTGCCCTCTGATTCGATCAGGCTTGGGAAGCCACATGTGAGAAGGATTAAAGGCTCATTGCCATACCTTCCATCGCCTTCTAGCGTATTGCCTTTTGAAGTTTTCCATGTTAACAACAGATGATTTCCGAACCAAAGCCTGTTGCTTGTCCATAGGCTGCAAGATAAAAGAGTAATTTTATTGTTTGGCTCCCTTTGGTGAATAAAATATGCAAGATACCTCATGTGGAGCTGGCTGAAAGAAAGCCGGGGAAGCTGCAGATTCACACAGGTAAAAGCAGAAGAAAAAGAACTAAATCTAGCCCGCTCTGGGTATAAACAGATCTCAAATAAAATCCTAAAACTAGCAGGTGCTAAGGCTATGCTTTCACTTGGTAAAGTTGCTAAGGTGCTTCCTGTGTATACCTGCCCCATCTCCCTTTCTTCTCTGGATGACGTCACTGTAATAAAATGGAACAAAAGGTATCTGTCATGTAGTATTAGTGACAAGGATAATGATATCTGAAAAAATCTCCAGCTTTGTCCTTTAACCATAGCCAGAGTACGAGAGCACAAGGCATTGACACCCTGGCAATGAAATAATTGCAGTATCTAACTACGGAAAAACAGGAACAAAAAAGAATATAGATCAGGATTCAGACACATACCTAGTGTCTGAATCAAAGCTTCTGATATTGTTTATCATAGTTTCTAGACACTTTCCCAGGAAAGCAACTATAAACATAGATGTTTATACATTCCATTAAAGATATGTCTTTCGATGGACGTTTCTCACAACCACAATGGTTGGGAAGGTGGTAACCTAACTATTCAATCCCTGGTTGTTGTCGAGAATCTATAAATACTGAAGCGACAGAAAAAAGTCTTCTTCCTTTATCCCACACTGAATGCTGTCTGTGTGAATCATTTCATGTCCAACAGTGACATGCCTATCATTTTGGATGTCAACCTGGTGTTAAGGAACAGATGTTCCACAAATCCTGACACAGTCCTTCAGAAAATGAAGCACATTTCAATTCCAAAAGCACATCAAAATTTGCATAAAGCATAAAACCAAATCTGATAGATTGAGAGAAAAAATGGTTCAGAACCAGATCAGGCAAGAGTCAAAAGGGAAAGGCCAGGAATCAGCCCTTCAAGAGTATGGAGTTTCAACCATCCCAGCTGTTCTGATCTGCATATGGAGGAGGTGGATATCACAGAAATATTTGTACTGAACTGGACTGGAATGCAACCAAGCCATGCACCTGAAATAGCAAGAGTACCAAAGGAGAATGGAAAACACATCAGTGAGGATTTAAACATCTTTTTCAGAAAAGTAACTTGAAATGGTTGAGACAACAAATTCACTTTTCTCATCAATGCTGTAGGTACGTACATTTTTGCAGGGATCTCAGCAGCACTTCAAGGAGCCAAGCTATCAGCTGGACCCCCCTCTCATTTACATGTACACACCATTTGCATTCAACAGAACTGGTACAGTTAAGCATTAAATATCATTTCCTCACGCTGCAAACAGCCAGCAAGCAGAAATCAATCTCAAGTGGAAAAAGTCACTGGCTAAATGTCAGCTGTACAATCTTTATGAAAAATTTCCCAGTGCCCTTTCAGCAGCAGAACCATCACCAACTCTAACTCACTTTACTGCAGACTGGTGATAACCACCTCTCCATTTTAAGTACCCTGCATGTACCAGTGTAAGTACCAGTGACTTTGTCATTCTCTCAAACATCAGGATCTCTTCCCAAAAGCAGTGTGTGATTAGCCTCAAGGATCGAGTCACAACAACATTACCCTCACCCAAACATGCTCAGGAACAAGATGGCCTCATTTAATGCTCATTCTCATTGTGCTAATGTATTTGTTCAAAAAGAAAATGGATATGAACAAAGAATATGAGATCTTGGCTGAGGGAAGGCAGACTCGCTTGAGAGTGTTTTCTGCAAATTCTAACTCTCACTAGGCTTTATGTTACATTTTAGGAATTAAAGCTCTCTCCCCCTGACAATAAAATCCTGTGTTCAAGTTCTCCTGGACAGCTTTTAATGGGTCTTCCAGCTTAAAGGAACCTGCAGAAGCATTCTGAAATAATAAAAAATGGACATTTGCAAAATTTTTAATATTACTTGTCACAGTAGAGCCCAATTCTCCCCAGCCATCAATGCCAGCTTGCCAGGGTCACATCCTGGCTATCTACACTACTTCGGAGCTTTTGAAAATTTCACCTATTGTACCAAGAACAATGCCACAGAGAGCACATCCAGTTTTCATGCTCCTTCAAGCACAATGATGGGAGCAAAAATACCCCAAGTGAACAACTGTCTTCATGACTCTGAATTTGCATCAGCCTCTGCACATCTTTGTGAGGACATGGAAGTAATGTGTCCACTGTAGTGTGCAATAACTGGATGAGAGTATGCTTTTATTTTTTATCTCAAAGTAGGAAATATTATTCTTAATCATGTTAGGAACAACAACAATTCAGTTTATTTAGGTCATTAACTTCTCTGCAAAAGGAGGAGGGGGAGGGCCAGTGAAAGATATATGCCAATATATATATGTAAAGTTTCACTCTAGCTGGACTTGAGCTATTATCTCACTGATTCTTGTAGATGCACAACAGTCACCTTGCAGCAAATACCAACAGAAACTTGGCATCTTTTTCAGTCACTATCAACCACAGGGAACAATTGCATCCTGCATAACTAACTATTTATTGTGCTCAAAAATGAAATTGATACATCTGTGCATATTAATACAGTATAACCAAACTACTTATTTGAAATACAAGACAGCAGGGCATGATTTAAGGTTTGTAAACTTTTCTTTTACTTTTTAAAATCTAAGGAAAATAATCTTTATATGAAAAACACTAGTCTCAAATGCCACACCATAGATTAAGTTGGTTGTAGCTTTGTAATCTTCACTGTAGAAAACAAATCGGAGGATTGTGTTATCACTTAGTCACAAATCAACATTTACACTGCAAAATTACACAGTCATTTGATCATTACAAGCTCCCAATGGTGTCTTTTGAATAGGATTTCTTTGATACAGGACAGGAAACTCAGCTGTTGATTAATCCTTTAGTTTAAAATTCACCTTACCTTTGATGGTAAAAGAGTTCACCCTGCACAACTGGCCTAAACACTAATCCTAACATTCTTCACTGGCAGCCATTTCACAGAGAATTTCCACAGTACTAGCTAAATGTTAAATTACTACAACCATTTGCTTTATTTTACAGATCTAACCTTTGCAAATATTTGTCTCATAAGGTGTACAGAACTGCCAGTAGCAGGGCTACCCAACTCTTTCCTTCAGCCAAGCAAAGATGCTATAAGGGGATTTTTATTAGTTTCCAGACATCCAGTTTCTATTAAGTACAGACTGACTTATTCTTTTTTACCACACTAATTACCCAGTAATCTTTAGGAACTGTAATGATGCAGAGTAAAATATAGGCAATACCAAAGGCTTTGGTGTTAGATGTGTCCATACCACTGTGATAATCTTGTTTGTGTAAGTTCAGACACTGAACACAGGAAAAAAAAAACCAAAAACAACTTCAACACTACAAATCACTGGGAGGGTATAGCTTTGGTCAGTAGCTTGTGCTATACATCAGAACTTACTTTAATTCTAGGTCATGTTTTTGTGTAGAATCTATGCACTGGAACCTTTTTAAACTGATGTACATTGAAACAAGCAACAAACCCTGCACTTAGCCTGATCTCAGTATTATTGATGGGATTCTGTCACAACAAGATTCAACCCTGCAAGGAATTCTTCACAGCAAGATCTATTTAACAGCTCCATTAGTGATTCATTAATATCTTTGTTGAAAACAGAGTCAAAGTTTCTGTTCATACAAGCTTTGTTTTCCAGTTGAAAACTGCTCATTAAATCCTGTATCCACTTGAGTTCCTCAGCAAGTTCCTGTCTGAGGGAGTCATACTGGCTCTGCAGCTCGGCGTATTTCCCACACACGCCTGCGAGACTGGCGCCGACAGCCTCGATATCATCATTCAAATGCCTTTTAAGGGACTCCATTTTACGGTATTCATACTTCAGCTGGGACACCTTGTGCCTCACACTTTCACTCTCTTCTTTATACCAAGCTTCTTTCTCATTATAAATGGAAAGCAGAGCATCCATGTCCTCCTGCAAGGAATCGTGGGATGCAGCCAAGGTGCTGAAACCCTGCTCCACATGGGAAAGGTCCTCTACGACGTGGGCAAAGCGCTCAAAGTTGATGTAGCTATTGTTGGGGGGCATGCTCGAGTGGCACTTTATTGTGTACTCCCTCAGGCGTTTCGTCTTCAGCTGTGTGTTCTCCACCTTCTTGTTCTCCTGGATTTTGGTTTCATCTTTCAGCTGGTGAGTCATCAGACAGAGGAACCAATATTACTGAATGCTTTCAAGACTGCAGACATTCAAAAGCTCTTCACAAAGGATGCAGTCTGGGTTTCCACAATGCTGGGAGATTCTTTGCTCACAAAGATTTTCTTTCATGCATTTGATTAGAAGAAACAAACACCAGACACACAAGCCCAGAACTGAATGTGACAAGTCATGTGCATTCATTCCAATGTGATAAGTGCAAACAACATGGCTGCAACTTATTTTCATGCTAATTTTTAGCAATTAACAGTGTTAAAGCTATCAATATTCATACAAGGAAAACCAACAACCCTAAAACCACTACAATTAATGTTTTGTGTGAAGCAAAACTAAAACTGAATTTCAAAAATCCTCGTTAGTCATGCTAGCTAATGTATTTTACAATTCACAATTCACAAGCAAGCAATGTTTATGATGAAAAAATACATACAGACACACAAATGTAAGCAAACCAGAACATGGGGTGCAGCAGTTCTCTCTTCAGAGAAATTATATTTTCCATATTGATTGCAGTTAACTCTCAATTCAAGAAAGCATTAAAGCAAACACACAGTATATGCCCAAGCAAACAAGAATGGAAAAATGCAAAGCCCAGTCCAATATGAAATACTGTAACGTGCAATAAACATCAGAGCTTTGTTACTCTCTTTTTGAAAGTTATGATAATAAAGGAAATAATTTGCAGAAATCCAAGGATTTTGTCAGACCCAACCAATTTCCTCCCTGTACATTTCTTTGAGTCACACAGCATAACAAAGTACTTAGGGGGCAGTTTTCCATTTAACACACTAGAAAGAGTGAGAATATGATCTCTGCTTTGCTTATGGAAAAAAACATGATCTTTTTTGTTATTCAGTCTTACCGTTATCCATGGATGAGACAGAGCTTCCTGAATCGTAAGCCGCTTCCTAAAAAACAACACAAAAAAACCCCAAAGACTTGAATGAGAAATAGTTGGTACACAAGTCCATTAACCCACACTCCTCCCAGGCTTCCTATGAAGCATTTATCAGGATAATTCCAGGACAAACCCTCAAATTTCAGGGTTAAGTTTCTCCCTGAGGCACACCGCTTGTGTGCGGTTTAGTTACTGTTCTCAGCTTCAGTAGGTAACTGTCCTTACTCCACACAACTTTAATTCTTATTTTATCAAAATCAACCTGTACTTTTGTGCACCCTTCCATAAAAAGCAATACATTCCTTTGTTTTGTTCATCCAACATGCTTAGAAAATACATTCTCGCTATACACCTTTGATACGACTGTGTCTGAATCAACACTAATTATACCAGAAGTAATCAACAGTAATTATACCAAATTATAATAGCAATTATACACTGTCCTTTGGAACACAGTATTACAACACTGCAGGAGCTGTTGTTTCCCGAAAGCAACATTTCTTGGAAGAATAGTGCAAATCTAATGCAAGTGAATCAAACCTCACTTCCTTCAGCGCTGGAGCAGTTGGGTGAACAGCACTTTAACAACACCGAGAATCAAAGACAGAAACCCAGCATTGCACAGGCACCATGTCTGTACATGACACAAATCCCAACAGCACTGACTTCTCCTTGGAGATGGCCAACCTGTGCAGAACTCTCATCAAACACCTACTCTACCCCACACTGAGGGGCCTGATAATTTGCAGAAATCTTCACTGAACAGCTCCTTCTCTCTCCTAGCTATTTTATCCCTTAATTAAGCCATTAGAAAGAACCACAACAGTCTGACTTTGCTCCAGGACAAAGAAAGTTACAGGGAAGGAGATGCTACTTCTGTGTGTACTTTATTAAAAGCAAGAAAAACTAAAAACAAAAGACTGTGGTTCCTGTAAGCTGGGAACAAAGATCTGCATAGCTGTCACACAAACCCTAGGGGACTGCCACAGCTACAGAGACTTAGAACAACTCCACATCAGTACATGTAGTAATTTTTCTGGCATTGCACCACTGGGGGCATATTCTGGCATGGTATCACCTCCTTGGAAGTAGTTCATAAGAGACTGAGATAATGGAGTGGCTGTTACCCTGAACTCAAGATTGTGCTCACCATTTTCAGCCCTTCAGCTACACTGTGCCAGCTTGACTCAGGTGAGAATTCAGTCCTGAACATGGCATTTAGCTGAGGAGATTTGGTTTCTCTCCTCAGGGTTTCTGGGTGCAGTGATTAACTAGGGGCACAGCAACATCCTCCTGTCTTGCTTTTGACTGGCAATATACACTGCAAGAAACACTTTTTTCCTTGTAATATCACATTTCACCAGGCTTATTTTAGAGACAAATGGGTCTTTCTGAATATCTGCTTACCGTGTATCTTTCACCAGTAGTTTCTGAATAAAGTCTTTTGCCAGGTCACTAGTATTGCCAAAAAATTCTTCATCAAAGTCGTAATTCACAGCTGTGATGTTGGCAAGTGTTTCTTGTTTAGTTTCTCCAAGGAAAGGTGATGCACCACTAAGCCTAGATAAGCCAGAAAGAGGAATCAGTTGGAAAAATAAGCAGCAAAAGTCCCCTAGTAAAATTACAGTGACTGTGGAATATACTCTTAGGACATCTGTGGCTCTTGTGTTGAAGCAGCTCTGCCATGTAGGAATAAACAGAGCTAGCTTAGGCTCACTAGAGCTGTGGTTATGAGCCAGACTTGAATTTAAAGTCTCTAGTGCAGCACTAATGCGTGCACATAGAGAGAAATGCAGAGCTTCTCCTCTCCTGAGTGTCTCATTTAAGTCATTGCTAATGAAACTAGAAAAAGTTTCAGCTGAGGAGAGTCTCTATTCCTGTGAGCCCACAAAGACTACCAGGCTGAAGCTTCTATAACATACAAGCAGATAACATAGTGTTTCTATAGTTTTTCTTCAGGAAGGAAAAGCTCTGCCCCAACTTCTTTTCTCTGCAAAGCTGCTAATGAGTTCCCTGCATGGGGGGTTCAACCAAGAAACCTTTCTCAGCTGGAAACAAAATACGATATATGATTTTGTATTTTTATATGATATTTTTTTGCCAGGCACATGGTCTTGCCTAAGAGCCAGCTCCACTGAAGAGGCAGGGCCATGCTGCTCAGCAAAAGGAATCCACAAGCAAAAGGGCTTTTGCTGAAATAAAATCCAACTGTTTCTGAACAACATAAAATTTCATTCTCTTGGCACCCTGCTCCAACTGCAAGGATATAATGGAGACAGCACCATAATAAAATGTCATTTAGCAATCAACTTAAGAAAAAGCTTTCCTCCTGCTTTGTCTATCTCTCAGCAGTGATTGTCAACCTTCATCTTTGATGACTCTGCACCTCTGCTCCATAAAACTTGTGTCAAAACAGAGTCATCCCAGACCCCTCCTGCCCTGCCTTTCCTCCAGGCTCCTCCTCCCACAACATAAAGGGATGCTGACTTGCAAAAGTCTGCTTTATGGATAATGTTATTTATACCAAGAAGATTGATACCACTCCTTTTTAATAATCTCCTGGGCTATTATTGTGCTTATCTATTATGCCTAGCTTTGATAACATAGTTTCAGGATGTAGCAGGCTCAAAACACGACTGCACCAAACTTCAGGGAACTACACTGAGGTTTTGAATACTAAACCACTGCTTACATCATCCCACTCTCAACAGACATTTTACCTTGTCTGTATTGCCACCACCAGGTTGACTGGGAATCTTGGGAGATAAGCAGGAAGTTAGATGGGACCACCTGAGCGTTTCAGCCCAATCTCCAACTACCACATTTTAAATCTCTTTACCTGAGCTTGGGCTCCAACCAATACCCCAAATTTTCTTTGCACCGCAGAAAAGAAGGGAATGTGTTGCACTGAATCTGACTCCTCAGACCCTACCTCTCTTTTACAGCTTTTAGGGTCTAACCCTTCTGCATAGGTCAAAGTTTATTTTCCACACTGAAAAGACAATCCTTCCCCTTGAAGCCTCTGCACTTGTCCTGACCTGTGAGCTGTGTAGTGCAAATCCACCTAATACAACAGTCCACCTTCTTCAAGTCTGGCAGCAAATTATTCCTGTGAGTATCACAAGGAACAGCCAAAGCTGAGGGTGTCATTCCCAGCAAGCAGTGTCCACTCCCTGCTCCCCAGGAGTCACAAGATTTCAGTGGAAGCAGTTAGGATCAAGGATCACTGACCACTCCTGCAATTCTCATGTCAAACGAGAGGAAAAGCAAGGAGTGCTGTTCCTCTGCTGCATGCATCATTATTGCACAAGCAGTTTCCCAAACTGTCAAGCTCCATCTTAAAACTCTCAACTGCTTGTCCCCAGATGCCCATAGAAACTAATTTCTTTGAGAGCTTCAGCATAGTAATTCCCTCCCTTTTATTTATTCATCACCAGTTGACACACTTCACACTTCTAAGGATAATCTGTACTTAAAAAGTATTCTGTGATCTATTTTCACTTTATGCTTCCTGACTATAATGATATCTATCCCCAACCAACCTTTACTAGCTTTAACAAACCCTTTTTCTTCTCCTGTAAGTTGAATTCTCAGTTCCCAAGGTCAACTTCTCTGTTCCTCCTTCAGCTTAAATTCACCTTTTTGAAATGACTGACCTTACTTATGCATAATAATCTAGACTGCTGCCTTTACAAGCAAATAAAAATTTCCCTGTTTCCATCTGAAATAACCCATCTTGTAAATGGGACTGTTAAACTTTCAATTTCTATGCTCTCACACTGGCAGCTCACAGTCATTCCAGAAGCAATTAATCCTCTTGGCTTTTCCATCCTCTACCATTTGGAACGGATGAGATCCCATAAAATGCAGAAATGCCTATGGTGCAAGGGACTTTTTTGATTTCTGCTCAGAATGTCCCTCATCTTCTACCCTCATTTTAAATTGAAAAAGCTGCAGAATAACCCCTGTCCTTTATACAAACCCCTGCCCACCCCATGTGTGCAGATCCCTAAATGACTGAAGGGAAGAATTGTTCTGTACTAGTGCAACAGAGCTTTAGGAACATTTCTACATTTCTACAGGAGTGAATCTGTTGTACTCACAGTATGTAGGTGATGACTCCTATGCTCCTAAAAAACAAAAGACATTAACTGCAGGGATTCTACATGACCATTATTCTTTCTAATGTGCAGAATCAATAGTAGAGATGGAACAGAGGCAAGACAGCCACTGTGGCTTTAGATAACTGCTAACATCTCTTACAGAATGGGGTTTTGGGGAAAAAAATTAATTTTACATATAACATCAAGTAATGTGGATATTTGAAGTCTCTGCTTATTTCTACTCAGTGGGTACTTACTACAGTGCACACATGAAACACAGAGGAGCAGGATATTTGAGTTGGGGTGACCTCTTTTGCCTGCCTTCCCAGCAGGCAACATTAGTGCTCAGATCTCCTCTGCATGAAGGGCTCCTAGAAATAAAGCTGTCACAAGCTCTGCAGGAACATGTTTCCTTCTCAGAGTGCTCCACTGCGTGGACAGTGGCAAACAGTTAACTCTGGTACTGCCATCACTCCAGTTTTCCAATGTAATTTTGCAGAAATTAAATGTTTATCTTTTAATTTAAAGGAATGTATAAAAATGGAATGACAGAACAAAGACTCATTAACTGTATTTAAGTTTTTGGAGGTTTTTTTGGTTTTTTTTTTAAATCTGTTGCAGTGCAATGATTCTATTAAGAGCAAAATAGGAAAAAGTAACTGTAGAGTAACAGGAAAAAGAAGTACTAACACATTATAAAACTTACCACATGTCTGCAGCTAGTCCAAGTGGTTCATAGTTTACAATTTCTGGAGCTGTAAGAAACATTTAATCAAACAGCAGCAATTGATTAAATTGATTAAAACAACTTCTATCTCTCAATTTTTAACTTTGACAAGATGTCTTGACTTCCTCTGGAATTTGCAATATAAGACAAAGGAACATGTCACTCACCTACAAATTCTGGAGTTCCAAAAATGTTTTTAAATTCAACTCCATCTTCTATTTTGTGAGCCAAGCCAAAGTCAATGAGTTTGATGTGTGGAATAGGGATATTCTTGTCTAGAAGCATAATGTTTTCAGGCTAAAAATAACAGAAGATAGATCTATGTTATTAAAATATTAATATCTTGGAAAGTAACAGAATTATCAAGTGCTTTTTTTTCCCCATTGCATCATCATAAAACAAGAAACACATACCTGTGCTTAACCATTTACAGTTCTTTTGATAGAGGTAGAAGGCAGCTTAAGCAGTTCAGGTGTTTGCAGACAGAATGCTACTGCCCAGCCCTGAGTGACACCTGCACAGCACAATATTTTTGTTGACAGCAATTTTACTTATCTGTTCTTGGAACTCACACTTCACAATATTTGCCCAGTTGACACTATTCTGTATTGTAAGCCAATGGAAGATGTTTTATTTAAATGTTGAACCTATTCAGGGAAGGAAAAGCTAACTTCTCTATGAGACTAAATTCACAGTTGCAGCAAGGCCAGGAAAGATCCAGGATTTACCAGCTGAGCAGTCCCAGAAAATGCCAAGAGTTGGGATCAGAGGTCTTAGATCATATATGATAGCAAGCTATCAAAAGAACATGTGGAATTCCTCAAAGCATTGTAAGAAAAAGCTGAAGCTTGAACTGCAAAATCAAAACTAACATGTTTAACCACAGACTTTACTTTTTTACCAGATACAACATATTTCATAAAGTTCTTTCTTCAACTAAATTTCTCAGCCATAGCTACTCCCAACCATGGCCCGAATTCACAGGTTTCAGAGTAAACTATGGGTTCAATTTATCTCCCATGATGAGCTTTAATGCTTCATCATCTGTCCTAACTTAATCATAAGTTCAAGGGCAGCAGTGAGAGACTCTGATTCCCTGCTGGCACCTGCCTGGCCTTTCCACAGTAGAATCTAACATGGAAGGTGCTCCTGCTAACACATACACTGGGAAACAGAGCATATGAGTAATTTATTCTCATAGGCATTAGAGCAAGCATGTTTTAGCCTCAGGGTAACAAGTCTAGTTTTCTTCCATGGATCTAGGACATATATGTACACCACAGACACATAATGTAAGCTCCTTTAGAACAGACAGAACAGACTGAAATGGAAAAAGTCACTGTCACTACCTCTTGGAGGACTGTTTTATTCCTTAGTTGGTATAAACCATTGTAGCTCCACTGCAACCAATGGAGCCCTGTCAAGTGATGAGATAATGATGAACCATTCTCTGTCTAATCAGATCACTGCTTAAAAATACATGTCTAATTTAACACTTCCTGAACTCCACACACAGTCCTTTAAAATCCAAGAGAGTTATTAAGTGAATACATATTAGGTTATGTGATAGTCACTATCAGTTAAACGATTCTTTACTTATGCTTTCTGATTTCTATCTTGCAATTCTTACATCTTTATTGACCACCTGACATTACTGGTATTAAATATTAAAATTAGCAGTTTCAAATCAGCCAAAGCCTAAATCAACATCTTTACCTTTAGGTCAAAGTGAGCAATTTTCTTAGAGTGAAGGTAATGCACACCATCCAAAATCTGCTTGATGAACCTGGTTGCTTCCTCTTCACTCAAAGACTCCTTCTGTGCCAGGAAGTCAAAAAGTTCTCCTCCACAAACCCTGCAAAATACATCCTGTTATCTCCTGCACTGTAATCCAGTGTAAAGTAAGTGTAAGCACAGAAAACTAAAGCAGCAAAGAACCTCAGTACAGTTAGAAAAAGTCTACTCCTACGGACAATCATGAATTTTGCGTTCTGGTCCCAGGTGTGCCCAAACTTCCTTTTGGCTTCAGCTCTCTTCCCTGTAAATTCAGGACTGGCTTTTCCATTGATGCTGCAAGGACCACAAAGGACCAGAACCAGAGTTACATTGTTTGCTGAATCTCCAGACATGCACCTACTTCAAAAAGTCAACCACTTCAACTGCTATTTTTCAACATTTTTTTTTTTTTTGTATGAACAAGTTGTAAGAGTCAACAGCTGCTGAAGAATTACTTTTCTTAGTGGTTGCCACCAGAACCTGAGGTAGTAAAATGAGCCAACAGAATCTCTTTTCTTTCCAGAATGGCCATCACCCTGTCCTACTACAGATTCTTGCCTGACATAAGTAACAGGAAAGGATTTCTTTGGTGCTGAATCTCTCAAGAAGAAAGCAGATTGTAGCAGGCTGGAAGGTACAAAAAAACCTCTTCCCAAATCAATGAAGTGCTCTTAGTTACTACAAGTTTTCACATCAAAGCTGAAATCCATTCCACCCTAATTAGTATATAAGCCTTTATTTTAATTTCTGTGCCTTTTACGAGACTTCCATTGCTATTTTTCCGCTTATCTGAAACATGACCCAAATATTGAATTAGGCATTGCTTGCAGCTATTATTCATTATTATGTTCACATTTATTGTTGCCAGTTCACACTGTCATTAGTATTATTTCTTTATTCTCATTCAGATTCACTTTTGGGGGAACCCACAAAACAGTTGCTACTCATGGGGGCTGGTGCACCTGTGCTCAGAGTGCAAGCAAAGGACCTGAGAGATGCTACAGTCACTTTGGAAAACAAGCTCTCGGCCTTGTTGCCCAATGAACTGCCTGTCAAAGCAGTAGCAGGTCAAAATGCTTTGAGTTCCTCAGGTGCTGTGAGTCACAAACAAGGTCAGATCACGCTGGGTGCTCCAGAGGTCTTTGGGGAATTGCTTCTCTGACCCCAGGCTCCTGCACAACACTGGTGGTGACAATATGGTGATTCCCTACTCTGCCTCGTTCAGAGGAAGCTACTGTCAACAGCTACGAGATCTGCAAGGACAAGTCGACTGCAAGCAAGAACAGCATGTCAAAAGCCACAAAAACATTGGACTTGTGTCTTAACTTCCCCTGCTGTTCCTGTGGGTGACAACATGCCTTGCTGTTCCAGAGACTGGACATAGTGACTTGCCCATTGATTACCAGGTATTTTTTTCACACCTCTCACATAGTTGGAAACTTTTCTAAGCAATGTGAGGAACAACACTTCACCTGGGCAGAAGTTACCTCCCTTCACCTGGGCAGAAGTCACTTAATGCTTTAACTGTTACAACTAAATGGCTGGCAAACGAAAAACAGACTTATATGACCCAGAAATATGTTGCAACTGCTGTCTTTGGCTGGCACCTTCTTGTTCCTATTAATCTCAGTTATACAACCTGTGACACTATTACTTGATCTCTTGATTTGCTTTTCTAGGTGACACCTACCAAGGGTCTCAGCACTACCATCAGCCTTTCTGGACAGGTTTGGTTGTACCCTGTACAACAGAGAACACTGTCTCCTTTCCATGTTGTAGTAGGTTTAGAGGCCTTGGTTCAGCAGTGCAACAGTTACTAGACTACTGTGACAAACCAGTACAGAAATCTGTAAGAAAAACCTGGTAGTTGCTTGGTGAAATCTGCATACAGTGAGCAGGTGAGTCCCATTTATTAAATGATTTCTACTCAGAGTGCAATTTAAGCAATCACCTCTGGCAAACACTCCATCCGGTCATCAGGAAGCCATCTGGACTAGGGTATGTTCTTGTACTTTTCTGGAATGTAACCATGTAGGCACACTGTTCTCTCTTCCTCTTCTACCCTGCAAAATCTCCATGGTGATTGTTTCTTAAACTGTCCTCTTTAACCTCCCTGAGGCCAGACGAAAGCCCAGCCCCAGTCCTGCAGAACTCTCACTTCAGGAGAGCTCCCAGGCTGAGCCACTTTGGCAGAGCCCTTTGCTCTGCTCAGGGTGTTTGAGGATACCTTCCTGCTTGGAGCAGACTGGCAACTCCCTTCAGAGCAACCTCTTCTGCTACAATGTCAGAAAATAGTTCAGCTGCCCAGACTGGAGCTACTTAATTCTCATTCTCTCTTGCTGTTCCTACACTGGACACTTAAACCAGCTGGGTCAGCTGCTCAGAGCACACAAGGGAGTTTGCCCCAATGGCAATGTCACCAACATCCTGGGCAACCAGCTGTGCCCAAGGCACAACTACAAGAATGAGGATCACAGGATATTTACTTGAGAGCTCCTTGGTGTATTTTCCCTCTTCTCTTTAGTTCATGCTAACATGCAATAAGGCTAGGGAGAGGGCTTTCCAAGCAACAGAATACAACATAAAATACAACATAAAAATAAAGGAAACAAAAAAAAATTCTGAAAGCTCAAAGTCTGTTATTGTCTTTATTGACAAAAGACTCCCTTCTACAATAACCACACGAGCATTTCATTTTCTGAAGACCAGAGAAGGGCATACATGAAAACATTGTATTAATCTTGTCTTTTGAGGTATAGACTAAGATCTCAAAATAGTAATCTAAAGGGAAATTCAGTAGAAGATATGAGATGATTCATCATTAACAAAGTCTCAAGCTTCAAAACCAGGCTTCAGTAAACTGTACCTAGAGAGTGGTAAGCAGTATATTGCAAGATCATTCTTATCCAAGTTATACACCTGAATTCAGAGAAACTCAAGCAGAAGAAATTTAGCAATCCCAAAAGCCAGCCATTATGGAATCCCAGAAAAAAAACACACCTTCAAGCACTATTTCCTTTGCAGTAAAACAGTCATAACTGCATCAAGTTACATCTGAACATCCAAGGAGGTTTGTTTTCTCAATCATCACCTGCAGGGAGTTGGGGTTGTCTAGCCTGGAGAAAAGGAGACTCAGAGGTGACCTTATCACTCTCTGGGGTGGTCAGTTCCTTTCACCAGACAGCAACCAACAGAACAAGAGGACACAGCCTTAAGCTCTGCCAAGGGAAATTTAGGTTGGACATGAAGAAAAAGTTCATCACGGAAAGAGTGATAAAATACTGGCAATGGTCTGCCTGGGGAGGTGGTGGAGTCCCCATCCCTGGATGTGTTTAAAAAAAGACTGGATATGGCACTTGGTGCCATGGTTTAGTTGAGGTATTACGCATCGGTTGGACTCAATCTTGAAGATCTCTTCCAACCCAGTCATTCTGTGATACTGTGAAATGCTCGTTTCTCAACTCTCACAGAATTCCTTCCTCTGGTTCCATCTCTTTCCCTTTTACCATGTCACCTAATACCACGGCAAGGAAACAAGCAAATGATACCTTTACTTTTCCTTTGAAGTCCAATAAAAGACAAACAATGCTGCCTTACTTATTGGACAGAGCTGTTCTGTGTACACAGCCCTGACACCTGTAGAGGAGACATTGGTGTATCAATCCAGGCTGCTTCTGCTTGGATAAAGCAGGCTCCAGGCAGGGCCCAGGAGACAGAGAACAACAACCCCACGGAAAGCTGTGGGGAGAAAGTCCCTGGACAATGTGCAGAAGCTAAGAGAAGCTTTGTACCTGCAAAACTGCACAGCAATGGACCTGGCACTGCTCTTGAACAGGAGAACCAGCACCTATGAAACTGACCCATCTGAAAAGAGGAGATGATTTTGCCAGCACTGTGAGTAGGGGAGAGGGTCAACCTTTCAGACAAATCCTCTTTTAAACACCAGGACAGCTTCTTTAATTACCCAGCAATACTGGGGCCATTCTTTTGAAGCTGAAATTCACTGTAGATCACCGTAAGATTGGTTAGCCAGGTGCTGTACCACCTATTTTGATAAACAGCAGGGAACACGAGACTCTGAGAGCAGGGTGTCAGAGGGGAAAAGATCATCTATTTACAGAGAGGATTTAATTATCTTTATTAGCAATAATCATCATTCTCAATTTGTATACAGCAGCTGAATGCAGAGGCCTTAATCAGGTCAAAATCCAGCTGAATGCAGGTTTTACAAAGTGGAATACGTAGCCTGACAAAAGGACAGACAAAATGTGTCAGGCCACATGAGGACAGAAAAAAACAGAAGGTAATGAAACACTAGGTTGCTTTAGCTCAAAGTAGTCAAAGTAGTGAGAAAGAGGAAACTCCTCCATGTCTTCCAGAGCTTGGCTACAGAGATCAACATTTGGCCATGGACATATACTTCAGAGTTAACAGATGCTCAGCATCACTCATATGCCATCTTCCAGCAGTCACACTGATCTCCAGGAATGCTCCCTGGCCGAAATGCTGGCTCCCCTAAAGAGCTCCCTCAGGGATGAAAGCCTCATTGCCTGGATTCCATAACAAGGTCCAGGCTGGTGTCCTAGGGAACATATGGTCTACCTAACTTCAACCACAGTGACTGTATTTCCTGCCCCATACACACTGAAAAATTGCATCATTTTGCATGTAGGGGTAAAGAGGTCCACTTGTCAGCAGGACCTAAATAGTAGTGGTTTTCCCTCTCATACGGTGGCACAAGAGAAAAGAGCTCTTCTTCATTCCCATCCGGCTGCTATTCACCCTCAACAGTCAATTCCTAGTGATTAAAAACCCCCTTCCCTTGCCCTCTTCCCCTTTCCTTCCCTAGCTGATCTAAATGAGGAAAATATGGGAGTAATGAAAATGGCTGTGAATTTTGGAAAAGGCTTGATGGCCTCACATGTATTGAAAGAGATGAAAGCAGGAAGAAAAATGAAACAAGCATTCAGCAGCCACTTGTACTTCCTCCAAGGTTCATGCTCTTAGGCAGACACGAGGTAATCCTTCCCCTAGTAAACTGTTTTCAAGTTATTAAGATTCCCTGGCTCAGTATCAAAGGACCTCAGCTGATGTTAAGGTGCACCTGTATCCCCAGGGCACATGGATGAGCTGGGGGGCCTGTTTACCACCCACCTCAGTCAGTGAGTGCTCTTGCCAAGATTTTTGAAGCTTGAGAATGCAACAGCTCCATTTATCAGCACCCCTGTGCTCCAGCAGCCTCTGCAGTGCTCTCTGGTTTCTATTCACCTCAGCCACCCCTGCAGGGAAGGGCCCTTACTCACAGCTCCAGGATGAGGACCACATCTGTCTTGTTCTCGTAGATATCATGCAGCTTGACGATGTTGGCATGCAGGATCTGCTGCAGAATGGTGACCTCGCGCTCGATCTCCTCCCGGCTCACCCCGCGCCGGCTGGCCTGGCTCTGGCGCTTCTTGATGAACTTGGCAGCATATTCCACCCCTGTGCTCTTCTCTCGACACTTCTTCACTATAGCAAACTGACCACTGCCAGGACAAGGAGACAACAAAAATGCTCTTGAGGCTTTTATATGATAGCTTTGCAAATAAGCCAGTCCCATACAAAGCCTGATCCTGCAAGCTCTTGACAGCATCACTGAGCACTACTGAGCTTGTTGGTGGTACAAGAGTGAGGACTGTCAGGACTCTGCAGTCAAAGGCAGTAGAGCTTAACAAGGTAACCTCCTACAGTGTCTGAAATTTAGCAAAGCCAGACAATGACTGATAATGATAAAGGATGACAAAAGGAGTTAAAACCTCTAAAATACAGTTCATGTTTAAATGAGTAAGATCTGTCTCAAAAGGTTCAAGTTACTGCTACTTCACTCAGTAATGCTTAAGACATTCAAGTCTGCAACACACCACTGGATGTTCTGAAAGACCACATACACACACTAAAATATTTGTTTTAAGAATAGTCTCTAGAGAAGAACTCAAAGGAATGATTACTCTTTGGAAATGCAAAACTGGCCTCCAGTAACTAATTTTCAAATTTAAAAAAAAAATGCATACTCGTATTTATGCATTCATTTGATAATTTGGCTGTAAATATAACTAGAGTAAGTGCAGGTTTCTCACTGCACCTCAAGGACTAAGAATTTCCCAGTGTACCAAATAGTACAGTGGCTGCATTAAGACTAAAAGGCACAAATTTGCAATTTACTAATAAAATTTTCCTCACCATGGCTCCTAATGTAGTCCAACTGCAAAATTACCACCTTATCTCCTATGAATTGGCAGATCTCCAGTCCCAGAGTATACATTTAGTATCAGCTGCTTCCTTATTCAGGACATTATATCCAGACTCAGAAGGAAAAGACTCATCCTACAGGTAGCCATAACCTTTAGCTACTGTGATTTTATCAGACAGGATTTCTTTAAAAGAATCACAAACAAATCCATTAAGTGCACCCCCACCCCATGACTACACTGTATAAGCACTGACTGTTGTTGTTTATAATATTATATCATTCACTGGCTTGGTAAATGAGAAATACAAAAATGCAAGTACAGTTGGCATTTAAATTATGCAGTAATTATATTCAGCACCTCATTACACGCTGTACTTAGTGCTTCATCAACACACACATCCAACTGGTGTCTGTCTTAAACATAGAAAGACAAAGAAATTAAAAACTAAGACTGTCACTTGGTGCTCAATTGCTCTCAAAGGCTCCCACCCTATGGCAGAGACAGCCTCTCATTTCAGAGTTCAAACAAATACCAGGCAGCCTGACATACTTATTTTAGGCTTTCACTTTCATACATATCCTACACCCTTCTCAGGAGAGAGGCAGGAACAGATGTGCCAAGTGTACTTATCCCTTTAGGAATAATCAGTCACAAATGGAATCAAGACTGTGGACATTTGTCACATGCTTTAATTGATTCATATTTCTCCTGCTTTTATCATTCCATGCAATCTGTAGAGAAATTCCCACTACAACATCTCCAGACTTGACTTAAACATTCTACTTAGAGTTTGTTTTGCAGTGCTGAGAGCTGCTTGTGTAAAACACCATGGGTTTTGTGTTTTTCTTGTTTGTATGATCATAAATTTGCAACACATGCATCTTGCTTGGTTCCAACTTCCTGAAGAAACATGATATAAATATTCCTGTGTTTGTTTCCTTCAATCCTCTCTAGGGACAAATTTTGTCAAAGTTCAGGGGAAAATATTTTTTTATGAGTGCTTATTTTGAGAATGAACACAGTAACTTTTGCGTTTAGAAATTCCAGTGATACTGTGGATTTTGTACATTTCTGTTTATGCAAAAGCTTACAAAAGTAACAATGACACAGCATAGGAATTCCTGTCTTCTCCTTTGACATAAATAATTGTCCCAGACTATAACTATTACAATACCAATTCCCTTGTAATCTCCTATTGCTCCCCTGCATGTATGGACACCAACACACACTTATGCTATGAATTATTACAAGCTATCTGTACAGTAACACAATTAATACCTTAAACACCTTGTGGGGTCCTTAGCTGCGAGTCACAAGAAATTGTGCCACCTACTGAGTCATCAACAGCATCTCCTGAAACTGTTCAATGTTTTTGGAAAGTTCCCAATCCTGCAGTGACTATCAATGTGGCCCTTATCAGCTCCTCCTGGGACTGGAGGTGCAGAGTCAGCAGTGATAAAGCATGAGCCCAGCAGTTCTGCCAAGTTCCTGATAGCCTGGCAAGTTTTTTGTGTAATCTGAAGCTCAAGAATAAAATGCAAATTTTATTCCCTGCTTATCAGAACTAGCTTTTGGATTGAGTATCAGTGCTTGGAGTGGCAATGAGCAGAGTGCAGAGAGACGGGGAAGGTCACAGCTGACTCATGCTCAGCAGGAATAGCTGATCTGATAAGCTGTTCCTCTCGCCATGTGCAGCAACAGCAGGGCAGAGGTAATGTGTATGAGGAAGGTTAGCACGCTGCACCTGTGTGTGTAAAGGTCCAAACCAACCTAGATATGGACTGCGAGTAATAGACCTAGGAGCACATGAGTTGTAAGAGGAGAGCAGAATTATGGCCAAATAGTTAAATTACTTTTCTCCTTCCCTATGTATCAAACAGATGGAAACAATGGTGGCATTTCATTGAAGATTTTAGGAAATTATCTCTAAGGCCAAAACTGCAAAGTGTTGCTGAAACTCCCATTTCACTGCTCAGCTATTACAACAGGTCTCCACCCTGGTTCAAATTGCTGGTATAGAGTGTTAGCAAGGATTAATAGATGTTACCTGAGATAAATTAAGCTGGACCATCAGATACATACCTGTGAGTTCAATTCTGCATTAGATGTTAACAGCTTGTCCAGTGCTTTATCACTGTTAGAATTTGAGCTGTTTCATGTGCACTTTGACTCATAAGTAATCTTTTTAATTTTAAAAGTATGGAATTAATACTATACAGAGTATATTTTCTCAGCTGTTGAAACTTCCATCTGCTTTCTAGTGCAATGTAAAATGGAAAAAAATACTTTCATTTTAATAGAAATGGAAAAACAAAGATTGGGATTAACATGCAATGTCTTTCTCCTGAGATTAATATTCAGTATTTAAATACATTACAAAATTTGAGCTTTGTGAGCACAGCCACACAGGTCTTTCATCTCTAATTACACTCTCAAAGCCAAACATGGACTAAGGAGAAACACTGAGATCATTTCCATTATCAAGGTGGACGCTGATGATAAGGAATGCGTGACTTTATTACAAAGTAAGGCCGAGGCCAGCTCTTCTCTGTTACTGTAGGTAGAGCAACTTTGTTATTAGGAAAAAAACAAACAAAACTTTTCATCTCTGTACCTTCTGAAACAAATATTTTATTTTGTAAACAGTTAGGGTAGCATTGAAAACTAATAGGGAAGCCTGCTAAAGGAATTAAAAAGAAAAAAATCAAGAACAGGGACTGTATCAGATAGCTGATAACAACCGCAGTGATTGTGACCAAGTACCAGATGCCAAAACTGTTTCAGCAGAAGATTCGCATACATGAAACATGACTTATAAGATTTGGAACAAGAAACATTAACAGAAGTGCTGGTTCTGAGGACCTGGGTAGTCCTCAGGAATTAAATTAACATTTTGCATCAAACACAAAGACCTGCTCTGTGTGTGTTGTAAGATAAAGTAATCCAAAGTTATTCTTCAAAATTTAAAGAACTAATTCCAAGTGCAAACTATTCAAAGAACAGAGTTAAAGGTCATGTCTGAGAAAGCACAGTACTGAGCAATTTCTACAGTAAGAAAAAAACATTCCTGGTATGAAGATATTGTGTGGTGTAATTATTAAGGGTAACATTCCCAGCTGCAACCACAGCCTTCTGTTTAGCAGGGAGAATCCAACTAGCTGGGGGCCATGACTTTTGTATCCTAGATTTCCAGGTTCCTGCCCTACAAGGAACACCTGGGTTATCTCTGCTTTTTGTTTCCACTACATAAACAAATACCTAGCTACACTGCCAGAACTTGTGCCGGGCTCCAAGGTCCCATGGTCCACTGGTAAAATGCTGCATTTGCTGTCCATTAAAGTTTCACCCAGAAAATGGGGTTTCCCTCTCCCAGAGTTGATCCTCCACACACAAGCAGAGAGGAAGCAAGAACTTGTAGCTGGAGATAGGGAACTACAGGAGGCATAACAAGCCACCAAGGAAAGATTTAGCTTGGCTTTAACCATGAACCACAGCTCAGGTCATCAGGGGCTGAGAAACTGGAGGCTTAATTATGCCCAAATTAATCAACAGAAATCACAGTGATTATTTTCTGCCTGAAGGTGTTGACTGGCCCAGCAGATGAGGGATGAGCACAGAGCTCAGTTACTGAGACAGGCAAGAAACTGGAGTGGCAGGTGGTAAGGCTGGCCCACACTGTGGAGGAAGGTAGAGCCCCTTCGCTACAGTGAAAAGACAACAGTGAAGGAAAGGGGGAGACTTCCATGCCCAGAAATATCACTCCAAGGTTTGTCTGTTTTTCTCTGTTAAGTGTGAGCCCTTGCATGATGCAGGGCTGAACTGCAGGAGCAGGACACTAGCCCAGGATATCAGTGCCAGGCCCACACCACCCTGCAGGAACACACTTTCTCAATGGGCACTGTCACAAAACACTCTGGGAAAAGCTCCATGACACTTCCTACCCTCAGCCCCAGCTTGACACATAACAGTGACACTGCCCATGAGTCACAAATGTCATCAGCTCTCACAGCCTGGCTGGCACCACATTTAGGTAATAGATTAATGACTCTATGGTACATCCTTTTATAAATCACACTGCACATCTCAAATTCCAGTACCTACCACCATTATCAGTGTTTGCTAGTACAGCTGGAAAGGGTTCCTGCATATTCACACAACACTTTTTGTTCAGCAAACCACACACAACTAAACAACAATTGAAATATTATATTAAAGGCTTTCCAGTGAACTTTATTGCTGTCACTTTCCTGGAAACTATATCCCTAGCTCAGCAGGGCAGTTCTTCTTTCTCTGGGCCTACTCCGCCCTTGATTTAAGACTTTTCATTCTTGGTTGTCTCCAGCCATCACCTCCCTTGCCACAAGAACCAGCAATTATTCGTATCTGACCTGCTGCCTATTCCCCAGAAGAAAAGTTAGTCTTCACTTCCTCACATTTTTCAAGGAGTATTTTCACTGATTTGGCATGCTATTAACATCCCTGCAAATAGCTTAGGCCAGGACCCTCCTCAAAACAGCCTGAATTGTTAAAGCCCTATTATTTCTTTACAATGTTGAAATTTGCTAGATTCACTTTAGAGAGTCCTCTTTTTAAGCTTCCTTTCAGCTATGGCTACAGAACCTCAGTCCCCACAGACTTGAAAGTGACTGATACTATCTTGAGTAAAGCAACACAGTTATTATGTGTATTTGAAGTAATGCACACATTCAGCATAGGCCATGCTAAGCTTCCCAAACAGAGCTGTTATAAAGAACAAGGCCATCAGCAAGTGGTCGCTAATGCCATTTGCCTGACAGATTGCTCCCTTCGTGTACCCTTTGGAGAAACTGAGCAACAGAGGTTGGTATAAGATTAATATTTGAAAGACTGATGGAATGTTGGAGCAAAACAGCTGGTCAGGGCACACAGCTTCAGCCATGGAAAACCTGCCCCCTTCTCTGCAAAACGCCTTCTCTCACAGCCCTGCCTTGGCACACGAGACAACTGCATGGGCAGCCCCCTGCCAGCTGCTTCCAGCTCTGCAGGGACTCCGAGGATGATGCAGCTGGGCTGTGCCAGCCCACACTCTCCATGGGCAGAGTTTTACACAGCTGGAGCTGGGGAGCTTAGCTGTGGTCACCCTCAATGCTGCACAAACAGGAAGTGCCTCCTTTCATCACCAAACCAGAGTTCAGTCTCTGTAGCCCGTGGTGAGAGCATCCTTTCCTGAGCGCTGCACAAAGACTTTCAGATAAACAGGTGCTAGATAAACAGATGAACAGCTAGAACAAGCACTAGGCCTATGTTAACAACTAGTTTTGTTCATAAGAAGTGACAAATTCAGTGAGGAGGACAAGAACAGGACAGATTCGTCACAGATGTTGTGTGAAAACATTTGTTTTTTGACTTCTGCTGCCAGAATGATAATAAACCAATCCTCTAACCTACCTCTACCTGTCAGTAAGTAAAAGCTTGCTGCAAACTGAACTAATGAAAGGCATCTACAGGTTCTAAGGGCATTGGTCAGCATTGGAAAAGATCAGGCACTGCAATCTGTCCAGCATGTTAACTTCCTTCTACCAAAGCAGGATACCATTTGTCACTGGCCCTTATCAGTAGGTACTGCTCAGAGATAAGGAGCTGTGAGGACCCAGTTGACACTGCACATTTAACACACAAAACTTGAAAGTGAAAAACACACTGACAAAGACAGTGTGACATTATACCTGCAGCCTGGAGAGGAGGAGGGCTGCTGTGACCACACAAACCTTGACCAGCCTCTCAGGCTGATTCAAGCAGCAATGATCAGCCTTTGCCAGATTGTTTCAGCTACACTTCTCCATTCAAAATCCCCAATATCCATCAGCTTGGAGAATGAAGTTCATCAACTCCAAAGATACCCAAAACCAATTTAGAAACCAAAGTAAAAATAAACTACTCAGTCTCTAGTTTTTAATTTTAGTAGTTTGGCTGTTTAACCTAGGGCCTCCTAAGTTAAAAACCACACCTCTTACACCCCACATACACACACTGAATTTTTTTTACTGCTCACTGTTGTCAGGTTTTCATTGTAAGACTGAAACTCTCTACTAGTACTAGGCAATACTTAAGAGTAAGCAGTTATGGGAAATTTAATAGTTATGGCCTTCCTGAGAGGGAAGGGAATGGAAAACAAATAAACAAACAAACAAACCTCAACCCCTCTCCCTTTAAAACAAGTCTTCTCGATAACTCTAAAGATGAAATAGCTGAAAGTGAAAAAAAAAAAATCAGCAGGGACATAGCATCAACTGAAGTGTTTTAACAGAACTCATTACTGGCCCTTAAAAAAGGGTGATGGCACATACACACTCATTTATCATTTATCAAAAACAACTGCCAGACATTGGGAAAGAAGCCAACCTGTGTATAGCCCTAATTTATTTATTTGCATATAAAGATGAAAGCATTAGAGGGCTGGACACTGAATGGAAACCAGCCATCCTCACCCAGTGCACTGTATGTTGCTCATTAACTGGGAGTCCTGGGGTATCCAGTCCACAAACCCAGCAGTGTTTAAGCAGGTGCTCATGGTTAAGCACGGTAACAGTTGGTAATTACACACCTGTGGATAAACCTTTATACATTAAAAGCTGTATACAAGCATTAACCAGTCCAGCTGAAGATTTGAGAGGTAAAGCCTTTCAGGAATATATGCACCTATTTTTTGCAGGCACAAATGAACATATGATGTCAGTGCTTGGAGCCAGTTGAGAACAACAGTGCTGTGGAGTGCTGCTCAAAACAACAGGACAAATAAAAGTGCTGTGTCTGTGGTGACAGCACCACAAGCTCCTGCTTCCCAGCTGGCTCCGAGAATGGGCACCAGAACTGAAGTCTAAAGCACAGACACAGGTGACACCTACCTACAAAATATAATGCAAACATACCTTTTGTTGTCCTAGTTGCAAGTAAAGGAACAGGAAAAACAGTTAGCATATTTAATCTAAAGAAAAAACCCAAAAAACTACCAAAAAATCCCATCCAAAGTGCAGTCTTTGTCAAGGTGTGTGTTTTATTGCTTTATATTGTAACTGATCTAGGCTATCATGCAGAAGGAAGAAGCAAATATCCCCATGTGTCAGCCTTTAGAATCATGTGGTGTCACCAGTATGACCTTACCTTCCCAGCTCTTCCTCAATTTCGTAAACGTCCTCCACCTTCTGTTGCTTGAAGAGAGCCATACTTGGTCTTTCATTGATGCTCAAGGATGATGCAACTAGAATATTAATGAAGAATGACATTCATTACATCTTGCAAGAGGCTAAGTCTCCGTAACACTACATCGAGACATATTGTTATTCTCACACATCTGTACACCCAACAGCATATCTTGTCAATGTAATGTGCTTTGTTTTATGAATCCCAGATGCTGCTTCCTTCAGATGCACTGGGGACTTACAAGTTTTATATCTCTATACAGCTCCTACATATTTTTAAATTGCAGTCATTAGCATCTGACTGGTCCATTTTGTAAAGTATATTTCACAAGCAAACAAAGCTCTGTTTTGATCCTTTAGAAATAAGTTCAATTCATTGTTGCAAGAAGATTCAGCAGACCCATAAAACAGGACTAAGTATCCAAGAGCAATTGCAGTATTCCTGTCAAACTGAAAGGCATACAAATTGAAGATTTTTCTCCAGCAAAAGCAGATAATGTAAGCAGAAAATACATTGTAAAAATCTAACAATTCCTCAATACACACCCAAGCTGCCATCATTCACTCACCTCAGAAAAAAGATTGGTTGCTTTGTTTGCCCCAGCCCTTTTTACAAACCATTGTCTTCTAATACATGGGTGGCATGTTGAGTATCAATTCCTTTCCAAACACGCTCCTTCTATTACTTCAAAGGAACAGAAATTCTCCTAGCACTTCTACATAAATATATATTTTTAGTTGATGTTAGCAAAACCAACATTAGGAGAAAAATTTCTTGACTGCTTTATGTCAAGCAGAAAGGCTGCTACATCAACACTTAGAGCCACAGCTGCACCACTGTCAGATGATGAGGAGTATTTCAGTTATACATCAGAACTGTGACAGTAAGTTAAATCTCCCACAAAGGACCCATCCCATCTAAGCCCAGAGCCTTGCTTTAAAAGGCTGAGGACAAAGCTGTTGCACGGTGTTCGGACCCCTAGTGGTACCTCTGATGCACTGGTGTTTCCCATGACTTATCACTTCATGTTATCCTATCCTGCCTTCCACAGATATCTCTCCCTGGCTTTCACTCAACAATCACACTTAGCAAATGCCCAAAATAGATCAAACACTTGATGACCCAAAGCAACTGCCATTGGCACAGCACAAGGGCGTAAGCCAACAAAAGATAACCTTCACACACTTAAAATTCAGCTGAAATAGAAGTTCTCCTCACATAATCACCTTTTATTGCTGTATCAAACTCTCCTTAACATAGGCCAAATACCACAAGGCAGCAAAGTATTATAAATATGCTTATCCTGTGTGAACGGTTTTACTACAGACATGAAACAAAGCTGTAGCAAACACAGAAATAGGATACAAGCTCTGAGATGGCAGTTTCAGGCACTAGAAACTTTCAGGCACTAGAAACATGTCCTGCCTCATCTCTTAACATTCTTCCTAAACTCTGCCTGACCATAAAATAGGATCATATTTACCCTAAGAAATCACAGTTTCCAGCATATATTTAAACACACATACTTAATATCAGTACAATCCCTGGATAAAGACATTCTTATTGCAGTACAGAAGGGCCCTTTTTAGTGCAGCTTGTCTTACATCAATCTACAGAAACCCACTCTTCTGTAGAGAGTGACAGAATCCCTCTCAAGAGGAGTTCTATTTCTCCTCTGTAATGAAGTTTTCCCTGCACAGGTAAGTTATTAGCCTGTCATTAACAAATTATGTGACAATCACTGACTAGTTTATACATATCAAACCAATGATAAATATCCACCCACCAATGAACAAGAGCAGAATACAGAAATCAGAGGTGAGAACAAAACTTTTGGAGCACTTCCCTTGCTAACAGCCTTGCTTTTTTTTTTTCCTTAGTCTTTCTTCTGTCCTAAGGAAACCAGTTTCAAGTGACTGAGGTAACAGCTGAATAATCTGACTTTCTCAAATACACCTGACATAAACTGAATCATTAAACCGTTTGCCAAACTCAGAAGCATTCCCTGTGGCACGCTTTTATATTACAAAACATTAGTTACACTAAACCAAAATCCCAAACCCATTAGAACAGACCAAAGTAAAAACTTCCCGTATTAACTCTTTTATAATATTAAAAAATGACCAAAATCAATTTAGAATCAAAACCAGACTGTTTTAAATTAATGATCTGGAAAGAAAACCCCCAAACCCATTAAACAAAGTTACATTGTCTTCTAGTTTTGGTGTTTTATGCTAAAACTAAATAGATTTTTATAAGCGTTAAAGTATTTTCTTCTTTCACTTTCATTCCTTTTTTCACCTTTCTTTCTTTTTTCTTCTATCCCACAAAAGGCTAAGCAATTCCAACAGCAAAGAAACCCCCAAACAACCCAAGTGAGTTTTACCCTCTGCTTTCAAACAAGCATAGCACTGTTTAAAATTCTATTAATTTCAGCAAATTCTTACTTTCACTGAAACATTTTCCTGTCAGAAAACAAATATATTTCTGCCAGGAAATTGAGTCAATTACTAGCTGTAATACAGGTATTTTTACTTTCTTTACTTTAAATATACTTTCAATTACTACTTCTACACAAAACACACCCAGCATCTGAGCAATTCAGCCCCATTATAGAATCACTGCTCCTGCCACTAACTCTCAAGAGCTCCCTTTCTGACCTCCCAAATTTACCCTGCAGTGGCGAATAACCCAAGCCTGTATTTCCAAGCCTCCACTTCAAGCATATGTACCAACCACATTGGCACTGCAGCTAATTGCAGCTGCCAGCCAAGGGCAGGGATCCCAAAGGCCGGCATGCCTGAGCGATGAGCTGGGTGGGAGCACAGCCTGGACACTCAGGGCACAGGGGAATCCCGCAATGCAAGGAACGCTGGCATGGAACGGGCACAACCCTGCTCCCCGTCCCTCAGGCGCCTTCAAGGATTAGTGCTGCATATAACTCACATCACTGCCCCAAAGTCAAGGGAGACCTCGCCTCAGCGATCTGTGTTTCTCATACAAGCAATCGAAAGGCACAGGAAAGGCTGAAACAAGCTGATTATTTCAGAAAAGAGTCAGAATTGAGCGTTTCCCTCACACACTAGGCAGGTGAGCATTGTGATTCTGGTCTTTCTGCAGCTGGTGTAAATCAGCACTTTGGATGATCAGCCAAAGCAGGAGCAATTGCCACAGATTTCCACCCTCTAATTCACATCATACTTCTTGACTGTTCTCCACAAGGATGCAGGCCAGGCCAAACCCGTCCCCTCCACCGTGTTGTGTTGCTCCAGGACACCCGGCTCATCGGCCAGAGGAACAGGTGCAAAGAAAGCCAATTGAAGTTTTTTGAGGGGAAAGGCAGAAAGAAACTTGCAGATGAATGACTGAAGTTGCACAGCATTCGCTGAATACCAGCAGCAAACTGAGCCTGAACCCTGGACCAGCCGTCCCCGATGGCCTCGGACAGGAGCAGCGCCAGAGCGAGCGGTGTGTGACACCAACAGGGGCACCCGCGGAACCGCTGCACTGCCCGGGCCCTGTGGGCCCTGCTCGGGGATAAAGCTGCCCGTGGCGGGGGTGCTGTGGGGAGCTGCCTTTCCCCCCGACTGGCGGCTGCGGGCACTCACAGAGCCAGCGCAGACAGCGTGAAGAGGCCAGGGGTCCGTACCCCGGCAGCCCCGCGGCAGGGACCGGCCGCAGGCCCCGGAGCTGCCCGGCCAGAGGGGCTGCACAGCCGCGACACCTCAGCCCCTGAACCGCGGCACAGGCAGGACACGGAGCGGGAGCGCCGTGAGGGCGACTCAGCGCAAGTGACGGACCCAGAGAAACACGGACAGGGGAAGCTGCGGAGGCGCTGCCAGCTGAGGGGACTGAGGGGGCTTACCGCGTCCGCCGGGCTCCCTGGGGCGCAGGGTCGGGCCGGAGCGGGCGGGGGCTGAGGGCGGAGGGGCCGTGCCGGCCGGAGCAGCCGCGGGGCCCGGTCGGCTGAGGGAGGGGCCTGGCTCCGCGCTCCGCCCAGGGCAGCCCCGTGAGGAGCGGGCGGGCGGTGCCGGGCTGGCCGCAGGGGCACCGGGGCAATCCCCCCGGCCTCAGCAATCCTGTGTGGAGCCGATACAGCCTCCGGGACACCCGGCACCACCCCGGCTGTGCCAGCCCTGCACTGTCCCTGATGGGATGCAGATGCCTCAAACTGGGCCACTTCAAAGCCTTCCAGACCAACACAGCTCACCCAGGCTGACTGGGAAACATCTGAGATGTAGAATCCCATTTCCTTGCTTTAGTAGATACAGGATACGTGGAGGCAATACCAAGAAAATAAGACTGAGGAGGCAAATCCAAGTGAGAGGCACTTAAGTTGTATAAGCTTTGTTTCTGTATTCTATACAAGCTGAAACACAAACCCAGATTGGTTACTGTGTGGTCTGAAACTCACTGTTACCCAGTGAAATTGCCCATTGTTTCAAGAGACCACAGTGATAAAGAATAGCACAGGCTGCCAGACCTCACTGTGCAGCTCCAGCTGCCTTCACATGCACGACTCTAACAAACCTCTGCCATCCTGCTTCCCAAGATGCCACAGCCCCAGAGCTGGCTTCCAACCATGGCATCCTTCATCTGTTCACTCACCTATCGTAATGACATCCCCAAAACCTGTAAAACTAGATTTTCTCTGGCTTTATTTGGCACACAGTAACTGCACTAAACACTCTTAGGAGTCCTTACATTTCTTTGAGGCAGGTTAATATCCATCATTTGCTAATGAGAAATGATGTAGGGTTGTTCACACCTTCAAAATAAATTGCCTTCACTTCCAAACCTCTATATGATTAATGTAACAACAATGGCAAATTATCATATACAAATAAGCAGGATGTTTTCCTGTGCAGTAAGGTGTGAAGATAGATAAATTTTAGAGTGATTTTGTTTTAGGCAAGTACCTAAAGGCAGTGCTTTTTATTACCACACTTAAAAAGAAACTTGGCTTGTCCCAAGTCAAGAGGACTGAACTGTGCCCTTGATTGCCTGCCCTGGGAGTGGTGTTCACAGCCCACGAGTTCCACCCAACTCTTCCAAGTCCAAAAGGAAAGTGGCTGCATCTGATACTACACAGGGTGGAGAAAAGGAAATGGGAGCAATAGTAAATAGTTCAAATGGCAGTAGAAGCATTCAGAACTCTCTCAAAGGGAAATAAAGATATTTAATTTCTCACCTTTAGTTTTACAGTGGAATATGATCACGTGGAAGTCACAGCAATCATACTACAAAATTCTCAGAGCAAAGGGAACATGAGGAAGGCCACTGCTTTTGTTTGCTCCTAGCTGCAAGGAAGGGACAAAACACCCTGAGAGGCTACAACTGTTTTTGAAATTGGGTCAAGCTCTCCCTAGACCTGTGTTTTGTTATTTGTAGTGTATTTAATTTACAAATGGTTTGTTTCATTCCCCCCTATATTGTTAAGTTGTACATTCCTACCTCGATGTCTGTCTTCCCCTAGACCTACCCCTATATCCAGAAAGTTTGTCACTGATGGACATGATGTATTGAGGATTGTTCAGATAATCTGACACACACAGCTGCTTCGTAAGGCAAAGAAAGCCTTTATTTCAGGGTTTTCTCAACCCTTATAAAGATTCTCCCACCAGGTTACCCTGATTGGTAGAAGGAACAACACCCCCTTTGGTCCCATTGGTGGGACCAGAGTAAACTCACCAAGAACATCTGTTCAGTATTGTTTGGAGAAATATAATCTATTTACAATAACACAATCCTGGAGAGAAAACTGTCCCCAGGAACTTTTCCCCTGGGAACAGATGAGCCCCTGACAGGCTGAAACTCTCTCAGGCTCAGAACACCTGTCCACAAAATTCCCTGTTCCTCCTCCCACTACCTGTCAATTCCCCTTTATACCAGCCCCTTGGTCCAGAAAGTTCCTTGTCAATCCCCCTTTTTGTACCCACCCCTGCTTTGGAAATCCCCTAATCTTTGCTGCCCTATTGGTTTGTTTAAATTGTTCCCTCTTCTTGTGCTCCCCTATTAGTTGGTTAACTGTATATCCCACCCTGGGATCTTCCCCTGTGTACTCTCCCTTTGAGACCCCCCCCCATTTAAACCCCTGCACAGCTGTGTTTATTGTCTTTCATTCCTGGACTCTACAGAAGAACAAACCCTTTCTGGAACCTATACAAAAGACCTCTCCCTTGCCTTTACCTCCACCTTTGGTGCTCCAACTATTCCTGTGCTGCAGAGCCTCTGACCTAGCTAAGCTGCACCTGGAGTTTTTACTCCTGAGAGCAGCCCACTCTGTGGTGTGGTGAGCTAGCAGGTTGAGTCTGGCACCGCCTCATGGACCCAGAATAACCTCACTTTGAATAAAGGTTTCCAAGAGCAGCAAAGGTAGATTGATTCCCACCCCTGCTGCCACGTCCATAGGGCTTGTAAGCTCAAATACAGGTTCTGCCTAATTAGGATGTTGTTCTTTCATAGTTCTGTTATTCACCCTTGAAACACTAACTCAAGACTTCTTTGTAACATCTTTGGATGAAGGTAAAAGCCTTTATCTGCATACAGGACAAGAACAGAAAACTCAAACCTGAGCAGTGTTCAAGTGGACAGCACCAGGCAAACACTGCAGCCATACATTTACCAGCTTCCTTTAGAAGTGACCAAGTAGGAAACCCATACCTTGTGTTCCAAAGGGGGAGTTCCAGGATTAAAAACCAGAAAAACAACACCTGCATTTCATAAAACAGGCAAATAACTTATTCCACAGTTTAATCACCAATCACAGTGCCTGAAGACATCACTGATTCTATTCATCAGCTCAAACTTGACATCTCAGGGGCAACTCCCTGCACAACCTAGCTGGTTTGTACACACCAAAGGTACACTGCATTTGAGAGACAATGGCAGGATGCAGCTGCTCAAGACTGAGGGAATCTTAGTTGGCCAAATTCATCTTAATTGACCAGGAATATTCTAGCATTGAATGTTTTAATTACTGGAGATATATATTTTTAATAACTGTGGTTTTTAAAATCACATTCAGTATGTGAAAAACAGAGTTCACTCTTTAGAATTTTTAGTTTTATAAAGGATGAAATAATCCAGTGCTGGGGTGCTTTTGGCGAATGGCCAAAGAGCACAGAGGTAGCTTAAAATCCTGTTCTCTAAATATGGTTACATTGCTGGGGTTACATGCATATTCATTAGCGTGTATTATACATTATCCAAACCTTCCTTTGAGTTTTTGATGTTCTAGGAACTCTCGTTTGGTTTTAAGCTCTGACTTGTCTGCAGGACATTCTGTAAATTAGGCCCATATATTTTATTTCTTCCCGTAGTTTTATCCTGTTGGTTCACCATCCCTGATAGCGCCAATAGTCGATACATCCTTCCCTGCTGCTTATGCTCTGTTTCTTGTCACTGTTGCCTTATTATTACTTTACACTATTCTCTGAATTTGCTACATAGAAATATTTTAGTCTCTCTTTCAACATTTTGCTAAGGCCTATAATATATTTATTATACTACTATTCATATGAACTATACAATGCATACATAAACTGACAGATTATATAAAGCAGTTAAAAGTAAGTATAAGTTGTACTATATCAAAATACTTGTGATGCAAAAAGCTAACCTATGAATGTGGAAGCCAACACTATTTTATCATTTATAACAAGTATACAGTCCTGCATTTTGCTTTTTAGTCTCCTGCTCTGAAAAGCACTACAGGTGGGTATCCTTGAACTGTGGACAAATGTAGCTTTTCCAGCAGATCATCACAGTGCAAATACCACTCTGCTAACTACTGATTTAACCTTCTACCTTATTTTCTAGGGGGGAAGTTTCCAAGGCAGAGCACACCCTTCCTTTGCATTATCTGAGGGAACATACTTCATGTGTGGGAATTCTTAATGCTTCAGCACTACATGGATTCTGCTTTCTGTTGAGGTCAGGGAGCTGCAGATAAGGAAGCTATGCTTAGCACTTCTGAAAATCCCAAAGAAGGAACACCTGATACCTTGTAATACCAGCAGATTCAGTGTGTTCTCTGCATCTCTGAGGCACCCACAGCATAGACAGACTCTGCAGGTATTTGGTCTTGGATCAGAGTATGCCAGCTGTGTTTATCCTAAGTTATGCATTTCTTAGGAACCAGGTTTTTAACATACATCAGCCACACTCACACCCTTATTGCAATCCCAATAGAGCAGATGCTTCAAGTTTAGCTCCAAGGAGCAAATGGGAGTCTCAGCTGTTCTTTACAGGCCCCAGCAGCTGTACAACCTACTCAAGCTAAGCATGCCAAGTATCCAAGTGAGGACGTTGCTCCCCATGCACTCTCTTCCCAGAATTTTCTGTTTATTTCTCTGACTATAAACTTTCAGTAAACAGGACACGAGGTCTTTAGGCCATAGTTGTGTTCTGCCTCAACTGATGATCTCTATCCTGTTTTGCAACCCCTTTGAACGGATTTCCAGCTGTGCCAATATCTACTCCTATAACAGCTTGTCATTCTGTAGCAGAGACAGAGGACAAGAACTGTGCACTATTCACCTCTGCTATGAAAGACATGCTTGGATATGCAATTACAGTCATGTCCCAACCCTTATTTTTTTCCTCCCTTACATTAAGCTATTAAGTTACGTAGCTGAAGTAGCTGAGGTATTCAAACCTCTTTAAGGGAATCAGTTCCAAAATGCAAAGTTCATATCTGAAAGACAAATATTGAGACTTGATTTCCAAATTAATTGAGTTTGGTTAAATTTTCAAAACAGCTTAAATTATTTCTTTTACTACAAAAGACTGTCAGAACATCAGTATCTAGCCTTCTAAAGAAGCTTTTGGGGTGTCAGGAGATATTATACAAATATGTTTCCCAGAAAGTGTGTGAACTCAGAAAATTCCTGTAAATGCTCATGCAAATTTTGTCTCATTTCTTCCTCTTCTCCCAAAGATAAAGGATACCAATGACAAGCTTACCCAGTCAGCCTCACCTGCATGCAACATGTCTATGGTTCACATCTTCATGCTTCAAAGCCAAATTTACATGTATGTTCCTTTATAGAGATTCTCTCAAACTCCGTTATCAGCCAAAAATACAAGCTCTACCACTGGCTTGTTCTGATGACACCTGCAGATATTTCCATCTGTTACAGGGGGAAAAAAAAGGAAGAAACAGAGCAATATATAAAGCAATAAACAATTTATTTTTTCTTTACATCAATCTTTGTGAAGATAGTATCACTTTTGCTTGTGATTCGAATTTCTTGTACCGCATATTGCTGATTTTTAACATGGCACTTAAGGGAACAGTCACTTAAACAGCTACACAATTTCATTAAATTAATCAATTTTCCATTTCTCAGCTATGTGTCTGAACATACAACTCTGTCAAATTTAAGACCATTCATTCATGTTTGATGTTTTTTAAGGGAAAAAAAAAATCTTTCCTTTTTGCTGAAATACCATGTTTATAAACACTGAGGGAAAGGGGAGAATCTCTCATAGAAGACACTGAAGGGAACAACAGAAAAATCATTTTTATTGATTACACAAATGGTAAAAAGAACACCAAACAATGTGATAACACTGGATGATAACACTACCTGTACACATGTACAGGTCAAGCTGAAATACTGTGCAGTTCTAATAACTAGAGGCATAGTGCACCAATTTTTTGCCTATTTAATAGAAGATATAGACCCTCTAATGAAAAGTTTCACTGGGAAGCCATGCACACATGAATAGAGATAGGGGAATATTCTGCATGATGCAACTTAGTGGTCTGGGTTATATCACATATTCTGGGAACCACGTATGGGGAACTCTTTGCATGTTACATGCAAGGCCTTGAAGTTAAATTACCATTTTGGCAGTTGTGTGTGCATGAACAGGTCAGTTGCCCCCTATCTGGCTGGCATGAATGGTAAACTTCATGCACTACTTCAGAAGTTCACACACAAACACAAACTCTTGGGCTCCATGCAGTTCAGCTTTGGCAGACAACTGAGGCACAGTGTATTTTGGCCTGGTTTCATCAGATTTAGATACTGCCTGTGTATCCTGCATGTCTCTAATGAGTTACTGCTCTCCAAGGTAAGCAGATTTAAGCACCCCCAGAAATCTTAAGTCACACAACAACATTTGAAACAGCAAGCAAGGCAAGCTCCCCTGATGTTATTTCCTGCTATACACATCTTATTTTTGTTCCACAGAGACTTCTAGTGGCCAAAGGTGAGAAGCCTCTGCAATTTTTTGACCTTTTAGCTCTCACTAAACCAGTAACAAGACTTAACAAAATGAATCCAACAGCTTGCTGGAAACTTGAGCATAACAGCATTGACTCATTTCATATCTGCAAGCTGTCAAAATACCCGGAGACAACACAACTTCCACAGGGTTCCTAACATTCATGGGTAACAGTCACACTGTGGCAGAAGAAACAGAGCTACTTAATTTTACTGTACAACTGGAAACAACTTAATAGAATGAAACACAGCAACACATGCACACACAAGCTGATCCATCAGCAAAACTCTAACAAAAATGGTCATGTAATATTGCAAGTCTTGTTTTGTCAGCTACAGAACTTCCTGAACCATTGTCTTAAAGTAAGCTTTATCTTCACAACCCAAACACTTCGATGGAATCAGTCTGAAAACACCTCCTGAAGTCATAGGACTATCTCATAGTGAAGTCCCAAAGCCAAACAAAAACAGATTGTAGGAATAGGGAAAGTACAACTATCTAAATTCTTCACCTTACTATTTCACTTGTGCTCACTGAAAGGAAGATCTTCACCTTAAAAAAGAATTCATTTAACACTTTACAACAATATTAAAAGAAACATACAAACAAAAAGCCTACATTACATATTGACTTAGAGACCAGCTCTTTCAAAACCAAGACAGCATAACTAGAAAATTAGAAAACTTGGTCCCATTTTTGTATTCAAATACTGATTGTAAGTAGAAAAAGAATACAGTACATGCAGTAATATCAAAACCCTGCCCTCCAGTACACAACCAAAAGTAACTAGGGAAATAGAAAAAATCCCCAGCTACTGCTTACCACAGACAAATGTAGGGGACATTTTTGAAGACTAATAATATATAAATTAATATGATCACACCATCAGTTCCTCATTGGCAAAGATTTGCTGGCTAGGTAAAAATTATGTGTCATACAGGAAGCATAAATTTTATATCAAAATTAGTCCTCTAAGTTACAACTTCATCATTGATCAAATAGTTCCCTTCCATATAAACTAACAATATGCTTACTTGGAGAAGGCTGCAACTGTTATCTAAAATAAAACCTTTTTAAAAGTGCTGTGAAACAGAAGCAGATTTCTCTCCGCACACACTTAAGTTGACTAAAATGATTACACAATTATACCCAATAAAGTACTACTATTACTGAAAAACAAAACACATAAAATACAAGCTTCACGCACTTCACTCTTCCCAATGATTATTTTTGGTTTTTTGCCAATTAATCACTTCCCCAGAGCTCAGTGATTTGCTAGTATTTGAATCCTAGTTTTATCATGGCACATTACAGTCAATCCAACATTCTGAAGATCCAACAGTTCAAGAAAAAATATTGCAAAAGTCCAGACAATAGCCAGCAAGAAAGAAAGTGTGCTCCTCCCCAGAACCATTTATGAGCACTGCTAGTCACCAATTTCAACAGCAGAAATAGCACATTTCAACAGCCTAGATGTTGCTCCTTACAGCTGTCCTGCAGGAAGCACATCCAACACTCACAGTAAGGCTGAGCACATTAGGAGAATATTGCATTTTTCTGTTGGAAAAGGATCTTCAGTTCCCGCATGCACGTTGTGACCTTTAGATTCCTTTGACTGATTGGTAAATATTTGTATTATGAACCCAGTCCCTACCACTATTGTACAACAGTTCCACAATCATGCAAAAAGAACACTGTGTTTCTTCTTAAATTAGCTCCTAAAGCATGGTACTCCTGTGAGTAACCAAGCTCCATTATTCCATAGTATCTGGAGTTTGGTTGTGACCTTTTTAAACCACTGCAATCAAAAAAGTGAATACAAATAAAATTGATTGAATAGACTTTGATCTATAAGCCTCTTCACATTAATGAGAATCTTTATCAACACAGCTGCTCTGAAAAGTAGAAATTATGTTTGCTATCACTGTTTCAGTACACACTCGACAGTCAGTGACAAAAATAGGTACTTAGGTACTTATTTTACCTTTACTTTAGAGCACATATATTCAAGTGTTCTGTTTGGTGACCCATTGCATGACACTTCAGGAAAAGACAAAGGAATCTTCCTCCCATGCTTTTCTGGTTAGTGACCTCAAGAATGGCTAGATTAAGCTAACCTGAATCCAAGAAATACGATGTCCTCTCACATTGAGCCTGCACTACAAAAAACATGATTACATCAAAAAAACTCTAAACTCAGAATGGCAATGAATGTAACAGAGCATGGACATTTCTTATTGTTTCACATTTAGGCATTAATGGTGCACTGTGAGAAAATAATTGTAAATTCAGCTAAAAGACTAAACTGAGACAGATATTAAGTGCTCTACAAATGACTCCATGAACATAAATGTAAACAGAATTATTTGGCCTCCATACAAAGTGGTATTTCTGAAAGTCCTGGGATTTGAAAATCTGTCCTGCATATTTCCAAATGCAATGAATTTACATTCTGTTTGACAGGATTAATAAAGTGTTTTGGAGGTTATCTCACTTTGGTCATGATCCCAAGGAACAGTTTCTATTAAGCAGTTTCAGCTGTCCTCCTCATCATCACTAATAAGGTCTCTTTTTTCTACGCAGGTCTCTCTCTCGCGCAGGAAGTCCTCGCGAATGGCTTCCAGCTCCGTCAGCTCCAGGCGCACTTTCTCCAGGTGATATGCCCTGCGATTCCTGATCTGGCGTAATGGAAAAGGATTCAGGTCTCCAAAAGCAATAGCAGTCAGTTTCCTGCAAGATTACACAATGGTAGGAGACAATAATTTATATTTGGTGGGCTTTTAAATCAGTTTTAAACTTCATCCATATTGACTTCTATCGTATGTCACATATCTCTGGTCTCTTTCACACTTGACAGGTCTCAGATGTTATCAATATTTCAAGAAATTTCGATAAAGCATTCAGGTTTAAGGTTATTTCAAGTGATAAAGTGTAATCAAATGCTCAAGAGTTTCCCCAAGCCACTTGTAAACTCTGCTCTAGAGATCACCACCTTGAAATGCTGAGCAGGAGACAAAAGCTTGGTTATCAGAGCTTCCTGGGCTACACTGAATGCTCAGTACATCCAGTTACCCGTTACAGATCTGATAACTTCCTCCACAGAACCCTCTGCAGCTCCTTCAATCCCAAGCCACTCAGCCCTCCAGTTAATCAAGATAACCTGACAATTAAGAGACCAGATAAAGCCAAGGACAACACAAATGTGGACAAAGATAAAGCAGAACACGGACAAGGCAGAGTTTCCAACACAGTGAGAATGTTCTGGGGTTCTGCTACCTGCAGCACAGAGACCTCTGGGCCAGTGTCAATCCAAACCTGCCAGGGCACAATTGCACCACAGAGGATCCAGCCCCCTTCCAGAGTCACACTGCATCATATCCTCCTGCAGTCCCAGCAAACCCAGCAACTGGTCAGTCTAATCAGTCCAAAAAGACTGCATTCAACTACATCATTATTGCTGATCTACACCCAAAAACATCTCATTGTTTACTAAGGAAAAAGGGGAACTGGAATATTTAATTTATTCTATTTGAATTATCAGAAATAAATATTAAGAAAACTTCTTTGGACAGTTTATTTAATTGTAGGTTTGTATTTTTGAGTGATCAAGGAATGATTTGCTGCTATTTCTACACAGAACATATTCCAGCAGCTTCTCTACCTGCACACAACATGCCATGGCTCTGTAAAAAAACCCAGCTATGACATCCTATAACTAGAATATAATTTTGCATGTGCCTGTAGAGACCTTTCTCTTATTACAGAGTTTGAACTTAAACTCCGTGCAGAATGATTTTAACCCATTCAGAACATCCATGAATTCTAATCTAATAAATATTTCTGAATTTTCCCTCTACAACAGGATTATTTTTTGTCCATATCAAGAAAGAACTCATCCTACGTGCTTCGGTACTGCTCAAATGATGATGATATAAAACTGGTACAAACACAGCACAATAAGAAATCGAGCAGTTTGAATCATGTCCTGTCAGTCCTAGAAGGCAAATCCATATTCTCTAGGTGGCACTGCTCTGCTTCCACTCTTAAACCCCCAAAAGGCAGAGACTTACAGATCAGCACAGAGCATATCTGTATTCCAAGCATCCTTGATGTACTGAATTCTGTCCTCACTTCAACTCCCCATTTCCCAATGATCCCTCATTAGTTCATTTTGTTAACACCAAATTCAGCAATTTTAGAAATCTTTAAAGTAGGTTATTTCAGCACCAGAAAGTTTAGACAGGAGAATCAAGACACCATTTCCGTAGGTGGAAAAAGAATGGAAAGCCTAATCTTCACCTCTGAATAATTATCAAAATTTTGCTTGAACTGGGTAAGGAAAAAAAAATTGATTTTTTTCTCTCTGCATCAATCCCAGAAATCCCTTTCAAGCACAAGATTATTCAGCCTTAATTTCTCTCCAGCCGAAACTAAAACACTGTAAGTAAAAATAATAAAGCTCTAGCAGCAGGAGTCAAAGTCTAGGCCTAAACTGATGTGGAGTTTATTACCCTAAAAAGAAACAGCTCATGTTTCAATATACAATTTTGCTCTAAATTGAAAATTAGCAAGCTTCAAAAGATGTGCAATACATTTTCAGACATTAAACCAATCCCAAAATGACTTTTCTTTTTAAGATTAACCTGCTGCTCTACAGTCTTGAAACCAGGAATCTAAAAACACTAGACCCTAATTTACCAACTCTAAGTCCTACGCAAAGACTGAAGACCAGAAAAGTATCTAATTTGTATTTATTCTCTGCTTCCAAGTTTATCTTAAAATCAGCTGGAACTATGTGGCAGGAGCCTGTGCATTAACCATGCATAAGGGATCTAAGTTGTGGGGGACACAGCTCACATCTTTAATGCTTGAGCCAGGATATGCTTTTATTTATCATAAAATATTTTACTAACAAGGTACATCTGCAATGCAGAGGAAAAACTTCACCTATGGTTAAAATTCAGATGTGTTGCTGCCATGATACAACACCTAAACAAGGTAATCTCATTCACACACAAAAATTACTGTTTAAGCCTACATCACTTCTGATTTGTCTCTGCTAGATAAAAGTGCTCATGACAAATCCTAGCAGTTGGCTGCATCTCTAGTTGCTTTATGCCTGAATTAGGATCTAGATGAAAACAACACCAAAGCCACAAGACAGACATCTCCCATGGCCCACTAAAAGTCCTTCAGTGCCACCCCAGTGTGAGTTACCCACCTGGCATCAAGGATGGTGCGTGTGAAATAGCGAAGGTACTTGAAAATAGACATTGAATCTTGCAGTTTTAAGATTTCCTCCTCTTTGTATTTAAATAGTGCCAGGGCAAATCGGAATATTACCTGATAAAAACACATACAATATTTAGTGCTTTGTAGGTACAGAATACACTGAGGCTCATTATCATCTTTATAAACTCCCAGCAAGAGTTCCTCATGCACAGGCTGCGCTTGAGCTCTCTCATCACATCTCCCTCTATCTACCTTCCCTCCCCCAGCCCCTATTTCCAAAAGCTGGAAAATGTTTTGAATGGTTATTTATGCACAGCTCCTCCCTTGTTTTTTTTTCCTACCAGTCATTTTAACTGACAGGAGTTTTGCAAACAACCTTTCTTTAACCCTGCACTTGGTAACACCACAGAACTTTGTTATCAGGTAACAAATTAACAAATCAGCCCATTCAGTTCACCTTTGGTCCCTCATAGAGGAAGGAGTCCCAGATTTTGAAAAGGATGTCACTAACAACACTGTCCACAAAAACCACAAGAAACCAGTTGAAAGTGATGAGAGTATAATCAACTTTATATTGTTCAAAATGAGCATGTAGTCGTGGAAGCTTTTCACTCAATAAATCCTTAAACACTCGCTGATCAACCTAAAGAGATGACAAATAGGGTGTTATTGTTCAAATTTTCCAGCATATCATTTAGAGCAAGGCTGTTACCAATCTATAAGTGCAAGTTTTTCCAGAAGTAACCAGGAAACCCAGGAATGTCTAGTTCACACTTCCAAGCTAGATCCACCCAAAGCACACACAGCTACCCCACTGCACATTTCCCTTGTCTCCTTCTAAACCCAGCTCCAGTCTCACAGGGCTCCTCACACACAGGGGGACTGTTTCTAGTACTGGTCACCAGTGCTGCACTGGTGCAAGAGCACAGGAGCAGAGAACATGCTGGGGAAACACTTGGCTAGAGGAGGCAGCCTGGACCAGAGCATTGCCTGGAAGCAGGAATCCTACAGTGACTACTGCCCGTAGCACTGTAAATGCATTCTCACCCTGCCCTTCCCCAGAGTCCAGCACCACCATGCCCCAGATGTGAGGAAAAGAATGATAACACAGCTCAGGGTTGGGAAGCTATCAATAAGAAGAGGGGTTAAGGACTGCAGCTCCAAGCAGGACAACTGAACAACTATCTCACTGTTAAAGTCCTTGTCCAAACAAGAGTCCTGGTGCCTGGAACCCACACCTGTCAATTCCACTCCCACCCCCTTCCAAGGAGCCCTATCAGACAGTTGCAGAGGAAAGCTTTTGACTGGCTGCAGTTTACATGACCAGCCTTTATCCCAGCAGAGCACATACCTGGGATCCCAGCAGCGTCTTAGTATAATAATCACGGGGCATGAAAACTTCCACTATTGTTACTAGACACCAAAAAGCATCTTCCTGTTCCAAGTACAGAAGTGCAATTGCTACCAACCTAAAAACAGGGTTTATTTGGAGAAGATTATTACAGTATCACAAATAAATATCATTAAACATTAGAGTGAAATATTTGTTTCTGTTCAGCAGAGATAAATGTATTAACAGCAGAGCACTGAACAGCAAAACTTAATGAAGTTTAAGATGGGGCAAAGCCATGCCTTCTCAGCCACACCAAGTATTTTTATTCAGAAGACAGAAAAAGGCAAAAACTTGCTCTAAAAATTTCTTGAAGTGTTGGTGTTTCCAATTTTAAGAGCTCTTGAACACAGAGTCTAGTATAGAAAGGAGATGTTTATTCTAAGGGTGTTAGGTGGAAGTTCCCACATTACTACTACTGCTACTACCACCACCTCACCACATCTACTACATTACTCACTGCTTCTGTTCTATTGCTTCTTCAGTGCTATTTCAAATGACAAACCTGGTCTAAGTTCAGAAGTCTATTCTGGCACATAAAACAGTGCACAAATGGACATCTATAGCATTACGTCATGGGGATGAGACAGGGTGTTAGACCAACACACCTGCTTCAAGTAGCACCTTCTTTTACTACAGATCTCCAAGTAGTAAAGCTATTCTGGCAAAGGCCAACTGCAATGAATCAGAATTCTTCTTAGCATTGTAACACAAGAATCCCCTTTAAATTCTGAAATTCTGATTGAAGACATCAGTGAAAAATGCTGAGATTTGTTGCCTTAACAATACAAAAAAAGCCTTCAAGCAATTCTTTTCTGCTTGTTTTAAAAGAAGAAAATTTATTACCCAGGTCAATTGCTTTTTTCACTGGTTTAAAAAATGTGATAGTTATTTGTTTATCATAAATTATGAGCATACAACCCATAAGGCAAACTGCTGTTCGAAACTGTGCTGCTATACATGTGATTTGAAAGGCTCAGTTATTACCCAAGATTGGCAAAATCTTACCTGTTGAGCCCTTGGCAATATCCTATATCAGGATTTCTCCAGGAAAATGCCAGCAGCACATTTCGCAGCTTCTGGATCCCTTCAGACGTTGGGGAGGAGTAATGTTTGTTGTTTGGCAAAGTCCTCAAGAGATCCAACTCAATCTGTTTAGATGCAGGATTTGGTTTTTCCAGAGCTTTTTGAAGCAAGGTTTGGAAGTAGCCAGGAATGGCACTGTCTTTGAACTTTTTAACATGGAGATTGACACACCATTTCCACATCTTGGAACGGTGTTCATGCGGAATTCCAGCCCGAATAAGGTTCTTCAGTTCCACACAGCATATCATCTCTCTATTCATTGTGCTTGCAAAATAGTTTTCCCATTTCACTCCTGTGGAGATTTCTCGATTTTCACTGAGTGAAAGTGATCTCAAGTCCAAAGCTCGTGATTTTGCTACTAGTTTCTCCTCATCATCATCCTCAGGGACGGTCTGAAAACCATATATATCATATTCACTGAAATGGAGAGGAAGAAAAAAGGTTTTAAAAACATGTTCAGTAGCCCTGAAGCTCTCAAGTTCCCACCATAAAGTTACTTCAAAGCCACTCTCCATAGCTCTCAGGTTCTTCTTATTAAACATTTTTTGGAAGTATATTCTTCATTTAACAATTACTTGTACAATTCCATATACAAAAGACTTGGTGCCCATGTTCTTATATATATTACTACACAAATTAAGCAATTTATTTAACAACATGGTTGAGTTGAAATGCACCCATCCCCTCAGCAGCTCACCTTCAGCAACTGTACAGCAAAACCTTCATCTAAGTTTGATACTGTATCTCAATTAATGAATAAATGTGTCAGTTAAACTTCCCAGTGTGACCTTTCCCAAGACTCCCTGGCAGCCACACTCTCAACAGAGACTGTCACTGCTGGGGCCAAAGCCCCCCTGACGGTCCCCACTTGACTCCTGCACACCCCACACTCACAGCCAGGCCAGGTTTCCTCACAGCTCTCCACCCCAGGCTTCCCTTGGCAGAGTCTCAGTCTCCACAAAACACTTTATTCAAGGTGCACACACAGCCCAGGCTGGTTCCACAAAACATCCCCAACAAAGGCACCCCGTGACTTTTATCCCCTCACAGTCCAGGCCTTCCAAGTCTTGCTCCTCCCTCCTGAGTCCTTGCTGTGTCTCCCAGTGCCCCTCACCTGGCTGGTGCCACCAGGCCTTGTGCTTTTTGTTATGTAAAGAATTGGCAGTTCATGGCCCCTTATCTTCCAGATGAGACCACCCAGAGCTCAATCTGCATCTCAACCTGCAGCAGATGTATTCCCCAACACAATGTATTTATACAGCTAAAATTATTAAATTATAATCATGAATTTCATGACTGTTCCCTCATTAATGAAGGGAAATACAATAAATAACCCAAACCTGCAAATATATCTTCACTGTCTATTTTCCAGTGTTATAATAGAGCCCACTGGCCAAGACACAAATACATTTAATTTAATAGGACCAAACTACCTGACCAGGTGGGGTTTGAAAAATGCTTGTTCTGGTTGTTCACTAGATTCTGCTTTCAAGGCATCTTCCAGTAACTGTGTGATGACCTCACGAGCAGGACTTTGATCCTCAGAACAAACAGGAGTTTTCATTTCTTGAAGCAAGATCAAGTATTTACTTTCAATCTGGCAGAGTTTGGCTTCTAAGCTGGTATACTGCAGAAAACAATGTATTATATAAATCTTCAGACACTTACTTTGTACTACATTTCTTTTAAAATCTGGCTCAATGCTATTTTATTGGTTTATGCTGCTAAGAAACATCTAAGTCAAGAACAGCCAGCTTAACTTTCCCATTTCTTTAACACCAGGAAACATACAGCAGCATAGAAGACCAGATGTTTTCTACCACAAGTGGTTTTGCATATGGAAAATCTGAGAAAACCTTATCACTGCATCGTATGAAATACCATGAAATAACAAAATGGTTGCATTGTAGCATGTCTGTGCATGTTTGAACAACTGAAGTGGCATATGAGTTAGGTAATAGCATGTAAGAATTGTAAACACACACCTCTGTGCCAAAAATACAGCATTTAAGCCTGGTCACTGAGTCCATGGCTTCCAAAAAAACACAAGCAAAGCCTACCAAACCACAGCTACAGGTATCTAACCTTAGTTACAGATGAGTACATTTTCCCTAACCCCAAGCACTGGAAATCTTTACTCTTTACCTGCAACATCTCTACACTCAAATTCACCCAAACAGAAATTACATTCACCATACCACAGTCATCCTTTGTGCTCAGGAGAAAGCTCTACTCACTGACCTATCAAATCCTTACACATCCTGTCACTGACCTATAAAAAAAAAAATCTTTATAGCCTAAATTTTGAGGAAACAAATGTTTTCAGACATGTACATACCTTTGTTCATAAGTTACGAAAATGTTCCACCAGGTCACACAATTTTAAAAGCAATTACTTCTTTCAAGAATCCATTCAAAAAGATTGGTCTATAAGGACTGAGAGGACATTTTTTTTTTAAGCTATCATATTTAATACATTTAAATTGTTCCATTTACTGGGTAGATTTACAGCTAAAGTATGGAAAACTGCTTTAGACATTGCTAAGTGAGAACATGCTGACCTTTGCCTGCCACTCTCTCTCTCTCGCTTCTGCATTTCTTCGTAGAGCAGAAAGTTCCAAAATCTCCTTATTTAAAAATTTATTCTGGGTCTTATAACCCTGAAGATTGTCCTGTTGGCAAAAAACAAACAAACAAACAAAGTGGATTATGCCTGTCAGTCAAAGATCTCCTTAGAGACAGAAACAGCAGCTACTAATAGGACTTACAATTAAAAATATCATGCTCAAATCAAATGTTATTTTTGGACTTCATGTAAAGGAAACACAAATGCCAAATAGGAGCACAGGGTGGTGCAGTGCTTCACCTGCATCCCTCCCAGTATTCCACTGCCTGAGGAAGGCAGCTGGCTGCTGTCAGAAGAAAGGCAGAGAGAACAGGCTGAGCCCATTCCAGAAGCCACAGCAACACAAAAAAGGCAGGATGAATTCCCCTTGAGTTTTCACTACCCTCACCAGCCCTCATTACAAGTCTCATGTCTGCCTCCATATAGAAACATAAATCCTTATGAATGAACTTCCCTGCCTAATTCACTCAGATCCTGGCTAGAAACACTGCCGCTGAAAGATGAGCCTGGTAAGGCACCAGGTATCCTCCCAGCAGCCACAGGACTCTCACACTCCCCAGCATCTACAAGCTCTGTCTGCTTTCTGCCAAGACCACTGACTTCTAGTTTCAACTTTATTTTTTAAAATTTACCAGGCTCACATGTAAGAAAAAGTTATGTATATTTACGTATATTTTAAGGAACTTATTTATATTCCAAATTCTTTGGAATGTTAATCATTTTGAAATACAATATTTACCCAAAGGCAAGAAAGCCTGTTTAGAGCAAAGTGGATAATTTCAGTAACTCCATTAAGAACTTGTGACACATTCAGAGAGGTATGCTAAAGAATAAAAATAAAGCATCATAGCAGCTGTAGCCGCTTTAGTAAAACGGATTCTTATACTCCTCCCTCTTGTTTTGTTTCCTCAGAGCTTCCCTTCATTTTTTCACATGCTCATATTTTCATATTGCCTCACTTTTGATATTTAAAATAATAAAAAACAAACCAAGCTGTTTGTTTTCCTCCATGCTTATATCTTCCTCTTACCCTTAATCCTTCCTGCTCCTTTGATTATTTCTCACATCACCTCTGTTCCACACCAATGATTAATTTACTGAAACTATAGGACCCCACACTAGAGATGGCCCAAAGGAAGGAAGATCTGGTTGGATTGTCACATAACATCTCCAAGTGGAGCTTCCAAGCTGAGAAAGCCTCCAATGATGAGTGTACTGGGGACTGCTGTAGTGATCTCAAACAGTACAGCAGACTAAGAAGGATTTTTACAGCGAGAAGAGATTCCCCTATGCATCAAGACAAAGATAGTACTCTTACTTTTAGTCTGTCCAGTTCCTGTAGCTCCTTATTAGTACTGGTGGCTGTGGGGGAGTTTATTGCTCCACTTTGAGAGGATGTGCTGTCCTCACATTCACTGAGTTGACGAGAGAGCTTCATGATGACCTCATCTTTAGCTTGAATAGTTTCCATCAACATTCCCAGCTGTTCATTGAGTTCTCCAACCTTACACTTCAGACTCTTGACTTCCTGCTGGAGACTATCTTTTTCCAGATTTAACTTTTCAAGCTGATTGTTGAGGCCCAAAATCTGGTCATCTTTTTGGTGCAACAGCTCTAATGTATCTTTGGGAACCCCCTCACAAAGGTGGCTTGCAAAGTATTTATCATATTGGGAAGATCGGACTGTTTGCTGCAGAAGTCGAACAAGTTCCTGAGAAATAAAAAGAACAGCAAAAGCACCCAATGAAATTTTAAGTTTAAAAATTTTGTAGCTTAGAGATCTAACAATCAAGAAAAATAGTTTTTGGAATGGGTTGAGACCTCATGCTGGTGTTTAAAGAGAAAAGGAAATGCTTTACAACACGATTCCTAGCAGGCTAACGCCTTACAATGACTGGCCTACATAGACTGCTTCAGTGTCCTTCACTGAGCTAAAAATCCTGCCTGAAATGGCTACAACAGGTTAAGGAAAAGGAGGAGACAGCTGAGGCCCTGCAGTTACTTGGAAGCTGAAAAAAAACCTGGCTTGCAAGCAGTCCTGTTGTAGGATGAGTAGGAAGAGGCTTAAGCCCAAAAAGTCAACAGGAAAACGTTACAGAATGGAAAAAGCAAAGGTAACTAAGAGCTCTAATGGATGCAGGAAAAATAAAAGGAGGTAAAAAATAAATGCTGCTTTGCCAAAAAGGAAGTCTTTGAAAGGTTGTTTAGAAAATCTTGCCACACAAATGACTACCCTAAGACACCCTTTTTTTCCCCCCCCCCCCTTATTATTAAAACAGAAGCAGCTGTGAATGGAGTGTTGCACTAGACCAATGAGATTTCTCACAACAGCAGGCTCAGAAGCTCAAAGGTACTCCTAGGAAACATAATGTCTAAAATAAATATAATTATGGGGCTCAGACTTATTTGGTTTCCCTTTAATCACCTCACACAACAGAAAATACAAATAGCTGAAGCAGCTCCACATAAGATCTAAAACATTTTTCTTCTTAAAATGAGTAGAAGTTATTTTAGATCAAACCAAGGTATTGAATAAATTGGAGTTTTGAGGGCACATAAGCATGACCACCATGTGAGTGCAGTCTACATACACACATTATGGTTAGGCCTATCTTACAAAACCCCTCCCAAGGAGAGAAAGAAAGTCTATTTCCCACCCATTGCACTAGCACTGAAAGAATCAAAAGACAGAGAGAATCTGAAAGAAGTAGTTCCTCAAATATTTTATGTACATATAGAAAAAGAAGCTATGACTGTCAGCCAGGATCCTGGCAGACACCAAACAAGTTAACTTCAGAGAATAAAGAAGAAAGAGAATAAGATGGAAATTTTATTCAGGCTTATCTTCAACAGATGTAAAAGATGGTCCCTCTTGTTTAAAGACTTTTTGTACTCAAAGGCTTGGTTAGGACCATCATTTTATAACAACCAACCAAGTCTTAATGTAGTGAGATGGCCAGAAAGGTTAAACTCACAATCACTTCCAGACTCATTTGCTTTTGTGCTCTTTGCCTGAAGGTTTAATTACCTTTTGGCTCAAAAGATCTTTCTTTAGCTTCTCCAACTCTTCCTGCTGGCTTTGATACTTCAGTTGCAGTTCAGAGACCAGTCTGTTCCCACTGCCAGAACACCAGTCTGTTAGGGAAGAGTCACTGCTGTTGCGGTTTTTGCTTGATGCAATCATATCTTTCAACGGGCGCCTTGCTTTGTGTGGAACACGGCCAAAATCAAATGGAAAAGCTGAACTAGTCAGTCCTGCATAAAACAATTTCTTCTAGTTCTGTTCACTTAGTAAAAAGGCATGTCAAAGCAATCATATTTCCTTTAAAAATATACTCATTAACATTAGACTTTGAGCAGTTTTCCAACCACTCAATACAATAGTGTTAAACATGCCTCATTTTCCAAGTGGCTTCCCTTGGTGGGGAAAACAAAAAGCTCCAAATCTTCTCCCCTCCCAGATAAAAGATTTGGTTCATAAATTATCACTTTTCACATAAGACATGAAAATAATTTTACAATTCATTACAGAAAATAAAAGGTACCCCTAACTATGGCGAAGTAAATTTCACTTCAAATAATCAGAGCAAAACCATCTCAGATAGCACAGCCTACTGCTCCTGTAAGTGGATTCAATGTAAGGCTTCACCTCCATGAACAGGATGTTTTCTAACAGATTAAATCACTTGGATGTCACCTAAAGTGCTCTTAAAGAGGTGTAAAAACATCTTGACAAGTTTATTCCAGACACTGGTCAAATCTGAGAACTGTTCAAATACACAGATGAGCTATTGCTTCATGTCCATCCCTGCTTCTACCCCCTTTCAGAAGCAAGCCAATGTAACAGGTACACAGAGTCTAAAGACACAGAGCCTAAAGACAATTCTGCTCCAGTGGGTGACACTCAAGTGAGTAATTACAAACATCAGCATTTCCCTTTGCCTTGTTACTTTGCAACTGATGTGACAAACCAAAGCAGTAGCACGCTCAGGAAATCCAAAACAGTGGATAACAAGGCTTTGTCTTTATTCTATTGTATTTGAATGGCAGGGGACCCCAAACACATCATAAGGAATTGCTTTTTTAAAAAATAGTTTACAGAGCTGTGGATGTGGTTTGTGAAGAAAAAGATAAGCTTCCACTTATTTCCCAGAGACAGACATAACACAGTACTCTATGTTAAACAAGGTAAGGCATATGATTCCCTTCCTTCCTCCACTTCTACCTTTATTTCCTTCTGCCAGATGTTTCCTCTTTTCTTCCAGAGCCATTGAGTCCTCCAGGTCTTTTGGGGTTGGATCCAGCAGTTCCCACTCCTCAGTGGTATAAAATACACTCTTGCGATTTTCATTACTTCCTTTTCTTAAGGAGGACATGGAATTTCTATGAAAAAGGCAGCAGGAAAAAGTGGCAAATAATTTCTCTATTTTGCATTCTTTTCATAAGGGGCTCTTCACAGTTCAAACAGTGCAAACTAAAAATAAGCTAAAAACACAGACAAAACCAATACCAAATAAAAGCTCAAAGAAAATAAGGCATATGCTACCAAGTAGCACTTGCAATCAACAGTGCTAAATTTCAAGAACTAAAGAATTATTTTGCTTTAATGCCATGGTCTTTTGCATCCCCGTTTTAGCCTTGTTTTTGCAGCAGGCAAGTACAAAACAAAGTTAGGATTTACAAGCAGCATCTCTTTATTGATCAGTTGTAGTTTAGAATTTTAGGGTAACTGCCAAGCATTAAACTGAACACATGCAGTCAAAACACATGTATGTTATAGTTCCTTATTGGGGATTAATGGAAAACTTGGGATCATCCATGAGACCTGCTGCAGCTGAAACGCTGATGACAAGACTCCTTTGCAGTTTTCCTTTTCTACCGTGGAACATGGCCAACTATCTGCAAGAACATTTCAGGGGCATCCCCTTAATTCCAGCCAGATAATCCTCTAGGAGCACAATACATTTCCCAGTGGGATGAGATTACCTCACCCAGCTCCCCCACAACCATCACACACTCAGGAATCAATGTCCACTCTTACATCCATGAGTATTAACATAGCTCAGTATTGCAAAGCCTTTGTTCAACTGCACGAGGACATTCCAAATCAACCCATATGAATCAGTTTAATATTTAGGTGTAAAACTGGAAATGTATTTAGTAGCTCAGCATTTTCCACACGGTTTATGCAAGCTTACAAAGATGTTTTCACTCAATCATCCACATCCTTTCTTCAAAACATAAGCAGAAAATAATCCATATTACACTTTCAAGATCATTTGAAAATCCAAGCTTGATGTGGTGCTGGAGTCCTGGCTAGCTCTCACCACGGAACCACGCCAAAAGTAGGGAGCAGCTCCTGACCTGAGGGTTAAGAGCTGAACCTCAGAGCTGCTGCTCTACAGCGCTTTTGGTGTCAGCACAAGGAGGAGGTGAAGGATGAGAGGGAGGCTCTTGGCATGGATTCTATGGACCAGTTTATCCCATAAAGAGGTCAGGGACCAAGGAGTGCTGAACAGGGGTGTACCGGGGTTTTTATATGGGGGAGTTCAAGGGGTGGATACAAAAAGCCAACCAATAAGAAACCTGTGAGGGAGGAGTGAAGGGAGGAGATTACAATTGAGGGACCAATGGGGAAAAGGGGGAAGGTCACATGGGCCAACAGGGGTATCCAGTATTAGGGGATTTCCAGAGGGGAGGTACTGCAAGGGGTTGGGCTAACAAGGGAGTGACAAGGAAGGATCCAGAACAATGGGCAGGGTTTACAATGATGGCTAGGGAAGGCACTGGAATGCAGGGTGGAGATTACAATGATTGAGAGGTAAAGGGGAGGAACATAACTTGGGAATAATCCAGTTTGGGGAAATGGAAAATATGAGGAGGAGAATCAGAACAGACCATTTATATAACAGAATCCAAAATAACAAAACACACCACAACACAAGCCAGTCTTTCAGCTTCCCAAGAGATTTATCATTTTATCAACATGAACTCTAAGCGAATCATTCAGCAGTACACAACTTTTATAATCTGATGAACTGATAAACATTTACAATTTAAAAATAATCCTAATGGTTATTAATAAAACTATTTCACCAATCAATTTACAAGCTTGGCAAAGACTCATTTATGCTATAGATTTAATTCTCTTCCAGAAAGAATCACAATTCCTGTTGGGGGCAACAAGCCTAATTTCTTTGTTCAGATGTTCCACACAAATTAAGGAGATCAAATTGGGCAATGATGGATGTATTTCCTGAGGATGGATTGAGCACCCAATATCACTGAGTGTCTCAGGAAATGTCCCCTGGCATCTCTGCATCTCTTCTCCAAATGATGGCTGATCTCTTACCAACTCCAAACTGCCTGTTCTGCACTCACTCAGCCTCAACAGTTAAAATCCTGAACAGCACCTTCTAAAGCTTGAAAAAACCATGAAGAACAAGTCAAGTTACTTCCAGAAAACCTTTAAAGAGCTGCTGTTAGGCCCATGAAAAATCATAGCTGATTCTGAGTTTTGTAACTCAGGTTTGTTCAGGGCACTTAAGTAGAATTCCTTCATTGCTTTCTATTAGATTAAAATAAGATGAAAGATTAAATAGATAAATTTGAAAGCAGTATTTATTTTCCTAAGTACAATTGGACAACCTACACAAGAGCCAATCATATGATTTAATAAGTCTCTATTTCTAAATATTTGTGGTTTAAGTCTTATTTTATGGTTACATAAAATGGAGGTTCCTGTAATTCAGTATGTTTCCAGATCTATATTCTGTATAAATAAGTAGCTGAGAGCAAGAAAATTAAAAAAAAAATTAAAAAAAAAAAATCAAACCTAATTGTGGATTTATTTACAGCTATTATAGCAATAATAATCTCTGTCAGACACAGACAGTGTACACAGTCTGTGTGTACAGGAGACAAGGCTTTGAGACATCTACATACCTTAATACAAATAAATAAATGTTAAAAAAAAAAAGTGCTTGCAGCAAGAGAGGAAACTCTCTGCAGTTTTAGACACACATTGATCCTTCCTCTAACATTGGAGCTGTAATCACACTCCAGTAAGACACTGGATAGGGCATACGTATTCCAAAGGCTGTCAGATCATCCCCCTGTCCCAAACAGCATGGAACTGCTGGGTTCCTGGAGAAGGGAGGGAAACAACCACAACACTAGGAAAAAAAAAAAAACACAACCAGAAAAAAAGTCAAAACCAACATCTGGTAACCTCTCAGATCTCTGTGCTAAACCAGAAAGCTTTAAAAGGGATCTGTTTAACTTGGCTCTGCTGATGAAAATGAACATTTTCCTCCCAGCTCACAAAGGATGTGGTCTGGTTAACCAAAGCTGCAGCTCTGCTTTGTAAGCTGCTCTGTACTAGTATTGTAAAATGCTTTAAGCAGAAGTGGAAAATCCATCTATGTGGGCAAAGCAAAAAACTCTTTAGAAAGAAATGCAACAGGAGAGCTGAAAACCAATGGGACTGCTTTCCTTAAAGCAATTAATACTACAAAGTAAATTAATTATGAGTGAGGGGTTTTGATGATGTTCACAAGGGATCTGCCACATTTTTGCTCTGAAATTCAAGCTGCATCCACTTCAAATCTGTGTCCTGTGCTTTCAATTCTTTTAAGAAGAAAACAAAATGTAAGGATTTATATTGGTTTGATTTTCATCACTGAAAGTAGTTCCTGTGCACTGAGTACTGTGACTCCTATAATGCTGGGAATTGGCAGCTCCATGAAAAAGCTGAGAATACAACTCAGTCTCAACAACTCAACAACTGCTGGGGTTCAGAGAGCAAAGCCATCACTGGAAGTGCTGTACAAGACTTGAGTCTCCCTTTCAGGTATCAGTGATGCTGTGCAATAATGTTCCCTTAGACCTTCAAACAGTAAACAGAGTAAAGAAACAGGGTACTTGAAGAGATACAATACAACTAATAAATCCACCATATCACCTCCCACCATTCTAAGAAGATCCATGGACTACATATTGATGATGTAGGAAATACCCTTGGCCAGGAAACTGCCAATTGTGCATGGTAACTCTTTCTCCCAGGTTCACAACTTACTTGATCTCAGTACTCCATTGTTTAAGTGAGAAATTGATGGCACTTGCTTGGACTGGTGCAGGCTGGGAAGCTGCTTGCTCCCCCACCAGATCTGTAGGAGAAGTCTCCACAGCTAGAATATTTCTGGCTCTCTCTGCTGAAGCATTTTGACTTAGGATACTCAAATCTATATTAAAAGAAAAAAAGAAAAAAAGGAAAAAAAAAGAAAAAAAAATTTAAAAAAAAAAAAAAGAAGAAGAAGAAAAGGTAGAAAGAAAAAAAGTAAGCATAACCTTCAATAAGTAAAAGAATACTGGCTATTATATAGTATACAGTCATATACTGAGTCTGCTAGTGACATTGTTCAGGTTTTACTTTAAATTGCAACATAACCTTATAAAACATTCAGTTCAAATGAACCTTAAAAATAGCAAACTTCTTAGTGAGGTTTCACTACAGCCACATACTTTTGATAAGACAGGACCTGTGTGATACTCACAAAGTATTATTTCGTGAGTGATTTGCAAAATAGCCCATCAGAACTAGGTCCAGAAGAGTGTCACAAAAATGCTGACCCAGCTTTCGGGGTGTGCTTCATCCTGTAAGTTACCCATCCTAAAAGTGACACTGATGCTGAAGTCAGTGAGCTTTACAAACCTGAGACAGTCCAATGCCAGTACAACTGGGCACTGCCAGATCCAAGAATGCTGGCACAGCTCTGCAGGACACTGGACATGTCCTGCACCAGTGAGGATTCCTGAATGCAGCTCCTCCTCAGCCCATCCCAGCCAACTCTCCTGTGCACTGGAGCAAGTGGGGGGCCCATGGCCAGGCCATGCAGAGCTGCAGCACAGCCCTGCACAGCCCAGCAAACCCCATAGGCTCCCAAAGGCTCCAGGAATCAGTCCAGCCCTGAGCCACAGCTCACAATGGCCAGAGGAGCCAAGCTGACCCAGCCAGCCAGCCAGGGCTCCAATACACCACCCTGGCAAGCACAGACTGCACAACCTGCAATGGCTGTGCTACCTCAGTGTTTCCATTAGTCTGGAGAGCTGCTTTCTCCTTCCAGCAGGCAGAGGGAGTAAAAAATCCAGAATACAGTATGAATAGCAAAACTTTGGTTTTACAGTGTGAATAGCAAAAATTACAGGGAAGCATAGAGCAGTTTACAGCCTTCTACAAACACTCTGAAAAGGCAAGTTAAACAAACCCAAATATAATTTTCAGATTTCTTCTTGATATAATTAAGAAAGTATTGGAGTGAATTCAAGATTTTTTGACAACACTCTCAGACTTGATTCAACATTTATATTAGAAAGTAACGTATTGGATGGGCTCTGACTTAAATAAAATCCTAGGCAATTATGATGCCCTCTTTTATCACTGATGAGTCTTTCAGCCTTTGCTCTGACATTTGCTTGGCACCAGCAGCAAGACCATCTTTAAGCAAACTGTACTCTCAAATTACTCAGCAGAGGGTTACTTTTATCAAGTATCAAAGATTAGAAGTAGAAAGAACATTCTGTGATAAAGAATATGAAGTATTAAAGAGCACCGATACTAGGAATCTCTCAAACCCTTGAAAATTGTATCTGACACAGAAATGTATCATGTCATGTTTCAAACAGAGGTACAAGTTACACTGCCTTGATTTTTATGAACAGATGCTTCAGGGTCTTATCAGCCAAAGGGAATTCCAAGTTCTTTTGCACTGTGGCTGTTTGAACTGAGCACAGTTCAGCTAAAATGGCTTAGATAAAACTAAACCTGGGATCATATTTACTGTCTAATGAAGATGAAGATAGTAAGTAGGTTTTAACTACAAAATAATTAAAAACAAAACCAACCCAACCCCTCCCCAAGAAAAGCCAAATATCTCAAAAGGGAAAAAAACCCAACCCACAACACATGGACCAAAAACTTATGGAAATAAGTTTTCCAGGATGGAATACTATCATTCTGCCTTTACCCTTACAGCTTGTTGCATCTTCTACCTGTCTGATTCTGCAATGTCCTTTTAGAGGCTGGCCCAGGTAAAGGAATTGCTCAAGAGCTGAATTCCCAACAAATGCATTTCCCCTCCCAGACATGCCAATTGGCTGAATGTGGCACCCTGCAGTTGCTCACTGGACATCTTCCCCTGCCCACACCAGCCAGGAGCTTGGTTAGAGGCATGGACTGCACAGCACAACAGATGAATGTGGATGCTCATTCAGAGTCCAAGTAAAAAAAAAAAAAAAAAAAATTAAAAGATCTGGTTTTGGAACTTATTTCAAAACACAACAATCTTATAAATGCATGGCACTGTATGTTTTATTAATGCAAATTAAGAACCAAAATTATAGAAACTACATTAACATTGAATAGATTTCAAGAAAAAATAATAATCCCACATCCTATAAAGAATAAATAATTTATTTGACTTTCATGGTAGAAAGGCACCTTCACAACAAATCCTACAGTTTAGTTTTTGTTAATATTAACTTTCACATGTCCCACTATGAAAAATACTTTGAAGTATTTTTCACTACATTGAATGTTCTTAAAAACCTTTCAAGGCTAGCTCCATGGATGCCCCAGGTAGTTCAGATTTCAGAACTGGGAGGGCAGAGGACAGGGGAGGACAGACAGGGAAGGCTGCAGTAAGCAGTTCTGGGTTTGGACAGAAGACAGACTACTTCCTCATTTAAAACATTACAGATAGCATCTGTACTCAGCACCAGCAAAATAAATCAATTTCTATGCTCTGGTATAAAGCACATCACTGCATGCATATTCACTTCTTCAAAAAAAGAAAACAAGCCACAAGACAGATCTTAGTCATCAACATGAAACCAGAGCCTTACAGAATCCTGTAACTCTAGAAGAAACTCTTGAAGTACTAGATTTAAAAGAAGGAACAAGCATCAATCATTCTGCTTATTTGCATTTTCCCCAAAAGGAATCCCTACTTAAATACTTCAGTTGGCAATAGGAGTCATTACTGTGATTTGTCCTAGAAAATGAGATACTGCAGATGCAAATTCTCCAAATTCTACATAATGCAGTTTAACTGCAGGCTGCCCCTGAAAGGGATGTGCCTATGCAGCCCATGCATTTTATGTTGACATTCCTTGTCCTGGCTATAACAACAATAGTAATTTAAATTAAAAAATAAAAACAAAAAATTAATCCCATTAAGAGGTTCAGCTGGTTCATCCAGGAAATCCCCAAAGACTTACAGAAAAATACCAGATCAGTGATGAAATGACTGGATGTCATGCAAAACAGGCATGAGGGAACAGCACCTGCACACACTGCAGTGACAGAGGTTCATTTGACATTTTACCCAAGCTCTGAGGGAAACAGCACAAACAAGAACAGATTCTGTGGCCAAGTTATATATTAGAGTTGATGTGATCCAACACTGCTGCCAAGAGGGCAAGCCTGTCTGCTGCTTTACTCTGCCTTCCTGTATTTATTCCTGTCGCTGTGCCTTGTTTCCTCCTGTCCACCAGCTGTGCAATCACCTGATCGCACACTGAACACATTCCACTCATCAATCTAGCAGAAATGAAAAAAAACAACACCTTTCTAGCTAACATTTGAACTCAATCTACTCAGCACAGGGTCAGTCAAACACAACAAAAAAAGAGAGCCTGTGCAGCAGAGAACGAGAAGCTGAAGGCAGAAAGACAAAGGGCTGAAAGAGCCAAAGCCTGTTCCCTTTTGCAACACTTAGATTTTTTCCCACCAATACTTGTGCTCTGGAGCACGTGGTTTGACAAGCAGCTACCCAGACTAGCTGCTGCCAAAAAAAGGGTTGCAAACTATCCCACTTGGCATTCCCAGCAATTCTCTTGGGCCAATTCTGCATCTGCCACTTACCTGTCCCTACAGTAAACCACTTCTGTAAACTACACTGGCCAAAAAACTGATCTGGAGAAGGGGCTGATTGCTGCTGCCTGCAGACCCTACACATGTTGAGTCCAGCTGTGTTGAGCAAGTAGCCATAAGCAGCACATTCTCTCAAAGGAGAGCAGCAAACTGGGTTAGGGGACAACACTGCAATGGGACCTGAACCTCAGGAGGGGACAAGGTGTGACAAGAACAGCTCAACACCACTGGGTTTACAGTGGGGACAAAGCAGAATCAACCAAATGCTATCTGTTGATGACACATGTCTGACCTCAAGACTATGCTTAAACCCAGGAGAGCCAACCTAATGCCTAACTTGGCACAGAACCGGATTTTACTCAGTCCTACTCGTGGAGAAAAGAAAACAGCAAGGTATCCATTTCTGTAGGGACTGATGAATAAAACAATTTGTAGAGTGCCTGCGCAATGTAACAAAAAATGCAGAATAACTGTTTAATGCACAGACATTTTTATAACTGACACTAGTGTAGAATTTTGTTTTCCTTGCCTAAAGGCATTTCAGAGACTGAATTTCAGTTTTGAAATATCAGTGCAGACTGTCTTCCAGTTTTGAATAGCAGGGCATTTTTATCACAGTCAGATAGATCCACCACACCTTACCTTTTCAGGAACAAAGTATGGTCATTCAGAATGCAAAATATACCTGTTCCCATTAAAAACTGGAGTTTACATCTCAAGATATTTACCATACTAACTTTTTAAGATATTGCAGCCACCAAAAAACAACTTACCTAATCTAAGCTTAATGAAACCTAGTCATAAGACTACTCAATTTTACTTCATTTCTAAAAATCTGTTTTTCATGAAATCAACAGATTTTGTAGAGGATATGAAATCACATTCAAAATTACATTTATGTTAAATAATTGTAGAATATGCAAAGTTTACATAGAGTTACTTGAAAAACAGATTTAAAAAGCTCTCTTAACAATAAGTTAAGTTCTCTAACCTAGTGAAACACCTTGTATTCATTAACTGACACTGAAAAGAACCATGCCTTCTGTTCTCATTCAAGTCTCCAACGTACCAGGGTTGTCTTTGGCAACAAGACCTTTGGAAAAGTCACTGGGTGTGGGGGAAGTCCGGCTGTCCCGTTTTGCCGCATCCAGGTTGTTGCAGTATTCCCACCTCTTCTGCTGCAGCTCCTGAAGCCAATAGGTCATGTCCTGCCGAGTCGCAGCCTGCAGGACATGGAAGCAGAGCACTGGTGAGATCTCTACATGAACACAGTAATTCCAAGTGTAATAATAAACCCAACACAGATAATCAGCAGATCACCAAGGTATCATCACTCTAAAATCAGTCTGATTTAAAAGAAATAACCGTAATGCACCAGGTACACCTCTTGCTCACATGCACATCCATGAATCTCATGCCAGAATTTTTCATTAGAAGTAGTCTCATGCATTGGCTTTTCTTCAGGTTTACACTCAAATTTAGAAAATGCAGCAGCTTTACATACAAAGCACTGTTTGAATATATAACTACAAATCTATATTATGGAAAAAAATTCCATACATACTCAGGAAGATTCCCATTTTCTTTTAACTTGCTTTCTTACCAGCAGAAACCAACAAATGAATAATGCATTGCAATGCCTCATATTTTAATAACTACATCTACATACTGTATGCCCTGAAGATCCCATGAGCCAACTAGCTTCTATAGAAAAATCATATTTAAAACAAAAAAAACCCCAAAATCCAACATTAATGCCTAACCTACAAGACTACAGTCAAAAATATGAATGGGCAGTGAGGAAGACTTTAAACACAGCTTGAATCAGAGCTCTAAGTCATTTCAAAGCATGTCAAATAACAATGTACAAATACAAGAAAAGACAAGTAAAGCTATATGACACTGCAGGTGCTCTCATGGAAGACTTATTGTTATTTCAACATTCATCCTCAGCTGCCAGTCTAGGACAAATACCTGACCTGGTAACGTGGACTATTCAGGAACAAAAAAAATAACACTGATGAGAAGACACTCCCCTAACTCCTTTGGCTTGTTAGTACATGGAGTACTTATCTTTTAGCCAGCCTTTCTCCTACCTTCTCCCAAAGTGCATGATAACATTATCATGGAAAAGATGACTATGTTTGTTGTTTAAAGACAACCTAATTTCAAACAGTTTTCTGTTCTGTTCCTCACAACTTAAGACAGCACCTGTGCAAGGCACAGCTGCAAAAGAATGGAAAGCAAAAGCAACACACATTTCCTTACAAAAACACAAAGTGCTGCATAAAGCTCAAAAATGGCACAGAATTGTATTCATTTTTCACAAGAGAACACTTCTGGTCTAGTAAAATTGAGGATTCATTGGCCATTATATTTTAGTCCCAACAACAGCTAATGACGAGAAAAAGCACAAAGAGCACAGCAAGCAAAACCTGATGCTTCCCCAGGGTGCTCTCTCTGGCTCAGCAATTTGCAATCTCAGTTTAGCAATGAGACCATTTTTTATTTTACCTTTTGGCTATTTGTACCCCTATGAGCTTTAACATCCATGACACCCCACAGCAAATAGCTCCAAAGCACTATTCAGCACCAACAAGATTAAGCAGAAAACCTCAGTTATTCCTGGAGCTGCTGCTCCAGCTCCTTTCAGTACATTATGCACATGGTAGGTACAAGTTATATAAAACAAATAAACGTTCATAAATCAAATAGTGAAACAAACAAGTGATACATGAGAACACTGCAGAGTCAGTTTGTAAGAAAGAGATGCAATCAAGATACTTTTAATCTGAAACGGAAATCAGCTTCATATATTCTTTCTTGCTTACTCACAGGAAACCAGAGAAAACCATTTCCCTCATAAAAAAATACATGGGGTAAAGAATAGTTTAGAGGGGGGAAATGTCAACCCCCACAGTTTGGGAATGACCACCAGAGGAGTAGGTTTTTAAGTCTAGAGACAACAGTCACGTCTTGCCAGGAGTAAACATCCCCCCTTCTATTCCTAGCACTAAAGTACTCCTTTAGAGCTTTAGCCAGTGGCAAGTCTTCACTTCTGGTAAATTTGAGAGCTTCCTTTAGAGAAACTTGCACACAGGCCGTGTAAAGCAATGTTTTACTGTGCTTCAGCAGAAAACCACCAAGAATTCAAAAAGCTTCCACCAACAGAGGATACAGTACTTACATGGTTCTCTTTGCTACCACAACACAGCTAATGAGGCAATCCACCTGCAGTCAATCTAAGTTATACCTACAATTAACTTCTTCCCATGACTTCTTGAACTTAATGAACCTCTCTCACAATTTGTCCTGTTACCATCTCACCAACCACCTTCAGAGAACAGTGAATCGATTTTATTGGAGTTGCTCCTCGCTCCTTTTCAACTCCCAGCTGCAGTTGTTCTCTGCTAAGCTGCACGGCCTCAGCTCCCAGGCAACATTGTTGTTACACACAGGGCCAGGCAGTGCCCATCCTTCAGCAGAAAGTGACAAGGCAAAGCAGTACAAGGTTCTCATGCCCCTGCTTTAAGTAATCTAAACAAGAATTACTGAGTGTCCATCCTCCTGCTGCTCCCTGCCTGTTACCCTGCCTTCCTTCCCTCCCATACACAGTCCTCCTCTTCTGGAGTCTTCCTCTCCCTTTAAACAGTTCTGGTTGTGTTTATTAGAGGCATCTCAATTACTTATAACTAAAAGAATACCCAAAAATCTCTATTAAAATTAGTTTGTTTAAGCAAATTAATCGTTCAAGCTGTTGTTTGAAATAGGCTGTTTAAAAAAAACCAAAACAAAACAAAATAAAACCAAGAACCACATACAGAATATTTAAGTCTTCCTCTTCCCCTAATCATAAAGAGCACAAATTTGGAAATTTATTTTTTAATTCACTTTATCTGTCAAAGAAAGGAACACTTCCATGCTTGCCCCATTTCTCATGCCTTCTCCAAGTATTTGGCTACTGCCCACCATGAGAGTCAAAACATTTAATTAGGCAGAGCAGCAATCAATCCCACAAAAAATTCTTATAGCTACTAAAGTGTTGCTAAGGTGCTTTCTTACTGCAGAGCCACGTAGTCACATTTTAATGGATGCATTTCTGTGAGAAGAAAAACTACCATGAATATCACCCAAACTGATGAGAAATAAGGAATTACTCCAAGTGTACTGCTGCAAACTCACAGGTAACAGAAGGAGCAAAAGATGCTCATAAGTGAAGAGTCATACAGTACCATATAGTTTCAACTTAAACAATGGAAAATTACTATAATTTAATTTAAAATATTCCCCTATATTCTCCCACTAAAAATGGTGTAGAACTGTCACACCTTCTGGTGCAGACAGGACACAAACAGAAGAATTATTTGAAGAAAACATCCATCCACTGCCATCCTCTATCTGGACTCACTGGTGGAACATATATACCAACATCAAACATTCAATGTCTGAAGAAATGGAACAAGTAGACCTCGCATTTTGAGAAATCTCATGAAAAGCCTTGCTACATTCCTGAACACAGACAAACTCTCCCTCAAGCTACTTTGTAAAAAGGGAACATCACCAGAAAGTTTGCATTTCTTAAGATTTACTATTCCTGCTATGCTCAAACAGCAAATTTGGAGCCAGATGGCTTCTTCTGGAGGGCAGCCCAACTTTTAATTAAAGCACTGCAACCACTAACCAACAAAGTTTACAGCAAAAAGCATCAGCTCAGACACCAAACCACCCTGAGTGCTGAGCTCCCTCCTATGCTGTGTCAGGCCTTGGGGCAAAATGTTCAAGCTCAACATCACTGATCGCTGCTGAATCCTTCGAGATCACTGACAAATTACAGCAACTGCTCTTAAGCCACTCTTAGTTCAGCAAGTTTGGTGTCCAGTACTTTCAAGCATCAGGGCCCTGAAATCTGCAGTGTCTGGAATGCTTACACATGGCCAATAGCCCAGAAAATTTATTTTCTTTCACAACTCTGTGCAATTTCTGTTCCCTTCCCAATTCACCACTGTTCACAGAGAATTTACCCACACAAGTGACCAGACACACAGTCCAGAATCACTGGCCAGAGCTCCTTTCTTTCAGAAGCAAGCAAAATGTATCACTACAAGACATTGTTTTAAAAATAAATGAGAAATGCAGCCTTTGTTCATTCATATATATTCGTAATGTTAATTATTTCCCCCCTTAATGCAAGGCCTTGCTGTGCAAACATGGCCAAATGTTCATTTGACTGTATTAGCAGCATTCTGTGTTATAGCATGTATTTGCAGGAATAGTATTTGCATACCTTTCCTTGAAAATATTCTCAAATATAATTTATCCATAATTCAAGAAGTACACAGTTTTCTGTGCTCTTTTACCTAAAGGGATGATATCTGTTATATATATTTAAATGGAAAATATTTTCACACACTTGGCTTCTTCTGCTCTATTGTACTTATTGGAAATTTACAGAAAAAACACAATCACACAAGTGGCAGGTTGGTTATGCACAGTTCTAAAATATGAACATTTTGCTTTATTTGTTGTAAAGGCAAATAAATTGACTGTAAAATATATTTTTTTTCCAAAATTTTTATCTCGAAACAAAGCTAGAGTACATCACAGAGTTCTCAACTCCCATTACCTGACAAAAGCCTGAGCAATCCAGATGATGGAATCATTACACTAACAAGAAACTGAGGCATTATAAGAAATAATGCATTCCTCAACAACATCATCATTTCAATCTGGAATTCCAGCAGCTTATTTTTTATTGCTCTTCTCAGTCTATTACACTGAATGGGAAAGGCCAGATCACAAGATGTGGAAATTTTGAACAAGCAGCAAATTGAGGAAAAGAAAGCATGTGAGTAGCAGGCAGAAGAATACATGGACTTGATTTTATTCCTTGTGCTCTGTGTGTAATGTTCTCCTGATAGACTAAATCACAATTGTTTTTAACACAGGCTGGATTAGAGGGGGAGGGGTTGGGTTGTTTGGGTTTTTTTCGTTTACCATCTTGAATTAATTTGCAATCCTACATACACCTAAGTTAGCTGAAGGATGCTTTTAAAGGACTTTGAAAACTACCATGTTGGATAGAAGAAAATTAATTTCAGCTGCAAAAACCTTGTTCCTTGGTGAATGACATGGCCACAAAATGCCAGTTGGTCCTGCAATATCCCCTAAGATTTTCATTGACTCCTTCCTTACTATAAAATACACCTACAACATAACAGCATTTTTATGGACAATCACTTGGCTGCTTTAGGGCATCACAACACAAAATGATCTTTTTCTGCTAATTGCAGAAATCAATTTGACTTAACTGCCACCATTTCTCAATCCCCAAAAGAGAAACAAGAAGAAAGTTCCAATCTATGCAGGTTCTTTCCTAGAAATTACCAGAAAAAAATTAACACAAAATATGGGCAGAGTAGTAACATCACAGACCAAAAGATACCAATGCAAGTATGAAAAAGAAACCCCTCATGTCTTACATTTGTTTATCAGTGTTGAGTATGATTTGTGTCTTTGTGATTGCAGAAGACACCCAAGGCTGCTGCCAAAGTTCTGTCTGACAGATTATTTATCATACAAGTGGCAGATAGCATTTCACACTGTAACCCTCACAAATCCTGTGTTTCTCAATAGAAGTCCTCCTATACAAAAAGCACCCTCAACACAAAATACTTCTGAAGATTTCCTTGTAAAATCACAAACACCCTCAAACTATTGAAAAGCAAAGCTTAAACCAAGTCTGCAGTTTTAATGTCCATAACACAAACACTTGGCTGTAAAGGCAGATTCATTGAAAGCAATAAAATCTTTTACAGCTATACAGAAGCAGTTTTTATATGTGATTGTATGCAACTGATTACACTGCTTTTATCTAAGCAAATATCATTAAAATTATTATTGTATTAGTTTTCTAGGTAAATAAATTTCTTATTCTCCAGTAAAGCATATTAACTGTGTTTTGACACTCATCAAAACAGAATGCTGAAGAGCTTAATACAATCATACTCTACAGTCCCAGCAGGTATTATGACTGCTTAGATCTCCACTGTTAAGTGTTTAAGAGGTATTTTCCAGTATTCAGTAGGAAATCTGCTGTTTAACACTTAATGGATCATGTTCTAAGACTAAGAATGCTGCTCAGAAAGTACACAGTTGAGTGAAAAGTTGCATTCTGTGCAGAAGAACGTTCCTTGAAGGACACAAATCTGCCTTAACAGAATTCAAAAGTAATGGATACTCAGAATAATTTATTTCATCTTTACTGAGTCAAAATAGTTTCCCTGTTTGTTTGGGGTTTTTTATTTTCCTAGGCGTGACAATAGAGGAAAGATACGTTAAATAGTCAAAACATTTACCTCTCGTCCTACGAAAATCTGAGTCCTTGAACGGAATGCGATAAGCAGCGCCCGCTACTACGAGGAAACAATTCTCCCTCCTCTTCCTTCCTCCCAAAGCAGCCTAGACGCAGAATCCTGCCACGCATCATCTTTTCAAAAGAAATACTCCAAAACTGAAAGCCGACCACTCCTTCCAAACTTCCAAAACTCCAACCCATCAGATTTCTGTGGAAATCTTTTTTCTGCCCAGACGATTCCAAAGAACCCGCTCAGCCCGCGTTCAGTAGAAGCATTTCCTCCCCCAGAGAGGAGCACTGTAAACACGAAATCGTAAAGGAAAAAGACGCAACTTACAGACACCCCGGTACTGCTGACCTCCGCGGCGTTTGCGAAACACTGAACCTTCCTTCCTACACGAGCCCGCAGGGACGCGGCGGAGGAGCCCGGCTGGCCAGGCCGGTGCGGCGGGCGGAGTGCAAGGACAGCAGCGGGGATGGGGACGGGGCCCGGACAGGAGCGGCGATGGGGATGGGGATGGGGATGAGGTCCCGCCCGGCCCGGGCCTACCTTGAGAACGGTGACGGCGCCCCCGGGGCCATGCACCTCGAAGGCGGCGGGCTCGTCCCCCGCGGCCGCGCCGGCCTCGGGCTGGTGGTAGCTGAAGCAGGCTGAGGCGATGTCCAGGTGCCCGAGGGGCAGCGGCTCCTGCGGCCCCTTGAAGTAGTAAAGGTAGCAGCGGCGGGGGTCGAACACAAACCAGCGGCTGCGGAAGCCGCGCAGGGGCCCCTTGCCCGACAGCTTCTGCAGGTACCCGCAGAGCTTGGGAGTGCCGGGGCCGGCCTGCTCCCCGGCCGGACCCTCCTCGCCCTCCGAGCCCGCCGCCGGCATCGCCTCGCCCGCCGCGGACGCAGCCCCGCACAGGGAGCGGGGGCGGCTCGGCCCGCGCCCGCCGCCTCTCGGGACTTGTAGTGCGAGCCCGCCCTGCGTGCCCGGGCAGCGCCGGCCCCCGAGCGCGGCCCCCGAGCGCGGCTCTGCCGCCGCCGCCGCCGCTGGGAGCCCCGGCCCGCCTCGGGCGCGGCCCTGCCCCAGGAAATCGGCCTCTGCTGACGTGGGGAGGCCCTGCCTCGCTCCGCACGGACCGTCCCGTGCTCTCGTGCTCCGGGACTCCAGAACTTCTCTGACCGAATCAAATACAGTTTTCCAAATCACACCTTGGCCTATGATCAAATTAAAACCCTTCTCTTGTTTCCCATTCCGAGCCGTATCCCCCTGCCCAGCATCGCAGCAGCAGCCGAAGGAGTGGGGAAAATATATGGAAAATGCAGGGGCATCAGTGGGTAAAAAGCTGGTTTTTACAGGGACTAGGCTTGTGAATGACTACAGACCAAACTCCCATTTTTTTTCACTGAAATGTTTAGCACGTTTTGGGCTCTAGGGAACCTCTGGTGATAATAATAAGGAATTTCTAAAATAGGAAACTTGACTGTGAAGACGCCAGGCTACCACAGGGAGGCATTCGTAACTTCATTTCTCCGTGTAACATATTTGGAACATAGTATATGCCTGTTTCCTTTAAACGTGCCTAATGCTCTGGTACTAATATAGAAAACAGTCTGATGTGGTAAATTCATCCAAAAATAGGAGGAGACTGTTCCATGTTAAATGACATACAGCCTTTCACTTTCACCCTTAAATACAGCCAGGAAGGTTTGTTGTCAGAATTGTTGTTGAAGCTGATATGCGCTATGGTGTTTTTGTTAATATAATGTTATTTATGAAATAGCATCTGACTGAATTTTGACAGTTTGGAAGTTCCAGTTACCCAGAAATCGTAGATTCTCCAGAGCTTCTCACTCTGTCCTCATTTCTAAATGCCTTAATGAATTTATCATTAAAAAGTAACTGTCTCATCAGCCAGAAAATGCTTTCATTCTCTGGTAAAGTGTATAAAGGATATAAAGCACCTGAATATTTGGTATGGTTGTCCACAGGTTCAACTTGGATGTTGGCACGAGGAACTGCAGCATTCTTCAAGTCCTCCCCTGTGGCTGTCGCCTCTGGACAAGGAATGTGCCAAGTGAGAAAATAACCAGTGTTCAGCCAGCAGGAAAACATGAGTTATTTGTTATAGAAAATGAGGTGAGGAAGTTACCTCCCCAGTCAACTCACATGACATAAGTGGGATCCACTGAAAGATTACACATTGCAAATTAAGGCTAGATATTCTTTTAGGATTATTTTAGTAAATGTGGACAGTAAGAAGGGTTGATCCTGCTTTAATAACAGGTCAGTAATGTTCCTTCCATATATACTGCTCAGTCTCTTCTTCCCCAAATACTAAGTATTCATTATGCTCTTTGTTGACAAGTGTCATTTGCAGGAGCATGACTTACACAGGGGATACACTGATTCTCTTTAGAAGCTGCTGCTTTCTTATCTTAGTAATTTAGACAAGTTGAAGTGACCCAGCACTTAACCTTGATCTGTTACATTCATCAGTGTAGTAAAGTGTGGCCTTGTTCTTTGTGTGCTGAGTGCCCATGACTCCTGCTGGCTATCAGTGATTATGTCCTGCAGCAAATCAAACAATTGCAGGATCCCAAATCCTCAAAACTTTTGCTTTCAGTACTTCTCTTTTTTAATTTTCTGTTTAGCTTCCTTACTACACTCATAGCAGGAGAATCCCCTAATTTCACAGCTGATTTGTGTAAGCTTATTGGGAAATAAGTTCCTCATTTTATTTATGCCCTTTTTTTCACAAAGAGATCCAGATGTGGACTGGCAAATGACAGCAACTTATCTCTAAGTTTTTTTTGTGAATATAAATGAAAACATAACTTTTACCTGCTTTTTCCTTCCATGTTTTCATGTCCAGGATGCAGAGATGACATTCTGTTGCTAAAAAAGTCTAGAAAACAAACAAAAATAGCGCATCACAAGACAAGATTTGCCTCCTGCCCAAAGGCCAGAGTCAGTGAAGCTTTTGGTGTGCACATAACTCTAAGCATAATGCAACAGGAAAGCCAATGTTACACAGTGAGACAGTTGTTATACTCCCAAAAGGATAACAAAGCTTGTCAAGCATTAAAATAATTGAAATTCCCTTTTATTCTGGTGTGGTTTTCTCTCCTAAAATGTAACTAGTATTTTTGTTATAGCACTTTTGGCTGACAAGACAAATAACTCTGCATAAAAAATAAAAATGTGTTTACTCTCAAAAAGTAATTGGAGTATTCCAGAAGCACATGTAGCTATTTCTATTCTCTTCATTTGCTTTCACTTACCATGTGCATTGAAAGAAGCATTAGGCCAAAATTTCATTCTCAGTGGTACTAGCATTTGAATATAATTTTATTTTTGTTTAAACAAATTCTATTTAGCAGTTCATTATGCTCATAGATAAAAGTTGAAAACCAGACAAATTGTAAATCCCTGCTATGCATCACAGAGAATTATAAATCACAGCTGACAAAACCCCCCCAAACTTCTATTGTAAGCTAAGAAAAATCATTAAAGAAGGGATATAAATTTTTTCATAAGTTCAAAAAAGAAAAAACAGAAAATACAGGCATCCAGTAATATTACCCCAGTGTCACCGTTATCAAAAACATATAAAAGAGAGATAGTCTTAAATATAAAGGGAATCCCATTCACAAAAATGAAATCACCTGTGAATCTTGATTTAAAATTATTGTTGGGATTGTCTTTTCCTCCTACTGCTATAATGGCCTTCTAAGATAAAAAAGTTGAGAAACTGGTCTCAGCAGTTTTGGAGGTGATTGAAGATCCTGCTTGGGAGCAGAATAAATCATTAAACATCCAGGGAAATGCCCCTGACTTTCTTTCCTTTGGCATACCCTTCATTTCCCCCCTTTTTAGTGAAATATAAAAAGAATTAAAGGCCACAAAGAATCACATTTGTAGATTATTGAATCAGACATCAATTAAATAATTCCACCTGCTTTATATCTTAGCTAAATAGGATAAGAAAAGGTAGAAGGTTTTGTAGGGTTCCAAATTCAGGTCACTGACTCAAGCTTCCTGTGTTTCATCAGAATTCATAATCTCCTCAGTTTCATTTTACTAAATCAAGGTTTTTGCAAGGCTCTTCTCAGATAACAGGCTCAATTCTCCCTGCATTGTTATTCTCCAGAATACAACAGAGGAACTGCAGAAACACTGGGTGTTCTACCCCATCTCTGCTGAAGATACGAATAAGAGTGAATCTTCAAAGGGCACCCTGTTATTTTCAAACTGATATAACAAATCTGCAGGTTTCTTCCCAGAAGGAGTTTGGTCAAAATATGAAGATATTGTTTAATCCTCTGGCTTTACCAGAACTTGTTCTGTCAAATGCTTACTCATAATGCCAAGAGCAGTGGCATTAGTGGGAAGTCTGCAGCCTCTTTTGTATACACAATGTCCTCATTTCAAGCAAGCAAATAAGAGGTAATGTTAGCTGAGTTCTGTACAATTTACAGGAAATAAAAATAGAGTGAGAACTCTGATGACTGTGTTCTTTATGAGAACTCCAGTGTTCTTTGTTTAGTGTAGTAAAGCCTAGACTTTCAAACAAAATTTGTCAGATACAGATGAAATTGCAAAGAACATTTTTTTTGTATTTTCCAGTACTCTCAGATTAGCTATTCCTGCTTTAATAAGCTCTTCAAAATAAAAGGGACATACTAGAGATAATTACAGTTCCTCTACAGTTCCTTATCTGTCATACAAAGTTTTAATGTTTTCTTCCATTTTACATACTGTCTCATAAAGAATGAGACAGTAAAAATACTTGCAGTAAATCTGTTTTCCATCTCTGTCTGCATATTAGTATTTCTTCAGAAACAGAATAATTAATTATCTGCAGGTTTTGATTTTTTGTTTATGCATTCCATGCTCGAAAAAAGCAAAATATTATTTAAGGACCTCTTCTGAAGCCTCCCTACTGAGGTGAGTAGGAGTCCTGTGGAGATCTGGCACCCAAGGATTTCTGCCTACTACAGAATTATCACAGTGACAAAAAAACTTCCTCTAAACCAATCAGGCCGAATGTATGGCATTAATAACCCACTGTTTAACTTGGTGAGTTTCTTGGAATGAAAATACATCAAAACACATTAACATCTCTGGACATCAATTATTCCCTCTGCTTTTTCAGTTAGAGATAACTGGAATGGAAAAAATGTTGAGAATTAGTCACATGGGAATAAGTCATTCCACTAGGAATATTTGCAAACAAATTCTGCAGAAAGCCAAATTTTAAAGACTTGCAGTAAGAGGGATTTGTAAATGCAAATTCTAATGCAACTGTCATTATGAGGATGTATGAAATTACTATAGGGAATTTTTCTATACTTCCTTATCATATTTGGTTCTAACATTAGGAGAACAATGGTCATTAAAATGGCCATGAAAGAGATTAAACATTTTAAACATATGAAAGGCCTCACTGAATTTCCTGTAATTGAATTTATTTCTGTAAATATACACATCAATTAATTTATTTGTTTAGGCAGTACAGTAAAAGTCTTTCAGTTTCAAACTTCTTCTAGAGGGAATTCTTTCTGAATCTACAGCTTTTTGTATGCAGAACTTTTTATCTGTACAAAGGAAAAAAAAAAAATTATAATTTTCAGAAAACCCAAATTACCATTTTGGTTGAAATACCAGTATTCTTTTTCCTCTCAAGGCCTACTAGTCCACAATGACAGTGATGACAGCGCCAAACCAGACAAAGTTGAAGAAGAGTTTGGACCACACTCTCAAGCTCCTAGAGTGACTCCTGGCATATCCTGTGCAGGGCCAGGAGCTGGACTAAATAGTCCTGAGGGGTCTGCTCAGCCCCTTCTGTGATTCTCTGATTCTATAAGCAGATATCTAAGTAGGAGATTGTTTCATTTCAGCTGGAACGGGGGAAAATCTGGTTAATATCAACTTATTTCTAAGTGCCATTGAAGTAACTCTGAATATTAGATTGCCAATAAAAAGTTATTAATGATCAGCATGAATTCACTGTCTGTGAAGTGCTGCCTCCAGGATGATGTGAGGAGCAGCCCAGAACCATAAAAACCAAGGGAATGAGAGGGCTATGAAAAAGCTGGATCTCACTTCTGGACAGATGAATACTTTCCCAGACTAAAATATAAACCATTTCCCTCAAGTCAACAGAGCCCCTTGTACTTGCTTGCCCAGACCTCTACATGAGAGACCAGGTCAAAGTCTTCAATTACCACCCCTCCAACCAGTGGCTATCATTTCCCAGAGTTTGTCAGTCAGTGTGCAGAGCACAGGGCAAGCTTGATCCCTAATGAATTGCCCAAGCTGTGATTAGGCCCACAGCAATGAGTTGCCTTGCTCCTGGCAGTCTGCCACATCCACTGACTTCAGTGGAGAAAAGTTACAGTTAGAAAAAAGGAGGAGGCTGGCCTGGTGCCTATAACCCTCTTCAATAGAGTTAAACCACTCTGCCCTAAATTTGCAGGCACATCCAGCCCAAAGCTGCCTGTGCAGGAACTGGAGAGGAGGATACACATGGTGCCTTGTGCTGCAGGGCTTGTGAGCATGCAACCAGCAGCCATGGAGCTTGTACCTGCAGAATGGGTACAGTGGCCATCAGGGCTTTGTGCATGAAAACATCTGGCTCTGAGCAGCTCCTGACTGGGAAAGAGCAGAAGGAAGGACTCATCTGCATTGCAACTGCAGAGCACCCAAGGCTGGCACACCTGGGCTCCTCACTGCCCTTGCCAATAGAGGCAGAAAGGACAGTGGGGAATTTCATTTGGAGTTCAGATTGTAAAGTGTCTTACGGACAAGAATGGCAGAACTTAATAGTTAAATCAAGACACTGTTATCTGAAATGCTGATGCTCTTTCAATTCTACCAAGAACAGTCTCCTCTATTTCCCTGCCAAAGAGAATGTGATAGTCAGTCAGTGACACTAACATCTCTACAAGACACCCAAAACTACAAAATGACAGACAAAAGAGAACAACTGAACGACTGTTCATGTGTTCTGTACTTCTGTCTCAGACACACATCTTCCTAAGGACATGAACAACTATAATTTTATTATATTTAATGTCTTCCTCATCAAATTTCACTCCATTATCTGTCCCAGACGAGGTGTGTTGTGCAATAGCATTATAAACTCTTCTTAATCTTGCTGATATTTCAGCCCAAACTGATTTACTGGGGATTCTGAGAGCATAATATTTTCCATCCACAACAAAAACTCTGTGTTATATTGTTATTTTAGAATATAATCTTGACCTATTCAAGTGTCTAGAATATGAGTTTTTGCAGTTTCAGCAAGAAAATCCCTTTTAAATTGTTAATATACATGTCAATTTTCAGGGACTTTATTAAAACACATTTTTATTGATATGCTGTTGAGAAATACAAAACTTTTTCTGTAATTATGTGCAGTTTTAAAATCAGTAATTAACCCAGTTTCATGTTTTTGTTTGTGGCATCATAGATTCTGTAGAGTATTCTGTATTTCAGGGACATTTCAACTGTTAAATGAAGTTATGAAGTTATGACTTCCCATGGTAGTATGGTGTCACCTTGTGAGGTTTTATTGTAAGTGCCTCTAGCAAGCACAAGGAGATAAAAATTAGCCCTGGGGAGGCAAGGAAAGTAGACTGTTACTCTGTGACTGCAAGAAATTGCAAGAGATTCCGACAGTGAGCCTGTTGACAAAGAGGAGCATGTGGTTATATGTTAAGAAAAGAGCATTCAGCATTTTAACATTACATTAAAAGGTCATGAGAGGGCACAAAGAACTGCAGCAAAACCTCAAGTACTTTCCCCAACACAGATCCAATTACAGACATGAGTTATTTCCACTGAAGTCAGCAGTTACTGGGGATTAATGTGGAAGTAATGCAAATCAGATTTCAGGCCTGCATGCTGTTGCAATCTTGGCTTACAGTATTTCCTTAAAACAATGATCAATTAAAATAACCAAGTTATTTTTTTACTTTTTGATACTGTTTTATTGACTTTCAGAACTCTTTTTTTGTCCCCAAGATGCTTTAACTGTATATAAATGAGAGATAACACACACAGCTGTTTTGATGGATTGCAATGCAAGATGTAACCAGAAGTGAGTATTCTATTAGCAGCTGTTAAAATCAGGTGGGGCAGTGTTGTTTATCTCTTCCACAACCCATTCTCCCTCCAGGTGAAAACCTTCTGCTTATGGGCCATTGAGTCTCACTGCATGACTGATAAAATTCCAGCATCCCATTGGGAGATGCTCCACCCAGGGGGAGGAACCAAGCATTCCTACCTGGATATAATTGCCACCTGGAAGAGGTGCCCTTCTCTACTGGATTCCCAGAGGAGATGCCAAACCTATCTACACACTGGACCTTCAGAGGAAAACTACACCCTTCTGCAGGATTACTGCCTCAACAGAACCACATCTGTCACTCCAGAAGGATTACTACCAACACCCTGACCAACTGGGTGGCAGGTTGTATTCTGTCTCTGTCAGTGGGTTGGTTTTTTTGTTGGTTTTTGTTTGTTTGTTTGATTTTGGTTTTTCTTAGTCTTCTTTTTTTTACTACTGCATTTTTATTTTTTTAGTAAAGAACTGTTATTCCTATTCCCATATCATGCCTGAGATCACCTTGATTTCAAGATTATAATATTTTGAAGAGGTGGGGGGGGGATGGTTTGCATGTTTATTTATTTCAAGGGAGGTTTGTGTCTTCCTTAGCAGACACCTCTGTTTTTCAAACCAAGACATAGAGGCTTTAGGTAATGGTTTTAATTTTTCTTTGTCAAGTTTTGAAGGAATACAGTAATGTTTGTTTATATTTAACACTTTTCTGCAATTCAAAATGTATGTCCTCTTCTTTTTGGGCCAAATCCAAAACTGTTTTAAATCTAAACCTCTTATTGTTTATTTCCACATGGCCTGATAGTTCTTCTAGAGTAATGCTGGTTGAAGAAACACTTGCTGGAGAATCTTTTAGATTGTGTCACTAATACAATTGCCGAAGGCCAGTAAGTTTGTCATCTCGTGACAGGATTAAATTTGCATCACACTGAACTACTCACTCAACAGGCTTGCTGTAAGAAAACTGCCAGTCGAAAGACATCCAGCTACAGACAACTGTGAAAGCACAAGTACTACAAAGCTCTTCAGAAATCTCTCCCTCACCTTTGCCATCAGGTGCTGGAAATACTCACCCACCACTAGGCAGTGCTGAAGGATTGAATGCACGGATCTCTCTCAAACACCAGGGACACACAGTGCTGCTCTGGTTTTTGTTACGGAACATGAAAGTAAGTCAGAAAAATAAAAGGCGGTTAGGACAGCTGCACGCATTTGTATCTGCAGGATTTTACTAAAACTTGTCTCTATGGACAAGAATGTTTCTCCACAATGTGCTTCTAATTATTTTTCCTCTTTTTTCTCAGCTCAGATGGATGACTCCAAGGTCAAACATCTGGCTGCAAGCTCAAGGGTCTCCTGAGGGCTTTGTAACATGTAGGTCAGGGAGGGCCCAGGGAAACAGCACACTAAGCACATCCCAGGCCACTCGTCCTTTAGGAGGGGAGTATGATATAACCCAGGAATGGCACAGTGTCAGGAACACAGGAATTTTAGTGAATAACAATCTTAACACACAGAAGAATGTGATGCCAAGAGGAACTGACCTGCGTCATCAGCACCGGGTTCTTTTTGTTTGGATAATCTGATCCTGAATCTTGCAACCTGGTATTTTAACAATACATTCTAATCATCTCCTCCTACACACCTCACAAGGCTTCCAAGATGAAATGTCTCTCTTGAAATAAATTTTTAAAAAATTAGGCAGATATTTCAATTAATAAGCAGGAACTTTAACATAATCTCTCTTAATGCCAGTCTTGCAAATAGCTTGGATCAGCCAATACATCTAACTTAATCTGCTCAAAATCAAAACCAGGCTTCACTCTTTGTATTCAATCAGAACTGAATATGAGGATTAATTTCTGTTAATTTTAACTTTGGTAAGGGATTCACATTTTAATTCCTTTATCTAAACAGAAATCAGTAGGAGGAAGCATTAAAATGCTATAAACATCACTGAACACGATAACTCTAAGATATCTATTAAAAATACTTGTTATTACTAATATACAAATGTCATTTTCACTGTGCAATCTTAGACATGTCTGTCATGTGTAGCTGTATACCTTGAACATCCAAAATTTCCGCTGAAACTTTTAATGTACACACATACAGCTAGAGAAATATTTCTTCTTTATTCATAGTGTGTAAATCTGAACAGCAAGCTACCCTGCAAGCTCACCACACAGAAGAGTTTCTGAGGTAGATAAGCATCACCATCCCTACAGAAATGATAAACAGGTTAGGTTCTCTACTTTAACGGTTTTCTATATAATACATTTCATCTTTTGAAAGATTTAACTTTATAGTAGTTGAAATAATGATCAGAAAGGAAATTAATATGTGGTCAGCCTAAAAATTCTCAAAGCACAACAGAATGCTTCAAAAGTTTTAATTGTGATGACTTTGATACAGAAGCCATGTAAATGACAGAGCCCTTCTATTAACTGTTAGAACAGTAATTAATATACATATGATTGTCTTCAGGCCCCAGTACTTAAACAATACTGGAAGTAAAAAAAAAAATAACCAAAAAGATCTAGCTGATTTCCAGCTGGAGGGGAAAGAAGAACATAGAACTGCATTTATGCATTTTATGGGAGAGATTGCATAGCTTGTTTAGAAAGAAAATATCTTTTCATGTCCTTAATAGTAGATCTGTGCTTCTTCAAATTCTTCATGAGTTACAGGTGACCATGTTCCTCCATTCAACATTATCAGCCCATAGAATGAGTAAAATGCAGGAGCCCCTTTGAGAATAAAGACACAGTTTTAACATTTATCTTGAGAAGAAATTAATCATGTATGCAGTTATCATATATAAAAGGCAAATATTTCAAGTTTTATAAGGACACAACAATCCATGAAATATTGGTTGAAGGTAAGCACCAAAGCCAGCAGCTGCCATTTCAGTGGCTGAAAGGCAAACCTGGGCTGTGGTTGTCTTCAACCCTGGGAGCTTGATCTTCAGTGCAGTTCTTTCACCTCAGGTGTTTTCTATGCAAGATCCCAGCTGGACACAGTGATAGAGGCATCTCATTATTTAAGGCCCGTGCTTTCTTTCAAATGCTCTTGGAAAACACACCAAAGGTAATATTTCTCTTACTTCTCTCAATATTTTTTTTAACTTTTAAGAACAATATTAAATATTCATAAATATAAAAACTATGTGGAAATACCTTTAATAATATTCTGATTATGACTGTTAAAAAAAGGGGGGAAAAAAGAAAAACCACAATCCAACAATCAACCATCTTTGCCAGAGTGCATGGCCAGCAGTGAAGATAAAAATGTCTGTTCCAAATATCCTGTAAATCACATGATGCTTCTGTCTCTTTGTGGACCAGAATTATTTCAGTACTTTCTGCTGAGTTCTAAGAAGCTCTCATTAGAGGACAAAAGCCCCTGGAGTGCCTGAAATTCAGACAGGCTGGACTGGCAGAAACATCTTCAGATTCTTATGTGGAAAGTACTGGAAAAGAAAGAAAAAGATTAAGACATACAACACATTTGTCATTATGCAAAAAAATTTCCTTAAAGGTACAAGAAGGAAGGTGCTGTGTAAAAAAAAAAAAATTACTTTTTACTTTCAGGCTTTGAGATGATTTAAATCTCATGGGAGAAAATTCCATATTCTGAAAATGTTAGCTCAGAGGCTAAGCTCAATACTAGATTAAAGGAAGTATAAATTACCCAATTTATTGGATGTAGAGCAGAGCTAAGTGTGTCCCAATGGTACTTTTGCTGTGGTACAGCATTTGGGTCCTAACCAAGACAAGTCAGGCAGGTAAGGTTATTTCTCCTGTTGGGCCAAAGCAATCCTGGTTGTTATCCTTTATTTGCTCTTTAATACAGGCAGGCAGCATGGCTTACAACTGCCACCAGGCTTTAGAAGAGTGCCTGAGCATCTCAGCAGGACAGGGAGTGACAATTTAAAGAGGCTATGCTGAAACCTCACTGCCTATAGGCAGCAATCTGTTAAATGTCATGACAATATCAACTTTCTTTCATGACTGACTAAGGAGAGATTATTATGTGGTTTTGTATGTAAATTCTGTTATTTTGTTGCCTACACTGAAAGAAAACCTTTTTGTTCTTTTTGGAACATTTGAGAGGCTGCAAACTTTGTGGATGCACTCTTTGGATTTTTTTTTACCAAAAGAATACTCTAACTTAATTACAGCTATTAGATTTGAATCAGAAACTCACTAAATGAAGCTTGTAGTATGTATTTGGAGGAGATAAAATTTCATATTCACCATGGTCCCTAGGAACTTTAGGAGTTTATTCAATCTGAGTGACAGTAAAAGACAGGGTGTATAGCAGCCTGGCACACCAGCCTAAGCACTGTGAGAGAAGGCAGACAGTGATGGAATTAGTTTACTGGCACTAAGGTTTTTTAAATAAAAGAGTTATAAATATCTTGTTCACAATTTAAGAAATGCCTAGAGACTATATAAATACAAGCTCTTAAAAAATTAACTCCCACGCAGTTAATATCTAGGAGCTAAAAATCCATCACATTGTATGTGAAAACACTTGAAGCATGATTCCCCAAAAAAATCCATCCAAATCTACCTAACTGGAAATCTGTTTATTAGGAAAAAAAGTTCTATTTTTATCAGAGTGTCATTTTGCCCTCTGGAGATTCAGCTTTTTACTAAGAACCAGCTGATTATTGCCTCCCACTGTTTCTTTGCTAAGCATCTCTTGCCAATTAGTCACTAGCTCTAATATTAGTCCTCAAGAACTAATTAATCTGCATGTTGGGACAGTCTTATGAGATGCACATTCCCTAAAAGTGAGCTCCTTTACTTCAGCATTTGGTAGGACTGGGGTCACAACATCAACTGGTGGCTGGGCAAAGGCCCACAGCAGTTTCAGAAATATTGCATTTGCAATGTTTAATGTGTTGTTTCCCTTCTGGCAGCTCCCAGGTATTACTAATGTCATATTCCTCTCAAACCCCATTACATATTGTTACAGCACGCTTCACCCTCAGGCATTCAAATAAGCTGAAACTTCCAGGATGATTTATAAAATAATTTCCTGTGGAAAATGTAACCAGTCTTGTAGAACAGAACACTTAGCTAGTGCCAGCTCAATCTGCCAATCCTACCATTAAACTACAAGCAGCTTCTTAATGATAACAATTTTGAGTGAAATAAAACGACTGAGATAAAATTTTCTGAACTAGTAACTGTCATTATCATTTACATTTTAGTCCAGCTTCTGGGATAACAGCCAACTGCATAGATCTTCCCTGGTTAATGGTTAACAGTGTTTTCTTCTAGTCTGGAAATAATTCCTCAATGACAGCAATGCAAATCAAGCAACAGACTTTACTGCATCTTCATTTGCCTGACAGCAGCACAAAGCTGGTAAAGGCTGTCTGTAGATTAAACCCACACAGGGTCATTAAGTAAAGGTTTGAGAAAGGAGTGATAAGGATAATCAATCAACATAGAGTGGATGAACTTCAGCTCATAGCAGATCTAAGTCTGGATCATGGTGCCAAAGTTAATGCCTGCTGTGTATGTTAAGAAGGTGTCATAATGTGACAGCTTAAAAAAAACCAACATGTATAAAAAATGTGCTTCAAAACCTGAGTGCATATTGCTATAAGAATCTGGCCATCAAAGGGTTTTCCACAGAGTAAAAAAGATATTCCTCCTCAGTAACTTCAAATCTCATGTTGATGATAATGATAATTTACAGCTGGATCTCAATGTTTGTCAGAAGTTGGGTGATCACTGGTCCCATGTTAGAGAGCAGAGAGGAAAGATGTTCTATAGTCATGGTTGCAGCTAGCCTGTAGCTGCCAAATAAATTTGCCCATATTGGTGTTGATATATTTTATATATTAGTGAAGGCCTGTATGCACAAACCAGCCTTTGAAATAAGTTGTGATATTAAGGGCTAAAATCCTTGAAACTTGCCTGCAGAAGAGAAAGTAAAGCAAAACAATATCCTTGTGTGTAGGAGAAAAAAATGTAAACTGTGTGTGTTAGCCAATAGTAGCTTGCTCTGCCCGCAGACCCTGTAAAACCCTATAAAAGGTGTGCTAAAGATAGAAATAAACGGTGTTCACGTTTACTTCTGTGAAGGCTGGTGAATAAACTGGCTGTTTCTCAATATATTGGATGCCCAAACTCAACCATCCTAGAAGCAAAACAAGTCCCTGGATAAGGCAGGGATGGGCTAGATTCAAACCCAAGCAGGGACCTCAGCCAATCATGTTCAATCCAGAAAGCAGACATATCCCTGGTCAAGGAACTGGGTGGTGTTAAAATCTCAACCAATCAGTTTTCTAGACCTGGGAGTTTTGAATGCACTATATAATAAAGTTCTGAGCAAGAAAACACCAACCAACAACCAATAATGCAGTATTCTTTGGCTTCATATAGATCACTGACTAAAGCAATGGCAGAGCCAGGGACAAAACTGCCTGGAATCCTACATTTCCCCCTTTTATAATATGAAGAGGTAGCTTTGGTGGGGAGAAAAGGAAACAAACAGAGTAAGAAATCCTTTATTTATGATAAAAATCATCTGGGGTCTTGCAAGTTATTCAGCACTTTCAGAAGGCTTTCATACCAGGTGCCAGGATGGTATTCTGGGATCAGATATTCAGAAATATTGACTGCCTGTGGTTTCACAGCAAAAATCCCTGCAAACTTCAGTTACCCAGCATCTCCAGTTGCTCACTGGCAATCATTTGCAATGTGGTTATTGCTTTGGTTCCTCGGTGTGCCATTTTCACAGTTGCTAAGCAGCTGGAAATGTATATCATTAGATTCTTGGGCTTCCTTGAATTTAAATTCTGGAATGCATTCAGCTGGGCATAAGAAGTGGAGATATACAAGAACTAATATAATTGTGACTGTCATTGGACATTGATGGGTTGATATTTCTTCCACATATCTGCTTAAGATTTCAAATGGACAATTTCTTTTAGGTGAAAGCATGTTTTTGTATATTTTTTGTAATAGTAAGAAGCTAGTTCAGTTTACCACTGGCATATAGGGTTGGTGATCTGCTATTAAGACACTTCCTGTGCTTTGCATGCTCTGTATTAGATTATCCAGTGAAGCTGCACAGCCCTCCCTGCCCTTTGGCTGCACACAGCCCAAGGCTATCATTTAAGACAGCCATTACACTGAAGACTCAGAAGAAAATGAGAGGCCAGGAATAGAGCTGGAGATTAATTCACAAAGAGGTAAGAAAGCATTGTTTCAGTAAATGAATAGGTAATCTGTCCTAGACTGTTATGGCACAATTGAATTTAATGAACAGGAACTGGGGTTTTTGTGGTGGGAGATCACCTACAGGAATTGCATTCTTGTCCCATGTCAAAGTCTGTCACTGCTAGCAGGCACTGGCTCCTGCCAGAGTGCTTGTTTAGGTTCAGCCCCAGTCAGACTTTGGTGAATCTATTGTGGCATTAAGCATCAATGAATCCCATTCCAAAAGTCAAATCTCTCTTTAGAATGCAATATGTACAGAATTTTAAAAATTAGAATAAGTTCCTCAGAACAGGAAGTTCAGTATTAACAAATATGTTGCTCTGTGATGCAGTGCATACAGGAAAACTAGAGCTAACAATGTCCTAAAAAATAAGACACCTTTACAGACAAAATGAACAGTAAACCAGAGGAAGGCAGAGGTATCAAATCTTCCATGTGAATCGGCTTGGATAAAAGTAGCCTCATGACCCTGTCACTTTCTTTTCCTGCAGCTGTAAACTCAGATTAGAACAGAAACCAAACTAGAGATCCTACACATTCTCAACTCTGAGACCTTTTTCCATTACACTCTCATTTTCCAATATGATTTCAAAGATACATGTTGCTGAACCATGAGAAACATCAGATTGTTCAGAGGATTCTAATATTTTCTTTATATATATTTCCAGCTAAGAAATTATTTTCTTTGTACTGTTACCCCCACAGAGGCTGCTATTATATAGAAACTGCCTGATCAGAGAGCCTAAAACAGTGTTTTGGTTAGGAGGTGGAAGGAGACCCTTCTTTATATCATCAGGAGCCTGAGGATTCAGATGAATCCCATAAACCAGCTAAACTCCTGACCCTGAAAGGAGAAGGAAGTTATGAGTCCTCTGGAAGGCAGGGATGCCAAACATCTACCTTAAATATGCACATGACCATCTTAAACATGAAGGAGATATTTTGTCACAGACATGGATCCAAGTGCATGTTTAAACTGAGCAACTGGATGCTCAGTTTTCTAATATTTGGTAGCCTTGTCCTTTGATTTTATTGGTACTCTCCACATTCTCTTACCTAATCTATAAAATACATCTCACTTCATCTCACTTTTTACTCATCATTTTGCCCTGCTGAATACCCAGTACTCAGTGATTTTCACTCATTTCCTCATCTTTCCAGACCATCACCAAACTGGAAAAGAAAAATAATTGTGACAGTCATTCCAGTGGCTACACTGAAGAACATTCCTCTCTGCAGCCTTCTCAGGAAATGACTGGACTGCACAGCATCCTCAGCTTGGAATTCGCAGTCAGCAGTTTGCAAGGCTCTACAACACAGCAGTAAAGTCAGTCATGGCACAGGAAACTCCTGAAACTGCAGCTTCTGCTGAATCTTCAGTTCTGTCTTCAATTCTTCACATTTGATCACTGTTCTCTACCAGATTTGTAGGAGCAGCACAGCCTTTTGATTGATTAAAAGAAACTCTACCTGACCCCAGCAGTTTCTACATGGATATAAAGGATATAAAGAAAATGTTTTCTTAGCTGGAAATATCTGTAAACAAAATATTAGAATACCTACTGAGCTGAGCCTCACCATAATGATGATATATATCTTGTTCTAAAGGGGTTTCTGTTGATACACTTGATTAGTCAAGGAATACCTGAAATGTATAAAAGACATTCACATTGACTGTCTCCTCTCCAGAAGGTGATGTTTCTCAAGGTTCACAGGAATCATGTGCTCCTGCTTTATTGTTGAATCCCTTTAACATCTTTCATCAGCAGTTTAATTTGTGAAATAAATACTATTCTGTGTTCTGCAGGACAATTTATAGTTCTTCAAAAAACACTTTCATTTCTCAGCAGAGATCAATGTGTTTCCATCTATATTTGCAACATGTATACAATATTTACACACATTCATATGCAGACAACTGGAATCCTTGCTATAGGCTTAAGAAAAATATGAATTTGAACTGATAATGGATCAAAATATTTTCCTTAACTGCACTAAGAGGGGTGGAGGGGCAGGAAAGGTGATAATTAAAAGTCATTGAGCTCTTAGTCTTAACTTAGGAAAGAACTGGAATATGCCCCAGAAGACTTAACTGAGTTAGGTAAGAAGTCATCCCCTAGTCAGGTCTCTAGTACAATACTTATGTCTGACACTTCTTGTATTAGATTGTACAGTGATATCCTAAAAAAATATCTGCAAGTATGCAGGAGACTCTCTTTTTCTTAAAATAATACCTGAGAAAGTCCGGTGCCTTGGAAATCATGTTTTCAAAATCTGCAAATCCTAATTTCCCATCACCATCCATGTCAGCTTCTTCTATCACTTTCTCACAAACCAGAGTGATTTCCTCTGCTGTCAGCTCTTCCCGGGTCAGCTTATTGAGAGTTTTTTCCAAGTCTGCTTTACAAATGAAGTTATCTGTGTTAAAATCTAAACAATAGAAGAACCAAAGATCACCAAGTGTCCCACTCATTTACTCCAAACACAAAAAGCACACCAGAGCCCCTCCATACAGTACCATAGATCTTGAAGGCATAGATAGCTTTAAGCTCTCGGGGAGCCATTTCACTGAGCACGGAGAACATATCCACAAAGTCATTGAAGCTCAGGCTCCCCTCTCCATCTTCTGAGAAAGACTCCACAATCCTTTCTTTGAAGGGATTCTCCTGTGAGAAATATATAGATTGTTACTTGGAAGATGAAAAAACCTGCAGACTCCCTGATAATGACTATTTAATTGCATAGTTGTCTCTTTAAAGACATTTTTTTATTTTTTTCCCAAAAAAATACAAGAAAACCCTTATATTTGTATGCTTTAGCAGGAAGTTTCAGCAGTCCTTGCTGCTGCATAGTACCACTTCTGGCCTTTTATTTTCACTGATACATGTCAATGTCCAGCCTTTGGTTGGACTGACTAAAAATTCCAGAGATTTAAATGAAATTTAATCTCCACAGGAGATGATCCTGAAATAATTTCTAGCACCTTAGAATAAGACAACATTCTAAAACCATAAACTCACAAGCAAGCATAAGAAAGCCTGCTTTATTACTATGAAATCCAAAACAAATGTTTTTACAGTAAAAACCTATCTTCTTTCTCAGGGCTATACAAAACCCCAACAGTAATTTGTAGCTGCATCGATAAAACTTGGAAAATCAATTCAGTTTAGTTGAATATGAACAGAACACAAACATCACTTGGGCTGCGAGCAGCATCTCATTTTACTACAGATTTTATCTGAAGATACTGATTTACATACTGATCCATAAATACATACAGCTGTGGTGGTGGTATATCAAGTTCACTAGTTTTAATATGCATGCAGCATTTTGTTTGGCTTTTAAAGAAGCCATACTGTGAAAGCTCAGAAGTTCAATCATATATCCATTATTTTTTTTCCCCCTGTAAATTTAATTACCTAACAGGTATTCACAAACCATCCAATTATTTCAAATGAAATTTCAGAAAAATTTGAGAGACAAATTACCAAAAAATTTTATTTTTCAGTTTACTTGAATTCTTTCTTGATAATTCACACATAGAACAACAGTATCCATAGATTACATTTTTGGCATGACTGTGAAGACTAAGGGCCAAGAACAAGGCTGTTTTTATGGACAGGTGAAGTAGGGACCACAGAACCTTAGGCTCAAATGAAAGCCCATTAAATTAGTCAATACTAAATAAAAATTCTCCTGCAGGGTTTGATGACTGAAGGAATTCACATTAGAGAACAGGCCTACAGATTGCAAAGGATAGGAGATTGACAAGTTCACTCTTCAGATGAAGACAAAACCAGGCCACATAAAACCAAATTAAATAGAATAGAATAGAAGGATTCCTGAAAATAAAAAGCAGCCCCAAAAAGCAGCAGGGTCACATCTCTCCAGAGCCTGAGAATGAAAAATAACACCCCAGACCCAGCCAGATGGCTGAGGGAACCTCACTGTTAAAGGATATGTAGTGATCACTTGTGTCTCATGAATGATGTGTAGGTACAGCAGGTGTGCATCTGTGGGTACTGCTCAGGTTAAAGTATTTCACTTAAATGCCTGGAAATATTTGTAGAATACACATTTATCTGTTTTTGGCATTTACCTGTGGTAATACACATATACCTGTTGGTGGGATATGCATGCACAGACATGCAGGGAAGAACAATTGGTTCTATTTTTTCAAACTGCCAGTTTATAAATAAACCAAAGTAAGATTTATTTGGGCTGAAGTATATTAAAAGGCCCACTTTCCTCCTAAAAGCACACAAAAAATTGCTGTATTTCATGTTTAATAATTAAGAATGTCAAACATCAGAATGGACATCAAAACATGTTAGAAATCTATTTTTCATTTCTAAAATGCTGTATAGCTTTCTTTGGAACAAACCTGATCAGAAGTAAGTGTCATGGTAACAGCAGTAAACTGACATCTTAGAGGCAGCATTGGGTAACAAACCAGGAGCACCACAAATGCAAATATCCCTGTCAGCAGTGAATATCAAGCCCAGGACTTCATGCTTTAGAAAGGCTGGGGCGGGATCTCACTGACTCAATAAACATATGGCAGTTGCATAAGATGAGTTATTTATTTGGCATGTCAGAGATCTTGAAAATACAGATAAATTAAGAATTAATTAAATGAACCTAAGCATACTTCTTAAGTAACTCTTTGCCAAATGGATCTCTAAAACCAAAATGAAAAATAAAATCTTTCCTCATATTGATTTCTTTCCTTTAACTTTCTCATATTATGTGTCTCCAGGCAGTATATCTGTGGCTTACACAATGGAAAGTATTAGGTTACCTTCACAGATACTTTTCACATCCTTCCTGTAATTTCATTACCTCTACTCTTAAGAGCACAGATTAGGGTTCCATCATATTTAAAGGAAGAGCCATGGGGGAAGGGAGTGAAGGGGAAAATGATATTGTTCTTTCCTAGATTGCTTTCCCAGAAGCACTAATTGTTGAAAAAAGATTCCTTTTAAAACTAGAAACTTACACTTGTGTTAAAAAGCTTTTTCTGTACTCTCATTGTCATAGATACATATTATATTATTGGGTTTTCACAAATAATAAAATGAATGTTTTATATATATAATGTTGGAAAACTTTGCTGTATTAATATAGTTTCTTTTATTTCTGTTATTGATAAAAATAGTGGTGTAATACATATATATATATTAGGCTGTAGCATGGTATTAAAATAAAGACTGCTTTTGTTCATATATGAATGAGAATGAAAAGATAGTCAGAACCCCCACCTCGCATTCTTAGATTATTTTACCCAGATGAAGACAGCAGTGACTGGAGCTCCAAGGGAGGAATTTATTGAACCTCTGTTATTAGGGAGTGTGAGACTCAACAGAGCCAAGAAGATTGATTGATTGATTGATTGATTGGGGAGGGGGAGTTGAAGTTAAACAAAGGAAAATCTAAAACTTAAGAGGAATGTTTGAGTCATGCATAAGCATTTATGAATATGCAAGAGATTGATGTTTTTAAGGGACAAATCCTTTGTTAGTAAGGCATGCTCTTGGGTGAATGCTGAGGCACCTGGCAGTATTTCTTTATTTTGCCTTATTTCTGTCTCCTAATTGTCTTTTTATTAAGCTTTTTAAATGTTATTTTAAAAAATGTGAACCTCATTTTCACACTCATGATAAGAATGAGAGGGGGGACAGAAACAATAAAGAACTGCTACAACTGAAAAACAACTCTGCTGTTTTGCAGATTGATGTTGTTCCTGTAGTGGCTCAAGAGAATCATAAATGTGCAATCCATCTTTGTAAGGAACACTTATTTCACTCAGATAATTGTGTTTCTATTCATTTTTAAATCTCACACAGCATCTACTCCAACATACAGACCTATAGCAGCTTACAATAAAACACAACCATTAGTTTTCTAACAAACTGTTAGAGGGTTTATTCCTGGCATTGCAGTTTAATCACCTGTTATATTCCTCTGTCCTCTAGTTTCCATCCCATACTCTAGGAAAGCACTCTGGTGGCCTTTTGACTTATCTGTTTTGTAGTTTGAGGAATTCATTTCAAGCATCCAATCCTATTCCCACAAGCTGACTGCATTTTGGAAATAAGGGGTTGTAAGTGAAGTTCAAAGAAAGGTCAAGGTGATTAAGGTGAAAGTACTGGAGTCATTACAAAATGCTCCTTAATTTTCATATCCACAGAAACACAATGATGATTTTCCCTTTTGTATTTGAACAAAAGTCCCCACTGACTTTAGAGAATATATTTAAAAGCACAAAGCAGTCTATTTTGCAGGAGTTATTCCAAAACAAACAAACAAACAAAAAAAACACGAAAAAAACCTACCACCCCCCACTGAAAAAAAATTTGCTGTCAGACAAACGTTAATATAAAAGTGGCTAAATTGTTCATTACCAAAGCTCCATTGGAAACACTGGTGCTTCTGAAGGGAAGCATAATAAGTGCAACAGCAAATTTTCCCTGGAGCAGAAAAAAGCAAGTTTCTTTGCAGGGCTTTCTTTCTTCATTTTCTTCTTCCTCAAAATCAATAACTTGGGTTTTATGTGTCTGTGATTATATTAACATCCTCAAACTTCTCTGCTGTGCCTGCAGGGTACTGTTTAAGGTAAACTGATGAGTTTATGTTTTAATAGAAAAGACCATTTTGTTCTGTCAGAAAGCAAAGTTCAGCAATGACTCTTTACTAAAGTCACAACAGCTAAAAAAACAAAGATTCAGGCTGTATACAGAATTGCTTAAATATTCCAGAACCTACCAGTACCTCAGGGGAAGATAAGGCATTGTGACAAGAACCAATTCCTGACTGTGCCAGGGAAGTGCACAGACAATGCTGCAGGGGAGGTGCAGGCAAGGGTTCAATGCAGAGAAAACAGCCCTCGCTTATGATATTTGGAGTACACATACACACAGCAGAGATGCTCAGATAAAGAGACTTCAGAGAAGCAAGGAGAGTGATCTGAAGGGAGTAAAACATCCCATCATAACTAGAAACAATTAACAGAATGCAGCAAAGATGTTAAGATGAGCTGGAAGCAAAGATCAGCCAGAGCAGGACTGGGGCTTGGGAAGCTCACCCTGCTCTCTCAGGTGTTACTGCTCATTAGATGGAAAGCTTTGAATCTGAAGAGTCACTGAAATAATTTCTAAAACCTCATCCTATTAACACTGTGGGAAGTATTTTTATTTTCAAGCAGCTCACTTGTATTCACGTTTAAACTTACTATAAATAGTGTGGTAACTAACATTGGTTCTGAAACGTGTGATGGAGTTGCTGTTCCCTATGTGTCCTTGCTGGCTCCTGGCTGATTCCTGTGCCTGCTGCCCATCCTGTTTCAGCAGTGGATTTATGAACTACCTCCCTCCCCAGTGCAGCCTATGACAAGGCCTGTGAGGATCAATGAAGTTCCTGTGTGAGCCAAAGCACAGGAAGCAACAGACTGTAAAGTGAGTGAAACAAAAATGGTTCCAGTCCAGCAGCCCTTTGCTGCCCAGCTCTGGAGGGAAGGATTGCTCTGCACTGCAGTGCCCACAGAGAGTACAGTCTGGGGAAGAGGTAATCTGGGATGTGGATATGGACAGCCATCACTGTTATCAACCACAAGGGCCTCTGGCACCAGGTTACATTCCCACCTGCAGCTCTGTGGCAATGACAGCCCCCCAGAAAAGCCACCGATTAAAAATAAATCAGTTTTAATTTGAAAAAACATCACTTTTGCTTTCTCCCTGGTCTCCCAGTGAGCAGTCCATATCATGGCTATAGTTTTGCTATATTAATTAGTGCAATCTCACAGGTGTCCAGATGCCCCAAAATTAATTTATTAGACTGGTGCCTGTGTAACCAAGATTGTGAAAATTAGAGAACAGAGACTGCAATGAAACTGATGGAGTAAAGTAGCCCTGTTAACTTCAGTGTAATGGTAGACCTAATTAACTTTAAGTACCTTCCCCTTCTTTATTTATTTATGTCTTGTCCCAACTTTCAACTTTTAAGAATCAGGAGTTAGTGAATAATGCATTACCAATTAAAGTGAATGACCATCAGCAATTTTTTCCCCTTGAAACACAAAAACCCTGGCTCGAAACATTAATGCATGAGGTAAAGATCTTTCTTTATATTAGCAGAATCTAATTTAGAAAAGTGCATTATTGATTCTATCCGTTTGTCAGAACCTGCAGTGGTATTGAGCTCAACATTGCCAGTAACTAGAAATGTAATGTGTATATGAAAAAAACCAGGTGCATTGAAATTAGCACTAATTTTATTAGAATTCAATAGACATTAAGGTAATTTATTTCTATTTTAAGATGTAAATGTTGTCTTTGTCTTCACCTTGATGAAAATTCACTGAAGAAAGAAAACACCATAATGATTTGTTAGGCAGACTGGTCAAGTTGCAAAGGTAAAAGTTTTTTTTCTTAGTGTATGAGCTGAAGTTAATACCTAGGTTGTTTCCAAAATAAACTCTTGAGGAAAGACTCTCCCTCTCACCCCTGTCTGCACAGGTGCCCAAAAGATGCTCCATGAGCAAGATGGACCCCAGTTTATAACAAAGATCTCAGGTGTTTAAACATCTCTTAGTGTCAATGCTTTGAAAGAGTTATGGAATAAGACCTAGTCTCCTCTTACTAAGATTTTGCTGGAAACAAGCTCAGTTGCTATTGAAAGCGCTTTTCTCTGTGAGCTCCTAGAATTCCTGAAATAAGTGGTTTGACACCAATATTTCTAAGGTTCTTCTGCAGACTTACAAGACCTGAGAGACAACTTGTATAAAACTCAACACTGAGTTTGTCCTGTTACTTTCATAAAGCCAAGTTCCATTACCTGGAGACATCTTCTAAAGCAGGGTCAGAAAGCCTCGCAGACTTGTGGTGCCAGGAGATAGATTATGATCCACTTCATACCTGGAAGCCTCTTAGGAAGTCTATCATTACCACCCAAGTTTGCTATGCTCCTGTATCTCAGTCTAAACATGATCCTGTATGAAATTTCTGGTTTATACATCAGCTTCAGTACCAGGCCTTCCAACCTGAAAGTTCTCATAGAATGAGCTGTTTCTGAAGTGTTCAATCCTCTATCACTGAAGCCAAAAAGATCTGTGTGATCATAATTTCTCACTTTCTTTTCTAAGCTTAGCCTTGATTTGTCACAAAGCAACTCTAAGCTGTCTGGCAGTTAAACTCTGAGGAGTCAAAGAACTGTGCCAAAGGACTTCATGATGTGCTACCAAGATCTCAGAGATGATAACATAATCCCTAAGGAATACTGATGCCATTAGAAAAAACATAAACATATTCTGCTGAACAAGCCCATGCTTACTGTGAAAAAGAATTCTAAATTATTTCTCAGCTTCTTCAGAAACCCAGGCTGTCCATAGGCATCTGCTAAACCAGAGTCTGAAGAATAAATGAAGAATAATTTTTTTCCCAAGGTTTTCTATTAAATTAAATGCTTGTATGTGTTTAACGTTTCCATTTATACGAAATGCTGGTCAAACACTTTTTAACACACATAGATTAACAAAATGTGCTTCTTGTTCAATAAATTATATTATCCCAGAATCAAACATATAGCAAGTGTGTTACTTAAGGAACAAAGAGTTCCATGAACTTCAACTTGTAATCTAATTCAAATGTTTTTCACTTCATGTTGACTCAGTGTCCTCCATAACTGAATTCCTAAAGCATGGCTTCTGCTTGTAAAATATCAGATATTTGAAAAAAATTACAACACTAAGGAAGAATTTCTAGATCATTAAAATTAAGTGGAAAGACATCAATTACAAGGTTTTTATAGCATTGTTCTTAAAAAGCTTAATAATGGTTTACACAACTATCAGATTGAACACATAATTGTTTCCACATTATAGTAATTTATAGACATCAATTGACTAGCATACATAAAAAATAGACTATGTGACAAAACACAACATAATTCAATTTACTTTTTAAGAAAGAAATGCTAAAAGTCCACATTTGTCCTCTTAAAATCATAAATTATTAAGTTGTTAAACTGAGAATAAAAAAATAGTGTCTTATTTTTTTTTGCACTGATTGATTGCCTTATAACTACTGCTTCTCTCATTTGCAGTTATATGGACTGTGTCTCCACTTCCTATCATGTAGTGGCCCCAAGAAAATGAAAACTCCTGATAATTAATAAAAATATTTATTTTGCTCAGGTAGTTGAAAAAAAAGGGGAAAACTTTTATTAGCAATATTCTGCACCCTGCTAGCAAATTTCCTATGAACAGACTGAGATAAGAACTTCAGATTTCTAACCAGCTCTTCACACAGAGATCCCTGTGGGGATGGGGCTTCTGTGAGGGATATACACAAAGGGCAAAGATTGCTAAATTTAGTTTTATTTCCTATTCATTTCCTTTAACATTTACCCTGACTATCTCTGCAAAAAGACATTCACCTAAATATTTTCCAGTTTCTGGGGCTGGTTTTACCCTTGAACAAAAACAAGAAGGGGAAGACCTCTGCATGCCACTGAACTTCTGGATATCAATCTTGGCAGAAAGTCTGGCAGGTGAGCTACAGAAGTTAAGATACAAGATAAGTTTGCAAGCAGTCAGAAGTGATACCTTTAGCTCAGGCATGTTTATTATAAGCTGCATAGGTAGTTTAACATCTGGGTCCTTTGTATAATCCATGGGCACAACGTTTGGTGCCATTTCATAGTATCGGCCGTGCAACCTGTAAACAAGCAGAAACAGAGAGCCAATAACCAATTTTAAATAACCAATTCCATTCAGACCATAATCAGGTACAAATTTGTCTTGCAGCTCTAATTGTTGACTTTAGTGCACAAGTTTGAGCCCACCAAATTCCCATCTCTGTGAAAAAAGGGCTTTGATGCAGTATCCAGCATAACTGCTACCCACAGCCTGAGCTATAACTCAGCAGCTGTAACTGAGCAGAGTTTCACACTGTGTGAAACATTTAGGCACTGCCAGGTATGTACACAGAAGGTCTAAAACAAGGAATATACCATGAAATGCAATTCTTATATGTGGAAGTTTAGTCTTATGCCTAATTCATAAACTGCTTAGGAGAGAAAGTAGCCCCTTTGTCATGTCCTATGCATTAACACAGTGTATTCTGATCTCTCAGTAGGGCACATGTACTATTTGTGTACATTTTAAAGATGTATCTTGTGACTTCTAATGAAAAATCTGCCAACTCACTTCACTAGGCATGCTAACATTTACATCTAGAGATTACCATGTTTTAACAGCAGAATATAAACAAAGCAGTAATACAGGAAGCAATGCCTCAGCAACCCCTTCATTTCCCCAGCTTTACCTGCAGCAGCCCTGCAGCCAGCCCCACACCCAACTGAACTACTTCAGGTCTCTGTGTGTAAATAAACTCAAAAACTAAAAGGAAATAATCTACAGGCATCTGTAGATCTTATTATGTAAATCTCTTATGATTATGATGTGCCACAAAGAGCACATGAAATCAAACACAGAAACACATTTCTTCTGCATTGTAGGAAGCTGATGTCTTTATCCTGCACAGCTATATTTTGTGCCATAACAGAAATTGGATATCCACTGATCTCAGCACATTTCAGCTGCTAACCACAGCTCACCCTGATATTTCATAAATACTGTGTAATTTAAGATGCAATAGCCATTTCCCTCTCTAGCAACTGATTTCTCCATTGTAAATAGCAGCTAAAAAGATGCTTCTAAATACAACAGAAAAAGCAGCTTAAGAGCACTCATAAAGAAAAGCTTAGAAGAAACCAAAACTTTCAAGTCCAATATCCATCTACAAGTTACCTACTTTTTTAAAAGCTAGAATACTGAAATGGTGTTCTAGTCCTCAAGAAAATTAAGCACTCATTATTGACAAAACTTGACCACTGTGGACAACACTTGGCAATTCATGAGCTAATAATCCCTGCTTATTTTAACCACCAAAGTTTCCCTCTGTACTTTATTTAATATTGGACTTGTCTCTTTATAACATGCAATATCAGTGCAAAGTAAACTTGTCACTTCTTGCTGACAGAATTCACTATCTTGTCCATAGAAATTGCAATCTATTTCTACAGAAGTTCAGCCATACCCTTTGGCAGCTAAAAGAAGGATACGGATACGGCTCCCAGCTCTAGACTAGACTTTGCCAGAATTGTCTGGAAGGCAGGTGCTGGACACAGAGATGTGCAGGTAACTAACTGCAGATTTGAGGGCAGCTCTCATATCCTGTTTTCCTCACAACTTACTCTGCTGTTAATTCATCAAATGGTCAAAGATCTGTGGATGTAAGAGCTTTCCGCCTGAGTGGATTTCATACTAAAGCATCCAAATGAGTCTGTAGGAAGTGGCTCTGATCTAACTCTTGCAAGCTAAATTACAGCAATAAAATACATCTTCCACATGCTTTTATCTGCAAGGATCCAGCAACTCTATTTGTTATAGCCCTATCACATGGCATGATTAGCATCCATAACTGTGAAAAGGGCCATAAGATTTCCGTATACCAAACAAATATTACATTGCACTTACTGCATTATCCTTCAAAATAAAAAACCCCAACCAAGTGAACAACACAAAAGACAGTAACACCCTGTCCTTCTGTAAGATCTTGATGCTGGAAGGTTCTTCAGGGACACTATGTACTGTTTTATAATAAACTGGATTGCCAGTATCAAATGCTGGATTTTGTAGAAAAAGCATCCTAAGATCTTTTGTGGGAAAAGCATCTTTTCTTGGCATCTTAAGAGGATGCGAGGAAAACCACCTGTCACAAGGAACACAGTCCTTTTCGTAAGAGTTCCACCAAAACTCTCATTTAGTTGAATAACTTATATTACATTGGGTGAGTACTTATTTTTGGCAAGGAAACAATACATGATCAATTATTCTGTAACATGATGTAAAGCTCAGTAGACATTGGGGTTATTTACTCCCATAATCCTCCTGCCTGTATGCAATACCTCACTACTTGCTTGTGGTGTTGTGCACTATGACAAATCCTGTGCACTAGGACAAATGAGTAATCACTTCCCAAAAGCTGCTCTCATTACTGACTGTTCTCTCACATCTCTCAATAACATTAATTCCTAGCTGCAAATAGAGAAGAAATAAAGCTCTGGTAAAGGCTCTGATATTTCTCCTGTTTAGGAGAAGCAGAAGGCTCTTCAGGTGAATGCATCAGAGCAGTTGTGACCTAGAGGAAAGGCTTTTTGTCATTTTACTCAGCATGCCCCTCACAAGAAGCATGTCTGAAAAAACCTAAAGCCTCTTTATCTGTCCTAGATGCATTTATGTTTTTTCAGGGAGGCAATGTAAGGTTTTGCAGTGCTGTCTGAACACACTCAGACTTGGAAAAGCTGCCATTATCATAGAGAGACCATCATGTATATTCAGAAGCCCAAGACCAGCCTCACTGTCTTTGCAGCAGTAACTAGTACAGATCCTGCAGCTGTATTTCCTTTAAAAGATGCTTCTAGTTGCATGCAGAAACATTTTTCTATTCCTGGATATGCTCTCTTTGTCAGCAGGATTCCTTATTTACCTTGCATGAAAGTAGGAAATGAAAAATTGGCAGTGTCTTCCCTGCCACAGATGAGAGTGGGGGGGGAATGCGGTGATAAATTTAATGGCAAATTTCTTTAACTGATGATGCTCTGTCCCCACAGGTACTAGTATATGTTTATGCTTCATGTGGAACATTTAAGGATTAAGGCTGTGATTCTGTATCATTTCAATCTAGTCAAAACTGAGACTGCTGATCTGCCCTTGCAGAAATTTGAAGCCCATCAGCTACTCATGTCCCTTGTATAAGCATTAACACTTAAGAATGTGCAGTGAGGTTCACAGAACTGATGTGTTTGAAAATACAGTTTTTACAGTCAACTCCTTGAGGTTACTGAAACAGTTGCTACAGCAGCAGAAGAAAATAGGGGTTTAATTTTTCTATTAAATTAATCAATAAAGGCAGAACAAGACTTACCCCTGTAGGCAGCAGCAGTTTTAAAGTCAACTCAGCTGCCCATCAACCAGTGAAAACCAAAAATACTGTGTACAGAAAAAAAACCCACAACACAGTTTTGTCCCCACAGCCTGCTTTTGATTGATACCTTTCATTCTACCACTTTGGGTCTTCTACATGATAAAAAAGGTAGGTCAGAGTCTGTTCCCACTTTTCAAGGGTGAAGCATCCTAGAGTCAGCAAGGGTGATACTGTGGGTATTTGCTGGACACAGTTTGGGATGTCTCCAAACATACAACAGAGCCTCCAGCTCTACCTGAGCAGATCTGAAAAAAAGAGATTACTAAGCTTACACCCTGCAGCAACCATTTAAAAATTCACTACTGAGCTTTGGGAGGGAGTCAGACTATTCCCAAGGTCACCAAGTGAATGGGTTAAAAGACAGAGCAGCTCTTCCTTGGCCTGGCGTACATTCATCTCCACCATTAAATGTAGTGACAACACATTACAGCTGTCTGAGCTGTCTTTTTAACAGGAACTCTGCACTGAAGGAGTGCTGAAAACAAAACATAAAAGCTTGCAATGGCTCATTGATTAGAAATAAGTAGAGGCTTTAAAGTGGCCTTGAAAAACGAATAAACATCTCCCTAGTTCAGGTCCCACAGCAACAGTCACCTGATTTATGCTGTAAGGGGAAAACATTTTTATTCAGCAATATATGTCCTATTTATTCCTAAGGGATGCATTCAAAGATTTGTACATTACACTCAAGACCATCTCAAGATTAAATTCTAGATTGTTCTGCATTGTTCTGGATGTTGAGGAAAAAAAATAACAAATGGCTTAACTAGAGCTATGAAAGCAGGCACTGAGTGCTGATGGACAGTGCCACCAGGGGCTCACAGGAGCTGTGACATGACCACACACTGGTTGTACAAGATTGTTATAGATACATATCCTATTATTGGCTTTTTGCAAATATTAAAATGAATATTATATGTATAATGTTGGAAACTTTGCTGTATGAAACTTAAAAATAGTGGTGTAATACATATATATGTATTTTTAGGGAGTAGTATGGTATTACAATAGAGGCTGCTTTTGTTCATATATGAATGAGAATGAAAAGATAGAAAACCCACCCCCTGCATTCTTAGATTATTTTATCCAGATGAAGACAACAGTGACTGGAGCTCCAAGGGAGGAATTTATTGAACCTCTGTTATTAGGGAGTGTGAGACTCAACAGAGCCAAGAAGATTGATTGATTGATTGATTGGGGAGGGGGAGTTGAAGCTAAACAAAGGAAAATCTAAAACTTAAGAGGAATGTTTGAATAATACATAAGCATTTATGAATATGCAAGATATTGGTGTTTTTAAGGGACAATCCTTTGTTAGTAAGGCATGCTCTTAGCTGAATGCTGAGGCACCTGGCCATGTCTGTTCATTTTGCTTTATTTCTGTCTCCTAATTGTCTTTTTATTAAACTTTTTAAATGTTATTTTAAAAAAAATGTAAACCTCGTTTTTCACAGGATGGATCAACTGTGCCAGCAGCAGGACCAGAAGTGCACAGCTGCTGTTCACCTGCACTTTTGGTTATTCACCACAATCAGAGCTATAGTCCCCTGTCCAGATGCCAGAGCTGAATGGAACAGCTGGAGATGGACTTTGTGCAACACAGAGAGAAAAATTCACCACTCCAGAGACCAGCAGGACAATTGGCAAGTCAACATAAAGCCCAGGAAAGAGCCAGGTCTCAGCAATCAGCCCTCCAAGCACCTGAGATAGCTGGAAGTAAAAGAAGCAGCAGCACTGAAGATGGGATTGCACAGAATGCAGGACAGAATGCACTGATGGGAACTGATTTACAACCCTTGCTACAGAGGCAAATCTGTGAACTGCACATGCTCTCTTGCCTTGCAGTCCTTGCAGCTGGGGAACAGGGCCAGACAGACCAAAATCTGCAAGTCTGCCACACAGGGGCAAAAAGCTGATAGCAGCTCAAAGAGAAGGACAACTGATAGCTGATAGAAGGAGCTGATAGCTCAAAGAGAAGGAGGTTCTTTAATCTTTGGCTGAGAAACTGAGGAAGGAGGAGCCTTTGGGGCTGTCAGCAACCAATAAAGTACTTGGAGGATCTCAGATTTATGCCATACTTGCACAAACTTGTTTTGCAACAATAAATGTTAAATATGGTAACAGAGGCATAAATCTCTGTGTTGCACCAATTCCTCAGTGAATTATTGCTTCCAAGGATTGCAAAAGGTTAGAATAGTCTATCAGAGAAGGTAGTCTACCATGTGAAGCTGAAACCAGAACGACAGGAAACATGATACAAGGAAATTCAGACAGAAACTGAAACCACAACTCACTAAATTGCCACAGTTTGACAAACACATAAAGAATGAAGAACAGTGAGAAACACAAGCAGGAAGAGTTGAAGGTTGAAGGAATTCTATTACTGATATGCCTTGTCTCTGTTATTGCTTTCCAGTTGAAGTTATTTTCATTTTACCAATAAAATATAATAACTGGGAACAGAAATCAGATTTCTAAAAAGGTAGCATAATAAGATGAGAAAAGGTGGATAGATGAATCTTCTGCTAGTTTTTAGTTAGCATGTAAATTTATTTGTCTTTGCAATGCAAAATGAAGCAGCACAAATTAATTTAAGAGACTACTAGATAAATATCCTCCAAAAATATCTGCAGTAAAATTAAAATGAAATTGTGAGAAATGTTTTTGGCAGACAATTTATAATACATTTATTCTAAATTTAGTCATAGTTAGGAAAGCTCTTTCAATACATGTACTACTGTTACTACATCTTCTGTTCCCAGACCTACATGATGGTGAGTATAGATAAGAATACTTTATAATGTTTTTCCTTCCTTGAGGCACCACTCAAACCCCTGCTCACAGGCCCCTTTTCTGCTGTGATTACAAGAATCACAGAGTGACTGAAGTTGTGAGGAGCTCCTGAGATGAACTGGTGCAGCCTCCTGCCCTGCAAGGGCACCTGGAGCTAGCTGCCACATCCAGATGGCTTTTGAGTATCTCCAGGGCTGGAGATTCCACAGCCTGTCTGGGCAGTCTGTTCCAGTGCCTGGTCATCCTCACAGTGCTTCCCTATGTTCAGCCAGAACCTCTTGTGTTTCTGTCTGTACCCACTGCCCCTTTTCCTGGCATGAGCCTCTGTCTCCTTTGCACCCTCAGCTCTCTCAGCCCTTCTTCATATGAAAGCTCCTCAGTCCCTTATCAATCTCAGTGGCTCTTTGCTAGACCCTGGAGCAGATCCTTATTTCTCCTGCACTAGGGAGCCCAGAACTGGGCACAGTACAGCAGCACTCCAGACTCCATAAAGATCAACACTGACAGAGATTCTCTCCTCTCACAAGCCTTAGTAAAACAGGTACAATCTGACTAAAATATAATACAGGAAAGGTTTATGGTACAGAAATGCTCCAAAGAAAGAATTTATTGAACCTCTATTATCAGAGAGCATGAGACTCAATGGAGACAAGAAGATTGATCTATTGGGGAGAAGGGAGTTAAAGCTAAACAAAGGAATATCTAAAATTTAAGAGGAATGTTTGAATCATGTATAAGAATTTATGAATATGTAATAGGTTTGTGTTTTTAAGGGACAATCCTTTGTTGGCAAAATCTGCTCTCTTGGCTGAATGCTGAGGCACCTGGCTGTATTTGTTCATTTTGCTTTATTTCTATCTCCTAATTGTCTTTCTATTAAACTTTAAAAAATTTTATATAAAAAATGTGAACCTCGTTTTTTACACTGATAATAGGGCAATTCCCCTTTCTGCATACAAAACTTCAAACTCTTTAAAAGAATGACAGGAGTTGTGTTCTACCTCCTCCCTCCATTTGTGTAACAACTTGCTCCACATGGAGCTGCCTCCAAGCAGTTTGCTGCATTTGCTCCCTTATAAGGAAGCTTTCCAGGAATTTGAAGAAATACATTGCTTAATTCTCTGGCAGATTTCAGATTTAAAATCCAACATTCAGCTGGATTGGCTAGAAGTGCTCCTGTCACCTCACCTTTCACCCATCAAGAACAAGCCACGAAACCAGGCAACAGAAGAACTATTTTTCTTCTACAAAAAGGTTCAAAGGTTTGCTGATGTCCCAGGTGGTGCCCAGCTTCATCATTTAGTGCCATATTCCCATGGCAGTTGTCTAACTAGGTTAAGTCACTCTCAAGTAATACAACTTGAATTTACAACATTTGTGCTTTTTGGCTAGGACAGACATCCAGAAATACCTGTGTTTGAGTGTTTGTTTGGGTGCCAAACTGTACCAGTCTACAGGGAGAAGCAGAAACAGATGGGCTGCTGAGCAGATAAGCATTATTGCTGGAGTAAAAGCTTGTCTGCCAGAAAATCAGATTTGTAAAACTGAGTAAGAGAAATAATGCCTTATAAGAGACAACTCAACAATTTATTCCCATTTACAATCACAAGAGAGGAGTGTTATACAAGCAGATTCATTTCTACAACTAAAGTGGTTTTCCAACTTTTCTTGACATATTTTTTTTCTTTTTGTTCCTGTTTCTCCCTACCCAGCATTTCCCAGGGAAACAAATCTTTTTGAATGGTAATGCCCAAAACTGGGCAGTCCATTCCTACTGAGGTCACAGTACTGCTGACTGGTATTCTCCCATTTTATAAACACTGCTGAGGCTAATGAATTGTAGAAATGCATTTCTCTTTTTTGCAAGAGTATTGTGGGGGTTGTGTTGTTAAAAGTATGTTCACATCACTGAAGCCCCAGCCCCCACTTTTTTTTTAGCATCATTTCACACTTGCAAATTTTTTCACAGTTCCTAGGACTTGAGTGTGTGAATTTCCTCTTGTTCACTTTAGCAATTTCTCTAACATACTAAATACTGTTGAAAAAGCTAATCTTAATCTTCATAGCACCTGCAACTCCCTTCACCTCAATGTTTCTTACCATTCTCACCAATTTTCCGTGTTCAGGAGTACTTTAACCAAGATTTCAGTGCACTTAAACAAGTAGAAAAGGACTAACACAAACTGGAATATGTAAAAGCCTTTACCAATAAAGACATGTTGCAGCTGTGTCTTTTCTCTGACTTACAGAAGCAGGCACTCCCAGGAAGATTTGCTTTTAACAAATCCGCAGTGGCTGCCTCTGATCATGTATTAAGTTCTAGGCACTCAGAGACTGATTGTCTACCAGTGTGTTCTGGCATCTCTCCATGCAGAAAAGTTGTATCCTGAAGCTAAACACATTGGTCTAAATTTCCACATTCTCCTTAAGAAATCTGGGTGTTGGGGGTTAGGTGTCCTTCCTTTGGTTCCTTCTCACCTATAGAATTTTTCCCCATTAGTTGTGGGGAAACCTGACTGCTGGTACTTATTGGGTGCTTGAGAAGACAGAGTTTGGCTGGGCCCAGGAGAGAAGAGGGGCAGATAAAAGAGAGAGAGAGGGCAGCTGCGGAGGGGGGGCGCTGGTTTTTTTCTTGGGTTTCAGAGCAGGACGCACTGGGAACTGCTGTGGTTTTGGGGAAAGGAATTCACCATAACCCCAAGGGAACTTCTCCATCTGTGGGCCCCCGCAATCCCTGTCTTGCCGGGACGTCCTGCAGTGCGAGCAGCTGCCGTGGAGCTTCTGCTACACCTCGTCCACCAGCCCGGGATTTTCCTCTCAGTCCTGCCGTTCCAGCTGGGTGTTTCTCAGAGCCCTGCAGGGGCACCGAGATCCAATGCCCGCAGGGGGTTGGTGAAGAAAAGCCTCTTCTCCATCCTTTCAGGTAAAGAAGGCTGTCACGGGGTCCCTGGTTCTGTTTTGTTATTTATACCATAGTTGTTGTTTGTTTGCCTTGTTATACACACTAGTAAAGAACTGCTATTCCTATCCCAGTATCTCTGCTTGAGCGCCCCTTAATTTCAAGGTTATAATAATTTAGAGGGAGAGGGTTTACGTTTTTCATTCCAAGGGAGGTTCCTGTCTTCCCTAGCAGACACCTGTCTTCCAAACCAAGACACTGGGGCATGTTTCCAAAGCCCTATCACCACCAAAGCTGGTGTAAGAGCTCTAAAAATCTGTCAGCTGTCCTATGTGTATTTTAGACAAGGTTTTGAGTCAGCGATAACATAAATACATCTACAATAACCAATATTCTTTAATATGTTCTTGCCCTGGGCCCTGACTGAATGCTCATAGCTGAGCTGTGATCAGCACTTCCAAAAATTAACCATATTTGACAAAGACTTAGGAGACTGGTGATAAACAGCTATCAAACACCAATAGTGAGCTATGGTTTCTATTCTTCTCTTTCACCAGGCACCCTTGCCTCTGCTGCAGTCTTACTTTATATTTTTTCCTAGGTCCATTTTCAGCACCTTGTGTTAATTTTTTCTTCACTTAAATTCATAAGTTATACTACTTTCTAATAATTTGCAAATTATCCACACTCAGATTACTAATCAAAAAATGTGTCTTCAACCCCTCTGACCACAGTCTGCATTTATGCTGACTTAAGCTGATACTGACACCAAAGCCTTGCACACTACAGTCAGTGTGTACCTTAACCAACACCTTACTTGTAGGGAAATGCTCTCCTCATTTTCAGTTGCATTTGCTTGCTCTGGCTCTTATGCCAGCTTTGGCACTCATCCGATCCTTCAGATGAGCTGATTCAGTTTATTAAACCAGCAGAAAATAGATTTACTGTTGTTTGGGGGTTTGATGGGCTACTTTCCCTGTAGGGACAGGTAAGAGTGCTTAGCCCATTTCACCTAATTGCAATCTCATGCTGGTTTATATCAGTTTATAGCGATCTAAATTGAAGCTGCTATATTAATCCCTTCATCCCCACCTACATAACAGTCATTAACAGACAAGCAAATGGATGGTAACCCAGACAGGGCTTTATTTATTCATCTCACTGAAGTCAGCAGCTGCACAAGAAATTCAGTTCAGCCTAAAGAGGACTGGACCTGCACTTCCTCCACATCAGCCCTGTGAGCATCCTGCAGTGTAAATAAGTGCCCAGCAGTACCTGTGTGCACCTTCACTGAGACAGGGAGATGCTAAATCACTAAGTGCTAATTGACCAGGGTGTCATAACCCATTTTATTCCTGTTCACTAAAACTTCACCTCAGACACCTCTGGATTCTACACTGACTGCAGGATGTACCTTCACTGCTATCATTGAGCAGAAAGGCAGCAAATCCCATTCATACAAGTCACTGGCTCTACCCTAAAATAGTCTATGATATTCGCCTTAAGCCAATCACCACTTTATGACAATTATACATTATAAGTGTATCTTAAATCCAATCCTGCTCTCATTAATTCCTGTAGAATAACTGGCTTTATCTGGTTTCCTCACAAGCCAGATAAGATTTAGCTCCTTCCACATGGATCATAAAGGAGACATTTAAAACAATTTACTTACCGAAGGATTTCCTTTCGAGTGAAGAACGTGCAATCCTGTTAAAGAAACAAAATATGTCATTGTACTAAAGAAATACTGAAAACAACTGCAAAGAGTTGTTTCTCAACCTTTTGGAAGGAAACTCAGATCTGACAGAGAAATGTTAAAGATGCTGTTTGGGTGCCATCTACTTTTGACTCAGAAGGTAATATACTACATAATATATATACTACATACTATAAAATACCATACTATATATACTGTGTGTGTATATATATATACAAAATACTATAAAATAACAGAAATGTTCCAAGGAAAGGCCTCTCAGCAAAAAGAAATATATTGGTAATGTGATAGTTCAGGAGGAAAAAAACCCAGGTTGCTGAGATATTTCTCCAATATGGAATAACCAGACCAGAAACAAAATTAAATCCAAAACACAAGTTACATGCCAAAAGTATTCAATAAATTAATATGGAAAACTATGAACAACAAATAGATGACAAAAACTGTCTTTTAACTTGAAGTATCCCTCTGCTGGAGACAACTGCTTTAATAATAAAATAATGTATTTATTTATTAGTCATTAACCCTTTTTGCTAACAATCAGTTTGCACTGTGGTCACTTTGCTGAATGCTACAAACTCCTCTATTTTAGGAGCATGGATAAATGGGCAGCCCCTGCCCTGAACAGCAGCAAACCATTCAGCTCTCCCTGTTCTATCACAGAACTAGAAATAACTTACTAAAATGCAGAGATAGAGCTTGCTCAACTTGAAAGAAGAGCATACAAACATTCATTTGCATTCTAAATGGCTCCATGATGTGACTGAATTGACATTGGTTTAATTCAATTCATGACCACCTGTGCTATACTTGAATTCAAACACTTCACCACAGAACCGGATTATGAGCAGTGGAAGAGTTTGCATTTCATGCATTTCTATGTCAGTGACAGAAAAAGATCTTTGAAAATCAGCTTGTGACAAGATAACAGTATCAGACATGGTAAGTCATACTTAAAGGTAACATACAACTGCTTTGACTCTCCCAGTCCTGCTCTTCAGTCAACTAATGAAAAAGTATTTCTTTCTCAAGCTGAGACTCATTAGGGCTAAATGCCTGCTTCTTCCAAGGAGGGGAGAAGCAAAGGATCCCCTCTGGCAGAAGCAAAGACCTGTCTCGGGTGTCCAGGAATGTGATCAGTCCTGCAGGTATCAATTATTGAGCTGCCTTTCTCTCCTCCATACAAAGTGCCCAGAGCAGCAGCTCTTCCTTCAGTGCATTGTGTAGTTACAAGACCCAGGAGGAAGCACCTTGGGAGCTGCTGATACTGATGTCACATTGTCTGCAACTGCACAAAGTGACATCGGAGCCAGCTGGTCAAGTCTTCCTTAATTCCACACAATTAACACACTCAAACTGTCACTTAAGGATGCTTAATTTACTAAGAAAGGGCAGGTGTAATCTCACAAATAATTGTAATGCCCTCAGCAGCAATCATCTGTAATTATATAGGCTGGGGGAAAACAGCAGCCACTTAACTAGAAAGCTGACAGGGAAGTGATATACAAATGGAGAGAAAGATTAAAAGGAAAAGTTACCCTTTACCTTGCAGGAGTTCTGCAAAAATGCTATTGGAAGACAAATGAGGAGGTCAACTAATAATCCATATTTGCTGACAGTCCACACATTTTTTATATTTTATTCAGAGTTGCTTCATGACACTGACAACAAACACTGCTGTCTGCCTGGTTTTTAATCAACAAAATTTTTACTAATGCAATCTAAACCCCACTAATACTGAAAACCTCTATAGCAGAAGTAGTTGCAACTATCTGCCTAACCACCATTACTTCAATTACACCTGTCAATTGCATGGAATTGTCAGGGATGAAGGGCATTAAAAAAATAAATTAAGAATGGTCTCACTCTTAAGAGAGATCTTAAAGCTACTCAGGGTCAAAGCACCACAAACTCATTGTGACCTGGCCTATACTTCTGATCCAGCCAGATGGTACCACATATGAAACAATTTACCATTCAGAAGCCTGTCTGGTATCAAATGGCAAATGCAAAACCACAGCTCCACATGACCTCTGACAGGGAAGTCCAGCCATCCCTCTTGCTTTTCCCACCTTCTTATTTCTGCTGTTCCTTTATGCAGACTTGAGATTGGTGAGCAGAATAACTGCATCAGAGAACTCTGAGAGAAGGAACTAATGTGTTTGTAAATGAACCTAGCAATAATGGATGCTTTTCCAGCTTGGATAATTTCCTTTTAGTGACATAAAATTAAGCATTGGCAGTGCTGGTACAAGACATGAAGGTATTGATGTATTGTATTGATGGCAAGAAAGGGGTGCAGGACTGATTTCTTTTTCCTATTTTTTGAAAGCACAGCCCTCAGCTGGATAAAATCATGATGGACAAAATATCTAAATAACATAATTATATTTTATAGTGGCTGGAACTTCAGCAATTTAATTCCAATTTAATTAAAGACTTTCGCCAAAGAAACACGGAGGTGAATCATCCCGTTTTCTTCTGACTACTTCATTCATACAGAAAAATATACAATGAAGGACAATAAATAGTAAATTAACATGTTAAATTCACTCTCTCATAGGAAAGGTGAAGTGGGCTCTGGAAAGCATTTGTCATTTATGCACAGGATAACTTTGATTTTCCTGCAAGCCAGAGGTATGGAACACATTTGCTATTTTGTGGACTGTATTTGAGTTTACTAAGAGCACAAAAAGTAACCTGTCAGTTCTATCTGTCTGGGAGTCCTGCTAGAAAAGCAGAAACTGGTTACTGAACAATAAACATCACCAGGGTTTTTTAGAATTCTTCTCAGGTCAACATTACAGGCAAGAATTGATCCTAGGAATTATTTCCTTTATTTCCAGTGCTAGACAATGGCCTGAAAGACTTCTGCTAACAGCAGGCCCTTGAGACTTTTAGCTTCCATAGAACAGAGGCTTTACCTTGACATGTCACCTATTCCAGCCCCTGAGAACAAACACACACCTTTTCCAAGGTCAATTCTCCTATTCACTCTGTCCTTGTGCCCTTTATAATCAAGTTAATTAGAAGTCCAACATGGGATCACTGATGGTTGTTTTTGAGGTGTAAGATACCACTAAAACAAATCTGCAATTATTTACTCAATGTCTTGTAACAAAGTAAATAAAATCAAGCAAACAAAAAATAAATTTCCCATTGATTTCCATGAGATCATGACCTTGTATAATGGTTCTCAAATTTAACATTTAGATGGTTTAACTGCTTCTTAAAATACTTAGCAGAGAAAAGAGGCAGACAGTGCATTTAGGTTCCACAGGTAGCTTGGTTCATGGCTGGTAATTGGACTTTCTACAAGTCACTCAGCATTGCTTGTAAAGCACAGTTAACTGTCTCTGCTCTTAAAATTTATTTTATAGCAGAGTAGCATGCACGTGCTGTTAGTTTTATTCTTTTATTTCCTGTGTCAGATGAATGCAGATTTAGGACTGAACAAACTGAAATATGGTGGTCCACCACCCTGTCCACTTGACTGAAAACTCCTTGGTTGGTTCTGCTTTGTATTGAGTTCTACAGTGATTTGAAGGAAGCAAGAAAGGGGAGAGAGAGATGCTCTGTCAATGCTGCTACTGAACTGTGTGCAGAGATCCATCCAGCACACCAGGAGGTGTGGCTGCACTCAGCCCACCAACCAGCTGTTCTGGGCATGGATTGCCAGTTCCCGAGGGCAGCACACAGCTCATGAATGCTACCAGAGTCCAGTGAATGGGAGGTTACCGAGCACTGCTCCCAGAAACAAGAACTTTCACAAAGCACAGCTGTGAAATAAAGCTCATTTCATGGTGGTGTGCAAAACACTCCCCTACAGAACAAACACTGGAGAAATGAACAACAGAATGAAAGAATAGAAATACTCAAATATGCTGTAGAACAGTATTTCTGAAAGCCATTAAATGCATATTTCTCTCCTAAGACAATACATATATATCCTGCTTTGTATATGTATAGTTTCATAAGGTCATGTTTACTTTGATCCAGCTTCACTGGAAACTTTTATAAATAAGAAAATAATCTAAATCAAAAAAATTACAAAATCACTGCAAATTAAAAAAATAAAAAAACAAAAGCCTCAAACAAAAGCCTCAAACAAAAGCCAGCAAACTACAGGTAATGCAGATACTGTAAACCATATAGCTATCTGAGAGCAGCTCTTAAATGCTAACTATTGGATGCTGCAGCACTTCAAAAGGTAATATTTCAAGCAAATTACCTCAGAGGTTTCATTTTTAAAATCACAAATGACAGTTTGTACCGTGCCAAAGTACAAAATGTGTGTAAGAGCATTTAATCAAAACACTATCAAAACATCATCCTGTGAAGCAACCAAGAATCTGGTACCAGACAAGCAAATGAACTTTTTTTATATGATCTATTATTAACTCTGTTCTGGTAATCTTTTACAAATGCAATACTTTTGTTCTACATTCCACACTGCTAAGACTGGCATAGAGTTGTGTAAGACTGAGTCTGCAAGATATTTATGTATTTTCATCACTGTTAGTGTATAAAGAGTTAACAGAGTCAATGAGTTAAAAATGCTGTTTACATCAGGACACCAACAAAAATTTTACCATACAGCTCATCCTTGCTTGTCACCATATATACTTTACAATTACACCCAAACCAACCAAAAGACCCACTGAGTTTCAGAAGGAAAAAATCTGCATCTGTAAGAGCCGGTTTATGTATTCATATGGCAACAGGGGAGTAAAAATAACTCAGACATTAGCAAGGACTGAAAAGAGGCAAAGTGCCAACAAAAGTAATTTTGTTTAATCTACAGATGCACCAAATGGTAATGTGAAACCAGAACCTGACAAAAAGAATATTTTCACAAAAATATTGCTCCATTAATATGCTACTTTTACTTGCACAATAATAGCAATACTGTATAAAATGGAAAATACTTTTTACAGAAGATCTGGGGGTACCTATGAACCTACTTTTTGTATTCTTATAAAAGGCAATTTTCCAAGACCCTGGATGAAATCAAGCATGGCTTTTTAAAAGACAGATTGATAAACCTGTTTTACTTTGCAAATCGTGTTTCTTGACAGATCATAACATAACTTGTTTAATCTGGTTTTGCATAATTCTCATGAAATATAGTTGAATTGCACTTTAACTTCAATTTTGATAAAAAGAAAAAAATTAGCTCTGTAATAGAGAAAATCTTGTGTAAAAGAAGATAGTCATTACTTCATCATACTATATTGTATTGCAATATTGCCTATAAAACTGACAGGGTAACCATCAGTTTGTTTTGTGACTGCATTAAATAATGCAGAGTAAATAATACCACTAATGAACAAATACAAATTACTTGCAATAAAACCAGTAATATGCCTTATAATCTCTAGGTTCTAGAAGGGAAATGAAAGAAAGAAAAGGAGAAGGGGAAGAAAGGAAAAGGAAAATCACTGAATTTGTATTGAATTCAGATCTCCTAATTCAAGTAATCCCAGAAAAGGGAATGAGATTGACTGAAGAGTGCAGGTGTTTGTCCACAGCCCAAGCATAGTTTCTCTGCATTTCCTACTCAATACAATTGTTTTACAGTTAGAAATGCTTTGCATCAAGCTGAATAAATGGCTCTGATGTTGCTTTACTGCATACCTGTATTTTCCATTGCTTCAAACATCTGTACACATCACACAAAACACCCTAAAATTTCAGTTCATTTTCTTTTCTCAATATGAGACTTGACCTCCAAAATCCGTAGGCAGCTTTTAAAACCTCAGTTTTAAAATGTTCTTTTATTGCAATGAATCCCATCTTCCTTGCCTATCAATACTTACCTTTTCCTGCACCAGACCTCACCAAGATTAGATTTCACATTTTCTGTATAAAAAAACCCTCAACAGCCAAAACCCCCATTCACAAAACAAACCCTAAAAACCACAACCAGAACTCTAAGGGCATAATAATCATAAATGCCCAGTAAAATTCCTTTTCTTACAAGGCCAGTATTTTAAATCAAGTGAATTTTTATTAGGAACCCAGGGCTTGCAAAAGCCTAATTTGCAAAACATTTCACTAATCTTATGAAAATGTAAAGAGCTACCAACAAGAACACTACCATGATAACAGGTGATATGATTTTAACAGCAGGTGTTATAACAAGGTTTTAGACTGGAAAGCTGCAAATCTCCTTTCTTTACTTTGCTTCTACCTACTTGCATTTAAAAAAAAAACCCAATAAACAAAAACCTGAATGGTTTTGTATTATCAAGTTCTATTACAGGTCTCTTGTACAAACAGTTTTAACTGGCTACTCATCACGAGTCTGAATGAGGAGCATTTAAAAAATTTGTCCATTGAAAACACTGAGGACATCCTGTGGGAGACCACATTTACAATTCTTTAAATTAAAGTTAAAAGTTCTGCTAAAAATTTGGTCTTCAATATAACAGTTTACATGCAAAAAAAGGTGCATACATAGGCTTTTCAGAAAGTTTTAGATAGATCAAACAATTTGATTTGTTTTATTTCATTAATATCACACCAATGATCTGAGATTTATGTATGCTAGCTCTTCAAGCAGGTGATTTTTCTGCAGCTTAATCTTCAGTCTCTAAAGACAAAGCCACTTGCACAGGTTTTACCATAGTATAAGCACACAAAGTTCTCACTTTTTCATCTCATAGTGTCTTTTATGGAACAAGCACGTAAAACACAATGAATTTTTAAAAAATTATAAAAATATTCCTCCTGAAACAATATTAGGTGCTATAAGCTCAAAGGAATTTGTACAAAAGACAGAAGTAATAGAAGTTACTACCAGATAATACGATGTCCAGAAATATATTTCAATAAAGAAATGAGAAGTCTAACCATGAGGTGAGTGAGGTTTTGAACATTCTTCCAATAGGAACTGGGAGGAAAGAAAAAAAAACGAACAACCAAGATATATTTTACAAAAAAGATTAACACTTTTGCTTCTGAATGCTGATATAATGAACACTGTACCCTGGACTACTGTTGTAAGGAGTACAGTAGTAACAGGCAGAAGAATTCACAAAAAAATGCTGTAGGGAAAAAAAAATACTCAATGATTGATATATAAAAGCAATTTATATGTAGATGCCTTCCTGGTCACTGGGGTACAGATGTGCACAACAGACTGTTGCAAAGGGGACTGTGGTACACAGTGTTTTACTTTGGCCCACAGTTTAGAGCTCCCAGTAACTCAGCTGCTGGCTCAAGACATGAAAAACCTGCATTAAATAAAAAAAAATAATTGAAACATCGTCCCATTCTTCCCTTTTCTATTCTGAAAAAATCCACGAATGAGAAGAAGGCAGGTGAGACAGCAGACTCCAAGTCAAACAGCTCCACTTGTATTATACAAACTGCCTTCTCCCCCAGAATGCTGTGGAGAGGCAAGAGCTCTCTGCTGGTGTCTCCAGCCGTCAGCTCAGGATCTTTTTGTTTAAAAGGTTCAAGAGGGATGCAAAACTAATGGATCAGAGGAAAATTACCATCAAAATTAGGTCTTTATCTGATTCTTCACAGCATGAGGCTAATACTCCTTCCTGACAAATTCAGCAGGTCAGTTATTGTCCTGAAACCTGTTATTTTATGGTACTTGCCAAAGATAACAAGTGCTATTACTAGTCAAAAATTGTCTAGCTCTACACTAATGAACTGCAAGTCTGCCTGTAACAGAGAAATCCCAGAGGTGACTCAATCCTCTGTGCCCAACTCCTGCCAAGCTTTGAGATCAATTACCCAGCATTATGAAAGGCAGGGGCTGCAAAAGCCATTAGAAAGAGGCAATTTCTACATGAAGAGCACTGAATTAGGGATGACATTTCAGCTCTTGCATTTGCCAGTTTATGTCAAGAAGATAACATTAATTACATTTGGATTTTGTTTTGTTTCACTGCAGCTGTGCTCTGTTCAGTGTTCACTTTTGTTAGTAGGAAGACAGCCAGTGGTGCTTTACAGATCTTTGATTTCTCTCTTGCCTGTCTAGCAGGGATGCGAAAAAGATTTTTTGGATCTTCGACTGCTAAGCCTAAGATCATTAACTTAAATTAATACATTACAGACTGCTGGTGAGAAGTGTGGCAAAGTGGAAATTAAAAAGGTCCATTGTCACATTTTCTTTAATAACAAAAAACCTGCTAGGTATTTATAAAAGCATTTCATTTATGCTTTACTTTCAGCGTGGGATAACGGCTGAAAGCATTTTAGCATGTACACCTGGCCTCACTCTGTGGCTCAACATTTACACCTGTGACAAGCCCTTGTTAGCAGTGACTTGAAATGAAATTAGTAACTAAAATAATAGTTTCTACTTCAATAGGTTTAATCAAGGATCACAAAGGTAAAATGTTACTGAGTTACCCAGTCCCTTGAGGATCTGTATCTGTCCCTTGGTTATCACAAGATAAACTAAACCTTGATTTCCTGTGCTGCTAATTCAATGTTTGTCACTTCATATAGAATAGCCCTGGCTGCCTCTTAATAAGTAGTCAGATACCTCCTTCTTTAGCACACTTCTACTCAATGCTGTGCCCCACTGTATTTTCAGAAACTTTTTCAAGATGCCCAGCTTCTTGCAATCCATTTCAGTGAGATTTGCAGTGTGCTGAAATACGACTAAAACTGTGAATCTTTTTTTTTTTTTTTTTTTACTGTATTCAATAGCTGGATGCAACTATATATAATAACTATAATAATAGTTGGATGCAATGTTAAGTAAATAAAGAAGTACCAAGTTATCCCTGATGTAAAATGCACACTTAAGATGAGGTAAGAAACTGCTTTCCAGGAGTGGATGCAAGCATAATGACACCAATTCTGGTGTTAATTAAGCATTAAGCATATTTCCCTGACTTATCCTTAGGAGAAGTGAATTTAGACAGGATCTATTTTTTTCCTTTCTGCTCTATTGTCAGCAAAGGCATCAGGGAGAGAAGGTGCTACACTTCTGTCAAGCTAGTCACAATCTTTATTCTGCTTCCTAGTTCAGACACTGAGGATGTGGCCCATCTCCCTCTATACACAGAATTAAATGAGCATATTCAACGACCCAGCCTTAGAATATTATTACAGCTACTGGAAGGAACAGTAGAATACACACATGCAGGTTACAAAGAAAGTTTTCAATTATATTGGAAAAAAACCACTCCCCAAACCAAACAAAATAAACCAAATCACAAACGTGTGTAGATGACTCCCTTCCATCCCCTAAAGCAAATCAAGATATCTTACCTGGTAGGCATCTAGCTGTTCATCAGTAAATATCGTTTGCTTATTACCCATCTTAAATGAGGAATTCTTCCTCTCTGCAAATGCATCCCATTACAAGTAGCTGGATTCCTCTGTTTTGTAGGCATTTAGAGCACGTATATTCCGTGAGTGTGCTGAAAAAAATCCCAGAGCCCGCATTGAACAGGTTTGGACCGCACCTGCCCAGTGAGGAAGGACACAGTCTAGGAAATCTTTGCAAAGGTTGACTGGAGTGTGCCAGGAAGCAAAGAGTTAAAATCACAGGCAAGTGTCGTGCAAAACCAGCGATACCAATCTGCTCCTTTTCAGGTGCTTTTCTAAGTGGCATACGGAGCTTTAATAACCCTAACTCCCAGCAGCGGCTCTCAGCATGAGCGCAGCTCTCTCCTGCCTCCGGCTCTCACTCGGGGCGCTCCTCACGGCACCTCCAGCTTTTGGAGCAGCTCTGCGTCAGGCGGTGGCGCTGAGCAGCGCAGCCGTATTGCCAGGCTCCCCTGGCCAGCCTGGGAGCAGGGAGCGCACACAGGCGGCTCTGCTTTGTGCCCTGGCCCGGGCTGCCCGGGGAGCGCAGCCTCACGGCCCCGCTCGGCACGGGGGCTCCGCAGGGAACGCTCGTGTCTGCACCGTGCCCAGCGGAACCAGACCAACCAAAGGTACCAAACTGCCGGGTACAGCAGCGAACGCGAGGACTCCTTCGCACATGAACTAAATCTTAAAAAGTCAGCAAGATTAAAGTAGTTTAACAGACGCTAACCTGTCTCCTTAGGCTCTAGCAAGCACAGCAGGGAAGGAAAAACCACTAGCACAGCCTAAAGCAAAAGCAGAAAGTGCCAGTAGAGGGCTCACGGGGTGTTTCAGCGCTCCACAGCCCTTCTGATTGGAAAATGGAAAAAATAAAAGAGCATCTATGAGAAGCAGACAGACAAAAGCATATTATCTCACATCTGCAGAAGGATAAGCTCTTATAACAACAGCAGGAAGAAGTCTGAGTGAGAAAGGATGGCAAAGGAAGAAGGACGTGTTATAAGCTCACTTTCCATTCATGCACATCAGAACAGAACATGGTAAAATTCCCAACTTCTTTATTCTTTGGTCATTATTTCCTCATCAAGATAGCAAGTTTAATAAAAAACCGTGGAGAATTAGTTATCTTCTGCTTTTCCCTACAGCTTCTAATGATCCTGGCCTGATAGCAGGATTGGATAATAGAAGTTCACTTTACCTTGGCATGTAACAACAAAGAGCAAATAATGAAAAGTAATAGTGAAAGCAAATATATTGTGTACATAGTAAAAATATCCTATGAAGTGTGTTGGATATGTAGTAAAAACATTCCACAAAGTGCTGAACCACAGACTGTTTTAAGAGATGGCTTATTCAAAACATAACATTTGGAAATGCAGGTTTGATTAGCTGCAAACCAACACTGCCCTGAGCTACAAAATTTAAAAGGTATATCCCATACACAAAATAAATGCCTTGGGATGAGAATTTAGGTAACAAGGCTTATAAGCAATATGCAAACATTAGAATTGTAACATCAAAGAAATGCTTTCTATAATAGAGTATATTGCAGCACAGTTTTAGAATAAAAGAGAAGGAAGAAGCTACAGTAGTAAGGAAAATACAACTGAATGATTTACCATCAGACCAAGAGTGAAGCAAGAATCTGTTCAAATATCATACAATTGTAGTGACTGTTATGTGGCCAAGTGGATCTCTGTTTTCCCAGGCACTAGTGGGTTTTTTTTTTCTTTTCCCTGGTGTGTAGTGGCATTGGATTCCTATTATGTTCCAAAAAGTTCTTCACAGGAAGTCAGAATATTAAAAATAATTTTTTGAAATAATTTTTTAAAATAATTTTTTGCAGGTTTTGAAAACCTGCAAAATACAGTATTTCAATTTTTTAAAAAATTAAACCCCAAGAATCTCTAAGGGCCGCTTGAGACTAAGAACTTGCACTGTTCTGAAAGTTCTTGCCTATCCTCAACTCTGAATGAGGTCCATCATTGGCTTTAGTGGTTATATGTATAATTAAGCATGGTTAATATCTCTGATCTGGGGCTACTAAGATGCAAGGGATAACAGCTGCTCTCAATCATATCAGGCCAACACTTAGGCAAGTGATTTGCATGAAAAGGCATTCCATTCACAGCCACCTACTTCAAGCTGCCCATCTATGCAAATCAGATTAAATATAAACGGCCAAATTACCTCTAATGTCATTATACAGAAGTTAATTGACATCAGGGGTGGATTTGGCTCAGTATCACTTAATCTTGTGGTTCTATATGCTAAACAGCACTTGTACAGTGAAAAGCCAACATCCCATGTCTTAATTTTTCACCTGCTTTGATATCCCTGGCTGCTTCCCACAGTAGGTGACACACACATTGGAAAGTGCCTATCTTTTCAATCAAAATATCAGCAGCAAACCAGCAGCAGAACTTAATGGAAAGCATTAACCAGGTAAGGCTTACTTGTGGTTACAATGTAGGCCAGAGGATTCAGATATAACTATTGAGGCTTACACTATACCAGCTAGCTCTTCTCAAGCATATCACAGTGGTAATTATATCTCAATGCACAAATATCTTGCTGCACTAATTGGGTAAAATTTAAAAAGAGCATAATGCACAAATTTTTTTTCACTTCTATTTGTTTGTATATGTCAAAGTTCAGGTGATCTTCCAGTTTACTCTTCTGGACTTCTTCTATCTGTTCATATTTGCCAAAGATTAGTTTATTTGCCAGTTGGGTGCTAAGCAAACTTACTCCCAGCACATTGCTGCAACAAACCAATGCTTTTCAATGTGCATGGCAAGAACTGACCTTAAATACTATCAGTGCTACCACATTTCACTGTAATTCAGCTTTTAAAAACTCTTTTCCAAATCAAGTGGTTTTAAGTTATTGGAAATAGGTAACAAACATCTTGCAATCACTTGCAGATAAAGTTTAAGGAGGACAGTATATCTAGAACAGCCTTGCCATTTCACTGTCCATATTACCAGAGACGATGGTTAAATAGCCCCTGCTCGCCTGCTCTAGAAGTTTAAATCCCAGAAGAGGAAATGCACTGTCACACACCCCAGTGTAGTATTTGATAGCAAGATGGCTGTCAGCTGCAATGGCCTCACCTGACCACAGCTGCAGGGGTTTGTTTCCACAGCCACAGCTCAGGCAGTGGAACACACCAGGCTGGCAGCCCCACACAGCCTTTGGTGTGAGTTTCTCTGCTCTCAAGCATTGCGAGCCCTGGCTGTCACAGCAGGTGACTGATGTGATTTATTAGAAGTTTAATGACCTCCACCAGACAGGTCAGAGTACCATAAATTGCCTCTGTAAATTATGCAGTGAGAATGTGAAGGTGGTTTAAGCATAAACTCTTACCCCTCACTGTCGAGACGAAGAGCAAGGGATGGGACCACTTTGCTTTGAAATTATTTCTTGCTCAAGTAGCCAGATAAGAGATCTGTCTCAAGGTGTGAGGTTTAGAGGAGCAACAAGTCAGCCATAGCTCAAGGAAGACACGAGTTTCTTCTTTGCACAGCAATATAGAACATTTTAGCCCAATAGGCAGTTGACACGAAACTTGTTTACACTTATTTACACTTTAAAACCTCTCACCTTTACTTAATTTTGCTGCACTGCATCTCTCTCTTAGCCACTAAGCTGACAGGTCACATACTCATGCACACCTCTGTTAGAGTTTCTAGATCTCTAACCTACTCTATAAGTCACACTACTGCAGCTTAAACTTCAAACTCTTTTACCTAATATGATTTCTTACCTGCTCTACGCATATTCTTATTCATAATTATAGGAACATGAGTTTATCATTTCTCTACCCAATGTCTGTGTACCTTCATCACTACATCAGTCCAAGCTCTTTCCAAGGCTGCAGATTGAACCCTTCAACATCTGTGGAAGTTTCTATTTTTTGGTTTCCAACACCTCACCAAAGGAGGATCAAGCTATTCTGAAGAGACCACTTTACCACAGGAGAATCTACACAGAGTTTTAACAATCATATTGCACATCTGCTGCTTTCACATGTTGGTTTGCTACAACTTTTAGTAGGGGAGAAAAGAACTTAAGAAATTGCATGTCTATTATACCAAGTGTCACAGTATTGTCACAGTACAGCTGGCCTGGACTGGACAAAGTAAATCTCAGCATAACACAAATCCAATTTGGCTGGCCTGGTTCATGCCTGAATATGTTCCCAGAGAAGTTACAGGGGACCCTCAGCCATCTCCATCCAAGCTGAGAAGTAAGCACATCACTGGCCAGGAAGCTGGGCAGGGAGAGAGATCTCAGCCAATAGATATCAAGCCCAGGATTTTTTAATTGAGTATTTAAGTGAGTTCTGAATAATAAACAAGGCTGTTTGTCTCATGAGCACCTGAATCACGAGTTGTGGAGTTTTCATCTCCCCACCCATGACTGGCCATGGTACAACCAAGTATTCCAACAACTTCCCTTTCACACAGGTATTTCCTTGTGGAATAACTGTTCATAAAGAGTTACTCTGTTAGCAAAAAGAACAGTTTTGATTCAGAGGGGCTGCCTGTACATTTATACTGTTGTTACCTTGCAGGAGTCCTTAGGGCCCACTGCTACTGCAGGTATGAGTAACTGTGATCACTACGTGCAATGGGAGAAGTTCTATCTCTGCTGCTGTAAAAGTCCCTCCTGAGTTCTTGGGACTTGTTTTATTTACTGAAAAGCTATTCCAAATTCTGTTTGCATATAGATAAGGAAGAAATAATAACATTCACCTAATACAGCTGCTGTGGAGCTAAAATTTTTTTTTTCCTTAAAGATGCTACAGAGCTATAAAACATTACAATTGCACAAACTATAAATAAAACATGAACTGTAAATACACAGTTACGAAAACCTAAAACATGTGAAAAATTGTAGTTTTTGCTGCTGCAATGCATTAAAAAGTTTCTTTTCCAACACATAGTGAATGGGAGGATGCTCAGATGCTACTAAATTTGTCTGGAAGTGATACCCTGTGAGAGAAGGCTTCATGGGCCTGAGTCCTGTATGAGGAATGAATAAACAGTGTGAGAAACATGCAAGACTCATGTCTCTCAAACTAGGGAAAGCTGACAACTTTGCTATGAGGAGCAGGAACTTTCTAAGGAGTTTTAATGCTAAATAAAATAACTAGAAAGGAAAATCTTGTGTGAAAATGTGTTGGTTTTATGATCTTATCTATCTGGCTTAAAAAATACACTATGTTAGAAAATGGAGTTTCTGAGTGCATTTCATTAAGCATAATTTATCCATAATTAATAGAAGTTACCTTTTTTTTTAAAAGGTGTTTTACACAAGACAATGTCTTGCCTCATGGACAAAGTAATAACTAAAAAAAAGGTAATGGTTGCCTTAGCAAGGTAAATGTAATATAATTAATTTCCCCATACAATATGGAGTCTCAATATAGTGATCACTAGGAGAGAGACATTATTGCCATCTCCACACAGGCATTATTTTCTTAGGTAAAATAACACTCATGGGTTCATTACTGTCTTGTGCAGGCAGCCCTTCTCAGAACAGATCCCAACCAGCCACTGTTAACACCTTATTACTGTAGCATTATTATACTAACACCCACAAGACACAGACAAATGAGTGTTGTAAATACGAAAAAAAATTCTCCACAATATCTTCCCCCCCAATTTACAATCCAAGTGCAACTTAACAGTGTAGATGCAGATACAGTCTCAAACACAAGAAGGCAACATGAATATCTCTGTTAACTATGTATACAGTAACCAGAAGAAAATCAGTATCAAGAGAATTCTGCACACCTGCCATTACAGACATCTGCATGACAATTCTCAATTCAAAGCAACATCAAAACCAAGATAAAACATCAGTAGAGGAAATGTGAGGACCTCTTGTGTCCTGTCATTTAAAAAAAAAAAAAAAAAAGCAAGTGAAATGTGGGCTACTAGTGCTGTATACTGTCAAATGTTAATTCTAAGAATTTCAACTCACACATTTAAGAGAAGAGGAAACCAAACATACAGTCTTAGTCCTCAGCTTTCAAGCACACCCAAGACTGAGCTAAGTAACTGGAAAGACTGCTAGTTATCTGCTAACACTATCACCAAAAACTGGTACAAAATTACTCTGAGACAAACCCCAAATTTTAATGTTGCCAAGTGTAAGAAAGGTAGAAGTTTTTAAAAGCTGTCATTCCCTGAGGGGTGAGCTCAAACTGCCTTAGTTCTCGTTTGGTGCTTTACTCTCCAGAAGGCCTGGTCGGGACTTGTGATTTCAACAGCTTTATATTTAAAACTTCAAAGTACGTGGGTTTAGGAGGCTTATCTGCTTCAACAAAAATCTGGCGTCTTTCTTAACAACTATTTTTTTGCCATAAACGACCCAATTCTAGAGGTCGAGATTTTATAAAAACCTTAAACACTTCAAAACTGGGGCTTCATTGAAAACTGGTTGTCTTCACGAAGATGCCACAACGGTACCTCCTCACACACCGCACCGGGAGCTCCCGCATCCTCCGGCGGCACCGGGCCGTCCGCACCTGCACTTCCCGCACCGCCGGGAGGGGGAGCTCCCCGCCAGCGCCTCCGCCGGCCCGCGGGCTGAGGGCCGGGGAGGAGGCTCCGACCGCCTCAGGCAGCGGCGGGCGGGAGCTGAGGGCCGGGGAGAAGGCTCTGACCGCCTCAGGCAGCGGCGGGCGGGAGCTGAGGGCCGGGGAAGGAGGCTCCGACCGCTTCAGGCAGCGGCGGCCGGGAGCTGAGGGCCGGGGAAGGAGGCTCGGAGCACTTCAGGCAGCGGCGGCCGGGAGCTGAGGGCCGGGGAAGGAGGCTCCGACCGCCTCAGGCAGCGGCGGCCGGGAGCTGAGGGCCGGGGAGAAGGCTCCGACCGCTTCAGGCAGCGGCGGCCGGGAGCTGAGGGCCGGAGAGGAGGCTCCGACCGCCTCAGGCAGCGGCGGGCGGGAGCTGAGGGTAGGGAAAGGAGGCTCGGAACGCCTCAGGCAGCACCGGGCGGGAGCTGAGGCGCCGTGGGCACTGCCGCAGCGGCGGTCCCGGGGCGGGGCCTCGCGGGGCGGGGCCGCCGCTCCCCGCGCGCCGGTTCCGGTTTAGCGGCGGGCGCGCAGCTCTCGGGTCTCGGCAGCCGCGGTGCCCGGGCGCGTCATGGCCGCGACCGCGTGGATGCCCACGGTAGGCAGGGGGATGGGCCGGACCCTGCCCCGCGATGCCCGGGACTTCCCCCGGAGCTTGGTGGCGCCTGAGGCGCGGCCGCCGGGCCGCAAGGTCGCGGTGCCGCCGGGCCCTGGCAGCGCTCCGAGGGCGAAGGGCCGCGGGGCTTGGGCCGAATGGCGTCCCCGCGGCGCTCGCGGGTTCTCTCCTTCCTCCTCCCCGGGACGGCGGCGGGAAGGGGCCATGGGGGCCGTTACTCGAGCGGGCCGGGCCGGGCCGGGGGTGCGCCGCGCCATCCCTCGGAGCGGCCTGCGGAGAGGTCGCGCCGTAGAGGTCACAGCAGCGGCGGGACCACTGCGGCTGCGAGCAGCTCCTGGTGCGCGGGTGGCAGACAGCACAGCCTGGGAACGCCATTCCCGTAAAGAGCCCGCGGTTCCGGGCACTGCAGAGCCGGCTGGGGAAAACTGCTACCGGGCTCTGGCTGACGGCTTCCTGGCCCCCCACACCTGTCCTCTGGGATTTACAGCTCTGAACCATTATGAAACGGAGGCCTTAACCCGGGGGTGTCACGGAGATGCTTTTTTTGCCTTGAGTAAATGAAATTCCTTTTGTACCTTTAAATAACAGCCTGCTAGAGGCAAAGTCATTGAGGCCGCCCCATTTAACCTATCTGCTAAAACAAGGAAGAAGTGTCAAGAGCTAATCACGACACGTGACTTTAAGGTCAGAATGGATCAGTTTTCCTTGGGTGGATTCTTCGTTGGTGTTACTAGTGTTGAACTTCAGTATAATGTTCTAGGCCCATGATTTCTGACAACACGGACTGTGCCCTTTCCAGGGCTACTCTGGAGTATGAGTCCTTATTCTATATGTAGGAACTGTACTATGAGAACACTGACACTGTGCAGTCAGCTTCACATTTTCATTTAATTGCAATGCCTTCATTCTCAACCATATGGCCTGCTTTGGTAAACACTGCTTGCCTGTTGCAGTGACCTTGTACATCTCATGTGGGGCTACAAGTAAAAATAGATCTAGCTTAGATTACTTCTCCCCCAGCGTTCATTACAATATGCATGAGAATTATATTGTTTCTAGTTGTTTCTGTTGGTGTCGACATAGTTTATTCTTTTTTCCATACACCATTATGTCAGTAAAGAAATAACAAATACAAATGGACAGGAGAGGTATACGAATTGCCAAAGTAATTTCTAGCCTGATAGCTGCAGACAGCCTGCATATATGAGTATGGCAGAATTGAAGCAGTGTAAGTCTCTGCAATTAGAAGTCTTCTGGCTCTTAAGTCCTAGAGGCATCAATAGAGACGCCTCCTGGAGAGGAGGCACTGGTGAGGCCACACCTGGAGTTCTGTGTCCAGTTCTGGCCCCTCAGTTTAGGAAGGACATTGAGACACTGGAGCGTGTCCAGAGGAGGGCAGTGAGGCTGGTGAGGGGCTGGGAACACAAGCCTGTGAGGAACAGCTGAGGGAGCTGGGGTTGTTTAGCCTGGAAAAAAGGAGACTCAGAGGTGACCTTATCACTCTCTACAACCTCCTGAAAGGAGATTGTAGTCAGGTGGGGGCTGGTCTCTTTCACCAGACAACAGCCAACAGAACGAGAGGACACAGTCTCAAGCTGGGCCAAGGGAAATATAGGTTGGATATTAGGAAAAAGTTCTTCACAGAAAGAGTAATAAAATACTGGCAATGGTCTGCCTGGGGAGGTGGTGGAGTCCCCATCCCTGGATGTGTTTAAAAAAAGACTGGATATGGCACTTGGTGCCATGGTTTAGTTGAGGTATTAGGCATCGGTTGGACTCGATGATCTTGAAGGTCTCTTCCAACCTTGTGATTCTGTAAAATTGGTAGGTTGTGATTTTTCTGCAGATTAGGGATTTTATCCATGGTCTTTAGCTGGGCAAGAGCCCAAGCTTAGATACTATCCCTGTTTTGAAGCTTAATGACAGTTCAGAATACTCAGAAAATGTAATTCTTTGACTGTGATGTGTACACTTCTTGCTATGGTGAATTTTGTCTTTAATGTGCATTTCAGTTCCACTTTTAAAAAAACATCAGGCATGCAGAAGGCAACAGTACAACACCTATAGGTATAAAAGGTAGAAAAATACAGTTTGAATGGAAGAAGTGACACTAATGTAAAGTAGTTTTGGAAACATCATTTAAAATGTGTAAGGATACTGTCAACCCAACTACTACCAATGAAGTGTTTGATTTTTCACTTTGCTTTCCACATGTCTTCATCCTTAGCATATCATGTATTTAGTTAGAGTTCCTGCAGCCTTGCTTCCAATGTGATATGTGTGAGGACTGCAGGTGGGGTGCAGCAGCCCCCCAGCAGGACGGGAGCCTGGGGCAAAGCACAGCTGTCCTGGGCTCACGTTGTGCTAAGAATACCCAGGAGGCGTTGCTGCTCTGAGTGTTAGACTGCAACTTGGCAAAGCATTGGGTACTCTGGTTTCATTTGGATTTTTATACTAGTTTGAGATAGAAGATTTAAAGCTGTATGACTTTAAAAAGCAGATTTGCTGCAATATTGCTACAATTAAGCTTGTAAAATCCCATTTGTGCAGTAAAAGAGCATCTTTTTGTTTTGGATTTTTGCAGGTTTCTCGATTGCTAGGTGCTTTCAAAACCCAAAAAAAGGTGACCAGAAGTTTTGGTAATGCTGTGAGTATAATAGTCCCATTTTTTTCTTTTAAGAAGTTTCTCAATAAGTGAGTTTGGAAATTTATAAGATCACTGTTGTTATTTTTATGTTCCCAAAAAATTAGGGTCAAACAAGTGAACATGCATGCTTTTAATGTCATCCTGGATTTGTGTCAGTTAATCACTGTCAATTGTAACTGTATATCAGTGTGAGAATACAAAAGCCTCTAATAAAAACCAGAAGTGGCATGGAAAGTTTTCACAAAATATGAATATAAGCCACTTTTCTGGAATTCAAATAAGTATTGGGCAAAGTAGAAAGATTGTTGAGAAGCTTCTCATTTTCTTTCTTTTGCAGTCTTCCCTCTAAGTACTCTATTTACTTTACTGCTGCTTTTAGAATTCCTTGCATCTAAAATTCTGTCTTTTCAAGGTCCTCTTTAAACTATCTTAGACATTGTGTATTTCCCTGTAGATGTTTTTCCTTCTTCATGTGTATGTATTTGAAATGCCCATGGGCCTTTTTTTCAGTGAAGGCAGGAGCAGGGCTCAGCACTCCTAAGCAGGACTTAAAGAGGAACTGTGACTTTTCATGCTAATGATAGCAGGTACAACAGTTAGAAAAGAAACTAAAGAGTCACTTATACAGTATATAAATCAGAAGGTGAGGCACTCCTGGTACTATTGAAAACACAATAGTTTCAGGCTCAGGTGGAGCCCTGCAGTGCTGTCAGACAGCACAGCCCTACTCTTAAGGCATTTTATCAGTGACAGCTTGCTCAGCAGCAGTGTTCTTTTATATGAAACTCTTTTTTGTTGTGGACAGTGAATTTCTTTTGCTCAAAAGTTTTAAAATCAGTCAATATGTATTGAAGTTCTGCCTTGTGAGTTGATTCTGTTAGGGGTTGTTCAAATAATGTATGTGAGCTGCCTTTTTTGTAGGTAATAAATAAATGAGCCCATAAAAGCTGTTGGATCTCTTTAAATAAAACAAAATGAGCCAGAGCACTTACCCTTAGAACAGTGATCATAATTTATTTTTTTCTTCAAAGCAGAATACATTCTTCCCCTGTTATTTGTTGAGCCTGGGCTGTGCATTTTTTTATTTGTTGATGATAATGAAAGAAACAAGACTGAGGACATTATGAGAGGAAAATAAGTTTGTATTGTTAAAAATGGGTCTGAAATTTTTGGGAGGTCACTTGGGAAGTTTAGCTTGGCATGACCCTTTTTTAAAGTGTATGTAGCTTTTCATACATGTAATAATTTCTAGCATGTGTCAGTATTATGCAGCATGTTGATAATATTGTAGATGTATGTGGAACAGAGCCATAACTGGGTAATATAACTTGCTCTCCAGATTTCCAGAGGAAAGCATGCTACATTCATTAATTTCAAGGAGTACTGAGCAGGAATCTGCCTTTCATATTCACCCTTTGTTTTGAACTAGGAATAGGTAGTAACTGAATTTTTAACAATTCTCTTGAAACATTTGCACACTCCTTTGGAAAGTAAGCCAGTCCTTCTCACTTCTGTCTAGGACTGCTGTTCTTCATAGTGAATATTTGGTAAAGGAAAATTTCTTTTGTTTTCTAGTTACTTGGTTCCTACAACACATGAAGATGTTTTCTATGTAGAAACCAAACATTCATTTGTTGTACTACTGATATTTCTTTACCTAGGTACAAACAGTAACTTTAATCCCAGGAGATGGCATAGGACCAGAGATTTCTGCTGCTGTCATGAAGATCTTTGATGCTGCCAAAGTAAGTCATGTTTGTCTTGCTATAAGCATTGCAAATTTAACTACAACAACAAATGTTAATTAGGCATATTAAAAAAGCTTAAAATCTCTTTTAAGAGATTAAGTCATATTTAAGCTATTAAAACTTCTTTCCAGTAGAAAGAGTTTGAAGCTTCAGCTAATAAAAGACAGGAATGTGATAGTAAGGATGGCTTGAAACTGTTAGCTGACAGAAGAGTAGAGACTTGTGAGCAAATGCTGTGTTTAGTTTTTGGAAATACGAACTCAGTGAGTCATGTGAAATCGCCTTGTTGATGTAGTAATCCTGAGCAACTGACAGAGGATGTTCTTTCATTTATTATGACTTCAAGTGCAGGTCAAAAGTGTGTGTGAAAGGATTGGCTTATTTTAGCAATCCAACTGCTGTGCTGCCAAACATGTTAACTTCAGTGATATGAAAACTGACTGTATCCAAGAACTCTTCTCTTACCTATCTGAGAAATTTCACCAGAACTTGGCAAGTTTCCTTGAAAGGAAATACAGCTCTTCAGGCAAGATGCCTGTTAAATTGTTCCACATTAGGAACAGCACCCAGGCATGTTCTCTTTTTATTACAACTAGCCAATGTGGATTTGAAAATGTGACATTTCTTTAATTATGTTGTATCTTTTCCTTTGTGATCTTACCTGATGAAATGAATGGGTGGCAGCCTGTCTCTGCTTCTGATAGTTCTGTGGTGAATGCAAATTCAGAAAGCATTGTGGAGCATGTGCAGATTTTCACTGAGATAACAGATACACATCAATGTATAAACACAATCTTCCAGTCAGTGGGAATGACGAGTTCTCAATGAATTCGGCTTTAAAATGTTGTCTCTTGTGTAGAAGGAACTCAACAGCTCTAAAACCTCTAAAGAAATAGCACTTGTGTATATGACACCTAGGGTGGCATTCTGGTATTCAGTTTATGAAGATTTACTGCTCACACTATTTTATTTCCACTTAATTATGTTTTTCAGAAATTACTTTAGTTCAAACATCTCATGCTTACCCTCACTAACCAGAAAAAATACTTTTTGGAAAGGCCTGGACAAAATTCCTTACACACCTTTTTGTGAAAGTCATGACATTAATGTTAACATAGAATGTGTATATTTAGGCACCTATTCAATGGGAAGAGAGGAATGTTACAGCTATCCAAGGACCAGGAGGGAAGTGGATGATACCCCCAGAAGCCAAAGAATCCATGGATAAAAACAAAATGGGATTAAAAGGTATTCTAGGGGTTAATACACAGATATTAAATACTGTCGTGTTTATCATGAGTTTGATGTAAAGCCAAAGTTTTTCCTCTGTAGCACAATAAAATGAGTAATTACAGGGGACAGCCTGTCAGGTAATTGTCTGAATCTTGGACCAGTCCTTCATTTCCAAGCCATAGCTTTGATAGTTGTTGTAGTTGAAGGTGAGTACATTTGGACTCTCTGCAGAAGGCATTTCTAAGATAAACAACAGTATGCAATAACTACATTACTAATGAGCAGTATAGATCTGTTCCATATATGGCTTGCAACTTGGCCTTTACTCAGCTGATTAATGTGTCTGTGCAGAAGTTGACAGAACAGAGAATTCCCATGGCATTCTACCATAAGGGTTAAACAGGAATTTGGAGATCCTCTGTAGGAGTCCCACTTGACCTAGAGTTTCAGCTCTCAGATCCACAGAGGGGTTTATTTTCTCCTTCCTTTAGCTGTTCACACTATTTCATTTCCACTTAATTACGTTTTTCAAAAATTACAGCTTGTTCCTTTGTTTTCTTCAATCCTTGTATCTTTTTTTTTTTTCCCAAGGGCCTCTGAAGACCCCAATTGCTGCAGGGCACCCGTCGATGAATTTGCTGCTGCGTAAAACCTTTGACCTTTACGCCAACGTGCGTCCGTGCGTGTCCATCGAGGGCTACAAAACCCCCTACACAGACGTGAACATCGTCACCATCCGTGAGAACACCGAGGGCGAGTACAGCGGCATCGAGCATGTGGTGGGTGCTCACCTGCTGCCTTCTGCTGTCCTGCTGCTTCAGCACTGCTAACTTAGCCTGTCTCACTGGGCTTCAGTGAGAATTTTTACCTTTGGCACTCATAAAAAAGTTCCTCTATCGTGAAATGCATTCTGTCTCACCCAGAATTCTGCTGCTTGGTTCCAAATGGGAAGAATGAACTTGCACTGCTGATACACTTCCTGTCTTTCAGATTGTTGATGGGGTTGTGCAAAGCATCAAGCTGATCACAGAGGAAGCCAGCAAGCGCATTGCAGAGTTTGCTTTTGAATATGCCAGAAACAATCAGAGAAGCCACGTGACTGCTGTGCACAAGGCAAATATTATGTATGTTGACACTTCTTTTGAGAAAAGCAAAACGAAACAAAAAAATCCCCAAACATTTCTTTATAAAGAACTGCTTAAGTTTTATTCAAACATGGAACTTCTGTTGATGGCACTGGGAGTCAGTAAAATGGCAAAAAAGTCAAGTAAATGCCTCCTAAGTAAAATACAGGGCTGAGATAATTGTGTACCAATGTTCTTATTAGCAAGTTTGTATATCCTTCCTTCCAAAGCTCTTATTTTAGAAACTTTTAAACAAAGAAAATTATTTTAGAAGCTGACGATTAATGTGCCTGGTGTCCTTTGCTTCCACACCACTTTATACTGAACTGAGTCATAACATGTGTGATATTATGTGACATCACCTTCACAAATTCACTGAGCCTTTCATAAATGAATACAACTCATTCTGAGTATGCTATTTAAACCACTGATACAAAAATATTTTAGGAGGGATAAATAGTCCCAAATTAAGTTTCTGAATTCTAATTAAACCCCTGTTGCATGCAGTTTTCTTTATCTCCAGTACTGCTTCCTTACAATAACTGCAATATTCTCTGGCTTATCTAATTGCAGGAGAATGTCTGATGGGCTTTTCTTGAGAAAATGCAGGGAGGCAGCAGAAAACTGTAAAGATATTAAATTTAATGAAATGTATCTGGATACTGTATGTCTGAATGTGAGTATTTATGTTTTAGTTGTGGATTTATTTTTTTTTTTAGTTTAAATTCTTAACCTGAATGAAAATATACTTCCTTCCAGATGGTTCAGGATCCATCTCAATTTGATGTGCTTGTTATGCCAAACTTGTACGGTGACATCCTCAGGTATGGAGATTTAATTTAAATTCCCAACATGTAAAATACTGATACTTTTCCTGACACAATCATTGAGGTCACATGCATGCCAGATGGGTGAATATCTTGTGCATTCAGACTTCTTAACAGACATTAACTGCTTCAATTATTAATATACTGATGGGAGAGGCTATATGATGAGATTGTATTTTTTATTTTGAAAAATCTGTTTCTGCTTATGGAGGTTATGAATATTGGTCAGATGGGACAGAGAGAAATTTCTCCAAATGCCTGAAGAATATAATGGCTTACATTGTAATAGAGAATGAATGCCTGGTTAGATATTAGAGAAAAACTTTCTCATCCTCAGCACTAAAACAGGTTGTTTAGGGTGACTGTGGGACCATGATGTACACAGGGAGCTCATCATACAGTTAAATCAGTCTACATAGTCACTGAAGAACAAAATGTGTGCCCTTTTAATATTCTGCCAGCTCTTGGTTTATGTATTACTTTTCCTTACATTCAAGTTAAATTTTATATTTGAAGAACATCAATACTAGAGGTTCTTTGTGTCTTGAAGGCAAAACCCATCAGCATACATTTTCCATTCTGTAAAATTATTAGGTAGAATGTAAATTCCATTAAACACCTGAAAAATTAAGTGTTTTAATCTGAACTATTAAGTATATTATGTAACATGGTTTCTTCTCACACCTCTAAGGAGAGATTGAGAAAAGAGCCTGAACTGGAATTTTTATTTACATGTTCGACTATTCACATCTTAGAATCCATCTCCTGGTTTTGTACAGATGATAAATTTAAAGGTAACTTTTGTATAAAAAGAAGAAATGATTCTTAAGCTTCTCTTAGAGCAGCACTCTCTGTGATAAGGCTGTGCACACTAAGAAAAATCAGATTCTAACTAATGCTTCTTGCTTTTAGAATTGGTGAAGGCGTGCACAGGCAGCTCTTACACTGTTAACGAAGATCAAATCAGAGGAGTCTCATCATCAATAGCATTTCACAGAGTTCATTATCACCCATTTTAAAGTTCTCATAGAAATTCTGTAAAAAATTTCATCATTCTAAAACTTTTCAATAAATTTGAGTCTGCTCTTGAAGAGGGCACTGTCACCACTGGGTAACATCTCACCTGCTGCTCTACAAGTATGAACAAAATGCCAAGCAGGTTCCTTAGACTGCATAGGTCTGAATAGGCAGAAGACATTCTCTTCTCTAAGCGTTAAATACTTAGAGTGACAAATGCAGACTATTCAGTTTTTCCCTAGGCTCTATGCAATTTAAGTGGTTTATTTTAGCTTAAAATATTGTACTGCCAGGTCATCCAAACTTTTCTCCTTGTTAGTCCTAAGCTAAGGACCAACTTAGCTTAGTATGAGCCAGGGTGTAAGCAATAATTATGTATGGATGTGAAAAAAACAGTTTTAAGAGCTTTGTTCAGTGTGTTCAGCCCAGAGAGTACAGTATGATGACAATAGGCACAGCTGGTTTGTCCTTCCCCATGTTAATTTTGGTGGAAACCAAATGCAGATTGCTTATATCTGATGATCTGCTACTGTCAGACTTGTGACCTGCAGACTGTTCATTAAAGAGAGGGAGAAAGTTAGTCTGGTGTGACTTGGAAAATGTTCCTTAAGCTGCACACTACAAAACCACCAGTAACTTGCCTACCTGGGCAAAATTCCTCCACATTTTTTAGAAGGAATTTACATATGAAAAGTAGTTCTGGGCACCTTCAGAGAAAGTAAGATTTTTGTATAGTTACAGGGAACTGTACATAAAAATTAGTTTTTCAGACTTCTACACATATTCTGTGCTTCTAGTACTTCTCATTGTGCCTGTCTTACCAGCTTTATTCTAGTATTTGGAATTTCCTTTTTATTTTCCTTTATTACATCATCTTCTGCTGTAGTTTTAAGAATTTTCCAATGTTCTAGTGGGGTGGCTAACAGCATCTGTTCTTTCTCCATATTATTCTCAGACTGTGCAGGTGTATAAATTAAGTTACATTTTATTGATAAACAAAATTTATACATTTATATTGATAAACAAAAATGTTTTAATACCTTGCAGAGTGGCAACTATGTATGGAAAACCTGGTGGATTGTTTAATTTGGTGGTTGGGTTTTTTTCAGTGACTTGTGTGCTGGACTCATCGGGGGTCTTGGAGTAACACCCAGTGGAAACATTGGTGCCAACGGAGTGGCCATTTTTGAATCGGTAAGTCTTGTTACACAAGGCAGAGCAGTAATAACTTTGTCTCGACTCCAGAGTCTAAATTTCTCCATGCTATACAATGTGGCTGATATTTATCTAACCAAGTTCTTTGCAGAACTTTTTACTGTGAAGATGCTCAAGCTTTACCCTGAGAGACTGGTTAAAGTAAATATTCCATGTAGGTTTTTTGCACATCCTTTTTTTGAATGATACTTTATTTTCCAACTTTTTCATATGATAAATACTCTCTATGGAATAGAACTTGATGGGCACAATTTAAAGATATTAGATGACCTAGTTTTCCCTTTCTGACATCTTTGGACTGAATTGTTTTGGTCCTTGGTATGTCCTGACTGTACCACAGCAAAGTCCTGTTTTAACATGAAGACCTGTGGTTCAGGCTGCTTGCAAAACTGCCTAGGACATTTTAATCAGCCTAGTAACATTATAACAGATAGGTTTACTCTCATTTCTAGGTTCATGGAACAGCACCAGACATTGCAGGAAAAGACATGGCAAATCCAACTGCCCTCCTTCTGAGTGCTGTGATGATGCTGCGCCACATGGGAATGCACAAACATGCCACAAAGATTGAGTCAGCTTGCTTCGATACAATTAAAGATGGAAAGGTAACATGAGGGTGTGCAAATAAATACAGTGAATTCAAATCATATTGTATCAAAGCAAGAATTAACTTGGAAGATTCACACCAGAATGGGGGATGCCTGCTGAGCTGGCCTGTTGCATGAGCAATGCCACTGTCCTTCTCTGACAGTAATTATATTATCTTTGATGATATTGTATCTGCCCAGCACAGTAATAAGGGAACAGGCTGTAGCATTCCTTTTGTTTCAGCAATGCTCATCTTACATTTCCACAGCTTTATGAACTCCAGAACAGTGAACTGGATGGCTGTTTTTCAGGAAGGGAATCAGAGTTTTAAGTAACTCTTAGCATTTCACTTAGGAAGTTTATGAAATGTACAAAGCATATATATTGAAATCTGGAATCAGAAGTGAAGGACAATCATTTGCCTTTCACACCCTTCATCAACCACTTTTTTATAGCATTTCAGTCCTGACTAATACTTCTGGTTTTTCAGCTCAGTTATTTTCTTTTTTCATTCCTACTGCTTTCAGTCATTCTTTGACTACAAAAGGACAGTTTTTTAACTGTTCTTTTGTAGTCAAAAAAATAACTTTTTTCTCTAAGAGTTATATAAGTTTCTCTTTGGTAGTGAGTGTCTTCAGATTCATGACTCAAATGGTATACTGGGGGAGAAGGGGCTTATGATCTGAAACTTGACAAATTTGTGGTCTTACCATTATTGGTTCACTCCTCTACATTCATGTTCATCTCTTGAAAACATAGTTGGAAAGATCTTGAAGATAGAAATTAAAGAGGATTAGCAACTAGTCATGCTGGTTCATTTATCTTAGGACCATGAGAAGCTGCTTTGTAATTGAAAGTAACAAGAATGCTGAAACAAAAAGCTGTCAATAGTTTTGTAAGTTTGCAGCTATCTTGCTGTGTGTAGGAGCCAGTAAAAAATCTAAACTTACAACTGAATAAAGAGGTGCTCCTGTAAAGTTCCCATTTACTGCTCTGGAAATGAAATCCTCCATCTGCAGGTCAGTAATTCCATGGAAGATAATAGTGCAAGTTTTGTCACATGGTTACTTGTTTACTAGTTACTTATAACGTTACAATTATATGCTCACAATGGAGAGAATATTTTTAATTGAAAAACCCCATAATGCAATTTAAATTGCAAGATCCTAAAATAGTAACCATGGTTGCTTCTCTTGCTTGTTATTCCTCCCTTCCTCTAAACCAGTTAATTAATATATGTGTGTGTCGGGGGTGAAACTAATAATTTTAATTTTCTTTTAGAGTGCTTTAATCTAGCTAGGCTGGGAAAGCAATGTTGCCCACTTTTTTTATTTTTAATTCTGCATTTCCTATCTCTTAAATAAACTAAATGAACTTTGAGAATTGTTAACATGCAGCATTAAGAGTTATGTGTGCTTGTTCTGCATGGGTTTCCTTAAAAAAAGACCCAATCTTTCTGCATTAGTCTCAATTAGTTGTCCTTGTATTGAGCCTTCATATGTGAATTTTACTTCCAAAGGACAAACTTCTTACTGAAGATGTAAATACTTAACCATTAATAACACCATTAAAGGACTTTGTAGAGCTGTGACCACACACACTTTCTTTCTGTAGTTAGGATAAAAAAAACAACTGAATAGGCAGAAAATCACCTTCAAATCTGATAACATTATAAGTACTTCATGTATACTCAGGTTTTCTCTCCCTGCACAGTCATTATTGATGAAGTATCTATGGGATGCAGAACTCAAACTTGCTGTATTCCTGCTCACCTTATTTACTGTATGACTGACAGTAATATTATTATCTCTTTCTTTCTTTCAGGTCTTGACAAAAGACTTGGGAGGCAATGCTAAGTGTTCAGAATTCACAGAGGAGATCTGCCGCCGAGTACGGGACAAAGATTAAACCTCCTCCTGCTCCTGCTGATGACTCTGGAAGGACACACCATGGAGCCCAATATATGTAACCTGATATCCACATGCATAGAGTTTGCTTATCTCTTGAGAGCAAACTTTTTAGCTGAGGCCTCTCCATTAATAAATCTAGTCCAAATGGCTACAAATGATGCTTGTGCCTGCTTTTGGTGGACTTTTCCAAGTGCTTTGTCTTATTTATTCTTTTTTTTTTTTTATCTGGTGAACATTTTTATGTAAGCGAATTCTTTTATTGGCACTGTAACTGTCTAATATTTTCCATTTCAATTGGAGGGTTTTACTTTCCACATAGAAAAATTATGCAAACAAACCAGTAACAGAATTAGTGAAATATAAAAGCACCTTAAATGTTTAAAACCTATTTTATTGATCTTGTTGAAATTAAAAAGAATAGCACAAGATAATCTTCATACACAGAAATGGGTATAAAATAACTTAAAATAGCAATTTTATATTAGAAGCAATGAGAAAACCACTTTAGATACTCTGGTGATACATGAAATACAGCCCTGCCCATCAAAGATATGAATTAAGAAATATAAAATTCTAGAGATTTAATCTATTTCTGTCTTTTAAAAACACCTACAACCATTATCAAGGGGTGAAAATGAGTGCTTAAGCAAAGTTATTTTTCAAATCAATATACCAAAATAATTCTTACAAGTTTTCCTCTCTGAAACACACTTTACAATTGAGTTCTAATGAGGGCAAACTATACAAAATTACTTCTGCCATATATATTGTGAGGGGACAGTATTAACTTTGCAAATTTAAGTATTTCATTAATTCAGCTAGAATGCTTTTTGTGTTGTAGTTTCTGCACAGTCTGTTCAGTGTGTCTTCCTGTATTAACTAGTAATTTTATTCTAGAAACTGAATGTAAGAGACTAGTCCTAAATGGATTAAGACAGATCAACAGTTTGACTCTGGTGCCTATGTTCCAGAAATACATTTCATCCCTATTCAAGGGGATCTGAATCTATTTTTTCCTTGCATACTAAGCTTATTGAGTGGAAAAGCAACTCACTGCCCTCCCCTCCCCAGCAGATGCAGATCGTCACTTGAGTCGTTCTGATCTGTTGATATCAAGGAATTGCTTCCATTCCTGCACCTGACAAGAAAATACCTATTTTCAAACTTGTTGGTATAGCACAGGATTATCCCTCCTGCCAGAAGCAGGCTCCTTACAGCTTCATTCTATTCATAGAAAGTAACTAAGTGGAGTAATACCTATTATTACTGTTTTGGGCTGGTTATTTCAGAAGTAAAACAACTTTGGAGTAACAACTTCTCATGTCACTCTCTAAAGTAAGCATCCCAGCTTTTTTATACAGTCTAAAACATGCTGGAAGAGCTTTATTCCTCCCACACTGCTTCTTGTGAATAGGGCAACATTTCTTTCTGTTTTACAAGCTGCTGCTTCCTTGTTTCCTTCAGATTAATGCTGTTAAAGAAATTCTGAATTACCATTGCGCACAAAATGGGGAAGAATAAACTTTTCAAAGTCCTGTTGCTCATTTTGTTTTTATAATCCTAGGCTGCTGCTTTGTCTTATGTATGGAGCTGATTATTGTTATTTGCAACAAATCTTACATCTGTAAGATGTATGAGACTGGTAATGGAACTTTTATGGAAATCTTATCCTGTTGTGCATCATTTTTTTGTCTCAATAATGGGCTGTGGCTGCCTGCCTGTGTGAGCTACTCGAGCTGTCTGCCAGAGATCACTTACAGCACACCCTTTAGACAACTTCATACCAAGCACTTCCTTCTCATAATATGATTTGTTTTGCATATGGATAGGAAGAAATGCAGCACTCATTTGTCAGAATTAGTACAATATGAATACTGAAACATGCAGATACACTGACAAGCACTGTAAGCAATTTTACAGAAGTTTCTGTAATAGCATTTTAATGTGAGAGCTCCTGTAGTTCTTTGTGCCTTTCAGTTTTAGGGAGCTATTCCCCTGCTTTTTCTGATTATTTGTTTTTATGAGAAATAGTAATGCTTATTCCAGCATGGACTTAAGAAGTGAATTACTGTGTTCACAGAAGTCTGAATTGCAGGCATTACAGAAACAGGAGTGTCTTCAGGTTTTGAAATGTGTTAGTGAAAAATAAAGTGTTCTCTGGAAGGGGAAAGAAATCCCAGCCCTTTTGATTTTTTATTTTTTTTTTTTAATAATTATCACTGGAGTGGTATGACAGTTTCATTAGGCAGTACTGCTGTCTGGCAAAATATATCATGAACTACAGGAAACATCCAGTAGAACTAAAGAGAAAAAAGGAAAATGGAAGACTGTATAAAAAAACTTTGTTTCAACCTAGAGGAGTTAGTTATATCTGCTTTATACAACACAGAAGAATGTTTTAGTCATTCAGGTCATAAAGTAAAAGCAGTAATAGAGAATGGACACTGTAGATGCTTCTGTAAAAAGAGGACAAATGATCAGGTGAGTATCAGGAACAACTAAACTGACAGCAGCTTTCTATTGGTTTGGTTCAATAGACTACTCAAACTCAAAGAATAAATCTTTGTTAATGCTTTTGATGAGAAAATACTTCCTTTTCCTCACAGATTTTTCTTAATGCTTGGAGAAACACTTTTTATTCTTTATAGAAGGAGTCTACTTCACTTTGGTATTTCTCGAGCACAGCAAGCCGCTTCAGCTTCATTGTAGGACCTTAAAAGAGGGAGAATCAATTCCAGAAATAGGAACAAAAAATCATACTCAGTTTTTTGAGCTTTGGTGCATAAGTTTCTTATTGAAGAGCCTGTTGGGAAGAACATGCCCCCCTCTAAAGCACAGATAAATGCTAAAAGTGAGAAGCAAGTGTGATCTGTGAGATTGCATCCACATAAGCATGAGGACTTCAAAGGGAGCTGCAGATAAGGGTGGTAACTGGCTACTGTTTTCATAAAAATTATTTTTGAAAGCTTTTAAACTATTCCCAGTTTATTCAAAGAGCCTGGTAATGTGCTTTGGGCTCCATTATCAGGCTTTCACTATCTTGCCTCTTTTGTTTGTTCTCTTTTAAAGAGAAACTTTTGATGCCTTAAGTTTTAGCTTTTATATTTTCCAGATCAGTACTGCTTTAGTGTATAACTCTCAAACTCCATAGCCTGTCAGCTACTGTTCTCCTGTTTTATTGAAAAAAAAAAAAATTCTCTCTAGGCCTGAAACCCAAAGTCACCTTATTTTCACAGGCCCCAAAAAATGTAAACTCCAGAGAAGTAGGGCAGACAAACTGGGGGAATGAGACTCCACTACCTGAAGCTGTAATTGAACCTCTGATATGCAAATGGACCAAATTGACATCTGTCCAAAAAGTGTGATAGTGGTCCTTTTTGGGTGTAGTCTCTGCACAACTCCTGCACTGCCCAAGGTGTACCTTGTGAAGGCCTTTCAATAAATACCTTTCTCTTTTAACTCTGTCTAGCCTCTGTTCTAGCCATTCCAGGCATCACTTACACTATTATTACCGGAAGTTATTAATACACAATTATTAATGCACAAGGAATTAATCAAAATTGTTTAATTACCTAAAGCAATCTGTAATTTAAGAACTCTACTTGCAAATGAGCACAGATTCATAAATGTGTGGACAGCAAAAACTCCAATTTTTGTATTCCTTACCACACACTGCATAACCATTTTTACTTTCCCTATACTGAATATTCTTAGATCAGCAGCCTCTTAACTTTGTGTACCTCAAGATAAATCAGTAAGTCTTACCTAGTTCTCCACCAGAAATGGAAAAATCTCTTGGCAGGATGATCCATTTCTGAATGCAGTGAACCCTGTTGGTAGCAGTGCTGTTGACTCTGTTGATTCCCTCCTGGATGGCCCTGTAGATCGCCTGGTCTCTCGTAGCTACAATCTCAGACACTTTGGTGGCTTTACTGCCAATCCTCTGGCAGAAGTCTCTGGCTTGCTCTGTGAGAATGTCAGTAGGATCTGATGTATCTGGGTCCAGCACACTCTAAAATATCAAATGAAGTGAATAATGAAATGCTCATTCTTAAAAGGCATTAACAGGTTTGCTGCCCAGGCCCTTCCCCCTTGGGTAGAAGGCTCAGGATAAACACACAAATATTTGATGTATCTTAAAAAGCAGAAACACCTACAGATCATAAAGGGCTTTTCTTTCCACTTGGCAACCAAATGCAAATATTTTCAGCTTATATGCAGATGCCATGAACAGACTTAAAACATGTGAATTAATTAGTCCATAGAGTCCATCTCTGACCTTGAATTTCTGCCATATTTTCCAAATGATTCCATTGTTACAGGGAAACATTTAGCTCATCATTCGGTGGAATAATTATGGTGTAATGTAAACAGCCTGAGATAGAAGTGTTCTTAGACTTTTTAAACTAGTATTTCTATTGTACCTGAAGATAGGGAGTATCAATCATAGAGGTAAACAACTTGAAAACACCTCAGTGGCATTCACTAGGTATGTCCACAGAACTGAAGTTTTAGGAAAACAGAACTGATGTTTTAGGAAAACAGTGATTTCTCAATTGAAGCTTATACCACAGCAAGGCTATTAATTATTTTGTTCCACAGTCATCATTCTTGTGTTATAAAAATAACAAATTGGAGAGAAATGTTTCTGTTGGAAAGTTTCCAGGTTTGCCCATAACAGAAATATTGGTTTGTTTTGCTCATCTGTAAGCGTAAAAACTATTGTTGTGTTCTGTTCCAGAAACTTCTCGATCTTCCAGCATTTCTAATATTAAAATTTGCATTTAAATAGAAAATAGCTCTTATTGTATATGTAGGAGAAACAGCAGTAAATATGTGGATTTTTAGCAGATCAGGTAACCCTAAGTTTAGACCCAGCAGGATTTGTCTGTAGTTGTTTCATGTTTTTTCCTCCTGCTAACATCCTTCTATCTAATTTTAGTTCTTTTTTATAAATGATTCAAAATTATTATTCTTTTGTTAGGTGCAGGTGTATAACTTCACTGAAGGCAGTAATAAAACTGGTTTACCTTTAGGGTCAGGAACATTGACAAAAACTTCTTCTTATCTCCAATGACCATAGCATTACTAACAATTGGGAGTTCTTTTTTAACAGCATCTTCAATTGCAATTGGAGGCACATTTTCACCTCCAGCTGTAATAATCAAATCTAGGCAAAAAAAGAAAGGTTATTAGTTGAATTCAAATAAATTCCAAATGTTAGGTTAATGTTTGGCTCAACCTGCTTTTCTTATCCTGACATAAAAAATAAGAGGTGCTTTTGTTTCCAAGATAATATTTTCCAAATACTACAAATCCTATTAATTACCTTCAAAACTAAAATGCTACTATTTTTCAAACGTGTGCTCAAGTTCTCAGATCTCCCTTGGTGTATTTGCTCCAGATACTTTTTACATAATCCAGTAACAGTTTATTCTCAAGGGACTGTTACATAACTGGAATTTTTCTGTGAGAGATCATCTCTTCCAAATTAGCATAGGATTCACCCTCTATGCTATTGTTGCTGTCTCACCAAAAAGCAACTTCATTGTTAACATCATGATTAAAAACTATTCTTAAATCCACCAAGAGGGGTCAGACAAAAATAAGCTACTACTGGAGGAAGGCTTGATAAAAGCAACATCTGTTCTGAAGTGTAATACATATATTCAATGAAATTATTACAAACTTGAATATTCTCTAAGTAAATTCCAATTATTTGCTTTTGTTATATTGGTGACTTCTCATTGTCCTCAAATAATTGTCTTTGCAGCAGTTCAGAACATGCTTCACCAAATAACACAGACACACTTTTCTAGGTCTAACTTTTCCTTTCATTCCACCCTCTTTTTGCAGTATTCCTGTCTTTGTCTCAGATCCTATACCAATCTCTCTGGTCCTTTGTTTTTCATTGTCCTTCTTTGGATTTCAATTTAAAACTTCAATGAAACTGGACATATGGTTATTTTGTCCCAGATTGTCTTCCTATCCTGCAATTTAGAGTAACTGCTATTAGTTCAGCAATCAAGACAGATATAAGAGAAACACAAATATTATGGATTGAGACAAGGGGTTGTTACTGCCATGCTAAAGGAAAATAAATCAGACAAGAAAACAAATTAAAATCAAGACAGCTGCATTTGGTGCAGGCTATTAATAGTAACAACTCCAGTCCTGATTCCTAGCAGGACATCATGCTACCTGTGACAAATTCACTCATCTGTGTTATCTCCCTAGTGATTCATTGTGTGTTCCAAGTTGATATTTACTCCATTCTTCAATCTTCCTCAGTTACATCTTTCCTAATACATATCACAAAGAAAACCTCCAAGTCAGCAAGTGACCAGACTCAGTCTCATCAGCCTTCAGCCAGCATCCTGTAATAACACCTAAGGGCATTGCTTCAGCTGCAGCTTTCCCTTCTGCTCTCGAGCCTCAGCTCTGGTCTCTGCAAACGCTTCACCTCAGGCACTACAGGAACTGACCTCTGACCTACAGCAACAACTTCTGTATAACACAGGGTGCCTCTCCTTCCTGTCCAAAATTCTAATGTGCAATTAAGACACTTTGGTAAGACTCAAAGGGAGACTGGACAGCCTAATGATATCATTCAAATCACACAAGACACTTTGAAACTGTGTTAGTAGTTTATATTGCTAATTGTAATTAATACTGAGTAAAGGTCTGGGAGATGAAAAGCCTTATTGTAGGAACTGAATCATCTCCACCTACTACAGACTAGAGGGAAACCTTCCCTGAACCCAGAGCACACTGTGGTTTTCTCATAGGAAAGTTTATTTTACCTTCCTGTTAGGGCAATGCTGCCAGCATTAGAGGAAAGTCACTTCAGTAGACAGACCACATCTGAGAGATGACTGAATAGTGCTGAACATTTACCATAAAGAGAGAGCAAGATTTTGTCTATTACCTTTAATTCTTCCAGTGACATAGAGAAAGCCATCCTTGTCTAGTTTTCCTAAATCTCCAGAATGCAGCCACCCCTCCTCATCAAAGGCTTCTTTTGTTCTGTCTTCCATATTTAAATAACCCATGAAAACAGTCCTTCCCCAGAAACAGATTTCTCCATTGCCTTCTGCATCTTTGTCCACCAGTTTCACTCTGCATCCAGGTGCTGGTTTACCACAGCTACCAGAGAAGAGCAAAAAAAACCCCACAAGGATCACAGAGACATCAAACATAATACTGATAAGCTGTCCAACATGCCAAATCCCTGAAACTGTCAAAGTATCTGTGACTGCAAATATCACTGTGCTGTAGCTGTCCGACAGCCATGGAATGCTCCTTCACTAGGGCAGATTTGTCAGGGTGTCTGAGCAGTTTCTGGAAGTCTGTGTTGGCCTGTGCTTGCTGCTTCCCCCCATCCCTATCCTCAGGCATAAAACCATTTTTTGTTTTGAGGTCTTGCATTCCTCCCTTGGGCCAGGGCTAGGGTATATGTCAGATTTAGTCACTGTGCTTGGCTATAATGCTATAGCTCAGTTTCAGTGCTCCTGGCACAGTGTGCTATGGAGTCAATATGTTCAAATTCTGACCTGGAAATTATTCTGACTCCCAAATCCACAACAGAGTGCCAGTGCACTCAGGGGAAATAAAATAAGCTGTAGTATCTTTGCTGGCCTTAGTAAATACTCTTTTCATAGATAAAATTAAGCAGCTCATATTAAAAAAATAGTAATAAAAGCAAAGTTACCTGTGCTGCCTGTAAATGTAAGGCCCAGACAGGCAATGTGGGCCTGTGGTCTCACTCATCCCATAGGCTTCATACAGGGTGATGTTCAGACCCAAGAAGAAATAGAGTGTTTCTGTATTGAGAGGAGCAGCACCAGAAAAATGCTTCTGACAGGAAGAAAGCCCAAGTGCACTGCGGATTTTTGCAAGCACTAAGTAGTCTGCTAATCTTGTCCAGAGCTGCTTTAGATCACTGGTGAGTACAAAACACACAAGTCAGTCAGAGCAACCGAAGAAGTTTTCAAAACAAAATCAGGCACAGATCTTGTTTGGAGATGTATTTCTTATTTGGTTTTGGGTGTTGACAGAAGTTAGAATATAAGTAAGCAATGTTTATTACTGAATAAATGAAAGAAGATGAATGTGTCACCTTACTTTTATTCTATCTTTCTTTCATTTATTTATTTTTTTTCATATTATTTCATTTATTTCTGTCTTCTATTTCTCCTACCTTCTGAGCTTTCCTACCTCCAACTCCTGAGGTATGCGAGTTCAACAAATACATAAAGAATCTATAAAAACATATTGTATACAACACAGCTCTTGTATTCCTGATTTTTTATCAGGTAAATGTGTCTCTGAGAAACTACACCACTGAAAGCTGAAATTTGAAGATCTATCTGAGAAGCTGAATAATAAGATGAGCAAAGGAATATCATGGAATGAGCTTTATATTTAAATATTTGCTGTGTTGCCAAGCCAAATTCTACCCATTTATACAAAGAGTCTCACTGAGGCTTCATGGTTTATTACAAGCAAATTGCAATTTGCAGGTTGCTGGAAATCTCACTCATTTTACTACATACCTGTTTGAGCCATTCAGGTTCCTCTCCAAGCTAAGTGACATAGCCCAGGACAGCATTTTTTTCTTCATAAATCCTGACTGAGCAGAAGCATCCTTTAACTTCTCCATTATTTTCTCCCATACTCGGGGAACTCCCATGTGAGATGTTGGCTGCACATCTTTTAGTGTGTTGATCAAGCTGCCCTGTTATAATAATTAAATCAATTCAACAAAAGGCACACAGAAGAGACAAAGGGGTTTGGTGAAGTAAAATCTGAATGTTTAGTTCTGTAGAACATCACTAAATGTGTAGGACATAAAGAAGGGCTGCTGAGCCCACTTCAGTCAGCCATATACACTAATATATGTCAGGTTTGACACATCGGGGGAGGTACATACACAAGGAGGAAAAACACACATGGTTTAGCTCCTTCTGCCTCCCTTTTCTCCAAAAACTGCTTATACTTCTTTAGCCTTAAAAGAACCTTATGGATATGAATTATATCTTTGAATTAGAATCTAGAGCACTGGATCACGATAAACTTTATTTTTCCATAACTCTTAGAATAATGGACTCTCAATCTTCATCCTCTACAACTTCTCAAATATCATATTCTCTCCTTGTGATGTTTTCTAAGAGAAAGAAGTGCAATCTTAATTAGATGTAATGCAAGACAAGGTACCTTTAGAGCATCTGGCTCAGCAAAGTAAACTTGCTCTCCCCATTTGATTCCAGTCCACAGGTCATAGATCTGTGCAGCTATGTGGCTGAGTGGAAGATAACTGACTATAGACTCCTGTTGGACCTCTGCAGGTTGCATACCTCCTGCTCTGCTGCAATGGGCTGATGTCCAAGTTATCTGTTTAAATAAATAATAATACACATTAGATACGGTGAGGATTTTGGTTTGGGTTTTATTTTTTTTTCCCTTTTTCCTCTTAACACAAACTAAGGATCCTCTTGCTGTGCTAATGAAACTGAAAAATCTGTGCTCACAGAAAGACTTTGCAATACTGACCACACACCAGACTGTCAGTTCCCTGGGGACACTGCCAAAACCCAGACGACCTTTGCAGCAATACAGAAGAGCAGATAATGTAAGTAAATACAGCATTTGTGGTGCCTGACTGGGCTGTGAGCACTAGCAGCTCCCCATGCCCTAGTGACACACTGAGCCAGGCAGCCATGGGCTGGATGGACAAGAAACAAATTGATCTGTCCCTTCCTTTGCAACTCTCCAGCTCTGTAGGCTTTCTATTAAACCAGCACCTTCCACCAGTGCTGTATCTGCAAGTTAGAAAAAGAACAATAAATACACTGTGATCAGTGAGCAAAAAAGGACAATTTAGTATCAGCCACAAGCTCATTGCCTGGTACTGATCATCCCCTCCCTAAGCATTCAGGAGGAAGAAAAGAACTGCCCTCTGCTCCTCTGGGATATTCAGTGGCTCCCAAGGGACACATACACACCCACTCTCATGAGAGGCAGCACCCACATGAATAGTTTTGAAGTTGTGTTGCTTGACTTCTTAGTGAACCTGGATGATGTTTTCCCCTCCTTCTTCCCATTTCCTACTATCTCAGAAGATGCAGTTCAAGGATGCAAAATATGCATATCTTCATCATCAGAACACTTATGGAAGACCCATAAATACATGTGATGGTGTGAGAAACAGTGGAGAAGATATATGTGCACAAAAATAAAAAACCAAAACAAACAACGCCCTCCAAAAAAACCCCAAGCAAACCAGAAAACCCCAAGCAACAAAAAGAAACAGCTCTTTCTCAGAGGAGTCTGTAATCCAAACTGGGCAGTGCAGGATACAGGAATGAGAGTGTTCAAGATGGCAGAGTACGGACACAAAATCAAAAATGTATTCCTGTTATCACAGCACATTCCTGTCAGCTCCTTTGTAATAAATGAAAAGGTACAAGTGTAGGCTTGGCCTAAGGAAATAGAGATTCTCAAGAGAGGGTTTTAAAGAGCAGCATGCTGCCAGGCCAGGCCATCCTGGTTTAGGTGGCAGCACTGGACAAGCAGCTATGGGAGACTCACACAGTAGGAAGAACAGGATGTCTTTAAGATGGGTCTGTATTCATTGCTTTTACTCCAAGCCTCACACAGGCACACTTACAGCAGATCTGTGAGGGTCTTGCAGGTCTGATTCAGCACTGGTTTTGCACAAGAACAGTGACAAATATCTTTGACTAAAGAAGGTAGCAGCAGAGCTAGAGGCATGGTGTCCTTTCCACTTTTTGTCAACATAAAAATAGCCTGTTTGTGATCAGCAGCCAAGAATAGTTTGGCAGCTGGCATGGAAATGACACCAGACTCTTGAGATAGAAGAGCACAGATTTGCAACATCAAATCAGCCTTTTTGTTTGCCAGGTTCATTATGTTATGCTTCCAGGTACTACTACACTAATTCCCTACATTTGGGTGAATTGCTGTTTTCACATTGTGCATGTCTGCAATAATTTCTGCTTTATTTTAAGGGGTGAGGTCTCATCTTAGACCATCCCTTTTCACAGATTCTCTTTGTATTCAGAAAGGTTCCCTACCACTTTCCACTCTTGCTCAGCCACCAACCACGTATCTTTCCAAACAAACCTCTGTGGAAGGTCCTTTTAGCAAACAACTTTGCTTTTGTCTGTAACTGGAAATTTTCTGTTTGCAACAATGCAGGTATGGCTACTGTTAGCAGCAGCACTGAGCACTGGAGCTGTATTATCCTCCAGTGACAGACATAGTAACCTGCACACAAGTCCAGGAACAAGAAACAGCAAAGTAAAAAACCTACACATCCACCTCAAATTTTTATAAAATCTGCAAAAGCAGTCCATAGGCTGTTTTGATAGTAGCTGGCTGATATATATGATTTGCTCATTTCACAGTGACCTGTGACATCACTTGAGAGACTTCATGGCAATCTGTGAATTATATTTATTAATTCATGCATTTGATCTCACAAGAAATACAGTGGGTAAAAATTTCATTTTCATAAAGAACTGTTCAGCTTTGTGAAGTGTTGTTTGAATGGAGTTTCATTCTTTACCTTGCCTGTACTTTACCAGAAACAGCTGACTGCACTTTGGACATTGCTTTGTAGTACACTGTCCATGCTGTAAAAGCAAAATCATTTCAGGACTCTAGGATGCACCAGGCATTTAAAACCACAGGATATACATATACATATCCTCACACTTTGCTGTTTCTCTGCTACAGGAGGAGTGTAAAGTACCTACATTGTCATGACTCAGCATGGCTCCTTTTGGCTTCCCAGTTGTTCCGGAGGTGTATATCAGAACACAGCACTGATTTGGCTTCTGGGAGTTAATAATGTCATCCAAAGTACTGTCAGAGACATCACCTCCCAGCTCCAGAAACTCTTCCATCTAGAACATGGAACAGAAAAAGCAGGATACCAAATGGCTTCTTACAAATTGACACATTACTGCATCTTTCCTGTCTCAAAAATGTTAGAACATTTCAGTGCCTTATTCTGAACATGTGTCCAAGGCAAGTTTCCCCAGATCTTGGCTATGGAAGAAATATGGTGAGTCTATGGTAGGTCTTAGAGCTTAATGTGTGAATTGCAATCAGACTATCTAAAACTGTGCTGCCATGAGTCTTTTCAATATCTAAGAAAGAATAGAAATACTGTTCCTCCTCCACCATCAATACTATGGATAAGTCACAGAGGCTAAAACTCTTACACTCTCACACTGTAAGAATGATTTTGAGTATTATTTAAAGGAATCTGGATGCATCATTTTTAAGAGTATACTTGTGACAGCTCATCTATAATTCATTGTATACTATATAACTATGAAGCAATTGAATGAAAACTTCTTTGCAAAAGCATTTTTATCTAGATGTATGAATGTTTGCCCAAATTATGTGCTCTTTTATAGGAAACAGCATATGATACTGGTCATAGCTTCCATTCAAATTTGGCTCATTCTAGAGTGAGATAAAACTTTAATGACACTGGGCTTCTGTGCCACACAAATTGGCCTAGAAGAATTCTGAACTTGCTCCTCTGTATTATATGGGTTGCTCCCTGATGCTTCTGTTGCACACCCCTGAAGTGCTGTTAAGTGTAGCACTGATCACAATGTTAATTGGAAATTAAGAGTATCACAGTATTTTTTAAGAAAATTGATAAGCAAACTGTCAGTTTTCTATTGCAATCATGTGATTCATACTGTGCTACAGAAATGTGTTATTTAAATGCAAGATGCAGCACCTTTATTTTTCAGTGATTTCTTGGAGCTGTATCTAGGACTACTAAGCAGTAATGGGGATGATGAGAGGTAAAAAAGGAGAGTCTCTGCTTGAGGGTACTTAATTTCTTCTCTCAGACCTCTGGCATTGACACTGGGCTACTAAGATTACAAAAGTTAGCCTCTGTGGCACCTTAACCTCCTTTTCTTGGGTGGTAAGGCTGTCCTAAGGATAACTCATCAGTTTTATACTTTCTTCCAACAAACCACATCTCTGAAAAGAGAGGCACTGCACAGCTCTCTAGCAGGTCATATTCTATCCCTTCCCACAGAATATGGCTGCATCAATTTCACAAGCTCCTGGAAAGCCTGGTGGTGTGAAGGCTGTAATTGTTTGTAGGTCACTAAGCAGCTGTTCCTGGTTTCCTGACCTTACTGTATTCTCACAGTGGAATGCATTGATCACTGAGAATCTGTTGCTCAGGCTTTGTTTACTGAGCAGCACCTGCAACAGACTGTGTTGGCATTCCAGTGAGTGTGGAAGGTACAGAAACAGTCACACTCCTGACTCTGCATTTGCCTTCTGGAAACACGCACTGCTCAGCCAGCTCTGTCCCTGCTGCTGCTCATCACATGGCACAAATGGCACAAATCCCTTTCATCAAATGCCACATGGGCCAGTAGTTTGCTCTGCATCACACCTCAGCAACAATCACTTCTGCCTTTGGTGATCTGATCTCTAATTTTTCCTTTAGATGACATAAACTATGGCAACTGTCAGACACTCATAGTTATCCTGCTCCTCTGAGAAAATGCCCAACATAACACCTGAACACTGAACCAGAGTTTAAAAATACAGAAATTCTCACACATTTACATTTCAGTAAGTGCAAGTTGTTCAAGAATTAAATGCTAGCACCTTATCTTTTTAAATAGTAAGATCATCTTTGTATTAATATTTTTATTGTACAAGATGCAAGGCATGCTCTATACCAATATGTACACTATTGGAACAGTAACAGTTTATTATTAAGTTATATGCAAGATATGAACAAAAAACACAGATGAGTTTTTTCTTATCAGATTATCCAAACTGCAAGTACTTAAAATATTTCTATGCTGTTCAGTGATCATTATATTTTTATATACTGACTGAATACATTATATTTCTTTTCAATATATTTTTTTCTGCAGTTAAAGCTTTTCAGCCTAAAATCTGATGATGTGTAGTCCAGTTAAAATACTGCATTCTTTAAAAATTGCTGAATTCACATGCATCAGGGAGCAATTTTATTTTTAACCATTTGAGAGTACATATTCCCACCTCAAACCTACAGGTGTTTCAATAACCTAGTCAAGTTAAATATCAGGAAGACACAAGACAGACAGTAAAGCAAATATTTTAAATGTGAAGTATCAAAGGTAAATAAAACACAAAAAGCTGATAAAGCTTTTGAATGTGTTTGCTGGAACACAGCAATGCATTCTAAATGGTATATAATCACAGTAGAAATTTATCAAATAAATAATATCCCATGTATTAACTGGTAATACCCCATGCATTATTTGGTTATGCCTCTATTCTAGTATTCACTCACCATGTACAAATTTGGATGTCTCTCTGCAATGGTGTCCTTATATAGCACCACAGCCTTCAAGTGTGGCAAGCGATTCCAGATCTGTTGCATTTTTTAAAACAAAGTTATTATTTATTATCCATGTCTTGTGTGGGTTTTTATCCACTCTAATGTTGCCAAAACTGTAATGGCTTGACAGCCACAGAAACCTCCCATATTCCTCCACCTCCAAATATTCTCCCCTAAACTCATCACCAACTAGCTCAACTAGAGGCAGAGGAAAGTGGGAGGGAACTACACAGACTACACAGTCTGCTCCAGGAAATCTAGGTTCAGTCAAAAGGTCTAAAAAGTGAAAAATACACCAGAAATGGCTCCTCAGCATCCTTCTCATAATGCACAAAAGGGCACATATAGGAACAGTGCAGGGCAAGCTAGAAGCTGACCCTCACCTGTGATTACTAATAGAGATAAAGTCCCTCAGCAAAAACTGCCTTTCAATTGCTAATAAAAGTTCTACTTCCTTAAAGAAAAAAGCAAAGTAAGCTGTATGTACATTGTAAAGATAAATAAAAATAGAAAGCTGCAGGCTTACAGGCAAACAGCAGTGATTTTGTGCTTTGCATGGCCTGCAGGAAGCATTGATTTCACAGAATTCTGTGGGATCCCATGCCTCACAGATGCCTTTCAGTTAATCACATTTTGAACTGAATTTTGCCAATACAAAAGCAGTGGCTTGATGGTAGCCAGTATGTACATATTATTAGGAGGATAGCAATTGAGATTTATTATTTCAGTCTTGGGTTCCAGAAAAAAAGTTTCAAAAAACCCTCTGCTGGATAAAGCAGTGCTGGCCAGAGCTCTCTTATTCTACATAATGTGTATGAACCAAACCCCTAGAGTTATTCCATTTGCATTCTTCTCTCCATGTCCACAACAGCTGTAGTGGTTTAGGTTCACTAATCTGAGTGTCCTGGCCAATGCACCAAACAATGTGGTGGGTTTAGTGCCAAAATCACCAGTGCACCCACTAGAATTACTCACCCATTTCCTGTTGTGAATTATGAATTAGGAGGAGGGCAAAACAGGCTCAAAACTTAAAAGGTATGAAGAAAACTTTATTAACAGAACTAAAAGAACAAAAATAATCAGAATAAAACCTTCAGAATACTTTTTCTTCACCTGCCTGATTCCTTTTCTTTCCTAACTGACAATATAGAGACAAAGCCTGGGATTTTAAATCAGTTACTACCTCTACAATAGTCTTTCATCAGTCTTTTGTAGGGAGAGGAGTTTTCTCTTGCCATGCCATGGAGACTTCTCAACAAGAAACAGATCTCTTGTAGCTTTTCAATTTCCATGAATAGCAGCCGCCCAGGAAAAAAAAAATCTGCAATTGTGAAGTTCCTCCCATTTTCACAGCCTTCCCACAGCTGAGTGAATAGGTCATGTCAACTCATGGGGTACTATTTTAAGGATGAGCTGTTCAAAAGCAAAGGTTCTCTTCATCTATCTCTGTGATAATTTTTATTTCTGAGAACAGAGGCCTTCTTCTCTCCCTGGGGGCAAAGAGTCTTCATCACTCTCATCTCTCTCTCTAAGCTTCTCATAGAATCACAACTTCTTCAACATCTACTTTGCTTCATCATGGATGCCTCTACTCACATCCACAGTTTGAATACTCCATCCCCCCACACTTTCTCATGAATTAAAGGTGAATATTTCAGTGTATCATAGTCCATCTCCATGGCCTTACCAAAAGAACTTCCAGCCCCAATACTAGGGCATCTCCTCATTCTCCTTCCATCTGGGACTTGACTCCTCCTTTACTGACTTTGGTGACTTTATATTGTCTTCCATGTATCTTCACTCTGTCCTTTTCCCTCCTCTGAGAGAGGATCAAAAGGTTTGCAGGTCTGTGCAGTGAAGGAGAGTATCCTGCCCAGACCTGCAGATGGTCATGATGATTTCTGCCAGGCAGTGTCCGAAGTAGTCACGGTGATGGATTTCAGGCTGTGCAGGGCCCCTTCCTCTGCCCAGCAGCTGCTGGGGCTGCACAGGGGGGGCTGTGGCAGAGGGGACCTGGCCAGGCCCAGAGCTGCTCCTGGGGCCCAGCAGACTCGGTGCAGGCTGACAGCAGGGGTGCAGGGCTTAGTGTCAGTGAGATGTTAGCAGCCATGGCCCTGCAGCCTCCCACCCCCTGCCTGGTCACTGCTGGGGTCCGGTCTCGGCCCAGCCAGGCCGTGTGGGCCACGGAGGGGCCAGCCAGAGCAGAGCCCTTCCATGGCTGGCCACCTTCCAAGGCCAGAAGCAAGAGAGAGATTTCCTGGCCTCGCCCATTTTTAAAATGTGGATTTCACAAAGGCAGACCCAGCTTCTAAATGGTTTAATACATTGTCAATTCTCAGAGCTAGCCAGCTATTGGTTTTTTCTAGGTACAGAGGAAGCTTTTAGCAGCCTCCTCCAAAAAAAAATTGTCACACTATTGTCACAGTACAGCTGGCCTGGACTGGACAAAGTAAATCTCAGCATAACACAAATCCAATTTGGCTGGCCTGGTTCATGCCTGAACATGTTCCCAGATAAGTTACAGGAGACCCTCAGCCATCTCCATCCAAGCTGAGAAGTAAGCACATCACTGGCCAGAGATCTGGGCAGAAGGAGATCCCAGCCAATAGATATCTAAGCCTGGGAGTTTTGAATCAAGTATAAAAGTGAGCTCTGCGTAATGAACAAGGCTGTTTTGTCTCATGAGAATCTGGTTCATGAGTTGTGGAGTTTTCATCTTCCCACCCACAACCAGCATGTTACAAAAAAAATCATTTCTGTGGGTGGCTTCTTTCCTTCTCACCAAATATCAATTAACGCAAAACAAGGAAAAGAGCATAGCCTGGTATTGTGTCAATGGCACTGCAAGAAGGTTTGTCTGACTGTGGGTTTTTATAGAATACTTAAAAAAATCTCTCTTCCTCCATATTGCATATAAAACATAACTACAAAATACAGAGTAATCAATGAACAGCATATATGAAATACACTTGAGAAAAACAAAAAAAACCCCTATTTTCTCTCTTGCAGGTAGGTTTTTTGGCAGAAAGCTCCATCATGGAGGGCCCTCGTGCTGCAGCAAAGAGTGCCATTTGGTGCAAGTTTGATGAGTCCACAGGCCTCCCTCAATATCTGACAGCCAGCCAAGCCCTTCCCAAGAGCTGCCCATGTTCCTCTCCCAAGTCATCTGGCCATCAAATCGGTCTTTCCATCTGGCACTGCTGCCCAAGAGTTCTGTCAAAATTGAGATTGTTCACTTATGGAGGCTCCTGCTTTCTCACTAAGGTCTGTCTAATGTTAACCATGATGCCACCAAAGTGCAGTAAACCCAAGAGCCTTAATGGCTGATAGTACAAGCAGGAAAAGATGATAACTTGGAAGGAGTATCATTCTCTTATAAGTCTGAACATTGACATCTTTAACATTTAAATGGCAGACCTCTACAATCCTGCATCAGCATAATCTCTTCCATTCAAGTGGACTGTGCTTTTCCAAGCAGAATCAGGTGGTGACAGTAAAAACATGGGATTAAAATGTGGGTTTTTTCAGGTAAGCCTGCAGTGAACCATCCAGGCAGCTCTCTGCTGGTGCCACAGACACTGCAGTGGGTCAGAGTCACCCATGAGCTCTAACACAAGATACCAGATTTCTGAGTAACCATACACACTTCACAAATAAATGTTTTATGACACAGAGAGTGCACATGGTATTCAGGACCAATAAAGCATTGAGAAACGAAAAACTGTGGCTTCTCAGTAATCATTCAGCCACCTTGTACCTGCATTATCTTGTCCAGCTGTTTCTGATTTTCCACAACCATTACATCAGTCTTGCTGTCATGAGCAATGTAGTGACAGGCCTCTGGAGAATTGGTTGTATAAATTCCTGTGACAATTCCTCTGCATCAAAAAATTTATATATATTTAAGAACATACATTTATATGCATACACACACGTATACATGCATGTATTATCAAAAGATAATAATAATCAAAGTTTGGAAGAAACCTGAAGGTATGAAGATATGGAAGCAAACAGCAGGACAGCTCTAATGTTTGTTTCATGTATTCAGATATAGACAAATCTCTGATTTATGCACATTGCAATAACTAATCTTTGAACTATTCAGCAGAAGATGCTGTAGGTTAGGACTCAGTGTTTTAACTCAGTTAAGGTTACACAGGAGTTAGCTGGGGAAGTGATAAAAAAATCTCCACTTATGTCCTCTTTGTTCAAGCTGTGCACAGATTCCAATTTGGATTTCACTGGTACAGAACAGTTGAAGAAGTAATATCCCAATTAACAGGTATCAAGACAGAAGAAATCAGAGTAGGTAATAGTATATTATTATCATTAATATAAATGAGTGATTCTCATTAGTTTCCCACATCTTCCATTGATAAGATCCCGTACAACAGCTTCTGTGTGACTGTCATGGTTAAGCCCATGGCAAACAGGAGCTATTTATGAGTATCTGGACTATTTGGGATATGAGACTCCAGCAGGCTGCTGATCATGTTAATCAGTAGCAACACAACTTCCAAGATATGACACAAAATACTTGATACTGACTTGATACAATTCCTAGCAAAACAGAAATCCCCAAATTCCCCTCAAAAATTAATCCACCCATGCACCTCCCCCCCCACAAAATATCTTACCCAGCAAAAATAGCTCCAACAGCTGAGATGAACCATTCTGGAGAATTAAATCCAAGGATTGCTACACTATGGAATCGTTCAAGACCAAGCTTAAAAATAATACACATAAGGTTATATAATATAGGCCCACAGGAGAGAAACATGCATACAAATATAAACCATGGAAACTTTTGATTTATTATTACAGTAGTGGCAAGGCATGTGAAAGCATGTTTTGGTATCCATAGCAAGCCTGGTATTTATCAGCAATTAACAGCATGTGAATTTTCCACTACCTTCTCCTGTCTCTCTCTGCTGCCCAGAAAGGCCCAAGACCCGTTTCAATATGAACAAGAGCATAATGAGTACTAATATTACCCTACATTTAGAATGTTTTAAAGATTGTCTTTATCTCACCAAATTTATGATAGTGTAATTTCCCCTATTTTTCTTTTTGGATCTTAAGGCCTCATGCTGAGCTCTGCACCCATGTCCCAGAGACACAGTGCAACACAGCAGCTCCTCACTTGCAGTCAAGGTTCCCTGACAGCAGTGTTACCTCTAACCAAAACTCATTTTCATCATTATCATTTCAATGAAGAATATGACTACTGATCATCAAGTAATGCAAAAAACCTCTTATATATTGTGGAGTTTGGGGTTGGGGTTTTTTTTTGTTTTGTTTTTAAAGAAGACTAAAGGATTAAACACATTGTTTTTGATTTCCTCTACCTACCTTCAAGAAGCTCTTGGCTGCTTTCCTAGAGAGACAGTAATATTCTGAAAAAGTTATTTTCTCCCATTTTCCATTCTTTTTGCTGGCCAAAGCATTAAGGGATCCATACTTTTCCACGCTCTCCTTGAACATCTGATGAACTGTTATGGGAGTCTCTGGGCATGAGTTATCTATTCTCAGTCTGACTCTGCCATCAGCAAAAGAAGTCCACAGGGACTCTGGAAGGGAAAGCACCATTGTCAAGATAATCTGTAATTGAAAAATACCATGTGACTGTGTATCGGAAGGCAAGAGGACTGAATAAAAATCATAGGACTAAGCACAACTCTGGCACTTCCCAGCTCTTGAGAGAAGGGCTTTCCAATTTTCTTATTATCAAATATACCATGTAGAAAGACAAATCTTTATTTCTTATACTTTGTTCTGCATCTTGAATAAAAGTACCATACAGAATTATGTTGATGATCTGTGTGTTGCAGGCACATTTCCAGTTTCAGAAGAATCTGCCTGTGCTCAGCTCTGCACTCCCCCTTGTGCCAGGGGAGTAGCTGGTGAATCAGAAGGCTAAAGAGATACAAAAGATATGAAACCTTCACCCCTGTTCAGTAACCAAGCTCCTTTTGCATGTTATCTCTTCTCTACCTCCTGCCCCTCCAGCTATTCTCCTTCACCCTGTCCCTCTTTGCTGCTACTTCCTACAGTTTTTCCCTCTATCATCTGCCCATGTTCTAATGTGTCCATTCCACTCACTCTTGTCTCGCCCTGGTCCCATGGTTCCATTTTTCATCTTCTGCTCTTGTCTTCCTCACTGTCTTTATGCCATCCACTTTTTTCTCCCTGTATTTTTTTCTCCTCTTCTTTTGCAGGACAAAGATGTAGAGTACCAACAAATGTCACTTGGCTCTCACCACGGGTGCCAAGGACTGGGACAGTCCCTGGCAATCACAAGAAATGTCTGTCTCAAAGGCTCTCCTTGCAAGAGGCTGAGTATGAATACACTCCTTTGAGGATCTAGGGGTTATAAGCTGGCAAAATTCAGGTGAATTCTCACAAGGAAAGCACAAACCCTCCCATGACTCCCTCGTCAAACACTTCCCATACTTATGAACAAAACAGTACAAGACCATTTTAAGAACACTTTTTTCCTTTGATTTTCTTTTATAAATGAAGCAATGTTTTTAGCATAGGCATAAAAAATGGATATATTCTACAGTGAGCTGGTGAAAAAAATTCAGACCAAAGTGCTTGGGTTTGTCAGAATGAGAGTAACAGAAAACAGTACTTTTTGTAATTCCTAATAGAAGTTCATAAGCATAATTGTATTTTACTACACCTATGAACAGCAAAAACTATAAAGCAAGCTCATTTAGTATCTGTGCTGTTTCCTGCCACCTCAGTGGCTGAAAAAGAATGGTTTTGGAGTGTTCAAAAGTACAACATGCATCACATTCCTCTCCAATACTATCCTAGTTGCTTCAGAGGTCTGGGAACTGCCTCTCTGAGCACTTTTGGCAATACAAGAACACATCAGCCATAGCTAGATCCACACCAGTGCTTTAGAACACAGTTAGAGCCTCCCTCAAAGTCAGGCTTGGCAGTCTGCACCGAGAGCCAGAGGCACAGCAAAATACTGTAAGCTCACAAACATTCCATTCCATTCCATTCCATTCCATTCCATTCCATTCCATTCCATTCCATTCCATCTCCTGGCTGGCAGACTTTCATTGTTCCCTTGACAAACAGAAGGTCCTAATGACAACAGTAAGTACAAATAAAGCTGCTTCATCTCCATGCACTTTCATTTTCTCATGTGTCAATTGAACATAATGATTTTTAAAACATAGGTGTGGAGCTGTGCTTAGGTCAGTGGAGAAAGTGCATCATAAATTGAGACAGTTTAGAAACAAATAGCTCTGAACAAGTTTAGGTAATAGACAGACTTTATCAAAGTGTAAGCAGTAGGCCAAATAAATACTTCATGAGTCAAAAAGGCAAAGCAGCTGTTTCTGCACTTAATCCCAATGCAGGTATGAAAAGGATGAGAGGTAAGACCTGTCAGAGACAGAAGCTATTATTAATCCAAATGTTTATTGTCTGCAGTGACACACCAAAGCCCAGATGCAAAACTATATATAGCTGTTCTGGCTTCTAAAACAAAGGTGTCAGGGACTGCAGGTGTGCTTAGACACAGGCAGGTGACTGCCCTGCTCAAAATAAAATCATACCATACTGAGCTAAAATACAACATTCTGGTCAATGTATTAAAAACATTCCTGAATAAAGAGTACTTCTCTTGAAAGAAACTGAAAATATTAGCAACATTCCTACAATAACACTACAGAAGTTGCATTAATAGTCTTTTCACTTCAGATGTGCACCAGATAACAGCACAGTTCCCAGAGAATAATGAAAACCAATCAAATCCCTGAAATATCCATACATAAAAACAAAAAAAGTACTTGAAAACTGGGTTTCCTTTTGTTTTCCTTATGCAGGTTTTTCTGGTGTTAAAAAGGCATCTTGGATTCATATCAAAGACAACAGAATGCCTTTCAGACACTCTGTGCATCACTTTAATAATACTCAGGATACAGCACAAACAAATACAAACCTGAATTCCCATTCAGTGTCTGCTTTTGCACATATTTTCAGGTAAATCTTAAATCTCAAAACAGTTCTGTAATATCAATAATCCAAATAATTTTAAAAATCTAATTAGTCTGTCCCCAGAGTTAGTAAAAACAACAGAACATAAACAATATATTTCTCTGTCAGTTTGCAGAGGGATTTTGAGCAGAGGGCTCATTCTCTGTAGAAAGTGTCTGGGAAGGAATGCCTAACTAAATACAAAATGCATCAATTATAAACATTGGGAGAAGCAAAACAGGTGTTCTGCCTAAGTAGCATCTGAAAGTTAAACTGCAATGTGCAGGCTGGAAATCAACTCAGTACCTCCTGAAACCAAAGTGGAGATGAGAATAAAACCCCTCAATACACACTATTAGCATTGGTACGTTATACAACTGTAGCTTCACAGAGTCTAAGATAAAAAACCAGCAATCCAGCTCAAAGCACTTGATGCTACTGAAAGTTTTCTGTATGCAAGCAAAAAACAGTTGTTCCTTTCCTCTTTCTTCTACTCACTCCTGCTACCTGCATTATACTTCGTACTGAAAATGTTTTTTCATCCACTACTATGTGACTGTGGCTCATGTCTTTCATATGAATTCTGAAGGTCAGAGATGCTGCAAAAATATTTCTGCTTAAAGAAGGCTATATTGTCAAATAAAACAAAAAGAGCAGAGATTTTATTCCAGTAAAAAAAATATGGACATTTACTGTTTGAGGCTCTGGAAGGACATTTTTTTCCCTATGTCATTCCCCTCCAAGGCCAAGAATTCCATAATCAGACTTCATTTTCCATGTTTCACTGTCTTCCCTGCCAAAGTAAGAGACAGCTTGGGGTAGTCTCATTCATTAGTTATAACAGGATGATTGTACTGCAGCCTCTCCTGGGAACTGTTCTAAGAAAAGCTGATCTAAATACCTGGGATTTAGGTGGGCAGTTTTCCCACTAAGATGGAAACTAAAGTGCAAATTTTCAACAAGGAGCTTTACAGGAGGATAAAAGTAGTTATGAACCACTTAAAAGGTACACTTGGAGTTTTCAACTGATCTGATAAAATACAATCCTAAACTTATTCACATGGACATGTGAATACTGTGTTATAAAAGTATATTTGTTACTCAAATATTTTCTACCAAGTTTGAAATGATACATAACATAGAACATATTTTGTATTTTTAACAGCCAGTTTATTCCTTCCACATGTACAATGGGAATGTACCTCTGACATGGTACAAGCCCAAATAGCAAAAATTACTTTAAACAGACAAATAACAATTTTTTATTTTTTTTTTCATGAATAATCAGTCTGGCTGAAACTGCTGGACCTCTGGGATACATGAAGGAGACTGTGTAGTAGTTAAAAAACAAAGACAAGCAAAATACACTAATCCTACAGCTTAAAGCTAATATCATTAGTGAAACCTTCTCTCTGTTTACTACCTGACCTGCAAGTATTCTTGTGACTGCCAGCAAGGATTTGAGAACGTAAATAAATTCAGATGTTTATGGAAGAACAGCTCTGAGAGTCATAAAATGCAGAAGACCCAAGGTCACCTTTCAGACAGATAAACAGACAGGCTGATTATGGAATGGCCCTGCTGCATGATCTGAGCAACTCCAATTCCATACATGTGCCCTGTGAATCAAGAAGTAAACCAGTAATTTAACTTCTGCTTGAAAATTAATCAGATTTAATTCACAAAACAGAGTCTTGATTATATGCCAGATGCTGCAAAACATCCCTCTGCCCTAATGACGAGAGAAGGAATTCAGCTCTTTGCTGGAGGCATTCCTGTCATCATCCAAGATTCCACTGCTATGATGCCATCACATTCTGCTGACAACAGAAATACACCATCCCTCCTCTCCCCCACTATTTTTTACTTTTCTTCAAGATGTCTGCGACCCTGAAAGATTAACTTCATTTCAGTAAAAGCTGGAGCTGAGTACAGACTGTTTAGAGTCTGAGAACTTGGCACCCATGTCAAACTTCTCCTTGTGCCAATAAACAGATTAAACAAAGGTACAGAACTTTGGAATTTTAAATGAACCTGGAAGTCTCAGCCAGTCTAAACACATAGTGATTCTTCTAATAAAACACACAAACCAGCTCCTGTGGCTTGCCTTGCCAAGGCTGGGGGAGGAAAAGGGTTTTCTGCTATATTACCAGCTTTCCACAATAAACAAATAATTTTACCCTCTCTAACAGAAAAGACAATAAATAGAGGGAATATATTTAAATTTAAATTTAATTTTTAAATTAAAAACACACAGAAATATTTAAATTAATGGAAACTTCTACTTTTTCCAGCAGAGGAAAAGGGAACAATTATTATTTACAATAAAATATACTGCTCTTCACATCAGTAAACCCCTGCAGTGTGGATCAGAGAAATAAGATATCCTCCAAAGAATGCCTCCATGAGCTTATGTGAGGGAGTGGTGCATCAGGACAAGTACAAAATAAGCTTCATAACAATACTGACGCTTCTAAAACTGATTACAATGCACCAAAATGAAAGCGTGTGGAGGGTGTAATCAGGAGGAAACATCACTACAGAAACATTGCCCAGGCATGCAGGAATGGAAAGCCAAAACTCAGAATTTAAATTGGTGAGTAATGTGAAAAGTCACAAGAAGGGCTGTTACAAGGTACAGTGGCAACCAAAGGGAGAACCAGTGATGTGGGCAACTCACTGACACAGGACATGCAAAGGGCTGATGCTCTCAGTGCCTTCTTCACCTTGATATTTACTGGCAAGGTCCAGCTTCAAAATGCAGAAGAAAGAGGATTCAGAAAACTAAGGGCCAATCAGGTTCACCTCAGTCCATGGAAATGCTATACAACAAACCCTCCTAGAAATCATTTTGAGCTATAAAATGGTGACTGACACCAGCCAGAATGGCCACCCTTGACTTGGCCCTGGTAAATATAACCCACCTGCCTTCCAAGATGAGTTGACTGGTTTGAATTGCTGACAGCAGCAGCACATTGCTTACTCTACCTTTAATAAGGTCTTTGACAACTTCTACATAAGCCCAGAATCCTTGGAAGGTTCGAACCAGCTGCAATTGGAGGAACAGGTAGATAAAAAAATTGACCGGATAAGTAGTTTTTAAGAATGGTGGTCAGCAATTCTACATCTTGTTAGCAGTCAATTCCGAGTGACATTCTTCAGGAGTTACTTGTAAGAATGAAACTGTTCAGTGATGGTTCTGCTGTCCTGGACAATAGAATGCACCCTCAGCAGCTTCAGGGAGCAAACTTGAGGAAGTGACCAACAAGACAAAAGGCAAGGCAGCCATCCAGATGGACCTCAGCACACTGGAAGAATGGGCTGATACGACCTAAAAGCTTGACAGGGGTGAAGACAAGTCTTGCACTCTGGGGAGGACAGCCCAATGTCACAGATGGGATGGATGCCAGCTGGTTCAGCAGGAAAATCCTTGTGGTTCTGGTGGACAGGTTGGCTGCCAGTGAGTTGTGTGCCCCACTGGAGATGAAGGCTAACTACACCTGTGGCTGCACTGGCAAGATTATAGCCAGCAGACCAAGGAAAGGGATAATTTCCCCCTACTCAGTGCTCCTGAGGCTGCTCCTGAGACCTGAAAAGCAAACTGGCACAAGCCCAAAAGAGGGACTCCCAGGCAGTCAGGGGCCTGGAACACACCATGTACAAGAATCCCTGCTGGAACTGTGTTTCTCTAGTCTAGAGAGGATAAAAAATTAATCTACCTGCAGTTTGTTAAAGACTGAAGTAGGTACTACACAGAAAACAGATTCTCCTCAGAGGTACACAGCAGGACAAGAGGCAATGGACATGAGCTGCAATGGACATGAGCTGCTGCAAGGAAAATTCTTGCTGAATCAAGAATTTCACAATGTAGGAGACTCAGCCTAAGAAGAGGGACTGAGAGGCTGTACAATTTCCATCCCTGGAGTTTTTCAACTCTCAGCTGAACAAAGCCACAGGGCTTCCTACAAGCAGAGAGATATCCTAGTTTTCCTCCAGTGCTCTTTTCCAACATAAATTATTTTGTTGATTCCATCAGTATAAAACCAGCATGGATGAATTCTCTTCCAATTTCACACTAGTTTTAAGTCAATATAATCCCTGCTTCCAACAGTAAGGGAACTCTGGATTTACATATGCTCTGACCTGCTTCCACAGGAATATGTTGGTAGAAAGGAATGGGGAAAAAATTCCAGAACAACCTGTGGTCCTCATTAGATTAATTTACTCCCAAGGTTGCAGAATATATCAATTATAAAGTGAAGAAATCAGTTCTGAACAAGTAGAAAATATCAGAATCTCCTCCTTTTCTCTTTACATACAATGTAGACCCCCTGCAATCAGACACTGAACTTCCTTCTCATGAGACATCTTCTGTGAGTTTTTGAAATTCAGCCCTCACTTCACCACTCAGCATCTGCATAGCAGTGTTATGTTTCCAAGTTAAACACTGCTTCCCATTTAAATGGGTAACAAGTAGTGCCACAGATTCCCAAAGTTAAATAGAAGACAAAGTCTAACAAATTGCAAGCTCTTGATTCATCAGCTAGAAACATATCTAAACAGCAATAAAGGAACTGCTTCATTAAAATGGATGAGGTGTGACTTGTGTTTGCAGGACAATTACAATGGAACAGCTGGAATGGCTTCTACACTTGTTCACCTCACCGTGGTGGCAGAGGCTGTGGTCACTCAGCAGGAGTGGCTGAATGACATGTGCATTCCTGCCTGAGCACTGCTTTACAGCCCAGCTTACTTCTCTAAACTGCAGCCAGCAGCAACCTCTGGGAGGAAAGCAGGTAGAGAGCTGACAGCATTAACCACTGTCCCAGATAAATTCTTAGGAAAAGAGGTCAGAGCCTTCACAAGCACACAAGCAAGCACTCTGCAGATTCACAGTCTCAGTAATCTACATAGATAATGTGTGGCTCAAACAGTTCAATAAGATAACCAGTAAATTTGAAGACAGGAGTTTGTTATCACCTTTATTCATCCACATTTATTTGCTGCTCACTGAAAGCATATAGCTAGCAGCTCGCTTCTTAGAAAGAACCCTACTGTGTATCAAAGACCTGCCTATTGAAAAGTAACTATATATCCATACAGATAGATATTTATACACATATAAAGTCTGCATGCAAGATTGCTACATAGATCAATCAGATTGCTATGGGCTCATTGCTTCAGTTTTCTCCTAGAACAACTATTCTGTTTCAATGAGCACATTTAGATACCGGTAGTAGCCTCACCAAGGCAACAGGGAGCTCTCTTGGGGCTGCAAACCTTCCAAAGAACCTCAGAAAGTTCTGGTAGCAAACCTCCTTTAAGCTACACAGTAGCACGTCCAGGCAAACCATTCAGCACCGCAGTTGGATTAAATGACACCAGTGTGCAAATGCTCTGATGCAACACTGAACAGACCAAAGCGCAGATATTCCTTTAAAGTCTCCAGTCATTACACTGCACACCAAATCCTCCCCAGGTGACAGCTGGTGAGTAGGCTGTGATGCCAAAGGTAACCCAATGGGATCAAGTTACTTTTCATTTGTATCTGCTCATCATCTCAAATACAGACAAACACTGGCAGAAACTATAAAATCCATGCAGATTTACAAGAAACTCCTGGAAATTGTTCAGCAGCCCTGACCCACTTCAGTTTTATTTTAATTTTGTCTTTCATTATTTGAGCCCCGAGAAACTGTCAGTCAAAACCTGCTAGAATAGACATAAAAATGACATTTAAAAAAAAAACATTCTAGTAAGAGCTTGACTTTCCAAGGATCATCTTTTACATGCTTACCTGCTGGCTCTATGCCTTCACCCTGGGTGTTCTCCAAATGAGGCAGCAGATCCCTGCATACAGTCTGTGCATCTGTAAAGGTTCTAAAAGCAAACAGAAGTATTATCCAGGAGCACTAGTAGGATCTACTACAATCAACATAAAAATATGCAATATAGATATCAAAAGGTAAACAAAAACACAGCTTGCCAGCACTTTGAAATTCAAGCAGGTGGAATTAGAAAACTCAGAGCTATCAAATACATTTTGACTGTGTTGCAAACTCCACTACAACCTAGTTAAATGGAAATGCCTTCAGCCTAAGGATGACCCTCTTTATTTCATGCTTTTGGTTTCAACACCATGGAATATACCAGATGAAGACACTAACTTTGAACCTCAGAAACTGTGAGGTATGAAGTATGAAGAATTAATTACCAGTCTTAACCCTGATCATACTGACATTGCTAATATCACAACATCTTGTAAATTGTCACTGTTGATACTTGTTGAAGCTCTGAAGTAAGGGGGTTTTTTTTATGCCAGGAAGAGAAGGCAAGTTATTAATAACACTAATAACACTAATACTTAGAGGAGGAAGAAAGAATACTACTACTACTACTACTAATAATTTCACCAACACAACAAATTATCATTAACACATGGATGAAATTAACTTTAGGAAGTCAACAGACCAAGTTTAAAGCACAAAGTCCAACCCAAAAAGTCTGTAATGTGACAGACTGCTAAGAATTCCATGAGCAAAATATCTAAACAATAAGCATTTAGAAATTACTAAATATAGCAATGCACTGCAGATTATTCATGAATAGCAGCATAAAGATTTTTTAATTTAACTAATTTCATTTCACAGAACAAGGGGGCTAGGATTTGCTTCATTCCTTCTCCATAGGTACAACAGAATAGTCCTGAGTGAAGCTCAGGAAGTCCTTCCCCTCCACAGTGCAATAAATTAACTCAAAATGTAGAAAAGGAAAGTTGAAACAATGCTCTTTACAGCTTTCAAATAAATAACCTCAAAAGCAGTTTTTACACAGTGGTGACGGGGAGCAAACAGCAGGACTGAACACTACACCAGGCACTATTTCCCATTTTATATTAACAAACACTTGTAAAATACTTACATATGTGGACACTCCTAGAATTTATTATTATTTATCACAATGAAACTGAACTGTAAAAAAGCCTTAGCCAAGGTGTATCCCCTTGAAAAGAATTCAGCAGACTATGTAACTTTTCACCCATCAGAAGTGACAACAACAGTTCTTTTCCTGCCCAGTCCCTCCCAACAAGTCCCCTTGGAGCAGGGCACAGGTCACAAAAGCAGCTAAAGGAAAACAAGGAGTCATCACTAATCTTGCCTGTGAGGCTATTTCCTCTCTTGTTAATGGCATAATGGCACAAAACATGAAAGGGCTTGTCTGATAAGCAGAATGGTCACTGGCTTGGTGAAGGCAGATGCTGATGAGAAACTGAGTCATTTAAATAAAGAAAGGGATTATCCTGCATTTTGAAAGGTAAGCCTGTGTTTGATATGTGGAAGAAATGGTGACTCAATGAAGTGGGATTGCAAAGACTGAATGACAGACCAGGAAGACTTATTTGGGAATAAAACCAAAACAAAACATCTGAAATAACTTTATAACATATGTTTGTCTGCCATCTCAAAGCACTTGATATAATTCTTGATTATTTTCCTATTTTGAAGAAAAAACATATTTGATGTTTAGCAATCCAGTGCAACCTTTTCCTTTAAATATCTTGTGAATGTTACAGCTTTTTATTATTTTACAAAACAAATAAACTGAAGTCTTGGTCCAAAGATAACTGAATGTCACTTTTGATGAAAACAAAGAGCAGAAAAGCCTTCTGAATAAAACAACTCTGATTAGTAATGTATCAGAAAAACCTCACTTAAAGATACTAAAAACTTTAATAAACATCATTAATTACTTTTCTCAGATTAATATCTCTTTAGTTTGCTTTATTCTTATCTGTTATAAGATATTGGTTCAGTTTACATTATATTCTCTTTATAGAAAAACAGCCAACCAACATCTGAACTTCTGGACTTCCTCTGGTAATGTTTCAATGTACAAAAGTTCTATGAGGATCCCATACATGTTCAGGATCATCCTGAGTGTTAAAATTGGTAACACTCCATGCAAGGTTGTTCTTACCTGTCCCCATGAACCAGGCAGCTCATTTGAGAGTGACTTTTTTGCCCTGAAAGTACAATTAAGAAATTTTCTCTTCCAACAACTTCTGTGTATATCCAGACCATTGCTTCTGAGAGAAAGAATGTGGCTTTGATGACTCTACTTTAACCTTTTATTAGGAGTTATTCCTTTAAAAATTAAGTAAATATCCAAGAATGGTTATGGTATTGGGAATTGCTCAATATTGAACTGAGCAGAACTTGGTGAGGCTGCCTGATCAAGAGCTTACTGAGCATAAATTGCAGCAAGGAGAAAAGGCTCTGCAGAACCACGGCGTAGTGCCAAGATGCCCCAGCAGAACCAAAATGCTTTGGAGAGCTGGACATTGGCTCTTAAATTTTTTAGTAAGACTGAGGTTCTGCATAAATTATTCAGTGTTATTAGTGCAGGGCCAGCATCTTCCAAAAGCCAACTATCAGTTTAAAGCTGGACTTTCTACATCTGATTTCTGCAAGTTTACAATTCCAAAGGCAATATGCAAAACCCTCTACAAATCACACAGAGCAAGAATTTAACAACAGAGGTCACTTGAACAAGTCAATTAGGATAAACTGAGACAATGTTCTGAAACATAGACCAGTTAGAACCAAAACATATTTCTGTACAACTCCATTAGCACGAGTGACTTTTAAATGACAGTATTTCCTGATGCAATTTGGGTTTGAATTTCAAGGTACCACTATAGCAAACATGAGCTCATGTGCTGCCTGAATTCAACACACTGCCCTCACCTGAGCTGAAAGCACAGCTTAGGCTGGCTGGTTTATCCAGAGGTCTGGGGCACACATTGCCCAAGCCACTCCCAGCTCCCACCACTTCCCTGTGCACCTTGAATGCTATTCCACACTGAAGCTGTTCTCACACACCAGGCCAACCTGAAAAGCAAGAATCTGAACGTTCTCTATACTGGATTACCAAAGAGAGAGCTTCCTTTCCCTCTGTGTTGCCCTGACTGTAACAGCTCTAGTGAGATTTATTTTTGTGACCCAGCGGAAGCAATGTGTGTGTGAGGTAAAATAATGACTGATGTAACTGACAGCCCTTCCTGGCTAGGCAAGAGTCACCAGAGAAGAAGCATCCAATCTGGATTTGGTGGCATAGCAATTACTGGCTTTATGTGAGTGTATTTGATAGCAACCACTGAATACAGTATCATTTTAATTGTAACTACAGAAACTAAATACCACAGCTAAATCTCTCCCCTTCTATCATTACAAAATGACAGTGCTCTTTTGCTAATTGCACACTAGAAAAACTGTTTGTTCTGTTACCATAACGATGCTTATGATTAATGGCACTACTTACTGTGCTACTAATTTCCATATTTTTTGTTGTTTTAAGGGACTTTGGAATTAGCCTTTTCCTTCCACAGGCTCTGTTTCCTGTTCTGGGAATTAGAATTTCTGCTTACACCTCATGGTCTAGGCCAAACACAGTCAGATATTTGCTGTCCTCTAAATTGTTTCCTCATAGTAAAATCTGGTGAACATACAAACAATAAAACTGAAGAGAATCTACTAAGTCAGTCTTTAATATGTTAATAAACTATTTTCTTCTTTGGAAAAAACATTTTACAGAAATTCTAACTTGAATAAGCCTTACAGGATACACTGAGTGTCCTGTATAATTAAGTCGCAGCTTTTCTCTCAGATTTAAAACTATGAAATTTATGTTCTAGGATACATTTTTGCCTTGTTTCTGCAGAGTGATTTCACTATCACAAACTGCACCATGAGAATATGAACACTGTTATGCAGCCATCATAGTACAATGAAATTTAAGGGGAACCTATTCATTAAACAAATTATGTATGGGAGCAAATAAAAAGACATCTCATTCTTTTGATATTCCTGTTCCTTATCCTATTCCTGTTGTTCAACTCCTGTAACCTTGTCAGTGTTAAGTTTCTACTAGTCAGCTCTCTACAGGGACTTTTTTATTTCAATTTTTAAAAAATCAACCTTTCTATAGAGAGGGTGGCTTTTGCTAAAGTTGCAAAATAAGCAGTTTAACAAATATTACATAAATAAATTGTTAATACATTATTCAGGACAAGATATTCCTTTAGACTTCAGAACACACATTCACCCAGAGCCATATTCTGAGCTTCCAGACGTGTGCTGTCAGATTCACAATGAAGATAACATCTCCTCCTCCCTTTCTTGGTATTTCTGTTGCAGAGGCTTCTCCATTACACAGCTTCTCCACTTCCACCCTACTCCTGGGTACTGCTGTACCACATGTGAGATCACCATACAGCAAAATATTTTTATTAATTAGTTATTTTTATTCTGGTTTAATGGATGAGACATATTCACTGTTGAAGATACTGCATTCAAAACATCCATTATCAGATAAGCTGAGGTTGTGATGTGATGCCTAAATTTATAAGAACAGTATGTTCAAGGTGCAAAGCTCTGGCTGTGGTTAACCATGTTACTGCAGTTCAGGTCCACTTCCAAAGCTTTTATTATAAAACTTACATGGGTTTTTTGCACAATTGCATTATTTTCTGCTTTTTTCCTTTTGAAATCAATTATCCTGCAGTCTGTCTGCCACAGAGAACGCAGCCAATAAGGAGGGAATGCACAGTTTCACATCTGCAGAGTGCACACAATATCTCTGCCCCTTACACTCTGTCCCCTTCCCTAATTTTTTCCAAAAAGCGATCCCGTTCAGCTTCTCCTGGGAGTGCTCTCACAGCACTGCTTCCAGACTCAGTGGCTCTCAGGAGGGCCCACTGCTGTTCTGTGCTCACTGTGATGATCCAAACCAGTGCAGCTCCTTCTTCTGCCTCGCTGCTCCTCCAAGCATAACACCTACAAACTCACCCACTACCAGAAGCTGCACTCATATGGCAGAGGGCATGTTACTTCTTACAGCACAGTCCCCACCTTTCAATTAAACTCCTTTCTCTGCTTGCCTTGCCCAAAGAAATATTTTGTAAGACACACATGTTTATCTTAGAGAGCACTGTGTGCAGATCCCCATTTGCACAAGTACTTTTTTCTTAAACACTTCTTTGCTGAATTTGCTTTCCTAACTATTAAATATTAATCCTATTTAATACACACAAAAAACTAGTCCAAAGTGGAAAATATACATTTTTCCAAGACAGAACTTCTTCATAAATTTTGTTTTTATGTTTCACTGCTCGCTTCTTGTGAGGACAATTTAATTAATTCCTTCTCTAAACTCCCTACAGCTTGGTGGTTTGATTATTTAAGGAATCCATTATAAAGTGGATGATAAAACATCCTTCTTCCAATCAAGTGTCCATCTTTTGCTGTTTCAATCTTGGTGACAAGTGTCCTAAATATTGATCTGAGAAATTCCCCCCTCCAAGCTTTTGTTACATGGTGTCCAGGCCAACCCAGTTATATATATTACACCAGGCTAACTCTCCATTAGAGCTGCTTTGGTGACTGAAAACACTACAGCTGCACATTCTTAAAAACTTTTCATTGGGTGTTAGACATTTTCAACAGCCCATTGGGGCATTTGAATTCAAGATGGAATCATTAAGTATTCATCTGACAACTCTTCTGGCAGCAAAAAGGCTTAAATTACCTATGGGTAACCTCTGAAAACTGTAATGATTCTGGCATTTTACCTAGAGACTTCAGAAACTAAATATCTTCATCTGGATCCCATTCATGAGAAATCTTTTCCCAAATCCCCATATATCCTACAAGAGCCAAATCCAGTATTTTAAAACAGAACTCTGGGGACAGACTGTAGGAATGAGCACAAGACAATAAAATTAGAATCACAGATCTGACCTAGAGTTCTAGATAAAGACAATAAAGTCACCACAGCTTTGACAGCTCAGCAGCTAAAGAGAAACAGGTGACTGGCACAGAAATAGCCAAGCAAATACTGTATCTCCAGCCTCGGAGGTGCTGTCAACTGTTACCTAAGATGCACTGAAGATGTTTACTCATTTTTTATTACATAAAAGGAAAAAAGTAATGACACACCACATTAGTTCTTTAAATCCTCATTTTCTATAATGTAATATTATTCCTGTAATGTGTAGAGAGTCACAGGAGGTCCCCATGGATACTGTTGTCTATTATGACCAGTCATCTTATTTACTAATTACTCCTCTATTCAAATGAGGGCAACATTATAATACATTCCTTATTAATTCTATTTAAAAGTTCCCCTTTGCCCTTGAAGAACATGGGAGATTTTGCTGTTAATTGGTTTCCATGCCCTCATGAGAATTAAAAACAGGGCCATAGATCAGCCCAGATATGTTCCTACTCTTGCAAAAAGGCTCAGCCAATTTTACAATCACTTTGATTTTCATAGTGCACAAGAAACCAGCCTTTGTCAAATTACTCACACAACTTCTTCTCTCACAATGATACATTTAAAAGCTAAACAAATGCTTAATAAAGAACAAAGTACTAGCGATAAAGTTAGCAGCTAAGATCTATTTTACCATATAACACAGTTAGCACACTCCTTCTAGTAAAACCTATCTCTTTACTTGCACTTAACTGAAGCATTTTTTTCTCTTGTTAAGAATAAATATCCTCAAAAATCAGGTCATTTATTTTGGTGAGCAGACCAGTTTTACAGATTTCATAGCTGGATGGGAAGAAATTAACAATGTAACGAGCCTTTTTTATTCTCCCCCCTAAAAGGCTCTATTCAGCAGTTGGGAGCATACTACAACCCTGCCCTGACCTTGGTACAGATTTTCTGGCTCTGTTCTCCCCTGCGCAGCAAAAACCCAGACCTGAAGCAGAAATCTCCCAGTAGCTGTCTCTGTATGGCTATTTGCAGGGAATGCAGCAAAGTTAGGTCACACAGAACTCATTATTTCACCTCTGCCTCATTTTTTAGGTCACACTGATTCAATTTTGGCCTTATAAAAGGGCTTTTTTTCCTATTTCCATTTGATTCAATTTTATTTTATTTGTCTAGTCCTTTCTACATGGAATCCTAGTTCCAGCATACTAAAAAAGGGACAGAAGTTTGCTAGCTAACTTCAAACCACACCAGGTAAACAACAGCATTTAACATGGCAACATCCACTGGCATCTTCAAAAACAAACAAAACAGTCAAGTTTTAGGGTCTGATATTCTTTCATTAGAAATTCAGAAAAAAAACAAATGCTAACCTCTTTCTAATACAGGAAGCTTAAACTTCCTGTTTGCAGTGGATGCAAACCACTGTACTTTTAAATTATCTTTTAACTTTTTTCTTTAAGAGAGAAAACAGAGATTTTTTAAATTTTTTTTTTTTTCTTAAGCAAGTCATAAATAGAAGCATGCATGGACTAAAATAGAGGCATTATTACTAACTCAGCAAAATCCTAACTTTCATGAGTCACAGTGCACATATACCTCTACTGATTACAAGTCAAAGCAACAACAATACATTCAAAAGTTTTAAAAGATTTCTTAAACTTCTTCCTGTTCTGAAAACCTTAAGTCTTTGGATTGCTCCTCATAGTTCTTATCAAGGATTACAAAACCCAGAAAAGAAGAAACCATTATGGTAGAAATTCAGAAATTATCCCAACCAATCCTTTACCTGAAAGGATCAAACAAATCTTCCAAGAGACACAACATACAAAGTTGTTCCCTAAACAAAAGTGGAGTTAGATTTAACTTAACATAAGACTAAATATCATACAACAGGTTCAGTCTCTGGAAATGGGTATTAGTACTTAGCAATACTGACAAGCTTCTAACAATCAGAAGATAAAATATTTCCCATGAGATGTCTTGTTCTAATCTTAAGTACTTCCAAAAACTCTAGAGATGGGGAGATTTCTCATTTAGAAGATACCATTCCAGTGATAGATCAACAAGTAGAAGAAACAACGTGTTCTTTTTGTACTGCCTAGGACAGAAAGGAGACAGCACCCAGCAGGATTATTTTACACCTAAAAGGTAACATGAACATTAAAATATACTCTTCTAAAATCCACTTCTCCACTCCCACCTCCAAGAAATGGGTTACCTGGATCTGCTGCCTTTGACAGGAACAAGACAAGGATCACAAGGATCAATTATTACCTGAGGATTACTCCCCCAAATCCAGAAGAGAAGAGGCTAAATAGCCTTCATGCTATAAAAGAAACATTATACAGGTGTATCCTGTATGTCAATAAGACAGAAGCAACATAGTCCCTACTCAATGATGCTATTAGGTTTAAAGTCAAAATAGGATTTAGCAGAGGAGAATAAATCTATTTATAATTTTCATTAACAATATTCTCTCATTCTAGCCTCAAAAGATACAACTTATTCTTCATCAGATAGTAGAGACACCAGACAAAATTCTTGTGGATGTGCACAGTAGTACAAGAGAAAGTTAACCTGGGAAAAATTGGGAGATTAGTTTGTTAGAATAAATGGTCAAGCTACTTTACCCATTTTCACAGCTTCCTGAAACATTCCTTGCATTTTCATCCTGCAATTGTTTTGTGGGAGTCTCTCCACTGTAAGGCATGCTGACAAACCCTGCAAAGCTGGTCACAAGTATGTTAAAGAGCTGGGTTCTTTATGCCTTATCAGGCATAAATGAGCTACTTGGAGAACCAAAGAAACTAACAGTAACTGGTCATTTGTTAGAAAAAACAACACGTAATACAAGAGGAGGAGACTACTGCTACAAAAGCTACTTCTTTCTGATTTTAACATGCTTGAAATGTCGCAGTGCCTGTGAGCTGCTTACTGTTAAACTTTCCTTTTAATTCACTTTTCTTTAATTATCCATGAGAAGAATTTTAATGAGTTTACAATGCTTTAAGATGCAAATCTTTTCTTTTGCCAAGATTTCCACAAACTCGTTCATACAAGCTGACGCAATTCTAATTTTACTAAGTCTAGTTTCAAAAAAGAACATTCAATGACATTATTTTCTTAAAGAAAACACAGATTAATTGCATTAGGAAATGCCTTTAAGTCAATTCTACCTATGAAACCCAGTACTGCAACAGCCAAGCACCTCTTCCAGCACCACAACTACAGCAGCACTTCCTCCACCTCACTAGAGAAGGCCTATGGTATAACGTGGAAGTTTCTACACATGACTGAACAAATTACTTCACAGGATGTAAAGGAGTCCAGTTCAGCTATTTAGACTATTTCTATACTGGTAAACAAAACAAAATCCAGAGAATAGCTCAAGCCACCCACTGTGAGCACCTTCCCTGGCACTGTTTTGGTCTGTATGAACTGGCACTTCCCTGGCTGTCACTGGAGCTGGTATTATTCCTCCTCCTGTGTGGAGGAGGAAGAGAGATGCAAGCCAAGCTGTGCCATGGCCTTCAGAGCCAGAGAACATCATCTAAAATGTTTTACTAGTGGTACAAAGACTGCCATAGTGTTTAGGAGTATCTAAGATAGCAAATATTAACTTTATAGAAAGTGTGGATTTTATTCCAGAGTGTCTTGCACCGTAACCAAATATATAATTGTACACAAGGCAATTTTAAATGAAAGAAAACTCTGAAGTGAGATTCTAAGAGATCTATTCTCAACACCAGAAACTTCATTTAAAAATATCTGAACACAAAATGAGGGGTATTTCAATGGTAAAAATGTGTCATCATATGCAGCCAAACTTGATTTAACTCCTTCATTTTGGGATAAGTCTCCAAACGCTTTGTTCCAATGATTCTCTGCAGAAAGCTGTAAGGTCCATTCCTTGCAACCAACATTCCAGTAACATAATAAAGAAAACTTTGCTGCAAGAAAACTCTTCTCTTTCTTCTTCAGGTCATCTAAAATATTTTAGATGCCATATGAAGGAATTCAATTAGAGAACTGCTAATTACCTTGCTTGAGTTGCATATTGGGTGTTTAGTGGCTGGATAAACAGGCTGGTCTCATGGAAGGAAATGGCTGCTCACTCTCCAAGTCTTGCATTTTCAGTGAAAAACCAGAAAACCTCAAATATATATATGTCTTCTGTACACACTGTATTTAGGAAGGATTTGTTTTGTTTTGTTTTTCCTATAATTTTCATTGAACTTGCTGATGGTTAGCAAATTATTTTGACATAATCAAGCATTCTCCAGTGGCAGATCACTCCCCCAGTAACAAGGACAGCTTGTCACCGCCAGAAGGGAAGCCAGGCTGTGAAGTAAAGGGAATTTATCAGTGGGAATTGGTGGAGAAGAGTTGCTTTTGGACTCTCTATTGTGTGACTGTAACAGAAAACTCACATGATTGTGATAAACTGTGTTTCCTGCAACTGCCAGCTACAGTCTTGTCACTTGAACAATAGGCTCATGAATGTCAAGCTGTAATAGTTCTAAACAGAACCTGCCTTTGCAGTTCTGGTACATTTCTAGGTTGTCTTCAAGTTTCAAGAAATAAATCCTAAAAAAATGAAGCCAGCAACTTAAATATGTGAGTTCAGCAGAAAAGACCTTCATCTTGAAATGGTTTTTACATGCTGCACCTTACAAGATGCTATGATCCTTTTCTTTTATGCCTGAATCTACCTGCATGCAAGTTGTACAAGACTGCACTAGACCCAGACAGAATTTTTGTGGTGGGATGGGGTGATTTTTGCAGCTATGGGTTAAGATTGCTGGGCACTGACAGGCTCGCTAAGCTGTAAAGGAGTATAAAGGTCAAATAAAGCTCATACACTGTTCACTTTATTTGCTCTGCAATTAAGACTGGGATCTTTCAGAAATTTGCAACTGATACCTCAGAGTTGAAGACAGTCACTACAAATTTGCACTGTCACGAGATCCCAACCAGAAGTGTCAGAGAGGTCAAATCAAATCCATGCTGTTACTAAGGTCAGTGACCAACAGCACCACAAGGCACACCATCCTCAGTGTGTTTGGGACAGAATGTTTCAGGTTTAACTTAAACTAAGACTATGGAAACGTGAAACTACCCAGGGCTGTGTACTCCCACATCTATTCACTTGTAAGGCAAGAAAGAAAATGTTTCACCATAAACTTGTATTTACTTAAAATGAACAGAGGGGTGGACTAGTTCTGGATGCTCCTTGCTACTCATCCCACTTAGTTTAAGTAACTGTATGACAGGGCCCCTTTTCTTAATCTCCTTTTTTTACTCTTGTAACTGGTAACAAATAGTGCAAAAGAATACTTTTTGGTGCAAACATTATTAAACTGGTAGTCCTATTTTTACTTGCATCTTCCACTGAATCCAAGCCAAACAAAAAAAACCTTACCCCACAACAGCCACTGGCAAAACATCTCATAACCTTTATTTTTCCTGTTTCAAAGGCTTTGTTACATTTCTTTACACAAATTGTACCACTTCTAATATTTTTTCATTATTTCAAATCAGTTTCTTAGAGCCTGCCATCTTTTAAACTTGCTACTAATTGCAGCCCTCTGCTGTGTTATTTCCTGTTAACTAAATTTATATTATTATAATTATGTGATTATATACAGCTCTTTTTCCAACTTCCTCAAAAAAATTAAAAATTTCACTTGGTGTCTAAAACATTTTAGCTAAAGTAAAAAAAAATGAAAAGTTAAACTCCACAGACCTACTAAATGAGAGTAGGTTTTGGGGTTTATGCAAAATTCCAAATACAAGCATATCTTCAAATATTACTGTGGCACAGCCTCCATTATGTCTTACTAAACCAGTGAGTCTCAACACATACTTTAAGAATCAACCAATTTATGCTACCTTGGGCCAAGGAGATGATGCTGAGAGCAGATTCCAGAATGAAAAGCTCCAGGCAAGCAACAACTTTAAACTCACATATGCTTTTTATACTAGTTCATTTCTAATTAAGAAATTCAGATTAGAGAAAGCTGTGACTGCTAGTCACTCACTATACACTGCTCTAAAATAGCTCAAAACAAATGCCATAATTTACATTTTTTCTCAGAGATACAGATCTTTTACTTTCCATCTAAGGCAAAAAGATTTTCCAGGGAGTTTGTTTTTGTACAAAATATCCTTTTCATATATTAATTATGGACCCAGGCCCATTAAAGATTCATTAAATGAAACAGTCATACTTTACTGCTTAACACATATTTTTATATATATTTATATATAATAAGACTAAAAATCATAGCTTAAAAAATATTATTTAAAGGATATTTTCCTAAGATGTTCCTAGAAATTGTAGTAACTTTTGAGAATTGGATGCTTGAAAGAATCCAGCTCAGCATGAAGGAAAGTCTGCTGTGATACTAATTCCACCTTACAGAGGAAATCTTGAAGCTCTTTATGCAAATTTAGTGTGACTGGAAAGAGACACAATCCCTCAGATTCCTGACCTTTATTCCTGGTGTTTGTAATAAAAGTTATTTATGAAACTTTTTTACAAAATCAAGGATGCTGCAAGAAGCTGCAGTTTAGCAGATTGTTCTCTTACCTGTGTCCCCAGGATGCTGTTTTCAACAAGAATGAGAAATAGTAATACAGCCAGATACAAGAAATGCAAACAAGCAGATTCTAGCAGTGATTTATACAATGGGATTAAAATATAATCCTTGCAGCATACAAAGATGCTGAATGGTCCCAAGGTTGGGGGGAAGCAGTTTTAACTCTTGTTTTGTGCCTGTGTCAGAACCAGAGTCCTCTGGTGGTTAAATAAAACAGGCTCCAGATCTATTTACTCCCCATTCCCAGTCCAGTCCTGCCTCCTTGCAGAGAACAGAAATTCTCTGCTTGTCTTCCTGTTGACACCCGTGTGCAAATGTGATACTGTGCAAGTAAAAAATGACAAGGTGATTCATGTTACATGTGGAAAAATGGAAGAAAAGAATAGTAAAAGAAAATAGTTGTTAATCTGAAAAATGGGTAAGTAACTGCTGGTTAGCAACAACCACAGACCTAAGAAGGCAAGGTGTGCACCATAAGAAACAGAATTGGGCATATACACCCTTGATCACCAGTCTGGTTGAGTACAAGAACCACCACTGTAATTGCTGAGAAATACATCTGCACGTGTAGAGGCTACATCACATTTATTACTAATCATGACAAAACCAGCTGCTGAAGATTTTCAGTTCCGTAAATACAGTATTGATAGACAGAAAATGTCTTGCTTCAGACAGCTACATGACTATTTCCCTCAGGTATCAGAATGACTGCATCACTCAGGCAAGAGATGCACATGATGATGCAAAAAATATCCATGGAATGGTATCTCTCCTGTTTTTATAATCTCAAACACCAACCCTTACTACTTTTCCCACTAATTCTTTGAATAAATAACGATTTGATTGTACCAACTGGAACCAAAGATGGAGAAAAAAAAATACTACATATTAAATATAACCTGATAGGATTCCCTAATAAAATGAAAATAAATTAAATAGGGGGCTCAATTCTCTTAAGCAAAGATCAAAACCAGACAAGTTTTTGGCCATTTTTACAAGTAACAAATGTTAACAGTAAGAAACCATCCACCAGTGTGAGTGCTTATATTTATCAGTACCTACACACACCTGCATGAAGATTTCCACTCACAGAAAAGTTATACTCTTTTATAAACATACTAAAAATGGATCTTTAAAATTCATTATGTGCTTTGAAAGCTTCTCATCTACTGAAGCATTCAACTACTACAAAGCTATAAACAGATTTACTGTTTCTTCTTAAATGGAAATATTATGTTCAGAACTACAGATTATAGCTAATTTATCTTTAAAGCGAAGACTATTATGAGAATAAGCCTTTCTTTGCCTTAAAAAGGTTCTTGGCCTACAAGTGCACAGAATAATTTATCATAAATATTTTTAGAAAATAGTTTCTGTATTTACTTGTTGATATAATTTCACAATTGCAAAACACAGATTTCCATGTCCAGCTGCTGACAATTATGCTTAGGAAAAATAATAGTTACCAACACTGATCTCTTTTGTGTGGTTTTGAACTCTTCCCTTTGTTGATATTTTCTGTTGATTTTCTATAATTAGTCCCCCTCCTTCAGTAAATTTATATGCTTAATATTATTAGATTGTATTAATTCAATCTTCCAATAATATTTACCTGAAATACAGTAGGAAGTTCATTATAATGGCACCAGAGCTCTAAATGATGAAAAATTTTCATTCCAATCCCACACTGCTGCTTTTCCTACCCCATTTCTCACTGTTAGACAACACAACAGGGCGCTCTCCTTCAGAGCCATCCTGACTCTTTACCTGGGCTGTGGCTGGCAGGACAGGGCACTGGAACCTTTGGGTTATCATAATCACAGGAGATGCCCTGCTTTCATAAGACCATTCCCAGGAATAAGAACTGTTCCCTGGAATAAAAAAGCAGCTTGTAAGCATTTCTATTCAACTCCAGTTTGAGCAAAATCTGTTCTCAGTTCATGCAGCTTTTCTGTATTTTTCACTTGAGATTTTTCAGTGTAAGTTGTTATCTTCTATGAAAATATGCTTTTGCTCAGGGGCACACAAGTACCTGTTATCTCCTTCCCCCTGAGCAGTGAATAATTAATTGAGGACCTTCAGTTACGTGGAGAAAGATGAAAACTATCCCAGCTTCCAAGTCTGCTCCAGACACACCACCTTGAGGAAAGGGCAAATAACAGATACAGAGCAATAATGACAAGCTTCTAACAATCAGAAGATAAAATATTTCCCATGAGATATCTTGTTCTAATCTTAAGTACTTCCAAAAATTCTAGAGATGGGGAGATTTCTCATTTAGAAGATACCATTCCAGTGATAGATCAACAAGTAGAAGAAACAACGTGTTCTTTTTGTACTGCCTAGGACAGAAAGGAGACAGCACCCAGCAGGATTATTTTACACCTAAAAGGTAACATGAACATTAAAATATACTCTTCTAAAATCCACTTCTCCACTCCCACCTCCAAGAAATGGGTTACCTGGATCTGCTGCCTTTGACAGGAAGAAGATGGTCTATCACAAGGATCAATTATTACCTGAGGATTACTCCCCCAAATCCAGAAGAGATTAAAATAGCCTTCATGCTATAAAAGAAACATTATACAGGTGTATCCTGTATGTCAATAAGACACAAGCAACATAGTCCCTACTCAATGATGCTATTAGGTTTAAAGTCAAAATAGGATTTAGCAGAGGAGAATAAATCTATTTATAATCTTCAGGGTAGAGCAGGGGTACAGCATTAGCCCAATTTACTTCAAAGGCCCAAAATACTGAGGAACAAGGCATCAGGAGAGCCCTCTACTAATTAACCCGAACAAGATCTAACACACAGCGTGGGACAGGTTGTACCAGGGTGCTCACCAGGTTCTCCCAGAGTCGAATTAATGGAATTCACAGAGCAGGGAGAGAAAGCAGCACCAACTGAGGCAGAGGCCGTGAGAGGCCCCCTCAGGCGAATCCCGGTACCTCAGGAGGACACCGAGCCCCTGCTGGGCCCACGGTATTTTCCATTTGTCTAAAGCTGACACAGGTGGAAGCTTTCTAAGTTAGACTGAACAGATTATTTCTACAATGAAAAGGTATAAAAAATGGCGTGGTTTTTATATGTTTTTAACTCCATAGAATAGTCATATTTTAACCCAAATGAAAGGTGCACCTAAAGCTTCCATATAATAAAGTTACAACTATTTTGGAACTTTTATTGAGAAATGATATTACATATAAATCTAACAGTAAGAAAGGTGAGAACAGACATGCTTTACCACATTGGCATAGACAATAATTTACAGCTTCCTTCCAGTGCCAACTCCTCGGTACTCCATTGCCCGAGTACTGGTTTGTGTGAGCTGTACTCTGGGAATGCCAGGCACGGCCCCGGGGGAGCCTCAGCTGCACGGACTGAGCGATTAAAACCAGTCCCGACATTTCACCGTGCTGCCCCAAATTAAACACTGACTACGAGACCCAGGCACGGCACGAGGCTCCGCCCCTTGCGCGCACCGCAGGTGACGTCACGCGCCGCTGTTCTAGACCGTTCCAACCCTGTGACGTCACGCGCGGCGTCATTCCAGAAGATTCGGCCGGGGCCCGTATAAAGCCTGCGGAAGAGGCGGGGCCGTCGGGATCGCTGAGCGGGCGGCGGAGGGAGCGGCGTTACTTGCAGCGGAGTAACCGCGGTGGTGAGCGCGGCCCGCGGGGCCTCGGCGGGGCGCCGGGAGGGGTAGCGCGGGGTGACTCAGGGGTAACGCGGCGCGTTCTCCCACAGGCACCCACCATGGTGAAGGAGACGGAGTACTACGACATCCTGCAGGTGAAGCCTAATGCCTCCTCCGAGGAGATCAAGCGCGCTTACCGCAAGCTGGCGCTGAAGTACCACCCCGACAAGAATCCCAGCGAGGGCGAGCGGGTACGTGGGGCCGGGGCTGGGCCGAGGCCTGTAGGCCACCCACCCTTCGTGAGGCGGCCGCGTTCCCGGCGGCACCTGCGGCCTCTGCGGCCCCTGCGCGGGGCAGGCCCCGTCCGGCCCTTCCCTGAGCTGGGCTCACCGCAGGCTGTTTGGGGCCGCCCGCGGGGTCTACGGGGGTCCCCTATAGCCAGGCTGTTTATAAATCCAGTGTACACTTTATCGTAGTTCAAATGCTGCTTTGCTCTTTCTGGAGCGTAGTGCGTGAAGGCTCCCCTATTTCCAGGTGTTTTTTCGGACCTGTGAGCCTGGCAGCAGGCCTGACGTCTTAGCTGTGGCAAAGAGGATGCGGCATTTCTTCTCTTTGGATGCAGTGTGTACCAGTTTCCGCATAGTTAGGGTGGAAGATTATCCTTATTGGAGCTGGTTAAAACAGGCAAAGCTGGAAGGATTTCTAGTGTGCCAGTGGCTGCTGTGCTCTCAGAGCTTGAAAAGGCTGGTAGTGGATCCAGTTGCCAGCACTGTTGTGCTGGAGGATTCGTGTTCCTGAATGGAATGGGTTTTTTTCAGAGAAAAATGCTAATGCAGATGTCCAAGGTAACTATCCCAATGGAATTACTGGACTGCTTACACGAGAAGCATTTTACATGCTACCAGCATTGACCTGCTCAGCTGCCTGTGTTGGCTTGGTTAATAAGCAAGCACCACAACTGGAGTGCTGTGGAAAACATGAATGATGGGATTGTTTATCTAAAAGTTGTCTTCTAATACCTTATTATAGGAATAGAAGGACTATATTTATATGTCTATAATGCTAATTTACAGAACTTAAGCAGTAGACTAGTCAAAGGTAACTTTTTCTGCTTTTATTTTGGGCCTGCTTTTTTTGCTTACACCACTTTACATGGCCACGAATAAATGAAGTTTAAAGTGGAAGTGGTCATTCAAGTAATAGCAAATTGTGTTTAAAAATTCAGTTGGTAATCTCTGTAATAGGAAGTTCTTCATAGCTGTTTAAGAAAATTCTGTAATTGTTTTGTTAAAGTGAGTGTTTTGATTTGTATTTACGTCCTTGTGTTTGTGATGAGTAAGCAACGCCAGTGTCTGGTCACATAAACCTGTTGTAGGTGGATGTACCAGCTCAGCAGGCATGGAGGATCCCTGTGTAGCTCTAGGCTGACGAGCAGTGCTGTGGCCATGAGCAGCTGGGCACCTGCAGGACTTCAGGGATAGTGCCATATTCCTTTCTAAATAGATTTGTTAGAGGTTATAATAGCTGTTGCAACTAACACAATCAACACAATGTAGTTGGCATATACTTACTCGTAAGGTGGATATGACTGAATTAAGCCCACTTAAAACATTGGGAGGTGGGGGGAGAGGGAGGAAAGGGGTGGTTTTCCTGGATAAAAGTTCTATTACAGTCTGTTACCCAGGGATTTTCCTCGTGGAAACAAATGCTATAAGAGGGTGCTGTAGTGGCTCAATCTGTAGATGGAGTTGTATGTGAGAGGGCTACTTTTCCTCTTGGTCATAGCTGTTCAGAGCTTCTTTTTTCTTTTTAGTTTAAACTTATATCCCAGGCATATGAAGTTCTGTCGGACCCAAAGAAAAGGGACCTCTATGACCAGGGTGGGGAGCAGGCTATTAAAGAAGGAGGCCTGAGTGGCGGCAGCTTCTCTTCACCCATGGACATCTTTGACATGTTCTTTGGTGGTGGAGGCCGAATGAATAGAGAGAGAAGAGGTACACAGTTCTAAACAAGTTCTAGAAACTCTTAACCATGCACTTAAGCATAAAACACCTGTGCTATGGTATTGCTGTTCTGATGAGCTTACATAGTGTGGATATTACTTGTTGCAGCAATAGAATAAGTAAATGATGATTTTTCTAGTTACTCTAGCATTAAGATTCTAATAAAGTAGATAACATGGCTTACTTAGCCATAGCCATCTTTTTGCTAAGTTCTGTGTATTTTTTGTTGACGGGGGAATGGGTAGTCTGTAGGGGAGGGGGAAACATTAGTAAGTTAGCAGTTGACTTAGACCTCTTTAAGTTACCTTTTTTCTAAATCTGTGCCTCACTTGCTCATATGCTTTTGGGCAACTTGCTTCAAAGGACACCATCAACTTAAACTTCAGTAATTTTAAATCTCATTAAAATATTTGGGAAAAATCACATGAAACTGAGTACAGTGTGCTGCCAAAAGCACAGTATGGTTTTTGTCTTTTTCATGCCCAATGCCTGTTAAAGGCACAAGTAGTAACTTGCTGTAAAATCATTGAAATTATGCTATGAAGTGGCATGAAAATTCATAGGCAGGCATAAATAGCAACTTATAAATTGATAGATGTAAAGCTGGTAGTGTCCTTGCATCTTGCTGTTTCAGTTAAGCTTATAAAATCAGGAGTAGGAGCAGGGATAGGGTGGCTTTAATGATTTGCTTAATTACAGCTCGAGTTTTATGTTTGGAAATAAATGGGTGGAGCTTAATGGAAGCTGATGGAACTGCACATGCTTTTAAGGGGGCTGAGTTGTGTTCAAAGCTTGGAATGAACTCTGCATTTCTTCAGTGAGACTATGCATGAACATTTGTGTTCACAAGAGCTAAACAAGTATTAATATTTCCCTTTTCTTTTTCTAAAGGCAAAAATGTGGTGCACCAGTTAGGTGTATCTCTTGAAGACCTGTATAATGGTATTACAAGGAAACTGGCACTGCAAAAGAATGTTATTTGTGCAAAGTGTGAAGGTAAAAAAAAAAAATAACAAGTAGTGGTTTCAAACCTCTCTTCAAGGTTTTTTTTTGTGTGTGTGTTGATTATCTGGGGCTGAGAAAAAAGTCTGAAGGCTTTCTTCTCTTTTTTCTTTGCCTGATCCCTGAAAGTCTCCCAGTGTATTTACTTCTTATGCTTACCCAAGAATAAGTCTCTCAAGCACAGTGTTACTGTTTGATGGTTCTAATTGCAAGCTAAAACTCACTGTGAGTTGCAGTTAGGGGTACCTAAATTAAACTTATCTTCACCTAGAACCTGGATGGAGATGTCTGTTCTGAAAAACTTCTTTAATTGCTGTGGGTGGAAGCCTGGCTTGTGTTATGCTACCAATTTTACGGTTACTAGGTACTCCCTAATGACTGGTCCTCTTTGAGGTGAATTTTAATATGGTCTTCTGTCTTAGTACTCTGTTAAATATTTAGTAAGCAGATTCTTTTCCAAGTATTATTGGAATGTTTATGTCTTGAATTTGGTATGTTGACAGTTCCTTGGAAACCAGGATTTACTGGGGGGGGGGGGGGGGGCAGGCAGAGTCTAATAGAATAAGCTGTATAAGCATTTTGTTTGTAGAGACTTCCAGCTTGTGGGGTTTGTTTTGTGATGACAACTAAATTCCATTACTGAACTACTCTTAAGTTACTCTAAATATGCTCTTGAAGTCAGTGAGTTCCAGCCTGATACTGTAATTTTTTGAGACTGAGATGTAATTTAACTCTTTTGTCAAAGGTTATGGCGGAAAGAGAGGGGCAGTTGAAAAATGTCCTGTGTGTAAAGGAAGAGGGATGCAAGTTATAGTTCAGCAGATTGGACCTGGCATGGTGCAGCAAATCCAAACTGTGTGTCCAGAATGCAAAGGCCAAGGTGAAAGAATAAATCCAAAGGACAGGTGTGACAACTGCAATGGCTGTAAGGTTGTAAGAGAGAAAAAGATCATAGAAGTTCATGTTGATAAAGGTAAGAACTGTATATTTGTACTGATTTCCTAATAATAGTCTATAGTTCTGCAGAGAATAAATGGATTTCTTTTCTTCAGGTATGAAAGACGGTCAGAAGATAGTATTTCATGGAGAAGGTGACCAGGAGCCTGATTTGGAGCCTGGTGATGTCATAATTGTGCTTGATCAAAAGGATCACAGTGTCTTTCAGAGACGAGGGCATGACTTAATTACAAAAATGAGAATTCAACTCTCGGAGGCCTTATGTGGTTTCAGGAAGACAATTGAAACTCTGGACAACAGAGTTCTTGTCATATCTACTAGGCCAGGTAGGTCTTTAAAGAGTTCTAAGACGTTGTAAACTATCAACTGCTTCCATGTTTAATTGTACCTGGACTGGCGTTTCGGGGGGGAAATTGTTCTGTTTGGGGTTTCCTTTTTCTAACCCGATGATGCAACCAGGTTCACAAGGCAGTCAGTTTAATTGGTTCTTCGTTGTTGTTGCTCTTTCTAAAGCACACAGTTAGAACTAAAGCTGTCAAATACTTCTTACTAAACCTCAGCCCCAGCTAGTGGATAGCCAGGAACATTAAAGAGGCAAAAATCTTAAATTCTACTAAATTCTCTGTTCATTCAGCCTGAAGGCTGTGCCAAGAAAAGCTGACTTCTCTTAACAGCAGGGGAAATAGTCTAAATGGCCTTAGTTCTGTACAGCTTGGGTTTAGTTCTTTCCTGTGAATTGGTTACAATCTCCCTGAGGTGCTGTGAGAACACTGCTTGTGAGTGGCTGTGAAATGCCTGTCCCATCACAGGAGCACACTTAAAGTTCTTCCCTCCATAGGTGAAGTAATAAAACATGGTGACCTAAAGTGTATCTACAACGAAGGGATGCCGGTCTACAAATCTCCAATGGACAAAGGCAGTCTGATTATACAGTTTTTGGTAAGCTGCATGCTTTTCTGTTGCCAATATACTCATGTTTGCATATGAATAAATACTCATTTTAAAAAAATGTAAAATTACAGGTCCAGTTTCCAGAGCACTACTGGCTCCCAAGGGAGAAACTGTCTCTGCTGGAGGCTCTGCTTCCTTCACGAGAAGATGTTATGGTTACAGATGAGATGGATCAGGTAGACCTTGAGGATTTTGATCCAAATGAGCAAACCTACCGTAACAGTGCGGGAGAAGCGTATGAAGAAGATGAGGAGGGTCCAAGAACAGGAGTACAATGTCAGACATCTTAAAGTAAGGTGGAGTGGATGTCATCGAAGATGTAAATTTTCACAATGAAAACTGCATGGCTGTAATAGCCACTGCTTGTGGTTTTTGTGTTCAGCAAATTGAGTTGCTGCGCTGTCAGTATCACCTTTTTGTAACTAATTTATATTGTGTTCTTGTAGTCTTTCTATATAAAGCAAATGTCATACAGCTGAGAACCAACTGAGTTGGTATGCATTTTCCTTGCTGTGAAGGTTCTCAATTTATTTCACCTGTGCTGTTTCTATAAGACTTCAGCAATATTGATAGAGGCTAAGTGCAGTGTCTTATGTAAATACTTTCATATTGGAAACTTAATTTCATAGAATAAAACATAGCAGAATAACTTCTAATAAATAGTACTTCACCTTTTCTCATGCTTCTCTTGTACTTTTCTAAGCCACTCTAGAACCCCCTTTGTTTAAACAAGTTCTTCTAAGCTCAGACTCCTCACCTAGTCTAGATTATTTTCAATATTAAGCTTTGTGTTAGCTGCATCACTCATACCTGTCTCATTTTGTATTTCAGAAGCATTTTGTGCATGCCCTTGTCTCTGCCTCATAGCCATCTTCCTGTGTTCTGTGTGTTGAGAGTAGCATTCCTTCAGCTGCCTCTCTGTGTGTGACCTAAGGTTACAAGCTGTCCTCTAATGTTACTTACAAGCAAATACTTCCAAATAAAAGTTTGACCTTTCAGAAGCTCAAGCTTTGTATTTCAGCCTTCCCTAGAAAGGGTTTTGACTTCCTCCTAGGCATTGTATACTTGTGCCTTACTGAAAATGAATAAACCAAAACCACCTGCATCGGGTATACTGCTGCTGTTTTATAACATACATGATCGCACAGTACACTGATCCCATTAAAGCTTTTTTCCCTTCTACTTATTTTCTGGTAGTGTTTGTATTAAACAGGTGCTTCCCTTTAGTGACATTAAAGCGTGATGAATGATCTATATCCATGTACCACGCAATTGTTGAAACAGGTGTTGAACTTAAGTGCTTCTCTTGCAGTCACTGGTCTTAGCATCAGGACATTAGCTGTCATTTCCCAAATCTATAGCACAGCCTCAGTCATTTTCCTTCTGCTAAAATAAGCTGCTGTGACACTTAGCCCATGCTTTCCAGCTCTGGTCTATTTATGTTTAAAGGCAGGGGCGATTAACTGAGCGGTTACTTCACCCATGACTACATATTTCCAAAAATACTTTTTTTCCAAGAATCAAGACACAAGGACTTGGAGCTGTAACTTTTATTTAAAAAAATTAAGGCTTTATTTTCTTATGCTAAACAAAATCAAAATTGGATAATACCAGGTTTTGCAGATCAGTATGAAATGCTTTTAATAAAAATTTACATAAGACAGTAGCAGTCCCTTGAAACTGCTACAAGAGATTTACTGAAGCATTTAAACTGGACAGTCATAAATATGAATTTCTTGGTCATCACCAACAGACACAATTTTGGACCCACTTCCATTGTATTTCACTCCCCAAACCTGTAAATAAGACATATGCAAGATTATGAAGAAAGGACAAAGAAAAATAATCTTCGTGGCACTCATATTTATTGCAAGCAGTAGAGGAAGGATTACTGAAAAATCACCAGATGAGAACTGGTGCAGTTCTAACCAGCTAGGGCTGCCGAAGCAGAGCAGGACACTGCCCTCTAGGAGCCTGACCAGTTCCTACAGCCACTCCCACCCACAGGGGGTTACACGTGGTTAACACTGGCCAAAGATACTTGATCGGGGCTGAAGAGTCCTTGCCCCAGTTTGCATAAATAACCCAAGCATCTTCACACTTGTCCATCCTCTAGCCCTTCCTGAAAATAGTATTTTACAGTACAGGAAAGCAAGAGAGGAAGTATTTGTCATGACACATCATGACAGACTGAAGAATGACCTAATTTATCCTTGAGCTCTTTCAGAGAACTGTTTACCTACCAGTACAAAACTTAGAAAGAATTCAGGTCAGTCCTCTGATTTAAGACAGTTACACAAGCTCTTAAGTGACACCCATCTCCATCAGAATGACATCAGGAAGGGTGAAAGCTACCCAGCACGTTAATGTGAAGTGCAGAATGGGTGCCTTGACAACAGTACGTTTGGGCAATCTTGTATATTGTTTTACATTAATACCCAAAATCCAGCATTCCCAGTAACTGATACATCTCTGTTTGCCACAGACTGAATGAGATTATACACAACAGCCAAAACAACAGGGGAAATCAAGGACCACTTGGTACTTCAGTATTAAAACCCCCCATAGCTATAGATAACTGAAAAGAAGGTTACCAGCAAGACACTACTAAGGAAGAAAACATTCAAATAAAATCTGGAAGCATATGCTGTGTTTCTTGCTCAGTGATCCATTAAAATATTGTTCTATTTATCACCTGACATTTGGACAAAGAGTAAATGGGTAAATGTCCTTCCCTCACAGATAGCTATCACTGAACAAGAAATTAAAACCCCACAGTATTACAGACAATGGAGGAGGAAAAGCTCCCAGATTTCCATGCTGCTTTAAAGCATCTGTTTGGGTAATTCCATCCTTTTAAACAAGTATTTCCACCATTACATATGCACATGCTGTGCTTATTTCTGTCACAGAAATAAGAACAGAGACAAAGGTAACAGAGTCTGGTGAGACTTAGGCCACTCAGGATTGCCTTTATTTGGGCTTGAAAAATGTTAATTACTTGGAAGAGATTAGCATATACACTTAGAAGTACTACTTCAATATTAAGTGCTAAATAACCACAACTTCTAAAATTTCATTACAGCAAGCTAAAGTTGCATTACTGCAAGACTGGAGCTGAAGCACCAAGATGAAGCACAAATGTGCACAACTACCCAAGCTCTCCTGGGAACATGGTGACTTAGGGAATAGCAGCCATACCTGATCTTGGTGGTCAAAGAAAGTATGGACACAGGTCCTCGTTCCAGCATCCCAAACTTTTACACTTTTATCAGATGAACTGAAAGAAAAATAATAATGATCAATGTTTAAATTAATAGATTAACTATAGTTTAATGCAAACATTAAAGGGTCTCATATGGTAGACATAAGAAACCCTCTTTCACCCATCAAATACAGGGATGAAGTAGCAAAGGACTGCCTCTTCTACCAGGTTCCATTTCCTTTAAAATCAATTTACTCTTCCAACATCTGCAATGTGTAAATGACGACTCCCATTTTGGCCAAAAAATTCTTTCAGGCAAGTTCTTAGGATAAGGAAATTCCTGTTACATATACTTGGTCCCCCCGCTCCCTCAGCTGTTTTAAGAATTAATACTGAAGTTCAAGTAGATTAATGTACTACTAGTTTAGGTTGTAATTCTTGATTCAACAGCAGTTTCTCAGCTATTTAGAATCAAACTGCCCTTCTCTTAGGTGTTATTCACTTGTCAGGAACTACACTGCAGTGGAATGACTTTGTAAAATGCTGTCACTGCAGCTGGTATCACATCACAGATTGGCCTGAACCTTTAAATTTTATGTTATTTCATTACAGACCCCACTGCACACACCTAATTCTTATGATCCATCTCCCCTTCTAAAATCTTTTTTTTTTTTCAGTAATCATAAACAATTAAAAAGCCTCAATACCTGGAAACAAAATGGGTATCATCTGGACAAAACGCTACATTTAAAACCCAGGAGCCGTGACCACTTAATGTGCCAGCCAAGTTTGCATGTTGCCTGTGGAAAGAACATGTTAGCATTTGCTCTGTGAATTCCAGGGAAAAAGCAACAGGAATATACTCTACCTAGCACAATCAAGAATGGTTCAATGGAAGGTGACTTAAGTTCATTCAAGCTGAACTGGTGTTACAGCAGATCCTGTTTTTCCATTTCAAATAGTTAACATAAAAAGAAGACACTAAGAAGATACACTGGAGGACAAATAGTTTCACCAAACCCAAAACAATGCAGGTTTAAGAGGTGAAGACCACTGAATCAGGGCCTTTTCCTCCCCAGGGTCTTCCAAGGTATTGCAAGATGCAACAGAAACAGGTCATAAATATAATTTCTTGTCTACAGAACAGATGTTTAGGAAGGGTGAACACAAGTTCACAGGACAGACACATAGAAGAATTAGCTTATTGCCTACAGGCGAATATGAGGAAAGCTATTTGTTTTCAAGTTACAGCTTTTTTCTACCTCTACATTTTTAAAAACTATCCAAGGATGTAGTATTTTAAAAGTTAAGATTATTTTTTACATAAAAAAGTCACCAAAAGCTGAAAGGAATTCTGGAGAGCCGAGGGTTTGATCTATGTTTCACAGTATCAGCTTCTCTAAACAGCTGTTCTCCTGCCAGCAGGGCTGGCAGTCCCCACTCACACGTCGTAGATTTTGATGTAGCCATCGTCGGAGGCGGTGACGAGTAACTGGGAGTCTGGGGAGAAGGTCAGCGAGCGGATAGGCATGGCGTGGCCTGCAGGCACAGGGACACAGAGCAGGACTGGCATTCCTCTCACTAAGGCCAGCACTCAGCAAGCTGTGCCACAACAGCACTGCCTGCTCAGAGACAGCAGCCTCTGAAGCCTCCTTCTCTCTAGAGGCTTCTTCCCACAACAGAAAGTGGAAGTGGACAGCAGTTCTCAACTGTGTATGTTAAGGCATGTCTGCAACACAGAGTAACTAGTTTCTTTCAGCTGTGAGTCTTTATTAGAAATTATGTCATATTTTATAGTGTGATTGCATATTTATGTGGCTGGGGTTTTGGTTACAACTGGGCAGAAACTTCACAAACATTAAAAGCCCCATTTATCTCTTAGAAAAAAATGCATGTCTTCTACAACATAAAAAGGTGAGTTATTTCTTAGAACAAAAACTTGCTTCAGAACAAATACCCAAAGAAAAACAAAAACCATATGCATGGCAGCACACATTTGGATTGGCTTCATTCCCTTGTACTTTTCTGCAATACCAGGAGCTACAATTCAAGAATTTAGTTAAGCATTATTGACTGTATCTTTTTAAAAAGGCATTTACATGGAAGCCTGAGTTTACAGTTTGCCTCTAATATTTTAAGCGATTTAGGTTAAAGCACACTAAATAACTAAATACTGTCTAATGGACAAAAATGTCAACACACTTTTGCCATGGCTGTTGTAGCTTATTCTGACTTGCATTATATCCTTTAATTTTGTCAGAAATGAGGCCAGAATTTGGGTACTGCAAATAACCAAACCATACCTTCTAGCGTATGCAGAAGTTTTCCAGTTGCAATATCAAAAATATTGATAATGCCATCTATTGCTCCACTGGCCAAGTATTTTCCATCTGGACTCTGTAATAAAACACAAAGTGTGATTCAACATCTGTGTGCATTTATGCTGTGTAAGCCCTGACATTCCCTTGGCAGCTTTTCACAAATAATGATCTTTGCAAGATACCTGGGCTCCAAAAATCCTGAAGACTATAAGCAAGATCCAAATATATTTTCCAGCTGTTCAGGGGGGAAATGTCACACAATTTGTATTTAGAACTATGGCTGTCACTTAGTATTATTGTAGAGATAAACTGATAGAGGGAAACAAAAATACCTATTTACAACACATTACAGCAATAGCAATTTCTCGTAAGGAATTATCAATTGTGCTTCTTACATATGCAATGCTAAGGATGAACTTTCCTCTGGTGTCCAGAGAATATTCTTTCTTTCCAGTTTCAACACCGAAAATATTTACTTTCCCCACGTGACTTCCTGTTGCAAGATACTGGGAATCAGGCGAAAAAGCCAGGGACCAAGCATCAACTGTATTAAAAAATAAAAACCAGTTAGCTGGATCCAGTTCTTGGCTCTTATTCAACAGTGGCAATTCTGTCTGCACCTGTTTAGCTGTTTAAGCCCCTAAGAGTGTACAAGCCCATCAGTTACCCCTTCTATGGAGCGTATCTTGAACCATTTACTTACATTTGTAAAAGATTACATTTCCAGTAAGACCCTGATCTTATGAGACCCTTGTGTAACAATAAATTTAGAATTTAAGACTGCATCAGTTAAGTCTAAATTCTTATTTTTTTCCTGGTACCAAAAGATTGAAACTACCAAAAAAGTAACACGAGTATGTAGCAAAGCACAGAAGATGCAGGAGAAATGCAGATACACAAATGTAACACAGATAACATTCCTGCAACTGAATGTAAAAAACCATCATTCTTCATAGCAATGCAATGTATTTATCTGGCAATCTGGCACAATTGCCTAAAACACTGTAAGACTGTTCTTAAATTTTTGACTCCCAGTGGACTCATAAAATACTTGGAATAAGACCTTAGGTCCTGAATTCCAGTTTGGAGAACATTACCACTGTTACCATTGACAACTGTTTTGACTTGCTTGCTCAGGATTGGACATGCTGGATAAAAAAGGATCATATCCACAGTTCAAATTCACTACACTGTTATGAAGAGTATCCAGAGCTCCTTTTTAGATCTATCTGAATAAGCACTTGAATTATTTCTTCCAAATATCCCTTCACAAATACATGTGTTAGAGCAAGCTGGTTTCCATTCTTTATGCATACAGCAAAAAGCCAACTATGTGTACCTGAGAAAGCACAAGAAGTGTGTAAAAATAAATGTAAAATTGTCTGATGCTGCTTTGTGTTGAGTTCATAAAACCTTTAAGACTTCTGCAAATATAGAAAAGATTAAAGTCCCCAAAGACCTTAATCTGTTCATACACCCCAATCCCCCAGTGTTCAGTATTTGCCAGGAAGAGTCACACTGTTCTCCTGCAGAGCCAAGCTCAGCACTGTGTCTTACCAGGACCAGCATCTATGGACTTGATCTGTTTGCCAGTCTCTAAGTCCCAGAGGCGAATGTGGGCGTCCAGGGAGCTGGATGCTGCAATGGCACCCGTGTGGCTGATGTCTACAGACACCACCCCCAGCTGGTGACCCTCCAGAGTCCACTGCAGATCCAGCTTTTCATCGTTCCTTTGGTGCAAGGGAAAGAAAAGCCTCGTTAGGAAGTGCTGGGGGTGCTGAATGATCCCCAGCCTCACACAAAACAAACAATTCACATTCCTTCATTTGTTCAACACAAGGCAATCCAAGTCCTCCCATGAAATGTGAAGGGCTACACACAAGCTCTGTACTTAAAGAACTGGCAAATCAATAATTTACAATATTCCTGCAAAGTGGGTACTTCATTCTAGGTTTGGAAGCCATCCCACCAAAAAAATGTGCATTACACACCAGTCTGTGGGTGCTCACAGAGCTGATGTTCACCTGTGAGCTCAGCATGAAGTGCCATGATTGACATTTTCAGTCACCCCAACCAAGCTAAACCTGTCACAGGAGTGAAGCACATCCTTCACACTGCTTTGCCTGAGAGACAGAATAACTTCTTTGCAAAAGCACACTTCCATAAGGATTATCAGGATCTTTTTTCCAATAAAAAAGGAAGATGTCATTTCCTCTTTCTCACTATTCCCATTACTGCTTTCACAGTACACATCTCCAAATGCACTGTCTCATCAGAAAATGCATTTCTTATTCTTTGGTTTAGAAGCACATAAAGTATCCTCTAACGTGCATTTTCAAAAGGAAAATTTTGAATTCTCATTCTTTGAAAATGAAAGCACACCAGAATGCCACTACTCCAAGAGAAAGCACACACCAGTGGAGATAAGTTGCTCAAAGAAGCGGCTGTGTGCCATGCTACTTCTTCCCTAAGGTAACTTCTAACATCCCTGCAGGCTGTGGAAATTTAAGACTGCTTCACACAGACTATTTCCAAGGCCTAACACAGGTTAACATGGAGCACTTACCACTTCCAGACCTTCACCAGATCATCCAAAGAGCCAGAGATCACTGTTTCAGACCCATCATTTTTATTTTTTCCCCAGGCAACTGACCAAATGGCATCATCGTGAGCTAAAAGAGAATATAAACACAGTAATTAAAAACTAAGTATTTTCTTTTGATAGAAGATCACAGCCAGATTTGGGGTAATGCTGAAATGGCTAGCTGTGATGTTGCCAAGAGACCCCCCTGCTCCTCAGGTCTATTGGGTGCTCCGAGAGCCTTGTCACTGTTTACTTTGTTCCAAACACGCAATGTATTATGCGACCAGCATCACTGCTGAAAAAGCAGCACAGATACCTTTGAGTTACTCAGATTAATGCCTCATATAAACATAACCAGGTCTCCTCAGACAGGAGACCTCCTCACATACCTGCCTTTACCACCTTTATATCACCCCAGAACACCAACACTGTTTAATACCGTTAGCGTTTGCTCACCTTGCTCTTGCTTGAAGAGAATACCGTACTAGAAAGAAAAAATAATTAATATTACACATTACCAGCCTACATATATATATTTACATACACACACACACCTCAAGCCGGCAGTTAGCTTAGCTAACTAATTACCTGTGTGGTCATGTCTTTCTGAAAACAATCCCGACGGCAGCGCTCTGAAAGGAGTTGGACACAGCTCCTTCCGCCGTCGCGCCTTGATGACCTCAGGAGCCACCGAGAGCGCCGCTCCCTCCGGCTCCGCGCCCTCTGCCGCCGCCCTGTGGCCGGGAGGCCCAGGCGGACCCGTCCCGCCGGCGGGAACGGCGCGCGCCGCCCTCAGCGCCCTCAGGGACAGCGGTGCTGAATTCCCGGCGCCACGTCCTGACCCTCAGCGCCCTCAGGGACAGCGGTGCTGAATGCCCGGCGCCACGTCCTGACCCTCAGCGCCCTCAGGGGTAGCGGGGCTGAATTCCCGGCGCCACGTCCTGACCCTCAGGGACAGCGGGGCTTAGCCCCCGGCCCCCGCAGTTGCGTGCCACAGTTTATATCCTCCTTGCTGCCTCTCACTCATTCCCTCACACTCACCCATTGAAACCCCGGGCACGGGGCCCGCGCCACTTCTTTCAGAAGCCCCCAGGATTTTCAGTGTGTGGTACCAGTGCCAGCGATGCCCTAGGGTGCTGCGATGGCAGTGATGGTGTAAGCTGTGGGACACGGCACAGACTGAGGGGTGAGTTCAGGTCCAGCCGTGTAGAAAGCTCCTGAGGGAAGGCTGAGCTGGCTGCCTCTTGTCCGAGGTGTGAAGGAGGCGAGGGGCAGGCTGAGCACAGCGCTCACCGACCCCACGCTCCTGGGGCTGTGGCACTGCACATGGCTCTCACCACGGCACAGATGGCTTTAACTTCACAGAATCACAGAATCATTAAGGTTGGAAGGGACCTGCTCATCAAGCTCATCCAACCTAGTCCAACCTAGGTTGACCGCCTTGTCAACTGGACAAGAGCACAAAGTGCCACAGCCAATCATTTCTTGAACACTTCAGGGATGATTACAACACCACCTCCCTGGGCAGCTCGTTCCGATGCCTGACCACTCTTTCTGTGAAGAAATTCTTCCTGATGTCCAGCCTGAACCTCCTTTGACACAACTTGAGCCTGTTTCCTCTGGTCCAGTCACTTGTTTCCTGGGAGAGGAGCCTGCTCCTCACCTGGCTACACCCTCCTGTCAGGGAGTTACAGAGAGCAAGAAGGTCCCCCCTGAACCTCTTCCAGCTTGAGCCCAAATGGGGCCCTCAGCCACTCCTTGTGCTCCAGAAAGGAAGTTTGCCTGCTAATCATCCGTGTCAGACCAAAAAAAAAGGTACTTTTGTTTTGGAAACTGAAGTTTTTCAAGTTGCTGCTTCTGCTTGAGTTAGAAGTGGAAAAAATGTCAGAATTAAAGTTCAGGAGAATAAATCAGATTCCCTGAGGCTTAAAATTAAAGACCAAGAATCAGTGGTCTTTCACTCTTAATCAGTTTTCATGTGTACACAAAGCTTTTTGAAATCAACAGAACTTGTCTCAGAGAGCAGAGTAACAACCAAAACAGGAATTCTGAATGTGTCTTAACACAGTTCTGCAGTCAAGAATGAAAATCTGGCTAAAACTCCTACACATAATTACGGACTTACATATAATTACAGAATCTTTAGTTCTCAGATTAGGTTGAGCTTTGAGAAGATTTTAAAGCATACGGCTTTAATGTCCTGAATTTCAGAAATCCTCATTTTCTCGTTAGTAATGCTGCAATGGTAAGCATTCTCCAAAAGTAAAAAAAGTTATTCTGTTTCTTACCAGGGTTCTTCTAAGAATTCTTCCATTTAAATGTACACTTAGAATGTACTACTTTCACCTTATGTTCAAATAATCAAGCTTGGTCTTGCAGTTCTGTATAGAGTACTGCAGGACTGTAACATAATCTTTGACTGACAAAGTGTTTCTAATCCCTCCAGAGGTTCCATATCATGCAAAGTTCCCTCTGTGCACTGGTATTTACTCTGTACAGTGAACACATGAGTCCCTCATGGGAAAAGATTGTTCCTGTTCTCCTGTGAGTGGGCAGAGTGAGATTGTGGGTTATTTCCTACATCACTTCTGACACAAATCTGTATTTGTTAGAGTGAAAGCTGATTAGATGCTGCTTTGGTGCATCAAGAGGATAATGTGAAGCAAAGTGTTCCACATGTTTGATTTACAGATAAATTGCCTCTGTGGAATAGTAACTGAGAGCAGGTTTCTGTATGTCTGTCCTTTCTCTGGAGCACTATGTCAGTATGGGTATTTCAGCCCTAATCACAAGAATGCCTTGGGAGTGCCCCTGGGTTGAAATGACAGCTTTTAAAACAATGTTACAGGAAAGAAACCTGACATATTAAAAACTATTATGATTACACTCATATTGAACTTACACATAGAAGTGAATTAGGTCAGGACTTTGGATGCCACATTAACATTGCAAAAGACACTTCCCAGCACAAAGACCAGTTGCAGAAAGCACATTGAGGGCAAGACAATTTAAAAACACAGTTTGAGCTCCATTGTGGCCTGTTCCAGTCCCAGTTCAGATCAACATTCACAGTTCAACACCAGGTTGACACACAAGACAAATGCCAGGTAAGCTTTGATTCATTGAGGTCTTGAAGGCACATAAAACAAGAACTTCCATAAAACAGGAAGGCTAGATAATTAAGTGGAAGCTCCAGCTCTTCAAGTACATGAACACTTCAGCCTTCAAATACCAGACATGTCAGCTTCTCTCCCTGCTCCACACTAAATAATTGTTAGTGGGTTTGAGGAAGATGAGAATGGTATTTAAGTTATGTGGTGATGTTTGCCAAAGTGAGTAATAGAGTAATATGTATTTTTGTGGTTACTAATGTCAGACCATGTCAGTTTAGAAAAGGAACTGTGTATTACAACGGTACCTGCAGAGAGCTGGATTCAATTCCAGGCTCCTTTCAGAACTGATCCATCAGTTTTGGGTTTGTTTTTCCATCTTAGGGTTCAGTGTGGGATCGGTCACCCACAGGTGCTGCAGAAACAAAGGGTAACTTGTGACAGAGCCTGTGTGCTGATTTTTATATATATATACATGTGTGTGTGTATGTGTGTGCATGTATACCACCTCCCTGCTGTGGGGCAGCAGCAGAAGGAGCATCTCTGTCCTCTTTCCAGGAGGTTGGCATTCACAATGAAACATTAATCATTTCAAATCCTTCTGTGTCTGGACAGTTCTGAACAGTTGTGGCAGGAGTGAAAAACCCTCTGCTTCTGTTGCTTACCGTGTCTCTAGGAAATCATTAAGGCACTGCGTTCCTGGGAGTGAATTGGAATGGCATTTGTACTGTTTGCTCATTCATTTCAGATCTCTGCCTCCATCAAGTCACTCAGAGTACCTACAGCTTTTTTATTGCGTGTGTCAGCATTGTAGTGCATCAGCATTGGGGCAGTTGAGGCAAAAGACAAGAGCCACAGAAAATCCAGTCCTAATACAGTCTTCAGTTCCACTTTTGACATAAGTCCAGTTCCTTGCATGTAGGTTTGATGAACTTTGAGCTTTTGTTAGTTTTCCTCTGCTCACTTATTTCTTTATTACATCTTTTTGTTAGCTGCTGTCCCCTTTCTTCCCTTTTCTTGTAACTTCATGCGCTTTTTTTACTGATAGGTTTCTCTTTGATGGTCCCAAGCAGCTGAATTTGGGATCTGGAGTCAAGTATACACCTTCCTGAAGTTTGAAGAGTTTCAAACAAAAGCTTTGCTTAAAAAAAAGTTCCTGTTTTATTTCCAAAAACATCCATTGTAAAAGGCCTGCATGTTGCAAGTGATGTCACCAATCCAGCCATCACACCTTATAAGATGTAGAGTTGGAACTACAGTCACGTCTGTACTCCAAGGGCTGGCCAAAACAGGGAAATGATATAATGGAAAAGCTCTTCTTCAAGAATCTGAAACCAAGTCCAAATAGTAATGACTTGCCCTGTGAGTTAAGGAAGGATCATTATACCATTTCACAAATGGGTGAAATTTGAAGCAAGATGACGAATTTAGTCAGTGGTAAATTGAGGAATGGAACCTGTTTCTCAGCCTCTTGGTATGTGCTCTAGCTCAGTGTGTATCTACACACTGACATTGTTTTAAGTTTACATTGAAATACTAAATTGTTTTGCTAAAAAGAAAGGAAGTATTTAAATGTATTTATTCAACAAGCAAGGAAAAGTACTTGGGACAGACAAAAATGGAAAGGAAAATCCAAACTGCCAGAGACTCGACCTAACAGGAGTGAAAATAATACTTACAGGAACAATTCTTTCTCTGGCTGGCACTATGCAGTTCCAGAAAGACGAGGTGTCCTGGTGGGCTTCTGGTCAGGGGAAGGCTTGACCTGGAGAGTACTTTCCTTCAGAATGGATCATATTTCTTTGGAATGGATAAGGTGGGCAGTGAGATTGGAGAGAATGAGCAGCTGCTTTTAGGAAGAAAAGAAAAGAAAAAAATAGAACTGTTTATTAAATAAATCCTAAAAACTAGACTCACTTCCTCATGGGAGGAACCTCATCCCCACTGTCACCTGAAGAGAATCTAGAACGGTCAGATGTAATTACAGGCCTTTTAACCTCCTGCTCATGGCATGTATAAGTCAAAGAGAACCTTTCAGAGCACAGTTGTTTTGAAAGGAATAATAAAATAAGCAAAAAAGGAGCAAAAGTCATTGTTCTTCATGAGGGATTTTCTAACAATTGGTCTGTGCTTGATGATAACTGAACACAGATGTTATTTTCTACCTATTATCTCTTTCTCCCAGTGAAAAGACTTCAGCTGTTCATTTATTTACTTTATCAGAATTATCATATTTTATTCTTTATTTTATTCTGTCTCACAGCTTTCTTTTTTTAAAGAGCAAGAGGTGGATCAGAGTTTCTCAGACCTTAACATGAGCCTGAAATGTTGAATGACCGTATAGAATGCAACTACGATAAAAGAAACATCTGGTGCTTGTTTGTCAGGATTGAAGTAAGGCCCTTTAAAACATCATGCATGCAGTTTGGACTGACTTCTAGAAAGCACAAAGTTTCAACCCCTACATCAAGTCTAGCAGTAAAACTCTTCTCTCCAGGATGATGAATTTCACGTGTTTTACCAAATTTAATGTATATCCCTTGCTGTTGTGGCTTCAGATACACGTGACAGCTGGAGGTGACCTGATGACCTTATGCACCAAAAGTGAACCACTTGAGCTCTAGGAAAACACTTCTGGCTGCCAATTAATAATTGGCTGTTAAACTGTGAGCTACTATGTATTGACCACGTAATCTAAGGCACTCTTCTAAGCCTGAACTTGTGTCCTTTTTACTTTGGTATCCACACATTATGTGTAATGGAAGGCTCTTCCGTGCCATCCTCAGCCAAGTGCTGTTTAGTCCTAAAGTGCCAGTGAATGTCTGCAGTCACAGCCTGTGTGAAGAACGATGCTGTTCTCACAAAGCAGGAGGAGGAAGGCATCAGGGATGCCCTACACTTCTCTACGCAGAGTGCTGGCTCTACCTGCATCTGGGTCACTTGAGCTTATGATGAGTGATAGTAAAGAAGACAAGAGAAAGCACCTTTTTGTTTTTTCTATTTTTTTCTTTTTCTGATCCATGCAGACAAAGGCTTGAATAGGCTGCTGAACTGGGAGACAGACAGGAGGGAAGGGGTTTCCTTCACCTGCTGTGTAACATTCTCTGCCCGACCAAGCTATTTACAATTCACTAAGGATGAAATGAAGGCACCATGGATCAAGTCTCTGGATATGTTGTTTACTCCACTGTAAAATGTTATTAACTTTATTCTTCTTAGAGACTCTCTTTCTAGATTGAAAGTCCACTTAGTTGCTAAAATTGGCTTCTAGACAATTTTTTTTTCTTGAGTGGGGATCCAGAAACTGGCCTGTTGCACCTTCATAACATCAAGTCTTTTTATATATAGGATATATATATGTATATAATTATATATATATTCTTTATATACAGGATCAAATGTAGAGGACACAACTCTGGCTTTTTAGAATAATTAGTAAGAAAAACCAGGAAGAAAACCCTTCATTTGTTGGCAGTAGATGCTAAGAATGTTCGTAATAATTATCTCAGATACTCTCAAAAACTTTTAGTTGTATTTACTCAGTATTTGTTCCTATGTATTTTTGTGTCACCATTTGGAATATATTTACCTAAATAGGTACTTAGATCTTCAGTGCCTGGTGTCCATTTGCATGGGTTGCTGGCAGACAGACTGTATGGATACACTTGGCTCAACCAGACAATTACTTTGCCACTTATCTTCATGTCACTGCCCTGATTTGTTATTGCAGCCTTCAATGCCACTTCTGTCTTCATCAACACTGTCCCATTCATGCTGTTTGCTTTGATGACTTTGCTGGGCAACCTCTTTCATGTCCTTGTCTCCTTGTGAGAGAGGCTTTTTCTTCTTCAGTTTGCCTGTCTGGCTCACAAACCCTTTTGAATCAAATTGACGGTATTAACCTTACACAGAGGAGTTGTGCTGGAGGATAAATGCCAGTGCTCTGCAAGCTCCAGCTCCCATGGAAATCAGAGAGAGGAGGACTAAGTATGGCACATCATAAAACCCTATGTTCAGCTAGCTCTGGATGAGATGCTTGACTCAAACCATACAAGTTGGTTAAATCATTATGTCATTGCTGGCTGTGAAAGCCCGTTTTACAGTGGTGATTCAACAGCGAGACCATGTGTTCATGTCTCATGGATTTTATTGGGTCCTGAACACATGTTCAAGTCTCTACTGAATCAGTCCCATAAATACTTCATATAAAATGCTGGACACTTTTGTGAGTTCCCATTGTAAGTACTTCATTCACATTTGACATTGTATCAGTGATGGGTGTTTCATATAATGAAAAAAAAATTCAGACATGTAATGAGGTGATTGTTTGACTGCTTTGGTCCACCTATTTTTAGTGATGTGTGACTGACATTAGCAGAAACATGGCATGAGGAAATAAGAGATTTTGTATGTAAGGTTTTGCCTTCTGGGTTTCAAGCTTTCTAAGTCAGACATAAAACCAAAAAAAAAAAAAGATAGAGGAAAAATAATTCCTGATTTCCATGAACTTCAGATCAATTGCCATGACTGGAGGATTGTTGCTGAGATCATAACATTGTACTGGAATTTGGATGCTATGATACCAGGAAATCTTCAGTTCTTTGTGCTTTCTGTGGCAAGAAAACCTTTCCTCTGACACTTTTGATATTTGAGTTAATTTAAAGTGGCACCTGGAACCCCGTGCTTTTTGAATTTTCAGGTTTGGTGGTTTGGAAATGCTGTCTAAAATGCAAGTGTCCCTTCCAAACTGAAGTTGCAAATTCTCAAAAACCATGTTGGGAAACTGCTGAAGGAAGGTTTGCTTGCAGAGTTTGATGTGTTGAAAATACTGAGAGTGTAATTTTCCCTGTGGTGTCTTGGCCCTTGAGAGTAAACTCATAGGTACTAAGGGTGAAGAACACCTAAATGTGTTCATCATATGGTGTTTGACAAGTGCCAGTGAAGTGGCTTTTTTGGTGCACAGGAGTCAACACTTTCTGTGCTCAGCTGAAAGAGAACAACAAATTTAAGCAGCTGCACTGAGCTCTCTTCGCATCTGTGACCCACTTAGCTCTTGATGCTGCCTAATGGAGGGAAGTCATGCACATCTCTGGAATGACACCTAGGCCAGAGCTGATCCTGCATGAAAACAATTATGCATTGACCCCTAAACTTCTGAAGTCAGGAAGGGAGTGATCTCTTAGGCCTTTGCAAGGCACCCCCAGATTCCAGGAAGTGCAGTCAGTAGCTCTCATTTATTAGTCTTAGTGTGTTAATGGCAGAAATTTAGCAGGTTATTGTTTGAAGTGCTACAGTCATCATAGAAGTAACTGGGATATTTTGAATTTGAGTGCCACCACTGGATGTCCCTGTGACATTCAGTGATCACAGCAGGAGTGTATGGGACTAGTACAAGCCCCTAACTGACAGTTTAACAGCAAAAGCTGTATCCTAGAGGTTTAAACACCAAGCAAGGTGGTAGTAAAAATATGTGAGTGTTGGCCAGCACAGCATTGACTAGTCTAGTGCAAACAGACAACAAATACACAGTCTCAGAAAGCAGAGAACTAGAGTTTTGGCCCAGAGAAGGAGCAGCAGTGGTCCTGTCTGGACATTACAAACAGGGATTTTATGAGTGTTCAGAAGGTGGAAGGGTTTGTCTGGCTCTTTCACACTGCTGAACGGGCTACACACAAGTGGGATCAAGTCCCGATCCAGCACAGTATTTAAGCATATACTAAGTGGTTTAGCATTGAAATACAGATAATTGGAATCATGATGTTTAAGTTTTTTGCTGGTTCTCAGTCTTAATTACAGGAGATGAAGGTAATAAAAGCCTTCTCCCACCTCCTCAGTGAAGATTGTTGCCCAAGTCATGATGAATCAGTTTTAAGGATATATTTTAGACTGATGTTTTGCTTAGGTCAGACTTGTCTGTTCCTGAGATGGGATTACTCCTAATAGAGTCTCCATACATTTTGATAAAATATGTGTGGGCTATGGGGCCCTCTCTGAGAAGAGTCACTTTTCAATATAAAAGGCGCTCTATCAAACATCAGAAGAGAAAATGGAAAATTCTGTTTCACAGCCGGTGGTCTAAATATTGGCACATGATCCTGTGCAGCAGTTTTAGATTTTGAAAAGCAGCTTTTCCAGCACGTGTTTAGAATTGGAATAATTTACAATGTGAAGAAAAAACAAATTACAGATTTCTACTGTAAGTATGAAGGACCAGTCGTCTCTTGTTTCCATATACTTCCATATACTACCTTGCTTCCCGTGCCAGGTTTTATCTTCTGAGAAACTGAGCAAGGCTCGGGAAAAGGCCTCTTCTGGGAGAGGAATGCACAAAAGCTAAAGGACGCTCAGTAATGTGAGCTGGACTCTGATACCCTTCAGAGCCCTAAGCCCTGCATAGCAAGAATCTACTCGTCCTCCTGAGCCTGTGTGTGGCAGTGGCAAACCGGGCTGGCTGCTTGTCCCCAGTGCGATGGCAACTGTGGCCAGTGATGTTGCATTGTGCATTCACCTCTTCTGAGCAAATCAAGAATGGCCTCTTTTCCAGAGATGGGAAGTTCTTGGGTTTATTACATCTGATAATAGAAATATATTATAGTAACTGCTGATAAAGTGCTGATTTAAAGACATGCAGACTGTATATCATGGTCTCAGTGGGCAGTTTTACCCTAGAGAGACTGAAGATAAGCAAAAGTGTTTTTGATTGCCTTGAGTAATGCTCATGTTGAATTTGAGAGCTAGATTTCTGCCAAATGCAAGTGGGCTGTCTTGGTTTGAAAGGCAGGTGTCTGCTAGGGAGGGCAGGGGCCTCCCTTGGAATGAAAATGTAAACCCCCTCCCTCCGAATTACTGTAATTTTGAAACCAGGGGGCTCTCAGGCAGAGATTTGGGGATAGGAATAACAGTTCTTAACTAGTGTGCATAACAAGGCACACAAACAACAATAACTACAGCATTAACAACAAAACAGAACCAGGGGCCCCATGATCCCTTCTTGGCTGGGACAGGAGGAGATGGAGGAGAGACTTTGCTCCACAAAGGAAGGGATGGAGGAGAGACTTTGCTCCACAAACCCCTCAGGCTTGTTCCTCCTGCAGGGCTCTGAGGAACACCCAGCTGGAAAGGCAGGGATGAGCAGAGATCCCGGGCCGGTGGCTGAGGTGGATCAGCTGCTCTGTGGCGATACTTGGCACTGCCACGCCCCAGCAGGACAGGGAGTACAAGGCCCACAAAAGAAGAAGAAAGAAGAAAGAAGGAGAAGAAGAAGCAGCAGCCCCGTCTGGATGATGGCGAATTCCCTTCTCCCCACAGCAACAGCTCCGGGAGAGTGTCTCGCTCTCTAGCCCAAGAAACCATCCAGCCTTCAGCTGCCCCCGCCCTCCCTCTCCCCTGCCCCACTTCCCTCCTGGGCCCAGCCAAAGCTCCCTGTGTTTCTCAAGCACCCCAACAAGTACCAGCAACCAGGTTTCCCCGCAACTAATGGGAAAAAAATTCCATAGGTGAGACTTAACAAAAGGAAAGACCCAATCCCCAATATAGGCAAATCCAGTTTTTAACAGAGTGGGCTTGCCTTTGACAATTTACATTGTCTAGCTCCTTCAAGAAAATATCAGATTGCTAAGTAAATACAATCTCCTCTGCTTTTCCATCTCTGCATTGCTGTCTGCACAAATTCATTTTGTTATTGCTAGTCTGTTGGGTTATTTTTTCTTTTTATATGAATTGGGTCACTTTCCAGTCTCCTTGCATTAGTGCATGGTAACAAAATCCAATGTGACAGTTCTCCAAATGTTTAAATGGTTTCAAGAGGGAGGTGTGAGGCAGCAAAGGAAGGCTCTGCCCTTGAAGCAATTTAATCTCTTGGAAAACACAGTCTCAAGTCCTTCCAGGCTCTTCATTGAATGACTTTTCAGCAAACTGCTGAAAACCAAATTGGACTACATTTCGATTGATAAAGAGATCTGGGAGGCAGTGCAGAAGCAAAGGGGCAAACGAGCAGGGAGGTCTGAGATAGACAGCAAGTTACTGTTGTCAGGAAAATTAATCCACAAACACCAGAGGTTCATGTCCAAAAAGGAGACAGAGGAGTCCTTTTACTTTATTCGAATAAAGGGAGAGGCCATGGGGCATTCCTGTGGGGTCTCTTGATTTTTGGAGGGCGCAGCCTCCTTTTTATCCTAATTTCCCAGCTGCATGTCCCTCTCTCTTTCCCCATAGGCTGAGGTACTTGAGAGGTACAGATTTCCCAGAATGCCTGATATCTAAGATTCCCCTCTAATGTATAACCCTCCTCTTAATTCTTAACTCTTGTGGAATTTGTGATGTTTCCCCAGTGTCCCTTTCATCTTTCACCTTATCAGTGGAGTCCATCCCATTGTTTCTGTTATCTCTCGGTGCTGGTTTCATCTCATCAGCAGACCCACAGCTTGTTTGTAAAGACAAACCCGTCATTTCTCTCACTTCAGAAAAGACCATCCTGTCAGGCTGATCTGAACTTTCTCAGACATTGTGCAAGAAGAGAGGAAACAGCCCCTGTGTACTGCTTCTTTCTTTACCTGCTTCTCTCTGGTGATATCCAGCTAGTGCAAGCCATGTAACCTCTTTGCTGAGGCAAGAGGAGACGAACTGGGCAGTATGGGCAGATAGTGGGCTCCAGGAAACCAGAACTTCGCCACATTTAGTGGTGGAGAGGAAGGTTGGAGGGAAAGGCAGCAGGGGAGCTCTCTGCTACCCATGATATTACTGCCTCTTGCTCTCCATGAACTGATAGCGCTGCATACGTGGTGGCTGGGGAACATATTTAGCACTTTTCCAGAGTTTCCTTCAGCCCCCTCTACTCTTTCACGTAATTACTTACAAAATATGAGAAATCCCAGTATTTCCTAGGGGATCCTGCCCTAATACAATCCAGTTAAGACAACAAATTTTTTTATATATCATGCCAAATTCCTTTCGTGAGCAGCTGTAACCTTTCCTTTTTGGAGTGGCTATATTTTGTTTTCATCTCTGATGAAACCAGTCTCCATGTCCTGTGTTCTGAAACATTACCCATGTACTCAATTCTGATCAGATGTGTTTTAACCTGAGATTGCAGTGCATTCAAGGCAAACACACATGCTCAGAAAAATTATTGCTGTAGGCATAGTACTTTAGTACATAGTGTAGTTTAGGTGCATATTCTCTTGAAAAATTGTTATAATTAAAAATATTGATATGAGAAGTCCAGGAATGTGGAACTGGCATCCTGCTGTATCCTGTGTGAGGCTGTATGTGATAAAGGATCAATATGGAGTGTAAATAAAGTCACACCACAATTCTTATTAAGTATTGCAGAAAAGAGAACTCTAAACATATATGTGAAAAAGAGAAGGAAGATCAAACTTGAGGATTCAGAATGAATCCAAGGACCCCACTCTAGTAAGTGACTGTAGATTTCTTCTGGAGATCTCTGTAAAGGTCAGTCCCCTTGGTGTTTCTGGTTCCCCACTATTTCAAGGGAAACACATCCTGTGTATAGATCTAGTTGTTCAGTTGTGTTTATAGGTAGAAGTGACCTTGTAAAATGAGTGTAAAATTAATAACAGCTTGTAATTATCAAAGCATATTTGTTGAAATAAATCTCTTCTCTTACATATCTCTGAGTAATGTAATTTCCCCTTATAATTTCATTTGGAATCACTGTACTTGTTTCTGCCTTTTTTCATTAAGGCCTCACAACCAGCTGAAGTTAAAGCTAGCCAAAAAGAGCTCATTATCTTCCCTATGTCTTTCCCAGTCACTGAGAAAAACACAATAATTCAGTGTATTTCTCAGGTATGTTTCTCAGACTTGGACATCATCTTTGACTTACTTCTTTCCTGTGTTTTTATCTGCCAGTCTCTAAAGCCTTCAGAGATTTTCCCCATAACATCTCTATGATAATGACAGGCACAGGGCTAAACTTTCATCCTGGGGCTTGAGTCTCTGGTGCTGTAATATTCTTCTGTCTTGATGATTTGTGTTGTTCTATCCACAGTTTTCCTATCACAATTCTGACTCATCTGCACAGACTCACTCGTTTTTGTAACTGGATCTTGCTAAGCATAAGCTACTTGTCTTCACTCTCAAGCCTGTTCCTAGCTAAAAACGCTGGCCCTTTCATCATCTGGCACTCAGTACAATGGGTTCTGCAATAATCTTGTAACAATGGGCTGGAGTCTGCTTCTCTTTTTCACATGCAACAGTACATTACTCCAGGAGCAGTGTCTTTGGTTTCACTGGGCACACTTGAGAGATTGCAGACAGCCCAGCCTCGGTCTGTTGGGTAGGAAGATCTGCTCTGAATTATTATTATTATTATTATTATTATTATTATTATTATTTAATAAATTATCTCCAGATGAAGTAACTGGATCAATGTCAAAATCAGTGTCTTTGAAACAGTCAAGTAACAAGAACAGATGTATCAGCATGTTAGCATGCATTAAAAATGAAGTAAATAGATGCCTGTGCATGAATGCCCAGACTGTTGTAACATCCATCAGCTCATGATTTGTGTTATAAATACATATTATAATATTGGCTTTTTGCAAGTATTGAGATAAATGCTATATGCATAGTATTAAAATGGCTTTGCTGTAATAGTCGATATAGTATGTTTGAACTGTCTGCTTAGTCAGGATAACATTCAATGAACAGATGATGGGGACCCTGCTGATTATCAACACTCACCACCTGAGGAAAGAAGGAGCCAAAACCCAAATTAGAAGATGATAAGAGAACAATTAAAACTGCAAGCAAAGAAATGCACATTCTCTAAAAAGGCAGATCCAAGGAGTGGCCATGCAAAATAGTTCCTAGAAGATGTAAACTAGTTAATGGCAAAGTTTGAATATGCATAAAGTCTATGAATATGCATCAAGTTGATGCAGTAGAAATGGTATATAAAGGGTGTTTCCAAAACACCAGGTGTGCTCTTGGCAGAGAGACAAGCACTCAGCCATTTTAACTCTTTGCTTTATTGTCTTTGTCTCCTATTGTCTTTTTTATTAATCCTTTAAAAATATACAAGAACAGTGAACGTCATTTTTCACAGTTTGTAGCAACCAGGGTAAGAAAACTGTGAATAATTAGCATAATTAAATAAACTCAAATGCAATTAGAACTATAATACTGCACCATTAGCAAGTTTACAAAGTTTTAAGAGACAGTTATAGACAGATTTAAAAGTGCCTTGCTCAACCAATAAGCTGATTTATTACTCTGATCTTTCAGTGCCCAGGAATACCCTCTCTGCAGTTAATAGCAGTCATTCTTGGTAATGATGAAATTGTTTTAGAATAAGCATTAATGAAGACTTAGTCAAATATCATTAAATAAAATAGAAATAGCTCTTGCGGCCACAGAAAATCATACAGTCACAGAGAGATGATTTGATTTAACAGTTTCAGTGAACAAAACAACTCCTAAGTCCAAGATTTAGACTTTCCTAGAATAGCAGTTGAGATTCATTGCCATGATGAAGAATAGTATTTCTCTGTTTGGTTTGTCTATTTGTGTGGTGTGTTGAGGTCTTTCTGTCTGTATCAAGCTTTATCAGAAAGTCAACACTTGACTGCTTTGGAGTGGATAATAACTAAAATCTTGGAGATTAATATAATTAATTTTTAAGATGTTGTAGGGGTGAAAAACAATGTTTTATGTACACTCTGATGTAAAAAAAGTATATCTAAAACTCTGAAAGTGGCATAAATAAGTAATTTCCTGCTTTTCTTTATCTTTTCCCTTAGAGTAGATTCCCCCATTTTCAATTGGATTAGGAGTATATTCTTATCAAGCCTTTCCAAGCTTTTTGGAAAATACTCTTTGTGTATGAATGTGACATGCATTTAATGGACTTGATAGCAAACAGCTGAATTTTCATAATGTTCCAGATAAAACAGGACCTTTTCCTAAAAGCTTGGGTAACAGTGAAATCACCAGATCACAGAATAGGTAAGGCTGGAAAGGGCTACACTGGGTCATATGGTCCAACTTCCTTGCTCAAGCAGGGTCATTCTAGAGAATATTGTACAGGATTGCATTCAGTTGGATTTTGAATATCTCCAGTGAGGGACATCAATCAATCTCATAGATAAAGTTTCATTATTCTGTCTTGCACTGTTCTGTGTGTTAGGGAGAAATGGTGAGGAGGTGCTGTTTACAAAAGTGTATACATGTGAAAGACATAAATTTGGGATGAAGTTCTTAGGTATCAGTACAGTGACATCCATTCTGGTATGAGGTAATATGACTGATCCAAGCAGTAGAGAAATAAAGATTTTCTAAAGCAGCAGATCATATTAGCATCTGCAGTGGAAGTCTGTGTTTCTGCCACATTCCTCATGCAGAGCTTTATGCCATAGGGGTTCCTCTACAAGTGTGAAGTGCAGTAGTCTCATCTTTATTTTCTATTTTTGCCTGACCCAGAGGCTTATTCTGACACTGTACTTTCATGTAAAGATGGGGATATAACAAGGAGTTTAAAATTTTAATTTCCAATTTTTTTTCCTTACTAAATCCAACTCTGGAATCTCACTTTAAAGTGTGAGCTTGCTTTCATGCTGTTGCTGAAAATAGGCACCCTGATGAGATATAGCTGGCAGAAAACCAAATCAATTTAAAGCAATGAGTTTAAAACTGAAGTAGGTGCAGCAGGGAGTCCTCCTGCAAGTCTGTGGTTTTGTTACTACTTATTTTTTTAGATGCTTTTCTCTGTACTGTTTATTTGATAAAAATATAAAAGGGGATGTGGAACAACTGAGTGCTGGGGCACTGCTACTGCGTGCTTATGGGTGACTGTAGTGAACACGCTTAGTCCTGGCTAAGATTTTCCCTCCCATGTCCAAACAGAAAGTAACCCTACAGGGCAGAGATGGCTCCAGAGGGGATTTGAGCAAAGTACCAGAATTTACTGGAGACAACATTTCACGGAGTAAATCAGTTGAAAAGAATATCAGAGTAATGTTTTCTCTCTGATTCTTTATAATTACAGGAATTTGCAAGAAAATGACAGCTATGATCTGTTTTCTTGGTTTGTGGCACCTCTAAATTACATCAGGTTTATGTAAGCATAATACTCAGATAGGTAGTAATAAAGCATTAGATTTCCACAGTAGCATTCTTTTAAGTTGCAGGCAAAGGGATGTGATTTTTCTTCATAATCTTCTGATAAGATTCTAAATATCAATTATTTCTTTTTGTCCCACAGATGAAACAATTAGCCTGGAGAAGATGCCAAAAACTTTAAAACTGTTTCAATATGTTGGCTTGTATGCCTGATGGCTTTGTGAAGTAAATGTTTCTAATACTCCCAGCATCTTTCTACACATGCACATGATGCTCTCCTCATATTCTCATCCACTACAACATTTCATGGTGTCTAGAGATCACAGTCCAGCACATCTATTCCAAAACAAGCAGTGGTATCATGAGTACATGACCTTCTCTTTTCTACTGTTGTCAGTGCCCAGGGCCAGGAAATGAAAGGTTTTAATCTATTCTGAAACCAGGGTTGTTGGTGTGCTGCTGCTGGGCTGTGACAAACAGAAGTAAACAGGCTTCTGGATATAATAGTCACTATTATTTACATATATAAATATGCATACATATAATATAAATATAAATATAAATATAAATATAAATATAAATATAAAAATATAAGCATATATAAATATATAAACACATATATATAAATATATGTAAACAATTATATAATAGTCACACTATTTACATTCCATTTTTGCTACACATTTAGAATCAGGACACCATGCTGTAGATCTTTTCCAGTTTACTGGTGGGTTTATTGTGAAGAGTTAAGATCTGTCCCAAAAAAAAAAAAAAAGAAAAGAATCAAGTTTTACAGATCCTGCAAGGTACTGCAGAGGGATTTTAGTTCTTGCTTCAGGATACATTGGGTACAACTTCAATTAGAATCCCACATAGGTAGTCAGCTGTCAGTTTATCTTTTCAGTGTATCACTTATCCTTCCTGCTTCCATCTCACTTTTCATAGCTACTGTAAGTCTGCTTTGTATTTAACATGGTGACCCACCTACTCTTCTTGTCAGATGTAATTAATGTCACAGCATCCACAGGAAGGAATGACATTTTGGAGCTGACTGCACAGACTGCTTCCCTCATCAGGATCATACAATCTGGTCAAATACTTCACCTATTTTTTGCCTACCCTTTTCCAAGGTTGGGGACTCCACGTGAAAAGTGTGCCAGCTGAACTGGCGAGAGAGTAATTTCATATGTGGCAGGGAATAGTTTAAGCCATTAATATATTACATGTATTTGTGGGGTTTCTTCCTCCCCAAAGTGACTCGTGGTGGGCACACTGTAAATAACCAATGTCACAGCCCTCACTGCATGTGAGTATGGTGTAACTAGGTCTTTAGAACTGTCAGATAAAACAGAATTTGAAACCTTTAGCTAGCAGCAAACTATGCTGTCATAGTCATTAGTCTAAAAACATGGGAAGCACATTAGAGATTGTTGTGAAAGTATATTCTGTCTAATCACTGCTACAGGCAGTGTCTTTCTGAAGCAAAAAATAAGTCATAAGAATGCAGGTCCTATTTAACAGCAGAAAGTCAGGAGCTTATATGCTGTTTACCTTCAAAGGGATGGTGAACCTTTTTTTTCATTATTATAATTGTTCTAATGAATGAAATGTTTCATTATTAAGTCCATGATGTTTAGCCCACATTCCAAAGGTAAATACTGCTTCTAGAACTGGGACATCTCAAAATCTCAGGTATTCTCTCAAATCTCTCAAAAAGGTATTGTTCCTTTGCAGGGAGGTTTGTTTTGTTTGAGGAGACCAGCAAGCCTGTCACATGTGTAGCACATTGCCAAAGATAATTGTAGTTAGTGTCACAATCTGTCCTTGGGTGCTGGGCTGGAGAGTGTGAGTTCATTGTGACTGAAACAAGGTGCTGAATCCTATCCAGTCCTTAGTTCCCTCCTTTGATCAAGGCTTCTGCCCCTCAGTTTCTTGCTTTGCAGGTACAGCTCCCATATGTGGCACTTGGAATCAGAGGTATTTGGTATCCCATAGGCTGCTTAGGCATTCTGCCACCTGTGCCACACCTGTGCTACACTTGAGCCACAGTCTACTGAAATCTGTAGCAGATCGAGTCCTTACTGGACAGTGAGTTCAGATTCCTGGAGCACAAGAAGCTCCTAAATACAATTTAATTGCCTTGGTATAATTCACTTTTCCTGCTGTTTTAGATCACAGACAGGCCTCCCAGTAAGCTTGCTTCTGATACTGAAATATCTCTTTGTTCACAAAAGTAGCCTCCATTACTCTTTAAGTTGGTTGGTCTGTCTTTTCATTACTAGCACCAGATCGTGGAATTTTAGAAACAAATCCAAAAAAACATTAGAGAGACCCCATTCAAAGTCAGTGGTATTATGAGCAGAGCCCCTCCTGTTCCAGAAAGAAAGATGCATTCATCTTAGTGACTTTCTGTCATAGCTCATTAAGCAAAATCAGAATTAATCAATATACCACAATTTCTTCATTTCCAGCTGTGATAATCTGAAGTTGTGTCTCTGACATATGGGTTCCATTTCTCTTTAGAGATTCTGCTTAGGCTTGTAGCCTTCATTTTAGCAGAGATTTAACAGCTTGGGTCCCAGATATGGACATGGATTTGTTTCTACCAAGAAAATAGCATTCACCATTATTTATGAATGGAAAAATGTAGACAGAATTACATCTCTATAGCATACGACATAATGGGGACTTTAATCTTGGGAGGGCCTCTTAAATACAACATTAGAGAACAGTGCATAGTTGAAAAAGATGTTGTCTGTGGTCACCAGCCCTTTTATGATTTAGGTCTGGTTGTTTACATGGAACTATTACTTTTTTTCCTTTAGTTATAGACTGTTGCTTTTAAAATGTGCAAGTAATGACATTTCTGCTTTCATAAAGTATCTTCCCAGTCACAAACACTCGAAATGTTATGAAAAACAATGCCTTTCTTTTTGTCTTTTCTTAAGGGAGAATCTCTTGTATGGCTGGAAAGCCATAGCCATCTGACAGTCTGGTGGCAGAAATTGAGTTCAGATGAGAAGAGTGATCTTTACTCAGTGAACCACAGTACTTAATGGTAAGAAGGAAGTTTTTAACTTTTTGCTCTAAAAATTTGTGGTTTGGGATTGCTGTTTAGGTTTTTGGCATGGAAAGATATTGCTGTTCTTTGCAAAATAAACCAATACTACATTAAAATAAAACTTTTAATATCCCTGCAGCTTCACTGTGGTCCCTTTTTCTGTCAGCTCTTCTGAAAAGTAAAGAAATTGCATCAGCACAACCAAAAAAAGTTTAGTTTACCAAAAGTAAAGTTTAGCAATTCCCCCTTAACAGTGTACCTTATGTAATGAACCTTCTATTTGTCAGCTTTTCTAGAAACACCCTCCTGGAATTCAGCTGTAGTATTTCACCTAGCCTTACTTTGAGAGCTCATGTCTCGAAATTACTTGCCATAACATCCTGTCCCTGTCCCATGTTTTTCCTGTTAACATTGTTGATGGGAGATGTTCAAGGCTGACTGCATCTGGGATACAGATGGAGGAGCTCCGTGGGCGCAGGGACACGGAGCGTGCCCTGCACTAGGTGGTGCTGCTGGGAGGAACTGCAGCCTGCTCAGGGAACCAGTGCACTTACTGCCGTCACCTTTGAAATAAGAGGGGTTCAAAGAGGTTTTAAAACGTAGAGAATTGATTCCCTAGATTGTCTTTAATGGCCTCTTGTGAGGGAGGGGCTCTTGGGAAAAGTGAGACAAATGCTGTACTAATGGGTTGCATGAACATAGTCTGCTGTTCCTGAGGGACTGAAGCCCATAGACGTATGCCCCTGTATCTTGCCCAGAATTTCTGTTTTTCCAGGATGTATTATACAAGGATTTTGTGGATGCTTAAGTCCAAACTTAGAAACCTAATTACAGAATCTTCTTTTGAGAAATTTGTTCCCACTTTCCAAATTTGATTGCTTTTGGCTACTCATCTAAGTAAATAGTGAGGGACATAAGTAAAAATACTGCAATTCATAGGGGTGCTGAGTACCCTCTCTTTTGACTGACATTAGTTCAAATTATTATTAATTGTGAAGACTGAGGTTCTTTTATTTAGATGCCTCATGATATAGTTTTCTACAAATTTCATCATCCAAGTTTGAAAACTGTGGACACAATCACTTAGGTCCCTAGAGATGACCCCTCAAATCTTAATTGGCGAGGAAGTGGCTTGAGTTATCTTGATGCTTTCCAGATAATGTTTAAACAAAGAATGTCTGCATTATTCTTTTTCAGTCTGAAATCTGCGGATCTGGTACTAGGGAGGAAGCCTGGAAAACAATGACCTCCTTGTCAGGGACTCTGGTTTCTGTTGGGAACGGTCACTTGGCCTGTTCAGTTAATAAGCCCCAGAAACCTTCTGAATTAAGAAGAGCAAAGGATGTTAGTTTAGAAGGTCAGAGGGTTAACAACAGAAGGAGCAGTTGTACTTGAGGTCATTTTCTGAGCAAAGTTTAACAGGACAAGCAAAGCTAGGAGAAGAGTTGATAGGTGTTAGAACACCTTCTGTCACGGTGACACTGGTGGTTGGGTTCTTTTTCCCCAGGACCAAGACTGATGAGAGAGAGGCAGTTTTCTCATGTTCAGGCTTAGCTGTTTATTCTTTCTTTATCTATATTACATATATACAGAGTACAAGGAACTACATACACTGAGATAGAAAGGTGCAAAATGGAGAGTGAAGAATCTCTCCAAGGTCTTTTATGTGTCTGTTTCTCTAATAATCAAATGCTAAGTAAGTTATTTTTCTTAGTGACTGAATGAACTGACACTTGTGTGCTGCGCTGTGGCATCTTCTATCCAATCACTTATTATTACCCAAAAACCCTTAGAAGAAGAAGATGAAGAAGGAAGAAAGAGAAAGGGACAATGCTCTAAATCCTCCATGTTGTCTCTTATTCACTAATATAGCTTAAACCCTAAACTCTAACTTTCTCACCCAGTGACTTAAGAAATCTCTAACTTAATCACTCACACTGTTAGTTTCTTTACTTAGCTTTAAAAGCTGTCTCCATGGTTTTAGGCTAAACTCAGTGCTCTCTTGGGTGTCAGAGCCAGGCACCATAGATAAGGGCCTATTTTCTGTGCCTCTGAACCCAACAATCTACTGCTTACTTATTTTTACACCTTGTCTTCTCATAGTATAAATTGTCATGTCTTCCTTGGAACTAGTAGGACTATAGCTGTTCATATAAGTAAGAACTAGCTCAAATGCTTAGACTTATTATTGCTTTGAAACAGGCTGATGAAAAACCTTTCCAAGACATTTGGAATTTTCAGTTGAATTTATGGATAAGATCCCTATTTCCTGGTTCTAATTTATGTGGAATGCTAAATACTCTGTTTTGTTAGGAAAGGGAAAATGAAGTTTCTTCATCTTCTTTTTGTCTGACAGATGTAGTGGAAAGCTTTTGAATTTAGCACATACACAAAGGTCAGGGCATCAGAGTAAAACCCGCAGTTGTGCAAATGGCATGGCCTCTATAGCTTCAGGACATGGCCCTGTTGGGAGTTCAGTCCAGACTTAAATGAGAATATATTCCTTTGAATTCACTCATTCTTCTTCTGGACATTTGGAAAAAATACCATGGTCCTCTATCCCTGGAGATGAAGGTCCTTTAAGAATCTCTAATGACCAAACATCAGCTCGGTCCATCTGCCTGCCTAAGTCAATCTTAATAGACCTGCATTGTCTTCAGAGACCTGACACAGTTTGATTACTTTTCTATTGACAGCTGTGGCTTTATTAATGCTTTTTGTTCAAGAAAAGAGAAATTGCTGGGTTCCTGAAAGCCTCTATGAAAATCCCTGGTTTTAAATGTCATGGTAACCCCTTAATGAAAAAGAAACAACTCTTCTACACTAGTAATTATAGGGAGCATTTCCAATTTAACAACCAAACTTCAACAACGTCACAGCCATATTTGAAATAGCAAAGCAAGGCTGTGATACCCAGACCATCGCTCTCACTTTTCTAGCATTGTTCAGATTTTTGTAGTGACCACATGGGGAAACTACCAGACACAGCTCAAAGGAAAGTTTGGGTTTTAAGAGATGCTTTATCAACACCTCTACCTTTTGCCTGACTGGAGTACACATCTGGAGACATCTAATAAATACATCCTATGAGCCATTTCCTTAAAAGTCTCTGATAGGGGAACAGGAACTTTGTTCCTGACTGTTGGACATACCTATGAAGGACTCTTTGTCTTGGAGCTGGCTTATCTCCCAGAGATTTGTGTAGACCACTGTATCCCAACCTCAGGAGCCTAGGAAGCTCCTGCCTCAGATCCCCTACTCCCTTGGCTTAGTCCTTGTCTTAGATTGCCATTGAGCAAGTGCAGTAACTCAGCTGCTTCAAGAGATGTTAGTTATCTTGTCTGAAGTGAAGGTATTGTGCTGAAGGAAACACCCTCAAAATTAGTCAAATCAATCTGAATAGCTTCTTTCAGCTAAAGGAAAACTGTGGAAAGCGATAAGGATGCTAACATCTTATTTGCTAGTTTGTCAAAAACCTATTGGGACTTTCTGGGACCTTTTTCATTCGGACAGCCATCCTTGGCTAAGAGTTCCACAAAAAAATCTGTTAAAACATGTGTAATGCTCTTCACAGAGGATGACTTTCACCCCAGGCCATGGATTCTGAAATCAATAAAACCTTGGTTTAGTTTTTTCTTTCTGAAGTACATTGTGTTGCCCAATAAAACAGAAAGCTCTGTTTAATCATGTGAATAGATTTTTTTCTTCCTTTTCATACAATACTGTATTTTAAAATTGGCAGATTGTTAATGCTGCTTCTAAGCTGTCACTTTCTGCCATGTTGCTTTGTCTGAACCAGAGGGGTTTGAGGATTGATGATTCCCTTTCAGCTGGCAAGCCACAGGCAGAATCTGACTTTCAGGAGGCAGGAACTGTTCAAGGCAGCTGGTGGTAACTGGGCAGTTTGGACAGAAGGTAATGTCACTTATGTTCCTCACACTCTCAGTTAATGCTCAAATTTGCTATGTTACAAATGCTGAAATGTATGTTAAAAGGTCCAGCTACTGAAAATCTATATTGGATGTTGATCAGTGTGGCCCTTTTACAAAATTATTTAACAGAGTGTAAGTTGTTTTCCAAAACAGTGTTCTAAACTAATTTATATTACAGACAGAATATTAGTCTGAGGCAGAGTGATCTTGATTTTCCTCTTTCCTGATATTTGTGGCTTTATTCTGGTACTGGTCCAGGAAAACACACCCATGAGCACCTCTAGAGCACAGTTCATGGTGATTTTGTTACTACATTGCTACCACGCATTGCTGGATCAGGATCAAATTGTTCCGCAGTCTGCAGAATTAATGCCCAAGGGAAACGACAGTCAAATTCCCTTTGTTTTCAGAGTCAGATAAGCAAATTTTACTTTGGTTAAGGAAACAATTCTCAATTTTATTTTATCCTTGTAGCACATCAGAAGACGGAGCAGGTGGCCAGCTTAAAGCCTGATTGTGGGAAAGAACAGAGATCAATTAGCTCCCCATGAAAGGGAATATTACAGGGAAAGAATGAAGATAATAATATCTATTTTTCTTAATGAACATAAAACTGGCAAACACTTTATTGTTTGTCCCTAACAATGTAAGAATTAATTTACTTTCCTATTAATTAGGTCTCAAAAACCAAAAGGGTAACTTGGCATTGGAAATCCCTCTAGCATTTCAGCTTGGGAATAGTCAGTATTCTTTCAACATAAGACTGCGGTAGAATATACTGCAGAAATGCTGTTGATGTTGCACACATTCATATTACATTTCACCTATTGTCATGCTAGAGGCCCATTGTAAATTAATTTGGAAGATAATTTTACAATGGCACTTTGCCTTCCAGTTGTATAATTTATTCATGTCAGAAATAATTTATTATATTCTCCCTTAAACAAATCTTTTTCCTTTTTTTTTTTTCCTAGGGTACCACCTTAGTAAATAAAATCCATTGTTTACACTGAGCCTTGTGTGACTTCACAGTGGTCAGTAACTAACCTCAAGGGGATAGTTTTGGCCATATTACTGGTCACTTATTTGTATAGATGATGGAGTGCCTTGGTCCCATCTGTACATATATTACTTTCTTTTGTCTTAGAGGCACTGTTGGAAAGATTAATTAGGTCCATCTGTAGGAAAGGATCAGCCTTAGGGGATTCAGGTAAATAAAGTAAATGCCAAGGGGAAAAGTGCTGAGGGACATGTTTTGAAAATCAAACTGTTTTTCATAACATTAATGGGGAAATTACATACAGAAGGAGATTTAAAGAAAAGTAGAATTGTCATTTAGTCTGGGTTATTTCAGCATGATCTGATAAACATGTCCTATTGCTTCTGTCATATGAAAAAGGATCTATGAAGAGGGTCCTTACTTACTATAAAGTCAAATCCATGAGTAACATTCTCAGCTAATACAAATCAGTATAACTTTCTGATCTTCACTTTAGAACAGTAAAGACTTGAGTTGTGTCTGCCAGAGTGATGTAATTTCTGTCCTTCATTTGAGTGATCTGACATGCAGTAAATTGATCCTAATTCACATTGTCTTAATTTTTTTATTATAATGGTGCTATATACCTTATGGGTCTTACATCACACCTGTGTTTTCCTTTCCTTTAAGCTTCTTTCTGTATTTTCTTCCTTATCTTTCCTTCCCTTTCCTTCAAACAATTCAGCATGCAAATGAGTCTCATAGCACTGAGCTAACTGATATGATCACAGATTGTAAAATAGCAACTCAGCTTTTACTAGCTTTTATATAATTTATTAGTTTATACAAAATTAATTGGTGTAACTAGTGCATAAACCATGTTAAATTTTTTGCCATTCAAGTTACATCTCACTCTGTTGCTTTATCAGCCTAAGTGGGCATTTGTGTTCCACCATGCAGTGGAATTACAATCCACAATATTTTCATGAAACACCAAATGGAACAAAAAGGCCATTTTTCTCACTGAGCTTTGGCTGTCTTAGGGACATAAATACTAGAGATGTTTTGCTTTTAAATTTTTGTTGGAGAGAAGTTGGGTTCCTTTTGAGTTTGGAGTTTTATGATGACTTCTAAAAGACAGAGAAACTTGAAGGCTTATTTTTGAGAAAAAGAGAAAAAACATAAATTATTTAAAAGAATTGAGAAACAGCATGCAGAAAGGATACAAAAAGAAGTGTAACTCAAAGGGTAAGGGGGGAATGACGGTTGGTGATCAGTTCAACTACTGTGTGTACATGAAGAACTACGGGTGAGAGGGAAGCCACTGGCTCTGGAAATGCACATGGCCTGTCTCTTGCCTGTGCTGGCAGCAGTGGACCCTCACTCCCTGAGGGGAGCAACTCCTTCTGGGGAACCTCGAGGTCTAATTCTGAATAGCTGCTAAGTCTGCATTACGCAGTGCTGGAAGGAAACTGCCTCTCTGTATGAACAAGGTGTGAATCTGTACACATTGCCACAGGGAGGTAGTTAGACACTCTAGAGTGTAACTGGGTTTTTGTTTTAGGAGCTGTATTGTATAGGTGGAACATTGTCTCAGTGGCATTTAGGTGAGATTATAACATAAATAAAAACATAATTTAATATCTCTTTATTTAGGGTAAATAGCTCAATGTGTTACCATTGCAGAATAGAGCCTTTATTGACTGAAGGCACTTCTTCCTTCCAGCTTGATGCACTTTCTTAGAAGAAGGGTGTTTTGAAGGCTCCCTCTTGGTCCATGTGGAACAGGTCAATGGCCACAGGGCAACACCTAGAACATACATCCTACATCTTAAAGACAGTCTCTTAGGTGACATCTGCTGGAATAGTTCTTGTTTGTGTCAGTGGGTCAGCAAACAAAAGAACTTAAATGGTCCTTTAAAGAATAAATTGTCCTTCCTTATAATCTTCTGAGCCAGTTTATTTTCTCATGTAGAGATAGGAGTTCCCATCTGGTTTATGCTGCTCATACTCATTGTCATAGGTAGCTAAGGACCTTGTCCTGCAAAGACTGAGCCGTAACATTTCTATTGGGCTCCAGATGTACACATTCTGCAGGATTCTGGAAGCAAAGCTGGACCATGGTAGCATGTTGTCAGTAGTGCAGCTGGAAAGTTGAAACTGAGGGTCTGAGCAGGGCTTTTTCTTCATTGTTTTATACTATATACAGGATTGGTATGTGTTTGTTGGGCCTACAGCCTTACATTTGAAAATCTTAAATCTACTTACAAGAGGAAATTATGTGTGTCTGTCTTTTTTTTCACAAGTGTTTTTCTCTGAGGCGATTTGAAATTTTAAACAAAGTATTTCAGATGGAGACTTACTTATTGTCATTTACTAAAACAACTGAAGGATGCTTCATGCTCTGGTTTTTGTTTCTGGTTTGTGTTGATCTGTTTCTCTTTTTAGAGAAACCCTGTTATTGAAACTAGATATTCCGCTCTGAAATGTTAATTTCCTGCAAAAAACCTAGATTTTTCATCAAAATATTTCAGTTAAAGGGCTATTCCAGGTCTCCAGGGTGTTCTTCTGAAAAGGCAGAAATAAAAACCAGTAGAAAAAGAGTGACATTCAACAGACAAATACTTGGTTCTTCACTATGGTTCTTACTCAGGTGAAGTTCTTCCTGGAATAAAAAATGAGAGCAAATTTCAGTATATATAGAATCCTGCCAACATACTAAAGTAACTCCCAGAACTATTCATTTTCCAGGAGCAAACACATTTTATACATAACTCAAGTAACCTACGTGTTCATTTTACAGAATCTAACAAGTGAAGAATGGTTGTGAATGTACCATGAAGCTGGCTCAGCAAAGGCTTTCCTATAATTAAAATACATCTGGCTCTGTTCTGAGTGGGAAATCACAGGTCTCTGAATGTTTTGAGTGTTTCCTTATGCACAACAGCAGCAGAAAAACTCCATATGCCTTAACCTGTCAAATTCTGTTCCACTTTATCATGTGGATAAATAGCTGCAATAAGGAACTTTAATTTAGCATCTTTGATCTGAAGCTGAGGGATTCAAAGCAAAGTCAATGCAAATGGTCATGAAAGGTATGAGAGGCTCAGAACAGCACTCAAATATTTAGCATACTGGTGTTAAGTGTGAAATAGCTTGCTGTCTTTCTCCATAAAAGCTTGTGACCTACACGGGCATTGTTCTTCCTGATGCCAGTTCTGCACCTACATCCTCCTGCTGCCAACGGTGCCACAGAGCACTGAGGTAATGTGTGGCTGAGGCCGGGGAACGCTTTAGGCATTTTGAATCTTTGTCCTTCACCCTTCTCCAAGGGGAGACTCAGCTCAGGGCAATGACAGCTTACTTACAGCAGTTTCCTATGCTGGAAAGGGCCGTGCTCCCTGGCACCCCATGGACCTGCTGGCAGTCCCAGTGAGCAGTGTTGAGGGCAGATTGGCAGAGCCGTGCGTGCGGGGGGCTCGGTGGAAGGGGCTGCTGTGCCTCGGCCTTGCCGTGGTGGGGTCAGCGCAGCGTGAGCCTGGAGAGACCGCGCCTGCTTGGATTGCCCTCTGCCTTTCCTGCTTGCCTCTGGGGCTTTTCATCAAGTCCTCACTGTCCACCTCATTTGTGGGACGAGTGACAATCGGGCTCTCGTTCTTGAGCAGCCCCAGGAGGGGCAGCTGTGGAGCCTGCAAGGCAGGCGGCAAGCGGTGATAGATGGAGAGGGCAGGATGGATGGATGGATGGATGGATGGATGGATGGATGGCCATGACTGGGAGGGGGACGGCTGTCTGGCGGAGTGGTGCTGACCCGGGGGAAGGGGTGGAGGGCCGGGTGGGTGTGCCCGGCTCTCCCTGCCGCTGCCGCCGCGGTCCGCCCCACTCACAAGGTGCCTGAGCCGGAGAGCGAGCAGCAGCGCCGCGTCCCCGTCGCCCTCCGCAGCGCCCGCCCCGCCATGCCCAACTTCGCCGGCACTTGGAAGATGAGGAGCAGCGAGAATTTCGACGAGCTGCTCAAGGCGCTGGGTGAGGCGCGGGGAAACCGGGCAGAGGGCTGTGTCCCGCGGGAGGGGACACGGCGTGGCAGCTGCAGCCGCGCTCCGGTGCCCGGTGTGTCCGGGGAGAGCTCCGAGCGTCGGCCGCGGGCAGGAGAGGCTTCCGCCCGTGCGGGGCACGGCTCAGAGTCCTACCCGGGGAGGGGCGGTCGAGGCACGGCACGGTTCCCACCCCACCTACGGGCTCCGGCGGTCCTGCCTGGGGAGCTGGGCTGCCGCCGGCCCGGCGTTCAGCCGCGGGGATCCCTGCGAGAGCCCCGTGTGCCGAGCGGAGCCTGCCGGAGCGCCGCAGCTCCCGAGCTCCGCAGCTGTGCCGTGGGGCTGCGCGCTCTGCCCCGGCCTCTCGCCCCGCTCCCCCATCGGCGTGATGCTGGCCGAGGTCAGCCGAGGGCACGGCTGGCGACTTCAAGCTCTGCTTCCTCCCCGCTTCGCCCAGGTGTCAATGCCATGCTCAGGAAAGTGGCGGTGGCAGCCGCCTCCAAACCCCACGTAGAGATCCGCCAGGACGGGGACCAGTTCTACATCAAAACTTCCACCACTGTCCGCACCACTGAGATCAACTTCAAAATCGGGGAGAGCTTTGAGGAGGAGACGGTGGATGGACGAAAGTGCAGGGTAGGAGGAGACTGGGGCACGTGCATGTGTGTGGGGGCTATGTGTGTTACCAAGTTCTTTCTAGACGGGACAAACACATCTGCTGCCCATGTCCCCGGACAGCGGCATTGCTGTCCTCCACCCTCTTCTTAAGAGAAGTTCTCTAGGGGGTTCTTGATGATCACCACTTCTCTTGTCTGTCTTTCGGGATAAAACTGAAATCTGATGACAAGTCCCAAAAGGAGAGTTCAGGTATCTGGTTTCCAGCTTGGAAGGGTTTAGTTCTGTTTTTTGCTTCCCTCTCACCTGAAGACCTCAGCTGCAGGGAAAGCTCTCCCCAGCTTTTGTCCCTGACAGAAATATGGGAAATGGTGGAGCAAGAGAGACCTCAAGAGTCAGGATTTAGTGCATAAATCTGACCCAGCTTTTGTCCTAGATTGAATCAGGTGAGTTCTCAAGCAGGACCACAGGCTGTTGGTGGTTTGGGTCTGAAATCATCTTTCACACCCTTGCCAAGTGCATATGTCCAGTTTGCTGATAGGCAGCTCTTTAACAGTGTAAGACAGGCTTTCAGCTGGTATTGAACCAGCCACAGTTACACCATCTCCTTGAGCAGAAGTGCATTAGAGGGCATTCACTGGAGTGCTTTGGGCTTCATTCTGTGTGTGACACCCTGCTCCTGTACCTTTGTAACCACTTCTGTGGCCATAAAGGGGGATTTAAGTTGACAGCATCTGACAGCAGGTTCTTGCTGGTGTAGATATGTGGGATCTGAGCTTTAGGGACCTGGGCGGTGGTCATAGCTGCGTTTTGAAAACTGTTATTGAAGGCATGGGTTAATTATGCTTTCTTTGAGCAGTTTACTCATAATTATAAAGAAATATATATAAACACATATAAAACTCTTACAAAAGAAATACAAATACAGATTATCGGAACGTAGTCTCAAATGAGGATCCAGTTTTAAAAGTATCCAGTGTTGGTGAAATAATCTACTTTCCAAAATATGATCTCTCCTAATTCTTGGGTTGTTTTTTAAGACCATTTTTATCGTTAAGAATTCAGAGCTTACAGTCTTCAGTGCAATTGCTGTCAACATAGATTTATGAAAAAGGAAGCAGATTCTGGGAATCAGTGAATATTTAGGACATCCACTTGCTCTCTAGGATGAGTTATCATATATTTAACAGTTTGTCCAGGAAATGTTACTGGCTTTGTTAATTTATCTTGTTTGGCAAAAGGGTATTCATACATAATGCATATATGATAAATGTGACCCGCTTTCTAGAGAAGGACTTATTTCTACAGATGGAAAACCAATAATTATGGCTGTAAGCTATGAAAGTTGGAAAAAATTGAAAGAAATGGGTTTTGTGAAGTAGTAAATTTTTTCCATGTGTCGTGAAATTATTTATAGTCCACTCTCAGGAATAAGTTGTACTGCTGTGTGTGTATATAACCAAGATGTGGCCACAGAGCAGAAACTGACAGATAATAAAATAATACCCCAGAATGTAGTTTGCAGTATCTGGCAGAACTGCTGACTGGTAATATATTTTCATATACTTTATGGGGTGGAGGGTTTTATACTGCCAACTAATCCATTGTTTGTGCAAAGAGGGAATCATATGTGGTTGTACTTCAAGGCATAGCTTCTATAACTGCCATTTGAGAAGGCTTGTTGGCTTATAAAATCTATTGTTTTGAAAAATATTTTAAAATTTTAAATTTTAAATCAAAGTAAAGAGTTTTTTCCCCCTTGGAAAGTCTGAGAAGTGTTAACTTGAATTTAGGCATACATATGCACACACACAGACTAATAAATGCCTCCCCTGTGTAGTTATAAAGCAACTACTTGAACATTCTCTACAGGGTATCTTTATGCACAGCTGTTCCATTGCACTGTGGAGTAATAGTTCAGTGCTCAAGTGAAAAGCAACAGAGTCAGGGCTTGCCTGTTTGTGAAAGGTAAACAAAATCGTGTAGTTTGGGGTTCTTTTATTTTTCAGTGGTTTCATAGTCATTATTCAAATTCAAATGCTTTGGAAAATGCCCAAGGGTATTTCAATCTCCAGAGTCACAACCTTAAAAAAGTAATGCCACAAACATTTGAATTCTAACAATGTTTCTTTAATTTAGCTGTGATTTATTCTACTTTGTTAGCTCAATGTGTTTACAGTTAGCTTGGCACAGTGCCACAGAGCAGGAAAGATTGTAAGTGACAAATACTGCATTATTTATGACCACAACATGATATATATACAATTGTTTATACTTTTAGGGGACTTTGTAGTGATAAATAACATGTCAGATCAAATCACATGTGTATAAGGATACTTGGAAATGCAGACAGTACATTAGCATATTCCTAAATGACACTTTTCAACATCAAGCATTTGGTGGAAACTGAGTGGCTTCACACTGAAAAGACATTTGCAATTACTTTGTTACTAATATACCTCTTTCCAAAATTCCCCATCACACCTTGATTTTTGTTTCACCGCTTTCCACTGATGATTTTTCCTTTGCCTTTACTTATCTATGTGTTGCTCATTTAGAGGAGCAATTATTCTCACTGCTCATTGTTGTCTCTGTCTCGTGCTGCTGGGGAATATAATTAATGTATTTCCTAATGGTTTTCTTGCCTGCAGAGTTTGGCAACTTGGGAGAATGAAAACAAGATCTATTGCAAACAAACTCTTATCGAGGGAGATGGTCCCAAAACATACTGGACTCGAGAATTAGCTAATGATGAGCTGATTTTGGTAAGAACCTTGAATTCACTCCATACATGCACCATATTAACAGGCTTCTTTGTTACCACATAGTATGAGTTATTGTTTGTCCTTACTTAAATCCATCTGGAAGATTTCCATTTTCATAATCCTCTGCCTTACAATTAATACATTGCTTTTTTTCCTTTCTTTTAATTTTTTGTTTAAAAACATATGGAGATAAATGCATATTCTGACTTGCATTTGATTGTTAAAACTTTCACCATACTTGAACTGATAGAATAATCACAAGTTGGCCACTTCTGCTCTGTAAATTTACAGCATCATCAAAGAATTTGCTTGCTTTATTGCAGATTTTCTCTGGTGAAAGTGAGATCAAGGCATTTGACCTAATTTCTGGAGAATCTTCTTTTTAGGCATGTGCATAATGTTGCTTCTTATCCATGGTCACATGGTATATAGCAGGAAAGATATGCATGTTGTTAGCATGCTTTAATCCCTTCTGTTTATGAAAAATACGAAAAAAATTATTCTCCTGTATCTCTGTCACCTTCCCCAATTCCCTGATCACCTCTGAGTCAGATTCAGAATTGTCTTCATGAGTTTCTTAAAAATACAGAGATTTGTGCATTTGCTGTCAGCCAACACCCCCCCAGTGGTGTGTGAGCTTCCATCTGGCAGCAGGCTGACTGTGGGCATTCTGAGCAGCACCTCTGCAACCTCCTGGCTGTGCCTGCCCTCAGTCATGCACAGCTTGTTTATTCAGATTGTACTTCTGTTAGAGCTCTCTTCGCTGCATCTTTCCTCATTGGTCACTCCACATTAATTTACCAGTATCCACACCTGAGTAAAGACACACCAGCACAGTTCAGCTCGAGTTCAGAATCATTTCATTGCACATGTTCTTGCTAGTGAATTCTGGATAAATAGTTGATTAAATTGTTACGCCTCATCCGTTTGGACGTGGAAGACAGGCTCCTGGAGTGGTGGGTAAGAAAACTCGAAGCAGGGAGGTTTTGTTTTGAGCTGTCACACTAACTAAACCTCTGCACTTTAACAAACCAACAGCCTCCCCAGTGTTTCTCCAAAGCAGATGGAGTTCTGTTTTTAAGATTGCATCTGAAACAAAAACCCAAACCTAACCAAGTATAAACAATAAGCTTCTAAGGTGTTAATATTATCCCAGACACTTTGGAACTGTTCACCCACCCCTTATGAGGATGTGTGCTGTTAGTGAAATCACACTGGTTTCTAATGAATGAATACTCCAGTGCTGCATAATTTTTTTTACTCAAACACTGGAATTCTTTATATTATCACAAAACTTTAGGAGGCAAAGTACTTTGATCTCTGCTTTGCATCTTTAGGTGAAATGCAGTGGACAAAATATATTCTCAACTATAACTTTTTGAGCTTTCTAACAATACATTTCTGTAGCTTTTTATTTAAGCAACAAGCTGATGAGGCAGCTGTTAAATAAAGTGCGCTGCTCCAAGCAAAGCACGAAAGCTGCTCATAATACAATTGCCTCCTGCAAGCAGCAATGTGAACTTACCCTGCTGGGGAAGAATAATGAAGATGGATAAGATACCAGAGGGATTCAAAGATTTAAAGCCACTAAACATGTTTTCTTTTTTAATACAGTCTGTTGAATTTTTCTGAATTAATTATTTTTCCAGTTAGGATACAAATTAGAACAACTTGCTTCTTATTAAAACATTTCCATTTATAGGAACTCAGAACTTTCAATAAATTGGTTTACTGGTAATTTCCTTGCCTTAAAATATACACATTTCTTTTAATCTGTGTAAGTGTAGATTCAACTTCCAGTCATTACATATGGTGTCTGAAAGAACCTAAATAATATGCCTAAAATTTGTTATTGCATATAGTTCTCTTAACACCACTGATCAAGCCACCTCTTGGAAGAACTTTCAGACTGTGGAACTAATCCACTGGAAAACCTTAAGTCTTTTGATGTAAATACAGCTTTCATTGAATCATTATTTGAGTGCTTTTTTAGCCCTGTCCAATTTACCAATTTCCCTCCTAAATTAAGAAAACCAGAATGGCATGTACTGTTTTGTTAGCAATCTAGCACCTGACATTACAGTGATTTAATCTCCCTACTCTTGCCTAAAATGATCCTGATTTATATGCAAAGGCTTTGTTAATTCTTTTCTGGTTTCCATTTCCCCTTCCTGTCTCTGGCAAGCTGGAATTACGTTCATTGGTTGCAATGTGTGATTTTACTGTGGCCATTATGAAAATTTGGTATTTGTTTCCAATGATCCAGATCATTCTTTCTGTGTTTTTTACTATTCAATATGATATACAGTTTCATTCTCCTACCTCTTTGAGCATAGTGGCCTCTTTTGCTTTATTAATTATAATGACAGTAATTGGTCCTCAGGACAAACATTTTCAAGCCCTCATGACATTTGGTGGGACTAAATGTACGGATCTTTTAAATACATGGGTTGATGTTAAAGATCTGACAGTCCAAAGCTCAGCAATGAGGTGTTTCTGGGAGTAATGGTGGTGTGAGACCTCTGGTCCTTTGCAGAAGCTGAAATGGCCAAAATGAACCCTTCTGGGAGACAACAAAAAGTTCTACTGTTTGGAGACAGAAGAGGATTAGCTACTTTTCTCTTGTCTGTGGTCCCTAATTTTAAAGCTCTAGAACGTTCCTTCAGGGAATTGGGCTTTAGAAGTTAAACTATTTGAAGTGATTGGCTGAGGTGTGTTCAGCAGCTATAAAAGGGAACAAGGTAGGAATAAGGACCCTTAGTGAGAAGACTCTTTTGATCTCTTGTCTCTCCACTGTCTTTGGGTTTTTCATCACTACAGTGAACAAAGATTCAATATTAGATTATTTTATTTTATGCTTGGGAAATTTTTTTGGGTCTGAGTTTGGAAACCCCCACTTACATCTTACTTCTTCAATATCACAATGAGAAGATGAGATCTCTGTCTTCTTTCTTCTTCTACCCTCAGAACTCTCTTAGGAATCTGTAGGACCTGAAATTCATTCTTGTTCAGTTTTGCTGCCCTTATTGCTTCAAATATTTAACAATTCCCATCTTCACACTTCTCAAATCTCCCTGCTTACCTAACAAATCTTTTCTGTTCCTTCATTCTCCCTGATGTGCTTCAGTAAGGCTCTGCTTCTGTTTCTCCATCCAAAAAAATCTTTCAAGAAGTCTTGAGATTTCTCATTCACTATTAGATGCATTTGCAGAAGAAATCAAGAAAAGTCATACCCTGTTTGAAAGAAGTTGCAAGAAAGGATGAAAACTGTGTTAGACTGAGGCATGAATTGAAGAAAGGCTTGGGGTAGGAGGCAGGGGTAAGGAATTAGCTTTACTCTGTTGGCTGCATAAATGTTGGTGCTTTGCCAAATAATTTTGATCTAAAATGATGCATTGCTTAGGGGATCCATTTAATTATGGTATTTTCCTAGTGTAAGGATATCTTTTTCTCTCCAACATATCTTATTAAATAAAATTAATTTATTAGCCCATATAATAATAAAAAAAAATCGGTGTTTACTTGCCATGACTACCACAGAGCTAAAATAGAAACCATATTACTCAATAATTTTCAATCTTTCTTGCATCCTGGCAGAAGAATTCCTTATGTTCTTCAAAGATATTTCCTTGGAGTAAAATGATGGTCTTCCAAGTCACATCATGTTCTCTGGAACACAGATACAGAGAATATACTATTTAGTTAGCAAAGGTTTCCTTTACCTTCAGTTGCCTTCAGTTCTCCTTAGCTCCTTGAAGCATAGAGAATAAACTGCTTTTATTAGTAGATAAATAATATTTGTCTCATACAATGACAGATGTAGGCCCAAAGTCCTGTTAGAAAAAGAATTCTTTCAGCCAAGGAAGGGAAGGAGGATCAAGTTCTGCTTTATAAAAAAGATGGTCTGAAAATTTGAACATTGATCTTAAACTAGAGCACTGCAACTTCTTTTATCAGACAGAGCTGTTTATTCTAATCTTGCTGGGCTGCACTTGCTGGGATTTCAGCGCTGCATTTTTAGAATTATTGAACAATGTAGATAAAAACTACATGGAATGTTCAAGCAAGGGAGGGTGAAAAGGGTAATTCCCCACCAAAGTCCACATTTATTTGTCTTGACTGTATCTTTATGTTGTATTGTACTTTAGGATTGTAATGCATACACAGAGTCAGGATATCTGTATTTTCAACTCTACATTGATAAACTATATTTGGATTAGCATTTGAGCAATCAAGATGAGAATATAACATGAAAATATGTATTTCTTTTATGTGTTTGAAATTTGTGATCTAGAATTAAGTGCCTTTTCTTCTCTTTATTATACTCATAATGCTTTTGTTGTTGCAGTGTGTTTTTGTCAGGGACATTAATGAGCTATCAATCACTTATGTAAGTCAGAAGAACAAAAGGTTGCTCTTTGCAAAGTTAAAAGATGCTGCTTACAAATATTGGCTATTCAAAGAGACATTTATATTCAAATTAACTTTAGCTACATTGCTGCTTTCATGGCTGCTCATGCTTCTATAGATTTAAGTTTAATCTGTAACACACAAACATTTTAAAGTGGATGATTACTGGAGGAGGGCTTTAAAAACAGCCTCTGAGCACATTTTACACAGTTCACCTATCACACAGGGGTTCTCAGAATCAATTGTAGCAAGGGTCAAAGAGCAGAACATTGGTGGGGGTTCAAGCATGGTTTCTATGCTACATTCCCTCCTCAGAAAAATCGTGCCATAGCTGATTAAACCTGGTGAACTGTGGAGCCTAGATGAGTGAGTGAACATTTTAAAAATGATTTTGCTGGCTTCTGAAATTAAACAGTAGGTAAGAAGGGTCAATGCAGATTTGGAAAGAGATTTTGTAGCAGAATGCTGAAATGCATGATGTGCCTAAGCCTTGTACCAAACAGTGTCAAACTACCTAAGAGTTTAACTTTTCTATAACTTCTGGAGAATGATCTTATATAAAATCAATTATCAAAAGAAGGGTCGAGTCATATCAGGCTCAGATTGAGAGGGTTGCTGCTGTCTTCATTACAGCAGCCTTGACAGAAGTTCAGAAGCCTGTAATAATGCATGTGTGTGTGTTGCATGGACCTAATGCTTTAATTTACTCTTTGCCATGAGCAGATTTACAAGGGAGCTTAGGGATCTACAGCCCCTGCTCACTACTACAGCCTTGTCTGGATCACATCCCAAACAAAGAAAGAAGCCAAAGCCCATTTGCATTTTGGCTGCACCCAATCCTGAATGCAGCCTTTTGTAATATCACTTGTAGCTTAGATGTCCTCTGTGCACTTGGCATTCAGCTATAACGGAGAGATGCCATTGTCTCAGGTCTCTGCCATTCGTTTGCTGCTTGGCTTTGAGGAAATTGTGTCATATAGCAGTGCTCAAACACCAATACTGACATTTAGGCTCCTTGAGAAATCACCTAATTTTGCATGGTGCTGTCAATTGATATCCTGAGGAGCATGAGGTTGTGTATTGGGTGATTTGCTATTAATAGCCAAGTTTGAAAGGGAGGCTGCACATTCAGTGAGTATGGCCTTGTAAGGATAAACTTCTTTTCTAAAATATTATGGGAGTAGGGAGGAGAATGGAAATAAGCAACATGCTATCGTTGTGAAAATTTATATCTTTACTCTAGATAAATAGATGGAAATTTGCATGTGGACAAAGCCTTTTCTGAGGATTCATTTAGTAATACCTTCTTTTCTCCATCAGTTTGCTGATGGATTCTGTCTTCTTTTGTAAATTGCCTCTGCATTTTGATTAGTCATGAGCAGCTAAAGGGATTTTTGTATACACTGGCAGAAGTGATCTTTCCCAGGTGATTGTTTCAATGACACTCTTCCACATTATACTGTGTGCTCCACTTACCACAAAGGCTCCTCAGCAAATGTTTATAAAGAAGGCCTTCAAAAAGCAGATTTGCTCCTACAGAAATATATTACTGCCCTGTAATTCTCTTTTAATCTCTCATGATGTCAGTGGTCATCAGATTTTGAGTGAACTGAGAGAGGTCAATTTATTGGATTATCCCCCTGCAAAGGGCTTTGTTTGCAGTGTGCCTTTGGACTCTTAGCTACAGATTATGACAAGCTAAGAGAAGAAAACAATTCTTTAATTTGCAGTCGTTGCACATTTAAAATCCTATTTTAGATTTAGATAGAAGCCTTGCCTTGTAGCATTTTATGAGATAAATGGGATCTTTCCAAGCCAATGAGAAGGTGGTGTTTGGAAATCCTGCATCTTTTTATTACATTTGAATTATGTTTTGGTAGTATTGCACCTTTTTTGAATTGCTCTGATGGAACTTCACCACCAAATTGCTCATTCTCTTTTCATTTGGAAGTTCTACTGCTTTGGGTCATGGAAATCTTTAAAGTCTGATTATTTGAATAGGAACTATCACTTCTTTTGAGTCTAGAATTAGAACCACAGACACTAAACTGCTTTATCCTATCACCGAATAGAAGGATTTAAGTGTGAAGAATAGAGGAATAACACCCTTTGGATTTGGATCCTTCCCTTACCTTGGGCCCAGCTGTACATTAGACATTTCTGTGAGTTACCACAGGAAAAGAATGCAGCAAGTTTGAACATGTTCCTCCTTGTTTTCTTTAGTAACACTGAGTGGAGTTTTATTAACAAATGATAGTCACAGTAAGATAGGAACACACCTTTTGTTTAAGTCCACATTTAAACCTGTACATAACTGTGACAATAAAGCCCTTTATTTATGTGCTTCAATTACATTGTTAATCATCTGAATGTGTATTAGGTATGAAATCTAAGTGCTAAAAAATGCAGCTTATTCTTGAAACAGGACAGAAGCCACATGAAGGTGGGTCTTCAAGGAAAGGATGTTGGTTGTTTTAGAAGTGCCCAGTGATTACATGGTACTCCAGAATAATTGTAATTGTGCTTTGCTTGATTTCTATCTCTTTGCAGTCTAGATTTAAAGACATTATTGTGTTAAATAATAGTGGTTTTCCAGACTGTGAGACTGGTGTGTTGAGGAGTCCTTGTATGTAGCATTTGATTTTTTTAAATTTGGGTTCCCTGAATATGTCCATATTTTCTGCACATGATTTCTGTCCAGATTAATTTGAATGTAGTCCTTTGCCTGAAATTTTCAGAAGTCCAGAAGTCTAGCTGGAGCTGGATGTTGGAAGTACAAAATGAGGATCCTGTGTCCTGTGTCACAAACACACTGAGCTGTGACTCTCTGAGCGCGCAGCAGTCGATCTGCGTGCTGCCACTCACCCATGCTACTGAGCTTTCCCAGAAAGTCTTATGTCATTTTTCTTCCTCCACAAATGTTAATCTTTATTTCCACACTCCCTCCTGTGAATCTTCCAGGGAAGCTGCCAGTCAGACTACACTGATGTCTTAGGAGCAAGCTCTGCCCAGGAGCACAGTCTTAGAACTGGACACTGCAATTTCAGACACTCAGATCTACAGTGGCTCCCTTGCAGTATGAATCACATCTATTTCAACCTACTCTTCCCTGCAGTGTTCCTTCTCAACAGAAATGATGATCTGTTCTGAGAATAACTGCTGCTGCACAGCTTTAGAGGAAGGAGTTTCCCTCTTCCCTAAAAGAACAGACATAAATTTGTCAGGGAGGTTATATGAGTTTTGGCAAACTGCTGCTGCAGCCTTTCTCATTAGAGCTGGCTGATGTGGTACCCACTCCCATCTCACGGGGTGGCTGCATGGCTGTGCAGCTCCAGACTGGGGCTGTGCCAGCTCTGGGAGAACATTACACAGGAACTGTTTTACTGCTGTTTATCATTTGTGTTGAAGTAGCAGCAGGGGACCCAAACCTCCCTGTGCTTAGCAGTGCCTGAATGTGAAAGACAATCACTGCTGCAAGGGTCTTACAGTCTCCACAGAAAACCTTGAGCCCTGGATGGTCTTGACTCTTACCTCCTCTCTCTGGCAAAGCTCCTGCTGAAATAATTTTGCCTTTGTGGATAATTTGGAAATTTCGAAGGAAGACATAATAAGGGTATTTGCAGCTGGTGCTGTGGACATTAGAGAACTATCCATATCTTTAATGTTCATTTTCAGATGTATTCATGTATAATATAAAAATATATATTAAGCACTGATATGATATTGATATGCATAAAAACAAAGTCTGTATCTCCAAAATACTAGTAGACTTGTGTCCCCAACAAAGTGAACAAAATATAAGCCAGAATTTTAAAGCTAAGTCTTTCCAAAGTATTGGCCAAAACATGTGTAGAAAGCATTAAAACAAATAGCCCAGCTGAATTTTCATAATGCACTGGGGTAGCTCTTAATGCATGCTTTTCAGTGAGACCTTGGCAGTGACTGCAGCCAGACATCCCACCTCAGAGCTTGTTAGTGCTGAGCTCAAAACCTTCTGTCAGCATAGCTGAATGTGAAGTTTTTTGCAGTCTCTACTTCCTCACTCTTGTCCCTATTGTTTCCTTCATGCTTAATTGCTTAAATTTTAGCCTGCCAGACCTGAACTTGCATACAAACACTTTGGGATTCAGTTGTCTTTCTCAGGCAGTCCTACAATCACTGTCCTGCCTACATGTCCTGATAATCTCTAGGGCATTCCAGCTCCTTATCATGGATAACAAACTCACTGGTTAAGGGCACAGTGTCCTCCTGAAGGAAGATTGTCAGTGACACTGCCCACTCTCCAGAAGAGAGTGTTTGGTGTCCCAGCATGGGCTGTCAGCTGCTTGCAGCAACATTATATTTACAGGTGTACATTCTCCTGGTCTGCATCTTTCCTCCAATGACTTCATTTGCCTGCTTGGATTTATATCTGCAAATATCAAAGAATACCTTTGGAACGTGCCATCTGAATTTCACCCTCAGCATTTCTAGTTCAAAGTGCTGCAACTGTTTCTAAATATAACAACAGTACATTCCAAATTCACTTTATTTTCTCATGTTTATTTATCAATTCATGACAAGAAACTACAGAAAAAGAGAATTTATGCATCATTTATCATTCTGACAAAATCCATCCTGCCATGAAAAACAGGTCATTTACATTGCATTCCTCCTTCAAAATTACTTTTTTCTTTTCTCTCATCTGTCAAAAGACATAAGAAAAAGTATTTCTGCTATAGAACTAGTTACTTTAGTAAAAATAACACTTTGAAATTATGTTAAATGTTTGCTGGTTCTATCTCTTCTGATTGATTTTTATTTATTTTCCAGACCTTTGGTGCTGATGATGTTGTGTGCACGAGAATTTATGTAAGAGAGTAAAAACATCAATTTACTTGTCATCTGGGATGAAGTGTGAAAACCCCCAGTATAAGGAGTATCTGTGTGTGCTATTACTAATGCGGTATTGTATGTGACCATGTGTGTTATATCTTGTGTGTTTTGCTTTCAGTTTTCATTTCAGACACTATCCCTTCCCACTTTGAATGCCATCAATTTTCATGTCTGCTTTGTATTTTGTAGTTGTCACTTGCTATGGTTTCCTCAGTTATTAAACTTATTGGGCATAACTCACAGCTGTTTGGGGGTGTTTTTAATTGAAAAGCCAGCAGTGCTTTGGTTAGGACTGAAACACTTTTTCCCCTCTGCTGAAGTCAGTGTGGAGTTTCCTTGCTGTAGGCAGATCCTGAACTGTCAGGGAACACCTCCTAGGGCATCACAAAGGGATGGAGAGCAAGTGGATGGCAAGGCCTTTCACAGAGCTGCAGGCTGCTCTCTTGATCCCAGAGCTCTGCTTCTTTCCTTCTTCCTGTCCTCTCTCCTTCTTTCTCCTCTCTCTCTCGTTCTCTCTTCCTCCCTGTTAAGGAATAATTAGTGTACACTGTGATTGCTGGGATCAGCTGAACCAGACAAAACAAGGTGAGGTCTCTTCCCTTTCCTGCTGTGTCTCTGAAGAATGCCCAAACTTCCCTGTTGAGACACACAGTATCCAAATACAAAACCCAGCTGCATCTACAGGACAAATAACATTGTGATCATGACTAACACTTGTTGTCATCACATCCAAGCACCTCAGGCCTGACCAGAGAGCCAGAAGAATCTGACAGACTTTACTTGTTTTGGCCATAAGAGAAATAAAGCTGAGAAATGCTGATTTTCTCCTACCTTCTCACCTGTGATGAGAATTTCCAATGGCTTCGCTCCCCCTCCATGTAACAACTCTCACTTCTGGTGATTTGACCTTTCATTCTTTGAGCAACTAAGTGTTTCACAAACCAGGGCAATAGCTCAAAAATGAAAGAAACACTAAATTTAATGTATTTATTCTGGCTCAGAGTTCTGGCTGCAGCACTATCAAGTATGAGATTCGAGCTGAACAGAAATTCCACTAATGCACCAGATAGTCTTCAGTCCTTCAGCCTCAGAAGTGTCTGGAAACTGAGACTCAGAGCACTACTTATTTCACTACAATATCCAGTCTTATCTGACCAGATTTTATCTTTGTAAGAATAGTTTTTCTGCTTCATGTCACACAATAATGTAAGATTTTTAAGAAGTTCAGTGTTAGCAGATTATATGCCTTGTTCAGTAGATTTTGCTCACTACTCACAAAAGGAAAATAGGACCAAAACTTACTCATCTTGAGACATCCATGATAAATAACTCTGTCTCTTCATCCCTCACATAGCTATGCAAAGAAATCCCCTTTGATAGGACTGCCAAACTGCCATGGAGAACTCAGCCAGCTGTTCTATTTATTGCAGTGTGGCCTACAGAGGCACAAGAGGAGAGAAACATACAGTGTTTTCTGTCTCCTCTGCTCTGACAGATCATGCTTACTTTCTCTGCCATCAGGACTCAAAATACCATATTGCAGCTGAAAAGAGGGTTCTTTTCTTCCACACTCTAACCTTAAGCTAAATCCTGCTTCCAAGACCTTAGTTCCATTGGTATCAATTAAATAGGGTACATGCTGTCGCAGACTGAGGCAGGGGCTGAAATTAGTTCAGTGAGGTTTGGATACAGCTGAAGCTAACCCCCACTAAGAACAAAACCATTAGGAGGATGATAGGGATCTATCTTTATTTTCTATCTTCTTTTAAGATTCAAATTAAAATAGTTGGGTGTTTTGTTATAAACAAGTTCCACTTCAGAAGTATCTGGATCTGCTTGTGCAATCAGCTGTCCCAAAGGGACTCCACAAAAAAGTGCCAGGCTTTGAGCTCACTCAAAGCTGCTCAGGGATGCAGACAAAACTGTCTTGCCACATAAAGGCTGAGCAGCCAGTAACACTGTGTTGCAGGACATGTCTGCACAACTCATATCCCAGAGCACCAGGAGCCCAACAGCACCACAAAGGCTTTGCCTCCACCTCCAAGAAGCCAAGAAAAGATGCCACTCTTAGCAATTACCTTTTCCACCAGTGTCTAAAACTGCCCCGATGCACAGCTTGTGAGGGTTCAGCCAGCTATTGGCATGAGCCTCACACTGTCTAAAGCCAGTGAGTGCATTTAATGGGAGCAGGGATTTCTGTGTTTCATTTCTAGGAAGGTTCAAGCTAAGCTGTTGTGCTGCTCAAGCAAATGTCCTTCAGAAAACTTTCCCATCAACTGGAAAATACCGAGTCAGGTTTCCATCCAGTTGGCAACTACTATCCAAGTAGTAAAGTGTGAGCTATGTAACGAGCTTGTAGGAGTTATGATTAAAAACAGGCTCTGGAGATATGAGCTGCCCTGAATAACTGGGAACTTTCTTCTTCCTTGCTTGAAGCATGACAGAAGTTCTTTTCTTTAATAATTTCAGTGTGGAAGCTTCACCATTTGATTTACTTTTGTGAAGTTACAATAAACTTACTGGTGCATGGGTAAATTCCTATAAACAGAGACAAGAACTGGTCCAGGGTGTTAGTTTTATGGCTCATTGTTGAAAGTGCAAAGGCCAAATTGCATTTTGTGAGTCCTCTTAGATTTAAAAACCTTCAAATCTAGGCACTCAAGGATTTGGTGTGAATTTATTGGCCAAAAGCTTTGCAGTTGTCTCCTGAATTTTTTTTTATTGCTGACATTTAGCTCCTTTGGGAACACGGAAGTTGAATAATGGCCAACAGAGAGAGTTTTATCCACTTTTTGTGTAAAAAGTCATGAATTCACACCCACACCCTTAGATGAGGTGGCAGAAGCAGAATTACTGTAGCTTGCATCCACAAAAATGAAGTCTCATGATATCTGAGTGGTATATGGTTACTGAGCAGAAAGGATCCTGAAAGTTTCTCAGCACACAGGAGGGAGGGACTTTTATAGGCAAAGGTGCCAGGACAATGGAACACCTAAGGGTTACATAAGTGGTTTGTTGATTATTTGATAGCATGTGGATGTCTGAAAAGGGCCCCAGGGATTTCACAGATATTGTCTTCCAGATTCAAGTCAGAGAGATGCTGTCTATGGCTCTAGGCAATCAGGGACAGAGCCCAGCTCACATTACATGTATCAGTGGGCAAGCAGAAACTTCCCTTCATACTGCTGTGTTCTAAGCAGCACTTTGTCACTGGAAACGCTCTGAGGTGTCAAGCACTGACTGGTGACAAACATGGCCCACCTCTGTCAGGATGGCTGTGGATTGACCACTGGATGCAATAGCACCATCCCCTCATCTGCTGTCTTGCACATGTCTGTGCCCTACAGGCCAGACTGCTGAGCTCTGCAGTGCTCCATGCTGATGGCCAAAGGACTTTCTGACCACAGAAACCAATGCATGGGGGAACCTTCCTTGTGAGTGTATTACACACTACAGTTCATGTTTGAGAGCATTTACCCACACAAAGGCAGCAGAATGCAGCCAGCTAAGGTGAGAAGTCTTCCTCCTTGAAGTTTAAAGGCTTTGAATGGATAAGCCTTTGAATGAAAGTCCTTGAATGGATACAGTACAAGTTAGTATTCGGTATTATGTCTAAACATAACTTTCTACAGCTATTTTAGACATCCTCCGTATCCAACACATCTGTACAAAGCAGAATCTTCAGGGGAGCTGTACCTTTCTTTGGAAGGGCAGCAGCAGACCAGGGACAAAGCCTGAGTGCATCACAACTGGGCTGGCTGTGACTGAGCAAGTGACTGCCAGCATCTGTGCCTGCAGGCTTGGAACTGAGCACTTCACCTTCGATGCTGACAAGCAACTGCTACAGTGAGACAAAGAGAGGGTTTTTTTGGGTATCTGCAGCAAATTGGTACATGGGTAATGTTTCACAAGACTTGCCAACATGAGTGGAACAGTAGGATCCAGTGGCCATGTTCTCTGCCCTAAAGCACAGAGTTAATTTCAGTCTTTTCTTTTGATTTTCCATCTTTTATTCTTAAGCTGCTTTCATAAAACATGTATTGTTTTTGTTCAGGAAAAATAAACATCCTAACAAATAAACAGATCAGACTGTGAAGTTGGATTCAAAATAATCCACAGTGGGAAAATCAAAATATGAAGAAAAAAATTCAGCCAGAAATGTGATAGTGCATTGAATAGTTCAGTTCACAGATATCTGTCTCACCAGCTCTTTTTGTGTGGATCAGAGCTGTCCCACTGCATGCTGTATGCTCTGGAGACCTAGTGCTGCTTTAGCTCAAATGATCACTTCTTGCACACTGAGTGCAAACAACGTTTCTGCTAACAGGAAGCCCTAAATCCCACATGGCTGCATTATCCAAAGTCTTTGAATAATTTTAAAATACATGCTCTCTGAGCACTGCCATGTCAGAAGTGGAACAACCTCTGCCAACATGATCTGTGACAGGCAGAGTTCTTTGGCCATGTTCTCAGAACAAAGAGGAGCATGGCAGCTAAACTCTTTTACAAGCTTGGGTAAGATTTGCTGTTAGAATTTGCTGTATGGTCACACACTGCAATGAAAGAAGAAGGTGGTGAGGCTTGAAATGGTTTCTGCAGCAGACAATACCAGAGTCTTCTGCCAGATATTGCTCTCTCTTGCACAAACGAGCTGCTCAAGCAGAAAGGATGTGACAGCCTAAGTGACTCTCTGAACTACAGATCTCTTAAAAGCCCTGCAGATTTGTATCTCAAGGTTAATCTTCACAGGATGTTCATGTGGAGCTGGGGGACTGATTTCATCATAAGTCTGATGAGTTCACAGAAAGTTTTCAAAGGGATGGAGCTTTCATGTCTAAGTAGCTACTGGTGCTGAAAGATAAAGGTGCAATTGGAGTTTCAGTGTTCTTAGAGAATTGCAGATAGGAATAGCTGTAGTGGGTCAGTGTAAAGGTCTTCTCCAGAATTTGGTGCCTAAGACTCTTTCCTGAGACTTCTGTGAGCCTACATATCAAAGTTACTCAGAAAGATCTTTTGAGCACTAGTATATAGTCCATGGCAGTGATGAGATTCTGCTGCTTTTAAGATGCTGATGATTGCTGAAGTTATTGCTTTCCATTTCTCTTGCTGCAGTTGAGAGATTTTTAAAATGTTCCATATGTGGAAGTTTATGTACAACTGACACTGTGCCATAATGATGTGTAGTGAGCCTGGAACATCTAAATAATGATATTAATTTGCATGATCCTCCATAGGGTGTGCCAGGACATCAGCAATGACTGCAGTGAGAAAGCCTGTCTCTGAAGTAAGCACCTAATAACTCTTTCTGAAAGAGTTTTTAACACTGAGTTTAGGCATGTGGCAAGGCTAGAGACTGAGAACATATTGCAGTTATTACAGAGCTTGAAGTCCAAGTTCCTTTTAAGACACATCACTAGTAATGTGTTTTAATCAGAAATATTTTAGTGAAGTAAATTGGAAGCATATGGACCTGACTGGCATTATGTACTTTCAAGTGTGATTTACTCCATAATTCCTTTAATGAACTGGATATCAATACTATCTGATGAACAAGAAGGATAAACAGTAAGGATCTGTAATGCTTTCTATTAGTACAGGTTATACAGAAATGCTGCTGTTGTCAATTTTGTTGCAGCAATAAAAGAAATCTTCCAAACAGGTCACAGAGCAGCTATGGGAATGGTCAGAGTGCTGTGAAAGGACCATTTTCAGGGACAGAACTTTCTTCCTTGCTGTTGTTAAAGTAACAGGAGAATTAGCTAATCTACTGATTTACCACCAACGTTTCATCCTGCTGGAAAAATATCTAAGAATATACTCCAGGACTTGGGATGGGGGACACCTTTCTCCTGACCTCACAGTCAGGGTCTCAAATGGTAAGGACACAAAACTGTGCTTTCAAGAAAGGGAAGAAGGAGGCAAGAGAGGTGCAGTGTGTGTTTGTCTGTGTGTGAAATAGCCATCATGTCACAGGATCTGGTTATCATACAGCTCTAGTAGCCCTAACTAAAGATGAACACAGTGCTCATTTTTCTTTCAGTTTATTGGAAAGTGACACATTTTGTTCAAGAGCTATTCACTTCTACCTGACTGAAAGACAGAGAGATGGCATGACTGAAAGACCTCCCACCAGTCTGGGGAAACGAGGCTGAAATACACCGACACATGTACGGGTGACACAGTTTTAGTGACAGAAGGAATACTGGACACTCCTGCAGGTAGGGTGACTGGTGCTATGAAATGAACCATTCCATTATTTTCCCGAAGTTTTTTGGTTTTGCTGTGGGTGTTGACACTGTGGCACATGAGATTTTTAGTCTGAACACAAATAGCTCTTTCCCCTCTCACCATAGCCAGTACTTAGTGTGTTAGTATGTCAGTTATGTCTGCATTGCATATCAAAGTCTAAAATATCACAAATATAACACTTGGAACCATAGAAGGATCTCAGCATAAAGCCCTGAATCTGTTCCAAGGTAGGGAGAAGGAGGAGGAGAGAAAGGAAATTTCTAACTTTTTCTATAACTTTTTTCCATCTTGATTTTGGCTGAGAAGAAAAATTTAAGGAAAGGTTTGGATACTTTGCTATAATTAAAAGCCTTGGAAGAGCTTCTTTGTAGGCTTTTTAACTTACATGCATTTGAACAAATTGCTGTATAGCTTCCTAAACTGTTTGACATTTGCTCTTGTTAGGGCAAATTATGGTTACATCTACTTCTGACCCGGATATTTTTTGAAAGAGTAAGTTGCTCTCTACTAAGTTTAAACAATTGCAGTGCTAAATGCTTGTAATAAGTGCAGTGGCCTGTTAAATTAAGCCTGAATTTATTCAGGATATGTTAATTTTATGAATACTTTTGAATAAGTAATTATCATTTTGCCTGAAGCCTGTCATTTGGATGCAGAAATAATTAGGGTGCCCATTATCCAGATTTCATCATCTAATAACACAAAGTAAATACAGAGGGAAATTGAGGAGAAGAAGTTGGTATCTTGAAGAAGATATAGGGATAAAATACATTTCTCTATAAGCAAGACAGGAGTTAACTGTTAAGTTTCTAGAGCCAATTCAAGAGAGACACGGTGCCAGCGTTCCTCTGGCAGGCAGCAGCCGTCACAGCTGGGTGGCTGGAGGCAGAGGCAGCCTGTGGGGATGGCAGGGGGCCACCACTCTTTGTCCTGGGCACAGCACAAGCCTCTGATGGTAGCCCACTCACATCCAGCTGGTAAATAGAACAGTTCACATAGCTGGTCGTAAAAAGATGAGATCAGTCTCAAGGAATTGATGAGAACCTACAAACATCACGATGCTCACAGACTGGGAATGGTGTGAATTTCCCTCTCAGTTAACCAGTCCTGGAGGCACATAATCACCCTGTTATACTGCACTCTGGGCAGCAATTTTAAACTTACTCCTATGAAATTGCATTGTTGCTTTGCAAGGATTTTACTACCATAGTTACCTACGTATATGTAAAGGTGCTTTTTAAAAGAAAGTTTTCTCTCTGTAGTTTGGACAGATGTTCCCAGTGGAGTCCACTGAGTTTCTGCACTGTCCAGAGTTTAGGATTGCTGCACAGAAGATGGAAGGAGCTAGTTGGCTTTGGAGGGTTATCCATGGCAACAAAATGTGAGAAGGACTCATGGAACAACAGGGATGCAATAATGCAATACACAGAGCCAGTGCCATTCAGCAGCCCAAAACTTGCTTTTGGTCAAGGAAGCAGCTCTTGCTCCTCCTCTGCCCCTGCCTGAACAGAATCAAGATGTGTGTGTCTTTCTGGCAGAGTCTAGGAATAAGGCTCGGGAATGGAGGGAAGGACAGGAAGGTGAATGATCAGGAATTGCAGCTGTGAGCAGGCGTTTGTGTGGGACACACTTCTATCCCTTCCAAATAGATGCAAGGGTGTCCTTACATTTAAGGATGTCTTACACAGCTTGTTCACTCTACCTAGCTGAGGTTTCAGTCCTGCAAGTTGTGTTCAGTGCTGCTCACCTGACAGCAGGACAGTTCCTTGCTCAAAGCTGCTGAGGAGATGCTGTCCAAGCACACACACACCTCAGCACCAGGAGATCCTGGGGCAAGGCTGCTCAGGGAAACTACTGCTGGAGGCATAAAGGATTTCTTTCAAAGTCTGTTTGGAGAGTTCCAGCTGCATTTCTAACTATGAAAATAGCAACAGTGCCGTTTGTATATATGACTTTAAGGCATAATTTATCCTATATTGGTAAAATAACTACTGTCTTCCCATGTGCAGTGTTGCAAGAGTAGTCAGAAGACATTCAGCCTGCATGAGCCTTCACCAGAGATGTTTTCTCCACAACACATGGCAAAGGCCTCTGCTGTTCCTGGGAATCTTTGTAGCTTGAATGCATTATTCTGCTGTCTTGTCATCCATGTGCACGATAAACTGGGTATTCTTGACAATTGTTTCAGAGAACTGTGGCTAAGAAATTGAAATGGCCTTTTATTTGTTTAGGCAACAAAGTGATTTATGAAAAGACACATCCATTTCCCTGATGGGAAGTCCACGTGTGCTTTAAGCCCCGGAGCTGACTGGGCTGAGATCATGCTCTTGCCACAGTTGTTACCATTGGAATTATTGGAGTGCACAGGAGGACTGAGCCCCTCTGCTGCCCCCAACTCCACTGTGCTGAACAAAGATGGCTTGAGGCCCTCCCAAGCATCAGCCTTTGTAAACACTCTGAGACAATAGTCCCCATGGGGTTCAAATAATCCACACAGAGGTTGTCATCTCTTAAATTTCAATGGTGAGCTGGAGGTACAGGAGGGAGATTTAAGGAGCACAGAAAAGAAATAATTCACACAGCCTTGCTTCAGTGCCTCCCCTCTTACCTCTCCCCACAGCAAGGCCTTTCTCTGGAGCCACACAATTTTCACTTCACCAGGTTTTTGGCCTCAGTCTGTTTCTGAGAAACATTGCCCCATCTGTTGTGGGGTGCGTGTGTGTCAGGCAACGCTCACTTGCATGAAATGAAGCTGTGCTCAGCTTTATCAGCAGTTACAGCTGAGTGCATCCACTTTGGTTGGGCAACCATTGGCTGAGGTTGGTTGAGCCTCTTGGATTCATCTGGTGAAAGGTAAATGACTGAAAGGATGAAAACAGGGTTTTTTAATTGCCAAGCCACTCGAATCAATAGGGAACTCTGCATGCTACTACGTGTGGTCTCCATGGACCCCATATGAAAGATGAAGGCAGCTGTGACCTCGCTTCATCACCCTTGCTTCAATCAATAACTACAGCTTTTAGAGTCCCAAAAGGTGTGATTAAGTCTCTGCTGCATGAAGTTAGCGTTTCCTAGCATATAACCCATTGTCCTGACTGAAAGGACCTAAAAGCCCTTATTCTGTGAGGGTTAATGACCAGATGTCCCTGGAAGGAAGCCCATCAGCCCTGGGCCTCAGTGCCAGAAATTACTGCAGCTGATTTCATTCCCCTTTGCATCGCAGCTTTGGTGGCAGCGTGAAACATTTCACTTGGGTAAAGGAGCCTATGGGTGCAGGGACAATCCCAGTGATGTCCTGGGAGGGGACTGGAAAGAGACTGGTGTTATTCTATTCTGTTGCTCTTAGTCCATGACAGGATGCTTCAGAGGGATGCAAACTCAAACCCTTCCACACCTGAGAGTGGGTAGTGCATGGTTCAGGTCCATAAATGTAGTACTTTCTCTGCAGCAGTTCCTCTTATGGAGTGAGTGCTTGTGTAAATATGACAGCACCAGCAAGGCCTAAATCAGACTATCCCCTTGTAATAGCAAGGCTTTAATAATGCCTGAACAGGAAATTGCACTGTCTGTGTGAAAGCAATAAGGACAAGGTTATGGTCTGCAGCAGCAGAGATGCTTCAGCACCTTTAGCAGGAAGGGAATGGGCAGTGTACTTTGGAGAAAAAGTTGCCTCATAGGGTACATGATTTATTTAGAAGACTAATATTGAGACATTGATTTCAAAGGACCATTTTAAGGTCACCATTTTCATGCAGAAATCTAACAGTACATTTTTTGACTTAAAAGAGCTCTCTGAGCAGCTGCCTTTTTTGTAATATTCTTTAACTCTGTCTCATTGTTGATTCCAGAGCTCTGGAGGCTGTGAGGATGCCTCACTCTGAGGAAAACACTGACACTGGCATCCTGCTCCCCACATGGTGTATTATTGACAGCACAATTGGATAGGGAATTTGGTTAGCACTGTATAACCAGGGTATGTGGTAATTACTGGAGCATCATTATTAGTCTTACGGCATGTTTTTAAAGTTACTAATTAAAGCTTTTATCTTCCTTTGCACATTAGAATTTCGAAAAATGTTGGGTAGCATTAATAAATCTTTAGTCCCTGTAGCCAGCAGCAGCTTAGTTTTTGGAGGAAGAAAAGCTCTGGAAGTCTTCCTTCCAGGCAGTTGTGAGCCTGTGTCTAAGGACAGATCATTAAGGATTTGCTGCTCTGGGATGGAGGGAGAAATAAACTTACATATGCAGAGAATATGGAGCACAGATTAATCCAGCCATGATTCAGTCTGAGTGCAAGATTCGTTTCCTTTGAAATGCCATCAGAAAGCATTTGCTCATAATGTAGGTCACAGCAACAAAGGCTGTGGGAGGGATTGACTGAAGGCAAAAGGAGTGAAACTCGAATTATCTATGTTCAACAGCTGTCTAAGCCAGATGTTTGCAACATTAAATACTCTGTGGCAACAGAAGTCTGTAGCCATGTAGATCCTGTAGTGGGAAGAAATGGAATTGTACATTTCTGTAAGTCCACACAATGACCTTGTAACTCTCTTACCCGTGCTATTGTTACAAATCTCTGCTTCTCTTCATGCTAAAAGTGTGCCAAACACTCATTTTCACAGCTAGCTCATGCTATGATTTTTCTAGTGCCTCACTTCCTTGCCCTGAAATAATTGTTCTTTGAGCTCAGTACATGAACTAAACATTGAAAGAGATTAAGATTCCCAGCAGATGATGGGAAACAGAAAATGCAGATAGACTCATTCCACACAAACAAATATTTTGAGGTGCACTGCTCATACAAACTGATTAGTTTGCCAGCTGTAGGCTGAGCTGCAGAGGAAATTAAAAAGGTGGAGCATGCTGAAAACCACAGAGGGAAAGAAACTGCAACAGGGTACACTGATTCATAATGCAGCAGGGAAAGAATGAGGTTTAGACATGGATCTGCTGGATTTTCTTTTCTTTTTCTTTGAGAGACAGTCTGTCTGTGAGACACTTTCTATACTGTCACACCAGCAGTGGAGTAGAAACTTCTTTTTTTAACAGGCAGGAGGAGGGGGGAAAGCCCTGCATAAAGCCCAAGCTCCTGTAAGTGGAAAATATCATATGTACCCTTTCAAAATCCTTCAGGATGCAGCTGCAGATAATGAAGGCAAATGATTCCTTCAAAATAAAGATAATAATGGAAACAGGCTATGCCTAGAATTCACCTCAGCTTTAGATTCTTATGGTGACAAAGGTAGTAGCATAAAGGAGCCTATTAATACAGTAAAAGGCAGAAACAGACAAAAACTGCAAGGATGGAGGGTTACTTAAAATCTCCAAGACATGTGTACAAAAGAGTCTGAGGCAGGAAATCATCACTGAGATCATGAAAGCATGAACAGTCATAATGAACATCAGAAATACCTTATGACCTCTCTACCTTTATTTGCAGATAGAAGGAGTAGCGTCTCTGCAAAATGAAATATTTCAGCAAAGAGCATTAAGTTGAAAACAGTCAGGATGTTTTCAAAAATACACTTCTTTTTGTCAAGAGACGTCAGTCAGGCCCCAAACTTTTCCTATCAGTAATGGAAGATTAACTATGAAAACTCAGTAGGTTTAGGGTAGGATTTCTACGGAAAAAGTACTTGTAGAAAACATCCCAGTAATTTTTTGGCACTCGACAGTATTACAAGAGACATGGGAAAGTTTGTTCCAAGTTCCTCTTCCCATTTAGATAATGCATGAGATTCAGTCAGATGATCTAGAAGATGCCTGCTTTTGGTAAGAGCTTTCTGGCAGCCTGGAGATTCTCCTAATCCCTGAAAGTGATGAAGAGATCTGAGAGACAGAAATCTAAACTATATGCACTTCTAAAACAGAATACTGGTCATCTTATCAGCTCACACTTAATGCTATCTGATAACACAGCAAGGCTGGAGTGTCTTTTCGTGTTACTTCCTTTGATTTTTAAGAAAATTTGGGACATAATTTAAATGAAACTGAATAGAAAAAAAACATATTTTGAGCCAGAGAGGAAACTGAGAAAATTCCAGGATGGGGTAAACCATCTGGGGAAGTAGGAAGCCTGGTTCATTTCTGTCAAACTCCTCACAGCATTCCTGGATGATAACACAGGCACTGCCTGAGCCCTCATGAACCCCAAGCAGCAGGGTAGGCCTGTTCTGTGTACAAAAAATACAAAGTTATCACTAAGGTCTGCTAAGAACAAGGCTGTAGGTGTAAGGAACATGCACCATTGGAATAGCTGTACTTAGAGATCAGTGCTGCAAGAATAGCTGGAAGCCTATATTAATAAGGTTTCATCCATTGTCCAAGGAGATATATATCATATATCATGGGAGTCTGTGACCTCCCAGAGGGAGACTTCACCTGACTTCACTAGGATGGGTTGGAAATGAGGCCCTTCAAGGCCTTTCCTCTACTGATTAATCATTCCAAATACTTCTGAGAATCTATTTCACACCTGCCCTTCAAACCTCAGTCTGCTCCTTTTTAAATTTGCCCTGCTAGCTCTCTTAGACTTTCACACCTTTCCAAAATCCCCCAGAGCCACAATATCACCCATCTTCAGAAAACCTGCCTGTGCCAAGCAGTCTCTGACACACAGGGCAGTGCTGAGGGAGCAGAAGGACCATGCCACTGCTCCTGATGGTCACTGGTACTCTGAGCTCCCTGCCAGCCCTCAGATGCTGAGGCCATTGCAGCAGGAGCAGCCTCTGTTCCATGTGCAAGGTCCATATGTGGACCATAGCGGGGTCTGGGACTGGAGGCAGCAGTGTATTTCTGCTAAACAGAAAAATACTGCTACTAAGAGAACAAAGACTTTCAGCTGTGATTAACATTTTATTGCCTGGGTGGTAGGTATCAAAGGGCTTTTTGACTCTTCTGGAGCCACTTTAGTCCATTTGGATTAAAATCAACACAGCTGCTCCCCAACTGATTTTAAGAATGCTTCCAGTAAATGCCACTTCCTGCTGTTGCTGTCCCTCCTTCTGAACGCTGCATCATCCTGCTCAGCTTAGCTCAAATACTTGCTCCTCTACTCTCTCCTCATCCTCCTCTTCCTCTTTCTTCTCTTCCATGTGTATTTGCTTTAGACCTAACAATCTCAATTCCTACATCCCCTGTACTTCCCAGCAACAGCCTTCTGCACAACATTGATGAGTGGGATGGTGGGGGGCTATTAATAAGGAAATGGAATTGCCCATAAGAACAAGTGGGGCTGTGAGTGTGGGAGATGCCAGGTTACTCCTGCTCTGCTCTCCCCTCTACCTTGGCTTGGGCACCAGGGCTGGATGCTCTGCCTGGTTCTACAGGTGAGAGATGTTGCTCTACAGGTTGGAGCCAGCCAACCCCATGTGCCAAGGGAGCTGCTCAGGACAGCAATTTCCTTGGACAGGCCACATGGAGGTGAAACTTTCAGAGGGTGAGGACTGTAAAACCAGCAATAACAAGTGTTTCTGTCTCTGCTGTGGATAAAGGGGTGCAGAAATCTCTAGTAGCAATGCAGGGATGAAGAGGAGCTGGAAGATGCTAATTGCACTTGGAAGTGAGTAACAGAGAGTGTAAATTTAAAACAAGTTCAGAGTGTCTGTGCAGAAGAAGCCAGGACAGCAGGAGTGGAGCATCCCCTCTTCTGCTAAAGAGCTGCAGATGGGTGATCCCAGTGGGATGCTGAACAGAGTGACAGAATTAAGGTTCAGAGCTGTCTAAGTTCCTTTGATGTCTCTCTAATGCACTGATGTGCTCTAGCCTAGATTTCACTCCATCCCTAGGATGCAGATGCCATCTGCAGGAGCCACTCAATCCAGCCTCCTGCAAGATACAATAGCTGTGAAGGGAAGATCTAATTCTAGTAGTCAAAGAGGTGACAGAAGAGACACTCCATCTCTTGCAGCCTCCCTGCCTGCACCACAGGAAGGAAGCACAGCCCCTTTTTGTGGAGAGAGCTGCAATGATGGGTGCCAGGAAAACTGCCTCTCTCAGCCAGGGTCCAGGGATTGGGGGAGATTGGCTTGCTCAGGCACCCCTCCTATTTCAGGCTGCAAGATGAAGATCTTTCCTTGTAGAGCTGGGGGCTTCCCACCTCCAGTAGAAGTGTGTTTGACAATATTTAGTCAGAAAGATTGGAGGTGTCTGCTCCCACAGCAGATTTCTCTCCAGATTTCTGATTATTCCTCATATGCAGGTCTGTGGGACTCTTACCCAGTGCTGACTTGAGGACCATGTTCTCAGACAGAGGATACAATGCTCCTAGCTCACACTGCTGACAGTTTGTAGGAAGGAGGGGTATAGTTTTGGATGGTCATTAGCTTCAGGAGTTGGGGGTTATCTTGGTAAAAGCCTCAACCAGTGCAATATATTAAGAAGTCCTGAGGATACCTCCAACACCTCTCTGTCCTTTGGGTCACAATGACTGAGCTCCAAGTACAAGTTGCTGCAAGCCAACCCTGGGTCTCCAGAAAACAAACATGGGAAGTGGCTTGTCCTGTTGTGGAGGTTTCTGTGGATGACTGAGGGCTGTCAGGTAGGGATGAGCTGTCATCAAATTAGAAGCAGTTAATAGCAATCAGCAGTTAAAAGGAGTTTTAACACCACACATACTTTCCCTATGCACCAGGGAATTGTAGTGCCTAATGCTGGAGGGTGTTACTTCATGATTGTTCATGAATGCCAACTGTCACTTAGCCCCCAAATTTCTTTCCTGTGGATGTATGCAGTGTGTTCCCTGCTGCTGTCGCTCTCTGAGGGGATGGAGCTCTGGGCTCTGTGCAGCTGGAATGCACCCAGCAGTGGTGCTCAGCATTCCACCTCCCCATCACCTTCTTCCCTGCAGCTGTGAGAAATGCCCATAGTGGAACTTGCCAAATGAAGCTTTCTTCGGCAGTGAGTGAGGAAAGCAAGCGATTTGTGTCTCCAGAGCACATATGAGCAGATGGCAGGTGAGCACTACCCTCCTGAGAAGGAAAACACTTGTTCCCAGAGGGCAGTAGTGTCTGAGCTTGCAAAAAATCCTGAGGTAAGAAAGCTGAACTGTGCCTCCCCTCTCCCTTTCCAGCAGTGTTGAGGAAAGAAGGCAACAGATGCCATCCATTTAAAACAAGCATGTCAGTAACAACCACAGCCTGAACCAAACCAGATGTGAACTCCAGGGCTGTTAAGCCTGATACTTCACAGACTGCTCTAAAAGCTGGGCAGTGTAGCTTGAGGTTCCCCAGTCACTTGTTGAACTTCCTGAAATGAAGACCTCAGGCTCACAACTCAGAGTTCAGTTAATCTGCCATCAGCACAAAAGAGTCCTTCTTCTTCCTGACATCTCTGGGAAAAGGCTTTGCACTCACTTAGACTCTGCTGAGTAACTAGAAAAGGAAATTTTTCAAGCTCCCTAATGGTACAGGAGACCAAACAGTCCTGCAACCTGAAAATAGGTGCCTGGTTTCAGATTAGCAAAAGTTCATCATCCTATTCCTCTATTAGATGATGTAATTGGAAGTAAGCATGTTTACTGAATTTTGCTTTTGGTACTAATAAACTCCTCATAGCAAGGCTGTTCTCCCAAACAGTTTCTACAGGATTCTGTACACAAGCACTTTCTCACAAATAAAAATCATCTTGAACACCTTTCCTTCACCTGGAGAATAAAATGTACTGAGCCCAAGAAATGAGTTTTGAAAAGTGGCTTCCATGATACTTGAGCCTCTTCATTTACCCAATCTGAACCTTAGAACAGTTCATGCACTATCTCTAGATACTCACAAAGCAGCATTTTCATCTGATTTACTAAGTTTCCTGAATGCTAGGGAGGGACATTTAGAGGGGTGTTAAAGTTCTGTACTTCTGTTTAAATAGAAGCTCTTGTAAGAATAGATTGAAACTGATTTATTTTATTTCCTGAGTTCCTTTTAGAGGAAAAATTATGACAGCATCTTGAATTGCCAGCAGATCAATTAATAAACACCAGTCTGAGGTAACACATGTTCCAGGTATGAGAAACCTAGGGAATGTTATTTCTTAGTGGAGCCTTAGCATGGGTAAGGAACTTGACTTTCAGTGTCTTTTGTGATACAGACTCACACAGCACAGACTCATTGCCATACCCTTGTGTCAGGAAGAAATGCATTTTCCTCTGGCAGTTATGAATTTTCTTACTTTGACATAAGGGATTTTGTATAGTGATTATAAGCAATATACAATAAAAAGAAAAGCTTACATTCATATTCTTGAAGATGACATGGTAGCACTGAGGATACTGTATTACAAAAAAATTAATTTACAGAAGTAAAGATTGTATCTCAGACCATGTGGTGTCAAAATGAAATATTCAGTCATGTTCTTACTGAAGTATCCAGTCTGCCATGTTCTCAGTTTACAGCTCACTTAATTTCTGCAGCTTTGCTTCTGTGGCACAAGACATAAGAGAATGTAACCACTTGATTCTTCTTATTACAAATTGCCCAATCTGAATTTTACAAACTCTTTTTTCAGTTTGCTACTGAGATATAACAATGTCAAAATATCTTCACTATCTTTTTAATAAGCTGCCCCAACTAGTTCCAACTTTGACTATGCATAGATTACTGTGTGTCTTACCCACTCTGTACATCCACTTGTGGATTTTAGACTCAATTTAATGGACTGACCTAAAATTCTTTAGTAAATATTCTAAAGAGGTTTCCCATATTTTCTTTCTAAATCTCACATATTCATTCAGTTGGAATAAAACCAGGTTGCTGTGTTATTTTACCCATCTCTAGGTAGTTATGAACAGTTTTACTCCCTTCCTCTAAAGATCTCTCACTTCCTTACAAGAACAGCGCAAGATTTAGTTCATCTGAGCTTCACGTACAGCAGTCATATGGAAGCCAGGATTAGAAGCAATTTGATTCAAAGGGTTGCACTTCAAACCCCTGGATCAACCTGATTCTCCTGCAGACCAATGGATGGTGTGGGTGCCATCTGCTTGTCACTGCTATTGCCTTTCATCTGTCTTTATAGGGAAAATAGATGAAAAGAAGGGCACAACCAGAAAAGGGTCTTGCACTGCACTGGATTCTCTCTGGCTTGCTGTGATCTCTTCTGTGTGACAGTGCTGTGGAACACAGACCTGAGGAGATTGCAGGGAGAGCAATATTTAGCTCAGCTTTTTCCACAGCAAAACTGCTTTTTCTGAAGGCTGAGATATGGTGAGGAGCAATATTGAAATTCTCTCTATGAAGTGTCTGCCTTTCACACAAGTAGCACAATGTAATTCCCTCTACTCATTCTCTTTTTCACCAAGACTTCTGCTTAGCCTGCTTCTTTCAGCTCTAATTACAAACCAGCAGTACCCATCTCTGCTTTCTTCTGGATGAGCTCTCCCTCGAATCTGACTTATTTCAGGATGTTGGATGCCAGCTGGGAAATGGAAAATACATTCTGGAAACTGCAAAACCATCTTTCTTTCTAGACAGTTACACATTTCCTTAAGGGATTTAATTCTAAAAGAATCACATAAAAAATAGTAAGCAGAACAGTTCAGTAGCTCAGGTGGTAATAAGCAAAAAGAAAGAAAATATTCAGTATAAATTGAAAGCCAAACAAATTGTGTTAAAAACAAATATATACACAATTTGCTTTCCAAGAATCTGTCTGGTATGTAGGAAGGGCACAAACCTCTAAACATTTGGGGTTAAAGGATTTTGCACATGAGCAAGAACTACTCCATGCTGCCTGAAATTCCTTTTCCTGGATGTACCTAACACACCGAAGCTGATCTTCAGCCAACAGGGGGAGATAACCATCAGCCATTTATTCACTGGCATCCTGAGGACTGAGCCCTTCGAGACTGGAGTGCCTTTGGCAAAGGAAAACAGCCGGTGAGTGATGCTGCAGCACATCCCTGCGAGACGCTTCTTACTGGAATTTTTCAAGAGACAGAGCTCCAGCATTTGTCTGCCAACACTTCATTTGTTTGTCACCACAGCTGCCAGCGCTGAGCCCAGACCCTCCTGCCTGGTTCCCGTGGAGCTCACGCGTGGCCAGCATGAGAGGCAGCCTCGTGGGCTGGGGCAAGGGACTGGGCTGGGCTCTGTCACGGGAAAGGGCTGCACTGATGCAGCAAGGGGAAAAGCTACCCCTGAGATGTCACACATGAGTAATCTCTTTAAAGACAGACAGCTTTGGGCACCCTGAATGTACTTTACACAGCAGAATTTGGGGAGCCCCTCTAAACACATCTTGGCCACATTCTCCACTGCTTTTCCACCCATCTCGTTCCCTCTTCCCGCAGTCTGTCAGAGATAGGCCAGACATCATTGCAACCTGGAAGAGGAAAAAAGAGGCCAGAATTAGGGTTGCTCATACAGTTTTGAGCATAACTATTGCAATCAGTGTGTCAAGTCCCTCTGTCAGTGTTCAGAAAGGCAATAGCAGCACCAAAGAGATGCAGGCAAAAGGGAAAATGGAATCTTCTTTTCTGCTTGAGCCTGGTGGTGAGTTCTGGCTGCATTAGTGTCTAACCCCAGGTGTTACCTATGTCTTAGATAAGCCTGGAGAAATGACTATTGCTTGACTTGTTCACCAGTGTGAGTGTGGCCTCATGTACTGCTACTGTTGCACTAAAGATGAAGACAAAAATAAAATCCCACCATCCAGCAAAGAAAAAAGCCTCTTATTTCAGAGGAAGAAAAGAAGAAAGATATGAAAAGGAAAGAGCCTTCTGAAGAAATCTCGTATTGGAGACTTAGAGCAAGAGCCAGCTGTAGGGCAGAACACTGAGCACACACCTTTCCGCTCAGTGTGGGCTGTGGTGATGTTCATGCCCTGCACTAGGACACAGCTCATGGAGACTTCTAAGGGACAGAATTTCCAGCACATGTTTATTTCCTTAAGGGCCACCTTTTGCCATGGGAGCAGTGGCAGGAGGGACCACCATGAGCTGTGTTGTGTTCCGGGCGCTGCTGCTGCGCCTGTGGCTGCCCACAGCACTGGCTGTCCTCAGTGCCGGCCTGGACGGGGCTGGGACTGTGGGAGCAGCTCCTGAGGAGGCCACAGGGGCTCTGCTATGAAGACAGGCTGGGAAAGCTGGGGCCATCCAGCCTGGGAAATAGAAGGTTGAGTGTGGAGAGCTCACAAGGCTCTGCAATGTTCAGGTTCCAGTACCTGAAAGGGTCCTACAGGGAAGGTGGACAGGAACTATGGTGATAGGACAAGGGAGAATGGGTACAAAATGAAAGGGGAAAATTTACATGAGATATTAGGGAGACATTCTTTACTGTGAGAGTGGTGAGGAACTGGACCAGGCTGTACAGGGAGGCTGTGTATGCCCCAGCAGCAGGTGGGATGGAGCTTGAAATAGGAGCCTAAGATCTTTAGGGCCCATTGCACCCGTCAGCATCGCAGGCAGTGCTGCGCTGCGGGGCCCCTGCGCTGCGGGATGGGTCAAGAGGGGCCCCGGGAGCACCGCCCGACCCTGCCCCGAGAGCAACGCCGGCCTCGGGAGCGCCGCCCGGCCCGGCCCCGGGAGCACCGCACCCCCGCGCGTGCGACCCCGCCACGCCACCAGGCGGCGCCACCGAGCAGTCCCGCAACCGCTCTCCTGTGCAGCCCCGCCCCCAGCACGGCCCCGCCCCCAGCACGGCCCCGCCCCCAGCACGGCCCCGCCCCCAGCACGGCCCCGCCCCCCGCACGGCCCCGCCCCCAGCACGGCCCCGCCCCCAGATGGCCCCGCCCCGATATGGCTCCAACCCCTCAGCACGCCCCGGCGCGTGCTGATCGGCAGCTCTGCCCGCGCGCTCGTCATTGTTATCGCGAGAGCAGGGACTACCGGTCCTCGCTACTTCCGCCCTCTCTTCGAAGCCTCGCGCGATCTCGTGCCCTTTCTTCCCGGGCGGCGTGCACAGTCTCGCGAGAGCGACGCGTCCTGCGAAAGCGGGGCGGGGCGCCGGGAGGAGTCTCGCGAGAGCGGAGCCCGGCGCGGGGGCGGGGCGCGGGGCGCAGTCTCGCGAGAGCTGCCGGCCCGCCGGCGCCCCCCGGCCCGCTTCCTCTCGCTGACATGGTCGCCGGCGATGGACCCTCCCAGGACAGGTCGGTCACTGCGGGGACGGGGCCGGGGCCGCGCCGCTCCCCGGGACACCGCGCCCCGGGACAACGCCTCGCCCCCCGCGCTGCCGAACGGCGCTGTGCCAGGCCGCGGGGATCTCTCCGGGGGGGGAGAGCGGCCCCGTCCCCGCCCCGCTGTCTGCTCGCTCCCGGAGGTTATTTATTCCTTGCACCTAATGGCTGCTGCGAGGTTTATTTTTGTGTCTGGTTCCCTTGACGTTGGCTTGGCAGTCAGTGCTTTGTGCTTCCTGCTGTATTAAAAGCCGTGTCTTTTATCGGCGCTGCTGTGGTGTGTTATCCTGTGTGTAGATGGCAAACTGAGACAACAAAGGTCAGCTGTGTTCAGGCTGTGCTGGCGACCTGCACTGACCTGTATGCACCTACTGGTAGTGATGCTTTTCAAATTCTCCTTAGTCACACATCCACATCACGAGGAGTCTCAATCCATTTAGAAACCTTTCCATATTGCACATACTTACAGTTTAAATGAACGTTAGTTCTGGCAGAAGCAGAAATAAAATCTCTTTTTGTGAGTCGTCAGTCAGTGGTGAAAGGCCCGTTTTTTGTGGCTGTAACTGTTTGTTTTGTCCCGCAGGAAGCCCTTACCAGCCCGCCATTGAAGCTTTGGAAGGCCACCCAGAGAAAAAGTTTTACAACGTGTCGAAGCTCGGAGGTGCCAAGTATGGTACGATGCTCTCTGGGGGTAATCAGGGTGGTTCCATCAGCAAACTGCACCACTGGTGCCCTGTGCTGGCAGGAGATGCAGCTGGGAATGCCTAATGGGTGTGTTTGGAAGCTGATCATATCCCAGTTTCTTAGTGCTTTATGGAGTTGGCAGGGATAATACTTGCAGGGTTTTTTTAGTAAGGGACACAGTACAGGTGTTTCTGCAGTTTTCAACAGTATTCCAAATCAGAAGAATTACACTTTTAGAATAAAAGTGAAGCGATAAAAAACTCCTATTTAGTGCTTCAAGAATAAATAGAGCTTTTGCTCTAGTTGTGTACAGCTTCATGGTGTTCTGCTTTCTCCTCCCCAGCAGCCTCACATAGTGGGTGACTGCTAGAACATGACTCCTGCTGCAGGGTGAGGTTTTGTGGTGCTGTTGCTTAATCTCAGCTTGTCATTAGTATGCAGTGGCTGTCTGTGCCAGAGAGACCTTCATTGGGTCTCTGTGTCCAAGTGCCTTTCACAGTGTTGCACGTGTGGTGGGAGGGAGCTTTGCTTAGTGCCAGCTGGAGCAGCCTTTAGTCTTGCAGGTAATCAAAGCATGCTGGTGTTTTCCTCTCCCTTTGTCTGTATGTTAAACTGAAATACTTACATGGGCTACTTAGTAAAGGCTTTTGGGCTATTTTTCAGTTTTGCAAGGGCTGAATTCTTAAGTATTCACAGAATTTGTGATATGCTTCTTGAATAAAAAACATATCAGTGGATATTTCACTTTAAACCCATATTTGACCGCAGTTATTAACTCCATGTTGTTTAAAGAGAAGAGAGGGGGGGGCACAGTGTCTGCTGAAACTTTGTGCAACAGCTGTGTGCTCTTGCACATTTCCCTTGCTTGTAGTAACAAAATCTATCTTTCAGATAAGCACACATGGAGGAAACAGTACTTCTGCTGCTGGCTTGGTCCAGAGAGCAGCAGTGCTGTGTTAGTAACAAAACCAGGCAGTTCCCAGCAGTTTTGTGAAAAGCCTCATGACAGGAGTGGAAATAAAACAACAATATACAACTTTCTGTTAAAATGTACCATAAAGCTTGCAGCAGCAATGGGTATTCCTGAAGATATTCTCAGGAGTCTAAACAGACTGCACTAAGAGGGTCTTTGTCTTCCAACAGAAACTTCTGTGCAGAAGTTGGAAGCCTCATATTAACTTCAAGGTAGCAAAATACTAAATAACATCTAGACACAGTGTGGGGCAGCACTGGTAGCAAATCCAGCATCTGGAATTGCTCATTGCATTTGTTGCTAGAACAGTTGGAGGTTTACCTGTTTGCCCTCTGCCCTGGGGCTTCTGGCTGTAATTTGACACTAATTGCCAGTTAATATTAATCAGATTACTAAAGTAAATGTTAATTGATTTAGTTGCCAGTTTTCTAGTGTTTTAAGACTTATGGGGAAAATGAGAAGAGTTCAAGAGGATTTAGGGCAGAGAGGACATGTGGAGATCTAGACCAGGCTCTTGCTGAGGCTGGAGCTGATATGGGGAATCTTCCATGGTTAAGCTGTGCTAGTCTGGGAGGACTGAGGTTCCATGTTCCTGTGCTTAACCGTGCCCCTTTGAGCTGCTTTTCCTTTGTGCCCAGTCCCAGTGTCCCTTCCTGCACCCTGGGACTCCTCCTGTGCTTTCATGGGCACTGCTGCTAAGTCAGGGCTCCCCTTGGCTGCAGTCCCTGGGAGGTGCTGGGCACTGCAGCCTGGTCACCAGCTCTCCCTGCAGCTCCTGTGTGCCAGGCACAGCAGTCCCAGAGCCTCCTAGAGGGCCATGTGCTGGATGTGATCTCATTTCTGGAGCTGTCCTGTATCCTGGAAGCCCCAAACTGCACATGGTTTTGAAGAGAGGAACTGCTGGTGTCTCATGGAGAGAAGCAGCTGCTCCTCCAGAGCTGGTCCTGAGCTGCCCCTGGGACAGTGAGATTTGTAACCCACAAGAAAGCAAACAAGTTCTTCTCTGGGAACCTGGCTTTTAAATTGAGGGAGTGGTGGCATGAAGATTCAGGAGACTTATGGGATGATATCTTTATATGCAAATTAACTCAAATCTTAAACTCAAAATAGTGACTTATCTAACTAGATAACAGTGGATATTATCTCAGAAAGACATGGTGAGAACAGAGTCATCAAGTTCTATATTAATAGTTTGTGAACAAACCACTGGATTAGGTTGAGACAGCCAAACTTTAATTAAAGCCTGAACTTAATTGTTTCACCTTCCGCCAGCTAACGTTTTTAGGATTTCTCATGTTTTTATGAAGCTGTTTGCCTGCTTAAATGATGCTAAAAATAATGAGATTTGGGGAGAAATGACAATCAATCTTGATTTTTCTTTTCTTTAGTGGTCATTTTGTTTGCAGTGAATAGTGACATTGGGTTTTTTTTCTCTTCCCTCTTATTTCATTCTCATTTCCATTTCTCTTTTTTTTTTTTTCTGCGAAGTAAACTGCTGCTTGATTCATATCAGTAGCAAACTAAGTCAAGTTTTATTTAATGAAATGTTCTTTATATTTTATGAAGCTTGTTAATCTTAAAAGGGGCACATGGTAGAATAGTTTCTGGTCTTTGTATCACTGCTTATTGAAAATTATGTACTGTCAGAACAGTGTGGTCAAGCCATTGGGATCTCCCATGAAAATCCCATAGGGTAATCCATCAATGTGTACGTTGTGCAGTTCTCTGTTCCATACTGTGTAGGGAAGATCAAACCAAGATCAAACCAGAAAGGCAACTGGAAAAACAGGCTCCTGAAGCTCTCATCCTTCCAAACCCTAGAAAAGTGGAATTCCTTAGAAATGTGAGATTGTGATTTTGAAATACTCTGTAAGCTGCAAGTGCTGCGCTCATGGGGTCTGTTCCTTTCCTCACCTCAGATACTCTGCCTTACTCCATCCGAGTCTTGTTTGAGTCCAGTGTCCGTAACTGTGATGGCTTTTTAGTGAAAGAAACGGATGCTATGAACATCTTGGACTGGAAAACAAAACAGAACTATGTTGAAGTGCCCTTCTGTCCTGCCAGAGTTGTTCTTCAAGACTTCACGTAAGAGTGTGTGTGTGTGTGCGCGCATGTGTACGCAAAACCCCCAAAAAACCTGTGCAAACTCACCACCTTTGTGTTCTGTTCTTCGGTGTGAGAATAAATTACACCTCCCCTCTTGATACCCAGGTGGAAACCTGTGCACTGCCTCTGCTGTGCCGTAGATTCCTCATGATAATTCCATATGATGTGAGGGTAGGAGTTGTTTCTGTAGGGTACTCTGGCTTTGGGGCAAGTTGGCAAGGCTGAAACTGCTGGCCTTCAAAGAACACTTTGCAGGATAAGAACCAGAATACAAGTGGAAGTGGTGATGTTTTGGCTGTAGCCAGACAGTTGAGAGTTCACACTGTCACTGATAGCTCTTCCTTGAGATAATTGAAGATTAGATATTGCTTACTCCACATTGAGTAATCCAGTCAAATCCATGAATAATACATATATTGAAAAAGCAGCCTCTTAAGATGTTAACTTCTTTGTGATTTGACTGTGGCATAGCTAAAAGGGCAGCCCTTCATCAGTTTGCAAATATTCAATTTAAGCTGTCTTGCTGACTATATATTTATTAAGAAGTGAGATAATTAAAAGAAGGAATTATGATGATAATAAAAATGCAGTAACATTTGCTTAGCAGGCAAAGCCAACAAGATTTACGTAGTACTGTGTTCTATAAACATTGCCTCTGTCTATTTTGTACAGTAATATGAATATTGTGAAATGCTACAAGCTTCAGAAATGGCTCTGTTAGACAAATGATACATGCTAAGGTGTTAAATGTATAGCATGAGCTTTGCTTGCATAGCAAGATTCTGTTGTAGAGGTAAGGAGTATCTAAAGATCCCTTCTGTGCTGAAGTACCATCAGACTTGAGAAGCAAAGCAAGACACAAGAGAAGTGTGGTTATCTTTGAGATGCTCCCATGTTCTTGTTTGGTGCTTTGCCTTCAGACAAGCTGTTGCTCATTGAGAGGGTGTACCAACTCCAGCAACTTTAGAAATGGTTCAAGGCCTTTAAAATCTAGAGAATAACAGGTATATTTTCTGAAATAGGATACAGCTCCTTCTAGATTTAAATAAAATTAAAAAGAAGTTTGTGCATTTCAGTGAGTTAATGTCTCATGATGTTTTACTATTTTGTTTTTCCGTCTGTCAGGGGAATTCCAGCAATGGTGGATTTTGCTGCCATGAGGGAAGCTGTGAGAAATGCTGGAGGAGATCCAGTGAAAGTCAATCCTGCCTGCCCAACTGATCTTACTGTTGACCATTCTCTGCAGATTGATTTCAGCAAATGGTAATGTACCTTTTTTTTTTATTTTTACAAGCCAGACATTTTTGTCTGACAGTGAAGTGTGGATTCATTCATGTATAGCTACTGTCCCATCAAATCATTTGGCAGGTGTGGATCCCTAAAACAAGATGTGGTGGTATCTGAAAAAGGGCTGGATAAAAATGGATAAGCACTCTTGAGGGAAAGAAGGAATGTTTGTGAGGCCTTATGGGTGAAGCTGTCTGGTAATTGAAATTCTGGGCAAGATTTTGCTGAAATAATGGGATCTGGCATGGTTTCCAGAAAATAACATGTCTCAGGAGAATGAGGCAGATATTTTGCTTTCCTCTGGTTTTATTGTTCAAGTTAGAACTTTGTTTCTCAACATGGTTGCCTTGTCACACACAACTCCAGGGAATGGGCCTGCAATTCTGCTGGATGTTTTGAAAGACTCTCATTGCAGCCCATGGCTTGTGACTGGTCTGGGATTTTGATGGGCTTTGATTTAACACGAGATAAATGAGGCTGTGGGTATTTTCAGAGAGAGATGTACTTGGGAAAAGTCTGGAAAAGTAAGGGGACTGGAAAGCTACTAGCATGGTTTTCCTTATCTGACAGACAGTGATGTGATGGATGCAGCCTGGGGCTGCCTTTGCTAGAAACAGAAGACAAAAAACTTGGAGCTTTTGTAGAAGACAAAAAAACTTGAAGCTTTTGTTTAGTGTTTGCTGAAATAAATACTAAATAATGTAGCTTCCCTTTACCTTCTTCCCTGCTTCTCAATTGTGGAACCTTCCAAAACCCATGCATAATTGCATAAACTGCTCAGGCTCTTTGGAAATTTTAAAAGTTCATGGGGAAAAAGCCTGTGGTCAAAGGACATGGATGCATGAGTCATTTCTGTCAACCTTCCAAATACTCACAGGATTTCAGTTTGCTGAGTGTTAGAAGAGCAAGAAGCTGCAGATGATCTGTTGTGCTGCATATGTGTCGTGTCTGTTGTGTGCTCTGTCCATGCCTGTGTCTGGAGGGACAGCTGATTCCTTTGCAATTAGGCCAGCCTAAAATTATCAGGCAGACCAGGTGTTGGCAAGGGGTCTCCACATGCTGCTTTGTAATGATAAATCCAGCCTCTGGAGCAACCCTTTGGAAAGCTGTGGGGGCTCAGCAGCTGCTGGCCTGTGATAAGAAACCCTTCACTGCAGGGTGGTTTGTGCTGCTTTTGTAGAGCTCCCATCTGTGGGTCACAGCCTAGTGGGTTGCAGTGGGATTTAGACAAGGTATCCTCTGAGGTCAGGCAATACCCTGCACTTGGATAACTAAGGATCTGGCTGTGTTAGTGAGGCAGAAGAAAGCAGTGGTTTTAATTGCAGTTTTGTGATTTAATAATTATGGAGAGAGGTGAAAATCATTCATTTTTCACAATAAGCTTTCTTTGCTCTCCTACAGAGACTGAATGCTACACAAATAGAGGGTAGTATGCTATATGGACTTCATATTTAAAAAAAAAAAAGTCTTTTCTCTCTTACTTCTGGCTAACTTCTGAATAGTGTCTATAATTTATCTGCACCTTTGAGAATTTGTATAAAAAGCCTAATTATGATCAAGTTATTTGATTATTTTTTTTATTTCCTTGAGAAAGCTTTGCCAGCAGTCATTCCTCTGTGGTTTTAACAGAACATGTACAGCACTGTCTTAAAAAAACAAGTTCAGTCTGCCATTTGGATGAGACTCTACCCACACCTTCCAAGTTTAAAACTCTGAGTTCAGCCTTTGCAGTGATGTTTATAAAGATTTCTGGTCTGTTGTGAGCAAATGGAAGGAGTTGTTTGGTGTTAATCTTTAAGAGAATCGAGTTGTGTTCACTTCTTAGCACACTACATTGCTTAACCAAGCTTATGCAGCGGTAGTTTACTTTGCAACAGGGTTGGAATAAAGTAACTCTATTTTTTCAGATACTGCTTTATAATCTGTTGAAGGGATTGCAAAAAAACCCAAGGTGGGGCAGGGGGTGGGGATGGGGGGGACAGGGGGTGGGGACGGGGTGTGTGCACGAAGAAGCAGATTGCTGGTGTCTCAATGAACGCTGTGTTTGGTGTTGCAGTGCAATCCAGAACGCTCCCAACCCCGGTGGGGGTGAGCAGAAGCCGCTGGCCAGGCTGTCCCCGCTGAAGCCACCGCTGCGGAAGCCGCCCCCGTGCCGGGGCCACAGCGGCTGCCGGGGCTCGTGCGGTGCGGGGGAAGCCGGCCGCAGCTCAGGACCCTTCTCTGCGCAGATCGAGAACACCCCCATCCTCTGCCCCTTCCACCTGCAGCCGGTGCCTGAGTATGAAAGCTCCTTTGCTAAATTGTGTTGTACCTTTGTGTTGTGGGGCACTGCCTGTGACAGCTCAGGGAAATGTGATTTTTTTAAATTTTTTTTTTAAACATCCATCTGTAGTTTTGACCTATGCCTTAGAAAAGTTGTTTCAGTATCTAGAAGTAGGTCGGATGTAGCAGGTAAGAATTAGTCTACAATAAATTTTTCTTTTTTACAAGAAGAGCTTTACTGAACACACTGCAGATGGCCACCTATTGGCTTATGGCTGTGGCTTTTAAATTAAATATTAGTCCTTCTCTTATTTCTTTACAACAACAACTAAGCATAGGAGTAAATTCTCTGTCTCTTGCAAAGAAAGCCTGAGTGAATAACTCAGTGAGGCATTAATTTATTTCTAAAAGCAACTCGTAGATTTTTGTAATAACTTTTTGGGTGTCTCTTGTTCTTAAAGAATACATCATCCCCCAGCCTGTACAGGATCTCACAGTCCATCTGTAACTGAGTTAAAATTCAGTAAATACCCTGCCTGTGTAGTAGCCCAGCGGAGCCTCGTGTCTGTGCCTCTCCCAGGTTTCTGTGTTATTAACACAGTGCAGGTCATTCTGCACTGTTCCATCTATGCCAATTATGCATAATCCTTCTCCTTCAGCTGCTGTCTCTGTCTGATGGACTGTTGAGATCCCTATCTGCCCATGCTGGTCAGATCTGTATCCCACAGTGATACTGTGTGGAGTGCTGTGGTAGCGTTATGGATGTGGAAATGTTCCTGTTCAGTACAGGTGTAGGAATGCAGAATGAGCAATGTTTTCAGTAATATTGGTGTTCTGGCAGGACACCAGCAGTGGTACTTGTGAAGAATGACTGTCCCTCGGGGCTTGGTGAAGCAGCAGGAGAGCTGCTGACCCTGCTGCAGAGAGGAAAGGGAAGTAGCCTGACTGTAAAATACACTTCTAAAAATTGAGGGCTTCCTTCCTGGTACTAAGCAAGTGTGTTCCCTTCCTTGTTCAGCTGCTCAAGGCAGAGGTTATTCCTCTTAAATTATGGATTACTCTGTTATAACAAATACCAGTATCTTAATAAATAACACATACTAAGAAAGGATAGTTCATTTTATGAGGCTGTACTGATGAGTACTTGTGAAGAAAAACTTGTGGCTTGGATGAAAAATACAAAAATGGAGGATAGTTACAATTGAGATAGTGTACATCTTGGTTCTTTAATGTATGGAGTTTTGAGATGTGCAGCATGTGAATCAGCTGATGGGGGTAAAAATGCTTCTGTGTATTGCAGCACATGCCTGGAATAGATCTCTTAAAGTATTTTTGAGATCACACTTCAGGTAAACCATACCTAGAATAAGCAGGTTCTCATACACAGCACATATGAAATCAGCTATTTCTCACTGTTTACAGAAAGCTTGCTGCAGGGAAGCAATTAACTTTGTTCTAATAAACCTCTTCAAAGAGTCCTGAAGGCTTAAATAAGTCTTTCATCAAACAAACTAAAATTACAACTTGTTCTGTAATTTGAAATAAATTATGACAGTACTTGTAAACTTGTTTTCTTCCTAGGCCTGAAACAGTATTGAAAAATCAAGAAATGGAATTTGGCAGAAATAGAGAGAGGCTTCAATTTTTTAAGGTATGTCTCTGTACCTGCAGGTTTTGTGGTTTGGTCTTTTTAAAGAATAATTTGTCTATGAATATTCAGGTTTAGATGAAAAATTAAATGTAATTATTTGGAAGTGTTAGATTTTAAACAAGAACAGAAAATTTGCTTTCTAACTTGAAAAAGTTTACTCTGATTTGGTTCTTGTCAGTGGGGATTTATGAAGCATTAGTGTTTTTAATGCCTGTCATGAGCTGAGTGCCTTAGGTCACAGTGAGTTTCTGGCTGAAAGGGCCATTTATCCATAACTGGGTTAACAAAGGTTCCTGAAGGTGGAAGTGTTGAGTGGAGACCAGTGATCAGACATGGTTGCTCAAACTGGGCAGTTGAAGTCCTGTAGTGAACATCCGCTCCTCTGCTGCTGGACAGGCTCTGCAGCATTCCTGTTTGATCCTTATCCTCTGTTTTCATGTGGTTTAGGAATTCACTGCAATGATCTAAAACTCTTTTCATGGATGTAGACTAGAGGTTTCATTCTGAAAGCTGCAAAATTAGCTTTTACATTATTAAAGAGGAAAGTGGCCAGGCTGAATCTTGTTACAGGTTTCCATGTCAGCTCTATTAAATGAACCATCCTGAGTCTGCAAGCAATTTCACCCTGAAGTGTCAAACCCAAATTCAATTATGCTGTAAATTCTGTTATAGATACGAGTGCTTAGGTTCTGTTGTCTCAAATAACAGTCTTAGGTGAGCTTGTAATCAGTTGTGTGAACTGAAAGACATTTCAGCAGCCTGGCTTTTGAAAGGTAGGCATGAATTACTGATTCAGCTTTCAGAGGAATTGAGTGAAAGCTTTTGTTGATGATTAAGAATGTAGCCAAGGAAATCACACACCTCTGTTTGACAGAGGGACAAAAGCCACTTGCGTAAATAGCAAGGACTCTTATTGTGGTTTTGTTTTGTCTTTCTAGTTATGTTTTAAGAATTTAATATAGCTTTGAAAAAAATGCAACTCTTTGAATCTTCCTTTTGAAAAATTACAGTGGAGTTCAAAAGTTTTTGAGAATGTTTCCATAATTCCACCCGAGACTGGAATGGCGCACCAAGTGAACTTGGAATATTTGTCCCGAGTGGTTTTTGACGATGTGAAAGATTTCCTGCATCCCGATAGCGTGGTTGGCACAGACTCACACACAACCATGGTAAATGGCTTGGGTATCTTGGGCTGGGGTAAGTATGCTCAGAACTTCATTGCTCTTGGAAAGGCAACTAAAGCTTCACTAAAAAATATTTCTTCCCACTGGATGTTTGTATCTCAAGCATAACAGACTGTCTTGAATTATTGTTCTGAATTTTTTTGTCTACAGGTAATCTTGAATAACGTTTCTTTCCCTTGAGAAACCACTCTTTGTAATTTAAAGAGAAAACAACTAAAAACCAGCTGATACTCAAATTTAAGTGCTGTTTCCACAGCAGAAATTTGTGTGAAGATTTATTTTCTCACAGAAAATCAGTTTTAGAGATAACGTATTTTCTAGTTGACTGTGATGTCTAACTTGAGCAATAGTCTTGCTTGATTTTGTTTTTGATGTGCAAATATTTAGTGGAACTTTTACGTTTCTTGCTGTGTCTTTGTTGGAAATGGAGTGATGCCCTTCATTTGTGAGAGAAAAGCAGCAATATGTTTATTGTCATGAGTGTTTAGGTTTAATATAAAGGGGTTTATTATGTTTTTGGACCTGAACACATGGAGTGCAGGTTGGTGAAGGTGTGACAAGCCGTGTCCCACTCTCCCTGCAGGCGTCGGGGGCATTGAGACGGAAGCAGTGATGCTGGGAATGCCGCTCACCCTCACCCTGCCTGAGGTGGTGGGCTGTGAGCTGACAGGCACAGTCAGCCCCTTTGCCACATCTATAGATATTGTTCTCAGCATTACAAAGGTAAGAGTTCAGTGCCTTTTCAAACAAAACAGAGATTTGTGCAAGTACTGCCGGTGGTGTTTGAGAAATGAATTAAATTCAGGGAGTGTTTTTAGGATACCTTTAATCATGGCAGTGCAGAAAGGTACAAATAATCTCTAACCATTTTTGTTTGCTAGTCCTTTGAAGTAGTGGGGTTTTTTTCTTTCCTCTCTATAGTGGTTTGCTTATAGATCCTCTTCAACTAATAATAATTCATAATATTTTTTTTCAAACATAGGCCTTAGGGTTTCAACTTTTTATTTTAAATGCTCGTGACTTGTGAATTGTGACAAAAACAGCTTGCACTGTTCCCCTTCATATACCAGGTATTGTGTGTTCTTTCCAACAGCATCTTAGACAAGCTGATGTCGCTGGAAAATTTGTTGAGTTTTTTGGGAGTGGAGTTTCCCAACTGTCCATAGCAGACCGAACCACAATAGCAAATATGTGTCCTGAATATGGTGCTATTCTGAGTTTTTTCCCTGTTGATAATGTGACATTGAAGCACTTAAAGCATGCAGGTAAATATTAAAGCAGGGATTCATTGTAATTGTGTTTTTCGGTTGTGGTAATACATGTTTTTTGCTCTGCAGAAAAACCCAATGTAATCCAAAAATTACTGAGTTTTTGCTTAAAGCTCCTTAATTATTGTATGGTGCTTTTCTGCAGAGTTCTGATGTGGATTTAACGTGTAATTAGACTTGTGCTTGAGGTTTGTGTCCAGTCTGGTCCATTTGTCTAATGCCTGATTTACAAACATGATACTGCTTTTCAACATCCAGAGTCCTGGTTTTTGGAAGCATATGTAAGCCTATAAAAATATTAAGAAGTTTTCACTCATTTTGAAATATATATGGAATGAAAGTCTTCTTGATTTAAAATAAACCATAACCACCTGGAGATTCTTTACTAAATCAAAATTTAAAATGATTACTAGAAATAAGGGAAACTGCAGAACAAATCTGACCATGTCTCTGATTTTTCCAAGTGGTTTATGTTTCCCTTTGAAGTGAATGATTTCACTTGCATCTCAAGGTAAACAAGGAGGATGTCAATTCCTTATCGAGCTTCTGCAAACAGAAAACCACAGGGTGACAGATGCCAAAAAAAGCTCATTCATGAATGAGACTTTCTGAGACTGAAATCCTCGCCTTCAAATAAGAGTTAAATGATTTCAGTAGCAAACATTTTTATCTGATCAGTTCAGAGCAGGTGAGTGGGAAGAGTAGCCATCAGTACTGCCTATTGTCAGCTAAGCACAGGGTCTGTATTAAACAAGGAAGCCCTAACAGAAAAAAGCCTGATGGACTTCAGGGACACAACTGTCAATTTAGAGTTACCACTGCTAGAGCTGGAACAGCTTATTTTGTTCCTTGACACAAGAAGATAATTGAAGCTAATTTAGAAAAAAATATAATAATTTATAATTGTTTTAATTTGTGTCTCATTGGGATATAGAAGTGGTGTACTTGTAACATTCAAAATACTTTTTTCACTTAAAACAATCTAAGTGTCTGAAAGTTGTGTGATTTGTTTTATTTATGTCTTTAATGTGACTTTTCTCATGTTTGAAATTACCTTCTTTAGGTTTTGATAAGGCCAAGCTTGAAGTCACTGAAGCATATCTTAAAGCTGTGAAGTTATTTAGAGATTATGAGAGTTCTTCCAGAGAGCCTGAGTATTCCCAGGTATGCTTGAAAGGAGTTGTTTGTTTGATTCTCATAAAATAACTGTGGATTATTTCACAGTCTCGTCTCCCACTGTAACTTACATTGCTTTCAGCAAAGTTGTTTTTATTAACTCACAGTTTTGAGAAAGCAGAGTTTGTAAAACAGAGGGAGTGGGGATAAGAAGGGAAGAATGGTAACATTATGTCAATACAGATATTGAATTCCAGTCATCCCAAGGACTGTGAATGGTAGAAAAGTTAGGGATAATGTTAAAACATTTAGAATAAGAGGAATAGTGAGTATATATATATATAAATATAAATATTATAGTGAGTGGTGTTGAAAATGGAATCCCAGAGTTCTAAATGTCTGAGAACATTGAAATTTGGAACAAGAATTCCTGGGTGTCTCAGGAATGTATTCCATGCACTGCTGGGCTGGGTTGGTAATGCCTGTACTTTCTGTTTCTTGGTTCCTTAGGTAGTGCAAGTTAGTCTAAGTTCTATAATTCCGTATGTCAGTGGCCCCAAGAGATCCCAAGATAGAGTGGCTGTTAATAACATGAAAAGTGACTTCCAAGCCTGCTTAAATGAAAAGGTTTGTATTGCTGATGGTCGCTTCAGAAGGTATTTCCTATCATTCACATGAATAAATGTTATGTTACCTGTTCCTTGCATACCTGCTGAACCCTCCTTATTGCTACACAAGTGCTTGACCGTTCTTGCTTGACAGGCATCCCTAGAGTAAATAATAGGTGTGTTTGGCAGGAACATGATCTTCCCAAAGTCCTTCATTTCACAGTTTAGATTGCTAGGGAGAAAGAACTTTAGGTAGTCCATAGTGTGAGTTTAGCAAACTTTTTCATTTCTTCAGGCTTTTTGTAGACAATTGTGCATTACTTAATTTCCAAAACAGAATTTACCTTAAGAAAACTCATCATACCTTAAAGGGGTTGAGGAAAGACTACCAAGATTTGTAGCTGCATGTTCTGAGTTCTTGCATTAGCAAATGATTTTTGCTTACAGCTTAATTCACAGAGTGAATGTTTTTACTCAGAAGGTGCTGGTTTTGGTTAGGGATATCCACAGGTGTCTGGAGAGTGCACCTAATATAGGAATGTACCTTCATTTTAATTTCATTTAGCGTTCAGGTTCAAGACTGGCAGCAGTATTAGAAACAGCTTATAATGAGGCCTGTGGTACTGTGATTCAGTTGTGCTGGAGAGAGATTGTAGCTGATGGTGAAAGACAAAGGGTGAGGTTGACAGGAACCTCTGGAGGATGTTTGAGTGCTGAAGTGGAAAATGCCAATTGACCTACTCTGGTTTAGTTACCCTCTTGCAATTAAAATCTTGGACATGCTTCTAATTCAGGAACAAGTGTTGTGTAGATTAGACATGTATTCTTAAGGGAATGTTCTTCCATGTATAAAGGAAGATAGTTGTGGAACAGCCACACATAGACTGACCTTTGTTCACAGTTGTTGCAAAGTTAAAGCAGTTGTGAAGGAAGAAGGCTGAGACCAGTGAACAGACAGGGACATGAATTGAGGGCTGCTTTTAAAATCATGTAAGGGTTCCTAGTGGTACAGCTGATTATTATTTCAAAGCCAGTGTTCACTTGGTCTTGCTGTAATGTCATCTTTTCTGTACTGTAACAACTGCTAACATGTATTTTTGTCATCCAGTCTGGTGTTAAAGGCTTTCAGATTGCAGCTGAGAAGCAGAATGACGTTGTGCCTGTTCAATATGAAGGAAATGAATACAAGCTGTCCCATGGCTGCGTTGTCATTGCTGCAGTCATCAGCTGTACAAACAATTGCAATCCATCTGTCATGCTTGCTGCAGGTATGTTGGGACCAGACATCTCAATGGTGCTTCCATGCTTCACAGCCCTCACCTTCACCTTTGTAGGTTCTCTTCACAGGTTTGAAACTGCAGACTTGTAGCCTTAGCTTGTAGGTTCTGGAGGGTATATAGGGAATGTTGCTTTTCCGTAATACAATCTAAGTTTGTCCCATAACACAGTATTAAGGAGAGTAATTATAAAATCTTTACATTTAGTAGTATGACAGAAGGTAAGCAGTTCTAGGGCTCCTGTCAGGTGGATGCACACAGTGGCACAGCTGATACAGGAGGTGAGCCTTAGCTTCCAGCATGTCCTGGATGATGAGCTGTGATGCCACAGCCAGGACAGAAACTCTGTCTGCTGAGCAGTTATTCTGTCAGTGCTTCAGGGGTATCTGCCACACCTTCACAAGCTGCACATGATTTTGCTGGAACAGCTCATCTGTCAGACTTTGCTCCTCTTTTTAACATCCTCTGTGGCCAAGATGAGCTTCCCCTTAGGGCTGTGGGCTGTCTCTGGAGACTGAATGGATTGGCACTGTGAGCTAGAACATGGGAAGGAGATCTGTCATAAAGTAAAATGGGTGTCCATGTTCCAGGAATGGGAATAAAACCATGCATGGTATTGTTATGCATTAAGAAACCTGATTCAGGCCAGTGATTGCTTGAATAGTTTAATAAACTGAAAGTTGTCTAATCCTCTGGGTTTTCTTATGCTTGATTTAACTAAGGTAGAAGCATACAGATCTCTTACGAAGGGATATACAAATCATAATCTATGTCCTTTTTTCTTTTTTGTTTGGTAGGACTCCTGGCCAAAAAAGCTGTTGAGGCTGGCCTCATGGTGAAGCCCTACATCAGAACAAGTTTATCACCTGGCAGTGGCATGGTTACACATTACCTCAGTTCCAGTGGAGTATTGCCATACCTCAGCAAGCTTGGGTAAGACCTGGCTCCCGGGGTGAGTTTGTGCAGGTTGTACAGGCTGATAAATAGGATTGCTGTTCACTTGGGGTTGGCTAATGCCTAATTTAATATATTGCTATTTTATTTACTTGTTGACTTAAAATTATTCTGCTTCAGTGTATTCCCCACGTCAAAATTTATGATGTGTAGCTCTAATACATCAGAACTGTTATTCCAGTCACAAATTACTTAATTTTAAGTGACTTGCAGGACAGGATGTACTTGATGTATTTTAAAAGTGGAAACTGAATGCAAATTTGTCAGGACAGTCTGTATTAGTCTTCTCATATCATTGCTGCTGTCAAGGGTTGTTTAGTATGTTTTTGGATGCTCTGTAGCAGTAAGAGAATATATTCAGTATTCTGTAACAGTCCCTAGCTGTTGTTTGCATCAGTGACACGTAGTATCTGCTTTTTAAATTTTCTAAATTTTCTATATTCTAATTTTCTAAAAAGTCTTAACTGTCAAGGGACAAATATATTGTTAATAAAAGAAAAAGCAGTTACGTTAGCAAATTGCTTGTGACCATGTGTAACTTGATTGTTTTTTCCCTTATAGGTTTGAGGTTGTTGGTTATGGATGTTCCACCTGTGTTGGGAACATGGCCCCTTTGCCAGAAGCCATCAGGAATGCAATCAAACAGGTAAAGCTCTGGCTGGCTTGTTGAACACAGAAATCTATTTCTCACCCAGTCAAGAAATCAAGAAATACAGTAATCCATGCAAAATACACTTCATTTTTGGTTTGGACTTAGCATGATGTTAGCATATTTGCTTGTTAGAAGGAGATCATGCCAATTCATTGCTATGTAAAATAAATGTGATAAGTAGTATTTGTAGGATACAGTTAAAAATTATAAGATAAATACATATGATCTAATCTTGCAGAGGCTGCAGTGTGTAGATTTTGTATCATAAGTGAAGAGAAGGGGTTTAAAGACCTATGAGCTTGAATAATTTTAACCAGCTGTGTCTAACAACTACAGCTTTTTTCTCCTCTGAAGCAGAAGAAAAATAAAAGAAGTAAATGGCAGGAGAGGAGTTGACTGAAGTGACAGGAGAGCACATCAGAGGCTCAAAAGGGAAAATGGGAAGGGTAATGAGAGAGAGCAAAATGTCTTTCACTTGTAGTGTTAGAGTAAATACTTAAGTGGAATGCTAAAAGCACATTTAACTTAGTCAACAGAAATAGAATAAGCTGTTGAAAAACCCCAAACTACTGGACCAGTGTGTCTGGGTCTGCCTTTCAGGGTGATATCATTGCCTGTGGGGTATTGTCTGGCACAAAGAACTTTGAGGGCCGCCTGTGTGACTGTGTTCGTGCCAACTACCTGGCGTCCCCTCCGCTGGTCGTGGCCTACGCCATCGCAGGCACTGTGAGGATAGATTTTGACATGGAGCCTTTGGGTGAGTGTTTTCCTACAGCTTCTGGTTCTGCAGCTGGTGCACATGAGCACAGATTTCCACACTTGATTTCAGTGCCGAGAATCAATATATTTGAAGAGAAAGCAGAGCCATATTTGGTTTGCTCATGACTAAAGCGAGGCATTCACTTAACTGATCAAATTCTTTGCCTATCTGGTACCATCTCTGCAAGCCTGAATATATACACATCTATATTCTAATACAGATCTCAAGTCTAATACTTTATTCTTCCAAACTACTGTTGTGTTTAAAATCTTACTCAGGCACTGGCTTTAATGGCAAAAGTATTTACTTACGAGATATTTGGCCCACCCGACAAGAACTTCACACAGTGGAGGAAGAGTGTGTGATATCATCCATGTTTAAGGAATTGAAAGAAAAGATGGAGGTAAGAGTGGACTGTTCTACATAATTTAAAGGTTGCATTTCATTGTAGCTTTATAATGTCTTGCAGTTGAATGTGATTGGTTTGCCATTTATTTCTGTTATTGTAATGGAGGGCTTAACTGAGATGGGTACTTGTATTTAAAAGTGATTCCTAAATAATACCCAGTGATGTAATATGTAATAGAAAATTATTTACTAAATAACAGCAATTAATAAAATCACCAGTAAGTCTTCAGTTTTTGAGTGTAAAAATACAATAAATTAACTTCTGTTCTTTTTGATTAATTTTCTTCCTTGTAGAAAGGAAACAAACGATGGAATTTACTGGAAGCACCAGAGTCAACTTTATTTCCCTGGGATTTAAAATCTACTTATATTAGATGTCCTTCCTTTTTTGATAAACTTGTAAGTACAGTGGATCTATCCACTAGATTATATGCATTGCATTTAAGGAATAGCTATTACAGAAACACTTCAATGTTGAACCAACAAATTTAATTATCACTAATATTTCCTAGTCTATTAAATATTGTTTGTGTCTCTGGAATGAGTGGGGCCTGCCCATCCAGGTGCCTTCCTATACTGCAGATATGTTTTATATCTCTAGATCCTGGAAGAAAATGTTTAACGTTCCTTTTGTTCCTTTCTGTTGTTTCTGCCCCTGCCCTGTCAGGCCAAAGAAGCAGTTCCACCACAAGCAGTTGAGAACGCTCACGTGTTGCTGTTCCTGGGGGATTCTGTCACCACGGATCATATTTCCCCTGCTGGAAGCATTGCGAGGAGCAGTGCTGCTGCCAAGTACCTGACCAGCAAAGGGTGAGCTCTGCTGTGCCACAGGACTGCTCACCTGCTGAGAAATTCATCAGCACTGTCACCTTCCTCTAGAAATGCCTGTCTGCAGAAAGGGGAGACTACATGTGGAAAAGCAAAATAATTAATCCATGTTAATAGATGTGCTGGTAATGGTAAGAGGATTAGTAAGGTGGGTTGTTTCTTAGAGCAGTCCAGTCTCCCCATAATTCTTCTGTAAGTACCACACTGCTTGCAGCACTTCATAACAAAACTGTAGAAAATTAATTTAAAATTGCAGCTTTCCTCATGAATAATCTAGCATGAACATGTTGTTCATGATTTATAATAATTACATTTGTTGGAGGTCTAGTTCTTTACATCTTCCACTGAAGACTTAGATATGCTGCAATAATTATAAAAGAAAAAATCATAATATCCTTTTAAATCAGATCATCTTTAACAGATTTCTTTCAATTTGGTTTTTATTCCAGACTCACACCTCGTGAATTCAACTCTTATGGGGCTCGAAGAGGTAATGATGCTGTAATGACAAGAGGTACCTTTGCAAATATCAAGCTTCTGAATAAGTTCATTGGAAAGCCAGCTCCTAAAACAGTTCACTTCCCATCAGGACAAACGGTAGGAATAAATCTGTTTGCACAGCTGCTCTGGAGTGGGGAGTGTAGATTTAGAACTCACTCAAAATGTGTCACTTTGTCATTCCACAGCTAGATGTGTTTGAAGCAGCGGAGCTGTACCAGAAGGAAGGCATTCCTGTAATAATTCTAGCAGGAAAGAAGTATGGACTGGGTAGCTCAAGAGACTGGGCTGCAAAAGGGCCTTTTTTACTGGTACTGCTGGTTTGTTTGGGTTTGGGAATGGTTTTGTTTTTTTTCTGAAAATACCTGAAAACACTGTATAATTTCTTCATTAGAATATTCACGGGATAGAATCACTAGTCAGGATAGATCTGAACTTCCTCATTATGTAATTTACTGTCTTGGATACCAGACTTGGAGACAAATTAGTCATTTGTCTATGCTGATCTCTGTTTGAACTCCATGAGGTATTCCGTATCTCATTGTTGGAGACTAATTTCCACTAATATTGAGAATATATTCCAAGTCTGCCATTGATTCATGTCCTGTTAAGTCCAGCATGGTCCCTGTCTGTTACAAGCTCCATTTCACACTGCATGGGCCTGCTCTGGCTTGTTTGCTTCCATCTAGTTGGGAAGCTAAAAGATGTTACCAGGGTACTTAAAGGACTCTGTGCAAAGCACTTTCTCTACTCTTGAGTTTGAATTGCAAGATGTTAGACATAATTGGTGTTTGAAGGTTACTTCTGTGTTACTTCTGTGTTACACTTTGCTTGTATTTTTGCAGGGTGTTAAAGCTGTCCTAGCTGAGAGCTATGAGAAGGTTCATAGGAGTCAGCTGATTGGAATTGGCATTGCTCCACTTCAGTTTCGTCCTGGGGAAAATCCAAGTACTTTGGGACTCACTGGCAGAGAGCAGTTTTCTATATTGTTCCCTCCAGACCTGTCACCCAGAATGACTTTGGATGTTAAGGTATCTTTGCAATATTTTTCATTTCTCTGTTGAATGTTCTGATGCAGAGGGGAAAAAAACAATTCTGTTGATAGGAAGCAAAGGAAGAAAAGACAAAACTTAATTCTCTTGGAAGGTTATAGTTTATAGTCCTGCCTGAAGTTTGTCATGGCTGTTGGGGCTTTCCCAAAGTACATGTACACATGTTCTTTGTACACAACTTTGTATGCAGCCTGATGTTCATGATCATTCTGAGTAGTATTTTGCCCCTCATGGGCTCAGTCTTAGGATAGAATTGAGTTTGTCTCACATAGGTGTGAGGATTTGAGAGAAGCTTCAGCTCTCCATGCTCTGTTAACAAGCCCATAACACAGTCAGTGCCATCTTAGGGACGTGGTTGGTTACTTACAGGCCCCTGGTGTGCTCCCAGCTGCATTTGAACTGTGCTACAACAAGTCTGCCTTCCATCTGGCCCCAGCAGGCTTGGGGCTGTACAGGCATGTCAGAGGGTTGAATTCACTTGTGTTCAACAAAACTATGGGGTTAGAATGTTGACTGAGAAATAAGCAAGAGGAAGTGAAAGCAAAGCTTAATTGGTTTCTCTTTTTTGCTTTTCTTTTGAAGACAAGCACTGGAAAAGTATTCAGCGTGATTGCCTTGTTTGAAAACAATATGGAGATAACTTTATACAAGAATGGTGGAAGTCTAAACTTTGTAGCTCGAAGATTCTTATAGTAGCTACTGACTCTCTGGGTACCCTGCATAACTGCTAACTCAGCAAATGCCTTGTGTGAGCCCAGGAATCTGTACTGTGGAACTGCAAACAGTCCTAGTGTGCTCAAAGTTACTTCGTCCATGGATGTAAAAGATTGTGAATCATTGTAACTGCAACACGATCCTTTCTGATTTTAAATAATATTCTAATGGTGCTATTAAACATTGCTAAAATCAACATGTGTATTGTGACAAGAGAGCTGTAAGTATGGAGGGGATGTTTTATCAGACCATTTTGTAAATAAACTATGCGAAATTGAAACTGATTGTGCTGAAGATTATTATGTAAGAAGATTTTCTGCAGTTGTTTCCACTCAGTTTTTGGACCTGTAAATCTGTGTACTGCTGTTTGTTGGTTTAAGAGTAACAGATGGCATGGAATCTTAAAGGCCATACAGCTTTTTTTCTTTTTTTTTTTTCCCTCATCCAGAGCTTAGAAAAGATACTGAGTTTTCAATTTCTTTGGGTTATGGGTTGAATAAAAAGCAGTCCACATGAGGCCCATGGTATCCTGTATCACAGATGATGATTTCCTTACCTTTATGGGATTATATTTCATCTGGATCCAGATTTAAACTGCTTAAACTGTGAAATATGTGAAATACTGTGTGCTTAGAAATATGGGAAACATTTCTGCATTTAAAAACATATCTCTCAGTTTCATTCATGCAGGCTAAGCCATGTTTCTTCATACCCTTCAGTTGAAGTTTGTCACTTCTGCTTCAAGGGATGCACTTTGTCATTTGTGACATGTTTTTATTGTGCTCTCTGCAATATTATCAAAGTACCTCCTCATGATGTTTTAACCTTTAAAAACCTTTTAAAACATTTGCTAGGGCTGTTTAAATTCCTCTGCTTTAAATACAACCTATGTCTAATATGTTACACTTGTCAGATGTTGAAGAGCCAGGTGGCCGCATTGCCTTTGAGTGCTTTCTTACGTGCTGGCAGCTCCCAGCTCTTACAGAGTGTCCCCTTCTGAGAAGGAGCCCAGAGCACTGGACAAACCTCTGTCTCTCACCACACTGCAGTAGCTGTGGCTGGAATTGTCAGCCCACTGAGGGTAAAGCCCAAGCCAATAGCTCATATTGGCAGGAGATGCAGAGTTGCTGCAGCGTGGCTTGTGTTCCCACTTCACAGAGCTTTGGTCGTGTCTGAGCCATGCGAATGAGTCTGCAGCTCTAGCAGGCTCTTCCTGTGCTCTCCTGTGTCTTGAAAAGCTTCATAACTCCACTTAGTTTGTGTAGAGATTAATTTCTGCTGGAGAGCAAAACTGCAGTACTTGCCTATAAATCGTCAGGATTTTGCTTTAAGGTTTTTTGTTGTTGACAAATGTTGTCTTAAATATCAGATATTTAAAACCATTAAAGAGGACTGTATTGGCTTTATTTACATGTGCTTTTAATTTATAATCAGACACTGAGATAGTTGACTTGTGAACTAACAGATGCACTGTTCAAATCTTAAATAGTATGTTTGATATTCCTTTAAGAAGCCCCCAAACCAAAATACCCCAAGCCTCTTGAATAATTATATCAATATAATGTATTAATTTTTGACAGTTCAAAGGCCAAACTAATTTGATTGACATAAATTTGATACATATTTTCCTATTTTGGTAGAGTTCACCGAAATTTGAAGCTCTGTATAATCTGTTTTTATATTTCACTAGTTTGATATGATTTTCTTCTAGGTGAGATGAAAATCATTCCACTGACTCCTACCACTTCTAAGGGGGATAAATCAATGCAGTTTTAAATATTGTATTCAAGTGAATGCTGAACGAGTTCCTGCTCTGTGGTACACTTCCATAAATTCTATCCCAAGTGACTGGGCAGATCCTACTTCTTGTACAGCAGTGTCTAATACTGTTTTATCCCAGCTCAAAGGTATATTCTTGATTTAGTTCAAGAAAATGTTATTGCAGAGAAAATGGGAGTTTAGTGCTGGTTCATACGATGCCTCATGCAGATGATACAACTGCACCTCCATGCCTATTTACAGCTTGTGCTAGAAGGAAACACAGCCCCCTGCTCTCTCTCCTTGTTTCAGGAGACAGGGATCCAAGCCATATCAAGGCAGACTGATGAGGTGAAGTGCAATTTCAAGGCATGTGATTTACCTGCAAGCTGTCAGCAGTAAAGCAAGTCAGCTCTTTTTAGAGACATGGGGCTTCATTACCTTGGCAGCTGCTTTAATTCTGCTGCACTACTGTGTCTTGTAGTCCACAAGAGAGAGGTTCTGTGGTGTGCTTGGGCACAGGGACTGCTCAGCTGAAGGCTCCTATTGCTGCTGCAGCAGGTCCAGCTCTAAACAAGCCCAAGTCAGTGGCATCTCTGAGGTGTGCAGGCTCACTCCTACCCTTGGACCTGGACCCTCTGGGGTAGGGGTGCTGTGTGGGACAGCACTGCCTATGTACCACTTGCTCAGTGGTGGGGAACTGCCTGTGCAGGGAACACCAGGCTTGTGACCCATGGGAACAGCCCTGTTCCCTTTCCCTTTTGCAGAGTGCAGCTCAAGAGCCCAGCAGCCAATGAAGACGTTTAACTTTGGACACACTGCTGGGACCTGAGGGCCATAGGTGGGCAGGTGTGGCAGGAGCCCTCTGGCAGAGCACGGGACAGTCAGGATTGCTGTGCTCACACATGAAACACTCAATTAGACCTCTCTTTAGTATCCTAAAGCATAGGAGGACATGTTCCTGTTTGACAAGTGACTCAATGTGTTAGATGTATTTAACCTAGACCTTTCTCCATTTGGATTTGGGGAGAGAATTTTGTTGAAGTTTTTGTAAATGTTTCCTCTTCTTGCTTTCCTCTTCCTCCCTATCCCAAACTACAAAGCTCTGGGATAGTGTTGATGTTTATACATTTTACACCTAAGTATAAGGACAAGAAGCTATGTATATTAATCCTATTTAAGCAACTGCAAATCATTGTCTGCTGTTTAAAGCCAACAGAACAGTGTAAGTTTTAAGTTCAGTAAGTATTGTATAGATATATCTTAAGTTCAATTGATGAAAATTGTGCATAAAATGTTACCAATGCTGTAAATTATTTTTAATAAAGTAAATTGTACCACAGTTCTTGTATGCTACTGTCTACTTTGAATAGATAGTATGGAATACACTTAAAATGGTACTTGTGTGTGAAGGGACGGGGTGAATAAAGAAAGGGGGTAATATTATGTAATTATATAATGATGCATGTTCCATTTACTTGTTCAGAGTGAGTTTGGGCTCACAAAGCACAGAGTATGCTTAGCTGGTGTAGTCTGTTCTCTGGGTTAGCTGTGCCCCAGACACCACTCTGCATATTATATCAAATGCTTTTTTAATAATTTTTTCTTTCCCTTTTGAAAAATTCCCATTTTAGAAAAATGTCTAATTTAGAATTGAGATTAAATCCTGTATTAAAGCAAATGGTTGGCCAAGATTACAACTCTGACAAGATCCTCAGAAGTGATCTGGGGATGTCCAGCACTAACCTACTTCAGCCCTCACTTTCAGCACAAGCATTAGACTGGAGTTCAACTCACAAATGCTAAATTGTTCAAGTCTGTCTTTCTACAGATAATAAGGCAAAGTACAACCTTCAAACTCTGCCTTGCCTCACAACCACAGTGAGCTTCCCTCAGAGTACCAGGCAGGCAGGAGAAACAGAAGTTTATAGGTCTTTGGTTTTTGGCACTCCAGTATGGCAACTGAAGCAAGAGTAAGGAGTACAGATCTGCAAAATGCATTGTCATCTTGTTTGCAGAGAGCAGGAGGACATTTCTGTAACCAGCTATGTTAAACTACAGCAAGAATGCTTTCCCACTGTATTGATTTTATTCCAATGAGCTAAAGCTTCAGCACCTCAGAAATCAGGAGAGGGAACTCTATGTATTTTACAGGGCTCTTTTCTTTTTTGAAAAAAACCTTAATTTTGTGATTTCTAGTGAGAAGAGTTTGTCAATTACTTTTATTAACATCTGTTCTGAAATTGGAGAGGAAAAAATTGTTTCTTGGGGAAATAGTTTCCCTTTTCTAAATTCCCTATTTGATTAAAATAAACATTTGATTAAGATAGCGTTTTCAATTTTGTGTCCTTAATATTACAAACAATACTGAAATTTTGTGATAGAAGATTTTTTACTGATTTACTTAAAATCAAGATGCTTTAGGTATTGTTGTTTGGGTTGGGGGAGGGGGGTTGTTGGGTTATTGGGTGGTTTTCTGCATGCCTTTCCTAAATTCCTTTTTCTTCAGGTTCCTAATTCTGTCATAGCAGGACGTCAACTATGGCAGATTACTTTTTTTCCATTAGGAGTTTCAGAAGATATTTCTATATTAATCTTGAGTAATTTTATTATATATTTTATATTAGATTTATTATAATAAATATGTATTATTATATAAATTTATAAATAGAATATATTAATACATTATATCCATTATTTATATTTATATTTTAAGAGCTTATTATAATTATATATATATATTTAATCTATATTAAAATTGAGTAATTTTGTCATTACTTTCATTAAGGGCAAAATATTCTAGGTCTGGACCCATTGTCCCAGTAAAAGTTTTCACTGGAACAGTCTAAAGGACATTCTGAGCAAGATGCCTCAAGTTTGTTATATATCTTTTATGCGGTCCTCAGCCTAAGTATTTGGCAGAGATTTTGATGTGGTATGCTGATAAAAGGGTTTAAGCAAAAATATAAAACGGACGTCTTCCCTCCTGCCCGCTGAGGGCGCAGGGTTTTTTAAGAGTTCTGCCTTACAGACAGGAAGTTGTAGTTTTCCTCCCCTCTCGTGCTGTTGGAAATCAAGGCCCACGGCCTGGGGCAGCGCTCCTGCGCCGCGGGAAGGCTCCGGCGCCGCTGCCCGCGGCCGGGAGGTGCGGCCGGGCCCGGCGTTCCGCTGAGCACGGGGCGCTCCGGCTGCGAACCGGCCAGGCGGGGGCTGGGCTGGCCGGGCCCCCGGCTGACCGCTCCTTCTGCAGCCTCCCCGGGCCGGGCAAAGGTTGGCGCGGCTCCCGCCGAGTCCAAGGGTTGCGTTCGTCTGGGGAAGCTCGAGATTCCTGCAGCTGGGCAGGCGAGAGACGAGCGAGCGTCTGCAGGTTTGTGCCGCCTTTCTTAGCACAGGAATTTGGAAGGCTGTGACCAAGCGGAAAGATTTAATCTGCTTTAACGCTATAATTTACTAAAATACTTCTTGCCTTTTGCAGGCACGAATTGAAGATCTCCTGATCAAGGATTCCGCAACTCCGTTCCTGAGGGAGTCATTTGTACCTATCAAAAATACCAGGTTAGGCTGCTGCTAGAAATGAGCTAATAAAAGCTTGGTTAATAAGCTCTTCATGTCTCCTATTCTGAACAGATTGAGTGCATCTGTCTAGCAGTCTTTCTTTGGAGGGGCTGCAGCCCAAATATTTGATAAGCTGTGATGTAAGAAACACAAGCTGGCATGGGGGGTTGGTTTGGTTTTTTTCTTGTTTAATAAATGTAGGAAACTCTTCTCCAGTAGCTGAATGAATTTTGTTGCAGTAATTACTGCTTCTGGTGTCAGAATACAGATCAGATCCAGCTTTTCTTTTTCTCTTACAGACACAATGTCTTCTGGAAATGACTGTCAACCCCAGACCTTGACCAAACCCGCACTTGGTGAGAGAGAGGCAGCTGAATTGGTTGACAGGGTGTTTGGATTGAAGGTGTCTTGGATCAGGTCACTCCCCAGCTATGATGATCAGAACTTCCACGTGCGTGTCTCAGCTGAAGGAGCTGATGAGTATGTCCTCAAAATCACCAATTCAGAAGACAGCCAGCAGCCTGACCTCATTGAAGTGCAGACCCAGGCCATGATGTTTCTCAGTGCTGAAGGGTTCCCTTCAGCTACTCCTTATCTGACAAAAGATGGTAACATAATGTCTCTGGAGTCAGGAGGTGAGCCGCTATGAGTCTTTACTGCCCCACTCTCACCCTTAGCTCCACGGTAGCTTGCTATATGGCATACCATGTGTATGCTGAAGGAAAACTCTAGGCTTGTACTTGAATAGTAGGGATATGCATCATGTGACCTGTATTCCAGCCATAATAGTCCAAACTTAAAATACCAGAAACAAAACAACTCAGAGAGAGTAATAATTACCTTGGAAAACACTTCAGCTTAAGGAATTGGAGAAAACATTTACCTGACATTTGTGTCTATGTAGAGGAAAAGTTAAAAATGCCTCATTGACTACATGGTGCTTGAAATTATTTGCCCTCAGAGTGGTGTAAAATACAGTTCTAGCCCATCTCTGATGCCAGAATAAATTGCTTTAACAGTGTTTGGAAGAAAAACTGTGTTGTCATTTAGCTTTTACTGTCACTGTAACTTCCATACAATATTTGGGATTCCTGAGACCTGTTCTGCTGCAAAACTTTATGTGGGTGTCTGTGGGCACTGGAGGAACCCTGCTTGGTGCTGAGTTGGGTCCAAACACAAGGACTGAAAATCCAGCATAGATTTTCTCAGTGTATAAAGGTTTGTACATTATTATACAACATTCTGGTAAATCAAATCTTGGCATGAAATCTGTTTTGTGAGCTACATCTGTCAACTTCTACCCTGGGATACACCTTTTTTACCTTTTGCATTAACTAATACTCAGTAGTACATAGCAGAGTGACTGACTGCATCTCTCCTTGTCAGGTACTGGACCTGGGAGCAAGAAACACATGGTCAGACTGCTGACTTACCTGCCAGGTACACCAGTAGCAAAGATCACTACCAATGCTCAGATTCTGTATGAGATTGGGAAGCTTGCTGCCAGCATGGATAAAGTGCTCTCAGAGGTGAGTTCTCATGCTTCAGCCTCAGACTTCTCTCTTAATCAATGTCTCTTCAGCATTTGCTCACATGCTTGCTGCCTGCTTTTCTGACCTGCAGAATCCAAGTTGGTGACTGCAGATGTCAATTTGACTCATGGCTCAGGTGCAGCCTCCAAGCTGGCTGCTACTAAAACCTTTCATGACAAGTACATGACAAGTGACAGGGTACTGGTGATCCTTCTGCAGTGCATTTTTGTACCATGAATAGGGAGATAAGGAGTTCTTTTTACTTATGCAAAGCTTACCTGTTAGTGTTTCAAACCTGGCAAATAAAGGAGAATGAACCCTAGGGTGATCGAATTAGAAGAATGCCAAGCTCGTTTTAAAGGATTTTTTGTAGTGCACAGCTGGCTGATCTATTATTTTAAATTCCTTTTGACTTACTGACTTTCTTCTTGTCATTAGCACTGTGACCATTTCACATTGGTACCCTCCCTACAGTGCCAGCTGTGCCAACAAACAGAGATCTGTGACACTTTTCATTTGCATCACTTCCATTCAGTCTTAATGCAAAGTAAGTTCTGTCTGTACTCTGTAGTTACACAGGATAAAAAAGCTGATCAATCAGCCAGTAAGTAAGTTTGATGTATGAAAGACCTCACATTATTTATTAACCTTTCATTAACCTTTCCTTCTCATGTTCTGTTTCAGACAGTTATGAGATGTGAATTCCCTGTTTTACTAGGCACATTCTTAAATGATATATAAATTATATATATATGAAAGATAACTTACTGTTGCCTTCTGACACACTGATCACACTCTTATTGATTAAAGTAAGCTAGTCTCAAAATATGCCTGTGACTGATCCTACTAAGGAGGAAGCAGTTCTGATGGAAAAGGCTCTTTATTCCCTTAACATACGGATTATCATCCATCATGGTGGTTTAGGGTTGATCTTGTTCTTTACTTGTTCATACACTGTCCACTTTTGATTATCATTTAGTGATCTTTAGGAGCCTAAATTACAAGCATAATTTTTCTTAAAAGAAAGCCAGATATTCTTGTGGGAGGTTTGTTGGTTTTTTTTAAATTTGCCCTATGCATTGATTCAATTTGGCCCAGAGGTCACCTTAATAAGCATCTGAGGAGTCTAAGATGAGCATGGGGTGTGCAGTGGGAGAGATGCTTTTCCTCTCTGAATGTCACTTTCCAAACCATCCTTTCCATTTGCTAGTGAGAGAGGGGTTAAGGACCTTGTATGTTTAAAGTAGTGAGGTCTGGATGTACAAAGACAAATTTTCATAAGCATAAAGCCATGGTCAGTGTCTCCATAAACCACTGTGCTCAGGATTTTTCACACACCAGCTGTTCCTAGGCTTGTCCCCCAAAGGTTCCACCTTTAAAAGCACAGAGTGTGCCTGCTTACAGCATGCTGTCAGGTTTTGTGTCTGGTGCTCCCACAGCTTTCTGCAGCACCAGCTGTGCAGGCTGAGCTCTGCCAGAGCAGGACTCTGGCCTTGGCAGAGGTTCAAAGTTGCTACATAACATTACCCTATGGACAGTCAATAGCAATTTTACATTATTGAAGTGACAAATTACTTAAGGTAATCTTTGTACCTAAAGCATGGGGGAAAACCATTCAGGTTGTATGTAGACACTTAGATGCTTGCCTTAATCATTCTTCGTGTTATTCTTTTACTTGATATGAAACAACAGTCCAACTCACGGTGTTTTTCAGTAAGCCTTATTAGAAACCTGTTGAAATTAATAGGAGTTTTGAATCAAGCTCTTTAATCATAAAGTCTGCAATTTTTCTTATGCCTGTATTATTGTGTGCTTTTTCCAAAGAAATTCCAGCATCCATCAGTAAAAAGTCTGCATCGAGATCTGTTCATTTGGAACCTGGCAAATGTTCCTCTTCTAGATCAGTACATTTATGCTTTGGGTCAGAACAAATGCCGTGTTGTGGTGGAGCAAGTTATTGAACAGTTTAAAGGCAAAGTAATACCCAAGCTAAGGAGTTTCCGAGCCTGTGAGTATTTTATTCTCTTTGTAATTATGTTGAACTGAGACACAGAAATTTCTTACAGGAGTTTGGCTCCATAGAGAAGGAAAACAAAAATAGTGAAAAAAGTAAATCTCTTTTCCCTAGCCTAGACATGGACAAACACTGTGCTGAATGTGCACAGCACAGAGTAAGCCAAGAGAAATGTTCTGTCCAGTCAGGGTCAGTTCTTTATCTTCCTGATGCGTTTACTTCCAGTTAAGTTTATGATTTTCATGCTGGTTTATCAGCTTACTAAATATATATGGAGAACAGTACTTAATACAAACAAGTACTTAATCCAATTTTTGGAATTCAGTTGACATTGGTGATAATGTGACAGTTCTGTAATTAGAAGCTACTGCTGTGCATTTGTAAACACAGAGTGTATCACAGCAGGCTGGAGCATGATCCTGTAATGCTTCCTCTTCTCCACTGCTGTTGGTCATCTGGCAACGCAATGGAGCTTCATGGGAAGCAGTAAAGGTGTGAAAGGCGGCACTTGATGCTGCAGGGGACTAGGATGGTTTTGCAGCTGAGTGTTAGTTTGACATGCATCTTCCCAAAGCTGTTTCAGCTGTTTAATAATTATTAAATTCTGTTTCTATTTCTTCTCTGTTTAGGTATCAATCATGGAGACCTTAATGACCACAACATTCTAGTAGATTTCAGTTCTGCTTCCCTGGAGAATCCCCAGTACAGAGTGTCTGGCATCCTGGACTTTAGCGACATGAGTTATGGGTATTACGTGTTTGAGGTTGCGATAGTCATTATGTACATGATGATTGAGAGCCCAGACCCTCTGAGTGTTGGGGGACACGTTCTTGCAGGATTTGAGAGCATCCTGCCACTCACGGCCGAGGAGAGAGGTGCTCTCTTTCTCCTTGTGACTGGGAGGTTTGCACAGTCCCTTGTCATTGCCGCCCACACGGCTCTGCTGTACCCAGAGAACAAGGAGTACCTCACAATCACGGCCAAAACTGGCTGGAAACACTTAATGACAATGTTTGAGGTGGGCCAGGAAGCCGTGGAGAAGATGTGGTTTGAGACTGCCCAGGTGTACACGCACCATGCACCTGCCCCGTGGGTCGGCAGCTGCTGATGTACTGGGGGTGACACCGTACTGAATAAATCGGTAAAGGCAGCGCTGCGTGGGCTGGATGGGCCGCGTCCGCCGCGCTGTGTCCGCGGGTAGGGGCGGGACCAGGCTCATCTCCCCGAGAGAGAAAACCATTACCGCCCTCACGGCAGGCACAGGGGTATGGCCATTACCACCTTCACAGCGGGCGGAGTGTATGTGACCATTATGCACCCTCATGGCAGGAGCCGGGCCCTTTTCCGCCCTCACGCCGGGGGTGCGCAGGGACCATTACTTGCCTTCACACGGCACAAGTGTGGTGTGACCATTACCTGCCCTCACATGGAGGGCGGGACAAGGGCCGTTACTCGCCCTCACGGCAGGGGCGTGGCGTGACCATTACCCGCCCTCAAGGTAGGGGTGTGGTGTGACCATTACTTACCTTCCCACGGCAGGCGGGACAAAGGCCGTTACTCGTCCTCACATGGCAGGGGTGTGGTGTCACCATTATTTACCCTCACACGACGGGCGGGACAAGGGCCTTTACTTGCTCTACATGGCAGGGGTGTGGTGTCACCATTACTCTCCCTCACACGGCAGGCGGGACAAGGGCCGTTACTCGCCCTCACGGCAGGGGTGTGGTGTCACCATTACTCTCCCTCACACGGCAGGTGGGACAAGGGCCGTTACTCGCCCTCACGGCAGGGGTGTGGTGTCACCATTACTCTCCCTCACACGGCAGGTGGGACAAGGGCCGTTACTCGCCCTCACGGCAGGGGTGTGGTGTCACCATTACTCTCCCTCACACGGCAGGCCGGGCCGTTTCCCGCCCCTTTCGGCGGAGCGCGGGCACGCGCACGTGACCCTCCGGGCCGCGCGCGCCAGCCCCGCCCTGTGGCGACAGGAAAGGGCGCAGGCCCCGCCCCAGGCTGGCACGCGGCACCGCGCAGGCTCGGCGGCCATTTCCGACGCGGCGGTGAAGGTTCGGGCGCGGCCGCAGCGCCCGGTTCTTGCCCGCCGGCCGGGCCTCGCCGCCCCCCGCCCGGCCCAGCGGTTCCCTCCGGCCTGCCGTGAGTGAGGACGGGCGGCGGGTGGGCGGTGGGGCGCGGGACGCGTCTCTGCGCGGCGCGGGAGGCGGCGCGGCCCTCGCGTTCTGCTGCGCTGAGGATGACTGTGCAGTGCGGGCTTGGGCTGCAGCGCCCCCTGGGGCTGTGCCGGGGTGCGCTCGGTTCCCGGGGTGCCCGGTTCATGTGCCCTGTGCTCTATTGCAGGCCCGGTGCAGGTTCCCGTGCCCTGTGCTCTCCTGCCGGCCCGCTGTCCCCGGCACCATGGTGAGTGACCCGCCTTCCCTGGAGCTTTGATGAGCCGCGGGTCCTGCCGAGTCACGGCCCGGGGGGGGGCGGCGTTCACCAGTGGCCAGCCCGAGGTCACCGAGTGTCTGGGTCTATTATACAGGGGCTTTAGGGCGTTGGTGACAAGACATTGGTGATACTTACTGAGCTATTCCTTTTGCAGTCTCGAAGATATGACTCCAGAACTACTATATTTTCTCCGGAAGGTATTTTTTAACCCGACACTTTCAAGTAAACTCTGACTGTTCTGTCTTCTCAAAGCTATAAAAACACTTGCACAAAAGGTGGTTGTTAGTATAGCGTGTTTTTGTCTGAATATGCGTTAAAGAAATCATATTTACCCACACCCAGTTCTGTAGGGACAGCAAGGGTCCGAAGCGGACACTTTCAAATTCATTCTAATTGAAGCAATAATGAGACTGAGTCCCACTAGTGAGTAATATCACTGCCATGTTTTTGAAATAACCATTTATCACTTGTTTGAGTATGGTTAGATTTTGTCACTATCCCCTGAGAACGAATAATATCCTGTTGGTGCAGCCACACCTCTCCTTGTTATTCTTGTACAAGCTGAAACGTGTACAAACCACGTTTTCTTACTTCTTGGATGGGATGAACCCACGAAATCCAGTACAAAATATTTTCTTTGTTTATTGAAAATTTGTCTTAGCTTAACTGCAGCAGAGAGTCCTTTAAATTTTTATTTATTTTTTTTTAATAGAAGGGATTATTTTTCCCCCAGTGGCCATGTCCAGTATTATCTTATTTTCTTTCTCTGACTTCTTCCTCCTTTTCAGCCAATTAATTTACAATTGACTGGTAAGAGACTGAAGAAGTAGATGGGATAATGAGTGCTTGTCAGATTCTTGTAACTTTAAGTCACCTTGTGTAGTTGGTCTGGTTCAGTGTCATTTTTTGATGGTAGGAATTCCAATCTTTCCCAGGTCGCCTGTACCAGGTTGAGTATGCAATGGAGGCCATCGGGCATGCAGGCACTTGCCTGGGAATTCTAGCAAACGATGGAGTTCTGCTGGCAGCAGAGCGGCGCAACATTCACAAGCTTCTTGATGAAGTGTTTTTCTCTGAGAAAATATACAAACTTAATGAGTAAGTTGAAATGGTGATTACATGTCCAATGATGTTATTAACAACAAAGCGCTGATTAGCACATAACCTGGTTTTATTTTATTTGAAGTGTTAATAATCTTCTTGCTTGGTGTTTTGGATAAGTATGACTATCCTGTCATTGTTCACTTTAGTAGTTCCCCTTCTAAAGTAGAAGTATTGCTGTATTTTTTTTTTTTTTTATCTCTAGGAAATTTTTGTAGGTGGAATAGCCTATTTGTTTGTATTAGGTCATACATGGTAATAGTATTGTAGCAGTTAAGAAAACTGGGAAATCTCAGTTTTACAAAACACCATAAAGAATGCACACAAAAATTACCATGCTATTTCGGCTCCCCTTCCTTCCCTTCTCTGTTTCTCTTTGGTGGCTTGAAAAGTATGAGATAACTGGGTAAAATGTGCCTTAGGCTTCTTTGCCACAATTGTAGCAGAGATAAAAAGTCTTTCTATAACCATTTTCACTAACCCCTGGCAGTTAAATTTGTCATGTCAGAGCAAAGAGTCTTAAGGATTATGCTTTCTTGTTGCAAGGGAAGTAGAGCTTCATCCTTGACAGAAGTTGCACAAATAGTCTTCCATCCTGTCTGCCTCCCATTCCATATTGATCTTGAAAGCACCTGAATGGTAGGAAGAACTGGATTTTCAAGGAGGCAGTGAAACAGCATACCAGAGTAGTCACCTAGAACAGCCCTTCCATCTTTTGGAAAATTCCTAATTTCACAAATCATTTTTTTGTGTAGGAAAAGGTTTGTAGCGTATCAGATTGAGCTAGAGACACTAAATTAAGATCCAACAAAACAATCAAGGATGGAAGTGCCTATTTTTCTTAGATGCCTATCAAGACCATGAAGTTCCAGTTACACATATACCATGTGTCAGCCAGCAACTCCCACTGAAGGCCTGTCACATCTGTGTGGCTCCTTCAGTATTGGGGTGTGCTGTGTCAGGTGGCCTCCTGAGAGGCACCTGTATGTATGTGCCTAATGGCTCTTGTGAAACTACTCAAACTTAATCATCCTTGGCATGACCCTCTTCTCAGAACTGTATGTGTACTAACATACTGACTCACTGACTTTGGCTGTCCACCTTTGCTCTTAGCAAATGGTTGCTGATATTTTTGGTGCACCGTAAAGGCAGGAGCTGATGAACCCATTTTGTGTGGCAGCTGTGTAGTTTTGATGAGAAAAGCCTGACTGTAGGTGCTCTGCTTGTACCCCTTTATGAAGATGTGTGTTGGTTGGAGATTGACAGGAATTCAGTTAATTTGTATGCTTTTCTTGTAGGGATATGGCATGCAGTGTTGCAGGAATAACTTCAGATGCCAATGTTCTAACAAATGAGCTGAGACTGATTGCACAGAGGTAGGTCTGCTGACAGCTAACATGGTTTTTACTTGCCTGTGCTGTCACATTTAACTCTCTATGCATTTGATCAGAATAAACATGTATTTAGTAGATCAGAAGTAGGTTGAAGTAGAACAGTTAGATCACAGAGGCTCTAATTTGGGAACTTATCTGCTCTTAAATGTTGTGCAGGATATGGCCAGCAAAATAAGTTTTGAAAACTGTTTTTTTTCCCTCTTTGATATTAGGTACTTGTTACAGTATCAAGAGCCCATTCCTTGTGAACAACTAGTAACAGCATTATGTGATATCAAGCAGGCTTATACACAGTTTGGAGGTAATGAAATGTGATGAATCATTGTGTTACTAAATGTCTCAAGAGCAATTCTTTTACATAATATAAAAGATCTAAGTCTGTGGACAGTTCTACTGAATTCTCTTTAAAAGTTATACTTAAGAAAAAAATAGCCTAATTTCAGAGGGGAGTGGGTAGTCATGGTTACTGTTTTTTGCTGCTGAGGCTTTTACTTTTTGTGGCTTGGGAAATTGATGGCTGAGATGCTGGCCCGTTGTATAGAGTGCTTTGAGTGCTCTTGCATTTAATGAATGCCTTCAAAAGTCCAGCAGAGAATTGTTTAGGCAACCGTTTGGGCTCATCCAGCATAATGGCACCATGAATCCAAAACAAGGCTGTATGTGTGGGTATCCATATTCTAACACTTGAAAAAAGTACTGTTTATATGGATCAAGCAACATGATAGAAAATGATATTGTAAGTTGTGTTCCTCAGTATGTGAACTGATGATTCTGTTGTTTTACATATATGTAGCAGGAGAGAATTACCTTTTAAACTACCTGACTTTTGACACTGCTAAGTTAAATGCTTTAACAGCTAATACTTGAAATATTAAAGTTTGATTTAAAGTCCTGAGATGATAAATTACAATCTGTGGGGAGAAAAATGAACTGCTCTTAAAGTTAAATAGAATAGACCTCTGCTGCCTCCCACCCAATGACTTTAAAGGAAATGCTGGTGTGCTTATCTCAAGCAACAGAAGTGCACAACTGTCTGCTAAATCCTAGTTCACAGGAATAGATTGAAAAACAAAATCAAAGAAAATAATTGTCACTCATGACCAATCTTGTTACTAAATTTAGGTTGCTAATAGCTTTCTTTTCAACAGGAAAACGTCCTTTTGGTGTTTCATTGCTCTATATTGGCTGGGATAAGCATTATGGATTTCAGCTGTATCAAAGTGATCCTAGTGGAAATTATGGAGGGTGGAAAGCCACATGCATTGGGAATAATAGCGCTGTAAGTTCTGGGTTTTTTCTTCACAAAAAGAGGAGTTAAAAAGTGTAAATTGTACTGTATTAGTTAAGCTGAATTGTTCATTATTAGTGCAGGAGAGATTTACATATAATTGTAGAAATGCTGCTGTTAACTCACGTGCTGGTATTATCTGGCAAAACCCCAGCTGTGTGGTTGATTGCACAAAGACACCATTTTAATTTCTGTGAAATTTACAGGCAGCTGTGTCAATGCTGAAGCAAGACTACAAAGAAGGGGAAATGACCTTAAAGACTGCCCTGGCATTGGCCATTAAGGTTCTAAACAAAACCATGGATGTCAGCAAGCTCTCTGCTGAGAAAGGTGAGTGTTTGCTGACACGGGACAGCACCCTCGCTTAAACAAAGGGAGAAGTGAGTGCACATATTCCAGATGTGGCTCACTGGAGTGTCAGTTGTCACAAAAAATGTTTTCAGAAGATGCAGGAGTTCTCAGCCTTAGCCTAAGAGGCTTAGTCCAGATAGCTTAGTCCAGGCTGATCCCTACTGGCCAGCTCCGGAGGTGAGGCTGCAGTTTGGGGATTGAAATGCCTGCGTGTCTCGGAGCAGAACCCTGAGAGGAGCTCCCCTGCTGCTGTGCTCTGCTGCAGGGAGGGGACTGCGGGGGGCTGCCTCCAGCCAGGCTGCGTGGCACAGGGGCACTGGAGCCTTCTGCCTCACTGTCACTTGTAATCTCAAACCTTGCCCTGCTGATGATTGCTCTGCCTAAACACTGCTGTCTGTTCCATGTGTTTCAGTTGAAATTGCAACACTGACAAGAGAGAACGGAAAGACAGTAATAAGGGTTCTGAAGCAAAAGGAGGTGGAACAATTGATAAAACAACATGAGGAGGAGGAAGCAAAAGCTGAACGTGAAAAGAAGGAGAAAGAACAAAAAGAGAAGGATAAATAGAATATGAAATCAAGTGTTCTCTAGATAATAAAGGACCTGCTTCAGCAAAAGATAATCTGGATTTCTATGCTGTAGAAGCCTACAGCTATGCCATGTAGGACCCAGAGTACTTTTGATGAACCAGGACCTTAGTCATCATTTAGATAATTAGTTTACTGCTCCTTACATTGACCAATAATTGCTTTAATTCTTGAACACTCTTTCTTTCATCTTTTTTATTATGGAATAAAATTTAAGAAGAATAGTGATGGGTGTCTTTATTTCCTCAGTAATGCGTGGATATGCACAACCTTGAGGAATTTAATTGCTTTAAACCATTAAAACAAGGTATTTGCTAGTTGGTAAAGAACAAATACGGTGTTAGAATTGTTAGAATTTTGTGTGTATCTGTGGGTTTTCCTTTTAAGGTAGTGAAAAGAGCTCCTAAGTTTGAAAAGTCATTTCACAAATACAGAATTAAAGTGTGCTGGCATGCCAAGTTTTAGTTTTGGGCTATTTTGTTCTATAGCAGGCTCTGTCAAACTGATGGTCTTGCAAGCAGTAGTGTTTTAAAAATGCCCTGTAGCAAATGTGTTCCTTTTATCATAGCCTTCACAAGTGCATGTGTTTTCTAAGGAATTAATCATATAACACTAGTTATATTCACACAAACTAGAAAGACATTTTACAAAGGCCACGTGAAAATGCTTTTATCTTGTCAGAGTACAAATAGGTAAGTAAAATAGTGCATGATTTTTAGGCCATGTTGACTATTTCACATTTTATCCTGAAAGGAAATTGAGATGCTTTATGTTTAGTTTAGAGTTGCTGATAGTTCCCCAGTGAATTTAGCTCCTTTTTGTGACACACTAGTCAAGAAAACTAACCAGTTAACCACCAAGAAATCATAATTGTGCATTAATTAGGAATCATAGTCATTTTTGTCCAGCTTGCCCCTATACTGAATGCAAAAAAATGTATGATTGTCAGATTAGCAAAAATCTCTTCTACTTGTGAAAAAAAAAAGTGATCTGGAGTGAACAAAGGAAACAAAAACAAAGTTACTAAAAATTACTGTGTACCATTTAGATATCAAAAGCAAAGTGAAAAGCCTGAGTGCCATGCTTAAAAGTGAGGCCTTGCTGAATTTCAAACTATGACAATGGCCTTCCAGCCCATTTGTGCCCACCCTGCATTGTATTCATCCTGTAGGTTGGTTTGGTTTGGTTTTCTTACCTCAAAGGATATCTGATGTATTTAGGACTCTTATATACGTGATGTATATATGACCATTTAAAGGAGCTGAGTGCATCCATACAGCGTTTTGTTGGTTTTAATCCATCTCAGACATTTTTGACTAAAATGTACTTTGTCAACATGGCCAGAAGTGACCCTTCCTCTCGACTAAACCCATTTTTGAGCTCACTGCTGTAAGAGTCACTGTTGAGAACAGAGGGAAGGAATCTGACTCAAGATGTCTGTGCTGCAGCTTGTGTACTTGTCCTGCACTCACTCTGGCAGCCTCTGTACAGAGAAGGGGGAGGCTGTGGGGTTCTCTGCAGGACCTGCTTGGTCATTCTATAAGCCTTGGTGCTTTAGTCTTTAGCACCAAACTTAGATAGCACTTTGTCAATACTCAAATTTTATAGCTAATGAAAGTTCAACTGACTTTTATTTACACCTTGTGCAACAGTAGGTCTTCCAATAACAACACAGGAATGGTATTTCATGTAAAAAGTCCTGAATAGTTGCAGACAACATGCAATGGGCAATATTTAATCTCCATTACAAAGGATTGTATAAATACCTCAAGTTCCATTTTATGTAAAAATTCAGTGCTCAATCTTTATATTTTTTGATACCATGAATGCAATATATCAGCATCTTTTGCAGATTTCTGGATCACTGATGATGGTTATACAAGTGCTTGGAATATGCTCTAAAAGCAGCTATGCCAAAATGGAGTTTTTTCTCACATCTCAAAGATTACTTGCAACAATACGTGATAGATTCCAGCAATGCTTTCTGTTGTCTAGGAAATTGTTAGAGCATCTGAGCTTGTGTTCATCAATGTATATAGTTCATAAAAGGCAGTTTGTTTAGTGTATTATCAGATAGCTTAGAATATAGACTTACTAAAATATTTTTCTTAGAAGCATCTTTTTCTAAAATAATGGGGATAACTCATATATGCATATCTTGGTTTAAGGAATTACCAATACCATTTCTTTGCCAAAAATGGCATCATTTGCTGGTAAAGGAGAACTTTTTAGATACTGTAATAATAAGTTGGAATGACTTTAATAAACATATTGAAGCATCATGTGTGATAAGTTTTAAAAGATCTATTTATTTAAAAGTTTTGTTTGCACAAAGTGGTAGAAGTATTGTCTAATACTTTAGAGTATGATCTTTGAACAGTAATTACCGATATAATTTAAAGAACATCATCTCTCCTGAGTGCCATTATTAGCTGATTGTGAGCTGAGCTCAGTACTACCTTGGAATAGGCAAGTAACTGTAGCTGGCAGTCATGTCCAATATGTACAGCCAGGTTCTCCTAACCAAAATTTAATTTGTGATTCTTTTCTTCATTTGAGCCTTGGGCAGTAAGCAGATGCTGGAGATCTTTCATGATTAAAATCTTCCTGAGCCATCTGGACACTGATGCAAGTTTCTTACCTGTTCTTCCTAAAAATAAGAGGAGTGTTTGACTGCATTGGCCTATTATATTGATTCTGGCTTTGTGTGTTTAAAAAAAAATTTAAAAAAATTAAAAAAAAAATCACCACCAACTGTGCCTTTCCTGGGAGTGGTTTGGGGATAAGTCGTAAGAACAGAAAAATGATTCTGGCGATACATTTGAGGTATCTTTGCTAATCAAAATGATCTTCCTGTTCTTTGTATGGTTTTTTTTTTTTTTTTTTTGGTGTACGTAGTGTTTACGTAGAGTTTACAGTGTATTACATAAGTATTTAAGATATTTAGCTATTGCTGTGGATTTAATGTTATTTTAAAACAAGAACTTCATGTGGTGCTGTGGAAGGTGACATTTTTCAAATTAGGTAAAAATATTTACTTAAAATTGTTTGTGTAATATGATATTTGTAAACTTAAAAACTGGATAGCTTATATCTCACTTGAGTGCATGATAGAACTTGTTAGGGCAAATATGCAAATATTCACAAATAGATTGTCCTAAGAAATTGTAATGTGGTTTGTTATTCTAAGTAGTTTAAGACATAATGAAACTACTGCTTCTCCAATAATTACCTGTGCTGTCTCTTGCATCTGTCAGTGTTTAAAAATAGTTAGCTTGTTTTATAGGTGACTGTATTCTGTTCAAATAAAGTCAAATTAACTTCCAAGACTGCTTCTTATATGACCTCCTTTAGGTATGCTCCCCTCTTCATCCAGATATTTGTCAGTTACAAAAGCACACAAATTAAGAGACAACAAAAGACTCCCGATGTTAAATTTGACAGCTGCTTCTGGTTTGTTATGTATTTCCAAGATAATTATTTATTCTTTCTGTTCATAACCTTAAAATCAGGAAAAAAATACTTCTCCACTGTGTTGTGAAAATGAATGTAATGATTGAAAGTTGTTCAGTGGTTTCAGAGGCCTCAGAACTGTAAGTGATACATAGATAACACACCTCAGTATACAAGACAAGTAAGCCCCAAGAAGCTGGTGCCCTCAAATACTTTATACATGAGAGAAATGGAGATTGGAGGAGATTCTAAGACTTATTTAAATGTCTTTCATTTTCTTTAAAGAGTATTTTCCACTACAGTTCTGCAGTAAAAAATCATCTTGAAGTTTTAATTGCAGTTATTTCTACTACAATATGAAAACCCTCTAAAGTTACTGGATCTAAGAGTGCCTTTCATTGGCTTTAATCTGGAGAAAATTCAGCTTCACAAGGTCTTTTAGAATATTTCTCATTTTACAAATAGAACTGAGCAACTGGCTATTTTTATCTGGGTTTAATTTGGCATTTGGCTTTCCAGTTAAACTACTCTTTGGTGTGCAGTAAAAGCTGCCATCAGCCAATTTATTGCAGATTCTTAGAGCGTACTTCAGCGGGGACCTTCAGATGTCACCTCCTGCTGACAGGGGTCCTTTGAAAGACAACATTACTCATGTAATTGTTTAGGCTTTCACTTCATGGTAAATATTAAACTTAACATGTTGCTGATACTATTAACATTCTGCTCCAGGTTCAAAGCAGCAGGAAAAAAACCAGCTATTTATTTATAACTACTGTTTTCTAAAACAGAAATAATGCAACATAATTAACATGTGCCAGATGATGCTACATAAAATATTTAGCAAAATGTAAGGCATGTAACCCAGACTGTTTAATCCTTTTATATCCTACAGCATCTGTTTTGCCTAGTTAGGACCCAGCTGCACACAAATCCATAGTTATGTAATGAAACCAGTTTCCTATGTCCTGCATGTTGCAGTGGCAGCTATGTTCAACATTGGTAGCAATACATTATGGCTCTAAAATGCGTCTACTGCAGTGGAGAGAAATACAGATTTTACCTGATAATTTCATGTTAGGAACACCAGGTGCAGTGCAGTAGTGAACCAGCTTCCATCAAAGACTACAGAGTTGCAATTTCAGTAGAAATATTGCCCAGTAATTCTTGAAGAACTCAGAAAATATCAGAAGTACAGAGTGTCATGAAAAAAAAGAAGTGAGGGTTTGTGCCCTGTTTTGGCTAAAATATATTTTTCATTTACTGTAAGATCTTGAGTTGACCACTGCATATACAAAATTTCAAAATAAGAGTCATGCTGCATGCTTTACATAATTATTATGATTGTGGAAGATATGCCATATACAAATGGATTGTCAATATATAAAATGACCATATTTACTGCAGAGCATTCAAATCAATACAACCTGTCACTAGAAGTGTGCTGGAAGAAACTCCTGTGTAAGCAGCCTTTTTTTGTGTGCTTGTACAGACTGCATTATGTCTTGCACAGACATGCACAACCCAAATATGGCTACAGGAAAAAATACAGAAAAAAAAAAAAAAAGAGTTTAAAAATTAAGGAAGGGATTGAAATGCTCCAGTATTCTGTTTTGGTCATTGAAAATATTCACCGTTTACACAGAGAGATGCAGTTTTTCTGTAAAATAAACACTTGGTATAAATAATTTCGACAATTGACAACATGCTTAATGAAATTGCTGTTTGGGTAGGGCTCATTTTAGAAAGGTATAAAGTTGCTAAAATGATTTGAGTTAAAGAAGGACCATTTTCCTGAGGAATCCGATACCTAGCACTTTTCATGTAGAAGCTGATTAACACTGTAAAGTTATTTAGCCCTTCTTTCCAAGTCTTTTCTCTCTATAAAATATTAAACACTTAGATGTAAAAAATGCATTAATGCCAGCTGCTTCTATTTTTTGTGGTAATGTGTACACGGTACATTTCCATTAGGATAATTTAGGGAAAATCACTGATTAAATTGCAAAGTTTGTGTGTTGAAAGTCGTCTTTTGTAACAGATTTATTTATCTGATACAGAAAAAAGTGGTGTTTTTTACAGAGTATATGTTGTATATTTATAATAGACCTAAAGATGTGGAAATATCCTAAGTCTTTTTAGCTTGTATCAGTTTATCTATTTTAGACTAAAAGTTCCAAAATATTCTGAATTAGAAACTTTTAAAATCATACTGATTCGGAAGCTTAAAAAGAAAACACCCTACGGAGTGTTCCAAATGCAATGAATAATACATTTTTCGCCAGAATTCACTTACACTTGCACCCTCCCGAAAGCGCCGTGCGGCAGCAGCAGGCGTTGCCCGGGTGGATGTGGCGGTGTTACTGAGCTCTGGCGCTGCAGCAGCGGGATAGCGGCCCCGGCCCCACCGGGCGCGCACCTGCCCGACCTCGGCAGGAGCCGCTCCCGGGCTGCGGGACGGGCACGGGGGGCCGAGCCTGTGGGTGCAGCGCTGCCGCCTCCTCCCCGCGTTACATGCCCGGAGCCCCTTCGGAGAAACCCGCTCCCGCACCGCACCCGGGAGGCTGCCGGCGGTGGGCGCCGGGCCCGCGCTGACCGAGGTTCCCGCCCCTCGCGCCCCCTCACGGCCCCCGCGGGGCGGTGCCAGCTCAGCCCGGCCCTCCGCGGCTCCCGGCTCCCGCCGCCGCGCCCCGGCCGCGCCGCGGGGCTCCGAGGGAGCGGGGGCCGTGCCCCAGCCATGGCCGGGCGTGGAGCGCGGCTGCGCTGCGGCCGCCCCCCGTCCCTGCTCCTCCTCACCTGGCTCTGCGCGCCCCTGCTCGGCCAGCCCGGAGCCTCACACGCGGGTAGGGCGGCTCGGGGCGGCGCCGGGGGGTGAGGGTCGGCAGGGCCACTGGGAAGAAGAGTGAAGGGTGAAAGGCGCTCCGGTGAGGAGACAGGAGGGTATCGGAGGGGAGGACTCGGCCGGCCGGGGGTTCTGAGCTCACCTGGTGCTGTGCGGGGCCGCCGGGGATGGAGCAGGTGTTACCGCGGCCCGGGGGTCTGTGCGCACCTCTGCCCGCCCCGGCTGTGCCCGGCTGGGAGCGCGGGGAGCGGGAGCAGTTCCTGAGGGGAAATGAAGAGGGATTTTGCCAGGGGGGGAACGCCGCCGGCGATAGAGTCTCTGCGCACCGGAGACCATCGTTTTCTGCGCCATCAACTTTTTCCCGGACGAGGTTAAGGCAAGGCTGGTGCCGAGTCCGGTGGCGGCTGCTGAGGGACGATCGCAGGGCTGCGCTGGCTTTGAGAAAACGAGCGGGACTCCCCTCCGGAGGCCGCTGTCAAACGGGCTCACCAGGGCTGCCCCCTCACAGAAGAGGGAGAAAATTTCCTTAACTACAAACTACAGCTTTTCAGGTGCATTATCAGTCTTGACTGCCTGACATTTCTTTACATTACACATATTTTCTAAATGTATATATATATATATATATATATCTTTAAAGATCTCTGCTGCCATGGCTTTCAGTTTTTGCTCTGCTCACTTTTTGAGAGGAGGTGCAGTTGTAGCTTTGTGGTGCGTGCTCTGCATCTGCCTCTGGTGCAGAGGTAAACTTGCAGAATATATTTTAATAACTGGAATTTCGTATATGGATGTGACTGCACGTGAAAACCCTCTTAGGAATTTACAACAGAACTCTCTTGAGTTTGGTTGTGCGTTATTTCTTTGACTTCAAAAGAGGCAGTCTCATAATTCAATCAGGATTTAACTTTCTGTGTTGAAGGATGTAAAATAGCACGTGAAGCTGGAGTATTTATAGAATTACACAAAGATTAAAGGACCAAAATCACTTTCTCTTCCACACGTTTATTTAGAAACAGTTGTTTTAAAATGTTGCACTTACTTACAAATTTGTAAGTACATTGCCAAGAGTTTTGCAGAATGTCTTGAAACCCTAAGTGCAATAATTACAGGCAGAAAGAAAATTAATGAAAGATAAATTTGACTCTTTTTTATATTAACTGAATATTGGAAAAGTGGTTGTGAATATGGTTTATGTAAAGTTGATTGTATCGACATAGGTATTAATTCAGCCTACAAATACTTAGTCTGTTATTGCTGAATGTGATTTAAAAGATTATTCTTTGTCTCAACATTTGGAAAAGTAGTGTTTTTCATGTTCTTCATGACAGAAGATGCAAAATCATTGTGTTACATTATGTGATTTATATGACTGCATGTAATTACCTGCAGTCAGGGTAAGCCAAGTTTTGCCTTTAGGCACAAGCCAGCAGTTTTGACTTCACTGAGACCTGATCGTATATAGTGAGGCTAAAGCTTTCTTTTCACAACTTGTTTTTTCTGAAATAAAATGAAATTTGCTATAGGAGTGCTCGTAAATTAATTTGGTGTTTCCTTCATTTAATAATAAACTAATATTTTATCTTGGATAACTCTGAATTGTCAGGAGAAAATAATTGCTGATTTAAAATACAGTCAAAGTATAAGTTTTGTTTTTGCTCTGAATTTTAAATTAACAGGTGAGACTCCAATGCCCAAATGGAGTTGATGTTAAACAACAATCTCTAGCCCTGCTGTGTCGTGCTGCAGACCTGTGATGGTGTTTCCTTGGCAGTTCATGCATCCAAGCATTTTCCACTCAGTTTAACAGATCAAATCCCTCTCCCTATCCAACAGGAAGCTGCAAACCTTCCTGTTTGTATGGGTTTCTTGTGATTTTTCTCTTAAAATATTTTGTGCTTTCTCTAGAGATTCTTAGGGGGATAAACGTGAGCATTGATCCGTGGAGAAATGTCTGTGTTGATTTGTAGAAGGAACTGTGGAAGGAAGTACTTGCATAGTTTCCCACTTTTTAGAATGGTAAAATCTGGGGCTGTTGTGATATTTTAGGTTTTGAAATCTCCTACTCTTTATTTGGTTTTGAGCAATGTAGCTGATTTCTGTGAGCTGTTGGGTTCTGTGTTTTGGTGTATCCAAGACTGGAGTGGGCAAAATGCTCCTGAGGCAGAAGGTAAGGCCAGTGCCCAACATCTGCAGCACCCAGGGCTGCACTGGCAGCTTGTGGGAAGCATTGGCCTTTCTTATTTCCATAATGTCTTTTTTACACACATTTTAGATTTGTGTTTAATTCCATGACACATAGCCTCTACATTTATTAAAGGCTCTATTTATCAGATTCTACACACTTGTTCTTCCTTGTGCTTTTTCCTATCTACACTTCTATACATGGTTTTTGCTGCTTGCTTTCTGCATTCCTTGGTGCTGACTTCACAGAACATCTTCAGTCTTTACTGATAGGTCAGCAATCGATGAAAATGATGCAATGATTAAAAGTGGTGCAAAGAGAGATGACAAAATCCTATATTTGTTACAGGAAAATCCTCCTTCCTTCCGAGTGACAGGATATTTCCCCAGAGCAGGCTGACATGAAGCAGCCTTTTCCTGTGGCCTGGCTGTTGGGCAGGGAGGAGGATCCCAGTTCTGTCTGTGGGAACTGAGTGGAGCACATTACCATGTCAGTGAGCTCGGGAGGAAGCACTGTGGCATGGCACAGACCTGCAGTTTCAGCTGCAAGCGGCTGTCACTGCTGCTGCAGAGGTCAGGAGGCTCTTTGGCTCGTGGTGTGGATTTACCCTAGAATCCAGAGCATGGGTATTCAGAAGGGAATGGTTGTAACTTTGTAATGGTTGTAAAGTTGTAACTTTAGCCTTTTAAATTTTAGTTGAATGTAAGAAACACCTTTCCTGCTTTCTATGAGCAGCTCTTGTACCTCCGTGCATATTGGTAAGTACCAAGCAGTATTGCAGTTCAAAATTCCTCACAGTTTCAAGTCCAATATGTAATTTTATTTTGCTACTGGTTGGCTGGAGGTTGATGTGCTGGGTAAGAGAGAAGGCCCAAATCCTCCCAGTAACTTTAAAGCCACCTTTTCCATGCTTGTAGGTATGGTGTTATGGCTTACCTTTATTTTTTTAAATAGAGGAGGAAAAGATAATTCTGGGAAGTTCATAATGTTGGCTTTTCTGACTTCTGTTCAGTAAATGGAATAGTGTTAGTATTGCTGCTTTGACTTAAAGACATCCTAGTTAAGATGATTGTGATCTTTATAAATGCTTGCTGTTAATTAAACTCTTGACTGTTACTGGATTCTGGGTAATTGCTAATGCATAGAAGGAAAAGTAGGCCAAAAAATTAAAGACCGTGCAGGAAGTATGACTCATGATCCTTTTCAAAGGGCCAGAGGAATCAGTATAAAAACGAAATTTCAATTTTATACATTACCTGTCTTTTCTACCTGATGAAATAATGATGGGAGATCATCTTAATAGATATACTAGAGTACTGAAGGCAGGTGTATTGTATATATTCATTCACCTTCCAGATTTCTAAGCAAATTATTCGTTGTAGTATGTAGCAGTTAGATTTATGTATAATAGTTTGTGTTATAATAGCCCAGAGTTAAATAATATAATGTTAACTGCAAAGTTTGGTTATTTTGCAATGTTTATTGTCCTTAGTAGTAAGGACAATAAACATTTTTTTTAAAATGGTATATGATTATAAACATGCATTAGTAATATATACTATTTCTGAATATACATCTTAACTTTGCACTTCTCAAAAGTGAGCCTTTCCCTTTCCCCAAGGCCTCCTTTGAAATTGCACCCAGTAGTGATGTGAAGAAAACCTGAAATTATTAATGCTTAATTCTGTCAATTAGAAAATGCTTTGAGTTACACTGTTTAAATCAGAAAATGCTTTGAACTGCACTGTTTAATTTGTAAGGGCCAGTGTTACACCTGCACTGCCAGTCTTGCTCTTAGGCTCTCTATCTAAGGAAGTGCAGAGGAATACAGAGTTCAAAGAAAGCTTATTATTTGGAGAAACATGGACTGTGATGTTCTCCTATTTAAAAAGAAAGATTTATGAAAAAACCTCTGGGATCAAGCCTGTAATACTAATGGTAATTCTTACAAAAGGAATAATTTTGTAAATTACACTAAATCATATTAAGATGCTAGGAAATTTAATCCCATAATGGTACAGTAAATTACAAAAGTATTATTCATTTGTAAAACCCATTTTTTGTTTCTTATCTACAAAATTTTAAAAGTCAGCCATTAGCAGCCCATGCAAAATTTTGACTTGAGAATGTTAATGTTAAGATGAATAGATGTGTACATGTTTTATCAAGCTATTCATGCATCCAAGGTCCATGTAATGTTTCATCCAATTTTCTAAATAGTTCTTCCAAAGCACTTTAATAAAAGAGTTTGTTAAATTCTTATAGAGGAAATGGTAGAACTGAATTTTTAAGTACAATATTTTCAAGGTCAAGTGTTTAATTAGAATTTTTACTTAGCCTTTTGTCAAAAGTGTTCTTTAGCTACTTCAGAGTTTTAAAAATATTGAATCATTATAGTCTGCTTTGTGCATGAACATTTTCTCCTTTGTGCAGAATTAAAATTTAGGCCATCTAACATCATATGTGATTTTGGTGTGTTTTTTTTACTGCTTTTTGTTGCTTAATATGGACTCATACTGAGGGGCAATGAGAAGAGTTTAAGGTGCAAATAATAAAGTCAACATTGTCATTGGGAGTTACCACTGAAGAGTGTAGAGAGCTAGTTTGGATTTAAGCTACAGAGGTTACCTTACCTCAATAAAAATGAAGACACTCAAATTCAGGCAAGCTTTCAACTGTCCTTCAGAGGCTACGGATCTTCTAAGTATTTTTTAGTACACTGAGTTGGTGGCAGGAGTGAGTGTTGCCATAATCTCTTGCCATCTGATTTAATATGAGATTGTACTTTGAGTTGTTTATTTGCTAATCTTGCTAGTCACAGGTTTTTACCTCTTTCTGTTTTTCTCCAACCAGCAGAACTGCTCTGCTGCCTTAAGCCACTAAAACTGTTTTACCTGTTTACTTCTCTTTACATTTCTCCACTTGTCACCAGCTCTTCATGATTTTTTAACTGATGTTAATACAAGCAATAACTAAGAATCACAGCTCCTTGTTGTAATCTTAAAATCATAGTTACATGAAAAAGAGATATAAAACATATGCAGTCTGTGTAACAAATTATTTGAATGGCCCTGTTAAATAAAATGCACAAGGTAGAAGTGATTACCTTTTTTTTTTTTTGCCAAGTACTGTTAGCATTCCCAGCCTCCTCATGGAGCTCTCCTTTGTTTAAGATGTTTTTTCTAGACCAGTTTGTCCCAGTCTATTAATAAACAGAGTAAACTAGAAATACTGAAAAATGTGGTTACATCTGTGATCAGAAAAAAAAAATAAAAAGAAATAATTGAACTATATTGGTAGTAAATAATGGTCATTTTAATAGATCAGGAAGTATTCTGTAGGTCTGAGTATAAAATGTTTGAAAAATAATCTGTGAGTATATAAAAGTAGTAAAGGAACATGCCCCCTTTTTAGCACAGCAGAAGAGATGCTGTGTTTTAAGAGAAGCTTAATCTGGAAACAACATGTACCCTGAAGATGCTGTATCCTTGCACAGGAGGTCATCTTACAGGAACACAGAAATGGTGAAAGTGCAACTTTACCTCTGCACTGCTTCAAGGTCAATTAATGGAGAGATAATATCCAGCTGCATGCTCAGTCTTAAATTGTATGAAAAATTCAGTTGAGAGTTGTAACTGGAGGAGGGAAATGTAATTAATGCTAATATAAAAATCAAGTATTTATGAAATATTAGGCTGAAATATACACAAAACCATTCATAATTCAGGAAATAGGGATATAGAAATAGAGAAATTAAGTTGTGTCTTCAGGAAGCATTCTTTTGGATATCTGTAAAATGTAGTGCTTGGCAAATCTGTGCATAGTTGCAAATAAAAAAAAAATCACTGGCTAATAAGAATATACTGAACCAATATAAATATATTTTTGGAGCTTGTACATTTATAAGAAAACTTGCACGTGTGCAACATTCTGTTGCTGGATCCTTTTTGGCAGCAATTCTTATGTCCTGTGAGTTTTCCTGTATCATCCTGAGCTATGGTACGGTGTAAGTTGCCCATCAGTTCTTTACACATCCCACAAGTCCACAGTCTTGAAATGGAGACGTGTCAAATTGTAGAACACATACAAACAATATATCTCAAAGAACAGTAGGTTTATGAGCAAATGAAATGGACTCTAAACAGAAAGATTTGTATTTTGAAACAGAAGGTTGATCTGTCTTAAACCCCAAATGTTGATTTGGCCCACAGCAAGAACCATTCAGCAGCATATTAGTGTAGGGTGAGACTTGTAGGAAAAAGAGGTCCTGCTGCTCCCACTTCACTGATCCTGTTAAGTAAGCTACATTCTGCTTTTGCTGCTACTATTACTTCAGAGAAATCTGGTTAGTGTGTGAGATAATATTTCTACTGGGCTGCTGTACACCTGCAGTACCAAAGGTGGGGGACTGCCTTGCTGGGCTCTGCAGTGCTTTAGGTGTTTCATCCAAAGGACCTGTAGGTGAAGCCTTTTGCAGCAAAGTAAGAATGCATTGCTGTTACACTTTGATGAGTGAAAGGGAATGTAAAACTTGGGCTGCCATCTTAATTTGTCTAGGCTGCAGTGGCTGCAGTCACGTGGGACTAAGTTAGATCAGTTCAAGTCAATGGTTTAAGGGGTGTTAGCCAAGCCTCTGCCACAAATGCCAAGTTCTGGAAGTGCTGGTCAAACTCTGGGGTAGCTTTTGCAAGTTTTGTGGAAATGAGAACTGATCCCCTATGCAGGTGTGACACTACCTGACATACAGTGTAGTCAGCCCAAGCAATTCTAAAATCTTAATTCTCTTCCTCTTTAATCGCTGATTTACTAAATGTTGATGGTAATGAACTTCAAGTAGACTTTATTTATGCTGTCTTTAATTGATACTTTGTTTCCTTTAGCTTCTTTTATGAGAAAGATTAAATACCACCAATGTTTTTCCTGCTTGTATCATTCTATTTCTGTTATGTTGACTAAAATCACCTCCTCTCCAAACAAAGTAATGTTAATCTTTTAAATCTCTCCTTGTATGGATGACTGTCTCTGGTTTTAATCTGTTTATGACATTCTCTGGTGATTTTCTGCTTCTGATATATCTTTTTTTAGATGGATGCTGTTAGTGAGCACATCATTTCTAGAGAGGTCGTGCCACAGATTTATGTAATAGCATAATATTTTAAGTCTGCATTGAAAAGAGATGGTGATGAGCTCTTTTCTTTTGTTTATGCTGTCCCTTAAACTGGTGATAATAGTTGCTATGTCTTTTCACTTTCAAATTTCATTGGTAAGTAGTAGTAAAAATCTTTATCTAGAAGATATTGTCAGTGTTTTCTGGTGGTCATCCTAATTTACGTCTGGGGATTGGAGACCCTTCCATGCAATGTGATGTGTTTAGTTGGCAGTGGCCATTTTCAGGTCTGTCACACCACCTTTGAAAGCTGTTCTTACTCAAGTTATTTAGCTGGAGTCTGATTTTCCCTTTTTTCCTCCCCCCTCTCTCCATCTTCCCCAAACTGACCCCTTGAGAGCTATGAAAAAGAGGTGGAAAGGTGCATTCCGGTCCGTGTAACATTAGAATGGGTAGAGTCGACTGGTAAATAGTTTGGCATATACATCTAAGATACAAAACAGTGTGAGGGAAAGTGCTCTGCAAGTGCAGCCAAATGTATATACAATAAATATGCCCAAACATTAGAAGAAATACATTAAACATGAAGAGACTGAAGTTTCAAACTGGATTGCAAGTTATGCAACATTCTACAGATGTGTAGTGTGGATGTAGGTTGACAGAATTTCAGTTCCTCATAGATCAGCTTTCAGCTTTTAGGGGAGTTCCATAGTTGCATGGCATTGGGTAAATGGTATAAGAGCTTTTTGCCTACTGAGATTATCTTAATGTTCTTGAATCATCAATTTTAGAATAATGATAATGGTATGAGGATGCTAATAAAACCAGGTAACTTTATAAAATTCTACTTCCATGACCTTGGGCATGCTTCTGGAGAGAAGGAGATGAGATGAGAAATTGAACTCCACATAAAAAAAGCTGTGACTGTTTGGACACAAGAATGCAGATGAACACTGCTCATTTGAATCTATGTTATTATTTTTATTTTTTTTTAATATAGCTGTATCTGAACCTTCTTTTATTGCTAAAAGTGAAGATCGTTTGTTTAAGCATTTATTTGAAGACTATCAAAGATGGGTACGTCCAGTGGAACGCTTGAATGACACAATAAAAATCAAGTTTGGCCTTGCAATCTCTCAGCTAGTAGATGTGGTATGTATAGTAAATAAGTTGTGTTTTTTCCACTAACTTTAAAAAGAGCATGATTTCATGTGAAATAATTGTGTCTGTTAAATACAATAGATTAAACATTTTAAATTATTATCAGGGTAATAAAAATGCCCTGTAGATGGATATATAATGTTCTCATATAAACATACTTAGTGATTAGAATGCTTTCAGCAGTGTGTTTTGTATTTTAAGTTACAGACCTCTGTGAACTAAAGCAGCTATTTCCTATGGATAGATTATTTTTTGTGATATATGCTTTATTTCACAGGATGAGAAAAATCAATTGATGACAACAAATGTATGGTTGAAACAGGTATGTGTAAAATACTGATGAAAAATTCTGAAGCTTCATAATTGCAAATCAAAATTTGGAAGAAGCTTTTCTAGTTAATTGTATATTAAAAAACCAGTTCTTGCATGAAATTTTATTTCACATGGTATCTTTATAGAAGGTCCCTGGAAAAGCTTTAAAGGATTAATTGTGACAAACCTCTTTAAAAAACCATAACAACAAGGCAAATAAAAGCTCCCCAAATTAAGAGAAATCTGATATGGCATTGCATGGCTATTTAATATACCAAGGTGTATATATGCAACCATAAATTGCTGCTTCAGTACAAAAGTTTTCATTCAAAAGCTTTATTAAGAAAAGTATCATTGGTATATTCTTCTGTATAATTGTTTTGAGGTCTTTTTCCTGTGGGATATTTGAAATTTTTAGATATATGTTACTGAAGAATTCCAGTTTCAAAGTTAAATATGCTTGCTAGAAGGAAATACTTCTTTCTTTTAAGAATATTTGAATTTGGGCAAGAAAAACCCTCCAGCTTTGTAATTGTAAGAGTCCAGTGCTAAACTTAATTGCCACTATCTACTTGGGCAATGCTGCTTACAAATCATTCTTGATTTACCTAAGGAGAATCTTTGCAGGTGCTGGGTATATTTACTAGCTTATGGAATTATTTTTGTTTGTGCTAATTCCTTTCTGTTTGTTTGTTTGATTTTTTTCCTTTTGCTTCCCATTCCCTTCTTTTCCAGTAACTTCAATTTTAGGCCAAGGTTTTATTTTTAGGAAAACTTTGAGACTAGTCAGCAAATAGGAGATGACCATGTGGGTTGATGATTCTTTGTGCCCTCTTTAATAGTTTCTGCAGATCTTCTTGAAGTTGAACCAGTTTTAAGAGCTGGAGCATGATGGGGTTTTTGTATAATGAAAATGTCTAAATTGCTTCTGATTAGCTTCCAGTCATTGGTATTCATCCAGAACAAGCTTTTTTCAAATTTAATTTATACAATTAAATTACATTATAATAGCTCTTACTTATAAATACATGCTCTGAAAAAGGAACATCATATCTTCAGTTCTGTACAGAAACATTATCAAGTAGCTCTTATAACAGAAAACAAATACTGAGTGAGGTACTACATGCCTCCTCAGCAAATTCATTGTTTTATGCAAATTTTAGAAACCAGTTTGATTGTCATTAATTGCCTTGTTATCTATTTTCATCTGGTATCACCCTGCTGAAATGCACTTCCCAATAATGATTTTTACATCTCACATGTCCACAGGAATGGATAGATGTAAAATTAAGGTGGAATCCTGAAGACTATGCTGGAATAACATCTATCCGTGTCCCGTCAGAATCTATTTGGATTCCAGATATTGTGCTGTATGACAAGTAAGATTTGAATCTTTTAATACAAAATGCACATACTTTATAACTTCACTGACCAAACTGCTTCTAGAAGGCTCATTGGATAGACATAATGTACATTTAGTGGGCTAAGTTCCTGTGGAGGAACTTGTCTCTGAATGGAAATGGACTTCCTTGATATGTTAAATGTCAAATGTTTTGTTTCTGAATGGAATTTCTACTCCCTTTGAAAAGGTTGTTTTCATTTTCTTGTGTAAACTTTTTTTCTTAATTGGAAAAAAATGTCTTGTACAGCGCTGGATAAAAATAGTGTAGAGTGATAGGAGAGAAGCAACTAATTTATGTTGTTGTAAGTCATATTTAGCTGTTGGGATGCAACACTGATCACTGGGTTCTTTTCCCCTTGGTCTGACTGATGAGAGAGAGGCAGTTTTCTCTTGTTCTGACTTGGTCGTTTATTCTTCTCTTATCTATATTACATATGTACAGAGTACATGGAGCTATATACACTAAGATAGAAAGGTGCAAAATGGCTAACAAAGAACTTCTTCAACGCCTTTTATATGTCAATCCAATTGACAAATGCCAAGTAAATTATTTTTCTTAGTGACCCAATGACCTGACACCTGTATGCTGAACTGCAATATCTTCTATCCAATCACTTATTATTACCCAAAAACCCCTACAAGAAGAAGATGAAGAAGGAAGAAGAGACAACACCCTAAATCCTTCATCTTGTTTTTTTGTTTTTTAAAAGAGCTTAAACCTTAAACCCTAACTTTATCACCCAGTGACTTAAGAAAACTCTAACTTACACACTCACACTCTTAGTTTGTCTGTTTAACTTTAATAGTTGTTTCCATGGTATTATGTGAAATTCAGTGTTTTCTTGGATGTCAGAGACAGGTATCATAGATAAGGGCACACAGTCTGTGCCTCTGACTCCAACATTTAGCATGGAATGAAAGTCAGGTACATTTACTATAAGGTACATTTAATATTGTAAATGTTATTTACATTTACAACTGTAAGGGGGGCTTGGGTTGTTTTGATTTTGTTTCTTTTGAAAATTAGCTGATCTCAGAAACTATAACTTTTGAATTAACCCTTCTGCACAATTCAGGTTCATATACAGTGCTTTTACATTTCCTGACTTGTCGAGTCAGGATAAAGGGCTGTTGCAGTGATTGTAAATTCAAGTTTGGACACAAGTATTATTTTACCTGTTTTGTGACTCTTTTTCTTTAATAATGATTTGACCCAATTTAAAAGTACTTATTCTGTCTTACTAATAGAAACACCAGGGCTGGGTCATGCTCATGTTAAAGATCAGGATTTTACAATCTTTTCATAAATCATTGGGACCATTGAAAGTTGCACAGATCTTTTCAGGACTTCAAAATATTCTTCAGTCTTCCAAAGTTGTTTGCCTCTGTGAGATTCAGATTTGAGGAAAAAATTTGGCTATGAAGACAATACAAAATTCTTGCTGTCAAGGGATAGACAGCTGAAATGACAATAACAAAGCATATTTTCTTCTTTAATTACAGCCCCACACCCCATTGTAATTGCCTGCATTTATCTCTCTTCTTTCAGTGCAGATGGGCGTTTTGAGGGAACATCTACAAAAACTGTGGTAAAATATGATGGCACCATTGCTTGGACTCCACCAGCAAACTACAAAAGTTCTTGTACTATTGATGTAACATTCTTTCCCTTTGACCTTCAAAATTGCTCAATGAAATTTGGTTCCTGGACTTACGATGGCTCACAGGTTGATCTAATTATTGAAGATTATGATGTTGACAAAAGAGATTTTTTTGATAATGGAGAATGGGAAATAGTGACTGCGACAGGGAGCAAAGGCAATAGGACTGATGGATGCTGCTGGTATCCTTTTGTTACATATTCATTTATAATTAGACGTTTGCCACTTTTTTACACATTGTTTCTAATTATTCCTTGTATTGGGCTTTCATTTTTAACTGTCCTTGTCTTCTATCTTCCTTCAAATGAAGGTGAAAAAATTTCACTCTGCACTTCAGTACTGGTATCTTTGACTGTTTTTCTTCTGGTTATTGAAGAAATTATTCCATCATCTTCTAAAGTTATCCCGCTCATAGGAGAGTACTTGGTGTTTACTATGATCTTTGTGACCTTATCCATTGTGATCACTGTCTTTGCTATCAATATCCACCACCGCTCCTCGTCCACACACAATGCCATGGCACCTTGGGTTCGCAGGATATTTCTGCACAAGCTGCCCAAGCTGCTTTGCATGAGAAGCCATGTTGATAGGTACTTTGCTCAGAAGGAGGAAACAGCAAATACGAATGTATCAGAATCATCCAGGAACACCTTGGAAGCAGCTCTGGATTCCATCCGCTATATTACGAGGCACGTTATGAAGGAGAATGAAGTTCGCGAGGTGGGTGCGTTAGTCCTGCTACACTGATTTTATACAAGTGGAAATTAGAAAACCAAGTGCCTTACTGTGCAGTTACATATTAAAGATGTGCTACAGATTCCCAGCTTTTGTACTTTGCTGAAAGTTGTATAGTTGTTTCCAGTGGAAAAAAGTGCAAATATGGTACAATACTGAGAATATTTGGCTGATACAGTACAGTATTTGGGGTCCTTAAAAGTCTTTTGCTTTCTTCTACAAGTTCTTGTTACTAGTTCCATGTTGTAAGACGCTTGTCTGTGACAAGAGCATGTACTGTAACTGTTCCCTACAGCACTGATGAGATGATGGGAGAAGGAGCTCTTTTTCACTTTATTGTTGTACCTGAAGGCTATCTTGAAAAATTCATTTGTGTTATATTTTCCAAATAAATTCTGCCAAGACTTGCACTTTTCAGTTCCGAATAAAAACAGTTTCAGTGCTCTAACTTATATTAGTTTAAATACAGGCTATAGCCATATGTTGGTCATTTTGTGCTCAGATGAAACATGGACTCAGTGACTTCCTTCTACCCTTACTATTATTTGTCCCTAAGTTTTATCAAAAGAGGCTTTTTTTCAGTCTGTGCATTTGCACTCTGAATTATCCTTAATGAATGTTTACAACATTTGTTTAAGAGCATTAGAAATCTGTTTTCTTTACATGCTTTTTAAGCTAGCACCATTGGTACATCAGAGACTTAAATGCAATTTCCAGTCTAGTGTCAAAACTTATAGAAATATAGAAGTTTGTTGTATACTGTCTGTTTCTGATGGCAAAGCCTAAGGTTCTTTCAGTCTATATGGGAATTGCTGTCTTCAGAAGGTTCTGGTTGCTGAGAGCTCTGTTCAGCCATACGAGATTAGGAGTAGTGTGCCTCCTCTAATGTGCCTTCTCAAGACTTGATTCTGACATTGTCACAAGGGATGTGGCCTAGATTTTTAATAAATGCATCTGCTGTACTGTTAAAGCAGCATCTAATAACCCTGCATTGTATGAACAACAGAAATAGAAGAGCTTGCTATTAAATACATAATTTCCTGTAAATTAAGGGTTGACTGTGAGAGACAAGTAGTAAGTATTTTGTTTTTCAAGTGTAATGTTGCTTACTATAAACCTTGGAAATTAATATACAGCTGACCAGGGATTCACTTGTTTTATTATTCATGGGCTCCAGAGAATGCAAGCTTTATTTACAACAGTTGTTAATAAACACTAGATAGCTAATACTATTGTAGCCTTACATTTTAGGAAGCATTTGGCTTGGGCAGCTCCAGTCCAAATCCAAGACAATTGCTTGGCAGGGTTTTATTTTTCTTTCATAATTATATCTGCAATACTTGGAAAACTGTGTATAGATATGAATAATTTTATCAAAAAGGAAAGTAGTCTTGAGTATTCTGTGAGTATTCTCCCCAGTGTATAATTCTGTGCAGCAGTAACTTTGCAGCCTTCAGCAATTGTTTGGAACACAACAGCTGCTTTGTACTAACAATTTAAAAAAAAATATTATTACTATTTGGGGGATTTGGTTTTGGTTTTCTGGTTACTTTTTTGCTGTCAATTGGTGTTGGTGGTTGTTTGGGGTTTTTTTTACAGCTTTTGCTTCCAGCTCCTGCTTGGGAATTCCACTTTATGATGTCATGTGCTATGAATCCTGCAGTATGTTAGAAAAATGGCAGGCCAGTCTCATCCCTACAAATGAGGATGTTTGGTGTTTGTCAGGGTCAATTTCTGCATCAAAATCTACATTGCTTATCAGTCTTAACAGAGGGAAGCTTGCAACTGTTCTAACTCACAGTATTATTATAAAATATTGCTCAAAAGGGTTATCATATGGACATGGTTGAAAAAAGCATACTTTGAAATAACTAACAATTGCAGGATTTGGAACTGTGTTTTTACCTGTTCTTGCACACACTGACCAACTTTTGTGCTCTTTGTGTTTTAGGTTGTTGAAGACTGGAAATACATAGCTCAGGTGCTTGATCGAATGTTCTTGTGGGCTTTTCTTCTGGTTTCAATAATTGGATCACTTGTATTATTTATTCCTGTTATTCATAAATGGGCAAGTATAATAGTACCTACACATATAGGCAGTACAAATGCATAAAATATCTTTGGGGCCATGTCCTGCTGATCTGGCTCTAAGTTTTGCAGTAGCTCTGTTTCCATGCACGTTCTTTGTAGGTGTGTTTCTGATAGAGTGAAAAAAAAATTCCAAAACTAGAAAATTAGGTTTATCTTAAAGCATGGCATTCCCAGGACACATAAAAGTCCATTTGCTTATTACCAGTCTACTGAGTTACTGCTAAGCCAACTCAGAATTAAAAGAACCTTCTCAAGCCATGGCATGTATGATTTATCAAAAAAGCATACACTGACACCTACTGTGATATAGAAGGATTTCAATTTTTTAATGATGATCACTGTAGTCCAATTATTTAATTACTAGATAAATTGTTATACTGAATATTAAATATTTGCAGTTGCACAGTAGAGTTGCTTATTTCAATTTAGTATATAAAGGAGAATTTTTCTAAGTTCTCTTCAGTGTGTTGTAGAAGTCTGAAATTTCACCAGAGTAATTTAAAATAATAATAAAAATACAAGTTAAATTTCCTGTATTTATAATATACAACTAAGAACAGCAATTTGGCCATGTCTGGCCTTTATAAATTTTCACTGGAATTCGCTGCTTAATTTTAAATCTTGTTAATTCTGTGATACCAACATGAGCATTTAATAAGCCTTAAAATGCCAAAGCACGTGTGTATATTGATGTCTCCATCAACTTTGGAGAGGAAGATGAAGACAAAGGCAATTAACTAAGTTCCCAAAGTGCATAAGTATTCTAAGGGGCTGGAACATTCAGATTTCTTTACCCTTGATGAAGAATTGCAGACATGTTCATTATTTGCTGTCTTTGGGTGTTACTCAGAATTAAGAATTTAAGCACAGGCAGAAGGAATTTGTGGAGTGTCTTTCTGAAGGAAATGGGTTATAAATCATTATGGTGTGGAACCAAATGGAGATGATTAATGATTTTCACATTTCTTAAACTGAATTTAAGAGAGCTACCTTGGATTAGTTCTTTCACTTATAAAACCATATGTAACTCTAAACACCAAGGACTTAGAATTTTCAATATTTTCTTTTGAAAATATCATTGAAAACAAACTTAGAATTTTTCACTTATTCCATTAAAATATGTCATTTACATTGATTCCAATGCTACCTTTCTTCCTTTCTTAATAGCTTTATTTCTGGAAAAGACTCTAAAATAGTTGGGTGTTTTCCTACACTAAAGTTTTTTCAGTATTGTTCATAATAAATTTCATCCTGTAGGCCTAATAGAGGAGTGCCAGGCTAGAGGAAATCTTAGGAAGTTTTTGTTTGCTTAAATTACCACATGAATAATAACACGTTTAGGTGAGAAGCTTAAATGTAAACTGTGGTAGCTTCAATAATTTAAAGTTTTTATAGTGATTATGAATTTGAACAACAGATAGATATTTCTGCCACACCCCCTCACAGATCTCCTTTAGAATAGCCCTGCACTGATTATAATAGTGATTACTTATGATATAATTTATATATAATTAAATATTTATTTCAAAATGTTTTAATCTGCAAGATATTCTTGTTTTTTTATTTTCATAGCTTTTAAAGGTATGGAAATGATATCAGGCAGGCCTTTTGGCTTTTTTTCCTTTTTTTTAAATTAGCAGTTAGGGAGTCACTCTTCTTCAGTTACACAATTACATCAGACATTAGATACATGTTTCCTCTATTCCCATCATAGCTTTAAAGGTTAATTAGGAAAGATTGTCTGGTTTAATTCATTAATATAAGACCTTTCAACTTCTCATTATTACTGAGGTTAAACAATGCATCAATGACTTTCTATGTGTTCAAGTTGCAGAAATACTTCAGATAGCTTGTTTCCTCTTCAAATACAACATTTCTTTTTAAAGTCTTCCATAGGTTTGAATTACTGAAATTTACCTGAAGAGAAAGCAAAGTGAGTACAACTGTAGATTAGATATATATCTTATTTTTTTAACTCTCCATTTCATCTCCTTGTTAAATGATGTCTCCAGGCTGCCCAGTTGCATCATGATGGACAGCACATTGCCCAGTGGAGTCACTCTATTATAGTAACTCACAGTTTTTTCAAATGCATGAATTTCTTTTAGTGACTTCTAGTCTGATCATGATAGATTCAGATAACATAGCTGACACTGGAATCCTTGCGGTCTTTTGCTTATCAGGTGTATCTGAAACAAAATAATGTTAATATACTCAGAAGCATGGATTTTTACTTCTGTAACTTACTGCTGAATGTATTGAACTGTAGGTAATGATACCATATAGCATTCTGTCACTTGCTCAAAATAAATTTTAAAAAAAGGCACAATTTTCAACAGTTTGAGTCTCTTTATTTTCATAAATATCACTTGATACATTGTATTTCCACAAAGTTTTCAGTTTGGTGCATAGAGAGCAGTTGGTATTTTTACAAAATATGCTCTGATTACAGTGTTTTGTTGCATTCTTTATTCGTGATCTTAAATAATCTGCAATTACTGATTATCAAAAAAGATATATATGCCTAAGCAACAATTTTAGCACACTTTACAGGACTATTTTTGTCTGCCTGCCTTCCCTTGACATAAAACACTTCACTACAGCAGGATGCCTCTGTATCCAAACTATCCTGTCAGAGTGTTTTGATCCTTTGTGTCACTTGCAGACTGTCTTATTGTGTTTTATTTGTACACAATTCTAAACGTCATTAGGTTTGAGCAGCTTATTTTCCTGACAGCCTTCACATACATTTCAGGCTGGGGATACACAGAGTTTACTTTATGGCTGCTTTATTACCATAATCTATTATTTACCTATTTGTTTTCCTTTTGTAATAAACCTCTCCTCAGTCCTTTCTTGCCACTGTGTGGGTCAGTTTGTACAGCAGGTGGCAATGTCTGCACTCCAGCCGTTCGGTACTTGTGTTTCCCACCATTCCATCCTCCTGGGGGTATACATGGACCCCCCCTATGAACTCTTTCTAGAAGATCCTGTCATGCTGTGAAGTGGCTTGGCACCAAACTACAGAACAAACCTAGAAGCCCAAAGCATTCAACGCATCTTGACTTTCCAAATATTCATGGAATTTTCCATTTCTTTGTTAACTCCTGCTTAAATCATTCCTATAAAGTTTAATATACTGCCTCCATCTTCTCCAGTTATTGCAGGAAGTGGCTGTAAAGCATAGCTTGTATTACTTCGAGATTAGCTGTCATAAAAGTTCCAAATAATTTCTTTTTCTGCATTTTGAACAAAGCTGTCGTGGTCAAGTGAAGTTGAAGCCAAGAAAGATCCTTGTTCTACTACACATGGAAGAGACATGAGGTGCTGAGAGGGGGATGCAGAGTTGGTTGGCAGTTTTATTCGATTTCACAACATTTTATTTAATCTTTACATTTCATCTCCAGCCATCAGAGGTTGTAAAAACAATCCTGCTGTTCCTAGAATACATACTAGGATGAAAACCCATAGAAAAATACGATCGATTACCATGGCAACATATTTCCAATCATCCTGAATCTGAAAAGACAAAAAAAAAGAATAGCAAGTTGTCATGTTTATTAGGTGAATAAGTTGCATTAGCAATAATACTATTTCATATAAGAAGCACAGTTTTTTCTGTATGTAGATATCATTATGAATACACAGCTTACACATCTGTTCTCACTGACAAATGAATTCATCTTGAAGAAGCTTTATTTGAATATGCTCTTTGGAGCAAAGCCTAAAGCTGCTGCATCAAATCCAAAAAGTTGTTCACCAAGACACTGGACTTGAGGAGACACAAGTTCTCTATTCCAAAAATGAAAGTGTAAAACTTTACATTCTTAGATGAACAGATTTGTCCAGAAAATGATCCTGAAACAGACTGCTCCTCCTGGTCTTTAGGTAGTATGTAAAAAGCAAAGATTAATTGGTATATAATTATTTGGTACTTTATTATATAGTACTGAAATCTGGCTGTTTCCATGCATGATGTAAAATTTATCTCTGTACATTTCATGTAAAAAGGGAACAAAGTTTCAAAAAACCTGATTTTTCTAATTTTCTTTTTTTTTACAGTGAATTTGGTATCAAGAGTGACAATGAAGTATTCCATTTGTTATATATTGATCATTTTGTTACTATTGAGATTATAATTCAATTTTTTTCTTTTTCTTCATGAATGATAAGAAATGAATAATGCATTTGTTGTTTTTGAAATTTGTTCTTTTTAGCTTAGAACTTGTTTGCTAAGGGAAACTTAAAAACCCATAGCAACCCTATATTTTCTGTACCAACTAAATCTAAATAGACTTCTGATTTCAGTATAAACAAAATGAAGTCAGAATGAAGTGCCACAGTTTAGGTATTTAAAAATTGTGATGGTGTGTCTACTGCTCATAGTATGTTTAAGGAATATGCCAAAAGAACCTTCTCTTTTTCTCCTTTATTGTATTAAGATGCAGCTTTATGAAAGATGTTGGTCCCTGTCTTACAGTAGTGGCCTCATTTAGTCATAGCACTTTGCATCAGCAGCAAGAACAAACACCATCATCACTGTGAGGGACATTCACTCCCACATTTCTGTTGATGGTAAGCTGTGGGAAGGAGAATGTAACTTTCTGAAGGCCATAGGGTCAACAAATTCCACTATTTAGATCTATATTTATATTTATCTATATTTATATTATAACTTGGAAAATCCTAGTTTCAGCTCTCATGGGATGGGTGCTTTGGTACGTTCCCCTAGCAGTGGTTACCTTAACATGCCTCACTCAGTAAATATATTGTCAATAAAGAGATGACTGTGCAGCAGAGCTGCTTCTTAATTATATAAGTTCAAAATTGTACATATTTATAATACAGCTTGTGTAATTTACTTGCATATAATAATGATCTCTTTTATCTTTCTTGTCTGAGATCTTTTTCTTACCAAACACTCTAATGGCAAAAGGTATCTGCAGTTTGAGAAACAGTAAATATGTTCTTACCTCTTTTGCTTCATTCTGCATTTTCATATTTTCTGCAATGTATTTCACACTTTCAATAGCATCTCTCATTTCTGGTGACAGAACTGAAAATGAAAGCATAGGATCTACAGACTCAGAGCTTGAACTTCTAGTGAGATTGCCACTGAAATCCGAGAACTTTGTGCGCTGGTACTGACAGCAGCTGCATGCCATATCTTGGCAAACAAAGCCGTCTTTGCAGCATTTGGTTTCAGAACCGTTGATGCAATTTAAGTTTGAAAACTCAGAAGTGAATAATGGTTTTGGCTTCGGATTACTCTCTTCATCACTGGCAGGCCTTGTCATGAACATGATCCGGGGAAGTAAGTTCAAGAAAATAGTTCTCACCCACACGGGCATTGTGTGTGTCTTGGGTGTTCTGTAGTGCACATTTAGTACAAATACTGTAATGACAATTGATAGAGTTACAAATATCATGGTGAAAAGGAGGTATTCCCCAATAAGGGGAATTACCAGGGAAGTAGAAGGTATGGTTTCTGTGATAACAAGAAGGAACACTGTTAAAGAGAGAAGCACTGATATGCAGAGTGTCACCTTCTCACCACAGTCTGAGGGCAAATAGAAAACTAATACAGTCAGAAAAGAAATCAACAGACAGGGAATAATCATATTGATAGTGTAAAATAAAGGTAAACGCCTAATGTAAAGAGAATATGTGATGTCTGGATATATCTCTTCACAACAGTTGTATTTGATGTCATGTTTATACCCAGGAGCTTTAATTATAGCCCATTCTCCACTCTCCCAGTAATCTTTCAGGTTCATTGTAGAGCCAATTAGAACTAAGTCGATTTTGGCTTTGTCGTAAGACCAGGAACCGAACTTCATGGTGCAGTTCTGATAATCAAATGGGAAGTAGGTTACATCTATTTTACATGAACTTTTAAATATAGCTGGAGGTATCCAGGTCACATCACCCGTGTATTTTAAAAGGGCCTTTGTCTTGTCATCAACCTGGAAATCCCCAACTGCACTGTAAAGCAAGTAAAAATAACAAAATTAGAATGATCTACGCCAGGTAGTTTCATACATTCAGATCATATACATTAAATCTTTATTCTGTTTTGGGGGTCAGCAATTACTTGTTTGCTTGGAGCTGAATTACTCATGTAAGATCGACCATCATAAATTTGCATGGTTAAACTGAAACAAACAGCTCTATAAACTCACTAGAGAGGAGCTGAAAGCAAATATTCTCCCTTATTAATAGCATGGCTTGGTGCAATCAATATTCAAAATGGCAAATAACAATTGCAAATGGCAGTCCAACTAGATGAGTCCTGTGGGTCCTTTCCAAGTGAATTATTTCATTCTATTCTATTCTAGATTGATCAAGCACATCAGAATTCAAGGGATGATAAGAATATTACTGGTATTTCCACCTCTTCCTTGGACAGTGCAGGTAAAAACTATGGAAGGAGGGATTAGTGTTGGGGTGTATCTTTGCATAAGGAGTGTAAGAGGTTTTTTTTAAGTCACACTTCACTAACTTATATGATCCAGTTGAGTATATGAAAAGATAAAATTAAAGGGTAATTTGAAGTGTTAAGGCCCCAGTTAGAAAAGGAGTGTCATCACTCTTGATCCATAGACCTGAGCTTTGGATCTGTGTAGCTGAGTCCATTTTATTGAGAAGTGCCTTCTTACAGATCAATTTAGTTATGGTTTCGCTCTTTACAGCCTCAGAAATTGACATCTAAATTGGATTTTATCTGTAGGTTTTATTTGTCAAAGGTGTCAAGTCGTGAATTTGACTGCTAAAAAGCTAGAATTTGCATTTCTTTAAGTTAATGTTATGACTCTCAGGGGCTTGTGAAGGGGAAATGCCAAGTTTGCAGCTCCAGGTTAGAGCTGGATCCTGCCCAGTGATGCTGACATAGCTGGCGTGAAGGTGAGAGCAGCAATGGGGGATGCAGGACAGAGGTGTGTTGAAAAGCAGCATTTCAGTGCATTCTGTGAACTTGCTGCTGATTTGCTGATTTTTTTTTAGAACTGGTAACATCACCCCCCTCTCCCTGAATTAAGAAGTTAAATATGCAAGAGCCTTACTTGTTATATAAAACAATATCTGGCTTCCAGATCTGGCCAGATGGAACTCGGATGAATTCAGCACCTCCATAGTCTGCTGGATTCCACCGAAGCTTGTAATCATTCCAGATCTAATTATGGTAGAAATGAGTCTATGTTAGATTTGTGAAGAAACTGAAAATCATTGGACTAGATCTGAACCATGTGCTGAACCCACTTGCTGGGTTGATTTATTTTGGATACTATAGTGTTTAGATGTTTCTTTAACAAACACACTTGTGTGTGGTGTTAGTTCATATGCAGATTGTAGGTAGGCCTAGATATCTAAAACTTGTTGGTCATACCCATATGTGACTCTGGCCTAGGAATGCCTACTCAGTTGCTGGAAAAAGCTGAAAGAAAGAATAAGACACTCTTTTTCAGAGAGTGTAGGATTGCAATAATAACTTTGATCTCAAAAAAACAAGTATCTGTGGGACAGTAAGAACAGGTTCCTGGAGGCTGTGGTGTAAGATGTGAGCATCAATTGAGGGACCTGGGGTCAGGGAGAGCATCTGTGTGTTATGGCTCACCTAACAGCCTCAGTCACTAGCACTTGTTAAACCCCCTTTTAATGAACTTGAATATCAAGCTTAAGGTGGGAACTAAGTTGGTTGCTAAGGGGACTGCAACAGTGAGTAACAGCATTTTTAAAAAGCATTTTTATCTTTAAGTACATATTTTTGGTTTGTTGCCACTTTACGGGAGCTAACCAGCACCACGTGGCGCTGTGTGGGACCTCCCTGCCGAGGCGCTTCCCTTGTATGTCTGCCAAGGCAGCGCGTTTGGAAGTCTCCAGAACAAAAATCTTGTATTTAGCGACTGCAGTAAGTGTGCCTGCCTTCCTCTGCTCCAGTCCCTTCCCTTCCCTCCCCGCGGCTCCACTCCCGTCCTGTCCCCGGCTGCCCGGAGGTGCGGCGGCCGCTGGGGGGCAGCAGCGCCCCGGGGATGGGCCCTGGAGGCGCTGCTGGAGAGGAGGGGGGAACCGGGGCTGCTCTCCCGGGATCCTGTCCAGGGCTGCTCTCCCGGGATGCTGCCCAGGGCTGCTCTCCCGGGATGCTGCCCAGGGCTGCTCTCCCGGGATGCCGTCCGGGGCTGCTCTCCCGGGATCCTGCCCAGGGCTGCTCTCCCGGGATGCTGTCCAGGGCTGCTCTCCCGGGATGCCGTCCGGGGCTGCTCTCCCGGGATCCTGCCCAGGGCTGCTCTCCCGGGATCCTGTCCGGGGCTGCTCTCCCGGGATCCTGTCCAGGGCTGCTCTCCCGGAATCCTGTCCAGGGCTGCTCTCCCGGGATGCTGTCCAGGGCTGCTCTCCCGGGATGCTGTCCAGGGCTGCTCTCCCGGGATGCTGTCCAGGGCTGCTCTCCCGGGATCCTGCCCCGGGCTGCTCTCCCGGGATCCTGCCCAGGGCTGCTCTCCCGGGATGCTGTCCAGGGCTGCTCTCCCGGGATCCTGTCCAGGGCTGCTCTCCCGGGATGCTGTCCAGGGCTGCTCTCCCGGGATGCTGTCCAGGGCTGCTCTCCCGGGATCCTGTCCGGGGCTGCTCTCCCGGGATCCCGTCCGGGGCTGCTCTCCCGGGATGCCTCTGTGCCCCGAGGACCCGAACCTGGCGCCGGCCCCGCAAGCCCGGTGCTCCCGGAGCCCGCAGACGCCTCGCTGGGCGGGCGGCTCCCCCCGCCCTGGGTCGCCCCGGCGGAGCGGGGAACACTCCCACGCCGGAGGGGAAGAGAGCCGGTGCTGCCCGGGCTGTCACTGAGCGCTACTTACGTGCTTCAGCCACAAGTTGGTCTCCATTATCTGGTTGACTTCGTCCTGGAAAAGAGAGGAGTGTCGGAAGAAGCGCCGGCCCTGCCGCGGTGCCCGGCGGGGCAGTACTCACCACCTTCACCAGCTGCGACATGGACACCTCGAACTGGATGATGACAGGGTCCGAGACGTTCTTGACGGGGCGTACGAACTGGTTGTAGCTCTCGAAGAGGGCCACGTAAAGCCGGTGCTCGGCCTCGGAGCCGCCGCAGCCTGCGGGGGGCACGGGGTGAGCGGCGGGGCAGCCCCGAGCGGGGCAGGGCAGCCCCGGCACTGCCCCGACTGCTCAGCAGCATCTCCGGGCGCTGGGCAGAACCCCAGCCCCGCCTAAGCCAGCAGCACTGTGCCATGGGCGCATTCCCTTGGGCTGCGAGAAGGAGAGCAGTGCGAGGTAATGCTATGACAGGTTTTCTAACAAGTCTGCAAATGAGTTAATAGTTTCGGGGAATTACTGAAGAAATGGGGCTGGAAAAGCCCTTTCTCCTCACAGTCCCAGTCCCTCAGACCTGTCAAGGCCACAGGGCTGTGGAGCAGAGGAAAAATAAAATATAGCCCAACAGACCAGGCCCTTGGTAAGGGGTCAGAATGCCTTGCAATAGAAGTCCCAGGAAATGAGAAATCTGAGTCATGTTTGCATGATTACAGTAAGATAACAGCCTGCTTCTTAAAATTTATTTTAAAAAGGATTAAAATTTGCTTAACTGTTCCATTCAAAGACTTTTAAGCACACTCCAAGAAATATGCTAATTACCTCTTTATTATTCTAAGTAGTTTTTATTTATAAACAGATTCCTATTGTCCTTTTGCCACTCATAAGTGCAGTTCATCATACCCTGTGGCAAACAAAAAAGCTGCAAACTGAAATTCTTAAACGACAAGGTACTTCACCTGTTTCAGGATGAGGTGTGAGAGCCTGTATTTTACACTGCCATTTTACTATCAAACTATCTAGGCAATGACCATCCTGACACCATTAGACTCCAGTGGCCTTTTATTGTTAGAGGGCTATAAACTCTCTTCTGGACAACACATCCTCATGAATTCTAACTGAAACAGCAGAAAAGGTCTGTTTTGTCATTAATGGATAGCAGTATGCAAATTTGGCAAAGACACAAAGTATTCAATCACAAACAAATATTCTACATTTCCTTTGAAAAACAAATATGGATATATATGAGATGAATATTTGCAATGACGTTTATTTTCTGCCAGTTGTTTTTTAGTAGAGATAGGGGGAGGCAGAAGTATCTGCAGGTGACAGACTACACAAGGCAGGTGTTACTTTCAAATCTCGGAGACCTCCCTAAGACAAGGGTTCCCCTCATGTGAAATTATTCAGCTAAAAACTCTTTTGTTTGTTTTTGGTTTTGTTTGGTTGATTTTTACCCCTTCTGCCTTCTCTTGTTCACTTCGGAGTGCAGTTTTGTTTTCAGATTAGTGAAATCATTCAAGCCAACTTGCTAACTAAAACTTGAACACTTTTTAATGGCTAGTCTTGCCTATATTATTTCTTGATACCTTCTATCTCTTAGATTGGGATTTCCTGGAATAAATGCCCCCTAATCTTTTAGGTAATTAATTTTAAATCTAGATCTTTACAACTATTATAGTCAATCCCAAACTGCCTTTCTACATGTCATCAGCACTCCAATTAAACCTAGCATCCACTGCTTCTAGAAAAGCGCATTCATGTGTTGTTTTTTTTTTAATCTTTTGTGCTTTCTGTATCTGCAGAGAGAAGATGTGCTGTTTGCAGCACATACTTAAAGCTCTTTAACATTGTCCCTTTCTTGTCTTCTTTGCGATATGTGAAACCACACCTTTATGTGTGAGGTGCTTTTCCTTCATGTTAAGATGGCTTTATGTGTCCTGTTTGGCATCTTTAATCAGGACTACCTAACTACTTTGCAAGGATAAACTTAAACTCCCCCCACAAATGAACAACAAGCTGTGTAATAGAAAGAGCTGTACCACAATTCTGTACATTTGCCCCTTAGGCTGGAGAGTGCTTCTGCACTTCCTAAAAATAATTTGCACCAAAACCATCTCCTGCTCCCCTTTTCAGCCCTCCCTTCACCATCAAAGAATAACAAATTCAGGATCACTCACCTTGACAGAGAAAGCAAACAGCAGCAGTTAGAAGGAGGGTGTTCAGGCTCTCCATGGTGTTAGGAATTACTGCCTGTGGACAGGGGCTGTTGAGAATGAGCTTCGCTGCCAGGACTGTAGAAGCACAGGGAGCAGGGAGGGCTCGGCTCCTCCGGTGCATGAAATGCCTGCAAGCAGCAGCCAGCAGGACCCTGAGTGTGCCTCTGCGCACTGAGCTCCCATTAGCTTTGCTGTGCTGCCCCCTTTCAAGCTACCCAGGCTGTCAGAGCTTTGGAAACGGCAAATAAAGTGCAGGAAAAGCAGATGTTGTTGTAGGCAAGGAGCAGTCTTCTGGCACAGATAGTGGGCAAATGTAAATGTAAAATGATACATAAATGAGCCTGGTAATCTGACAACGCTGAAGAGTTTTCCAGCCAGCTGCTATATGGGATCCTTATCTATCAGAAGCTCATGCCAATCTCCTAGGGGAAGTTTAATTAATACAATAATTAATACAAATATATTTAATAAAACAAATCTTGTAATTTAATTGTTCTGAAATGAATATCAACATTAGGGATGCCTGATTTAGCAGTGAACTGAGATCCTGGGACCTGATTTCCAATTATGCTGTTGAGGTTTTTTTCCTGCTTGTGTCTCATGTCGCAAGAACATGTGCTGGGTGCTTGACCATGTAAAAAGGATGTGCTGCTCCCAAGGAGTAATTAAAGGCATGTACAATTGTTGGTGGGATCTGAGCCTAGAGTGATAAACAAAGAAGCTGGGATCAGGCAAGAATCTGGGGCTTTGAATGTTTGAATGGAAATCAAACTTGACCAAACCCTTGAGAATAACTGTCTATTTTATAGATTAGAAAGATGACATTTGAGAAGGGGAATACCAGCACAGGATCTCAAGTTGATCCCACAAAACCTTATTGTTCAAGGAAAAGCACACTAGAAAGAAGGTGGAATTGTTTGAAGTTCAGCCATAAAATCACGATTTGCAAAATGAGGCATTTCCCAGGTGCCCGTCACCTTCCTTGTTAACTTACATGTCACCTTTTGCACTGCCCTCCCCATCTGAAATGACTGGGTGATGCAAGGCTCATGCAGTGGTTGTTGCACACATCCATGTAAAAGGAGAAAGCGGGGAGAGAAAAACATGGGATTCTACCCTCATTTTTAGAACTGAGGAGAAGGAATCCCTGTGGGACAGGAGCTGCACCAATAGGTGCTTCAGTGCCTGCCCTTAGGGAAGGATAAGCAATGACCCCATGTGGTGCTGTGTTAAGAGGTAGCAGTGGGAGAAAGAGCACCAGACTGGATGGGTTCAGTTCTTGGCACTGAGCTTGTTTATCCAGTTAGCCCTATCTCTCAGAGCATCATTCACTTTGTCCCAGACACATGCTCTTATGATAATTTCTGTAATTCTATTAGCATGGAGGAAATAGGCTTTACTGTCCATTTGATTTTATTTCTTTTTTTTTTTCCAGAGAAGTGAGCTGCCTGGTCTTTTACCTTAACCCTTTGTGGATACTTTCAGTTTTGCATTTCCAGGGCATTGAGGCGAAATGAATTCGCTTTCTGTCTCCTTGCTCTGAGCAGCATTATAACTGAGAATTTTGTTTGTTCTTTTTAATCCCAACTAGAAACGAGTTAAAGCCTCAAAGATGAGATCATAATCTGTGTTCCCCAAAAGTCAGTGTTTAACCTGAATAATTTGGAAACATTGATCTGCAGAGGAAGCAAAGAGCCGTAGCATCAAGAGATATAGGTATTTTAGCTTAATTTGCCTAGTTAATGAAATATTCAGTGGTGTTTGTATGGCACAGATATTTTGTTTCTAACATACCATTCTGGATCTCCTGGTGAAATCAGCTCAGAATTGTGGTAGAATTATTTTTATGGCTGGGGAGGGCGATGTGATGAGAACACGTCACCATGACTGCATTGCAGAACTAAACAGAAGAAGAATTTGTATGGGTAGGGGGAAGCTGATCTACCCAGGAAGATCTGCAGTAACAAACTATGCAGCCTTCGTTCCTTAATAAACATGCTGCTATTAGAGGGGTTTTGCTTTGTTAATATTTGTTAAGATCAAATCCTAATTAACTCAAGTGATGAAGAAAAGAATATTTTCCCACTTTTGGTATTGGGTGTTGATGCTCCCAGTTGTTCCCAGTTTGCTTGCTCTTGTTCCCAGTTTGCTGTGGCTGCAGGGGTGCAGAAAGAGTCCCCAGTAAACTCATCTGAGTGTAGATGGTGCATGTGAGTGCTGGTGTCAGAATTTCTGCAGGTGCCGATGGAAGGCAGGATTGGTTCAGGATTAAAGAGTTTTGCAGTGGTAGGGAATGGAGAGAAACCAAACAGAGGTTTTTCCTCGCTGGTAGGGAAGCAAAGACTCGTTGCACACTACCACTGAAAAACAATTTTAACATAAAATACATTTTGAATGTCCACTTTTTTTTAATGGAAAGCATTTTGGTAAAACCCCTGAAAAGTAGAAATGTTGAAGTTTATTTTGTCCAATGAGCTGGGACATTATCATGTATTTGCCAGCAAGAAGACATTTCTGATATTTCCTTTTCTCCAGTCTTGTAGTTTTAAAATTTTTCCAAAAATTCAAATGGAAAACCCTGAAATTCTTTGACAAGTCAATCTGGGAGTAGTTCTAGCTATTATGTAGGTAGAGCTGCTGGGGGTTAGGCAAAAATAACATTTGCCAATAGGAAAATGCAGTTTTAGAAGGTCAGATTTTTCAGAATTTCAGGACTTTAGGTGAAATTTTTCATTCTGAATTTTGCCATGGATTAAATTATATCTGGAAATGCTAAAGATATAGGGGTGGTTTCCAAGAATATAACTAGGAAAGAGTATATTGTTTCACTCTCGATTTAAAATAATGATGGCTACAGTGCATGGAAAGCACCAGAACTCACCATTTCCTGGATGAGTGGCTCTGGTTCTGCAGGGATCTCCCTGGGGCCAGCAACGTGCCTCTTGAAAGCTTTTTTTGGGTTTGTCAAGTCTGAGGCCTTCATCTGCCTGAACTCTGTGATAGCTGCTAACTGAGCTGCCAAATCCTTTCTAAAACTTTTGTCCATGCTGAGGATAATTCAGCTGAAGGCTGCAGTTACAGAGCCAAGCATTATCAGCCTTTGCTGCTCATAAAGATAAGGCCATGAGATGGGAGCACCTGAGGCCTCATTTCAGTTGCATTCAGGCAGTGAGGGGGAGGATAAGAGGGAGAAGGGTAGGAGAGTAATGAGTGTAAGAGTGAGCCAGAGCCCAAAGTGCTGTTGATGCTGGGTGAAAATGATAGAAAGGGGGTCTGTGCTCTGCACAGGCCCGTGTCAGTCAGGGGGGCTGCAGCTGCCTTGCTGCATCCATGGCTTCTTGGCTGGGTGAGTCCCTCTCCCTCATGCCCTGAAGGAGTGTGCAGCAGCTCTCACAGTATTTAAGTCTCCACTGCCTCTTTCAGATTCCCTGTTGAGGCTTATTTTGATATTTAAAGGGCCTTTACCTTTACACTGCCTGCACAGTGCTGGCAGCTGCTCTGGCTTCCCCAAGCCTTCTCTGTAAGCAGAAAAAGCTGTTCAGCAGCTGGGGCAGTGTGTGCACCTGTGGTTGGGATGTAACCTAACATACAGCAGCATCTTCTTGCTTGGGGAACCCTCTGCTCCCGGGGCTGGCTGTGTCCCATCTCATAGCTGTTGTTTCAGTTGCCTGCTGAGGAGCAGCTCTGCTCTCTAGGTCTGAAAAGAAGGTAACATTTAAGGCTGGGAAAGCCCGTTTCACCCATTTAAAGTTTACACCACCCACTGGTCACTATGGGAGTGTCCAGAATAGTTTATGTTTGGGGAGATGGCCGGGGGCTGCCCACACTGTGGGAGGAGGATATGGTGATCCCACCCAGGGTGTACCTGCATCAGTAGGGCAGGCACTCCTACAGTTATCCCTCACCTCCTTGCCCTGTCTGCGTGAGGAACACAGTCACAGCACTTAGGGGAAGGGGAATGGAAGGGAGAGTGACAATGTGAACCCTAATGTGGGGCTGAAGACAGCCTCACCTACCCCACTTGTGATACTTTTCCCCCATCTCCTTCTCAGACTGCTGGGCACCCTGCCCTGCTGAAATGCTCAGGCCCCTGGGGAGCCCACCCAGGCCTCAGGGATGGGGGTGTGTGCCACTGGTGCAGGGGAGTTCAGCCACAGGCTGGGAGCAAGTGAAAAAGTCCTGCATCCCTCTGAACAACTGCAAAGGTGTGGATGCAGCTGTCTTGGCACAGCTAAATCTATGTGCTTATCTGGGGCTGCCTGGGAATGGCAATCTGGGCAGAAACTTATCTTGGTCTTGGTGAAGCTAAGTAGAGGTGGAACTGTCTTCTGCTGTGGCTTGTTGAACAACACAGGTTTAGGTGTCAGCTAATCCCTCTGGGAGAGGTGAGCCTCAAATCTCCATCGCAAGTAATAGTGGATTTCAAGTTTGTTCACCAGGCATTAGTTGTACTTACCAATGGTGATACAATTGTTGTGTGTCCTCACAGCACCCCAAGGAAAAACTGGTATTTGTTTAACTTGAAAAGTGCCAGAGCCCACTTCTCTTTCTTTACAGGTTACCTGGAACAAACTGTGGTGGGATTGTCCTGTGATGGGGGTCTATGGTCTTGATCTGTCCTTTGCCAAAGACTTCAAGACTCTATGTGCTGATTTGTTGAGGGTTATACTTAAATTCACATTAAAATCTCCCCAGAAAAACACACACAGATCTGTGTGCTCCCAGGTGTTCTCTCATTCTTGCTGCCTTTCACCACTGTCTTCTCCTGTTGCTTTCCTGTGCATGATACGGGATTAGTGTGCATAGCCTTAGACTCATTAAAGTGTGTTTGTGCCCCAGATATATGAGCTGGTAAACTTGCAGGAAATTTGTGGACTAAAGGTATATAAAGGAAAATTTTATGTTTTATTTTTATTTCATCATCAAACAGAGTATTATACATGTTTATTTATCATACATTAATTTGGCCTTTGTTGATCCATCAGCTACCAGAGATGGCAAGTGAGAAACCTTTCAGTGGTTACCTCAGAAGTGTTTCTGTTTCTCAGTTCAGATTTAAGTATCAAACCCACTTGCAAAATCTTTATAAATCAGACACAAATAGTTTTGATGCATTTGAAAGAAATAAATTTCACAGCAGTACCTTCTTTGTAATAGGGAAATTCCAGTATTCTAAGGAAATAAAATATCCCTCCTAAGGCAATCTATTTAAAATACCTAATAATAATATTATAATAATGATGATGATGCCAGGATGACATCTTGTACAGTAAAAATCTTTCAGTGTAATATTCAGATTTCAAATAATTGAAAAAAGGGCAAGATATCACCAGAAATACTGGACTCGCTGGAAAAAAAATAATTTCTGTTTGTTTCCTTTTCTTTCCTATCCCAGTAAGTCAAGTTCTACTTTCCTTTTCCCTGTTCTAAGGGTGCAAGTGCAACTCACTTGGCATCTCTGTGGAGTTAACAAAAGGGAACTGAGAGCAGAATGAGACCAAATGTCTGTATAAGTATTGACCATTTTAAATAAGAGCTAAGGGTTCATGGCAGCAGTGTGGTTTTGAAAAAGTGGTTGCAGAAATAATCCAACAGTCCCCAGGACACAAACAAGGACAAATATCCAGAGAAACAGCCTGTCCACTACCATGGCAACATACTTCCAATCTTCAATGACCTGGAAGAAAAAGCCAATTAAAGATATTAGAAATTTGTCATGTTCTTTTGGTCTTCCTCTTGCTAATGCTGAGTTTTTGTTTATCAAAAGAAAAGGGAAGAGATCTCAAGGTTCAGGGAATAAACTGGCTTTAGGCTTGGTAAGGGATTTTTCTCCTACAACTCATCTGAGCAGTGGAGAAAAATACAGTAAATATTTCTTAGCTTTTTTGGATACAACAGATACTGAGTGTGGTGCCATCCCTGAAGGACCCATACTATAATCCAATTAAGGATTTCTTCAATTTTAGTTTGTAAATTCTATTAATCTCAGTGGGCAAAAATAGATGGTGTTTATTGCTGTTAAACAAGGTTAGCTTCAGAGTTCTTTTCTTATCAGGAGTCATCTTATTCATGGGGCTTAATCCATATTAATACTGTTGCTTTTATTAAAATCCCTTTTTGCCCTGCATGTGTTGTCTGTGAGAGTCATGGCCATGATTCTGTCTCAGACTGAAGTGACTAATTGGACTATTATTGTAAAGGGGAAATATATCAATCTTCATTTGCATCTCAGGAATAATATTTCCTCTCATTGATTCTAGTTACACATGGGATGTCCTCACATCAGTGATTTTATCATCCTTGTCAGTTGAATCATGTCCGATATTAGAATATTACATATTTTTCCTTCGGTGCACACTTTTAATTCCCACTGCTGCTAATGGGAATTGAATGCTTCAGCAGTCAGACCATATAAATGTACATGAACAGCTGTTATCAGACCTCTGTGATAACGGAAGGAAGCAGAGAATAAAGTTATGAATATAGAAAAATTATCTGTAATATCAGAGGACCCTATGTGAAAAGCAGTAAGTGGATTTTCAATATATAAAATGCTCTTGAAAATTTTTCTTACTATCAGGTAAAAGCTTTGTAGATCCTTTAGTGTGCAACACATCCTTGCAAGAATTTCTGAGCTATTAGAAAACCTTTTCCTGCACTCTGAAGTCAGCTTCTGTTCAGTCAGTTTCAATGTTTACAAGCTCATGTCTAATGTTAATAGCTGAACTTCTTTATTTATATTGACAGTAATTTCAGTTAATAGAAAACATGAGCTACTCAGCATGTTCCTCTAGGGACTTCTGCAGGATCAGAAACCAGACTTTATTTAATTGGCTTGGCTGAGGGAGGGGAAGCACAAGAGGAACAGAGAATCTGGAGTCTCAGGGGGGTCTGGATTAGAGAGAGGACAATGGTAGGTATGAGGATGATTTTGTCCCAACTGTGGGTGCTTGTCTAAAAAAAAAAATCTGTGACCCACCAGAGTTTTCCAAGCATTACTCACAGAGTGCTTCCATCAGCTCTATTGTGTAGCTAGTGGTCTGTGAGTAGGGCAGGGGAATAGAGCAGCAGCAGCAGCACTGCTTAAATGAAGAATTTCTCCTAACCATTAATGAGTCTGGTATATATATAAATAACTCAAATGAAAGTAAAAACCTCTGCTGAGATTTTTAATCCTACCCATGGTGTCTGCCATATACAGACAGGTGTCTTAGCCCAGAGAGGATGTTTGCAAAGGCCTTCTACCAATTTTGCTTAATTTTCCTGCTGTGCTCAGTTAGGTAAATAAATGCATGAGCTGCAGGTACGTTGTTTCTGGTTAACTTCGCCTGGCCATGGGTCAATTCACAGTCTTATTGATTCACAACTGTGAAAAATATTCTATTTCTAACCTGGAACTGAATATAATTTTCTTCCTCTGCCAGCCACCACTTGAATGTGACAATGAAGCTTTTTTAAGAGTGTTTTGTGACTTACTGGGCAGTCAGCAAACTCTTTTTGTGGAAATAGCCATGTTATTTATCAGAAGAGTATCTGCAGTTACCAAATTGCTGCTCATTAATGGCATAAATTACTTCCTCTAATGAGCTATATCTAGAATCTCTCTAAAATCTTGACAATAGCTAGAGTTCAAATATGCTTTCTGAGGAACAGCATGTTACAGAGGAGGACAGGAGATGAAGTTTGGACAGGGATTTCTCATTTTTACTTACACTCTGGTCGTTGTCATCGCTTTTCATGTGCTCTGCTATAAAACTGACTCCATCAATTGCTTCTTGCACTTCAGGAGAAAATGTCGTGCCTGTTCTTAACCTAAAATCTCGATGACTGCTGACATTGTCAAGTGTCTCAGAAACTTTCATACCATATCTTTTGGCAGAAGCTGTATTCAGAAAATAGGTAGAGTTCTTGTAGAAGTCAGATGGCTCCATACAAGGATTCTCTGCTTTTGTCTTTTTGCAGTTGCATGGCTTTTGCTGTGGAGAATTATTTTCTGGACGCTTCATGAACAGATAGGCCGGGAGTCTTTCCAGGAAAACCAGCTTTACCCAGGGGGGCATAGTGTGAGTACTTGGAGATCTGTGGTGGACATTGAGCACACAGACACTGGTAACTATTGAGAAGGTCACCAGCACCATTGTAAACATGAGATACTTCCCAATCAGTGGAACATCTAGAGATGTTGGAGGGACAATTTTGGAGATCAGCAGCAAGAACACAGTCAAGGCAAGCAACACAGATATGCATAAGGTCATTTTTTCACCACAGTCTGAAGGCAAGTAGAATACTAGGATGGCTAAGGATGTAATTAGCACACAGGGAATGATAAGATTGATGGTATAAAAAAGTGGTTTCCTTTTAATAATGAAGTCATATGTCACATCGACATAATTGGGGTCCAGAGGATTTACAGTTCTTCTTCCTGGGAGTGCGACAATGTCCCACTCTCCACTTGGGGTGAAGTCATCCATGCTTGCCATGGAAGTCTTTAGCACCATATCAATTTCTGTGTGGTCGTACGTCCAGGACCGGAACTTCAGGGTGCAGTTTTGTTGGTCAAATGGGAAATGCTTCACCTCAATCTTGCAGGCACTCTTGTAAATGGCTGGTGGCAGCCAGCGAATGCTTCCATTGTTCTTTACAATGGCATTTGTGTACAGCGAGACTTCGTACGTGCCATCCGCACTAACGGGAGGAGAAGAGAAAGGGGAGAAAGTGATAAGACACTAGGAGGAAAAACATAGTTCAAAACAGAAAAGGTGTGACATTCTTGGTCTTGTGGGCCCCAGTTGTTCCAAGAATCAAAGTTTAGTAATACTTTTATTCTGAAATCTATGCTGTTGGGAGCTATAACTTGATAGGCAGATCGACGTATGCATTTCTCCCAGTCAAACAGTCGATTTTTGGTCCAATACTTACAGAAAAAAAAGTTATAAAATTATTATTAAATACCAAATACACACCTCTGTTTCATCCAAAGAAATTGATGTATTTTGTAAATGTTTGCTCAAGTAATTAAAGCTTCCTGCATCTCTGAAGGCTGAGTAAAAATGAGATCATGCCATGTGAAAACAGAGGTACCTTTGATCTGGAACATAGCCATGCTAAGAACACAAAGCATCACCCCTGAATTACAAGAAAATAAGGATGAGCAGCATTAGTTAGAAATGCAGGGAGAGTGGAGGCAGAGGAAATGTAATTATATGGGTTATAATTTATTGCGTCACTCCAGTTAATATTTACTTATTACAAAACAGATAAGCCATGGTATTCTTAGTGCCCACAAATAATCTTGGCTTTGTATCTCTTCCAGCTGCTGAACTTCCACCAGAGGAGTCTTCTCTATTATGATGGTTTCTTTAACTCAGGGAGAAGATCATTTTCTGTCAGTAGTATCTTCTCCTGCCCAAAAGTCTGGGCAAACAAGGTCGGGCTGTTTAAGCCATTAAGTATCCCAAGGTTGTATTCACGTTTGTTGACAAGGCATCATGGAAAATAGTGCTATTTCAGTGCTAAGGGTGATGGTTTTTTTTTTTTTCCAAGCAAGGAAATGCTATAAATCTCTAAGGCTTGGCATATGTGTCTGAATCAGTCAGGTTTGGCTCTGGAAAGGGCTCACCTGGGTGAGGCAATGAGTGCTGGCACTGAGCTGAGACTTTTGCAGCTAACTCATGCAGACAGTGAAACAACCAGATGCAGGAGCGAGTGGCTACAGCCACTAATAGGGGTTGTTAGTTCATTGCCAATAAAAGAGCTATTTTTTTTTAGAAATTAATTGTATCTTAGTTCTGACATACCCGTACTCCCTGAGTTAGCTTTGCTGTCGTGCCATGCCATGTGCTGGGCAGGCTCCTGGGCTGGGAATATGTGAGTTCTGGTGCTGACTGCCCTGTCTCTGTTGTGGGAAGAGGCTGGGCTGCAGTCTCAGAGCCCTCTGCACAGGTCACAGACAGAGCTGAGGGCATAGGGACATGCTTTGTGTTTTCCTGAGCACCTTGAACTGAATGATGCCTGTGAAACTCTGCTCCAGAAGCAAGAAAGTACATGGAACTGTCCTTTAGCTAAAATTCAATTGAGGCTTTGTACTAATGTAGAATTCCAATACAGTGAGGCTTGTTCCTGTGCATTTAAAAAACCTTTTGAAACTATTCCTTTCTATTTCTACAAACTATTAAATGGCATCACTTGGCCAGTAGCAAAAAGAAGCAGAGAGCAGAGTCACAATTTACCACAACAAGCTTTGAGCAGGCAGAGTACATCCTAATCCACTGGCTGAATTATTTTGTGACTAATACATTAGTTTAGTGTTCATCAAATCTGGTTTTCAGTAGTAGGATTCCAAGGACTTAACTCGGTTATATATAAACTTCCTGGGTTTCCCATCTGTATATCTTCATAAATCATCATGTGTTCATGAATTCATTGGTTTTCAAAGTGTTACAAAAGCATACATTTTGATTATTAAAAAAATCATTTATCATCCACTTCAAGGTTTTGCTAGAGTCTTAAACCAAAGTAAAACAAAATTGTCAGCTGTTTTTTTGAAAGAGGAACTGAAAGATCATATTTTTCTATGAACTATAAAGCAACAGGGTCAAATGGTGACAGATTTATTATGTATTCACAGAATAGATTTTTTCATTGCTTTATCAAAATAGAATACAATTTGGTTTTCTACATGAGTATGAACACCTGGAGTTATGGTATGTGTGAACTTTGTAACAGCTTTATGTCCTGGGCTCTGTGGTAGAAGGAGACAAAACTGTATCTTAGACCCTAAGATGTCTGATAAGATTCCAGATGTCTTCTTGCAACGGGATTTATACCTACAATTCATTCTTTCCATACAGTCTATTTTCAAATGAATCTCTGTTGTAAGCCTTGTCATGGATCCTCTGCTGTGACTGCTCACGCTGCAGACATCTTCCAGCTCTGCTGGGATTTCTTTAAGCAGAGTGCAGATGTTACTAAAATTATCTTTAAGCTAGTAGCCCAGACAGATACACTTGCTATTATCTAAAAGTGACAAAATTCAGTTTTAAAATTTTACCAGACCTACTTCATTGTTTCTGATGTTTGTTCCTTGATTAAAGTTTTGTTCATTTTTTGCATAAACTACACCAGTTTTACTTACTTATTATAAAGCACAATATCTGGCAACCAGATGTGTTTTGCAGGTATTCTCAGCTTATTTATTCCTTCATAGTCAGAGGGTTTCCAAGCCAGTCGATAATCAATCCACTCCTAAGAGAAGAATTGTAGAGCAGTGATGGGAGTGTCCAGACCAGCACTAACAAAACAATCATGTGATGGAAGGAAAGCAGTCACATTTGTGGTTTGCAAGAGCCATTTCTATGTTAGTTTGTTACCTGGTTCAGCCAGACATTCGTAGTCATGATCTGCTCCCGTTCATTCTGCAGAGAAAAATAGAGACAAAAACTGGCCTCTAAAATGTTTCACTTTATTGCAGTAATAAGATTTATTCAGTGGATTTTTGAGCATTATTTTATCTAGTGTATTTCAAGACAGATGTTTCTCTGATGTAAGATGGCCAGTCTTGTGCACATACTGATGATAAATAGCAACCCCATAAATACAGAATTCCAAATGCCTTTTAACAACAACAGTTATGGCAGGAGTGAGTGTAGCTATTTGGAAACAATGACCACCACCTTGCTGTTTTCCTCCCCCACCCCCCTTCTCCACCTTTGATTGGAAACAGGAAGAACATTTGACCATTGGGGAAGCCTACATGAGGTTGTGTGAGGTTGGTGTAAGGTTTGCCATGTAATCTCTCAGCTGGCAGGCTCTGCTTCATGAACTGCTGTCTCTGGACAGCAGTCCAGAAGAGAAACCTCCCTGTAGAAGATCTACTAGGAGGATTTCTGCAAGAAAATTCTCTGATCCTGTAGATGCTTGAGATTGTTGGAGCCTACAAGATACCTAATTTTGTTCTGCTTGAAGAGTGAGACTATAGAGGGATAGGGACTGAACTGTGCTAGTCTTGATCCTTGCCCATTCATCCACCTTGTTTAGGTTGTTGATCACCTCTGGGGCCTCTGGAGGAACACACCTCCCTTTTTATGCCCAGAATCTGCAGTCTGGAGGGACACTGTGCTCATGGTGGTAGTGCAGGATGTACAGAAGCATGTCTGTATCCAGATGGAGTTCCCCAGGAGAGAGAGAGAACTTAACTAGAATTATCTGCTATACATGGCATTGAATCCTGTGTGTATACATATATACATCTATGTGTATCTTTATATAATATACAGTCTACATGTGTGTATGAAACTTCAGCTGTTTGTACAGTTTCCCTTTTTTTCCATCAGAGTCTCTCTCATTTCCAATTGAATTTCAGGACATAAATTCTTTGTCTCTAAAAGTTTGCAGTAGTCCAGTCACTAGCCCTTATACAAATTCTGATAGGGAGGCAGTCATCTGTATCTTCTTTGACATCCAGGGAGAGAGCAGCAGAGTTGAAAGCCCCAGTTCAGGAAATTATTCCCACTTACATGCTGGCTCTCATTCCCACTGCAATTAATGTTAACATCTCTTAGTAATTATGTTTTTATACCTTGGAATAACTGTCAAACACATACTAACCTTGTGGGTGAAAATGTCTTTTAGACCCACTGAAGTAGTTTTTATTGAACATGAGGATTGTTTTAACTATGTTAAGCTATTCCAGCCAGAATTATGTGTGGTTTTCTTTTCAACATTCCAGTGTTCTTTATTGGTATTCCTGGTATATCACGTGGTTTGGATGTGGCTTTGTCACTTGTTTTCAGGCCATTGAACCACTTCAGTAGAAGATGGATTAGCATTCCACTGATGGTGGATGGTGTGCACATTGCTGGTGTGCACAGTCCAGGATGGGTCCTGACCTGGGGTAACTCACAGTAGCTTGAAATTGGTGGAATGATTTTGAGTTTTAGCTAGATGGAATTCTATTGGATGAAGATCTGGCCCCAGTCCTTCAATGCCTAGGCATAAACTGATTTCCCCCCTTACCTCCATTGTGAGGTATAAAACCAGTTAATTGGATGTATGGATTCTGCCTATTAATAGTGTTACACAAATGAGGAAAGAGCAGAGACATAGCAATACCAGTATAACTATTACTTAGAGTGCTGTGCAGGTGGTATTGAATGTAAAGGCATAGCCTAATTTGAACTTACCACACTGATGAGCTGTGCCAGGGAAACCTGCAGCTCTATGGATACCAGCTGGGAGGAGTTGACAGCTGGCCGAATTAACTTATTGTATCTGTCAGGACTCAGGAGGTGGTTCATTAATTTTTCTTCAGCATCTGCTGCCATGCTTCCTGTAAAGCATCACAAAACAGGATTATGGGAGGGAGACTAAAGTGACATGATGTAGGGGGTCACAGAGTATCTATGCATCAGATCATCTTTGGGAAATAATGACAGCTTTTGATTTTCTAAAGACTGTAGGTTTATGTGAACAGGAGGATATGGTGCTTGCACTGGTATCTGTTCTGCTGAAGTTGACTGTCTTTTGCAGAGCACAGATCAAAGTAGATCAATCAGAGCCATTTTGGGGTTTTTTGCAATAAAATGTAAAGCTGAAATTGGTAGATACTTTTGGGATTACAAATTGGGAGACAATCACCCTCTTAATAGCAGGGGAATAATTATTCTATGACCAAGGAGAGGGGTCCAGCTGTGACTTCTCTCTTTAGTGCTGTAGGAGACAGAGTCGCAGGTACACATACAAATTTAAAGATTCTGATTTAGAGAAAACCAGCTGTAGGAGGCATGAAAGATTTTTTAATGACTGGAGACTCTCTGGTAGCTAGTGATGTTTCTGTTTCAAAATTTGAAAACCCAATGCAGTATGTTAGGCTTATTTTATGTAGAAGTAGAACCTGGTTTGTGGACCAGCACAAACATTGTAAATCTTTGATTACCAAAGCTGAAGTCCAGTGACTACAAAATATAATATCTACAGGTTACTGTCAAACAAGCCTGAACATTCCCTGTGGAGCAGAGCAGCTTCTGGCACAACCCCAGGGTTGTTTATTCTGTTCTCATGTTCTTTGTGTGCTTTTTAAAGTCATCCCAGTGGACTTTTCAAACCACTGTTGACCACCTGACAATACTGATGAGCAAGGTTCTCATCATCCTGCCAACAGAACTGAGCCAGAGACTCTGTGCTGTGTGTTGGGCAGTTCTGTGTTGTGATGCTGATGAAATTACAGTGTTAGTGAAAGCAGGTTCCAATGCAATTGAGAGAATGACTCTTCCATAGAAAAGGTCACCTAATTCAGCTCATCTAATTCACCTCTAGATTTTGCAGAAATGAGGGTAGTGTCCTTACAGCATACTTGCTTCATTATTTCCCAGACCAATTCCACACAGTAAAAAAACATTGGCCATGCAAGTGTTTTAAATTTGTGGTACATTAATTTGTTCTGGGGGTTTTTATGTTGTAGCATATCCATGAAATCTGGGGAAAGGCAGACACCAAAAAGCCAGGATCAAATAAGCAAAGCTGGTGTGCCTGTCTGTAAGGTGCCATGTTTCCTTGTGAACTGGGCTGCAAGCTGCTAGGCTGAACAAGTCTCTCTTGAAACTTGAAATCCTTCTGAATCCAACTCATAAAAAAATACCCTAAGACCTTCTTATTTCTGATCCAGTGAGAAAGTGAAATGAGGTAAAAGGAAAGATTATCAAACAGAGATTTCATATCTAAGAACAACTTTTACAAGCTCTGTTGAAAGGTTGAGGTAAACACCAGGCTTGATTTAATTCTTGTAAGGCCAGAATGGCCTGGTAGCCCAAATTTTTCATCTATACTTAACTTGAATTTGTTCTTTAGAATAGGCTTCTCAAATACTTTCCAAGGCATTTGGGAAAACAAATTTGGATGACTGTATCTGTGTTTGCTGGGTCAGTTTGCTTTTTGATTCACACTTGCTTTGTACCTCTCTGCAAGTCATTATAAAAGCCCTATACCACATGATATTTTAATATGACATTTGTTCTCAATGCAAGGTGCCTAATCAAAAGCTTATCAAGCTAGAGCTATGCTGAATCTTTCTAAGCTTTAGATTCTGGGGTGGATTTTGGGGTATAGCAATCAAGGAAAAGCTAAATTTGATACTGTAAAGAAAAGAGGGCCATGTTCTAGGAATGAATCTTCTTGTGGTTAAAGGATAGTTTAGAAGTCCTGTGGTAGTTCAAGAGAGAATCCTTGTTAAGGTTATTTTATTTGGTGGAGTTTTATGTGGGAATTGTTTGTAGTAGATATTTTTTTAGTAGACATTCCCACTTTTGCATATGTAAGTGATGTAAGCACATGGCTGTAATTCAAATATAAATTGTCAGTTGGTTTGTTTCATTCAGTTGTCACTGAATACTGTTAGCAAAGATGTGAGTTCTTGTTTGAATTGTTAACTGTGTTTTCACTGCATTTCTGCCTTGTCTGTGAATATTCCAGCATAGAGAGTATTTGCTAAAGAGACAGTAAGAAGTAGGAACTGTAGAATATTTGCAGAAAGTTAATTCTGGATTTGTAATTAGTTTTTACTCTGAAACCTGTGTTTAGCATCACAGTCATCTGGTCTGCAAATCCAAACATACTGTGGGGTCTGCATGTCTGATGAGAACAGCTCAGATTTCCAGGTACTGACTGTTAATAAACTCTATGAAGATTCATGGCAAGCCAGGACTTTAATTATAAAAAATATTTATTCAACAATGAATCTCTTTGAAAAATTATTACCTGTACTTAGTGAAGGCATTCCTTCATTAGGAATAATCCTTTATAAAATTGCTATTCCATTTCAGCCTTTGTAACTTAGTAATCAGAAATAAAGGGGCTACTTACTCTGTCACCTCGCTCAGAAGCCTGTATCACCACTAGATGTCAGCCCTGCAGTGTTTTAAAACTTGTTAAAACCAATCTCTCTGTGAATACTGGGGAAAAGGAGTGTTTCTTGTCTAATTTATATAGTCTACTTTCCATTAACCATCTACCAGATTGCACTAATGATAACTAAACCAGATGGCACTTAATGAGAACAAAATTACCAGGCATCCAGTTTCATCTTTATGTGCATTGTGTGTCAGTAGCCAGGCCTTTGAAACTTCTCTTTTTTCTCTCAGGGTTGGAAGAAATGGAAGTGCAGTTTCCCCCACAAAATGTTTTTTTTCCTAATAGCAGTAATCACCAGAGATGTTGCAGAGGGTAGACTGAAGCTTTTAGACAAATGATTTTAACAGCAATGATCAAGCAATCATAATTTGGGAGTGGAGTATATTTGTGTACTGAAAGCAATAATAAATAAAGCCCATTGGGGTGGATCCTGAGCTGGGGAAATTATTTTAGCTTCACTGAACATGCTACACATCTGCTCTGTGACAAGGAGAGCAATTGCCTCATAACTTGCAGTGCATTCCTCAGTAAGTTTGTTTTCTCTGTGGGACTATGAGCATTAAAAAAAAAAATTGCACCAAGATGCTTCCAATTTCACAGCAGAAGAAATTAAACCATGGACTTCATTCACTCTGCTGTGGAGACTTTCCTTTTTACATTGTCTAATTTAAATACATAAAATGAAGTAACTAGACATCCTGTGTTATGCTGTTTGATTTCAGTGTAATGACAAATTTGTTGGAGTGATTTTCACAGAAAAGAATAAGAAGCAATAGTGAAAAATACAGGCAAGTTTGCTGTTATCACTGTCTACATTTCAAAATTTAACATAAGACATTCTTTCTAGTGTTTCTCTGAATTCAGTAATAATTACTATTTCTGTAATAAATGTTGAAATAGTATTTGTTTGGAAGTAATATTGTAGCATGTGTTACCATTTTTGTAGTTTACTGTCTCACTAGTGACACACCAAGCTCCCATCTGTAATTAATAAGGAGCAAGTAAGAAGCAGCAATGAAGCAGTCCCATTATCTTCTCTGAAATTACTTCATAATGTTGTTACTTCTCAACATACTCTCAAAAAAAAAGATTTTCATATCCTCCTAGAAGAACACATGCTGATTTGGAATGAATATTGTTCCAATGGAAGTAGCAGTGAATTTACTGTATTTTAAGGACTTCTCATTTTTACACTGCAATTAATGCAAATAAAAAAGGAAATACTCATGGGTTTAGAAGTGTATAATTAAAAAATCTAAAGTAGCCCCTTCCTCTCCTTTTGTTACAAAGCAGATGTTTTCTAAAGTTGCCTTTCAGAAAAGGAAGAAACAAAAGAAGTGTGGAATGAATAGGTAATAATGGGAAGTGTGTGATCTGATCTTGGTCCACTTTCAGCCAGTTTCTCTGAGAGCACTTCAGTGGAGCCTCTCCATGGGAATAAGCTCCCATGCTAAATTCACTATTTCATGCTGCTGTCAGGCTGTTTGTGTTGGCTAAAACATATCCAAGAAATCCTGACAGACTGAGGGAAATGTTCTTGCATAAAAAGCATAAATATATGCTTTTTGTAGCATATATTTACGTATGACAACTTAATCTATACTGTTTCCATTCTAGTTAAAAAAATTAGGAATTAGGAATTTTGCAAAATACAGGAACTTGAGAAAATAATAGTAGAGGGATGAGACCTGTCAATTTATGGATCATGTCATGGTTCATTTTTCACCTTCAGCACAATATCTGCTTTTCCTATCACAGATGATCCTGGGAGCATCTAAAGGGATATAATTTAGTCATTATCATTTTCATCTCCTACAGTTATGTAATTTTATATTCAACCTAAGTGCCTGTCCATATCCATCATAGTGCATGTGCTGATACCGAACAAGCCCAAAACAACACCGAAATAACCAATTTTATACATCCTCTTAAAGTCAGCAGCCTCCCAAGGTGATAGTTACGGAGCTCATGTCACTGTCCTACCTCGTACCCCCAAAAGCTCTCTCTGTTCTGAAACTGATGAGAAAGAAAAGGTCACTTACCGTTCAGACAAAAGGAGCCCACTACAAAGAGAATGAGGGTGTGCATTTTCCCCATGGCAGTAAGAAGATGTGGATTATTGTTCTTCAACTTAGATAGCTGGCAATAGGCTCTGTTGGCAGGGATGCACAGGGAAGAGATGTAAAAGCAAACCTGAATCTTGGAGGTATGAAATGCCTGGAAAGAGACAGACAGTAGGACCTGACAGAAGCGTTCTGCAAAGTGGAATTTTCGTGAGCATAGTGGTCCCTCCCCCTTTGCAGCTGTTTAAAGAGCTTTGTGAAGAAGAAAAGCAAATAAGAAGAGTGAACATAATGTGATAACGTTGCAAAAGAGGAAATGAAAGAGCAAGCTAAGAGACATGATGTTCAAAACACAACTGCTTAATTCTTGCTACTAGATGACATTTAAAAGGCTTTCTGATTGATGAGTGCAGTGGGTGGGAATAGCTGTGTGGGAAGAGCTGGTTATAACTTTGTGCCGTAAAACCTCTTAGTGTCAATAAATTATAGCCCCAGCAGAAGGTTATTTTCTGTGTCAAGAGAGAAAGTTTATTACCTACTGCCAACCCTTTTCCACTCCAAGGCCCACACGTGTGATCTCTTTAAACTAGAGCTCCAAAAACTTTTTGGCAGCACCAAGAGAGGAACAGAAAATATGTTGTCGTTAACATCTGATAGGATTTTTAAAAGAAAGGTAAAGCAATCTGTGGTGAAGTAACAGTAGGGATAAAGACACTTCAGAGGAGCATTAGAGAAATTCTACAAAATTCATCTTTTAGAGCTGAAGGGCTTAGCAGACTGTAGAGTGTCATGTGTTTTGGTACTTGCTATGGGAAGATGTGTGTAGAAGGAGGGGGAAAGAAGATTTTATGTGCCCTTTGCAAGCACTGTAGGACAGGCTGAAGTCCATGGTTAAAAAAAAAACCCAAACCAAATTTGATTCCCTGTAAATTATAAACTTTTCTATACATACATGTAATCAATTTTGTTTAGAGGTGCATTTATTGTATTTATTCTATGCAAATGTCTCAGGTGATAAAAAGTTCTGTGGACTATAGAGTGGAATTGATGGTTGATGACTTCCTCAAAAAAAAATTCTCAGCACACCAATTTCTCCCCAAAGGCAAATTTTCCTTCTGCCAACCCAGCCTCTGTGTTTTTGCAGTGGTTGTAGGAGGAACAGATGTGTGGCCCCTGAAGTCACTGTGTTTGTACCACTTTATGCTGTTTGGTGCTTTTAGCTGAGTAGCAGTTCAGGGTGTAACAAAACAGGCTGGGATTGCTTCTCCAAAGCAGTGGGACCTCACAGAGCCAAAGGGTCACAGACCATGCCCCAATTGCTCGGGTTATCCTGCTGAGGCTGAGGTGGAAGGGAGGAATTACCACAACTGGATTTCATATTCCTTCCTTTGCCATCCACTTGCATTCATTCATTCTGACAGAGCACTCAAGCTCTTCCTTCATCACTCTGTGCTCTGCAATTGTTTTCCCCACAGTGATGCTGCAGGATTCCATTTGTTCATTAAGTTGAGGTCCCGAAATGAAAAGCGTTTTTAGCAGGCATTAGCATATGTGATATCGTGGATTTGCATTTAATGCACTGTGAAAGGGTGGCTATGGCAGGCAGGGAGCCATCCACTGAACTGGCTGGGGGTTTTTGCTGGTACTGTGATGCTTTGCATGCCTTAGGGTATTAGAGCTCCTAGATACATGAGGAGTGCAAGATGTTCAAGTGTCCAGGGACTGGCAGTCCCCTTCTGTGGATTTTTCATGGTGATTTCCAGCTGCTGTTTGTATTAGGAAAGAAGCAGTCAGAAATGCTGGAGCTTTCAAAGTGGAAGCAGCCAAGGGTAGAGCAGGCTTCCTTAATTACACAAGTACAGGTACAGGGAGTTTGCTGCAAAAATAAATGTTTCTGGGTGGAATGGCACAGTTAGTTTCCAATAGCTGTGATGCTGAAAGGAAGTTTCAGAAAACATAGAACTGACTTAATGTTGCACTGACAGAACAGCTGTCACTTTCTGATTGAAAATTGTTACAGAAAATGTTAACTAATAGCAATTTTTTTTTCCTAGCCCCTTATAAGTGTGAAGTTAATGATATCTGCCAAAGTCCTGGATCATGTCATTAGCAGCAAGGCTTATGTTGCTTTCTGTTCAGTTCAAAAATGGAACTTTTTACAGGTAACTTCTGCAAATACCCAGAGGGTTCTGCAGGTAAAATCCTGGTTTTCCCTACTCACCACTACTGAGATGAGCTCATTTGAACAGCTGTACTGGAACTAACATTTTGTATTCCTGGAATTTTTTCTTTACAACTGCACTTACTTTACAACTGCACTTTCTTTACAACTACACAACTCTCCTATTAGAGAAGTGGGATGCCTCAGTCATTCTGGGACTAATGGTTTTGGGTTAAATTGTATTGCTGTTGCTTCATTTCACATTGCTGTAGTGTTGCCCAATTTAAGATCTGCAAGGCAAACCAAAACTGTGGCTCTGTAGTTCCAGTAACTGTCAGCTGGATGAGTTTAGCTATGTCCTCACAAGTGTTAGTAGAAATTAGTGGGAAGGGCATGGGTATGTGGAACATTTAGTCTGCTGTAATCTAAAGCTTTGAAATTTAGTAAGCTTTTTTTGGATTAGTAGATGCTTTATACTGGAGAACTAGTTTTCATCCAGAGGCTTACTCTACAGTGATGGGCCATGTCTATGTGGGTAATCATGTCATAAAGTCTGTTTCCTACAGCATTTCTGCAGCTGCATTTGCCTTTCCAGATGGGTTCTAACCAATTTGTACAGGTATTTGTAATAGCTGTCTTCAGACAAGGCAAAACACCATTAAGCTTTTGAAAAGGGCAATGCAAAACAGCTGTGGATGATACCAAATTATCAGGTAAATAACACTCCTTTAGGGTTTCAAATGATGATACTGTATGTTATTGCATCAGAAAATTGCTCCAAACCCCCAAAATCTTCCAGAGAATTGCCACTCATAGCACTGGGACAATGTTAATAACAGAAATGACTTGGTAGTAATGGACGTGATTCCAGCTTTTGTGGTTAAAATACAAATTATCATGGATAAATGAAAAGCCACCTTTCTTCTCTGGAATATGCCTGATGGTAGACAAAGTCATTCCTGGAATAACAGTGCTTTCCTTTTCTGATTGATTTTGGAAGTTGTCACCATGTGTTTTGTGAGCTACAGGTGTGTTGTGTTTGTAGAGTAATAGGTAATAATATTAAATATTAAAATAATTAATATTAAATAATATTAAAGCTTCTTACACTCACTGATTACCTTCAACATCTTTAACCTTTGAAGTGCACAAGTGTAACAAGTCCAGACAACTCTCTAAAGCAGCATAGAAACATCAGCTGGAGGTGGTTATGCTATTTTGGAGTTGATATTTTTGTTAGTCTTCTTTTGCTTCCTCTTACTTGCTTTGAGATTTATTGCACAAAAACCTGTTGAGTGCCCAATATGACTGGCAAACAGTTGTGAATTCTTTAAAAACATTGGAAGCTGTAGCCTTTCTTGCAATGCCTGTATTTTGTATGAAGTTAATAAAAAGAGGCTAAACATGTGCATTTCCTTGGCAATATCAATGTGTTCTATATGCAGCATAAGCATTTTTGTGTGCTCTTACTTTCCGAGGTAAAAACTCTAAATGTAGATTCTAGGAGGAGGAAACAATTTCTTAAGTTTATCTATCTTGCCACATTATTCTAACTAAGAAACTGTGCTTGTTTATCTGCCAAATCAGTGTAATTGCTGTGCAGTTTCCAGCTTTGATGGAACAACAGAGTGCATTACATCTCTTGGTAAAGGCCCATTTGTAAGATTTTAGTATTCACAGTGTTTTCTAGATTCTAGATTTTCTAGAATTGCCCATTTTAATCTTCATCACTTCCTTTATTATCAAACAAAGCCTAAGAATCACTTACTAAGGATTTATTTCCACCTTTTTCAGTATTTACAACTTTCTACTGAAATCTGTGGAAAGCTCTATAGCAAAAACCTAAAGCAAAAAACTATTTATCATGGGTGTCAAAAATGAAAATTCATATAACATTGTTGTGAAATAAAACATCATTATCCCAAGAGTAAAGAGTAAGCAGCCTGTGCCAAGGCAAATGTACAATCAACTATGCAGATTGAAATTTTAGTACCATCTACTACTGTGTTTTCTGCAGTAATTGGCAAGCTATTGAGAAAAGCTCTACTGTCTACCAAAAGTAGATGCTATGAATAAATCAAACATGATATTTTCAAGCAGTTGTGGAATTAATGTTGCAGGGCCAGGACTTGCAGATCTGCTTGGACTGTAGAATGATGTGAGTCTTATCCATGAGGTTGGCAAATTTTGTACTGGCCAGGCGTGTGCTAGAAGGGTCACTTTAAAAATTATTTTCCTTCTCAAGATGCCTCTCTATCCTGCAGGATGTTAATAGCAATAGATAAGTACATACCTGGTCATCTGGAAAATCAGCAGTGCTGTGATGCAGAACACATTCACTGCAAGATTGTGAAGAGTTTTATTTGAATTCTAACCATTGCTCTTCAGTGAGACAATGTCCACTGCTACCTCCTCCCTTGCTTTCATGTTGGGCCCATGCCAGGATAGTAATGGCTCTTCTGTACACTGGGCTTTTAGGATGAGAAACTGGCATTTGTGGATTAATCTGCTGTTACTGAGATCACTTGTGTGCCAGAAAAAAAACATACTCTCAGCTGTTTATGGCACAGTGCAAAGGTTTCTCTCTTGCACTCATGGTGGAGGGAATCATAACTTCTGTGTCTGCACATCCCTTCAAATGGAGAAGGAGAAGAAGAGTGAAGGACAACTGTACTGTTTGAGCTTGACCTCTTTCATTTAGAACTGCTACTTTTCAAAAAGAGAAAATTGAAAAAGTGCAATAAAAAAAGAGGGCTTTAGGATACAAGACTGAGAGCCAAAAGACATGGGCTTTGTTCTCAGCTCTACCACGAGTCTCTGGGGCTGTGTTTAGGTAAGTACTGTCCTTCCTCAGTGCTTCATTTTGCCCAGGTGTAAAGCAAAGATAAGGATTTTCAAAGAATTAACTAACGTTTGTGAAGGGCTTGGATGGCAAGGAATGAAAAGGAATAATGAAAACACAGGGAAGCTGTGTAGAACTTTGGCTTTCATACTTCTACTACCAAAGAGGCTTTTGCTTTCCCTAACAAGCAAATGAAATGGATACTGGGCTTGTCTGTCATGAAGTTAATTTGGTCTCTCTAAACTGATTATTTAAACATGTTAAATGTAAAGGAATGTGACCAGGACAGATTAGCAGGACGTGTGGTTCTGTAAATATGGAGACCACTATACATAAAATTTTCAATGTGAGAGACTTTCCTCTAGGTCACTTAAAAGTGTTTGGGTACGAGTCAGATTGTTCCTGCTGCACTGCAGAGAAGGATGGAACTGAAAACACAGGTGGAAAAGGTCTCACAGGTGGAAAGGCAGGTGCAGCCTTAGTTTTAGACCAGAAAGAAGCTCCAAAATTAATTCTTTAAATCTCGGGCTTTTGTACCTTCTCAGCTTGGGAAGCAGCAGGCACTGGGAGAATTGGAAGCCAGATGTCTGACACTGGAGCAGATAGCTGGGAGATGGTAACTCCGTGTTGGATGCAGGGAGTAACGGTGCCAGAACTGAAGTGGAAGTCTAAGAATGATCTTTTTTAGTTCTGTCCTCAGCCAGGTACAGGACAGGAGCAGGGAATGCTGCCAGTCACGTTGATGGTGAGCACAGAACTGGCCACAAGGAAGGCAGCCCTGGCAAGGGAGGCTTTCATACCAATGATCACTAAACGATCCATAGCCAACCTAATGGTTCTGCTGCTACCGAACCTGGACTCGTGCTCTGCATTTGGCTTTGAGAGGGCATTGATTCCTCGCCTTGTGACCAGCTGGAGCCCAGGCTGTTGTGAAAGCAGCAGCCCTGCCTGTTCCTAACAATTCTTGGAGACTCCTTGCCATGGCCTGGCCATGCTGACAGAAGTGGTGCCGTGTAGGAGCAGGAGCAGCAGATGGCAACCAAGAGCTTGGCTGCTGGTGCACACAGGGCAGTAATGGAAGCATAATAAAGGGATATAATACAAGATAATGAAGCAATTCCCAGGTCTTGGATTTTAAAATATAGTATTTCTATCTCAAGTAACAAAAAAAAGTTTATAGAGTCATATGTCTGACAACCTGTTGGGTTTTTTTATGGTTTTCTCACTTGGTGTAGTAAAAGATCCTATTATGCTGACAAACTTTGCCATGTATAGGATTTGTGAACCTGTCATGTAACCACCAGCATTTCCTCTGCCCTTCCTTCAACTTTCGTATACTAAGAAAAATTAAAAGAATAGGAAGCCATTTAGGAAAACATTCTAAATGCATATTCATTATTTTTCCAAGCTGAAAATAGAGCTCCTTAGTTAGCTAGATAATAACCCAATCTCTCAGTATTACACATCAATATACATTTAATGGAGAGTCACGAGCATCAAAAGACAGGCACTTCTATTTGATGGGCTTTTTTGTAATTTAGAGCAAAAATCCAAACTTGAATTTAGATTTTTAAGTATGTGAAGCTTTTGCATCTCCATCAGTGTCCCAAATTAAAGGGTTTTTTCTTTTGCCTTATACATCATACCACAGCAGGATTTGTTATTTCCAAATCAAAGGAAGCAGTTTCTTCTGTCTCTTCACATTTAGCTTTTGTAAGTTTCTTCAATGCCTCTGGTTCTATCATCTGCACTATGTGGAAAGTAGTAATTTGTGCTGACATCATCTAACTGCCCTGAAGAAAAAATATGTTGCATATCACCAAGGAAAGGGAGAAATTTATCTATAATTTAGGGCAATAATGGGGTTTAATTCACAAAGTCTCATAGCATCTCACATACTGACAGCTATCATGAGTGACCTTGGGATTCTTTGTGTGGATTTAATCAGTTATGACTGAAAGGAAATCATTACAAGTGCCTCAATTTTGTAACCACTTCTGGGGTTTATTATCCTTTATAGTAGTTGTGCTTATGAGAACTCAGGAGACATTTGTTTTTCCCAGCAAGGAAACCCACACAAATTATTGATATTTCAGGGGGTTGGTGGCAGTGAGATGCTGATGCTGAATAAAAAGCTGTGTCCTCCTCCCCAGCAGCAAACTCCTGTGACAGCCCAGACTGACAGATGGACATTTGGTGGTTATTTGTAGTTCTTAACCTGCCAAGGCTGTGCTGATGGCCCTGCCTTGAGCAGCAAGCAGGCAGCTGCAGTGCCCTAGGAGGGCACACCTCGTCTCTATTTGCAGCCTGTGCTGTCCCTGAGCCACACAGAGCTCACCAGGGCAGCTCTACCCAGTGGCATCTGTGACCTTATCTTTACCTTCCATGTGCACTCATTGCTTCTGCAGTTTTGCTCAGCGGGGGAAATCATGTTATATGACATACAAGGCAATGTATTGCTTCTAGTTTAAGAACCTTTGTTTCTGTTTGAACAGATGAGGTATCTGATGGAGTAGTAAAACATTTGATTCAGCAGGTAATAGATCTGACTCACTGGGTCATTTATTTGTTTCCTAAGTAGTTATATAAAGTGATTAACAAAGCGTCTGGCTTGCATGTTCTGGTTTTCTCTTTTTTTTTATCCTGTATAATTAACTTATGTATGTCTGTGTGATTCCTCTCTAGCAGTCCGTAAAATCTCTGTCAAATTGGTTTTGCAACGTGTCTATCACAGTGTGTGGTCAAAAACAATAGTGGCCCTGTGGTCACATAAAACTCAACAGCAGTCACTCTGAATGTGGCCATGAGCTAAATATAAACATGGGATACATGTGCTTGTCAGTAAAGGTGGTGTATTTTTGGAATTCAACTAGAACTTTACAATTTCTTAAATGTTACTGAGAGGCTTCAGAGACGACTTTGTCTTTCATAGCCAAAAACCTATTTTAAGTTCTATCCAGTGCAATCTGTATTCCATCTGCTCTTTATTTATGGTAGTCTGAAGCATGCCAGCATGCAAAGGGCCAAAAGCCATCCTGTTTTGACTAGGCTAGAGCTGTGTTTGTGATTTTCTTGTTACAATCACATTTGAGGCAGTGGGAATAATTGATTGAGTGGGACTGGCACAAAACCAGACAGATCAGGTCAGATCAACACTGAACTAATTTTGTGAGGATTTTTCTTGCGGAAATGTTTCAATAAATACTTCGTGTTGCCATCATCCCAATCAAAAAATGCTCTGATTTTTGATAAATTGTAAATATTGCAGGCACTGAACTGGAGATACCCTGAGGTGAAATGCTTCTAGTCTCTGATTGCCACTGGTTTCCTTTCCCAGAGTTTTAAAAATACCCATATTCCTCTTTTTTAAATTCTTTTCATTTAAATGGCCACTTTCCACTGTGAGCAGGAAGATGCTTGGTTTGAAGCATGTGTACTCATTTGAAATTCTTAGCTAGATTGGGTATTTCTGCATGCTCCTACCTTGTGTGTGAAAGAGGTGTCCTGACATGATTTACATGACTCTTTTCTGCCTAAACACCATTTTGTTGAGGTTTCAGTTAGTTCTAAGACCAATTAATTTTTCTAACAGTTGTCACTGAATAATTTCTTTTCATCTGAAGACAGCTGTTGAATGTGGAAAATTTTGCTGAATGCAAAATTTATGATCCACTTATAATCAAACTGTCTTGTGTTTCTTTAAGCCTAGTGGTTCTTTCTGCCTTTGGGCTACCAACACTGGGATCAGGGAAGCTGCAGAAAGTGAGTGACTGCCATGGGAGAGCAGAAGTGTGTGGATTATGAAGATACAAATATCTGTGCTGGGAATGAAATTGGATTTTCAAGTGAAAAGAATTTCCCCACTGCTCCCAAAGCAGATCTGTAGAGGTTTGTTAGCTGGAGCAGAGGAGAGAGAAATGAAGGAACTGTTCATTAGTACACAAGGCTTTCAACAGGTGGCTTTGGGAAACTCATATTATATGGAACAGCTCTCTGCTTACAGAGGAATCAGAGGAATAGTTCCAGACTTTCTATGACCAGCTGGGTCTCTTGGTAAAACAGTTTCCAAGAAGGGTGGTCATGAGGAAGCATGGAATATTTGCATGTCATGTATTAGCATTTTTTCCCCCCTCCTTACATTCTTCTCTGTCTGACTGAAGTCAGCTGCTGTGTAGTGGGTAGGAGGAAATATCACATCCCTCAGCTTTCTCAAGTTCTGCCTCTGCCAGCTTGTGTTCAAGGGACTCTCCTGCCTGATGCCTTACTTCCCACTCCCATCCCATGTCTGCGTGGGTTCCCTTGCCAGAGACACCTCCAAAGCTGCAGCAATAGAACTGATCTGAGCACACACACCCTTAGTGTGAAGTGCTGCTTGCCTTAAACCAAGTTTATATTCCAGTTACACTCTTCAAAGCACAGCTGTACTGGAAATGTCAGTGCAACCCACTTGTCCTGGCCCTTGTGTTATGTTTGAGCAGAGGGTAGTGTGGATGTGAGCCTATAGGAAACTGCAGATCCCACAGGTCTTTTTCTTCCTTATGCTCTGCCAAGCAATTATTGAGGTTTATGTTGGCTTCAGTGCTTTAAAAAAAAATTATCTTCAGGGTGTTTCATATTTCCTTATTGTGTACACTTGGAGAATACTTCAATTAAAGCAGAGTAGTATTTTATTAATATTATTTGTACAGGCTGTTTTCAGGCAGCTGCAATAAAAAGAGATGGAATCTCATAGAAGGTGGTATAGAAGATAAATTACTCCCAGCTGGAAAGGCTATGCCTGATACTTCCCTTTGTATTGCAGTCTTTACAAAAGATAGCTCTGAACTAACTAGGAACCACGCTCCAAAGCTGGAGATACTCTGGAGTGAATCTGTGTGAATGTGTGGTAAGTGCTGGAAAGGATGCAGTGCTTTTAAATCCATTGAAGGGCTGCTGTACCACCTGCTCATGGCTACACTGCCATCATGAGCACTTTGGGAGATGGGGATCTAAACCAGAAGTACAGAGGATTTGGGGCTTGTGCTTAGAGCCCTGCAGCTCAGACAGGTGTCTGAGGAGACAGGTTCCACAAAACTGCAGGCAGCCAGCTTGTCAAGACAAGGACACTTGTGTAGGTGACAGCTGGAAGCACTGGCTGAATACCAGAATGCCTGGGGGAATGTCTGTGTGTACCCATGGAAGAATCTGTCTGTCTGTCAGGTCTTCAAAATAGATGAAAACTTACATATTGCTTTGCCTGAGGTCATGCAAAGAATTAAGGTTCTTAGCCCCCATGGTAGGTGGTGGGGTTTTTATACAGAGTAAGCTAAGTATTTTAATTTGGGTTGGCACCCAACTACATACAATGTTATGTTGTGCCATAATTTAAGCAGCTTCTACTGCCTAGAAACACCAAGAAACCCCAGAAACTCTGGTTCCCAGCCTTGTTCTCTTTAGTTGCTTGGGCCATTCAGGAATTGTTTGCAGTCATGAGTAGATCAGACCCAGGAATTTTGGAACTGGCTGAAAATGGAGTCTGGTTTGCAAGGCTGTTTCTGGTGCAGGTTCCCTGATTAATCAAGGTGAGCATATTGGGATTCCTCTCTGCTGCTGGTTGCCTGTCTGCAGAGGTACTGAAATGGTTCAAAGCCTTGCCCTTCTGGTGAGCACAGTTTCAATCAGCTGTGAAGTTCCAAAGCAACTGGGGCCAACTGAGCAGGAATGTGACATGAATAAGAACTCTTGTTTCACCAGGAAACAAGGCTTCGAATATGAAGCATAAGGTCACTACCTACAGGAGTTAAGGAGATGGTCTTTTCCTTGTTTTATTTGTTTTTTACTCATAGGGTGCTTTTTCATATTAGGATGGTAGTTACATTGAATCTTATTTTCCCAACCCCTCTGCCCTTGCTCCTTTTAATCTCTCACAATTTGTTAATCCCAATGTTTTTGTGAATTAACTATCCACAAGACCCCTTTTACTGTTGAGTTTCTAGAGATATTTTTTCCTTCTCTAATGTGACTCTTTGCACCCTCTTACTCCTTCTTTGCCTTTACCCATCTCCTCCCCTTTTGCTTAACACATCAGCTGGTTCTTCCAATTTTATCACAGCACTGGGGGACTGGCAAGTTGGCAAATGCATGAAGCCACTTCACTGATGGTTCTTGCTGTTTGCCAGTACCCAGCTGGAGAACTAAGAGCTGGTTAGCCAGACACAGTCTAACTTCATTGAACTTTGTATTACTGTGAAATCCAAAGCACTCACTGCTTTCTGTGCATCAGCTGGTTCCTTTCTGTTATGACTCTGAGAGCAGCAGTCGATCTGGTTCTGTGCACACTGGGCAGAGAGGACAGGTAGAGGAGCTAAGGGTGATCATCTGTCATGTTCTGCTGGCACAGAATTACAGGGAACTGTTCTGTGGGAGCTTTTCCCTTTTATTACCCAGCTGTAGATTTACAGTGCTCTTGTAAAGGAGGAAGGAGGCTGGGTTCAGAAAGCAGCAGGTGCTTTCCACATAAGAAAGGATGAATTTTACTTTTGCTTTACTATCAGTGATTTCTTACCCCTCTGAGATCAGTTATGGTATTTCTACAAACCCAGATATTAACCTGTGTACAATCAGCATCACCTTAATATGGTGGGATGAAAAATGTGTGCTCTAAGTCTGGCAATAAGATATTAGAATTCCTGGTTACTGCCTCAGTATTTATTGCAAGCATTATTAGTTTAAATAATTTAAAAAGGAGAAGTTATGTGTTGTATTTTTACTTCCCTCACTACCTAGGGAACCATTTGGGTCCATCACTAGATTCCCACAGAGGGAATTTTCTGGTGACTGCAGCATAGCAGTAGTTGGCTACTTTTGTCAGGCAAACAAAAAATAATCCAGCTGCTGAGCTGCTGAGCTCAGGCCAGCTGTGTATTCTCCTAGAGAGATTGCTGTTCCTGTGCAGCTCCCAGGGGATGTGGTATTGAGTTGACTTCTTGGGTTATGTGCTTCTGGGGGAAGCATATAATGATCTCCTGTTTGGCTCATGAGTGTGCACATTAATTTGGGGATTTTTTTTTTAAATCTTGCAGCAATTAAAAAATCAAAGTAATCTACCATTTTAAAGAATGATTAACTGGCTAGGTTTTATTTCTGATAATTTACTTAATAAGATATCTAATTAGCAGGAAGACAATAGCAACCAAAATGTGAGACAGTTCTTAATTATTTTTTTCTATATTCAGTAATTTTGTCCTAGAAGCATAAAAATTATTTATAACTGAATGCAACAGAGAATAGAGTTGATTCAGATGGTTCCTTGGTCTTTCATTAAGAGCATTTGGAGTAAGCCTGAGCCTTGCTGAAATCACTGGAGCAGGCAACCAGCAATCAGGGAGGAGAGCCATGGAGAGCAATCTTGCTTTTGCCCAAGATGTAGGCTCTCATGTGATGTTTCCTATGGTTCCCCTCATGACTTTTCTTTCTGTACAGAGAGTTCAGTAGGTGGTTTGGTTCTGTGGCACAAGCAGAGCAGGCTCTGCACACAGAGCCCTGTACTCTGTCTGTCTACATTGGATCCACTCCTCATTCTTCTCCACAATTTCTGTGTGCTTGCTTAAGTCCCTTAGCTTCTCTCTGCTTCCTCACTGGGATGCTGAGAGGGGAAGTGGAGCTTACAAAGCTGAAGGCTGTTAAATCCTATGTTAACAAGGATCATAGACATGCATTATATAATGCCTTAATTTTACCCATTTAGCTTGATTCACTTGCCAGTCAAACTTCACCCAAGACATTCAGTTGCTTTAGAATTGTTTCTAAAATTTGCTCCAGTGGTGTCTGCTTTAGGCGAGGTTTATGCAAACAACACTTTCTTAAGACCAAAAAGAGCTATTTGCAGCAGTTTGAATGTCAAACCAATGGGGTAAAAACTAAGATGCTTTGTATTTGAGGAGAATAGAAGTTCCAACTTCCAGTCCTGTTGCCCTGAAAAATAAACCTGATTTTGTTTTCATAATTTTTAGACACTTTCTCAGGAAAGTAACTATGAACATAGATGTTTATACATTCCTTCTAAGAAACATCTTTTGATGGACATTTCACATGACCAGTGTGATTGGGAAAGTAGTAACTTAATTATCCAATCCCTGGTCGTTGTCAATAATCTATAAATACTGGAGTCAGGAAAATAAAAGCTCTTTTTTCTATCACCCACTGAGATGTGTTTGTGTGAATCATTCTGTGTCCTTTAGTGACATCATCCCGCTGGGTTTATTGACAGAAAGTTTCTCCATCCTTTCTTGAATCTGTTCTGTCAGGGTGTGATTGTTTTTTAACAGAAAAATTCACAAATACAGGCAGAGGAATGGAAAAAAAAGTCTGAATTCTGGACAGTATACCTTTCAATTATATTTTTGGATGCCCGCTTTGGTAAAGGCCAATTATTTTGCTCTATGAGATTGAGCTAAACTGACAGAAATGAAGATAATTAATTCTAGTAGGGCAAAAATACCCAGTAAATTACAGTATACAGAGCATGAAAAGTGCATCTATGTATAGAAGCTTCTGAGCCTGAATCTTCATGCAGTCAGCCTCTTAGTAGGTCAGGTAGAACCTCATTCTGGGCCGTGATAATCAACTGACCTCTGCAGAAATTCAAAGTGGCATTCACTGCATGTCCCTTTTAGACATTTATGAGTTTATTACCAGCATAATAAGGCAGTAGAGCTCACACTGAACATCATGACCTCTGAGTAATACCTAGATGCAAACATCTTGGCAAATAGTTACTGATTTCAGACTAAGGAAAAGAGGACATTCTAATTTCCACTCCTTTCTTTTATGCTTGAATGGCTTGTGTAGGTGGGTACAACAGGGACTGCTCTTGCAGAGACCTCCTCAATCTGAGCAACATTCAGTGCCTGAAGTCTCAGGCTGTCTCCTTTGGAGATAGAGCTTCATAGGAACTCTGGACAAAACCATCATTTAGTTATCTAAATCTCTGGAATGATGTTTTGAAGCCTCCATTGCTGGGTTTGTCATCCCAGTTTCTTTATTTTAGGGTCTGAGAGAGATGTATAATAAAAGAAATGCTTTGGCTTTTTACCAGCCAGTGAGGTTATTCCTGGGGAGTATAGAGGTTATTCCTGGGGAGTATAGAGAAATACATGATCCTGTTGTGTAATAGGAGAGTGAGGTGGCTGGGGAAGTCACCTTGGTTTTACTTAGGCAATTCTTGGCAAGGGCTAGGTAAGCATGAATTATAACTGCAAATGAGCCCAGCCAAGCTTCTAGGGAAGGGGGGGTTTGGTTTGTCTTCAGTACTTTCCATGTTCTAACAGGACAAAGTCAGGGAAGCCTTTCTGGGCATGTACATGCTCCAAACACCCCTCCTTGTTAGACTCTTCTCTGTTTCTCCTGCCAACTAGCACAGCCTTTTAAAGTCATCACCATGCTACACTTGAAGAGAATTATCTCTGTTACAGTCTCCCTGAGGTCACTGAAAAGATGAGACTGAATTTCTGGAAGTGTGCCTATATTCATTTCTATTCATCCAATCTGCCTGTATTCATTTCTTCTTCTTGCCTTTGTCCCTGGGCTCACTCAAAACCAGTGTGGTTAAGCTGGAGTATTCTGGGACACTGGATTTGTGCAGCAGATGCCATGGAAGGCACTAATGCTGGATAGATTGTTTTCTCTAAACAGTGTGTACATTAAGTATTAGGCTAAATTCTTTTGGATTAGATAAATGAGAGGAAAAGGGACTATTTCTAGAGGAAATTTCCTTCCATGCCCCTGATTTTTGTGTATTTACAATTTTGCTCTGAGCTGGAATCAGTGTATATGGCACACTTGATCTTTTCAATCTATTCCAATTATTAAGATTTGAAGTAGCATCACAAAAAAGTGCTGATTCCTTCAGGATGACACTGAGCAGTCAGCCCAGCACTTTGTCAGCATGTTGCTCAGTTTGCAAGCATGCTAAGTGCTATTTATATCTTTCCCAGCTCCTGGCTGGAGAAGAAATACTGCAGGCTGGAATGAGCCCTTGTATTTGAATTCACATATTGTGTGTCCTGTAATTGCAACAATGTCTTTCACACAAATGCTCAGACATTCCCCAAAACAGCCTTCTGGAACACTAATTCAGGGGTTTCTGCCTTTCTCCTTAGGAAAAATCTTGTTCTTTTGCAAGAAGAATTAAGGACACATCAAAGGTCCAAATGTGAATTGGGGCCTGAGGCCAGTTCTGCCTTTGCAAAAAAGCATTTATTTTGAAATGTAGTGCTGGTCAGTGACTAACAGGGAGTAAGAAGTGTCAGTAAGGAGTGTCAGGCAAGTCTCTTCTATTACCTTTTTCCACATGAATAAAATACCAGGAGAACTACAACAATTGCTACACACTTCTAATTATTTATTTTTTTTTAACAGAGAGAAATACTGCTAGTGACTAATAAGATACAGGCCTGTCAGTTTACTTTCCTGAGAGTTCATTTAGCTCTCCTCTCTATTTCTCCTGCTTTTCTAGACAGTTGTGACATGGCTCAATTTGCCAACAGGGACTTCAGCTGAGACCTGATGTGTGCACTGTACAGCATCCTGCACTAGCTGCAGGATCAGGAATGAGTCTGTCCTTTCCAGTTCAGTTCAGCCTAGGTTGGAAGCAGTGTAAAAACAACATATTTACGTGCAGAGAGGAGGGAAGGTCAGGTTTGTATCACGCTTCACTGCTTGCTCTCAGCTGAGACACAGCTCAGACTCTCATTTCACAGTGGCAGGGACAACAGCTCCTACAGGAAGGAGCAGAGAAACATAAAATGTTAGGGCAAGTGCTATTGTGTTCAGAGACATGGATTGAAACCTTCAAAGAAAATCATCCATCTCTAGTCTTTACTCCACCCACTCAAATAGACACATATGTATGTGCATGTGCACTCACTGGGAGCCTTGATGCATGAATAAAAGGAACAAAAATCAATGTGTTGCCCACATTAGGAAGATTATGATGGGTTATGCCTCTAGTGCTGGGATCAGCTCTCTAGTGTGTAGTGAGCAGAGCAGTTTCTAATGCTTTAGAGCAGTGGAAATTATTAATATTTAAATATATATGCCTTTTCTTTTCCTCTTTTGCTGAAGGCGTGCTGTTATAAACCATGCTATCCCAGAGACCAGTAAGAAAATATAGTGTCACATTGATGTCTTGTTTGTTTGTTTGTTTGTTTGTTTGTTTTGTTAATTCATTTTCTTTCAGTCTTTCCTATCCAAACAATTGCGGGAAGAACTGCAATGCTGTTCTTGCTCAGAATTTTTCTGAAATGGAAGAACTGACACCAAGAAAAGGAACTGATAACTTTTAGCAGTGATGGCAGAGGGTGAGAGTGAACCAAGGGAAACTTATCACTGTTTATCTACAGTACCTCACCTAACTGCTCCTGCATGTGCAGGACTGCAAGCAACTAAGCTTGCTTGACTGGAGAAAGCCATGATTTAGCAGTCAGTGTAAATAAGAAGAGGATTAAATTATCACTGTGACATGGCACTGGCCACAGTCCATTTTCAGGGCTAAGCTTCGTGTCAGCTCACTCTCAGGACTGACATGCACTTGGCAGTGCATTAAGTTGAAAGGGATAAATCAGCTGTGACCCTTTGCACCGCTTCTCCCTGTGCCAGTGAGCTCAATGGCCCACAAATCAGCACTAGACAGGCAGCAATCTTTAGCCTGAAATATGAATGTGAGTCAAAACTGAACGTGATTTGCCTAAAAGGGCAAGACTGAGGAAAGCAGTGTTTTGGGAGTGGGTTTGTGTGCTGGTTTCTGTGGGGAATGTCAGCCCACATGGGCAGGGCGGGCAGCAGGGAAAGAAAATGTCTCAAGAATGGCAGCTTAGTCCACTGGCAATTGCATGTCATTTTAGATGGCATTTTAGAGTTTCAGTAGGAAAATCAGAGGTTCCTTGCATATGGACTTCCCTCGTGTATCTTAGTTAAGAATAAAAACGTGTTTCATCCTTTCTATGGAAAAGAGTTGAGGGTTTTCAGCTGGCTGTAGTTCAGGAACATTTCAGTCACATAATCTTTTACAAAGGTTACATGAGTGTTCACCCTGATATCTAGAGCTGTGCTTTATAGAGCTGATGCCCACAGGATAAAAATGAATGTTTTACTGTTTTTAATTTTGAACAGAAATATGAAAGAACTGTCTCACTTAACTACTGTATTCATACTATAATGACTGTTAATTTTCCTCTTTCCCAGATGTGAAAAGAGCAGACCACCCCTGTTTTTCACATGTGCAATAAGAGGCAGTGAGAAATGTACTTATGTTTCTTTTTGCATTACTGGTCTTTTGTTGAAATTGAATTACTTGAATATTGTTTGTTTACCCAGTAGCTTTTCATGCAACTACTTGTTTATTAGTCTGATTCAGTTGCAGTTTCTTTGTATACACAAACTTAAGTAATTTCAGATAATTCAGCAGCTCCCTAATCCTGACAACTTTATAATTTCATGACTAAAGGATTTTAGCTTTTATCTGTGTTATTAAAAAAAGTAATAAAAATAGTAGAGAAAATAGACATGCAAAAACTTAAAACTTATTGAGTATATAAAGATGTGTGATACATTTCCAGCAGTGGATTTTTGCAGGAGCAAATGCAAGTTTTCCAGGTATAATTCCAGGTAAATTTTCAAGGCACATGTGGAAGACATTGGTTATATGACAAAAAAAAAGGGATTTTAATTCAGAAATTGGATGTAAGGTGTTTAGTTTAATCCACATGTGACCATTTGAAGGAAGATCATGCAGTGAACAGTAGCTGTTCAGGACTGCTTGAGCAGAGTCAGGACACAAATTTTAGAGCTGGCTTAGGTCTGCAGCATGATTTTGGGCACAGTCTCTCCACCTCATCAGCTTTCCTTTCCCATTTGACTCTTTTCTATTTAGGATGTAGATGTATTATGACTCAGATTCCTTATGATGAAGTGCTTTTGCTGTGCAGTCATGATCTCTGCTTTTGAAAATAATATTTCATTAAATCTGCCTGGGTGAGAAGCCTCTCTTGAACTTCTAATTTAGGAACCTTGAATGATCCTTTTTTTCCCCAGTGTCAATGATTTTTAATTGGAGCTGAATTTTCAATGCAATCAGAGAAATATTTAAATGTGCTTTGCAGTGTTGTCTCCTCCTTATGGTGTATTTAATGCTGCTGAAGTAACTACTCTTCAAACAGGTTCCCCAGCCAGGGGCTCTGAACACTTCTCTGGCCCTTGCTATAAAGATGAGTATCAAGAAGCCCCTGAGCTTCAGGTGTGTCGAGATGAAAAACGAGGGAGGGAACCACCTTGCTTTGAGATGATTTATTGCTCAAGAAGCCTGAAAAGAAATCAGTCTCAAGGTGTGAGGTTTAGAGGAGCAACAAGGCAGCCATAGCTTGGGGAAGTCACAAGTTCCCTCTTTGCACAGCAATATAGAACATTTTAGCCCAATAGGCAGTTGACACAAAACTTGTTGTCACTTATTAACCTCTCACCTTTGCTGAATTTTGCTGCACTGCATCTCTCTCTTAGCCACTAAGCTAACAGGTCACATACTCATGCACACCTCTGTTAGAGTTTCTAAATCTTTAATCTACTCTATAAGTCAACTATTACAGCTTAAACTTCAAACTATTTTACCTAATATAATTTATTACTTACTCTAGGCATATTCTCACTTGTAACTATAGGAAAATAAGTTTATAATTTCTCTAACCCAATGTCTGTGTACCTTCATCACTACATCAGTCTAAGCTCTTTCTAACAACCCTTCAGAATCTGTAGAAGTTTCTATTTTTCAGTTTCCAACACAGGTGCAGTTTGTTTCCCCTGGGGAATTTATGGTTGCTGTTACCCAATGAGATCCTAAAGGAATAGTGAATAAAATGCCATTATCAGCCATGTGTTGTAGTGGTTTGGTCAGGGGCTGTCAGAGGGGAAGGGACTTGCTAATGAGCAGTGAAAGGAGAAGCAAACAGAGGGTGCTCTCTCCATTCTTAAAACTAGGTCATTCCTCATTAGGCAGCATTTTTGTATGTCACATAACAGATAAACTCCAGAGTGCAATGCATCTTCTCTGAGTATAAATGGGCTAGTGTTGGTTGTGTGGATGTGAGAACCTACATTGGACTGCACTCTTAATTTAGCACTTACATTTGCCCAGCTCCTGAAAAATGCTGGACATTAACTTGCTGAAGAAGTTTATGACTTGTCTTCAAATTGCTGTCTCAAACACTGCAATCCTGATTAGGTTTTGCAACAAATATGTGCAAATTATGCTATGAGTTTTTCAAATGGCATTTCCATGCTTATAGCTCTGGGCTGCTAATTAATGTGCAGTAATTTGTGTCCAAACATTTAAAAAGCTTTGGCCAACTTCACCAGAATGACTTTCTAAGAGCAAAGTGCAACAGTAAAGCTTCATTTCCCTGGAGCTGCAGGCTTTCATGTGCCCATTCAGCTTTGGCATGACCCCTCGAGAGCTGGAGTTGTATCTGCTCTTGAGGTGCAGACTTTTCCTCATGTGCTATGTTTGTTCATGTAGTTACTTGAGAGTAAACCCCTGGAGTGATCTTGAGGAGGGAAATGTCAGTTAGGCTGGAAAGATAAGAGGACAACTTTGGAATAAAGCTGGAGAGGAAAGTCTGGTCAGAGAAGAGACTTGTTTTGCAGGAGGAAGAATGTCATAATTAATATATGACCCTTGAAATAGGCCCATGAAATAAAGGAAATAATGGAAAGTAAGAATTGTTAAAGGAGAGAGCTGAGGTTTTATGCTTCTTTGTGCCTTTGAGAAATACCTTTCTTCATGAGTATGGATTCCTTCCAGAAAGAATAATTCTGTTAGCCCTGAAAAGCCTCAGCTGTGCCATGGTGTCATGGCAAGCCATGCTTGCCCTGCATTTCACAGCAGTTCTCTTGCCTACAGTGTGCTTCCTTTGGCTCTGGGGCATTCCCAACTCTAAATAATGCATCAGGACTGTCCATCTTCATCATAGCAGACACAGTGGAAAGATACTTGAGGAAACTGGAAATATGCTTTTTTTCTCTCTGGATCTTTCCAAATGCTTCTGAGACTCAGGTGAAAGTTTCTTCTCCTATGTGTACATAGACATTAAGGTGGGGTATCATATCCACCACTGCTTTTGAATATGGGCAATGGAGCTGATTATGTTTCAGTCTTCTTAGGAAAAGTCTCATCTGATTCCACCCACCAACTGCTGCTGTGCTGGGTCCTGTGCAGTTCTGTAAGGTGAAAATAGAATAAGCAAATGTTGGCATTAAATCAATTGTAAAGACCTTTACTGGGCTTTTAAGAGCTTGGGAACAGATTTTCTGCAGTATAATTCAGCCAAATTTTACACAATATGTTTGTAAATAATTTACTCCTTTGTGTTCTAGGACTTGGAAATCACATCCTAGGGTCCTGCTCCAGTACATATTGAACTTCAGTTATTCCAGACAGGACAGTTTATACATGCAGAAAACTTCTCTGCATTAACCTCATTTTAAAAAAACCACACACACACACACAAAAAAAATAAATTAAAAAAAACCCAAAAAACCCAAAACAAAAAAAACCCCACCAAAACAAAAAGAAACCACAAAAAACCAAAAAACCCCACAAAAACCAAAACAACAAAACAAAAACCCACACAACAACAGCAACAACAAAAACCCAAAACCAAACCAAACAAACAATAAATCTCTAATACTTTCCAAAAATTCAGAAAATATAGACCTTTGTATTATCAGGTAGTACTCTTACTATTTTTCATAGCAGCCTTCATTTGAATGTCTTCTGAATATGATTTATTTGAGGACTATTATAAACCAAGGTGCAGAATATGATATTAATTATACATGTAAGGAGAACCTAAAAATCTTAAGAATGTGGGCCTTGCCCTGTGACACCCCCGGGTCTGTTCAGCTGTGGGTGAGCCAGAGGCTCTAGGTCCAGTATTGAGTGTAATCCTGGTTGTGCAGTGACCTCTAGAGCTGGAGGGATAACAGAGGCTGCTCTGGAGCTCTCTGCTGCTCTGTGACTGGCATCTGCAAGTGCAACCCACATGTCAAAAGCAATCTGCCTAACTGGTGCAGAGAAACCCAAGGGCTTCCAGGAAAAAAGTGAAGCTTGTGACAACCTGTCCCTATTTTGTTATGAATGACAATCATGAGATACCTTACATGTGCCAGTAAAAATACCACAGATACATTCTTGACAAAACCCAACAAAGGAAACCTAAAAACGTACAATTATGGCAAACTACTGTATGTGCAACATAGAATTCCCAACACAGTTATTTCCAGTTTAGCTACATGTTATATTACCTGAAATTAGTTCTAATTATTGGTCAGTTTTCTTTGTTATGACTTCTTTTATTTCCTGTTCAAGGAAATCTGGTGGGGATGAGTGCTGCTGATAAGCAGAGTTTTGTCAAACAGAAAATCCCCCATCCAGAGGTGATTGTTATATACACTATGACACACTGTCAGGTTTTCAATGGTTTAAAATCAGAGCCCTGTTGCACTGAGTGCTGCTGTACACTCTGGAATATCATCCCCACTCCAAGGAGCATCCATTTGTAGTCTCCCATATAGGGACACCAGTTGGTGAAGGAAGAATATTCTTCTGTCTCTGCAAAATGGGCAGGGAGCAGCTTGGCCACACCATGAAGGAAGTCTGGGGCAAGTACAGTTTTTAATTGAGATGATAAACTTGATTTTTAACTTGATTAAACTGATTTAAACTTGATTTTTAATTGAGATGGAGTTGGTAACCTCAGTATTGTCCTCTCTTTCAAACACTAGGTTTGAAATTCACCAGAATTAGAAAGTTGTCATAAATTAAGCCAGGGAAGATTAACGAGATCCTCAAAGGTTTTAGCAGAATTTCCATTATATCCAAGTGAGGTGTAATTATGTTTTGTTTGTGGAATAAGCTTCTCTGTTCCAGGCTAACATAGTCACATAGTTCATGCTTACAGCAAAAAGAGTTTAAGGAGTGTTACAAGCAGTCCCTGCAGTAATGGTCTGACTTTCCTGTACCATTACTTCAAGCAGTTCTGTCCTCTTGGCCCACACACAGACCCCTCTGTCAAAAGGTCTGGTGATGTTTGGCCACAAATACGCTTCTCCAAATAGGCGTGTTGGATAAAACTTGATTTTTGCTTCTTCCTTTCTTGTTATCTGATCTATTTTGCATGGTGCTAGAGGCACTTTGGTGCCTTTCCACATTTCACCATACACAGAAAAGCAGGCAAGCTTTCTGCCAGTTGAGATGCAGCAGAAATTGCGAGTGCAGGCGATCCTAGCAGGGCAGCTGTGGGACACAGCACAGCCCCTGGGGTAGGGCTCTGTGCTGGGGCTGCTTACACCTGGCTCAGACACTTGTGCCTGTCAGACATTAGCTCTGTGCAGCTGCTTCCCAACATCTTTCAAATCTCTTTGGAACAAAGCCTGGAAGTTCAGTAACAGAGAGACAAATGGCACTTAGAATGGTAATCCTGCTGTACTGTGTTTCTCTCTGCCTGAGTGAAAACCAATTGTGATATGCTGTTAATTAGCACTGACAGAGGGATAAGGAAACTGGCCTCCCTGTGGGACTCCTCAAGTGAAAACAGGTTCCCTCATTTTGCAGGTGAAGTATCTGAGGTGTGTGACAGGCTGGGTGCTGTGGGTGCTGTACAGGCAGTGGGCACCACAGAATGCTGGGTGGGCTCTTTGAAAGGCTCCAGTCTCTGAGCAGCCCAGTAAGCTTTGTAAGATACAAACAGGTTCACAGCATGCTATGGAATCAGCCTGCTCCTTGTCTATCCAAAACCAGAATAATTACTGTTTCAAAACAAACACTAACTGGGTTTTTTTTTTCTTCCAACAAGATTTGCTTAAAAATAATGTTGTAAAAAAAAAAAATAAAAGCAAAATAGAAATCAAAGGTGTTACTTGACATGTATCAAATGTTACCTGTGTCTGCAGGGCTCCAAGCATGCTCAGCATGGCTCTCAATTTTTCATTCCCCAGAATGAAAGCAGCGTATTTTTCACAGAGCAAATATAGCAAAAGTAAGCAAGAAGAGGGTCTGGTGAAGCAAATGCTTGATATAGTCAAGGGCTCAATTATGCATCAGTGAATTCAATTTATAAAGTAGAGAGCATCAGTCTTGGACAAAGTCAGTCTCCCACACAGACCACTAAAGTACACGCTGACAGAATGAATTAAGTAGAGTGCTAGTCAGAAGTCACTTCTTCCAAAAGGTAATTTGCTTCACTCCTACAGAAATTAGACTCCAGAGGTGGAATATTTACATCTCTTGCTTGAAATCACTTGGAACACACAGAAAAACCGCCCAACCAAACATGTTTATTATTGGGTGTCTTGTTTTGTGGTGAAAATTTTTCCTTGGATACAAGTGTATCTCTTCAGAAGTAGCTGAGTGAGCAGACAGCCCTGTACACTTGATTTACAGAATCTAAGCATATTGGACTATGCCAGTGATAAATTTTTCTCCAGATGTGTTTTGATACAAGTGAGCAGTTTGTGTGACATTTGGATAAGGTAGGTGGTACATAGGACTAAAGAGCATCACAAACCATGTTTATCTGCTTCTGTTCGTCACAGGGCCAAGAAAATCTTATTTATGAGAGTGATAAAGTTGATTCTTGTGTTATTGGTACTATGTACACTGCTTTAATGCAGAGCATCACAAATTATAAAAGAACAGTGTTGAAGGCTCAGAATGAAGTCAGTTGTGTTTTTCTCTGCTTTTGTGTGACAATAAAAGCTCTTGTATGACTGTGGTCTGCCTACATGTGGCCCTAGGAAACCAATACAGCTTACCCTCTGTTGTTGCAGACAAACAAATCCTGGCTTTCAAGCATTCCTCTATGGGCTTGTGTATCTAAACTGGTTAGGTTTGTTCCCATTCCTCCTATTGAAAGGATGATTATCTTCCAGAATCACCTGTCAGATTTGGAGATTTTTTGTTTTCTACTGGAAAATCTTTTATAGAAGCAGAATGCATCAGGCAGCTGAAACTAGGAGATTTTTGCTTCAAATGAAGAGGGCTAGAGAGTTCCAATCAAATTGCCTTAGCCCTTCAGTTTGACCGAGGCCTTGAAGTTCCATCTCAGATCCTGGATAATGAAAAACTGGTTTGCTGCCAAAAGAAGGAAAATTTTGCATTTATCTCAGGTGTGTTCTGCTAGAAAAGCTGCCATCAGTTTCTATTAACTGACACAGAGGTGAGCAGACACAGAGTGAGTTGTGGTGAAGGACTTGGTGTTCTGTGGCCTTTTACAAGGCTCCCCCATACATAAAAGACTTGGATGGTTTGGATCTTCTCCAAAACAAAACATCTTCTCCAAAACCTTATCTTCTCACCCCCTGCAACCCCAAAGCTTCATTCCATTAATGAGTTGGCAGCTCCACCTGAGGTTGGTAACAATGTGTTGACATCCCAATTTATTTTTCTGTGGCCTGAGCAATCTACTCTGCACATGACCTGAGGGTCAGATTATTGCAGTGAGCTGTACAGTGTGTTTTGTAGATATTTTTCACTCAGTTGTTGGCAGGGCCCCAGGCTACTGCGGCTTATTCCATTGACTCTTTCACTTGCATTTCCAATTTTCTTTGCATGAAAGCTCAATCTATCACAGGCAGCCTTTCCACTGGCCATTAATTCTCACTGGCTGACTGGGCTCCCATGCTGCATCACTTTGGAAGTTAATAGGATTACTAGAAATGCAAGAAACAGCTCACATGGTTACTTAAAAAAAATAAAAAAAGGAAGGAAGGAGGTGATAGCCAATTTGTCAGGATTCGTACAGTGAGTGAGTTCACCTCCTCTGAGTTACCCAGAATTGCATTTGACTGGTGGCAGCCTTAATGGAGCGATTGTCATTTTGATTGACAGAGTCTAGTGAAGGAGATATAAATGAAATGAAGTTGCAATGACAGCTCAGGGCTGTCAGCAGGTACATCTAAACTGCACAGCAAGTGTGGGCCTGGGGCTGTGCTTGAGCCCAGCCCTGGCAGCAATTCCTCCCTCACTGCACACAGGGACAGCTTCTGCTGTCAGGGCACCCTGGGCTGAACTCCTGCCTGCAGGGCCAGCAGGACAGGGTGAGACTTTTTAATTTGTGTTTTCTCTCTCTCCATTCTGCTGCACTTCTTTTGTACTCTTCCTCACTCCTGGATTTCTCAGTCCTCTCTGGGCTGAGCTCCTTTGGGATACTCCCTCATGGGGAGTCCTGCTTATCTCAGTTCTCTGGCTCAGAAGAAAACTCCAAAGCTCGTTAGGATCTTGTTTCTCCTGTTTATTAGGATGTCATTACAAAACTTGGCAGGTCTCTCCAGACTTTCTGCACAAGTTCAATTCACCACAACCTGGCTCATTTTGTTCTGATGGTACAAAATGGCTTCAAACCATGCAGTTCTTTTATCTTTATATTTATTCTTATCCAATTAACAATAGACATGTATATTATTTTTCTTAATGATTTAATGATTCAACACCTATGTGCTGCACTGCAGCATTTTCTGTCCAATCACTCACCATTACCCAAAAACTCTAGAAGAAGAACATGAAGAAGACAGAAGAAGGAAAAGAAATAGCATTCTAAATCCTCCATCCTGTCTTCTGCTTTTGAAACTATTTTAAACTCTAAACTAACCTTTTCACCCAGTGACTTAAGAAAACTCTTTAATCTACACACTCACACATTTAACTTTTCTATCTAACTTTAACAGTTGTTTTCATGTATCACCATGAAAACATGCTCATAGATTTCATATTGTATGAAATTCAATATTTTTCTGGATCTCAGAGCCAGGTGTCAGAAACAAGGGGCACTCACTCTGTTTCAGACTGCAGCACAGGGGACCATGCTCACACTGTGTGCTCAGTCTGCTCTGCAAGCCCCAGAACATCTCTGGGGAGTCCTGCACCACGCAGACAGGACTGGAAGGCAAGCTGAACATGTCTGCTCCTGTGATACAGCCCAAGTGACAACGTAGAAGCACAATGAAAGACAAGAATTTGCTAGGATGCAAGCCATGTTTTAGTCTAAACAACAGTCTGAAGCACTCTTTCATGCTGTGTTCTTTTTGCCTTTAAATTAATGAGCTTTTAAGCTGTGTAAAGGGCAGGTATGTTTCCCATTGCTTTTCTCTTCTGATTGACAACTGTAGTTTGCATCAATATTTTTTTACAAGATATTGAGGAGCAGAGAAGGCTTACATGTCTTCAGCCTGGGATTGAAAAGAAGCTTAATTCCTGAACTTCCCCTCAGCTCCTCCTTCTCCCAGTGTCCTGTTTCTTCTTTTCCCTACCTGTAAGAGCAGGCTTGGGTGCTGTATGGCTACTGCTGCTCTCTCCTGTTCGTCCTGGTAGGAGCCTGAAGAAGGAGAGAAGTGGGGAGGTGAACTCCAAGGAGGGGATATTTGAAGTGGTTGTAAAGTGAAGAAACTACAAAATAACTGCTCCTTTGAGGAGCTCCTTGCAGGTTTGACAAGAGTGATTGTGCCTCCTCTTATATTTATCTTCCATAAGGTTCTTCCTAACATTTTAGGTACTCAAATTATTCAAATATTTTTCTAACTCTGTGTACTGTAGTTCTCTCACGAGGCACAAAGTTCTTCAGACTCTGGTCTTCAACTTCTGAATTGGTGTCGGATTGTTTTTCTTTGCTTGGATTATAATCTTGTTTGAAGTGACTGTGGGGCTCAGTATTGCTTGACAATAATTTGGGTGTGGAACAGTACACAGTCCACATCAAACTTCCCTGTGGCAAACACTTGGGTGTCCTTTTGGTAGCACTGGCATTAAGGCCAAAGAGTAAAGCTGAAAGACAAAATTACTCAGAGCCCAAGAGGGATGTGGCTCTGTTGGGAGGTTCAAATGGAGCAATTTGGGCAAGGAAAGCAGCATCTTGTTGTCTTCTGTTGGGAATAAACTGAGGAAGAGTTGCCACTGCCTTCTTTTCCTCACAAAAACACTCAGCAGCTGAATTTTTGATGGAGGGGAGAGAAGATTGGTTATTTCTTCCTCAGCCTTTACTCTCAAGTGAAGTGTTCTCTAAAGTTAGCATTACTTTCCTTTCTGCACCTGGATGACATGTTGTCATCAGTTTTTATATCAATAAGGCTGCTCTAATTCTTTCCTTCTGATTTTATAAAAACAGTTATGTGTGATCCCCATGCTGTAACTTGTACAATTCCAAAGGCAGCAGTATGTGTGAGATTTCCCACAGCCACAGGAACAGAACTGTCTCCAGATCCATCTATTTGTGTAACTCCATATGCCAGTCCCTGAGGGAGTGCAAGCTTCTGAAACTGTGTATCCTCACATGTAAGAAGAAAAGTGGTCATGAGGATGACAGGTGCAATTTGAGAAGCAGAAGTTCTAGGCCTGATAGTGGTAAGGGATAATTTAGAATAGATCATTCCTCTGAGAACAACACTTTTAGACTGTCTGCAGGCATAGGTTTTCATATCAGGAACAAAGTCTGTAGGTAAAAAAAATGTTGGTTTATATTTTCACAAATACATTTATATGGCAAATTGATAGTTGTGCATTTCATAATTAGTCAAATTAGAATCAGAATGCCTTTTATCAGAATGGTTTCCTATGCAGGAATAAGCTTTTCATGATTTAATCCTGTGCATACACAACTCAGGACAGTTGCCTGTATATAAACAAGATAGCTAAAATGCCAAAGCTTCTGTGTGAGAAAAAGGCTCACACTCCATTTTCAAAGTTCTTGTTTCTGTGGCAGTGCAGCCAGTCAGGCAGCTCTTGTGCAGATCCCCAGAGCCTTTCTTTTCCTCTTGGATTTGGTATCTAAATGCACTGAGGTAAATACAAACAAACAACCTCATCTGCTGGAGTAGTAATAAGTCAGCAAACTGTCATCTTTTACCATGCACAGCTCTCAAGGGAGCCCTATTCTTTTAATTTATGAATAGGCAGAAAAGGATGGTTTAGAAAAAAAAATGTCAGCTGCAACAAAGTGAGAGAATCAAACACAGATGCTGCAACTGAGCTTCATTAATATGTTTGTTAGGCTAAAGAGGCTGAATGTAGAATTTTATATAGTTCCAGGGCAAAATGAGGTTCACATGGTTTCCTTTTACACAGAGCAAAAGAGTAAGCTTTTAGTCTCATTAAGTTAACAACAAAGAGGAAAGAAAAGCTAAATCTCCAGGGGGGCATATAGTGTGTGTTTGCTCTCTGCAGATATGTGCATTGAGCTGAACAGGTTTCAGAGGCACAGTTCAAAGGAAAAAGGGCTACCACAGCTCTTGTGCAGTGATGTATTCCCTTTACACACTGATATCTCACAACTGCTTTTGAGGGGGAGGAAGGTTCACATTGGCAAACCTAACTTTGGAAAGAAAAAAATGAGCAATCCTTCCAAACTGAATTAAGTTATATACTCAAAGCAGTAGCTGCTAATCCAAGCAAAGCATGGAAATTACATGAGAGATTCAGAGATAGCCTGAAATTCACATTTCTCCTGTGGACCAGACCTAAGTGGGGAGTGTAGGTACCACGTTGTGCAGCACAGGGAAGTGCAGCAAAGACATCAGAGCAGCTGAACAGAGCAGAGCTGCTGATGTGAGGGCTTGCCTCATCCACATGCTCAGCCATGGGCAGGGCTGGAGCTGCCCTGTGGATACTCCCAGACAGCGGCTGCAACCTGAGCACTGCAAACCCAATTGGCACTTGGACAGCATTTCTTTCCACTGCTCCATGTTTCATTTCTATTTCATTTATACTGTCTTTAAGGACTAATTTCACTGCCAAGTGAGTCTGTCTGAGTAACCTTCTTTCAGAGACACACAAGGAAAACCCTAACAGAAGAGCAGGTATTTAACCAGTGTGTCTAAACACTGCACCAGTGGCAGTGTTTGAAATGGATGGCATTTTGATTTCTGAACCATTTCTGTGTCTAGAAAATGGATAGGGTTTTATCTGGTGTGGATTTTAACTTCCTTGGACTCTTATAACCCAGAAACCATTGGAGTTTACTTTTTTTTTTCTCTCTTTCAGTAAACAGAAGGAAGGAAGTGATAACTGTGTTTGCCTTCCATTTCCTTATGGGGTGGGAAGCAGCTGCAGATCTGAGTACAGTGCTCTAACTTTGCTGCTGCTGCTGATTGTATTGTGTCTGGATATGCAAGTCTTGCAAATTTTCTATCTGCAGAGCTTCTGGAAATACTCTAATGATATTTTATGGTTTTCTTTTTTGCCTCATTGGCCTTATGAAATATATTTTAATAGTGTAAGAGGATTTTAAAAGAGTACATACTGCTTATTAAATACTTCCAAAGACTAGTAGAAAAACAGCTCACCTTGGCAATGAAGGTCACTTCTACCGCGATAAATTTATTCATTTTTAAAGCTGTGATTTCTTGGTGTCTGATTTATGGTTGTGACTTGTACTTTGAAATTGCTCTTTGTACGTACACCCTTGTAGGGTTTTTTATAAGAATCTTGAAATTTTTCTGAAATGAGAGAAGAGTTATGTTGAGAAGGAAATTTGTGTGCTTTACTTTCTTGGTGGAAAAAAAAAAACATGGACAAATCTGTTTCCTGTCAAATACTGAGATTTTCCAAGAGCCCCCAAAAAGTCTGCTCTCCTGGAAATAGAGCAACAGTGAAGAATTTCACATTTAGAAAACAGCACTGTAAAAGGAGTTTCCCAGCTGTGACACATGGTAATAATATCTTGTATGGTTTTGAGCAATTCCTCGTGATGTCCTGTATCATGTTATAAAACCATCCACTAGGAATAACAGTACTAAAGATCTAAAGAGATTATGAGCCATCTAAAAATCCATGTCCACTTCTGTGTCCAGTTTAACTGAGCCTCAGGGGGTGCTGGAAGGTTTTAGCTCAGTAGATGACAGGTCCTAGGAAGTTTTCCTAACACATTTGGAAAAGAAACTATCGGAGACCAAAAAGCACTGAAGGTCCCAGATGGGCCAGAAGTGTCTGGAATGGTTCCTATTGGCTCATCTAGTGGAAACAGCTGTTCTCAGGCAGATTTTGTTCTTCCTGCCCCTGTTTTAAATCCAGAACTTTACTTAAATGAAAGGAGAACAGGTGAGCTGAAAATGAGGCCTCATGGATTTACCCTGCAACAACTCTCTCTTTTTCTGCCAACACTGTGAAGCCTGAGGCACCGTGGCTGCCTGCAGGCTGCAGTTTTGCTGGGGAACTTCCCAGCTGCTTGTCTGCAGTGGGACTCTTGTTCTCCACAGAGTCCTGAATGCTGCCACATCTGCTGCAAGAACACTTTCCCCGATTGCATTCCTGAGCTTGGCTCACACCATGCAGGTCCTGGCTGGAAGTTCAGTGGAACTGTGCTCAAATCTGTCTTTGGGAGCCTGACACAGACACTGCCTGTAGCTTCTTTTAGTTCAGCAAGCCTTGGGGAGCAGCTGCAATTAACTGGCACACAGCTGCTCCTGGAAGAGAGGAAGAGTAACAGAGCAGTTCTAATCATTCAAAAGTAAAATCATCCCAGGAGACACTGCTTCTCAAAAACTTCAGAGTAACAAGCAGCTGGATCCCTGACTCTTGGGAAATACAATTTCTGCTGTTCTTGTGTCACTGGGCAGGACAGGGAAGAATCTATCACTTCATTGAGGCCATTCCTTTAACTGTCATTTTTTCCATGTCCGGTACTTCTAAACCTGCCGTTGTTCCCACAGTAGCTCAGATTAGCAGCACTTTCCTTTAGGGAGCTTTTAGATTGCAAAAATAATTTTCTGGGTTGCTTTTTGCTGCAGACATCATGTAAGCAGAAACTGATGGAGCTTGCATGCCTGGAGTGAGACTTAAAAGTTTCATTCAGTTACACAAAGAAAATCTCAAATTCCATTTTTGCCTGCCCAGCAAGGAAAGAGCTTCTGTTAATTCTAGTAATTATTATATATTTTATTAGTGTATCAGTTTCATCTAATCTGGTCTTTCCTGTTTTACTCCATAAACTTTATACTGGGTAGAAAAAGGGACATGGTTAAGTCTTGTGTTTGAGTGGAAATGATTTATGTGTGTGTGTTCTCCTTCCCACCTGATCCCCAAGTTTTTCTTTATCTGAATTGCAATGTGACTGATGATCTCACTTCTAACAAAGTCAAGAAAAATGCTGCTGTTTGCTTCCCTGTGCACACAGGGTAGGGATGGTCAATGTAATCTCTTTCTTCCACAGGGAAGAATTTTGTTCCATCAAAATGTCCTTTTGGCCATAACCATCAGGTAAAATAGCACTAGCAGCATTTCTGGATGGGCAATCTGTGGCCACATTAGCTGAGTGTGTCCTCATAAGATTCTCCAGGCCACATGACTCCTAAAACTCTTTCCTCCTTGTCCCTCTTTCCTTCCCTTTCTCATTTCAAAATTGGAGGCTTCAAAGCATTTGAACTGTTCCTTCTGTGGGTTAAGAATAGGGTTTAGTTTTTTTGAGACCTGTTAGTCCAAGAGCAAGGAGTCCTGTGTGGGGGAGAGGAGTTTCCTGGGCCACGTTCAGTGTATGAACTCAGCTGTGGTGTGGAGCCCTAGGGCTGTGCTGGCAGTGAGGGAAGGGGACACTGCCAGCTCTGCTGTACCTGGGAAAGCTCTCTGCCTGCAGGTTAGGGGAGTGATGCTTGTTCTCAGCTTCTCTGGCTGCCTGTGCACGTGTTCCCAGGCAAGAACTGAGGAGCATGTGGTGCCTGAAGTGAAGGCTGCAGTTTCTCTTTGACTTGGACCAGGCTTCTGTGATACTTCCCTCCCAAGTTTCCATTCCTGACCATCCGTTTGGTCTGCTCTGAACTCACCACTCTGTCACACCGAGAGTTTCCATCGACTTTACTGAAGCTCTTCCTGACCGCCGTCACCTGAGGAGAGAGGGCTCAGAGGCACCAAAGTAGCTCAGTAGGGTCAGCAGGTTTTCTCCAAGATTCTGAGAACAGGACAACATGACCAGAACCCCTTCAGACTGTAAAGATGTTTATCTGCTGCTTTCTGTAGCTGCTTTGTCAGCAGGCAGGGAGAGACACTGCATTTCTTTCTCATATGCAGGCTTGAGCATAAAACCTGAGCCCAGGTTTTCAATCTCTGAACCATCCAGGGACAGCTGCCATAACCTAGATCTCCTTAACTGGTAAATTACTTTGTCACTCTTTTGCTCCTCATCATATCCTGTAATTTCCTGTTCATTTCTGATCTGTATTGCTGTCATCTTCTTTGTCTGAACTGTGTTGCTGTCACATTCTCTACTTCTATACTGAATAATCTGATAGAAGTTAAAGAAAGTGGCTTTTCATTCTTAAGTTTTTATGTAGCAGTTCCAGCTAGTGTTCAATACAGCACTTGTGCATCAAAAATAGACAGGAAGGAATATGAGCAATAAATAGCAATTCTTGTTAATGCTATGTGTTTTTCTGCCATGAGAATTCTTTGTCTCCTAATTATTTTTCCTTCTTCAAAGTCAATTAGTTTAATGGGGTAACAAGAATTTACGATGGTGCTGCCAAACCATATGTGTCTCAATCTCCATGGATTCCCAGTATGACTTTTTATTATGCACTGATCAGTGACAGATGTGTGACCCTGAAAACATTATTCAAACTTCTTCCACTTTTCTCTGTCTTTGGGCCAGGATCAGTTTAAACAAAAAACCATGGGCTAGCAATAACAGTACATTAACATGTCCTTTCTTGGTCCTGTAAAGATTCCTGTGTGTTCCAGTGTTCAGATGCAAATAGGTCCATTGAACTTGCCTGGACTGAGCAGAGATAAGGAAAAACACGTGAGTAAATCCTGCAGGACTGGGACCTTAAACCTGAGCAGAACACAAAGATACAGCAGCTGTATAGGCCAGTCTAAGCTAAGCAGTGTTCCTGAGTACAGAGTGCTTTATAGGAAATTATGACACATCCACGATGCTCCTCATAGCTCCAAATCATCTGGAGGCATTTCTGTAGTAATATTTTTTCCTAATCTTCCAGCCTGGGTTCTAGTGATTGGGATCTGAGGTGGAGCATGAGGTTTTGAATGGATTTTTGAATGCACTTACTCTGCAGATTGTTGGACGTGTGATACTGATAGATGTTTTTATTTTGGCTGTTCTGCACTGTCAGCACTTCCCATACCACAGATTTTTGTATTGTGACCAAGATGTGCAGTGCCAGCTGAAACTGTTGGCTGCTGAATGGGACACATTTGTGATTTTTGGCACTTGTTCATGATGATTTGGGGCTGGGTTTGAGCATTTCAGCTGACCTTCTCAGTACAATATTCAGCTGGGACATGATTTGCAATTTTAAACCTTACATTCAATATTTTTTTCTTTTTTTAATGAAACTATGACTACTCAGAAAGCTCAGAGCTGGGATGGAAAGCTGTCTGGGATGCCTAGAAGAGAGCACTGAATGTGATGACTTGCAGGATTTGTGACAAGGACTGTGCTTGAGTAACCTTGTCAACTAGGTGGGGGGGCATTATTTATTTTTGCACGCCTTCTTGGGTTATGTCTTAGCATAAATATTGTATTCATATAGAAACTTCTCCCAGAAAGAGTTTGGAAGAGCAAAACTTAGTTCTGGAGCAATGATTCAAGCTTCAATTTTGTTTTCTGTTTATACACCTGCTGCAGATGTTTTATCTGAAAACGCCCAAAGCATTTTCTTAGCAACATTCACGATGCTGTCCTTTCAGACCTTTGCTGAAGTTCTTTATCTTTATTGATGGTGCTGCATCTGGGCATAAGCTACATTTTATGGTTGGATGGAAGATTGTTATCTAGGCATTTATCACTTCACACAAATCTCTCTTTGTATCAGTGAAGTGAATGTAGCTTTTACAGGCATTGCTCTGTGTTAGCACCTCCGCCTCTTTATAGCATTTCAAGTAACAGCTGTCCCAATTCTGCTCTATTTTGGGTCCTGATGCATTAATTGAAAGCTGTTCTGAGACCAGAAAGAGGTATAAGAATGAGGTTGTTTTGAGCTCTGTCCATCTAACCCTTCCTTCAGCAGTGGCTTTAGCATGGGTTTATCTTTGAAAAAAAATATGTAAACAACAGATACAGAGTGTGTTTTATCATATAATCATTTAGAGGATCCTAGCACTGAAGAGGAAAGTAGATTATTTCAAGGATTAGTCAGAGAGTAAATGCTGAGCTAATGGAAAACTAGGATGAATATTGAGGGAAAAAAATCTTGCTACCACAGTCCAGCAGGACAGAGAGGAAATTGGAAGGACTATTGATTGGCTTATTTTAAAAGAGCTAAGAAATATATACATCAATAACAATCTTTCACTGGTTAAATCATCCAGACATTATTTGCCTATTGGGACTGAAGAAATACGTAAATACAGCATTTATTCCATCTGTGTTAAGACCTGGCACAAATGTCCACTCACTTCTGGAAAAGTACTGACATTTGAATGCATGCTGAGAACAGAACTTCTATTTAGAAGTTATGTTGAATTGGGGTCTAAAGCTTTAGGTGACTCATGAGCAGTTGTAAATGTTGTCTTGCCGAGCATTTTTTCACATGGGTGCTTTGCAGCGCCCAGCACCAGCTCTGCTCCCTGGGCTTTGCAGCATTTCTGTGCTGCTCTCCTGTCTGTGTGGACTACACTGTTGTGGCTCAGGTAGTTCATGTTCACCTCACACAAATGAGATCTGCTGTGCTCAGGTGCCATCATCCACTGCACAACACACACTGAAATGGAAACATTTGAGCGGGCCAAAAACAACCAGATGCAAAAGTACACGGTTTACATGTTGCTAGGCTTTATTGCCTATAATACAGCATTCATTTAAATTACAATCTTTAATTCCTTATGTTCTTCTGAAAAGCTGTAGAAGCTGTATTAAAACTGTCCAATTTTCTTTGTGATTTCATCTTCAGAGGAAGCTTGTTATAATTTCATTCTGAAAGATGAGTGGGTCTCCGCTGCATTGCACTAAAGTTGTTTTTACATTGTAATCTTATGTAATAATGGGATTTTAATGACTTTGCTAATAGACATCCAGGATGCAAGTTGTCTGTTTCTCAAATTTGTAATATTTTTTTGTAGAAGGAGACACATAATGGAATCATCAAGAGAAGTTTGAAAAGTTCCTCCCCTGTTTTTCTCTGTCTGCGTGCTTCTACTTACGTGAGATCACTGAGATAGTATCAGGAAATGAGATTTAGTGTCACTTTACAAAAGCTGTATTTGGTAGGCAGTGTAATTTGTGGAACAGTGGTCTCATCCTAAATGGAAACACAAATGGAATTATGAGCACTCTTGAACTTTCAGAATTGTACACTTAATGATGATGGAGATTCACTTTATCGTCTGTGCTTTGTGGCTGAAGTTCCAGGGTTGGAAGCAAGCATTAAAATTTGATGAAAGAGATTTTCCCATGGGGAAGGTCTGTTTCTGATACTGACCAATCATCCAGATTTGGCCCTAGATAGTTTTTTAGGGCAAGTACAAGGCTGATGGGTTGGAGGTAAGTAGAGACAGAGTTGTTAGAAAAAGCAATGGCTAGAGACCACCAGGAATGATTTGTGCAAGCGTGGTAACATACAGATTTTAGAATATCTATGCTGGATGTGCCTGTAGCTACAATGTAGCTAAAGATGATGTTTTTTTCTGGTGTATATAGGAGTCAGCTACTTCTGTCTACTGTGAGGTAGGTAATCCTCTAGTCTAGTTTATGCTTCCTCTAAATCATCACTTCTGTAAGGAACTCTCACTCATATCACACTTAATGTGATTTTAAAATCATGTGACTTCAATGTGTTACAATCACATTAAGCGATTCTTTACCATAAATTTAAACAGAAATTCCCTGTAGCCATTTCTGTTTGAAAGTTGTGCATTGGTTCTCCTTGGAAGTCCAGTGTTAATTGTGCTAATTGTGAAGTTTGGAGGGGTTTTCCATCTCCTCTGCTTCTGCTTATCAGCTTTGGCTCCCAGTGGCTGGGAATAGCAGCTGCCAATGCTCTCTGTCTTTGTAAGTCTATTCAGGTGGAAAAGAAATTGTGCTTTCTTTAGTTCCAGTGTCATTTGACTTTCTCACAGTTACAAGGATTTCCAGAAGATTTGTTTCTTATGCTTCTCCCTATGCCAAGGACTACAAAGGTGATATCTTTATCCTGGCTCAAACATTTCTATTTAGTGTATGCTTAAAACTTGTAAGAGAGTTGCTAGAGCTTCCTTCTGTGTCCAGTGCCTGAGGTGTGCTGAAATCTGGCTAGTAAATATCCTAAATTTTCCTTGTTAAGTGCACGTCCCTCAGGCTCTTCAAGTTCCAGAGACACTCTCTGGACACAGCTACAAAACTCTGGCTGCAGGTAGAACAAACAAGTAGTAACACAAGAATGATTGAGGTTGGGGTTTTCAGTGTCTTTATTTCTAGAGCTACTGGAAAAATCTTGATTGTTAAATGAAAAAAATTGTATTGAAAGGAGAGCTGGCTGGGGATATTTTAATGAAAGCTTTCTCATTGCAAAATATTACAGCTGCACCAGACTAGAAACATTTCAGCTTGGTCAAAATCTGACAGAAAATTTTTCAGGAACAAGACAGAAATGATTGTGAAAGCAAGCAAAAATAAGAATTTAATTTTCAATCATGAAAGGTTTGGGCCCAAGATCTCTATGCTTTAAGAACAGATATTTAATCTCGCTGTCCCAGATTCCCAGTCTGAGCAACTCCTTTGACAGCAGAAATGATTTGAGTGAGTGTAATAGATAAACTGCTTGCCTTGCTGTGCAAGTGGTGTAGATTATAATGCATTTATGTATTTCAGAATTGACTAAAAGGGAGGGATATATCAGAAAAAAATTGTACAACATTCCAGAAACCATCAGAATCAAAGAATTCAGAATCAAAGGTCCAAGTTTCCCATGTCTCACATTGCTTTTTCTTCAGAATTACAATCAGTAGAATCCATTGGGACAACATATCCTTACTTCCATGTGGTAATTACATGTACAATATATATAACATTCATTAGAATAAATGCCTAGTATTTAAGTTTCTAACTGGAAGAGTTAAGAAAGAGTGACACTTAGGAAAATAAATGTACCTGGGGATTGGAACAAGATTTTTTCTGTGGGTTAGAAAATTTTCTTTCTTTCTTTTGGCTATCATGAGATCCTCTTCCACTTACGGCAAACACATTCTCCTCAATCCTTTAGGTAGATAAAGGCTTGAATAATACTTGTAGCAAATATTTCTGAGGTGCATTTTATTAAAAAAAAACAAAAAAGGAAGCAAACAAACAAAAAAAAAACACCAAAAAATCCAAACCACATCCGCCTGGCTTCATGCTGTGCTTGTTTTCGTAAGTCAAGCCTGACTTATGAAAGAATAAATACAGCATGCTCAGCAAGAATCCAGGAGAAGGTGTTTTACCTGTGACCTCTACTTCCACTTGTAGATGCAACAATTGAAATTACAATTGCTGCTGAATTGCAGTGACTCTGGCAGTGCTGGGGTCTGTAGGATATTTGTGCTTGTGGCTTGACCTTTCCACAAAGGGCTGGACCTGGAAAGCATTATCATCACAATCCATCCTGTACTGACCTCCCAATAAAACTTGAGAGGAACTGTTTTGGTAGCTGGAGTTTATGCCTGCAGCACTCGATACTGAGCCATTTCACTGCTTGCAAATATCAGCAGTTCCAGTTTCTCTCTTACAATGCTTCACTGAATTCAAACTGCTGTCATGAAGTACAAAAATACAAATTTCTTTTCAATGTGAAGGAGACCATCTGTGCATTGTTCAACTTCTCACTCTTTAGAATGCTTAAATAGTGTCACGGGTGAGTCATAAATGTTGGTTTCATGCATTCAGATTCTATAAAGTGTATTAGTGTTCATGGTTTTCTTAACACTCCTGCACCCTAAAAATGGAGCTGCATGAATTTCAGTCCAGCTGTCAGTCAAGCAAGTACTTCCATGCTGATGTAATGATGAACTCAAGTAAGATATCAAAACATGGAATGCTATTTTAAAAAGTTTGCTGAGTTCACTTCTTGCACAGTGCTAGAGAAGCTGAAAATGTCTGTGCATTAAATCCCTTGGAGATTGCAGATGCAGCTGTGTTTATACTGCAGTCTGTTCCATGGGCCTGCAGGAGAGCACAGAGGTGCCTGAGCCAGACATGGAAAGAGGGGAGGCTCACCCCAGGGGAACCACATGTAAATGTTGAATGGTAGGAGACAAAGGGAGCAGCCAGCAGAAGCACCACTGAATGGGGCAGCTTTTGGGAGCAGCTTCTAAGGAATCAGAGGCAGCAGAAACCACTGAGAAGGAAAGTTGCAGTACGGGTAAAGTGTGGGTACAGCCAAAGCTCCCTGGTCCGGTTCAATTCTCTCCCAGATTTGGGGAGGGTGTGTATCAGATGCCAAAAGTGTCCAATTCTACAGGCTCATCCCAAGGCTGGCTTTCAGCTCTATCCTGTGGGTGGTGGTAGGACTGTTCTGGCAGCACAGAGCTTCTCAGGTGCTTGGCAGCTTGTATGAGGTTCTGCAGTGCCATGGGAAATGAGCTGGGAAACCACCATGGCCTGCAGCATCAATGTGTCCACGAGAGCAGCTCTGGCCCAGCAGTGAGGGATGCTGCTCTGCCCAGCTCAGAAACTTCTATGTGCTCTTCCATCTGGAAAAATGAGCAGTGTGCAGATTTGTGGCAGTCCTGTGAGAGCAGGCAGGTGCATGTAAAGAGCTGTGAATAAGAATAAAGATGAGGAATATTGTCACTGCTGTTCCCTGAAGAAATGGTGTGGAATGAAAGTGCAGCATGAGTCTTGCTGGATTTAACATGGTGTTCATTCAATACATTGCAGATGCAGCTCAGTTTGAGCCACATGTGGTGGGGTGTGTTCTTTTTGCATTCAAATTTTATATTTATCACAAGTATTTGATGCAATGAGATTAATTTCTCTCTTTCAATTACTTCAGTATTCTGCTCCTGCTAATTCTGTTTAATCTCTCCCTGCCTTTTGCTGTGCAAAATATAAATATGTTACTATTTTCTGCAGCATAGGGTCATAATTGAAATTTTTGCATGTGGATCAAGGTAGTAGATTTTTGGATCCAAGACAATAAAGCTTTTCATGTTCATGGTTTAAATTTAAAAAGCTGTATATGCCCCATCCCTGATGCATTCCAGGCCAGCTTGGATGGGGCTTGGGGCAACCTAGTCTATTGGAAAGTGTCCCTGCCCATGGCAGGATGTTGGATCTAGGTGACCTGTAAGGTCTCTTACAACCCAAACTACCCCTTGTCTCTATGAGTCTATACTCCGAATATTTATAACTTAAAGTTGGATAAAATGGGAGATTTTACCTTGCTCAAGCTAGATTCCATTGGTTAGGTAGGTATCATTCCAGTTCACCCAGAGGTAAACAGAGCTGCACAAGATTTGGCATACTCCAACTGCACACAGACTTTGTGTTCATTTAGCCTGAGGACAATTCAGGCCTAATCTCTTACCACGTAAGCTCAAAATAAAAATAAAAGTTCTAAATAGCAGAGCTTCTTTTGCAGAGTGGCTGAGAGAAGAGCTGTCATGTTACACTAAGAGCACAGTTACTGCAACTGATCACTTCATACAGGGTATTTGCCAGTCTGTCTCCTGTGTAATCATGGAGGATGCATTGACTTAAGAATAGCTGCACATGAATAAGTTGTGAAAAAGTCTGTGAGACAACCAAAAGTTCCTGTCACAACTGGTGGTGTGGAGAAATATTGCCAAAGCAATACTACTTTTAAAAAAATCTTCCAATTTATTTCTCTCTTCCATAATTCATTTTCTATCTTCTTTTTAACTCAGCAAGTCTTCTAAATGGCAAAAGTTTCATTTTTATTTCTCTCTCATCACCTCTTGGTATTTCCATTTGTTAAAGGTTTTTAAGAAGGGTTGGTTGAGTTGGTTTAGTTTTACCAGAGACTTAGTACACTTAAAAAACCTATCTTTCTATTAAGATTTCTGTGCAGTCATATTTCTGTCAAAAATGGAGAGGGGAAACACTCTGAAATCTCGTATTTACAATTTTGCCTTAAGCAACTGTGGTTTGCAATGAAAACTCAAAACATTTCCCAGGAAACCTTGTTTGTGTTTGGCAAACATGTAATAGACATTTTTCTCCAGATGTCTTTAGTTTTAAGTATTTCTAAGCCCTTTCCAACTTGCACTGCTTTCTAAGTTGCTGCTGCAAATACTCAGTGTGCACCTTCCTTCCAGAAATGCTGAATGGGGATGCAAGGGGGATTTTAGCTGTTTCCCTGAGGGAGGATGGTGGTGTAAGACCACTGTTGCATTAGCAGTTACCCTTGGATCAGTAGGGAGGATCGGAAAGGAGCTCCAGGCCTACTTTTAAATGTGTGTTTAGTATTTGCTTCAGATCAGCTGCATTGCAAAACCTACCATTTAATGACCTGGTGGTGTGACCTTGTTGTCTGTCTGTTGGGTTATAACCAGCGGTCACCTCATGGCAAAAATGCACATTACAAACCTCTTCATCCAGAGATGTACTAGAAAAGCCTGTTTGTTTTAACTCCTGGGTTTTTGAGCCAGGTAAAGCAGAGTTCCAGAGATCTGTATTTTGTCCTGTATCTTGGGATAGGTCATTAGCAGATGAGGCAGCAATTACCACTATCTTCTCTGGTCATGTGAACCTCATGTGGGAGGTCCACAGCAGGGAAAAGAATATGAGGATTGTTGCAACAGGTAGATAAAGTATGGGGTTATTGCTGTAGGATTGCATATGCCAAAAACTTCCATGAATGAGTCTGTGGAAGAGACATTCATACTCTCTAGGCACCACTAAATACCTCAAACCCAGGAGGTCTATGAGCTGCAGTCTGTAGAAGGGTATTTGGGACTAGTACTTTCCCTCTTGCCTTCTTCCCTGAACATCTAGCTTGGACACCAGGAGATCCAGGACAGTGGGGCCAAAGGGATATTTAGTCCAGCTCTGCATGGCTGGACCTTGCATATTCTCAGCTAGACAGTGAGATATTAATTAATTTCTAATGTACCTAATTGACCTCCAAAGACTGCGCCTCACAAAAGGGCTGAAATGCATTTTCAGGTCAGTGCCACACAACACAATCCCCCTGCACCTGCTCTGTGGGACACCATCAGGCTGCAGGTTTGAGTGCTGGCAGTTTGGCACCTTTTGTGAACACCAGATGAATTTTTTAAGTGAAAAAGGGCTGAACCATTGCCAAGAGATTATAAGGGTGGTGAAGGCACATGAGACTGGGGAGGAGGTTGTACAAAAAGAGCAGTAAGTGAGAGATTCTTCCAGCAAGATCTGTGCTCTAAGCTGTATTAACTGCACTGAACTGGAATGTGTTAAATGATTGAGAGGAGATGGAGGCCATCTCCAAGCAGCACAGAACCCCAGGGACTGGTAAATAATGGATAAAATTCTTCTGCTGTTAGTGGGATGACTCATCCCTCACTCTGTTTTAAGTACCTGATGCAGGGGTTGGAAGAGGACTGGGCCTCTTAAATCTGTATTGCAAGGGAAAAACAGCTCTGAGCCCTGGCTGTTGCTAGGTCATTCCTTTATCCACCTGGATATAAAAGATACCAGCAGCAATTACTGATAGAGGGAGCCTGAACAAGGAGGACAAATTGTCCTACTGTATTGTTTGGCAATGGAGGATCTTGACCCACCAGTTATTGTTTTCCTTGGCTTTCCTAAAACCAGGGAAGCAGGAAGGTGGCAGCTGACACAAAGCTCTGCAGACCTGTCTTGGAGCTTCTGCCAGCATGCACTGAGGGCTACCCTGCACACAAAAGCCCAGGAAAGTTCTGGCACAGAACCATTCTGCCAAGGGAAAGCCCAGAACCACTGACCCAGATACCAACTGCTCCATGTGCATTGATGGTAGCACCAGCAAAAACCTGATACTGTGTCCCATCATTTATCCATTTGACCAGGCCCAGAATAGTTAAATATGAGGTCTTCAGCTTCCTCCCCCAGCTTTGACACATAGAAAACCAGGAGCCATTTCCAGTTGGTATTTCCACAGGTAATGGCACTGTCAAAGTTTGTAGCAGTTTTAAAAACAATTTTACCTGTGTTTGGACTTCCAAAGACAGATATGAATACACCCATTGACTTGGTTGTCATAGCTAAGTTTTTACCTGTGATAAATTTGATCCCCAGCTAACCACATATGCCTGAAAGCAGGATCTGACCTATTGCCTGAAATTTTTGAAAAGAGATGGTAAGTAGTGCCTGGTGGCATGCTGGGAGAGCATAATTGTAATGCTTCACGTTTACTTGTAGGAGGGAAGGTTTCTTTTAAACAAAGGGATCAACTTCAGTGTTACAAACTTTCCGTTTGAGAGTGCTCATTCAGGCATACAACCAGAAATTTTTCTGGATTAACTGATTCATTAGTGATGTGATATAAAAGTAAAGAATAATAATTCCTAATTCCTAAAAGTCCAAGCCCAGTAACTGGCAGATATAGCAGTAGCAGCTGAGATGCAGGAAATCCTCCTTTTGCTAATCAGACCACTCTAAATTTAGAGTACCTCCTTATCCTCCACTGGCTGTTTTGACTGTTTTACTGATGGAAAACCTATCAGCTGATGAGTGAAAAGTCACAATTTCAGAGTTTTTTAACTGAGATGTACAGTTCAAAAATTCAGTACAACTGTTGCACCTTGGTGTTTCCTGGCCAGTCTAAGGCCTGCTGCCCTATTATCTTCTCCAGCCCAGGGCCATCTTTGTATTCATGTCTAACTTCCTTTTCTGGTGACAAGTCCCTGCCACCCCAGGGCTGTTACTGATCAGCTGCTTGTGTGAGATTTGGGACATATTCATATCTATTTGGGATCAGATTCTTATTAATATTTTCTAGCAGTGGCCTCTGCAACCTATGAGAAATTTGGGATTTTTGTAGGGGTTTTTTAAATGCTGTTCTGTTGCCCTATTTTGCTTTTTTATCCAGGAACTTGTCTTCTTGTCTTCTTACAGGTAGGAATGCCACCACTTCACACCAATATTCTGCCTCTCTTTTCACATCCAAGACTGTTCCATATTTATAAACACCACTTTTTAGTGTAAGTATTTTTCTCTGATATGTATCTGTTTAGCCAAGGGCATTGATCTCCATCTTTAATCATCCTTTCTTCTACAAAAACATTTTCTTCCTTCCTTTTTAAGAAGTTGTGAACAAAAATCCTTCTAGGCCATTGAGAAACTTAGAATAGCCACCAGTATTTATTAATTAGATCGTTTTAGTGACTACACTGTCTGTTCTTTATCCACAACTGTGTGTATCACATTAGTTGTCTGCCTCTTAAGTGAATTTAATGACTTTAATGTGCACACTCATTTACTTTTAGATGTTCAGATGAGCAATCTTATTTGTCATTAATTCTGCTCTTGACACATCCCTCTGGTAGCACTTCTTGGGCCTCACCAGCCTCATGCTGTGGACAGTGTCAGACAATAGCTCAGCTCTGCTTTTGTTCTTCCCATTGTGCTGCAGCTGTGTCTAGAAAGCACACCTGTGATCTTGAATGAATTTACTGAAAGAAGAAACCCTTGTTCTGCAGAGCTCCCAGTCTAAAGAGATGAGACAGATGACAGGTGGAAATGAAAGGGAGGCACCAGCAGGCTCTGTGAATTGCTTGACATATGGCAGTTGTGAGGTCCCATGCGCAGGGTGTGTGACAATGCTGGGGCAGTGATCCAGCTGTCTGAGTCCTCATGGCTTTGGCACAGCTTCTAGACCAGTCAGTCTCCCAAAGTATCAGGTATTAAGACCATACAAAGAGTCCAACAGTGCAGTGGCTGTAAATCAAAACAATGCAACTGTTTATCAGCCCAGGGAAAATTACCAGCAATAAGTGTATAACCTGTAGAGCCTTTAGATCTAAATGGGATGGCCAGGGATTATTTATAGGGCTATTTTACAGGGCAGTCATCATGGAGAAATTGTTGAAATATCAGAAGAGATGCATCTACTTCTGTAAAGCATAAGATTGTTCCCAGAGTGGGTAGTTTCTGGGAAGACAGCAGTGGAGTTCCAGAAAGGTGTCTGTGACATGAAATAGCTTGTCTGGGGATCAGCCATGCTGCTCCTGCTAATTCATAGGGTCTCAGCAAGAATGTTCTTTGACCAAAGCAGGAAATACTCAACATTCTCTTTAGGTCTCCAACTCTGTACCCGACTGTGCAGGGCAAGCACAGGAGTGAAAAAGCCCAAGTGGGAAAGTCAAAATCCACAAAAAAATGAAACAGCTTCTTTTAGAAGGGTAAACTTGAGGAGATTTCTGGTTTAATCAGCTTTCCTTTTGCCTGGTTTACATACATGCCTCATAGTGTTGGGTGTGTGAGACTTTGTGCAATTTCAAGAGTACACTTCAGATTCTGTGTTATGTCTATTCACCTTGGTTCCTATTCCTAGAGACATGCCTGGAGATCATCTGCTGAGAAGTTTCAAAAACACTTTTTTGCAATGTTGACAAAGACATAGCCAGTACCTGGTAAGGAATTGTGAGTTAAACTATTAAGGTAGTTATTCTTTTGTTGTTAGCATGTTAGGGAAAAGGGTAATATGGCAAGGAAGTCCTAAGAAAGTTGGCCACAGATATTGCTTTGGATATTGCAGTATTGCTTTGGATACTGTTTTTCTAGCAGTGTTTTGTTAGTGTACCAATATACAATACCTATCTTTAATCTCGTTAGAGGGCATTTTCTTACCATCCCATTGATTTGTTATGCTATAAACCAGGTTTTATATCAAACTAAGCATTTGCAAACAGCTGCTTATCAGAAGCTGTGCTCAGGGCTGCGGGTACAAGGCAAGTCAGGATTTAAGATACCTTCATGCTCCAGCAAGAGGGGTTGTGCCTGGTGCAAGCTGCAAGGATGCACTCTTGTGGCAAAAAGGTGCTGTACAGGGAATAGGTGGAGTTGAAATCACCTTCTATTTACTAGGAAATCGAAGACTTTCATACCAAAACAAGCTGAAGAGATTGTCAGCTATACTAGGGAACTTTCACTGCAGCATCAGTATTTTGTATTAGTTCTCGTTATGTTTTCTCTGCTGGAGGGTGCATTGGTACTTCTGAACTTTCTGAATTTCTTTCTGAACTGTTCAGCATGCCTCAGTGTCTGTTCCCCTGGGCACATTTTCATAGCTGCCTCCCAGCCAACTGTTTCTCTGTATGACTTAGAGGAGAGCAGATGTCAAAGGGCAGAAGCTGGGGAGCACAGCCAGCTGTCTCCATGAGGAGTGCCACCTGCCTCAGTGAGCCTTGCACCCCACAAAACCCTGTCCCTGCTGCCTTTGCTCTGCAGACAATAAAAACACCACAGCTGGGGCAGTGCAGGACTGTCTCCCACTCCTGCTTTAAAACACTTCCAAGGTCAGGTGGGGAGAGTGCCAGGAGAGGATGGTATGGGGTGGCTGGAGGTTATGAAGTGTTATGTTAACCACAGAGCATCAACATTAGAAACATGGGAAGGGCTGTGTGTGTGCAAAACCCAGTGACTAAGAACTAGCCAAGAGGAATCACAGGTTGATTGAGGTGAACTGCTGAAAGACTCTGAGCCTGTTTTAAAGGTGCTGAGGTGCCTGCTGATATGTATAGAGTTTTAAACTTCCCCAGAGGACCAACCTGGAGGCTATTTTGAGTCTTTCCTCTTGGACTTTGTTCCTCCTCTGTAGCTCACAGCTAATCACGTGCTTTTTCTCTGCCACTGGTTACCTAAGTTGTGTGTTCAGAGAGTTTATTTTTTAACTGTTTGCTAGTGTGTGACTGAAAAGTCTTTAGCATGAGTCTCCCATGTCCATCTCTGTCATTTAGGAGCCCTGTTTCTACAAATAGATGTGTCTTACAAGAGTTTCCCTGCAGAGGAAGCTGGGGATATTTGCAGACTGCTTATGTAAGGTAGTACTGACAAAACCCACTTTAAATGATAGGTAGTTATGTCATTGATAAGGTGTTTTCCAAATATTTCTTACTATGTTTTGCAAAAGAAACCACAGTCAGTCAACAACTAAATCAGTAATGCAAAAGGTTAAGAGCAAACAAAAGTGAAGAGCATTGTAGCAGACTGCCAAGCAGCTCACTCTGTTCTGAGTGTGACAGATGGATCCCAGGTACCAAAGCGAACATCTGATGTATGGAGGAAAACAGTCTGTGACACTGCCTTGCTTCTCATATAATCTCTGAAGATGAGTGGCTCTGTCTGTTTTCCAAGAGACCCGAAGTGACCCTGGCAAAGTTACTTAGAGTAGGATTTTGCAATCAGGAAGCACCATCCTGAGAGTGGGGTTAGGAATGATCCAGTGCAGCTGGTGCAAAGCAGGAAGCTTCCAGAGCTGTTGGACTTGCTCCTGCATGGTGCTGGGGACATTCTCACCTGTGTGGCCCCTGGAGTTCATGTGCATAGCTGAGTGAGAGTGCAAGGATGTGGGACTAACACTGAAGCCATCCGGATCTCTGTGGACGGACAAAGGGCCCAGATGGGACATAAAGCCACTGGCCTCTGGGTGAGTAACTGAAGTAGGTGATGAAGATTCCAGATTAACAGATAACGTGGATTGTTCCTATTAAATTCCTCTTATTTTGAGCATTTAAGACATCAGCATATACAAGATAGGAACACAGGGTTGATCAAGACAGATTTGAACAGTTTCCAGTTTTCCTAGTTGAAAATGAGTTGGCAAAAGTGAAATTAATGGAAATTAAAATGAGAAAGAAATCATGGATAAATATTGAGCACCACTGCTTCTTCAAACTGAGCTTTTCCCCTGTGAAAATATGGAAATTTAATAAAATGGAATAGACTAGCTTTGGAATATTAATGTGAGCACACTTTCCTTTTACACTAAAATTGTAACCACTGTCAATGGATCTGCACTGAAAACTGTTCATCAAACCATCCTGTGCTGCACTCAGATAGTAAAACTCAATCGCAGCTCTGTCTAGCCATCATATAGAATTAATTCCCTGGTTAACTTCAGTGTGAGCCAAAGCAAATACTGGCAAACAGGTGAAGGCTCTATGAACCTAGAATGAAAATCTATTTATGAAATTGATTCATATTCATGCAGATATGAAGATATTGGTCCATTATGAATATATTGATTCATAATAGATTATGAATCTATTTGTGAAAACAGATTTCTAAGTGCTTTTTCAGAATACAAAGTATGTTGTAAATTCTCAGGAAGACTAAAATTATCAGAAACATTTAATCCCGTACTGGAAATACCGTGTGGTTTTCCCAAAATGTTGAATAGTAAAATTAGTGTGACTTAAATTAATAGGAACAGTTGTCTAGAAAGAGAACTCTTTGCTTGAACTTAACAGCTCAGTTTAATTCAAGGGGTATTTTCTGAACTTGCACATCATCTCGGTAGAAGAAAATAACCATGGCAACATATAAGAAATTATCTTTCAATGTGCAGGGTTCTGATCTCCTCTGGATGAATACTGACCCACAGTAGCTGCAGTGATATCCTAAGAATGTTCCAGGTTTACCTAAGTGTCACTGGCTTCTTGTGTGGAGAGACCTGCCAAAGAATGTACTGTCTGCACAGCCTTCTGAGAAACAGCCATTACATCTTAATATTAAGAATTCTTTTTTTCCCCTTCTGCCTCGAAAGATTCGCAAATGCTATTTCCTTTTTGTGCTCAAGTTTTAAAGATTTTCAGTTTTCCAGAGCAAAAGGGATTTGGAGAGCAGAAGTATCCTTTAATTAACCTCGATCGCTCTCTATCCCTGTGTCCCGTGCAATGGGTCTGGCCCCTCCTTCCAAGGGCATCCTCGGCCCTGCCCAGGGGATGCAGCGGGTCACGGCCCCCATGCGCTTCCAAACGTGTTCCTCTCTCGCCATCTTCTGGTCAGCTCTTCAGCATCGACTGTACCTCCTGCTGCACACAGAATGTGATTCAACGTGATAAACGTCCTCCTCTGGTGGAGGCATTAGCGTGCTCTTGTTCTTGCTGCTTTCCCCGGGCTTGTGAAGACCGACACGCACCTGATGTGGATGGCCCTTGGCTGAGTAGGTGTCTGAAGAAAGCTGCTTGTGTTAAACACCAAGTCTGCTCACAGACATAAAAGCCACAAGAAAATACCACGAGCTCCATCCTCACAGATATAGGAGCTCTGCGTGTCCTGGTTGTTTTTTTCTCAAAGCAGCTCCTCTGTAAAAGGTGACAAATATTAGCACGGAGGAGTTTAATGAGGTAGATGCTCCATAATTGCTCTCACCGAGAGCCATGGAGCTTCCTGTGCCTCAGCTCTCAGGTGCAAGCCTCTTGGATCAGATCAGTGTCTAGAGGAGCAGCTTGAGCTGCTGGGACAGAAAAGCTGAAAGGAAGTGCCCGTCCTTGGAGGGGTGCAGATCTTACCTCTGTGGACCGAAGCCCACAACTACTTAAACCAACAGAAGTAAAATTAAAGAGCTGTAAATAATAGAGCTGATTATCAATTACTGAGAGGGGAAACATCCAAAATTTCTGGCTTTCCTGCTTTGATAAACTACATCCTTTTTTCCCATCCTAAAAAGAACAATGTGTTACCCAGCATGCATTTCTAAAAATGTTAAGTACTAGGCAGAAGTTGATCACTGTCTTCTTATGCTTATCAAACATACATAGCCATATGTAATTTAATCATTAGAGATGAAATTGTGTTTCTTCAGCTGATTTTGAAATTGCCAAAAGACAGTCATAGGCTGATGACTTGTGCGCTTTTGTTATAGAAAGAGACTGTATTTTCTACAGCTAACTAGGCATAGTAAATTTGAAATGCATTCACTTTTTTTCAAAAAGTCAGAGGAGTTCTTGGTCCTGCAAATTCCCCTGCTGGCTGTTTTAAGTGGATTATAATCACATTTTTCCTTTTTTTCTTTTTTAGTGTTTTCCTCTTCTGTGTTGTGTGTGAAAAGCCCACGCAAACAACAGGGAAAACTGACTGACAGCCTTGCAGAAACAGTGAAGCTCAGCAAAATGCTGCCAGGCACACAGAAACACCAGGAAGCAAGCAATTATTTTTAATCACTATATGTTATAATAGGAGCCTAAAGGATTCTAACATATGTGGGATTTTTGAAACAAATGGTATCCTCAACACAGGGTGCTGTACCTCTTGAGGAAAGGTTGAGCATAAATGCTGCTTCTCACTCCACCATGACTGATGTGGTCCACTGGAAATTTCAAAACATCAGGGGGTGATGTAGATTCCAGAAGATCTTTCTTTGGAAGAGGCAGTGATCTTTGGCTCCCTTCCCTGGATGGGAGCTCTAAGGTGGAGTTCTGCAATGGAAGCAATGTAGAATTCACTGCCTCTGGGCACATCAACTTTTCCAAGTGGGCCTCATGCTTTACATGAGCCAAAGCCTTTGTAAAAAAGCTCCAAAGGGATTTTAAAATTGAATTGGAACCAACTAACAAAACATGGTACCAGAACCAGCAGGAATGGTGAAGGGCTAAGGTGGCCAGAGGCAGATCCAGTCTGGAGCTCTCAGTGCTGCACCCCTGTCCCAGCTGCTCCCCTGCAGCTGTACCTGGCACATTCAGGAGCACCCTGTCTGGGGGCACTGGGATCTGGGGCTGGGTGACCCTCCTTATCTGAAGAAGGCAGAGAGGATACCTAGGGCCTAAGCTGAAGCTCATCAGCTTAAGAATTTTCTTATGGAGGTGCCATCCTGGTATGAAGAAAACTTCAGGAACACAGCTTCAGGTTATGTATTCTCAGCTAAATCCATCTGAGCTGTGTGAGCTGCAAAAATCAAGTTAGAAATTCAGATGGATGGGAACCCCTCAAAAAAATGCATGCTATTTTGTTTCCTAAAAGGATTTTGACAAGTTGTTTAAAGCTGTGCAGTCTACTACCTATGTCTGCCTGGTCTTTGAGACACAATTCAAAATAAACTCATTAAAGGTTTGTGTTTCAGTAGAGTTGCCTTTTTGCATTTCTAGTGGCAACATCAGCAGCAGATAGCAACAAACAGCTGAAAAGCTCTGTTTAGGTCACTGCCTAGCCCCCATAATGGGCTGTATGCATGTGATGATTACCTCTAAGTATGAAAAAATACCTCTTTGTAGCTCCTCCAGTGCATGTGCAGCACCCAGTGTTGGTACTCGGTATAAGACTGCCTGCAGTGAGCCTTGGGAGGAGACTGGGAAGTTGCATTTCACACTGGGAAGTTCTCATGGAATGCTGCAGGCATCAGGAAGAAGTAACTGCTTCTGCATGGGTATCTGCAGCTGCTAAAAACCCTTTATCTCCCGAATGTGGCAAGTGCATGAAGTAGAAGTGATTCAAAAACAAGATTTGTGGATGAGTAAGTCTGAAGTTCAAGCATTTGCCTCATAGCAGGTTAACAAAACTTCTAAAAGGCTTTGGCAGTTTTAGTTTGGGTTTTTAATTGCAGCCAACAACAGAAGCTCCAAGCCCCCTAATAAATGTGTGCAGGCTTGTCTTCCCCACACTTCTTCCCCTGAAGCAGGGCAGGGAGAGGCTGACCTAAAAATTTGTTTCTTCTGGAACTGCAGTAAAGTTAGGTATTTAGAGAGATTTTCTTGGCTCCTGAGAATGCTGGTAATCTATCCCAGAGAGCAGGGCAGGAACCTGGTGGCTGTACATAAAGCCACACCTTTACACAAGAATTCCATTCTCAGCTGCCCTGAGCTTCTCCCCTGGGAGCTGCACAGCTGTTTGCTCCTGCAGCACAGGGACTGGGGGCAATGGCACTGATGAGGAACAGGAAGACTGGAGCCCCAGTTTGTCTTCAGTGCTAGCTGCAGCTTGGCATGGTGCTGAAATGGGCCTTTTTGGTCATGTTGCTGTGGCTGTTCTGGGAGATTCTCTTTCTGGCTGCTGCTGAATTGGAGTTAAAGTTCCCCATCTTTGGCTCCTGTTCTGCTGTCCCTCACAGTACATCCTGCTCTGCCAATGTAAATGCACACACAGTCACTCCCTAACCTAGTTCTGTCAGAATGATGCAGGTTAGGTTAGGTATTTTTTAATATGGGAAAAGTAGCCTCAAGGCCAGGTTCTCTTGCTCAACTTCTATTACAAAAATAGCATGTGACATTCATATTATGCTCTGCTTGAGTATGTGTGGTCAGCTTGTGATTGGACTTAATGCCTCTGTAAATAAAAGAAACACAGAACAAAAAGAATGATAGTCTCTCAGAAATCCAGCTAATTCCTGGAAGAGTTAACTCATTTAGAAACCTTTTAATGGGCCATATTGATTACATGGATGTGTTCAGAGCAGCTGTGGATATTGCAGTAACAATGAACTGAAGCAGTTTATCAGCACATCAATTATTTTACTGGTATAAAAAGGAGCTTTAATTGAAATAATGATGATAGGCTCAGTCTTATGTTGAAGCTGTCTGGCTATCACAAAATTATCTCTCAATGAGCTCATCTGTTTTGCAAGGAAGAAGCTCATAATCTCATAGGATGGAAGATGTTCTGGCTATTTATAGGAACTGATTTTATTTGTAGGGAATATCATGACTTCACAAGTGCAGTGGCACTAATCTCCCTGGTAAAGCATTCATCCTAATCTAAAGGGAGCTGTTTGCTACAAAGCCAGCCATGTACTTAAAAGGGCCATTGAACAAATTTGCAGCACTGGCAGTCATTTGCCTGTAAAAGCTGCAGGTGAATTAGTGTGTCCTGAATGCACAGCAGCCCAGAGTCAGGCTGCTCTCTGAAAATGAGACAGTGAGACAGAGGAGAAAATATTCCTACCCAAAATGGCTGAACTGCTAAGATGAATTGGGCAACATCACCTGAGCAGCTGAGGATGTGCTGCAGCCTTCTGAGTGCTGGGGATCTGCAGGGCTGGGTTTAGGCACCCTCAGTTAAAGAGCAGGTTCTGTTCTTACTGTTGTTCTTACACCAAGGACAGGGATGGACTTTACTTTTTCATAGGTATTTCCTGTCCTGTTCCAAGCTACCTAGTCTGGGCTAGCTTTTAGCACTAAGTCATATGGAATTACTTTTGGCACCTGCTCCCGAGGGATAAAAATACTTTTCTGGATATGTTTGCAGAGATCACTGAGAACCATGGAGATAGCTGGAGTATATCTTCAAGAGATCAAATGTATTCCCTACCAAGCCAAATCGAGAATAAGTTAATCAGAAAGCAGGGAGGAAGTGGAGCTTCTGCAGAGTTCAGGGCTGGTGGAGGAGGGAGACTGTGAGGCTGCAAGCTGCTCAGACCACAGTTTGGTTAACAATTCCACAGCTTGAGCCTTCAATGGGATGAGGACAAGCTGGGGTGCAGGAAACCATGTGAGGGCTGTGAGGGCTCTGAAGGGAGGGAGTGTGGGTGCACAGCACCTGCTGCTTTCTACCAGGCATTTCATTTCTTGCATTGCTGCTGCAGTATCCCTCAGACATCAGCAAGCTCCTGGGCTGCAGCTGTGCCTGAAACGATAGTGCAGCCCCAAGTCTGAATTTATTTTTATTCCTTGAAATCTGCAGGAATAGAGTGCACTTGACTCGCTTTCTGCCTGGTCTGCTGAGGCCTGCCCTCCCTCATCATGCACTCAGTGCACACAAAGATGAGCAGATTTGTACACAAGGTACATACAGGATAAACTAGGACCACATCTGTGGAAAAGGCCAGATGTGTGTTCCTTTAAATCATAATCCTTCTTGTAATAATATCACAGTTGTCATAGAAACCATGGCATCACTAAGACTTGCAGCTCTTGATCCTGCAAAACAGTTGAGCATTTGTTTTTAATATAAAGTATGTGCTCAAATTCCAACTGTTTCTGTGGCACTGCTTGTATGTCTAGAACAAAGCCTAGACTTTATATTTTTCCTGTATGAGAGTGATGTTGCCCAGTAAAACCTCCTGGTTTCTTTAGTTAAGCCCAAATAATATGCATGTTTCACAATCACAAAAATTGTTAGCACATGAATGGTCTAAAGAGAGTCCAAACAGAACTTTTTAAGAAGATGTGTTGGCAGCTGAATGCTTGATTAGATCACATCACTGTCTCTGTTTCTGCACCCTGAGAAAGCATTAGAATAACATGTTTCACAATTTCTTCCAGTTCTTAGAACATTGGACAACTCTTAATTTTACTGATTGTATAAGGAGAATATTTTTTTTCAATTTGTCGAGAACATATAGAAGTTTGATCATAATTTCTAACAGAAACACTCATGCTCCCAAATTAAATAATCTATTTATTGTAGCTGTTCATGAGGCATTTTGTATTTTTCTTTGAAAATTCAGTTTCTGATTTAAATGTTTAACACTTTCTGGTTTAATTTTAAGGTATGTTTTAGCATTCGAAGTGCTGAGGAAAGCATGAAATATCCCTTGTGTCTCCAAGAAAACATGAAAAGTTCTGACGGATTTAAGAAGTCTTTTAGCTGGATCTTTGAGCACATGCCCATGTGGAATTCTGTTGTAACTGCATTTGGAAGATGACACATGATATTTCACTCATTTACATTAACTACAGTATTTTCCCTCAGATCATACTACAAATGAAATACTCAGGGTACCTTTTCAGTGACTAAATGCTCCCCTGCAGACAGGGCCTCATTCCAGATTTGCTGGACTCAATGGGCAGGTTTCCACTGGAGCTCAGTGGGTTCTTTATCAGAATTATGTGGTTTAGTCTTCATATGCCTGGTTTATAATTCATATTTGGTCTCATGATAGACATGGTGCATTACTTTGACCAATTTCAGCAGTTGATAACTGGGGCAACCCACATCTGTTACAGCTGTTCTATATTAAGTTATACATTTGCATTTGTGCCAGGGAAACCTGTTCTGTAGAACTTCAGTAGGTCAAGGTGGTAGCAACTCCACAGCAAGTTCAGTGCATTTGTAATGCTTTCTGTCAGCAGAAAACAAAAAGCAGCAGTACCCCAAATGCGCTTTTGTGGAAATTAAGGCAGAAGGTTAATAAAGGTGGCTGAGTCACAACTCTCTTTCAATTCAGGGGATGTTTGTGGACAAATCTTCCTGCTATTTACTGAGCTCCACCAGCTGGTAAATGACTGCATGTTTCTAAAAGCCCTTCTTGTAAAATGTTTAAATTTTGTGAATGGAAAAAGGGTTTTTAAGTGTTTCTGACTAATCTTCTTGCCTGAAGAAGAAGCATTTGTACGACTGCAAAGATAAATTGATGGGTGTGCTGTTGATTTTGCTGATTTCAGAGTACCTGGACAAAAAGAATCTCATCCGTAAAAACATTATATGAAATACCACGATTCACACCAAAAAAAAAGTAAGAATTTATGGTCAGTCATATTCACCAGCAGACACATAAAGGGGTAGTTCCCCAGATTAGTTTTTAATAATACTTTATGAATGTAATTAATTTAAGCTGAGAACAAGATTGGGAAAGGAGACATTAAACTACTTTTGTCTTTTATACTTACAAGGCTTAAGCGCGGTTTTTGCACATCTCCTCTAAGAATTCATAGTGCTCCCGAGGCTTCCCTGAAGTCCATCGGAGGTGATGGACAAAATGCGACTGACCGTCCTGAATGTACGAAATCAATTTCAGAGCACAGAGGAGCGCCAATGCCCTCTCTGTTCCTTTTATCTTCATGGCTCTCGGCGTTGCAGAGGCTCTTTTCTCCTCCCGGGCACGGCAGCTCCCGGGCCCTGTCCGGGAGAGCCCCGCCGGGCCCGCGCGCCACCGCCGTGAGGGGAAAGCGGCCCGCCAGGGGGCGCCGTGCGAGCGCAGCGGGGCTGCTGAGGGGAGCCCGGAACAGAGGGACACCGGGACAGGGGGACACCGGGACACCGGGACAGGGGGACACCGGGACACCGGGACAGAGGGACACCGGGACACCGGGACACCGGGACACCGGGACAGAGGGACACCGGGACAGAGGGACACCGGGACACCGGGACACCGGGACACCGGGACAGGGGGACACCGGGACACCGGGACAGAGGGACACCGGGACACCGGGACACCGGGACACCGGGACACCGGGACAGAGGGACACCGGGACACCGGGACACCGGGACACCGGGACACCGGGACACCGGGACACCGGGACGGGGCAGTTCTTCAGGCACGCCCGGGACAAGCGGCAGGGACAGCTCGCCGGGCAGCCCCGAATCCCCAGCGCTGCCCTGAACTCTGCCCTCTTCAGCCCACTGTAAAACCGCAGCCTTTTCCCTTGGCCTTCCCTGCCGTGCTCACCTTGGGCCACCCTTGGCCCCGTTTGGTGGCCACTCTTGGCAGCTCTTCTGCTCTGTGGCATTGATTACTAGAGAAGCAATCCTTCTAGGCTCTCTTATGTCAGAGCGGCAGGAAGCTTTGGGCCAACAATCAGATTATGTTTTCCCCTTCCCAGCTAAATTTAATTTTTCATGCTTCTTCTCTGCATCAGTACTAAATAATCTCTTACACAGTGCTTTCAACCTGCAGATTTGGGGAGCCAGCAGGCCTGTGCTACTACTCACTGTACTATAGGTTACATGATACAAGTATGTACTAATGAAGAGAGAGGGGATGATAAAGGTCCTTCAGCTCCTTTCCTCCAACCCTATTCCTCTCCCCCTGTCCCTGTGGGAAGACAGTGTATCCCTATTTGACTATTCCCTAGTTAAAACTGGTTATATGAGACTGGTTCTTCAAGCCAGATAAATCTTCCAGATTTGTCTCAGCCAGACAGGGGACAAGTTAAGACTCTTGCCTAGGAAAAAAAATCACTTTGGAGAGTACATAGCCATACTGCATTCTTGCAGATGTCAGATGTTGTTCTGAGGTTGCTCAGTTGTGCCTGGAGCTAAAGTGAGTACAAGCCAAGGCTAGGATTGGGGTGTCTAAAGAAGTATCCTAATGGACATTGGCTTCATCAGAGAAGCTAGCTCTGGTGCTTAATGCTATTAAGTATCACATCAGAAATCTGTCCCACACTCTGCTGTGATTTTTGGTAATTTTCTGTCAAGATCAAGTTGCAGTGTTCTAGGTAAAGAATACAATAGAATGTACCAAGCAGGGTAGATTCTGAAACCAGCAACAGCATCTGCTCTGCCTCCCCTAGCCAAAACAGGTGGTGACTGTGGGTGGAAATATGGTGAATCCTGTGGAAAGTAAGTGTAGAGACATGGGAAGGAACTGGGGTGGGGGGGTGTGTTATAGAATGATCCCAAATGAGATCCAGTGTGATGGTGATATAAAAATGCAATCTATAGGAGAGCAGGAACCACTAGGTTTGTGGCTTTATAGATCAAAGACTTGATTTTTTTAAAACTGATTTTTTTGCACCTCTTGGAATTATTTTCTTATCCTCATTACTATTCAAAATGTCTCTCTGTCATCTGATAATTTCATCAGTTACAGTCTCTTCTAAATCACAGTGAAAGTCTTGATCTGAATTCTAACAGAGCACTACTATGATCCATTTTAAACACATTAAGTACCTTTTCCTGCTCAGTAATTTGCTATTTTTATTCCTTATTCACAATTCTTAAGCCAGTTCTCAAATTATGTGGGTGCTGTTATGTCAAAAGAGATGTGAATTAGCTATATTCAGAAATCTGTGATTCAGTCTTCCAAATGTTTGTTTAAAGCTAAGTATGTTGGTTCTGTTACTTTCCTTTTACTCACTGATGTTGTAAGTCTATATAAAATTCCATTCCTTATAAACTCCAGGGCACATATAACATGAAGGATAACAGAGCAGTCTGTTATCCTTCATCTGTTTCAGCAGCTTTTTATTCTTGGAATTTGTTTCTAGCAGGAAAATAGTCAGATTTACAGAAAGTAATTGCTATGATCATTCTTTTTCTGAGGTTTGGTCTCCCATTTGATTCTGAGATTGCTGTTTTCTGTGACTTATTCTCAGTCATTGTGAGGAAAGATGACTTCAAGTCAGCTTTATAATGGAAAAAAATCTTATATTTTCCATTCTTCTTTCATCAATAAAGGTACGTGGGTTAGTTTTCCAGATGTACTTCACTACTTTTTTTTTTCTTTCAGTGTTTTTTACAGTGTTCTATCTACCAAACTCAATTTTGTGCATTTGATATTTAAAATTTAGCAGATGTAGATTATGTAAAAAATCTCGTACTGGGGTTGGTGATCTTGACCTGTGGCCTGTGGACACTTGTGATTTCCAAATGTCTTAGGCTGTAATGCAAGATGTAACCAGAAGTATGTATTCTATTACTTAAAACCAGGAAGGGCAGTGTTCTTTATCTCCTCCCCATCCCTCATAAATTCAGGGAGATCTCTTCTGTTAATGGGCCATTGAGTCTCACTGCATCATCCCATTGTGAGATGCTCCATCCAGGGGGAGGAGCCAAGCATTCTTACCTGGATATCATCTGAAATTTAGAACACCACAATTAGCCTTTCTCCACTGGATTCCCAGAGGAAGACAGGTTCCATCTACACCACCACTGGGCCTTCAGAGGAAAACTACATCCTTCTACAGGGTCACTGCTTCAGCAGAGCCACATCTGTCACTCTAGGAAGACCGCAGCCACCATTTAATCGACTGCTACCAACATCCTGACCAACAGCTTGTATTCTGACTCTGTCAGCATTTTCTTTGTACTACTGCATTTTTATCTTAACTTTCCTGGTAAAGAACTGTTATTCCTATTCTCATATATTTGCCTGAGAGCCCCTTAATTTCAAAATTATAATAATTCAGAGGGAGGAGGTTTATATTTTCCATTTCAAGGGAGGCTCCTGCCTTCCTTAGCAAATACTATCTTTCAAACCAAGACACCAAGTCAGCAAATGATTGAAAACCACTGGTTTAGCTCCCCAGTCTCACCTTCCCTACATATCAAATGAGGGTGCACCCTGGATCTGGTTTGGTGGGACACCAGTAAAGTCAGTGTTCATGCAGCACTTGAGTCTGTGGAGGGTTTGAATAGGGACAATATTGTCCCAGGCACCACTCTGTTCCCCAAAATCTAAACTTACCTACAAAAAGAGATGAAAGTAAATGAGATGGTAGGGTTGCTGAGATGTATTTGATCTGTCTTTTCCATGCTAAGTGATGTGGTTGCAGAATCTGAAACAATAACTCTGACCTGCCCAGCTCACCTCAGTGTCTGCCAACTCAGGTGCCTTATGCTGATATTTTAAAATATAGACAAAGTTAACTATTGCAGTGCCTATAAATATAAGAAATCAAAAGGGGATGGAAGGGCTGAGTATTCAGCTGTGGCTATGATTGCATCTCAGCCCTGGGAACACTTGAGCTGGGGGTCTGCCCATTCCCCTGCTCCCCACTCCAGACAGTAATGTATTTAGCAAGACTGAGCCTGGCATCTGACCTCTGCTCTGGAACATCCCTTTTAAGTGTCTGTGATGGCAAGATAAGCTTACTGAGGCCTGTAAGGCTTATGAGCTTGTGGATCCCAAGGAAAGGGTGCAAGTCCTAGGGAGTCCAGGGAAGGTGTGTTGCTCTACTCTGAACAGTTCTGTGCAACTACCTCTTCCTTCACTCAGCTGGGTTTGGAAAAATGATATTACATTTTCCTTTTTTCTCTAGTTTGTTCATTTATCAAATGGAATGATTCAGATATGGCTGCATGGTTCCTTATTGCTTTTAGAGATGCGTTTTTTATTTGTTTTCAGGAAGCTGTGCAAGCCATTAAGGAGAGAACTAGATGTGTTCCCTCATTGTATGCACAAGGAGTTTGGTTTCTGATGTGTTTGTATAGTGGATTTTAATCCCCATCTGTGGCACTGCAAGACTGATTAGTATGGCTTGGCTTTCCTGGGACACCTTTCTTCTAATAAATGAACTCCCACAACTTTCATATAGAACAAAAACATATCATTGACCTTGCTTTGCAGACACCATCTAGCTTTTGAAAGTTCAGAAATATTCACTGTTTAGCCAAAGACGTAAGTACAGGCAGAACTACAAATCCACAAACAGTAATGCAATCTCCACCAACAGGTTATTGCTGTTTCCTGTACAGGATTACAAACACTCCTCAGTGTATGAGCCAAAGCACTCCAAAGAAGGGACCTAGTTGACTTACAGTCCCCAGGGATGGACTTTGAAGAACTGGAGTTGAAAACTGCTCTGTCCATCCTGGGTAAAATCATGCAACTTGGTTTTTTTTGATGTTAAATTCATGGCCATGGTATTTGAATACCTGCAGACATCTCCTTGACACCTATTACTGAATACCTGGCCAACAGTATCCCTCCCTGTCCCAAGCTGCTCTAGGATAAATTGGTTTTGTAATGCCATTCCTTAACTGTTAAAGCCTTTAAAAGTGAAATTGGTGTCTGAGGGACTAATCAATCCCTCACCCACTGCACACGATGCTTCTTGAAACCATCCATTTAATCAGCTTTCCTGCACTGATGTATGTTTTCTTCTCAATGCTTTGAAGGTGACTTCATTATTGAAGCAATGACCCTGGTGCTGTGAGCTCAGAATGATGTGAAAGCCTGGCTTTGGCAAGCAGGACAGCTTGACTTGTATCTTGGCAAAGCAGGATCCTCTTGACTCTTTCTGCCTTTGTCCAAGGTTTCAGGTAGGGTCCCTCTCTTGTCCTTCTACTTATGGGTGTCAGGTATTATTTGTCTTTTCTAGTCTCAGGTTCTGCTGCTATCTTTGAAAAAGTTCAAGAGTCTACCTGGGCATCAGCTATTATCAAGCTGCATCATCCATCAGTAAAATCAATTTACACTTCTTCCCATCTCATTAACTTTATCCTTTACTTTCTCTGTCTGCTGAGGTTCAGGGTTACAAAAATCTGGGCCTTCCCTATTTCTGAAATGGCAGCTCCTTTTTGGTGCCTGACATTTCTTTTGGGAAAGTGACATCAGAATTAAACAGAAAGACCCTTTCTAAGTGCTAGGCTGTAAATGAGAGAAGTGAGGTCAAAAACCAAAACTATAAACTAGTCTCAGAGAAACAAATCAATCCTCTGCTAGGCACACTCAACTGAATGTACAGGAGCTTCATTCAGGGGTAAAGTTGGAAATACATCAGACCTAGAAAAGGCATTCAGAGAAAGAAAAGGACTAATACAAACTGAAATTCATCTGTGCTCTGGAATACCCTTTCTTTAAGCCTCAGACAACTCTTGTTTTCATCAAAGCCCATTCATCCTATATTTTACTTCATTTCCTTCTTAATGGCTCATCCTGAACTTATCTTTCCTTCAGTTCCTTTTGCCCTTTGTTGCTGGCCTTCTGTCTTCCCAGGGACATGCCTATCTGATCTGTTGGAAGCAGGGCTGGCCATAAATGCTAAGGGGAAAGACAACTTCGGTCTAAACTGTTTGTCTCCTTGTTCGACTCAAGAATGCAGTGTGGAATCTGCCAGGTTTTTTTTTTTGAGAGTTTCAGTTTAAGACTCTTACAAAATTTCCTGTATTTAAATAAGAAGGAGGAAAAAGAAACAAAGACGTTTATGAAGGTGTGTTATCTTCAAAACAGGGATTTGGCCAAAGTTCACCCCCTGGGAGAGGTAGTCTAGCTGTATGAAAGAGGTAATCGTGATGTTGGAGATGTGTATGCAAGTTAGAAGAAAGTGGTGCATACAGGCAATGTGGATCAAGGAACTTAACAGCAATTGTAGCTACTGGAATCTGATAGAGTGCTCTTGAGGGGCTGTACCCAGATTCATTACCTTTATTAACCCAAGATGTCAGGTCCTGCCCTGTGTACAATCATTTTGGTCTTTGGGAAACTCTGGGCTTTCCTGAATCATCTTATGACCAACATGAGATTCATGGCAATGTCCCATGGCAAGTCCTGAAGAAAGAAACAGGAATGAGTCAGACATGTCAAACAGCTCTTTACATCTTTGAAGCAGCCTCTGAATTCCAGAAAGGGAGACAGGCCCAATGTGTTCTCAAGGTCTTATCACAGAAACGAATTCACAGCTTGCACAATGCCTGCTAAATACTGAGAAGGGCAGGAGAATTCAGAGGAGCGGTGGCTGTGCAGCTGCATGTCACTTCTTGAACTCTGCAACAAAAAGGCAGACTGAAGGAGGTGTGGAAAGTTCTAGATCAGGTTTGAAGAGCACATTTGAACAATTAAACAATTTGTTTGGCTGGCCAGGTGCTCAGGAGACAATGTGGCATTTGGATTAATGGGTGCCTGAGAGAGATTGCCATACCTTCCACCAGGTATTGCAGGCAAGGCATCCTCCCAGCCAGCACATCCACTCATCTCAGCTGTGCAGCTGCCAAAAAAAGTGTGGTGTCACAGTCAGTGGAGAGGCAGAGGAGGTGGAAGGTGGATGAGAAGACGAGGAGGATGGAAGAGCAGAAGCAGTGATAGAGGCAGCCCTGGTAAGGTATGACAGAAGGTGCAGTTTGAACTTGCTAAGCCTACTGACCTAACTGTTGCAGTGCAGCATTCCAGGCCAAAATGCTGTCATACGAGGGAAATTGAGTCACCAAATTCATTCCTCTGCCGTTTCATGCATCACACGGTGCAATGTCTGACAAAGTCTGTTTGGTTCGGTTTTGTTTCTGAGGTTCCCATAGGGACTTCCAAGTCCTCCCTTTCTAATAAGTGATTTTCTGCTGCTTATTTATAGCTAGTTTTCCCTTAAATCATCTCTTATCTCTCAGAGTTGTTTGCCCTGCCTGTTGGTGTATTGACATACAAGTTATATCCACCTTGGCTTCACTTTGCAGACTGTACAGTCTAAGCAGTAGTTCAGCCTGTCTAGGAGAGCTGAGTTGCACACACTGTATAATCAGAGTCTTTCAAGTGACAGCCTGAAAAAATCCTGTGGACTTTCTGGTACCTTTCATTCAAAGTATTTAACCAGTGCCAATCCTTCCTGAGTCCTTTTGTAGCAAAGCAGTTCTCTTTGCTGGAAGGATAGGAATTTCAAGCCCACAAATCAATATGACTTCCATATGCTTGGAGTTGGGCATGTGCTAACTGTTTTTCTGGATCAAGATTAGAGTTCTCACCACTTGACAAGATTCAGCTTGTGGTTCGTGAAGTACTGCCAGTTTGTCTGGAATTAAAGATTTATATAAAGTATCAATTTTAAAAAAAGGCAATTCCCTGTTCCAGGTTTATGTGTGTACTGCATTACTTAATAGCTGCTTGGGAAACATGAAGGGTAAGGTGAAACAACATTGCTTGTATCACACTTCATGTCATGTGAGAGCCACTCCATGTTCCCAAGGAACTGACAACTCTCTATATGCAAAACCAAGATGGGAAGGGATAAATAAAGGTGCAGAGATGGGATTTCCAGGGTCAGCACCGCTTGATTTCTGAATGCAGGGAATATTCACTTCACTAGCAATGCTTTCATGCATCGTGATGCTTTTTCTGGGGATAAATCTTATATAAAACAATTATAGGGGAGCTTAAATAGAGTACTAAGAATTTTTCTTGGCCTTTGTATTGCTGATTTCCAGCTTGCAGTGACTGACACCAGATTTTTTGTGTATGGATCCGCCAGAAATGTCCGGACAGGAATTCCTGGCTTAAGTCGACTGACCCCCGAGGAGTACTGAAGGACTGATAGGAATCTGGGATGACAGGTGCAAATCCAAAGCTGCAGGTTTTCTCAGCAGAAAAACCGAAGTGCGGTGAGGAAGCAGTACCACGTATCGTTCCGCAGGGCTGGGCGGTGGGAGAGGAGAAGCAGCACGGGTGAGCGGTTCCTGCGGTTCGGCAGCGGGGACCGGAGGGTTGCGAGCCGGGCCGCGGGACGCAGTGTCCGGGCAGGGCTGGGGCGGGCGGGCAGCGCCTGCAGGTGCCGCGGGTCACCCGGCGGGGGCGGGCGGCGGCCCCGGGGGAGGAGCGGGGCGCGGGCCGGCCCCGGTGCGCGTGTCCCAGGCGCGGGGCCGGGCTATCGGAAGGAGGGCAGGGCGAGGGCGGGGCCGTTGGCGCGGCTGGCCCGGCCCGCCGGGGAGGAAGGGAAGGGGAGCGGGCTGTGCTGTTGCCCTTTTAAGCGAGCGAGCGGGTACAGGAGGCCGGTACAAAGGGAGCTCCGCCGTGCCCCGCCGGCTGGGGCTGCCCCGGCCCCGCCATCTTCCGTCCCGCAGGCGCGGCCGGGGCCAGGGTCGGGCCGGCTGAGTCGGAGGGAGGCGGTGGCAGCACAGGCCCGGGCCCGGAGATGAGGCCAGGATGTCGGTGTCAGGGCTCAAGGCCGAGCTGAAGTTCCTCGAGTCGATCTTCGACAAGGACCACGAGCGCTTCCGCATCGTCTCCTGGAAGCTGGACGAGCTCCACTGCCAGTTTGTGCTCCTGCCGCCACCGCCGGGCTCCAGCCCGCAGCCGCCGCCGCCGCTCACTATCCACTGCAACATCACGGTGCGGGGGCCGCGCGGGGCGGGGAGGGCTGGGCACGGCCCGCCCTCGCCATTGTCCGCGGGGCGCGGGGAGGGGGCGCAGCCCCGCCGGGGTGACTCAGCACGGGGGGACCGCTCCCCCGGGGCTCTGGCTGCCCTCCCTGCTTCCACCATAACAAAAGTTACGTGGGGCGGGCGGCCCCGGCCTCTCCTCCTGTGCGGCGGCAGGAGACTCGGGTCTGCACAGGAGACTGTGCAGGGACTCGGGTACGGGGGAAGGACGCGGGCCAGGGCCGCCGCTGTCGTTTCGGGGCCGGCATCCGCGAGCTGGAACAAAGGGCGACCGGGCCCGGGGCAGCGGGCACAGAGCCCCGGGGTGGCGGCGAGAGAAGCAGAGGGGCCCCGCTAGCCGGCCGGGCCCTGCGGCGGCTCGCGGGACAGCGGTAGTGTTGTGCGCGGAGCCCGGAGCAGGCGGCGGGCGGGCGCTTTACCGAGTGCGCCACACGGCCGCGGCCTGGGGCGGGCCCGGCCTTCCCCGCGGGGCGGCCCGAGGGGGCCGCAGCGATGGGAAACTTGTCAGTGGCTCTGTCGTGGAGGGGTAGCACGGAGCACCTGCTCTGCTGCCTAAGGGCCGTTTAATCGTAACGGTGCTTTTAAACTTGCCAGGGGGTACGAGCAGCTGTGTCCGAACTGAGCGTCTCCTGCCTGCCGAGGGTTTTCAGGGTTCTCCATTCTGTGGGGCTTTTTTTTTTTTTCCCTCTTAAATTCTTTTGGCTTAATAGTCATTAAATGAATGGAAGAGGAGCCGAATAAAACGTTCAGTGCTGTGTGGCATGGTAACATGCCTTTCTAAAGAATCCTCTGGTTCTTTAGAAGTTTAGGGCCTAAACTTGCTGAAGGATCTGAATAGATTGGATCTGCGACTCATGTACAGAAAGGTGCTGGAGGTTCATTTTTGTTGGGCTGGTTGCAGTTATAAGTGAATTTAAATGCCTTTTCAAGATTGAATTGAATAGTGGCATATAGAAAAACTTTGGGTGAAAATAGCATATAAGGAAGATAAAGCCTGCTGCTTTTTTTTGCTCTTTGTATGAAAGTTTCAAACACCATGGTATAAGTTGAATATTTCAGTACTGGAAGATGAAAATGTTTATGCAAACCAGGCAAGTCTAATAATAATCACGACCAGATTCTCACTTGCCTTAAAGTAACTTTATTAAATTAAAGGTGAATTCTTAGGTGGATCTTTTAGTTTTCACAGTTAACTGTTATGAGAAGTCCCTTCTGTGGTCATGGGATAGGTCTTTGTTTTACTGGATACTTGTAATACATAAGATTCTGGGGGTTTATGGCAAAATAAACAAGATGTGTTGGTGCTCTTGTATTCAGACATGATCCATCAGATGATGGATTGTGTGACTTCCTATAAATATTTTTATTTAGGAGAGAGTGTTCCATTGCAGAGAAATCTGGCTTTTTGTTTCCACAAAATGTGATCTATTTCATAAGTTTTGCTCTAAACAATAAAATGATGATTGTGCACCCTCAGTTGCCAGCTGCATTTGATGGGTTATTTCTTCTTTGTGAAGTCACAGCTAACAAGTAAGCCAGCAGTAAGACCTGAAGTAGTTGTGCCCAGGATTTGTGCTGTGGTGTTTATCTACTTCTGAGACTGCTTTCATTTTAACTACTTACAATAGTAATTCTTATTGCGAAGAAATGCGCCCCCTTATCTGTAGGCCTTTGGCTGAGGTGTGTCTGAGCAAGCAAGAAACCACTCGGGTCACTTTTGTCATGTTTGTGTTAATGAGGAAACAGTGTCTGCAATCTGCTGTTACAGTCACTTGCCCCAGAATTCAGGAGATCTTTCACACGCCATTAGACTTGTGGTGCATGAACTTGCAAAAAGAACAGGAAGAGTGCTGTTTGAAGCCTCAGACCTGAGACTTCTGCTTTCTTGAAAGTTCTGTTTACAGTTGTCTGTGAGCAGCTTGGTGCTTTCTGATGTTGCCTAATTTTTTGCTCTTTGAGGCAGGTGGTTATTTTCCCCATCTGCTAAAAAAAATAAATGGGATAGGGCAACCTGGTAATATAGAGGTGGGTCCCTTGAAACAAATGAGCAGCAAGTGATAGAGCCAAGAAGAGAAAGCTCATCTCTGGGTTTCTGTCCTAGTTCTTTGACATACATTTTAGAACTCTTAAGTGTCACAAAAGTGTTTTGGTTTTTTTTCTCCCCCTTCCCACTGAATGGAGTCTCCTGGGCCTAACTCCTGATTGCCTTCAGATATTTTTGGGGGTTTTTGTGAGTAGTGTAAACTACAAGAGCCTAAGTCTTGTTTTCTCTGCTTCAGTGGCTCTGCAGCTACTGGGGGAGCTAGAACTTCAAATAGCAGTAGTAGCATGCAAAGACTGGTGAGGCTATAAAGTTGTTGGTCAGTATGTTTTTTTGGGGAGAGTCTCTGCATCAGAAGCTACTGTCTTAGTGTTCTGAATTTGCAGAGCAAATATGCAGTTTTCACTGTTTGTTTCTTCTCGTCGGTTTAAACTCTACGATAGTGATCCAGCCAGGGTATTTCCTTTACTCAGCAAAAACATACAGTGGGTTGTGTCTGGATGTTCAAGAATCCCGTTAAGGAAGAAGAGTAAGCCTAGCATTCAATCACCACTTTCCTTTGTGGTTCTGTTAGTATATGTCAATATTTTACATAAAATGACAGCTGTCTAGCTGTGTGTAGAGATGCTGAGGTTACGGGATGGAGAAACATCTGGTAGGAAAGGAAGCTTTCAGCATCTAAAAAGAGATCTGACAACTAAGTTGGCTCTGATATTCCCAACAGATCTTTTTTTCTCTCCAGCCTAGAGGGAAGAGGAAATATTCCTTTGTAGAAGTGAGGGAGCATATATGGTTAGGAACTGTGTATGTCTCCACAAGTTTTCGAGACTAAAACTGATGGTTTGAGAAGTCTGCCACTGGCATTTCTCACTGAGATGATTTGCTGATTGTCTCTGTAGTATGGAGAACTATCAAAGTTCTACAAACTATAGATTTAATAAATAAATATTAACTATAGATAGATTAAATAAATAGATTAACCTATAATACTGGCTATAGTATCTCAGGGATATTGTACCTGTGACACTGACCACTGCTTGAAATTAAAGCAAGAATTACTTTATTTGGTAGCTCTTCTGTTTATAAATGGCAGCCAAACTTAGTCCAAGTCTGTCATTCACTATTTCTGGTAGTGACCTGTGTTAGAGTTTACATGGTTAATCAGATTATTTCAAGAGGCATTTCAGGGTGGAGTCACCCCTGTCAGAAACATTACTGCTTATTCCTGAGAACTGTGTAGTCATTGAACTTGTTCAGGCTGTGTACCTTCACATTCCCATTTTGTTATGCCAACAGCAGTGTCTCCATTTGGAGTTTTCTTTCTGTTTTTCTCAGGTTTCCTTTTTAGTTAACAGCACTATTCCAGTTGATTAAGTTCAATAAATCTTGTCCTGTTCCTCATGTTTTGAAATAGTATCAAACCTATGGCCTTACTTAGAGGAGTGTTTTTAGGTAAGTGTCCTTCAATACAGTCTCTGGTTTCACTTTGGTATCTTATCAGACTTAGATCATAGTATTGCAAAGGGTGTGTTAAAATTATTCTACAGCAAAGTATTTTGCTTTTTATTTCAAGGCAAAGGACTAGTTTGGATTGCTGTAAAACATTTTGTATTTATGTCATCTCTTCAATGAGAAACTGGATATTAATATCTCTCCACCCATACACAAAATTCCTATTGAAATTCTACATCCTTAAGTGACCTGTGCAGATAGAATGGGGGTTGTGCCAGTTCCAAGTGGAAGCAGGTTTGCCCTAAACAGATACAGGGCTGTGATGTGCAGTGATATCCTTCATCCTTTAGCAATTCTGTTCAGGTGATGTGGCTGACTCAGTAAACTCCTGCTTCTCTGTTGGAAAGAAGCATCTTCTGCTGACAAATACGCTGCTGCTAAACCAGGGTTAGACGCTGCTATGAAAGACTTGAAAAGGTTGCTGCCTACAGATAACTGCAATTGATGGGAGAAGACTTTATTTTCCCTTAAAACCAGAATGGATGAAAAGTTACTACCTGTGAAGGTTTAGACAAGTTGGGTATGTAGAGAGTGAGTGTATTGGAACCTGGGGCAGTTCTTCAAAGGCATAGGATTTTCATATTGAACACGCTCCTAGCTAATACCTAGACAGGTGGTAACATCTTTAAAAGGTTGTTTATTTGTACACAGAACTAACCACATAATCAATGAGGCATTCAGTTCCAACCATGGATTTTTTTTTTTGTACATTATTGGATATTCTGTAATGAGCTTGAGACCTTTGTCTCACAGCATATGGATGCCAGGACTGTGTAAAAGCATAAACAGCTTTATCTTGATAATATGTACTTTTTAGCTAGGGCTAGATATACCTGAGGATTTTAGAAAAAGCACTCATGCAGCTATTACTAAGCATAACATGCAATAGAAATTGACCAGGTTTAGTATTGTTTTATTTAGCTAAATAAATAAAGTTAAGCTAACAAAAAAATTACCAAAAGAATAGCAAGGGTATTAATTTCTCTTTTTATGTCAAAACTGCAATTGGAAAAAGAATATTGCAAAAAGGAGTAGGAAGAATCGTTTGTGTCTGGAAGACAAGACCTTTCTGACACTACAGTCTGGTTGTGTGATGTGTGAAAGGCTGTAACCAGTACTTCAGGACTTTAAAAGATGGTTGTGTCCTCCCTACAAGGTATGAAGTGCTCCTAAAATATCCTAGGAAGCCACAATGGTAGGCATCAAATAGAGAAGCTGGCATATGTTGAGGTCTCAATCTACAGTAAATTTTGCTCATTTCTAATGGGTTGCTCACGTGAGTTGATACGGTGACCTTAGAACTGGGATTGTTTTGGTCCTTGAAAGAGCTCTCTGTGCACTTTGATGGTTAAAGAAGTTTTGTAGGAAAAAGTAAGTTCTTTTTACTCAACGTCCTCCCTCCTGTGAGCTGCTCAGGAGGTGTTGTGTATTGATGCATTGTTGATATCCTCAACATGTAATTAAAATTGCCATTGTTAGTAAGAATGAGGTGTGATGGTGCCCTGAGCAGTCTGTAATAGTGCTGTTTCTTGTAGATCAGCAGAGGCTATGTGCCTTGTGAGGTGGCTGAAATTGAGTTTGCTGCATTAAGGACCTGGCTGGCAGGTATAAATTCTTACCGAGTTCTTGTTGATCTGGACTATTTCCCAGTCTGGTTTAGCTGCACAAACAGTTGTCCTGTCACAGCAGGGGCACAGCAGTGAGTGGGAGCTGCTGGATCCAGCAGTGCTGGCAGGGCCCTGGCTGGTACTTGGGACTGACCTCTCCTGGGTGCAGTGCCTGGGGTGGCACCAGGCCCCTGGGTCTCCACGAGTGCCTGAGTTGTTAGTGATAGCTGGACCAGACTTAATTGTGAGGAGTTTGTGTACTTGTAAAATCTGCCTCTTTCCTGGAGACTGCAAGATGCAGAGATGGAGGTAATTCTTTAAAGACTATTATTAATAGGAAAGAAAGAGGAGGTAAAATTTCTTGATAGGAACAAATGTTTGTAGAAGTTGATTAACAGAAATGACTACTATTTTAGTTATGCCTCAGTGTGGACTTTTTTCAGTACTGTCAGGTGATTTGCCTTTATGTAGTTTTGAAAGGTTGTAAATGCCTGAATTCTTGGCTGGAGTATTTGGGGTCTTTTTTTCCTTTAAATGGTAATATTCTGTTTTTAAGAGACTATACAGTTGATGATTTAGTATGTGTTCTACTGTGTTTCTTCAGCTACAAGTCATATAGGAGAATCACAAATGACCTTTCACCAGTAGCTCCTAGAAGACAACTGGAAAATTAAATGACTGATTATAGTAAGAAGACACTATTTAGCATTTAATCTTCGATCAGTCTGCCTGTATGCAGTACACACTTGAAGCTAATATGATCACAATGATTCTCAGTTGATATCAAGCATACCAGTTATTGTATGTCTCACTGATGTCTTGTGTCCAGCTGTAATCTCTAAGCGTGATATGAAAATAATGACCTTATATGTGGGGTTTTTTTTCTTTATCTCTTGTTTACAAGTACTGTAGAGCAGCTCATGATTTATGAAGATTTAGTATAAACTGTATTCTCCTTTCAGATCTCAATCTTTTGCCCTCTTAGAGCAGAATAATTCAATGCAGTTGTAGATCTTGCAGTTGCTTCTTCAGTGTGTATTCGGGAAGGCAGGAACATAAGCTCTGTTAGAACTTGTATAGTGGCATTAGAAAAAAATCAAAGTGTTCCTGAGCAGTGGTGTTCAAGATACCACAGGCTTCCTTGAATTTTTGAAGTAGGAAATAATTGTGGTAACAGTTGTGTTATTTAACTTTCTAATGGTAACCACTGGTTAAACTCCATGGTGCTGAAATTTTGCATGTGGGGGACATGCAGATTCCATCCAGCTCTAATCTGAAGGCCTGTGGCTAAGCAGCATCAGGGCAGCTGTGTACATTACTGTGAGGGGGGAGCTTGGGAGCATGGTGGTTGGAATGCTCTCAGGTGTGAGGAGCAGCAGGACCTCTCTCAGCCATGGGTGAGAATAAAAATTCTTCTACCTGCAGGTGTATCTGGAGTACAGGAAGTTTGCAAGAGAAAAAGGTGTAAAAGAGGAGGATTCCTTTCAGAGAGGGGAAAGGGCACAAATAGAAGGGGATGCTGAGTGATTTGAACACTTGAAAGATGTAAATTCCTGAAGTTAGAGGAAGAAGGGGAAGCCTGGATCTTCTGGGTGACAACAGAGGTGATATCAGACTTTGCATACTGTGGAGTAACTGTGTAAGTGATAAAGGTGAGAGCAGGTCTGCAAGGAAACTTTCTGAATTTAAGTTGATGAGAGGAGGGATATATCACAACTTTGTTATAACCAGTTTTTCTGTTCTAGCCATACTAGAAGCCATTTCTTGTTACTCTAGCTTTGTGACACTCTTGCTTATGATAACTGGCTGGTATAGTTGCAGAAATAACTCTTGATAATTAGAAGGAGTCGATAATTTGTTTCAAGTAACCAGACTTCCTGCAGGAATTTGGACACATCAGATTCTGTGCTGGTAGTAAAGAGAGTATTGCAGAATCAGATTTGCAAAATACCTTTCTCTTGAGCCCATATGTGTAGCTGCTCATAGGTAAAGCACTGCCAACTTGAGTGCATGTGTAATATGTGCATTAAAGAGAACCCCTTGTGTGTCTGAGGGCTCCCAAACAACCAGCCTCTGACAACTGGCAAGCTGAGGGTGCAAGTGCACAGTGGGTTTTTGTGTGTGAGGAGCAGGATAGCTTGGTCCTGCTGCTGTGAGGTGCTGTAATAAAAACCTGGACATAGTTTTGAGTCTACAGCCATGTTCCAAATCAGCACGTCACTTAGTCTTCAGCAGTGCTGTGTGCTTTGCTCAGTTTTGAGTGTGGAGGATGTTTAACTTTTTTTTGTTGCTATTAACATTGGCAAAGCAATGTTCCTTAGCTCCCATAGGTTGGCCCTTCACGATAATGTACATTTTCAGAGACTATGTGATGCTCCAGAACAACTTACTTGCTATGCTGTTAATACAGTCCTGTAGTGTTGAGTTGTGTTTGAGCAGCAGTTCAGTAACATTTGGTGGATTTTTAGTTTGGGTCTGGATAAAATGTTGAGTGTTTGTTTTTTTTCTGTGAACCTCCTTGAGTGGAGAGATTACATGCTGCATTATGATGTGGTAAAATGCTACTTCACAGTGATGAACAGTAACTGTGTTTTATCAGAAAAGTGAAATTTTTTTCTTTGATACTCCAAATTAATATTTTAAGTCTGTGTAGTTTTGTTCCACTGGACAAGCCTTTTGCTTGGTATAGAGAGAGGATGAAGTTGTGACAGCTGATAAGAGAATCTGATAGACCTGTTTTTCCCAGGGTTATATAGAATTTTATGTATGGGGCTTGGCAGTTGTGACATTTTGCATAGATTAAGTAATTTGAAGAGCAGCTGGCCTCAAGAACTTGACCACAAGAAATGTAAGAATTATAATGCCACATTTGCCTTCATATTTGTGACCATTTGAAGTGATGATCTGTGCCTTTGCTACTTTGGTTGTAGATGCTTTGGCTTCTTACCAGGTAGTGATGTTTTGAGCAGTGAGAGATGTGTGTACCAGGACAGAGAGATATGGAAGTAAAACACTAAAGTGTCTTAGATTATTCCACAAACTTTAAAATTATTGGCCTCTTGTATCTGCCTGTTTGAAAGCAGCAGCTACTTAAGTTTTCAAAATTTTTTTTTTCCTCAAAATGTTATTTTCTATCTTGGGTGTATAGAAGTTCTAAGAAGTTAAAAGATTCCATAATACTTCCAAGAAAATTCTATGGGCTTGGGTTGAACTAATGAATTAGTGCAGATTACAAACTGCTTGGATTTTGGAATAATTTGTACATAAGTGAATTGCCATTGAAATACTGTCCCTGTTGAAATTCCTTCATTCTGTGGTCGCTGTCAATGAAGATTGGCACTTACAGAAGCTGCTGAATCTGTATATTGCAAGAAGTGTTGTATGGTGTAAAGTTTCAGTTGATTCAGAGCCGTGCTGTGGTCCCTGTGCCCTTGTGCAGAAGGCAGCTGGAGAAGGTGCAGTGTCAGAGTGCCACGTGTGTGCCTGTGACACCTGATGTGACAGTAGGGCAGTGGCCCTTCTCTCAGAAGGGCCTTGTGACAACAAAAGGGGTCCTCAGAACCATTCTATATACTTGCAACAAACATTTCCTCCTAGTTATTTTTGTGGTAGTCTTCTCCAGTCAGAACTTGTTCGTACAGAGAACTGTATTTTTGTTTTGTTCGTGGTCGCAGAGTGAATTTTACTGGCATCTATAGAGTGGTGGTTTGTTACAGTCTTTCTGCTCCATGAGGCACATACCTTTGACCCTCCCTTCTAGCATGGCTGTGTTTAATAACCTGAACAATTCTAAACCAGGGTACTCTGCTACACTTGCCTCCTTCCCTAGAGGTGTGTGGGAGAGGCCAGCTGTGACCCTGCTTGTTGTGTTGATTTAATGCGCTCCTGAAGGTATTGGCTTCTGCAGCACTGAGCGTATTAGCAGAGCTGACATAGGACAGGATTAGGGGATTCTTTCACCTTCTTCCTGTAAAGGTGCAAGATGATTAAGCTCTGGCAATCCCAGAGATCCTACCAAAGGATGGTGCTTCACCTGGGATTGTGTACAGGTTGCAGCTGTCAATACAGCCATTAAATTTAGGAGTAGAATTGCAGTAATTTTGTATGTTGTAGGGAGAGATGGGTATTTCAGAGAGCTGAACTTGGTGAATACCAAGTGCAGGACTTGGTGTTGTGTGGTGGTGAGCAAGTGTTCTCACTGAACTGAGCCTGTCAGGCTTTAGGGAGGGTGGACGAAAAGTAAAGCTATACAGGCTTGTCTTCAGGCAGGTGAACAGCATGTTATATATGGTTTTAAAATTCAAGAGGAAAAGCAAGTTAAAGTTTACCTCTTGTTTGGTAGTTTAAAATTCACTTTGCTTCCTTGCTACCAGAAATACTAAATTGCATTTTAAACTCTCCATTGCAAATACTTTTCTTATATTTTAGAACTCTGGATCACTGACATCTTGGAGTCTTTAAGAAATGACAAATTTTTCATATCTAAAAGCGCAAATGTTAGAGAATTGTAATGTTCAATGACTTGATCTATACAACACAGCAAATGGTGATGTCTGACTCTTTGAAAATAAAAATTTGGGGAGTTTAAGTAACTGGAGGTTTCTGGGAAATAGTTTGATTTGGATTACTTTCAATGAAACTGATTCTTCATGCTTTCTTCTTTCTTAATTGTTATAAAGGATTGGTTGAGAGGGCAGATGACAATCTGCTGGCTTTTAAAGGTTCTTAAGCCTGTGGATTTCACTGGCACTTGAGCTGCCAGTGGTAGAAAATGCTTACTGCTTCTTAAGCTGCCTTTGGAAAATTTGGCCTCTAATAATGGGAAACAATCTGTCAGTTGTGTAATCACAACTAATGCTGTTTTAAGTAGCTGTAAGTACTAGTGTTTTATGGACACCAAGTTAAACATTAGCTTTAAGAATATCTGCCTAAATCCTGATATTTTTGTTAATATTAACTTTGTGGGTTTTTTCTTCTAAAGGCAGCTTGATACAGATGGAAAAATAAGTGGTGAATGATTGACTAACAATTGCAAATAATGTGTACTAAAGTGTAGCTAATTGTTGTTTATTCTTCAGTGTTTATTGAATGTTCATGTAGGATTTATATATGACCCTTATTAAGGCCACCTTAATAATGATCTGATTCTTCTGTTTAATTAAATGGATGAAGTTGGAAAGACATCTGTGATTTGAAATCAATTATTTGGCATATGTCTATAGAGGCAAGTGTATTCACCTTGAGAAGATTATATTGGACCTCTGAGATGTCTTGTTCCATTAGGATTTACTTCATTACCAAGATTTGGGTGAGCAAGAATGGTCTCTTTCCAGCCTTCTCAGTATCTGAGGTGGTTAGTTTAAACCTGGGAATTTGATGTTCTGCTTTTTGTAAAAAAAGAGAATGAAGAAAAATTTTGGGACTGAGAAAGTGAATATTAGAAGGACTGTTAGGAAGATTAGCTAAGTTTTAGTTGTATCTGGTATAAAAAGTATAGAACTAGGTTCTGTCTATGATGGGGATTTTGTGAAAACAAAAAAAGAAAAATAAAAATGGTTTGAATTTGTTCAGACAGTATGCTCAGGATTTTTAAAAGAAACCACCCCCACACTTTTTTCCATCTAGCATGATCAGGAAATTAAAGAAAATTAAGAACTGTCACTTTGTCATTGTATTTTTAAATCATAATGCAGTAGCCATGTGTTTAAATGTGTTTTCCTACCATTTAGCTGTGAGAAAATGGCTCAGTTGTTTACAAAGAGAGATGATTATTCTTTTGCATTGTAGCAAACTGCAGGTAATGTTAAGAGTGAGATGTTTTGATTTAGCAACATCACAATTCTAACAGTATTGTAGTAATTTAGAAATGTCTTGTTTTAAAAGTCTCTTACATCAAAATTGTGTCACTGTAGCTTTAGAAAGCAGGATAAAGATTATATAACATTGCAAGGAAATGGCCTTATTGTTAAGGATGAGGAAGCTTAGATAGGATATACTTAGATGACAGATCCTGCCTGGGAAAAGCTGTCTTACTGTGTGTGTTCCTAGAATCTTCTGTCACATTTTGCTGCTTTTTTTTTTTTTTCCCCTTTGGTTAGCAAAGTTGTTGAATGTAAGAAGAGCTCTTACAGAGGATGTAATGGAATGCCTGAACAGTGAGATCCCGTGTGTATTCTTCTAACACAGTGGTTTTCCTAAATGATTTTGATCAGTTTTGAAATTGTTCCCATGGCAGGAGTGCAGGGTTTTATTCCCTTTGTATTTTGTGTGTTTATTAGCAGGCTAAATTCTTTTGCTGCATTCTGTCACAGAAGCATTTGCCTTGACAAAGCTCCCAGTCTGTCCTGGTGCTGATACAAAGAGTCTCTAGAAGTGATGATGCCATGAATTGTAATTGTATCTGTGCTGCTGTAAACATGCTGCCTTTGTCCTGCCCCATGTGGGTGAGCTGTGCTGTCACCACTGGCCAGTGGGCACTGCTGTGCCCCACAGCACCCCCTCTGCAGAAGAGCTGCTGCCTTCGCTTGTGGAGAGCAGCAAAAAATGCAGCAGTTACATAAAACATCTCCAATACTGAATATGGTGAGAGCTGTGCAGCTGAGAGAGATCACAGAGACAGAATCACTGCATGGCAGCTCTCTAGTGAAAGGCCCACAGTAATGGGGCTTTTTAGCCACTGATAATTAATAGTAAAATAACTGCTATTTTAGGGTTCCTCTCATATGTTGTATTTTAGAAGCCTTACATGACACAGCTCAAATCCGCCTCTTTTCTCTATAGCATGTAGATACAGAAAGAAAAAAAAAAAGCTGATTTAATTCTCTCAACAGAATTAGCTCACGTGAAGTTCAGTTGTTTAACCTTACAAACCACAAGCTTAGCTTTAAGTTGCCTGCTGTGGTTATTACAAACTCATGAGCCTTTTTATATCTCAAGTTCAGAACGTTTGAAGTTCATGTGTGAATTCTGTATTTCAAAATACAGTGACTCATATCCGCGTGGAAATCAGCTGTTCCAAAAATATGGATTACTTACAGATCTAAAGAAACATAATGGCATTTGTTTTTTAATTAAATTAATATATTTATTGGTAAGCGTGACAAATTAAGCATTGCCACAAAGTGAAAGCTTGACTGAATTTGTATTTTAATATTAAGTATCTGTTGTGAAAAAGTTGGAATGTGCCGTTAAATAGTCATATTCCAAAAATCTAAAACTTGAAATATTTTCTGATAAAGCTGAGTAAATATGCTTGTAGTATTAAAGAGGAGCCTTACTGAGAAGTGCATTCTTCTCATTCATGTTTCAAAAGCTAGATCAGACTAAAAATTTAATAGTTAATAATTTTTAGGACATAGTCATTCATGGGTGCTATACACTCATAATCCAGGCAGTATTGAGTCCTTGTAGGTTTTCTTGCCTTCAGGAGGGCTTGTTTTCAGGGCACAAAATGGAGTTGAGTGTAAACCACGAGTAAGGACTGTCCCTCAGAGCAGGAGGGTAGCAGCATGTTCAAGTAGCCACTGCAGTGTATTTAAACTCATGGTGGAATTGCTTGATCATCAGATCTGCACTGTCAGTCTTGTATCTGGCTGATGTACATGTACATGCTGCAAGTATTTTGGAGGTGATAATTATATAGGCCCCCAGACTGGAATAGACACTGGTTACAATAAGGAATGTCCTACTGTAGGACTGTTCTTTAGGTTGAAAAAGGAGAAATAAAATTGTCAGAAAAAAGGAGTATAGACAGGGAAGAGTTGAGTTCCACTCTCTAAGCAGTCTTCAGATTCCAGATACGATTTGGAAGAGAGGACCAGCAGGTGCTTGTCTTCTATAAATCTTTGCAATTAATAGATTTTTGGAGGTCTGGACTAACATATTTTAAAAATGCTTGATTTAAAAAAAAAAGCCATAAATACCTGTTAGCAGAATGGTGCATATGTGCACAGTCCAAATGTGACTATATCTGGAGAATATTTTTATTCTGTTGAGTCTGAGGATTTTAAAAAACAGATGGCTTGGTGAATCTTGGAAGGGATTTTGCTTGCTCTTTGTATTTCTTGAGGAGAATGTTGGTGTAATATAAAGTCATGGTAGTAGTGTTTCCCCTACTGTCTTTTTCTTAACTTCATGAGCTGCTCTGAGAAGTTTGGGTCTCAAGAACAGCTGGGTCAAAGAAGTATTCAAGCAGTGGGGCTGCAGTTAGCAGAGATTCCCTCATATTGTTCCCCCTGCACAACCAGGTCAGTGTGCAGTGGGAAAGGCTTGAGGTGAGAAGGTTGCACCAGTGCAGAAGACTTCACAAGTAGGTTGCATGTTATTAAAAGTGAGTGAGATGTTAGCAGTATGAAAACTGAAATACCTTTAATGAAATTAACTCCTAAAAATAACAGTTTAGAAACTCAGTGGCAACGGAGAATTCAGTCTTGTTTCTCCCACAGAGATAGTGGTTAATCCATTAAATGAAACTGAGAAGAAAATACTCAAGTACTGTGTTGTGTAAAGAAAGTGATTAAACCACATCTGTTAGCCTGCCTTAGCCATAAATCTTGGCAAGCTGAGTACTTGACTTTTTTGCTAGGTATTATATGAGATGTTAGGCCTTAGTTAATCAAGAATAGATATTCCAAGGTCTCTGCTTTGTAGGGGAGCAACACAAGGGAATCTCTGCTAACTGTGGACCCACTGCCTGAATACTTCTTTGACCCAAGCTGTTCTTGAGACCCAAACTTCTCAGTGCAGCTCATGAAGTTAAGAGAAAAGCAGTAGGGGAAACACTACTACTAAGTGACTTCAGATTGCACCAACATTTCCATAGAGAAATACAAAGAGCAAGCAAAGCATAGTATAGTGTGTATTGTGTGCTTTGAAGTGAAGATGAAAGATGTGAAGAGTTTGTCATTTCATAAAGATACTGGGAATATTATGTATTCCTTTAAGAAGTTTGTAGCTGTGATTTAGAAAAAAAAAATATACATAAACTTGAGGGGATTGAACTTGTTAAAAAATAAGTTTATGCAAAGGCTTCAGTTTCCTGAAGATGGGAATTTTAGACCGCTGTATCTAGAACTTCTATGGTGTATGGTGTCAGTCTGTTTTGCCAAAGCTGATGTCCTGTAGTCATAAGGGTTTGTTTATGGGGTTCAGAACTTCAGATAGAAGATCAGTTAGGAAATACACTTTATTAAAAGCCAGTTCTGACATGCTTGTATTTTTCTCCAGTTTTCAAGCCTTGCCTGTTAACTTTTGAAGATTGAAACATAATTTATTGTCTCTGGAATGAGAAAGATGGATTTTTTTTTCCCTTTTCAACAGCAGTGAGGGAAATGAATGAAAATTCCCTCATTATTTTGTAAGACCTGGGGATACAAAGATAATATCTGTGTGATAAAACTGAGGTTCAGCAATTTGTCCTCAGCTACTAAAGTTTAATTGAAAGGGTGAGAAGTGGAGAATGCTTTAAATAACTAAAATAAATAACTAAAATCAATGATATGAAGGTACACTTACTGTTGAGTTGGAAGCTACTTGGTATCTTCCATCCTCACAATGTCACCAAACCTGTGTGAGGAGAAAATTGGAATTGGTTTTTGAAACATCTGAACAAGAACCAAAGGGTTTCTGTTTACCTTTCTGTAGCAGGGGTCTGCCAAGCACCTTTGGAAGGGCTGCATTCCGTGGCACCTTAGTGGCACCCGTGAGCTGTGTCTCTTCCATGGGTTCCATGTGCCCACACCATGGCTTGTTGTGCAAAAAAACAAATGGAGCACACTTGTAATCCTGTGAGCCCATTTGGTGTCACCTGGCTGTGTCCTGGTGCCTGCTGGCTGTGGGACTCTCTGGATGGAGTGGAGTTTTGCCATGGGCTTTCCTGGATGCAGTGTATTCATGAGAAATTTTCAACAGTGGGATATCCTCTATGAGCCTTGGTGGTACAAAGATAAAGTGGCAGATTTTGGCACTGTGATGTGCCAGTTAAACTGTCCTTCAAGGTAGGACATTTGAGCTGTATTGCTTTTGCCTGCGGGTTGGTGCTAGAAGAGTTTCAATAATCCTGTTTGAGGAGGAAATCTAAAGACTCCAAGTTTTATTGCTTTCACAACTTTTCTATGCAAGCAGCTGTGTTATTATGAAAAATCAGCATCACTTTTATTTTTTGACATGCACTACTTGTGGTTCCATTTTTTTTGCTAATAATCACCCATACCTAAATATATTTAAATTTGACCCTCCTGCTCCACCTGCCCCCAAGGTTTTAAACATTTCAGCACTGCTTCTTATGTATATCCATCATCTGAGACAAAAATCAGTTGAAATACTAGAAGAACGAGTTGGATGGATTTCTTTCAGTTTCTTTTGCATTGCCTAAAATGTGGTGTTAAAAGCTTCTGTGTTACCTGACACAGAGTAAGATTAAAGGTGGTATTAATACTGTGTTAAGAAATTTTGGGGGTAAATGATTTTTAAAAGCTTTGGGATTTTTTGTTTATTTGTTGGGTCTTGTGTTGTTTCTCTTTTTTTAAACAGGAATCTTACCCCTCTTCATCACCAATATGGTTTGTAGAATCAGATGACCCAAACCTGACTTCAGTCTTAGAACGTTTAGAAGATATTAAGAGCAATACTCTGGTGAGTGAAGTATTTTTGTTATTTTGGGCATTTACTTGGCCTTGTGTGTTTACTTGACTTTGTCACATTAACAAGTATAGGTCAACTAGTTCAGTTTTAGGGTTGTTTGGGGGATTTTGTAAACACAACTTTCTCTTCCAAGAAAACTTATGAGCTAAAAGTAATCCAAAAGATTTGAGGCAAGAAGGAGAAGATACCTTCTTCTAGAGAGTAAGCATTGAAGTAAAGTTTCAACCCCAGTAATTACAGTGTGAAGTTTTCTGAAAATAATGAAACAGCAAAGTGGGTAAAAATATTAAAACTGCTGAATAAAACAGGTGTTGTAGAGTTTTCTTTGCACAGAAGTCAATTCCAGAGGCAAAACTTTGTACTCTTGAGAATGTGTAGTCTCCAAAACATGACAATAATACCAAGAATTCTTGGTTTCTTGAATTCTTTCCTTCTTTCAAAGGAAACTTGGCCTGATAGCTTCTGGTTCATGAAGATGTTCCTTAGCAGTGTTGCAACTTTGGACAATTGCTACTTAAAGGAAATATTTGTATACAGATTCTGATGGTTTTGGATTTCAGAAAACTCAAGCATTATATCTTACTTAAATACCCTTTTCATGTGCCAATGGGAGCTCAAGGGAAGGGCACATGAATACAAAAACTAACTTCCTATTCTGTGTAGGAAACTGTCCTTAAACAATGCTTGGAAATAAATTTAAGTACAAATGCAGTTTGTGCCACAAAAAGGAGTATTGCAACCTGCTGACAAACTCAGGTAATCTTTATTAACAGATGATACTAGCATTTTGTGTTTATTTTGGTGGACATGAATGGGATGCATACAAAACAAATCAGTCTGCAGAATACTGCTTATTGTATGGATTATGTGCTTAGTATTTGTCTGGTTTGGGAAAAATTTGGAATGTTCTTTCTTAGGAAAACCTACTTGTCAGGTTTACTGGGATAATATTCATCTAGGATACTCAGCTTTAAATAAAAATGCACAAGCGTCTTTCTGAAGATAGTTTAGGATGCATTTGATTTCTAGCAGAAATAATTAGGAAACTAATAAAAGTGAGTCATTGTGGGCCTTGCCATAATTAAAAACAATTGTAGAGGAGCATTAGTGTTTTCATGAATTTTGCTGGATTTGACTGTGCAAGGTGTACATATCTGTATTTTCTATTTCAGTCTAAAATTTAGACTGAACTACATTCAGAAGAGTATTATAAATCTTTGTCTGGAAAGACACAGAAAGGGGCACTAGCAGACAATCTGGCCAAATGAGCTTTTTTGCTTTAAGACACTTTTCAGAAGATTGTGTAGCTTGAAGCTGGTGTGGCTTGATATTCAGCCTAAAGGTTCTGGACAAGATATTTCCTGTGTGCAATTGCCTGCAAGAGGCTGGAAAGCTTTGTTGTGTACATGCATGGGACTTGCTGTGCTGAGTTGCATATGCACACAGACTGCTTATGTAGCTGGTAAGAAAACAGCTTCTGTTATCAAGATTGTACTTGCCCATGTAAAAGCTGATGAGTTGATGTAATAGACACCTGTGATGGCCCATTGGTTTCTCAGGAATCCACCCTGCATCGTGCTATGCCAAGGTGAAGGCAGATGGGAGTGGCTGAGGAGACAAATACTTGCAGTACAAAATCTGACTGCTTGTTTTGCTCAAAAGACATGACTTGAAACTTCTTAATTGTGGGGGTTTTTTTCCCTATAACTCTTCCCCATGGAACACTCTCCCTTTCAATGGCATGGAGCAGCTCACACAGACTTCTGCAGCAGAGTAGGAAGGGATAAAAAATCCAAATGCTTCTAATTTATCACAGTCTCATAAAAATTCACTTTGTTTAATTTAAAATCATCTAGAATGTTTCAAATTAGCTTTCTTTTAATTTACTGCAGGTGAAAGATCATCAGTGCCATATTGGTCTAAACTCAAGGTTACTGGAGCAGTCAAATTTTGAATGGGAAAAGGCATTTGACTCTTCCAGGAGCTCAGCTGTGCTAAAAGCAGTGCTAGCACATGTACCCTGGTTTAGGCTTTGGTATGCCACTGCCCTTTCTACCTGCTTTGTAGCATGGGACAGGTGTCAGCTGTTGGGAAACTGAAGAACATGCTCTTCAGGCATAAATGTTTGACCTGTGGAAGCCTTGTTGTTTGACATGGTAAAACAAAAACTGGTTTCTGATGTTGAAATCATACACGTGTTTCCTGGAAAATCTTCTGTGGATCTGAAACTGTGTTAGTTACCTTGCACCAGCCATGCTACTTTTGCTATGAAAACTTTTCAAAACACTGAAAATGTTGGAAGGTTATTAACAATGTGATCAGCATGGATATCATCAGGTTTGGACAGCTTAGCTGCTTGGTTGTCAATTTTGGACAAGTTTTAGTCAATAGATGAGGCTACAGAGTTTTTAGCCCCTAGTGTCTCCTGAATTTCCTTCTGAAAAATCAGCCAAACTTTAGACTTCCTGAGTATGAAACTGCCATCTGCCTTCTAGTGGCTGTGCTGTGCAAAAGAGAGATCTTACTGTGATTCCCTTTTTCTGTTTAATATTATGGAAGTTACAGGATGCAAGTCTGAAGCCTCAAATGTCATTTCATGAAATGTTAAGTATAGCTCTACACAATTTTGGAGGATTGCTTTTTGAAGAGAATAGGGAAATGTGCTTAAATTGAGAGAGTCAGCTTTAATTCTTAGACTCTCGACCTTAAACTTGCCTGGAAGATGTCAAAAGTTAATACACAATTCCTGGCATAAGTATGTTTACAGCTTGGATAAACTGCTCTCTTGAAGTACTCTGCTTCTGTGTTAATATTATAGATTAAGTCCTGCATGGAGGCATTTCAGGGAAGAACTTTGACTCTTGCAAACTCTGTGTGGCAGCACCTATTTCTGCACTGGGAGTTGCAGAGACAAAATGCAGAAATCAGCTTTGCTTTATTTTGAAACTGCCTGAGGCTGCTGGTTGTGGAGGAGGCCAGGTGAGGTACTGTCACTGTTACCTGATAACCAAGTAGTGGGCACACTCCAAGTGACAATTATTACTTCCATCTGTTTCCATTTGTATCTTTATTCAGCACTTTCTCAGTGGTATACTAAGACTTATTGATGCATTTATTTTTATACAGATATTGTGGATATATGTAGAGACACATAGAATAATTATTTCCATGCTTAAACTGTACTTCTTAAATTCATTTTTCTTGGGAATCAGGAAACGGGGCATTTCATAGTGAAGCCAGCAGGATATTAATCTCATCAAAGGTATCCTAAAATTGTTAATGCTTTCATACTGCATTAAAAAGATCTCTTCATACATTAAAAAAGCTTCCTAGTGTAGGCTGGGTTTCAGAAAAAAATTGTTCTAAACTGTTTTCACATGTACAGGATGTTAAGATAGGAAGCAAAATTCCAAGAGGTGCTCATGTTCTAAACCAGCATTATGGTGTCCAAAAGAACCACCAACTTCTCAGAACTCTTGAAGCATTAAAAATTATAGAGGGTGTGTATTCTAATGGTGTAATTTTTGTTATTTTGCTATTAATTATAATAAATATAACAAATTTATTAATGTACTTGATGATTTGAGGGTTTCCGTTCTGCAGGCTCTTCACATTGCTCCTTTACCCTGTGGGTTATGAGTTCTAGTTGCTGTTTACTTTGTGCTTTAGGCAGTTTATATTCCTACTGGTGTACTGATAGCTCACTTTTCTTCAGTGGCCTCCAAGTGTGTGTTAAGCATTCATTTTACATTAGTCAAGCCTGTGGAGTTACCCTGGAAATACATTTAAATTATTAATACATGACAGAAATCTGCACTCCCTTTTGATAATCTGTTTGTGTACATACCAACACATACCAAACCATGCCAGGCCCTGCTTAGAGCACAGGGCTGGATCAGGTGTCTTCCAGATATGCCTTTCAGCTGAAATTATCCTGTGATTTTTCATACAGATGAGCAGAGAATAAAGGATAACAGTGATGGTGATCCATGGCAGAAAGATCAATGGTATTAAATCAATTCCTGTGGAGGAAAAATGTAGCAATAATGAAGAAGGGTGAGAGGGTTGTACAGACAGGATCAGCTTCTTGCTCTGCCACCACCTTTGCAAATTGTAGACACTGATTTTAAATAAGCTGCTGATCTATAAAAATGAACTGCAGTATGAGCTGCATTAAGCTGACCCTGCAATGTAGAATCCTGCCAAGGAAGGGGATCCCTGCTCTCAGCAGGTCTTTGCCTCCCCCTTCATGATCAAATGGTGCTGGTGTGCTGAAGCACACCAGGAATTGATCTGCCACAAAGCTGATAAGTTGCCACATAGTAGTGTGATCTGTGGTGCAGTGGAAATGAGAAGGTGAAAAGCTGCTGGAGGCCCTCCCCAGGCACAGCTGTAACTCAGCCCAGGCTGTGCCAGCACCTTGTTATTTTGAGGGTGCTGCTGTTCCTTGCTTGTGGTGCTGTGCTTGGAAGTAAGGGAAGCTTACAGTGTATTAGGCCCTGGCTGCAAAAATCCATTCTGAATTTCAGTTCAGCTGACAGGACATTTTGTGGGGAGGAAGGGGGAGGGAGTGAAGGAAGCAGGGCAGCAAGCAGTTCTTAACTCTCCAGCCCTTATTCTCTCTCTGTCAAGGCACATCTAATACTGTGTTTATCTGCTTTTCCAAGGCCAGTGCTAATTGACCAGCAAATGCCAATGATGGCAGTCTTCCCTCACTGCTTGGATTTATTTTTTGTATGATTCACAGAAGATGTGAACAAATTATTGCCTCTGTGAGAAGAATTACAGCTCCTGGGATTGTATGGTTTGTGCTCCAGCTCTCCATGAGGCAGTGTTCATGCAGAGAAAAAGTTTATCAACAAAATGTGTAGCAGTGCAACTTTAAGCATCTTGCACATACTGAAAATAATAGTTCTAAGACCTCTGATTCTATCTGGCATCTAACTTATTGATTGATTAACCTGATTGCTGTCTGCTAAAAAGATTTCCTGATGTTCCAGGTACCCAGGAAGCTTCAAAGAAGTGTAGAGTCTTAATGCTGATGAGACATGTGGTTGTTACAGAATAGAAGGGTTTTTGCCAAAACCTATCATGTCTCATGTATATATTCCTAAGAAACGTGGTGCTGGTGTCCCAGTCCTTTTGGTGATATCAGCTTTATTTTTAAGTTAGGTTGATTATCTGCTTTATTTTTGGGTTGGGTTGACTCTCGTGAATGATGCAGAAGCAGCAGACATGGTGTGATAGTGTTGTAATGCAGGCTGGTATCTCAGTTCATGGCCTCGGATAAATAGCATTCCTATGAAACACAATGTGGAATTCTGCTGTAGAAGGGAAAAGCACTGAAGCTTTTAGATAGCATAAGGGCAACATTTGCCTATCACTGTTAGTGATTTGGGCTTGGAAATGAGCTCTTAACCCTGGAAAGACTGAATTTTTCACTTCCAGTGGGGTAAGGTGAGAGCATTTAACTGGCCAATAGCAAGGTTTTAGATGTGTATTTTGGAGTGTGTGTGTGCAGAAAGGACTGTCTTGCACACTGCCTTCAACAATTGGCAAGACAAATTCTCCTTGATAGCTGAAAGAAAAGTCCTTAAATGGATGTATAATTTCTGCAAGCTTCACCTAGGGAATTATTTTGCAAATAATGAGGTGTTGACCCTTTTACAAATGGATTTTGCAGTCCTTTTTTTGTTTTCCTGACATAGCTGTGGAAATGTGTAACCTTGGAAAGTTAGGAAATGCAGTAGTATAGTCTTAAATGTCTTGGCCTTAACTATGAGTCTGAGTTGCCTCCTAGAGGAAGTGAACAGCTGTAGAAATCAACTCAATTAGTGTGGTGATCAAAGACCAAACTTAAGGTTTGTTTCTGCAGAAGTAAATTCTTTTTCCTGGATTGCATTAGCAAGTGTGAGGTGTTGCATAGTTTGCAGTTAACAGAGCACAGTCAATGGAATGCTGCAGGTTGGAAACACAAGTCATAGATAGTAACTGATTGTGCCTCACCCTGACACAAGATACAGCAAGCAGAGTGCCTGGGCTGCAGTTCAAAGCCTGCCTGCCTCCTGGGACTTTGACAGGGTTTGTCTTGTTTCTACTGCCTGGCTGGTGTGCCTTGTAAAAGAATTCAGGATATGGAAAACCTCTATTTTTCCATACTGTTCCTTACAAAACACTGTTCCTCCTTGGCAAGTTTTTTGAAGGTGTGGTTATTTAAGCTGGAAAATGGGAATGGACCGTTTTGTCTCATGGAATGTGACCATTTGCTTATTCCTTAGTGATGTGTAGCTCAGACACCTGTATTTGGAATGGATGATACTGTCAGGGCAAATTATTTTTCTGCTCATGGCTTTCTTCTTAGATGTAGGAAGATGAATGAAAGTCATCATTAACTTGCCATATCCTTGAGCTTCTAATGTGAGGACTTTACTACAAATATTACAGAGGAAATTTTATTCCAGCCTGAGCAGATTCAAATGCTGTACACTTAAGTTCATTATCAATGTGTGAAGAAAATTCAGAATATATCTCTGTGCTTTGGTTTAAATAAACATATCCATATTTTCTTGTTTTTTATAGCTTCTTCAGCAGCTGAAGCGATTAATATGTGACCTCTGCAGATTATATAATCTTCCTCAGCATCCAGATGTTGAAATGTTAGATCAGCCATTGCCAGCTGGACAGGTAAATTTAAAGCTATGGGCACCTTCTTATGCCAATGAAGGCATTTTTTTTTTAACTCCAAGAAGCAAGATAATGGGAATGATTAAACCTTGTGTAAACCAGAGCTGATATGATGCACTTTTGCATTATGGTGTCTTCAATCTGAATTTTGTTTGCAAAATCAATTTAATAATGGTGTGATAATATTACACAATTCCCTTTGAAGTATCACTGAAAGGTGTGTATGTGATACCAGTGCTGTCAAGTTTAATTTGCTCCTAAATACTAAAGCCAATCTCTGTGTACTTGGAGTGCTTCCCATACTTACTTTTTCTGAAATATCTGGCTCTTTGTTGAAGAGTATGTGTTTCACAGTGTGCACCTGGCTGAACTAGTGTTGTTGTTTTCCTTCTTCAATCCCTTGCAGAGACATGGGATATCAAGGCCACATTTTACTTTGGGTAGGGACGCTTACTTCTTGTGCACTTGAAAAATTGAGAATTTTGAAGGGACTGAAGTTTAACATGTAACTTTTGCATTTACTGCTTCTCTTTGAGAGTAGACTTGCTGATTTTGAAGGCAAGAAGCATATACAGAATTTATGTAGAACCTTCATTGTTGTATTGCAGAATGGAACAACAGAAGAAGTTACATCAGAGGAGGAGGAAGAAGAAGATATGGGTGAAGTATGTCTATATATGAGATTGTTGTCCTAATCTAGCAGAATTTTGGCATTTTGCTCTGCGATTTCTGACCAATAATTAAACCATTATTGTAAAATGTGACCTCCCTGGAGTTATGCAGTAAAGATAATTAAAATTTGGATGTTTACCTGAATGTCAGCTTTCCCTTCAACCAGAAAACTAGTGAAATTTTCTTCTTAAACCTAGATCTCAGCTGTGAGGTTGGATACAGAGAATTGGACATCTGTTTGTGCTTTAGTCAAACAATACATAACATTGTGTGCCAAATCAGTAAGTTTTTGCATTGTTAACTCCTATTTCAAGCAGCATGTGAACTGGCTCTGATACAGTTGGAAGTGCCTCCTAAATTGAAGCAGGCTGGCTAAGAGTAAATCCGTTTGCTGATTCATTACATGGGTGAGCTAGGTTTTGACTGTAATAAATTGAAAGAAATGGAAGGACATCAAAACAGACACATGAAATTTTTGTGTCCATGTCTGGCAACATGGTGCTCTCTTTAATGAGCTTTTTAGTTGTAAGAATCACCCTTTTTGCTTGTTTCTGCTACGTGTTAGAATAGCTCCAAGGTGCTTGCTTTCTATACTACCATAAGTTGCTTTATTATAGTAGAACTGTTCTGACTACTTCAGATTTAGATTTTTTTTAATGAAGGTGTAGAAAGAATGATAACTCTCTCTGAATAAATCATCTACCTGTAGAAAAGATCTAAATGTTACCAAATTCTTAAATTAATTTGAAGCAGCCTTTCTTAAACCATATCTAGCTTGATCCAAACTATGTTTGCTGGAGCAGGTGTTTCTGCAAAGATGATGTGTCCCATATCCTGCTGCTGCAAGGCTCTGGTTGCTTGCAGACTGCTAGAGTAACCTTTTGCATTGTTTTTTGTGAAAAAAAGAAATGGTCTCCCTTTATTTATCAGCTGTCAGGGGGCATTCTGTGTGGCAGTGATATCTGCAACCTGTAATTTAGTTCTAGTTCTAAATGCAGAAGCAGTGTACAATTCCTTGGCTCTGTCATTGGAGAAACATGAGCATTTTGAAGAATACACAATCTAGAGTCTGTTACAGCTGAAGGAAACTGTTATCAAATGTACCAGGTGTGTTTCTTGTTACATAGAGCATGCTTAAATTTGAGTTTTCCTGCCATGCAAACAGATGGTGCATAGAGAGCAGCCCCATGTTATAAACGACTCAGACCCTGGGTGGGAATGAGTAAATAAAATTTAATTAGTATGTTAAAATTACAAAGCAAAGGTGGAGGGCAGCGCTGGGGGTGTAGTGAAACTCCTTCTGCTCACCAGAGGCTCACCCACAAAATGGTGTCGCTGCCTTTTATACACTCATGGTTGTCTCACCCTCATTAAGATTCTTTAAGAGCAGTCCTTATATGTCTTTCCAGCGCCTCTCACAGTCCGTGGCTTTGCCCATATGTATAGATTTGGTTCCTCTCAAGGTCTGTCAGTCAGTGCTCCATGCCTTTTATTTGTGGAGCCCCTCTCACATCTTGCCTGGTGGTGAGATGTTGGCCTGCCAAGCCTCCCAGCACTCAGTGTCCCCCACTCCCTGCCACCTCTTGCAAGGGGCAAGTGTACGTCCTCCTCTGTGCTTTGACAGCCCTTTGACCAGAGCTGCCAGGCAGCAACCACAAAAGGGAGAGGAGAGCACTGAGGGGAGAGCAGAGAGCGTTCAACACCAAATTGGAACCACAGAAGTACATGTCAAAAGAACCACAAACCTTAACAAAACTTCTTCCTACCATACTTAATAACTCCTCCACATTTGCACGAGCCAATCACCACACCTTATTCCTAGCACCCAGGTGTGGCAGAGCTCTGCATACTGGAGTATATCTGGTAGTTGTGTAACCAAAGCCTGCTGGTGTGGCTGCTGTAATGCTTCCTTTTTCATGCTAAGGTATTTACATGCTTCCCCTCCTCTCCACAGACAGCATTTGAGTCACATTTAGGTGATTGTCTGAAGCTCAGAGTGTTCCTCTACAACAAGATAACCCCATCTCAGCATACAGAGTGGATAGGTTTTAGTGCCTTGGCCTAAAACATAGAACTGAACTGTTGGCTTGTGTGATCAGAATGCTTGACCACAGAATTTTATGTCCTGATTCCAAAATTACTGCATCTAATCTTTGTCTGAAATGTTAACCTTGAATAAAGTACAGATAGTTTTCTAATATTTAACTTTCTTGAAGGCTTGCTGTAGCCCTGTCAGGTGTGTTAATCACTGCTTGCAAGAAGTGTAGTATAGCTGAGGTTCTAATTGCAAAAGAGTCTGCTTTTAGAAACATCTTAGAGTCTCCCTAACTTGGGGTACTTTTGAATTCTCTAGTCTGGTTTGCTATCTACTTGAGTGGGCTAATTCTCTACAATCCCATCTTCTTGCAGAGGTTGTGCTTGTTTCTGTGACCAGAAATATATTGTGAATTTGTATTATGAAGTGCACTGTGTGACTATATCCAACATGTCCTTGGAGAGGGTTTCATTGAATGAAGAGCACAGTACAGTTATTTACAATTACCTTCTCTCTCTCCTGTAGGACATTGAAGATCTGGATCACTATGATATGAAGGAGGAGGAACCAGTTGATGGGAAGAAATCTGAGGATGAAGGCATTGAAAAAGAGAACCTTGCAATCTTAGAAAAAATCAGAAAAAATCAAAGGCAAGATCACTTAAATGTGAGTTAATGATTCCATGCTTCTTCTTTGCAATACTTCTGACTTTAAAATAGAATTTTTTTTCAGCAAAGAAAGCCCACTGCTATGCACCTAACCTGTCCCTGATGGTTTAATTGCTCATATCCAGAGGTATCCATGCAAACAGTTGTCCCTCTGTTTCTTGCTTGGTACATTGTCACAAACATTAGTTCTCCTTGCAGAATCAGCAGAATGCATCTAGGCTATGAGTGTGACTTTTGTTGCTGAACCCTTATTAAAGTAAAAAAAACTAAAGCCATAATTAAAATTGCCTGTATTAGAAGTTATGGGTGACTAAAAAATTGGGTAAACCTGTGGTTTAAATCCATTTTATGCTTGAGTTTTTCAATAATAGCTGTTCCACCTGGAAATTACTGAAGGGTGGTGGATTGTTGTGCTGTTTTTTTATTGCCATGTGTAAAGTAAGGGCCTTCAGCAGCTCTGCAGCTTTGTTGTCAGTTTTCTGAGTGATCTTGCCAGCAGGCAGTTGTAGAAAAAGTGCTTGTTCTCCAGAGGCTTAGAACTCCAGAAGTGTTCTGTCCCAAGTGCTAGGTTCCAGAGAGGCTTCTATTTCTCAAAGGTGCATGCAAGAGGGTGTGATAATGTCATACAATCTTAATTTTATTTACCCTGACTCCCAAAGAAATCAAAGCTTTTGTTTCGTAGAGCCTTAAAAATGTGTAAAACATGAAATTAATTACTTCTGTTTATGATCTGCTTCATCCAAAGGATTTTAAAATTTTAACACCCAAACCTGATTGGCATTTCAGGGTTTAAAAGCAGGTAAATGTAAGGTCCCAAACTGCTTTGGCTGTATAGTCAAGTCTGGTTTTGAGACTTGACTAACCATAAACACAACACTCACTTTCTGGTTTTGTTTAGACTTGAATGTTCACAATTTAAGATGCCTAGTGAGGTTTTGTATGTTTCAGTGTGTATAACTCAATCCTAATAGTAAAGAGTCTTTAACTGTTAAAGAGAAGATATCCTCTCCCAGCCTGAAACGCATGGCCTGCTTTACAATCATCGAAAATTTGGTAGAACAGAAAAAAGGTTTTTGTAGTGTCAGCGTTCTACTTTGATGCAAAAAGCCTCTTAAAACTGCAGATTTTCTTTCATCTGTTCTTTTCCCATTTGGCAAATACTGCCTTTCCTTTTGCTTTTTCCCTCCACGTTTAGTGGAGCTGAAATGAACACTGCTGGTTTTCTGTTTGACAACAGCAGATTCAACTTACATAATGGCTGTTTCTCATGCCAAGACACTCTCGTTGATGCTGGTGCATAAACAAGGTCAGCTGAATACAGGGAACAGGGTATTCAGTTACTGCTGAGGAACTATGGTATTTTTGTGGGTCACCAGAAATAGCTGTGCTGCTGAAATAATTTCTCCAAGGACTTGCGAGGGTTTACTCTTAGGTGCTGGAGAACCAAAATCTATAGCTGTGCTACTGACCTAGGAAAGAGCTAACCCAGTAGCACCAGGACCAAGTTTATTGGTCCTCCATGCTGCCAAAACAGGGGGCTTCTAATACAATGTGTTAACTATGCTCTAAAAGAGCGGAAGTTTGCTGAGTGTCCTAGCACAAAGCAAAATTTAAGTCTGTGCAGCCCTCATAGCTGGGTTTCTTAGAGGATGGTAGGAGTTTCTCAAACCTAAATGCATGGCTAAACCTAGTCTGTTTTTTCATGGGAGCCATGCAGCTTTTTGGGATACTTTGTTTCCTCAGCAGAGGCCAGTAAAACAAATCCATGCTATTGACATGCTTGTTGGAAAGGGGAATATGCAGCATAATACAGTGCTGTGACTGGTGCCCAGTGCAGCCAGAAGACTTTGCAGTTCCTTTCCATGTTCTTTGGCCCAAGTCCATGGGCTGTCCTCTCTCCCCTTGGCTGCACTGCAGGCTGGAGTTACAGATCACACTCAAGGCTTGTTCATGGGAAAGCAGTGCATGCACCCTACTCATTTATTCCTGATAAGTTAAAGACAATTTTCTGCTTCTCAGGATGTTGTTATAGGAGTTTTTAGGGTTTATGTGTGTTGTACAAGTTAAGAAGGTATATTTACTAATTTTGTAAATGAGTTCTGTCCTTGGCAGTATTCTTAATCCTATTCTTCTTGCTGGCATCAGGAAATAAATTTGGCTTGTGGTACAGTATGTAACTTGGAGCAAGAATTAATCCTTCTCTTAACATTGTAATAACTCTAAAGAACCACTTGCATACCTGGAGTTAAAAAAGGTCTTTGAACTGGAATCATTAACTTCAAATATTTATCAACTTGCTGCTGCTTGCTTTTCAGAGGTCTCTCCCCACACAGTCATTTTAGAGTTTAATGCCTTTCTTTTTTAGATAATGCTATTAGCTTTTCCTGTTTCATACTGAGGAATTTAAGCACTTCCCTTTAGAAGTCTCCAATGTCTCTTTCATCTTCAGATTTTATGAAATGTAAGGTGTCATTTTTATTTTTAGTCTCCTAATCCTTGAAGGAGGTATGAACCTACTTTAACTTCTAGGAATGAATGTGCTTCTGCACAAATATGGAGCAAGTTCAGTGACAATGGAACTTGTGTTCTTCAGCTCTTTTGGGGTCATTTTATATTTCAGTTTATTATCTTGGACAAGTTTTCTTGGTTTATTTCAGCAGGTAATTTTTAGTCTTGTGACTAAATATTCTGAAATATATTGAGTGAGGAGGCTTCCTGTAGTGTTTGGATGTGTTCAGTGTTTTTCTGATCAGAAAGAAAACAATCAGCTCTTTGGATATAAAACTGCAGTGAGCTGCACCTCCTTATCCCCTGTAACTTGGCAGGGAGAACAGGCTGTGGGTGCATTTTGAGGGTAGGAAGGGGAAGAGAACCCCCTGATGTCTCTGTGCCCTTTGTACAGCAGGGCAATGGCAAGTGCTGGTCTGACTGCAGCACGAGTTTCATGTTTCCAGCAGCGCCTTGTCCTTGGAGGGAAGAGTCTGAGAACGTTGCAGGCTTGTAGTGATGCATCTCGTGAATATTTTTCATGTCCGACGGTTTTGGATGTGAGAATTCCTACATCAGGTATTTTTGTTACTTGCAGCTCTCAGCAACTGGCATGTTGTCAACAAAGATGTTTGCCTCTTGTAACAGGGATTTCTCCAGCTTACCTGCTTATTGTTCTGGAGAGACACAAAATATGCTAGTACAGGACAGCACGATTAAGTGAGACTTTTTTGCCTATTTGATTATTTATTAGGGAAAAAGAAAGTCACTTGGGTCTGGTCTGGCTGCTCATTTAATTGCTTGAGATGAAATGGCTTTGCCTTTCTGCTCTTGGCATCAGCCCCATGTGACAGATCCCATGATTGACCACTTACGTCTGAGGCAGTTGCAACTATAAATCTTATTGCCACAATTTGAGAAATGGGAACTTTATCTCCCTTGGAGTGTCAAGTCCCACTTTTCCAGAAGGATACTGTTATTTATATCCGAGTTCAGTCTTTGAAACTATCACTTGTGTGTAGTGAGTTATGGAAAAAGTTTTTAATTTTAGTATCACTGTAGTCAAAACTGACCTCAATGCTCTGTATCATGCAGTAGTGGGATGCAAGTTGTGCTCTCTTCTAAACTGCTCTTTACAGTGGCTCCAAAACCCACAGGTGACACCAGAATGGAGACGTGCTTCAGAGCAGTGGTGTTTGGCATTAGGCTTACCAGCAGGTTTAGCTGTTGCCTCCTTCAGGTTCCTCCAAGGGTAGTTCAGAGCACATAAAATAAGCTCTTGTGCTAAACTTCTTAAGTTAAGCTTGCTATCCTCTTTCTCCTGATTGTAGATTACTGGTTTGCAGTCCATTGATTCTTTAGAGTAGCAAGTGTAACTATATTTAGTGCTGCTATTTAAGGAATGGGCAGCTCAACCAGAAACTCCTAGGGAAAAAAGGGTGAAAAACTGTTAGAGACAAAGTGTGTTGAGGCTTGCTTACACACACTACAACTAACTTCTTTAATATCACCTTATGTATCAGTAGCTATAATAGCACTCAGGGGGATGTGGGTTTGTTAAGCTTTGATTTTTAAATGTCTCCAGTACAGAAGATACTTACATTTTCATTTGCCAAGATGAACTTCCAACATTATGGAAAGAAATTCAGTAGTTTAATTGGATGGAAATAGAGATGCAGTGAGAGAGGTAGTTTTCCACAGGATGTCTTTGACCATCTAACTTGTTCTTAAAATGCCTATATTTATAGGTTGGCAGTTTGTGGAAAGTGTAAGAAAATTCCTTCTTTCAGTAAGAAATACAGTGGAAGGGGCAAAGATCTGCACAGCTCTGCTCAGAAGTCTTGACACTTGTCTCTGGAAACCTCTTTCCTCCAGACTCAAACTGATGAGTCTCAATCTTAACACTCACAAAGTACAGCAGCTATACAAAGAATGGTGGTTAACAATGTTATGTTAACTGGTTAAGTGTAATGCTTCTTTTTCAGCTAATCTGTAAATAGTGGACATAAATAGTAGTAATATGCAGATATTGTGTATAAACAACCATTTTCCATAAAATTTCATTTACTTGGTGTTTGAGAAATCCCTTCTTTGTCTAATACTGCTCTGTAGAGGGGGGGGGGTAGTAAATGAAGAAATTACTTGTGTGAAACCCTGTCTTTATGTAGCTTTTGTTTAATCAGATGAAAGGAGTTGTCTGTTATTTGCATGTTTAATTACAAGGTTCATCCTTCATACCGGTCTGTTAAGAAAAACTAAAGGAATTTCAGAAATCTGCATAATTAAATCCAAAGGTGTATGAAAATGAATAGCCTTAAAAGAAAAATCTGCAAATCTAGTGTGAAGCTAAGAGTATTATTTGATACTGGATAGAGAAGGAAGAGAACTATGTGAAGGCTTTACCATCAAGTAACTGTTACTGATACTCAATTTTTATTAAGAATTAAGACAATTAAGACCTTGTGGAATATAAAACATCACTGTGGACTTCAGGCAAACGGGGATGATGTTTTAGGTATTAGGTAATGGTCACAGCTGCTTCATATTCTTCCAGGCATACTTTTCTGATGCTTCTGTCCAAAAAGGATGTGTTTATAGGTGTTCATAATGTCTGGAAGGAAACTGAAGAAATAAGTATCTTTGAATTCTTTTAGTAAAAAAGCAGCCTCATCAACTTAATCATTCAATTCTTGATACAGACAGGCTGAATTATTCTAGGTTGGTCTTTTTTATTTGGTAGTGGGGGCAATTTTATTTTTTTTTGTCATGGTTTCTTCCCCCCAGCCATGCTTATGAGCTCCATATGTTAGCCTGTATTTCAGTGGCAGTGACTGAAGAACAGGAGCAGAAGGGAATTGCAAAGGTCCAATGGGATAATCTACCCTTGGGAAACAGACTGATGGTGAAAGTCCAGGTGTCACAGGGTCAGGGTTTGGGGTGGTAACTGCCTTAGCTCATTTGTTCCTATTCTGTATTTTAAATCTTATAAGGCTAACTTTTATCAGTCTATTTTTCAAAACTCTTGAGCCTGAAGAGGTATTTTGGGTGGGATATATAAGCAGAGTAATCTCGTAACTTATAAGTAAATTGTGTTCTAAGTTTCTCTCTCACTTTGAGCTGCTGAGCAGTACAGAGCTGAGCTCTTAAGGAACAGAAGGGATTTTTGCTCTGGTTGCATAAATCACAAGAACTATGGACAATCACAAGAAATAATTTGGTATTTTAAGGTTTACTTACTTTTGTCTTCCCCTGTGTAGATGTTGATCTTCTTTCACTCAATTGCGATAAATACTGCTTTTGTTCCACATTTGCTAAATTCACTGGTTGGTCTTATTCCTCAGCAAGCTGCTGTTCTAGAGTGGATACTTCCCACCTGCTGTGCCTTTTTCAATGACCAGATAAAAATATACCTCTGAGAAGGCAATAAAACCTTATGTGTAGAAGCTTAGGATTAGGCTTACTCTTCCTCACAGTGTGTAAAAGCAGAATGTAAAATTAAATATTTCACTCTTAAGATGTACTGTGCATCCATCTTGGAAATTAAATTAAAATGCCAGAGATTTAGGTTTCTTTACAGAAAAATACCTGTTGTACCTTGATTAAAAGTTTGTATCACCTGTAGTATTTAGTAGTATATATTAATGTGCTTCTTTAGAGGGAGGGCCTTGTTTCTTTGGAGTAGACTTTGCTCACTAGAATGTTTCTGAAATGTTAAATATTCTCATACAGAAATTGTTAATAATTTCTAGTTAGTGTAACTTTGTAATGTAAAGCTGTAAATATTGTAATGTAAATAGTAAATATTGCTTTTCACTTATTTGGAGTCTTTTGTTTGTTTCAGGGTGCAGTCTCTGGGTCAGTTCAGGCTTCAGATCGACTTATGAAAGAACTCAGGGATATATATAGATCACAGAGTTATAAAACAGGTAAAATGCCTCAGATTTCCCTTTTTAAAATATACTTTAAATTAATTCTTTTAGGAAATAGTTCCTGCTAACTTTTGTGTTTTGTTGTCCTGTGTTTATATATACCTGTGTGTTTGTATGAGCACATATGTAAAAAGAGATAGATTCATTATATATACTCTTACTACATATAAAGCAGTTTATTTGTGGAGAAAAGTCAGAACATACATTCCTTGGAATAATGGTTTGAATTATAGTGGAAAACAAGCTTGTATCTTAAATTAGTTTGAATAATGATTAGGTAGTAGATGGCTATATAATTTATTCCTTATAGGAGCTGTAGCTAAACTAGCTGAGTAAAGGATTCAGCAAATTGAATTGTCTGAGTGTTATCATATGAGAAATAGAAATGATATAGCTTTTGGGCAAGTTGTATTCCTCTAGGTCTGCCAAATAGACAGCTCCTTCACTGCAGCCAGTGTGAGACCCTGGTGCAGGCCAGGATGGGAACAGGAGGAATGTCTAATTAGAGAGTCAGTATAAACTTAAATACTCTTTCTTTTTACTTTTCTGAACTTCTGCCTGTATTTATTTCTAGTGTACTTAAATCTCACCTGGTAATGCCATTTTAATCATGTGTAAAAGAAGAGGTGAAGAGACAATAAGGTTCCTGTTTTGATTTGTCATATTTAACTTCTAGGTCAATTGTTTCATGCATGGAACTGCTGGGAACAGTGGTAAAATGTCTAGGGTATAAATTTAATGAGATAACCTAGTGTTGGTCTAATGCAGCCTCCTTTTAGTTTTGTTACAACTGAGTGCTTGCCAGTGTGCTCCAAACACCGCCTACCTGGGAAGGAATGGATTAGTGGGTCTAGTAAAGAGCTAGCAGCAGATCTGTATGAAGTCATGGGGGATGCTTTACTGCCTGGTTTTTACATTCAGGGTTTGTTTTAGTGATTAGAGCTAAGGTTGGCCCTAACAAACCAGGCTGTAAGGACTGGGGTGCTCAGTCATGTGGTGGTACCACTGGAGTCAGCCGGGGCTCTCTGGGTAGGTGTGGTTTGAGGTGAGTCTTTAGGCTCTCTAATAATGCCATTTCTTGGCTTTAAATAAGCAACTCTTAAGTTGCAGAAGACTGGTCCTGATGTAGGAAAGAATACTCTTAAATTGTGAGGAGAGCAAATCTTGCTAAACTTCAGAGAAAACTGAGGTTCTAAAGGGTGAGTGCAGTAACTTAGAGCTTGTGACTTTGGAAATATGTAAAAATACTGCAGCTGGATGCCTCATTTTGATCTCTAAAACATGGTAATGAAGTAGTGTCAAGTGAAGGTTGACACTGCAAAGATTATGGCAATTCTGCTTTGAAACACCGTCCTACTGACACATTTATTACATTTTCCCAGTAAATTGATGCTGTTTGTTATAAAACTTACCTAGATTCATTCCTTATGGTTTCATTTATTCTTTGACCTTGAGTGAATTTATGTTCTCAGTTCTTTTCCTTCACACAAATCTCCTGCTTTCATAGCCTGGTTCTGCCTTTTGTTAGGTAACTGTCACTATGTGCACAGGCTGTGGCAGGTAATTGGCTTTTTAAATGTCATTTTTGTTTGGAGTATTTGCCCCATGGTCCATTTTACCCTATGTTTAATTTCTTCCTACTAATGCACAAAGGGAAACATTGTGAAACTTCCAGGTTCTGGTAACTGTTGCAAGGTAATTTAACTCTGTTTTCATTTCTTTTTAAGATAAGCCAGAAAGGCTAAGCCTGATTTTTAGTTGGGTAAGGATCACTTTATTTAGTTTGCATGAGATTACATGTTTCTAGGACTGACAGTAGGACAACACTGGGAGCTCTCAAGTGAATAATTCTTGAAGCAATAATATTTTAATTTTTTTTCTTTCTTTTCTATTAGACTGTTTTATAAAAATGTACTATTAAGACAGTGGCTTCAATAGAGGGTGTGCATTCAAGGTAGTATCTATTTTAGAAATTAATTTCTTTTATCAAATGAAGCAATGCTGCTGGAGTTCAAGCAAAAGAACAGTGAACTTGCTTATCTACCTGGGAAATCTAGGGGAAGAATTGCCCTTACAGAAAGAGAAAATAATTTTCTTACCAGCTGACAGAAGCAAAAAATACTCCAGCAAATTAAGATACTCTGTTGTGAATTAGACAGTTTCATTAACCTGTTCAGATAATGGGAGCCACAAGTCCTGCAAAGCAAGATTCTCATTTCCATGTATCTGATTGGAGACGTACAAAGGACTTAATGTAATTTAAGGGATTGGGAAAGGAGAAAGAAACAAAGAATTTGGAGATATTAAATGGAAACTTTTCATATCTTTAGCATCTGTTTTATCCATATATAGTTCATAAAGACTTCAATTCCCTGTTTTTTATCCAAAGACAGTATGGATTTACTTTTTGATATAGCAGTGTTGCCCTAAATAAGACATTGCCTTTGTTTTGAAAGGAATTGTTTTTCTTTCTACATTGTAATTTCTTATATTTTTGCTTGCTTCATGGTTCTGTGGGTTTCTTTTTACTTGATCACCTCTTTTACTTGATCCCCTTTGAGTAATAAAAACCCCACATTGCATTTGAGCAAGAGGAACCTACCTTGATAGCTTTCTTAAACTAAGGACTTCTCAAAAACTGCTATTCATAAGTTAAATTCTTTTTGACTTTAGAGGAACCAAAGAGGAACTTTTTTCCTCTTACTGTTAAAATTGCAAAAGAAAAAAAAAAAGCATATAAATTACTTCCAAGTAACACCTCTTGATTATTGAGAAAACCCCAACCAACGGCCTCCTTCAGCTTTGGATAGTGTTGGTAAGTGGTGTCTGTATCGAGACACGGGGTGCCCCTGCTGCTGTTCATGAGGAGACACAGATGCTATTTGGCTCAGCTCTTGGCTGCTTGAAAGGCTGCTGGAGTGTCTTGCACTGGTGTTAAGGCTCAGTCCTGAGCTGAGCCTGTCTCTCTGAAGAGCCCTACTGCAGCTTCTGGCTTAGGTGCAGTACAGCTCTTCAGAGTACAGCTCTTCCTGTTGGGGAAGCTGGCAAGGTGTGTGGGCCTTGGAGTTGAAGGACTGGGACAGGGACTCTGGCCAAGAGCAGGAGGCCCAGGATGATGGAAGGAGGAAGGAGTAGGGCTGGAGGCTTAGTCAGAGAACAAAGGGATGGAAGTTCTCTTGTTCTCTTCCATTGTTTAGCACAGTGTCAGGAGCATTACTGTAACTTAATGCCTTGTCTGTAATGAGTGTTCTTTATTCCCCTTTGGATGCAGGTGGAAGAAAATATTCTGGATACAGCAATGGAATAAGTTTGTTATTAATGGGAGTTGACAATGAGCAGAGTTCTGAATGTCCGTTATTTTGGTTTTACATCAGAGCAGCACAATTTGAAATTCTTACAGTTTGTTACTTACACTAAGGTCAGTTCAGAGAATAGTGTCATTGGATCTGGGGAATTGGAAGAAGGCCTTACTAGCTCCTTGATCCTCAAACAGATGTCATGTCTCTGAAGTAGCTTCTGATTAAAAGGGACATGAGTAGCACAGTGAGTATGTGTTCAGGCCTACGTTGTTATTCTAGAGGTAGAAGAATTAGAAATTGTGCTCTCTGCTGCAGTACTCACTTGTTAGTGGCACTCAGTGAGGAGAAGCAAGCATGGGTGCTTTAACTTGTGTGCAAAGTTTTGAAATGCTTTAGAAATAAATGTCTGGACAGCTTGAAATGTCATCTGTACTTGAAGTACTTATGCTTATAAGTTTCAACTGCAAGATTATTTTTATGCTAGAATAATGAAACTCAGAAATTAATACCCCCCCATTCCTTGGGGAGAATGAGGTGACTGCAATCTGGTGGTTGTATTGCCTTCAGAAATCCTAGGCAGATTCCTGATTTACATATGGCTTCCAAACAATTAGGTCAGCAGCAAAGATACTGTTAAATATTAGGCCAGGTAATGAGTTTAATAATAGTGGGTTAGTCTATGTGTGTGATTATTCTGTGAAAGAAGAGGTTTAACTTCTGTACATGACTGATTCCATGCTCTAAATCTTGTCGGGTGGTTAAAGGTTTATTGTTTTTTCCAGAGCTTCATGTGAATTTATGCAGAGAGGAAGCTTTGAATACACAAGAAAATGGCAGATAATTTCCATCCTTCTCTGGGAGTGAAATGCACAACTGTTGTTGAACATGCTTAAAACAAACAGGCCTCTGAAAGTCACCAGCTGGCTCCCACAGACCATTCCATTCTTTAGATGCATCTTTCTGCCTTCCTCAGTCAGCTGTTGGGAATGTGCTTATCCACTGCAGTATCTCCTTTTCTTGGGGTTCTACTGCATATGCTGTCCCATGTGCTGTCCTGGTTTGCCTGTAATGATGAGAACCTGTGAAACACTATGCTGCACACTCGCACTGTTGTAAATTGTCTTAAAAACACGTTGGTAGTGTACTGGGTGTAAAATATAGTGAGTAATAAGCAAGCTGGAGTTGTAGTTGTGGAAGGTTTGATGGTGAAATGGTTAAGTATCAGAAAAAAATTGGATTAATGTGGAATTTTTTAATAGAAGTGAAAACACTTTTTCCTTGTTGTTGCTCAGAAGTGCATCTGCTACAGGAGGAAGGGTGTATCAGCCTCAGTATCAGTATCCTACCCATTGCATACCATTACACCTGCTGACAGTATTCATATTTAAAAGCAAGGACTGTTTTTGCTATGTGTTCTATCTACACTTTTAGTGCATAATTAATTCCATCTAATATTTCTACAGGGATATATTCAGTGGAACTGGTGAATGACAGCTTGTATGAATGGCATGTTAAGCTTCTCAAGTAAGTTAATAAAGTTTTTATATGTTCTGAACAATCTGTTTTACTATTGCTGGAGAGAGTCTTTTCATGAATTAGTATCTCTAGCCAGAGTATATAAAATAGTGTGTTACAATAGTAGTAGCAGTAATGGTAACTGTAGCCACTAAACAGTGGCTGTAATTCTGATACACAGAAAAAATGTAGAGATGGAACTGTAGTAACTGAGCTGGCAAAAAGACAGACCTGCTTTTCACTGGCAACACTGTGTGTATTGCATTAACTGTCATTACTGTTCAGTTCTAAAACTGCTCCAAAATATGCTGTCTTAAGTGATGTAAATTTTTTTCAAGAGATTTTGCATGATTTTATTTGTGTTTTTAATGACAGGAAAATCCAGTTTCTAGTTTCATTTAAGATGTAGGAAAGAACAGAACTGGGTATCATTAGTTGTTTATTTCTACAGTTAAACAGACACATAGGACCAAAACTTTCAGCTATCACATAAATGTGAGTTATATAATTATATGTACCTTGTCTTCCATCATTGCCTAGTGAAAAGCAGTTACATAACTCATCTTCTTACATCCATAGTCCAATAACTTTAATCCTAGAGGTGTTAGAGTGAAATTATTCCTGGTAAGAGGATCATCTTCTGTCATCCCTATACAGTACCCTAAAGAAAGAAAGAGCCTACCCAAACTGTTCTGGGTGGCTGCAACATCTGGCAATGGATGAAAGAGCTTCCATGGGTTCAGATGTGTCCTGGGGAATAAGGATAAGGACAGAGGCTGTATCAGCACAGTAGCTGACCTGCCTGTAGGAATTGTTGTCTTGTCCTAGGGGTGAGACTTGTACAAACTGGGTCACCAGCTGCTGAAATAGTTTTGTTTCCTTCTTAGTGTAATCATGGGCATGTGAAGGTTTTGAGGCTGAAAATGGCAGGAATGACATATCAGGGAAATCTGTGTCACATTATTGGGCACCTTTCCTATCAAGTGCTTCTGTAACCAAGCGCTGAAGCCATGTGCAATGATTTAAAACCTCTGTTTAAGTGCTGTGAACAGGTCTCATTTTCTGCCTTCAGAAAACAGGAAATGGAGTACATGCAGCACATGCCTTCCAGAATGTCTAAGGGAATAGAAGTGTTGTGTTTGTTTACTGTCTGGAAACAAATACACTGTGTGCAGAGTAGCTGTGGGGTAGATGTCAGAGGAAAGAGCCCATGTGAGGAAGGACAAGTATAGTTACTGTAACAAGTCCCTTTGAACTGGCCCAGGAAAAGCCATGCCTTGAAATGAGAGGTTCTTAAGCGCTGGAAGATTTTTTTTTCTCAAATAACTTCACACTGGTAGGATGGGGACAAACTGCCTAAGAAGTTCTGAAATGAGATCTAATAACTTTGTGGTTCCAGCTGTAGCAGAGGATTAGATTTAATGGCTTTTCAGTCCCTTTAACATCTTTGCTTTTGGCTTGCTGCAGGTGTTTTTGACTAGTCTCTTCTGTTTAAAAGCTGATGAGATGTCAGAGCTTGGTGGGATTAACCCAGTAGTGTGTGAATTAATGGCCAGGCTGTGCACCACCAGCATTTTGGAACAAATAGCTGTTGAAATTCTGCTGAGCAGAAGCTGCTGGCTTTAGTACTTCTGCTGATGCAGATTACTTTTAACAGTTGATGTGTATCTACAATTACATATTCCATAAAGGATTCACTAACTATTTGCTGCAAACTAGATAATTACAATCTTCCTGGTTTTCTCCCCTCTTATTTGCACACAACTGAAATGAATTAAAATTGCTCTTTTCAAATAGGTTATTTTGTGCTGTGTTTAAGCAACACTTGATAGCATTGGGAATGTAGTACATTGCAGCAAGTTTTCATGCTGATCTCATGGCAAAGCTTTTATTTGGTAGAAGGAGCACGAATTTCCTACAGTTCGCTTTAAACTACAATTTTTAATCTACAAATACATAAAGGAAGTCTTTAAGAGGAATTACTGTTTAGAGGCAATGAAATTATTAACTTCATCTATGATCTCCCCACTGCTGTTTTTATAGGGTTGATCCTGATAGCCCGCTGCATAGTGATCTTCAGGTCTTAAAAGAAAAAGAAGGTGTAGAATACATTTTACTCAACTTCTCTTTTAAGGTAAATGGGATGAAAAGCTGCTGTTAAATTTGAGGCTTAGTGTAAAAAGTGACTGAAATGACCCTCAGCTGTGACTTGAGTAATAATGGATCTGTAGCATAAAAAAAGGGAAGAAATAAAAGAAAGCTAACTTTTAAGTTTGGCACTGAAGCTTCCAAAAAAAATGCTTTTTAGCCAGTACTACGGAAAGAGAATTTTTACAGAACTGAAAAACTGTAGTACTTCAAATCTGATTTGACCAAGAAGGCTGTTGAAATACTTTCTGGTTGGGAAGCCATGTCACATTATTTTCCTTAACCTGTTTTTTTATTATTCTTTTCAGGATAACTTCCCTTTTGATCCTCCCTTTGTGCGAGTGGTGTCTCCTGTGCTCACAGGAGGGTAGGTTCCAGTTGCCCTGCAGAAATTGTCATTTGTGGTAAAAATGTTACAACTTGGAAAGCTCTGTGCCTGCCATAATGTGTAAGAATTGCCCTTTGTGGGGAGTTAACATCACTGCTCCTTCTCCTGTTGAAGGGTGGTTTGGGTTGGTGCTTTGCACAGGTCTTCATCCTTGTGTTAAGTTTGCTGTAAAGTCTTAACTGTCTCTCTCTGGCTGGAAACATTGCCATAAAATTTTTGTTTAAAAATTCCTCAAATGCTAATCTAAAAACACTTTTGAAGACATGCCCCAAATGTCATCTAAAGCATGTTTGAAGTGCTGTCTGTGGCACCCATGGAGAGACAATTAAATTCACCTTCCAAGGCTTTTATGCATCTCCTGAAAATGATACCTGCATTTGAAAATGTAGTCTGTGATAGCTGGTGCTGATTCTGATTTGATTAGGATTGCCACATATTCTTCTTGAATTCAAGTGGTTAATGCAGTTAATTAGGTTTCATGAGGGGTGCTGCTATCTCAAAACTAAACAAGCAGACCCAAAGACCAGAAAATTCCTTAGATTGTAATTTGGTTGTACTCGGACTTCTTTTTAGAATGAAAAAAGGATGGCTTTTCAGTGGTCATCTCCCTCTGAATGTCATATGGATGTATGAGGTTTTAGTGTCTTGGTCATAGAGAACACATTTTGGCAGTGGTAAATTCTCTTCCCTCAGTCCAGGTTTTGTCATGCTTAGGTGTTCTGCTGAGTCCTAGTCAGCACAATGGATAAACTGTTTCTGAAATTTAAAAAAGCTCTTTACAGGAGAAGAGCAAGAAAAGATCTATTATCTCACATTATTTATAAGTGCACCTACATTGTTTAAAATAGTGTTAAACTTCTTCAGAATTGAATTTTGTTGGTTTCTTTTAGCTACTCATCAGTACTATGTATATGTAGAGTAGCCATAAAAAGTAACTTTCCTTTTTCAATGGTCTCTGCAGTTGTGCAGACCAGCTGTCAGTGGTTTAAACTTAGTCTAGTTAGAAAACAACTTTTTTTTTGGTCTCACAGTGCTAATTTTCTTTGCCCAAATATAACATGGCTAACTAGTTCAAATATATTACTGGTTAAAGGGGTTTTCAGCTTTATGAACAAAGAATTGAACAAATAAGGTTGCAAGAGCTTAAAGTGCTGTGAGCACTTGCATCTTTTTACTAACTGCTGATATCAAGAATATTTTCTTTCACATTTGTTTCTAGGTATGTCCTAGGTGGAGGTGCATTATGCATGGAACTTCTCACTAAACAGGTGAATATGAACTCTGTTATCTGGATAATAAAACATGCCTAAAAATAATGAAAATAGGTGCTTCCCATGAGTTGAAGAATCCCTGTGTGGAATAAATTGCACACTCCAAAGGAAACATGATGGAACTAAACCTCAATCCCACAAGATTTGCCTTGCTGATCTTGTTTGAGATCCTATTTTCTGCCTTGGATGGCTTACAAGAGCTGTGAGGAAGAGGCAGGAAGTGTGAGCATGTCAACTTGGAGCTCTCAGAATTTCTGAGGAAGGCAATGTGAAGAGCAGGTTCTGGGGGGCAAGACATGTTTTGTTTTCTAGAAGCCTCTTCAACTGCTTAAAGTCAGCTCTGGAGAAGTGAGGAATACAGACAATTATAGTCAGAGATAATTTGTGTAGACAAAGTGATTTTCTCTTTAAAATAAGTAAATGAACAAAGTAACTTACTTGCAGGCTCTGGCAGAAGCTCTTGTGAGCTCTGTAAGGTGGTAAAGCAATGCCAGAGATGAGCAGAATTCTTAAACTTAATGAATTGACTTCATTAGAGATCATTCTTTCCTGCTTCTTGGAAAAAGGAGTTGTAATTTCTGTTGTAACATTGCTGAAAATTTGTCAGCGCTGAAAGGGTGGAGCTTTTTTGTTTGTATTTTGGAAATGTGATTCAGCCTTTTCATTCTTCTTACGAGTTCTTAGTACTAGGACTGTTATCATTTTACAGATTTTTCTATGGAAAATAAGCCAACTGAAAGGGAGTTAAAACTAAAGTAAAAAAAATCCCAAAGCACACGTTCTGAAATAGATCAGTCAAGTGAGTAGAAGAAGCAAATTGTATATACATGTTGTATGTTAATATTCCTTTCCCTCCTCCAGGGCTGGAGCAGTGCCTACTCAATAGAATCAGTCATCATGCAGATCAATGCCACTTTAGTCAAAGGAAAAGCCAGAGTACAGTTTGGAGCCAATAAGGTAAATGTGCTGTGTTTATCAATTACACAGATCACTGCTGGGCTTCCATTTCCTTGCTGACTTGCATAGCAGATGCTTAATGACAGAATTGCTATTGCAAATATATATGCATTTTGAATTGTCTGGTGCCTGTATATCAGTATTTTATTGGCAATTAATTTTTTTTTTATGTAATTACAAGTATATGAGGATAAAGCCATTGGATGGCTGGGGTAGGCTTTTACTATCCTTGTACTGGCAAGGGAGGGAGGGAAGGAGGATCAGAATTGTGAGAATTTGGAATTTCTGGCTCTGAGAAGGGAATCTTGAAAGGCAGGAATGTTCTAACATTGTGCATGGACTTTATATTTAAGCCCACTGTAGAATTTCCTTGTTAGAACTGTTTTTGAGTTTTGCATGTCTAGATGCTATGTTTTTTATGTTAGTTTTTTCTCCTTTCAGAATCAATATAATCTAGCAAGAGCACAGCAGTCCTATAAGTCGCTAGTACAAATACATGAGAAAAATGGTATGTATATTCTTGCCACTTTGTTCTTGTCTGCACAGCACCCTGGGAATTGGTGTTTGGCCACAGAGAAACGTGAAGTGACAAAGTGTCTTATTTTGGCTTGGGAAGACCATAAATGTTTCTTCCTTCATTTCTTCTTGCACTAGAAGAAATGAAGAAAAAGAAAAACTGCAATCATTGCAATTTTCCCAGTTTACTTGAATGTTGCATGTGTGTTCCTGCTGCTGCTTGAAAGGCAGCTCCATTTCATTTTCAGACAGTTGATCTAGGAACTTAATTGTTACTGGAGCTTTAAGGATCTTAATATTGGTGTAGAATCTGCTGGGAGTTTATCCCTTTCCCTGAAAGATTTTGTTTTAATGTGACAAGAACCTAGTGGAAATAATGATTAAAGAAGTGAGAAAGTGGGGAAATACAACCTGAGACTAAAAAATACAAGAACTACAAGAGAGGTGTACTAGCTGGGAAGCTGTACAATAGAATAGGAACACACTTGTTTCAGTTTGGGCTTTTTTACTCTATTGTAAGTCTATCTGCTGCATAAAAGAAGTGTACAAGTGCTTCAGGTATAATTTAATTTACTGTGGCAGTATGAAAAGCCTGAGGCTTTAAAAGGTTTAAGTAGCTTACATGTTACATAAAGGTAGTCAGTAGAATTGGTACCCTGGTCTTGTGATGAGGGGGCTAGTGCAGTTACACTTCTGTGATGTTCTGTGCTCTGGGTTGGACACAGTGTCCTCCAGGAATTCAGGTTATTGTCAATGTGTTTGTGTGACTGCAGTGAGCACCTCAGCTTCCCTGCTGCTAACACAGAACATAACACCTGTACTCTTGGGAGGAAGATCAAAGATAATGAAGTTAACATGCTCTCCAATTTTACAGTATTTTGATCTTGCTGTTAACCGAGCCTTTTGCTCTTTTAGTTTGCTACAAAAGCCAGAGTGGCTGTTGACTTGTATGTGCTACAAGTGATCAGTTCTGCCTCAGGAGCTGTACACAAAGCACAGTACTCAGTGCTGCTGTGAAAGGTGTCTTGAGCTTAGAGCTGCTGTGTGCTCTCCAGGACAGCACAAATAGACCCTGTAGTCACTGTACATGCATTTAGAGGAAATGTTACAAGAGGGGCTGGGAGAATTAAGATTGGAGCTCTGAAGGTCTCTAGAAAAAGGAATACACACATGATCAGTTATGATTCAGCTGCTAAACATGCCAAATTATGTCAGAAGACCAGTTACTCAGCTGACATTTCTGAGTTTATTCCTACGGTAAGACTTGCAGAAATAGGGTAAACCATTCAGTTGCTTTTGTATGCCTAACTCTGCAGTACACAGAATGGGATTTATATAAGTGTCTCAGTGCAGTCATGTTTGTATGTCTATGTTTGAAGTAGCTTGAAGACTTGGGGGTTTTACCTCTCTTCTATTAAGTTTTGTTAGAGCAATGTTCCTCCTTCAGCAGCTTCCTCTTGTTGGTGTTCAGCTTGTCCAGCTCAGGATAGCTGCTGCCACAGAAATCCACATGCACACCTGAATACCAGGTCTGATCCTGTCACATGGTTTGTCCCCTGTATTTAGGGCATTAGGTCTCACTAAGCTGGCCTGCTTTAGGAGGGAAAGGATTGAGCCAGGTCAGGCTTCCATCTCCCATGGGTGAAGAATAGGATTGTCTGGACACTCACAACGTTAGCAATGTTGGTACCTAACATGTCTCTGTTCTCCACAGGCTGGTACACTCCTCCAAAAGAAGATGGCTAATGCTGAGGACAGTTGTATACCTGGACCAATGTCAACAAAACAAGCTCTTTTTTATGTTTTCCAACACACAGACTCAAGCTATGAGTGCCCCTATAACAGCTGAACTGAGGACTTTAGCTATTAGATAAGTTAGTGGATAATCTGTCAACTGACACGTGCAGTATAAGTTACAGCCTTACCATTCTGCCCTTCTTAGGCATCTGGACTGAGCAGTTTGGGCCTTTACCATATTTGTTCTTATGGATTAAGCAGATTTGAGCCGTGCCCTCCCTTCTCCCTTTTTTTATTTGAAAACATAAGCTCTCCCTGCAGCAGGCTATCCATTTACTAAAGCTCATACAATAGGAGTGAGTTGTTCACACACTTCTGTGTATTTCCTACTTTTTGCAAAATGCAGACTTCAGAGACTTGCATTTTATTGTTTAATTTAAAGCCAAGAAGTTTAATACATTGTTTAAATCTGTTTTAGAAAATGCCAGGTCTTGCAAATCACAGTAGTTTTTCTGGTCTAAAATGACAGCGTTTGTAGTATTTTCCAAATTAATGATATAGGAAAAACACATGTATGTTAAGTCATTAAACATTTTTCATGGCTGTATGAGAATATGAACTGTTTATTGGAAAAGATGTTTTTTGTTTAGATTATCTTGATTTTTTTTGGTTTTTTTCTTTTTTATTTTGTTTCGATTTTTTGTTTTTATGCAGAGCAAGGCTGTGCCAATAAAACCTTGTAACTGGTCACTTCCACTGGGGCATCAGAACTTGCTGGGCTGTTCCTGCTACTTGTTGGCTCAACCTCCTTAACAAGAAGAGCCACAGTATGAAGCTTGAAGTTATTTAAAATACTAAAAACCTTTTTAGGTGTTCCATTTTATTAACGGGTTGTTGCAATCATTTCTAAACTAATGAACTTAAAAAGCGATTGGCACAAATAGAGATGTAAGTCCTTGAATGAAAAATTTTTATATAAAAGCTACAATAAAGTACAAAAACATGTCATCCAATTCAGAGGCATTAGAAATGCTGCCATATTCATGACAGTGGTTTTGTTATTGAAAGACTAATGGGAACTGTTCGTTCTTTATTAGATGAATCTGGGTCTGTGTACTGACACACAATTTCATTGCCTTACCAGAATCGACTCTGTTTTGGTTGTAGTACTAGTCCTTCGGCCTGTACACCCCTCGGGGCCGAGCCAAGGGTGTGTTCCATGGATTAAGCACTTGCCGAAGTGCAGAAGCATGTTTTTGTTACTGTTGTTTTTTTTTAGTTGACTATCGAACTTGTTCTTTTTCTCTATCAGGCGCCCGCGGGTCCTTGTGCGTTTGCTTCTAGATCCAGTTTTTAGCTCGAAAGAAACGATGGGAGATTTGGCCCCGCTCCCAGTGCGTGTTGTTCCCCGGCGCGGTTGGGTGAGGGCCGGGGCTGCGCCGCTCTCCGGCACGGCGGCGCTGGGGGCGGCCCCGGCCTCCGCCCTGCGGCGCATGCTTCGGTTTGGGTTCCATTTCTTCTGGCAGAGTTCCTTGGCAATGTACAGTAATTTGTAAACTTGCATCAAGTTTATGAATAAAAAGCATTTTACGAAGCGCTGTGTCCGTGCTGGGGCCCGGGGCGCGAGGGACGGGGGGAGGTGAGAGCGGGGCAGGTCCTCCCCGCCGCTAGGCGGCGCCAGTGTGCTGGCTTGGCTCGCGCGCGCTGACCGGAAGTTGTGTCTGGGGCGGCGGCGCGCGGGTGACGTAGGGCGCCGGGGCCGCGGCACAGCCGGGGGGGCGCCGGGGCCATGGACTCCGCGGCCAAGGGCAGCTACGTCCTCGCCAACCTCGCCGAGGTGGTGGAGCGCGTCCTCGGCTTCCTGCCCACCAAGGCGCTGCTGCGAGCCGCCTGGTAAGGGCCGAGGCCGTGGGGTGGGCGGCGGCCGGCTCCGGTTCGCGGGGGCGGTGCGGCCGACGCGACGTGTCCGTGTTGTGTTGCAGCGTGTGCCGGCTATGGAGGGAGTGTGCCCGGCGGACGCTGCGGACGCGGCAGCGAATCGCGTGGGTGTCGGCGCTGGAGCCGGGCCCCGCCGAGAACCACGCGCTGGTGCGCGCGCTGGCCCGCGAGCTTGAGGTGAGGGGACCTGAGGGGCGGCCTGAGGGGCCTCAGCGCCTTCGCTTAAACGCTGAACGCGCTTCCGACCGCCCGGCTCAAGGGACGTGTTCGGAGGCGTGGGTGGTTTTGACAGTGAGTGTTGCGTGTTAATACACCGATCAAAACGCAGAGGATTTGCAGTTCAGGGCACATCTGTTCATCGCGGCAATCTTGTTAAGAGGTAAACCCTTATAGGCTGGGAGACACTGAGTAAACACTGCAGGATTTCTTTGCGGTATTAACGTGGTACGGGATCTTCACTACACGCTCATGTCAGGGTCGCCTCAGCATATCAGTGTTAAACCAACTGAAACAAGGGCCAGAAGCATCTCTACACCGTTTCCCAGTATCAGCACTAATGATGAACAGCAGAAGCCAACAACCATGAATGGAAGGAGTTTAGATAGTGTTAAAAGAAGGAGCAGAGTCATGGGGCTGGCCTGCAGAGCTGTTCTTGTTTGTGTGAGGTTTGGGTTAACTTCTACCTGTGCTACCAATTCACTGACTAAATCTGGGCACTTCTGGGGCTAATGAGAAGTTATCTATTGGCTGACAGGCAGGGGGAGGGGAACAGCGTGGGCTGTCGGTGGAGCAGGAGCAGTTTCTCCTGGGTTTGTGCCTGCACTTTCTCTCCACTCCATCTTATCTCATCTCGTGTACTCCTCCACCTGTGTCTTTGCAGAAGGTGCACGTGCTGCCTCAGACCGTGCTCTACATTGCTGATGCAGAGACGTTCAGCGGGCACGAGGAGTGTCACGAGCAAAAGAAAGGTAAAGCCTGGGCCTAACTCACTCCCACTTAAAGAAACATTGGGATGTAAGTAGAGCATAGTCACCTGAAAGGGAATTCTCTGAGTTTTGGTTTCAGTGGAAAGGAAATGTTTCACGGAAACCACGACCGGGTAGTATTGCATTTGTGGTAAGAAGCAGCTCACAGATCTGCGTTAATGTGCACAGATGGGTTCCTTTCCCTTCTGTGGAGTACGCTGTGTGGTTGCCTGCCGGCAGCCCAGTGCTCTCAAGGAGCAGCACAGACCGGCGTGCTGTTACCAGGATGGCCACTAATGGGCAGCATTGCTTAAACAGGACGGGGTTGGCTGTGGGTTTTGCTCAGAACACACTTTTACTGCTGTCTGACGGCTTTTTTTGTCTCTTATTTTTACAGCCAGAAAAAGAAACAGTAAAGAAACAGCACTCGCACTTGAAAAGTTGTTGCCAAAGCGATGTCAGGTTCTTGGACTGGTCACCCCAGGGATTGTAGGTAGGAGCAGAATGTGTGGGGTTTTGAGGTCAGTGTGAAGGTGTCATTCCCACCTTTGCTTTGATTTTAAGGAGTTCACAGTGATGCTGCTGAGTGACGTGAGCTTACTTCATATATTGTGGTTATAATTAAAAAGGTAGATTTAACTGGGCAGGCAGCTTTCCCTGGCACCTTAATGTACTTCTTGAACGTTGCTTGGATTTATGTATACATTTCAGTCATATTCTGACTGACTGTACAGGGCATTGCTGTTCGTAATGGTCTAGCAGGAGGCATATGCAGTAACTGGGAAATTCACAGCCTCCCATGGCAGGCTTTTTCTCATGCTTCATTTTTATCATTAGAAAGTTGGGTTTTTTAAGGTTTCTTACCTTAAATTCACTTTCCACATTGTAAGTAAGGTATTTGATTGTTGTCATTACCATATTTTAATAACACACTCCCAGTTTTTGTGTCAATTTGCTTTATATTGTCATCACATGCTTATAGGACACCTTAAAAACTTGAGTATGTTTATGCCTGCAGAAGTTGGCAGGAAGGTTTGTATTGCCCTGTTCTTGGTTTCCTGATGTTGTATATTTGGTGTTTTTGGGGGGATATGTGTAAATACATCCATGTCTCCATGTCAAAACTTACTTCAGTGTGATCGGTGGCCAGCAGGACTTACACGTTTCATCTTTCCAGAATATCGACCAAAAAATCACTCTAGTTTTCAATTAGATAAGTTGTTATGGAAATAGATTGTCAATGTTTTATCTCACCTGAGCTGTTCAACCTCTTTCTGCCCATGTTACAGTGTAAATGAAAGTATTAGAATCTCTGAACACAAGACGTTTGGTTTTGTCTTTGTAGTTACCCCGATGGGTTCAAGCAGCAATCAGCCTCAAGAAATTGAAGAGGGCGAAGCTGGGTTTGCTCTGTTGTTTCCCAAAATCGATGGGGTGAAAATTCATACCTTCCATTTTTCTAAAGACGTGAAGAACAGGGTCTTTGATGAAAGTAAATTCGCTGAAGCAGGTATGTCATTTTCCTCTCCTTTCTGTGGGCTTCTGTGAGGTGCTGCTCTCTGAGGTGCCAATCTGGAGTTCTGCGTAGAACCAGCAGCTTCTGTACTGTCTCCAAGAGCCTCTGTGGGGCTCCAGCTGGTTACTGTGTATCTCTGCTCCTCCTAGTTTCTGGAGTATTAAGGATAAGTTATCCTGAGTATCAGTTTCCAGTTACCTCAGTTACATTTCAAGCAGAGCTGTTCTGAGACATGTGTGATGTATTAGCTGGGGAGAAACTAGGATGGTTGAACTTCAGAGTTCAGGATTTAAAAATAAGGGGGATCAGTGTTGGCTTTTGTTTGTAGGTCTGAAGAATAACCCAGATCTCCGTGTTGTTCTTCTGTTTGGCTACAATTCCTGGAAGACTGGAGCTACTCGATTTCTTCATCAAATAGTCAATCCATTGAATGAGAAAAGTATCATTCTGGCTGGGGGACAGGTGGAGAGCTTTACATCACTGACCTCTGAGAAGTAGGTATTTTTTTTTAAGGTAAATGATGAAAAAGATTTAAAATGAGAGAAACACTGCAGATCCATAGCCTTCTAGCTATATTGAAAATCCCCTTTACCAGTAGTAAAACAACAATTTCTTAAATGGAAAAATGTCCCAACTGCTACACTCTGATGTAGCCAGAAAAGCTGGAAGATTTGTATGGCTGTGTTGCAATTTGGATTCTGAAAACCCACTGAAAAGAAGATTTTCAGTTTCAGATACCTTTTGTTTGTTTATTGTAGTCAGCATTTCATCTCTGGAGTGCAAGTAATTGAGTGCCTGTTGTGACGGAGCCCAGGTTGTGAACATGTATTTGTGTATCAGTTCTGCCCCTAGCACAGAGCAGTGGCTGCACACACGACAGGGCTGTGCCCCAGGAGCTCACCTGATCCACCCAGGCTGCTGAAGGATTTGGCAGTCTGTCCTGTGGAGCTCTGTACAGCCATGCCCATAGGCTGCTCTCGTGCCATTGGGGGTCTGTAGTCCGTATTAATATCAACATTTTTCTTGCATCTGATTTTACCAGTGCACCGTTGCCCCAGATGAGAGACCTGACCTTAAATAAAGTCCCTGCAGATAAAGGTTAAGTATGTGACTACTAAGCCCCATGTGTCCTGGCCAACCAACTTAAAGCAACATGAATCCAAAACCTTTGCTGGCTGCTGCCCTGCTTTCATGTATAAATCCTCAGTGCCTTTGTTTGTCCTAAGTTTAACTGATGGTTTAGCTGGAATTGCAGAGCTGTGACATACACAAACTGCTGAATTTGGCATGAGTGAAACAAGTTTGTGCTTAATGTCTCGTAATGGATATGGAAGTTTTTCCTTGTGAAAGGTTGCTACACAAAAACATTGCTAAAATATTACGTCTTTGGTTTGGTTTTTAGCTGTGGATGGTACAGAATTGCTGTACTGTTGGCTGCTTTGAACCTACATCTGCCACAGATGGTTTAGTCAGGTGAGAAGTGGTCCCCACAAAACGTTCTCTAACTCGGTGCCTGTTGCCTTTCAGCAACC